>NC_092335.1:207312500-209800000 GCF_046630445.1 Rutidosis leptorrhynchoides | reverse complement strand
AAAACAAGATCGGGTATCCGAAGCTAGTTTAGCTACGAAAATATTTGGAGAAAAATTAAATTAATCATATATTTTCTAATTAATATGATATTTCATATATATTTACTTATGATTTGATTTTATATATTTCAGCACCACCCGTAAACAACACGAGAAGATTAATCATAAGACCTCATGATTGTACGCAACACGTCATTTGACAACACGGTACTTTATGTACGCAACACGTCACTTGACAACATGGTACCATGGGTCGAGATTAATTCTGATCAATACGAATACGATGTGGTCTTTATTTATTTTATTGAGCAACTAATTATGGACCACTAACATCGGACTGCTAACTACGGACTAAGAAAATATTAAAAGTATTATAAATATATATATATGTAACGATTACTTGAAAAGAAAATATGTTGATATATTATATATATGGTTAGGTTTGTGATATCTATCGGAGACCAAGTCAAGTTAAATACCTTCAAGGCAAAAGTGAGTATATAGTCCCACTTTTAAACTCTAAATATTTCGGGATGAGAATACATGCATTTTATGATTTACGTTATGGACACAAGTGATTAAAAATATATATTCTACGTTGAGTTGTACCACTGGCATACTTCCCTGTAACTTGGTAACTACTATTTACATGAGGTATTGTAAACGCGAATCCTGTTGATAGATCTATCGGGCCTGACAACCCCAATCGGACTGGACGACCAGTATTCAACGGTTGCACAGTACTTCGTTTCGGTGACTACACATGGTACGGTGTAGTAAGATTTCATAATAAAGGGAATATGCGACGTTGATTAAATGTTTTTTTTTTTTTTGAAAGGCAATGTTAGTGGTTAGAGTTAATTCACCCCCGAGACTCGAACCCTTGATCTCCTCGAACACCATGTTAACATGGTGACCAATGAGGCAAAGCCCCATTGGCATGACGTTGATTAAATGTTAAGTATGGTTATCAAGTGCTCAACAACTTAGAATATTTTTATTAAAACGTTTATATATGAAATCTTGTGGTCTATATTCATAACGCTGCCGGCATTAAACCTATATCTCACCAACTTTATGTTGACGTTTTAAGCATGTTTATTCTCAGGTGATAACTAAAAGCTTCCGCTGCAACATGTTGAATTTAAGCAAGATCTTGAGTATGCATATTTGTGTCAAAAATAAAACTGCATATCGGAGGATTTGTGATGTAAAATATGTTGGAAGTCGTATTGTTATTATCACATGTAAAGTTTGTAAGTCTAAGATTATCGCTAAACGATAATCATTATTAAGTTGTTTAAACCTTGTATTTGTAATAAAAGCTATGGTTTGTTTTGTAAAAACGAATGCAGTTTTTGAAAAACGATAATCATATGTTATTGTATTCGTCCTTATGGTTAAGGTCGGGTTATGACATGTGGTATCAGAGCGTTGGTCTTAGAGAACCAGAAAATTTGCATTAGTGTGTCTTATCGAGTTTGTTAGGATGCATTAGTGAGTCTGGACTTTGACCGTATTTGATTTAGAAAACTATTGCTTATCCTTGTTGGTTAAAAATTAATATGTAAATATTATGTGATACTAACATGCTAGTTGTTATGTGATAGATGTCTAGCTTAGAACTTGTTATCACATTCAGCGACTCCGAACCAGAATCTTCAGATGGTGTTCCAGTCATTAACCTATCCGATGATGAAAACGACACCATTGGGGAAGACTCACAAGTTCCGAATGAATCAATTGAAGAGGAACCGGAAGGTGATCCTGAGGAGGAAGAAATACAAGAAATTACGAAAGACAAGTTCGAACGAGGAAAGAAACGAAAGGCTACTGAATTGGAAAATCCAAATCCCGAGTTTAGTGAGGATGTTGTGGCACCAACTCCACCAGACACTTCCACCCCTATTCCCGTTATTCCTATTAGTTCTGTCCCGGCATCCAGTTCTTCAGCCCCTCAGCCAAAACGCAGGGAGACAACCAGGATAACCTTTAAGCGATTCCTTTGAACACAAACGCTTTGGGTTAAATGATGCGCTGTTGTTTTAAACCATGGAATCATATAACATTTTGTATAATATTACTAGTGTGGTTTGCTTAATTTTTGATGTAAGATAAGCATATGTAAAATATTGAAGTGTGAAATGCAATAATTTTCCATGGTTGATTATTATTTGGGTGATAGTAATTGATTTTCGTACTAAGCTATTAAATATGAACTTTAACGGGTAGGTACTACCCTAGGTATAATTATAAAACGCTAATAAGAAGAAAAGGCTTTTATAATAATAACCGGTTCATATTATTAATAAGCTACGATGTACTGTAAATACATACTACATCTATAATATTCCATGTGAGTAATTATTTTTTCATTTTTATTGAAGATTATGGCGTGATTGAACCGAATGACGGAACAAGAAATCCAGGAACTCATCAATCAGCGAGTGAACGACAGAATGTTATGGGTCGAGGCTGCAAGAGGTGCTGCAGTTAACCCAAATCCTCGTGTGGGATGCACTTACAAAACTTTTCAAGGTTGCAAGCCCTCATCATTCAGTGGAACAGAAGGACCGGTCGGTTTAACCCGGTGGATCGAAAAGATTGAGTCTGTGTTTAAAATCAGTGATTGTATTGAGAAGGACATGACCAAGTATGCATCATGCACCTTACAAGATAGTGCACTCACGTGGTGGAAAAACTATGTGAAGGCCATAGGAGGAGATGTAGCTTATGATACTCCCTGGGAAGAATTCAAAACAATGCTAATCAACGAATATTGTCCAAGGAACGAGGTTAGGAAGTTGGAAGCTGAATTACGAAGCCTGAAAGTTGTTGGTACTGAACTCACCAACTACAATCAGCGATTCATGGAATTATCTTTGCTATGTCCCGAATTAGTACCAACCGAAGAACGAAAGATTGAACTGTACAAAGACGGTTTGCCTAAAAAGGTCAAGGCAAATGTTACAGCATCCAAACCCAAGACTATTCATGAAGCTATCACCATGGCGAAGGAGTTGATGGACCAGATTATTCTGGATAAAAACACCGATGTCAAGACATCGGGAAACAAAAGAAAGTGGGAAGGTAATCATCAACAATCCAACAAGAAACAATAAACCAAGCAAGGTGCGGGTAGCGGTTCAAACTCAGGTTACAAAGGACGAAATCCTTTATGTAACAGATGCCACAAACATCACTCTGGTTATTGTAATGTGGTGTGCAACAATTGTAATCGAAAAGGTCATCTTGCTGAAGATTGTAGGGTTCTCGCTACAAATACAAACTGTACCAAGACTCCTGCCACCAATGCAAATAGAACTGCCTTGGCCACTGTTACTTGTTATGGGTGTGGGAAACAGGGTCATTATAAGAGTCAGTGCCCGAATCCAGAGAAGAATAACGGTTCTGCACGTGGAAGATCATTTGTTATTAATGCTAGAGAGGCGTATGAAGACCCAGAGCTTGTTACGAGTACGTTTACCATTAATAACTTATCCGCATCTATTATATTTGATACTGGTGCCGATAGAAGTTACGTGTGTAGAGACTTTCACGTTAAATTGAATTGTTCATCATTACCTCTAGATGCTAAGTACAAGATTGAGTTAGCTAATGGTAAACTAATTAAAGCCGATAAAATTTGCCGTGATTGTAAAATAAATTTAGCCGGAGAAACATTTAAGATTGATTTGATACCCGTAGAATTAGGAAGTTTTGATGTAATAGTCGGCATGGACTGGATGTCCAAAATAGGAGCTGAAGTTGTGTGCGCCAAGAAGGCAATTCGCATTCCTCGTAAGGATAAAACGCCAGTAATGATTTATGGAGAGAAGGGTAACTCAAAGCTAAAACTCATTAGTTGTTTGAAAGCTCAAAAGTGCTTGAAGAAAGGGTGCTATGCTATCTTAGCACATGTTAATAAAGTTGAAACTAAAGAAAAAGTGAAGAGCATCAATGACGCGCCAGTGGCAAGAGATTTTCCTGAAGTATTTCCGGAAGAGTTGCCGGGATTACCTCCATTTAGATCTGTAGAATTTCAAATAGATCTTGTACCAGGAGCTGCACCGGTTTCCCGTGCTACATATAGACTTGCACCGTTCGAGTTAAAAGAACTTCAGAGTCAGTTAAAAGAATTACTGGACCGTGGATTCATACGACCAAGTACTTCACCGTGGGGAGCTCCAATTTTATTTGTTAAAAAGAAAGAGGGATCTTTTAGGATGTGTATAGATTATCGAGAATTAAATAAGTTAACTATCAAGAATCGGTATCCACTACCGAGAATTGAGGACTTATTTGATCAGCTGCAAGGATCATAGTGTACTCGAAAATTGATCTAAGATCGGGCTATCATCAACTACGTGTCAAAGAAGAAGACATTCCAAAAACTGCTTTTCGGACACGCTACGGTCATTACGAATTTTTGGTTATGCCGTTTGGGTTGACTAATGCGCCAGCTGTATTCATGGACCTCATAAATCGAGTTTGTAGTCCGTATTTAGATAAGTTTGTTATCATTTTTATTGACGATATTCTTATCTATTCCAAGAGTGAGCAAGAGCATGAGCACCATTTAAGGTTGGTATTAGAATTGTTAAGAAAAGAACAGTTATACGCCAAATTTTCTAAGTGTGCGTTTTGGTTGAAAGAAGTGAAATTTCTTGGCCATGTTGTTAGTAGCAAAGGAATTCAGGTTGACCCAGCTAAAATTGAGGCCATTGAAAAATGGGAGACTCCTAAGACACCAACGCAGATACGCCAATTTTTGGGTTTAGCCGGTTATTATAGAAGGTTTATTCAAGATTTTTTCCGAATAGCTAAACCATTGACAGCGTTAACACAAAAAGGGAAGAAGTACGAATGCACCTTTGAGCAGGAGAGTGCATTTCGATTACTCAAGAAGAAGTTGACCACGACACCTATTTTATCGTTACCTGAAGGGAACTATGATTTTGAGATATATTGTGACGCTTCGCGACAAGGTTTTGGTTGCGTCCTTATGCAACGAAAGAAAGTTATTGCATACGCATCCCGACAATTGAAGATTCACGAGCGGAATTATACGACGCATGATCTATAATTGGGGGCAGTAGTGTTTGCATTGAAGATATGGAGACACTATTTATATGGAGTTAAATGCACTGTGTTTACTGATCATAAAAGCCTTCAACATATTTTTGATCAGAAACAGCTAAACATGAGGCAACGTAGGTTGGTCGAGTTGATAAACGACTACGATTGTGAGATTCGCTATCATCCCGGGAAAGCGAATGTAGTGGCTGATGCTTTAAGCAGAAAGGAATGAGAACCAATTCGAGTACGAGCGATGAACATAAAAATTCGCATGAATCTCAACTCACAAATCAAAGAGGCTCAACGAGAAGCTCTTACTAAAGAAAACATAGGAAATGAAATAATGAAGAAGTATGCGAAGCAACTCGTTATACGGGAAGACGGAATTCGATATTTTGCAAACCGTATTTGGGTACCGAAGTTTGGTGGATTAAGGAAGTTGATATTGAATGAGGTGCACAAGACTAGATACTCGATACATCCTGGAGTTGGAAAGATGTACCAAGATTTTAAGATGCATTATTGGTGGCCTAATTTAAAGACAGACGTTGCAATGTATGTTGGGGAATGTTTAACTTGTTCTAAAGTTAAACCAGAACACCAGAAGCCGTCAGGGTTACTTCAACAACCAGAAATCCCAGAATGGAAATGGGATGGTATTACCATGGATTTCATCACAAAGTTACCTAAGACTGCCTGGGGTTATGACACCATTTGGGTAATAGTTGATCGACTCACCAAATCTGCACATTTCTTGCCTATAAAGGAAATGGATAGAATGGAGAAACTATTACGACTGTACATAAAGGATATTGTTTCAAGGCATGGAATACCTATTTCCATTATATCCGATCGTGATAGTAGATTTACATCAAAGTTTTGGCAATCACTACAGGAGGCCCTAGGAACTCGTTTGGATATGAGTACCGAATATCATCCGCAAACTGACGGGCAGAGTGAAAGAACAATTCAGACTCTTGAAGACATGCTTAGGGCATGTGTGATCGATTTTGGAAACGGATGGGATAAATATCTACCATTAGCAGAATTCTCGTATAATAATAGTTATCATGCGAGCATTAAAGCTGCACCATTCGAAGCACTGTATGGAAGGAAGTGTAGATCCCCTATCTGTTGGAACGAAGTAGGAGATCGACAATTAACTAGACCCGAGATCATCCATGAAACTACTGAGAAGATAGTGCAAATGAAGGAGAGATTGAAAACAGCCCGTAGTAGCCAAAAGAGCTGCGCCGATGTCCGAAGGAAACCATTAGAGTTTCAGATCGGTGACATGGTTATGTTAAAGGTGTCACCTTGGAAAGGTGTAATACGTTTTGGAAAAAGAGGTAAACTGAACCCAAGGTATGTAGGCCCGTTCAAGATCATCGAACACATTGGACCGGTAGCTTATCGACTCGAATTACCACAACAACTCGCTGGAGTACAAAATACATTTCACGTCTCAAACCTTAAGAAATGTCTTGCAAAGGAAGATCTCACCATTCCTCTTGAAGAAATCCAAGTCGACGAGAAACTACAATTCATAGAAGAACCAGTCGAAATCATGGACCGTGAAGTTAAACGGCTCAAGCAGAGCAACATACCAATCGTTAAGGTTCGTTGGAATGCTCGAAGGGGTCCCGAGTTTACTTGGGAATAAGAGGATCAGATGAAACAAAAGTATCCACATTTGTTTCCCGACAACACAAAATAGGTACAATTTTAAAATTTCGGGACGAAATTTATTTAACGGGTAGGTACTGTAACGACCCGGATTTTTTTTCCGATCATTTTATACCTATGAGATTAATATTTACATAAATTAAACCTTACCAACATGATAAGCAATCCAAACTGTTGAGACTTATATTTTTGAAAAGAGTTTTACACAACGTTTAACCGACCAATTTGACCGATGATATCACGAACTATATAACACACGATAATTATACGATTATGTATATGTACATATCTATACATATTTAACATGATATAAGAATGTTTTAACATCTCATTGTGTACTAATAACAATGAGTTATAAGTATATTTTGAAACTACTAACTTAAGTTTTCAAAACAATAACTATGTGTGACGTTCTTCGACTTAAATACTTAAAACTTATAATGCTTATACATGTATCGTATAGATATGTATTTTATCACTTTTAAAGGATTTATATACATAAAACAATATAAGTATATTTACAAAAGATAGCTATATTTGAATTCTCGTTCCATTTTCTCAAGATTTTTATACGTATATCTAGGGTATATGTACCCGTATCATACCCAGCTTCTATACGTATTTACTATTGGTATATACACATCACAATCACTTTATTAGCAGCCATGAGTCAGCCAATTTTGGATCTTAGCATGCATGATTAATCAATTTGGCATATTACAAGACTTTTGCACAATATTACAAATTTATACATCTTTTCACCACCATTTATACTCCATTCCATTTTCATTTTTACTACATATTTTCTCTAACCAAAAACACACTCTTAGGAACCTTAAGTGTTCTTCACAATCTCAGCAAATAACCATAAAGATCTAGCTTCAAAAACAAGCCTTAATCATCATAATAAATTCCTTACAAGAACACTTCAAAAATCCTTCCAACTATACAAGTTTACTTCCAACCTTTTGATCCAACTCCACCATTCTTTGATTTCAAGATTTTTCTTATCTTTTGCAGTAACTTTGTCCAAGTAACTTGAGGTATTAACCTTGTTCATAACCTTATTCGATTCATATTCATATAGCTATCTTATTTTGTGTTGTAAAATTTTAACAACAAGAACATAGTTTAAATGATTTCAAACTTGTTCGCAAACTAAATAGATCTTTCTAACTTGACTTTTAAAACACTTCAAGACCTGTGATATATCATAATGATATGCTAACTTAACAAGATACAACTTGTTTTTACAAAGAACACCTTAAAACTGAATCTACGCCGTCGGAGTGCAACCGGGGGCTGTTTTGGGTTGGATATTTAAAAACTATCTTGAACTTTGAATTGGAAGTTCATGTTCTGGAAAAATGATATTTCTTATGAATATGTTAACACATGAAAATTTCATGGTTTAACTCAAAGTGTAAGTATTTTTAGAAAAATGATCATTAAATGTTGTTTTTATGGTGGAAAATGATCACTTTCATAAGTTTCACCAAAGTTTGACCTATAATGTAGTGACCCGAACTTTTCCATGTTTATATATATATATATATTAAATGAAATTGTTATTTACATGATTAAGTGTTTCCAACATGTTAAGCAATCAAACTTGTTAAGACTTGAATAATTGAAATATGTTTCATATAGACAATTGACCACCCAAGTTGATCGGTGATTCACGAACGTTAAAACTTGTAAAAACTATACGATGACATATATATGGTTATATATATAGTTAACATGATTTTATTATAAGTATGTATCTCATTAGATATTTTAACAATGAGTTATATACATAAAAATGAGACTATTAATTTAAGAAACTCGAAAACGATATATATAACGATTATCGTTATAACAACGTCTTACTAGGTACATATGAATCATATTAAGATATTGATACACTTGGTTAATTATGTTAAATGATAAGTAAATATATTATAAAGTGTATTAACAATGAAATACATATGTAAAAATAAGACTACTAACTTAATGATTTCGAAACGAGACATATATGTAACGATTATCGTTGTAATGACATTTAACTGTATATATATATCATACTAAGATATATTATATATCATAACATCATGATAATATAATAATTTAACATCTCATTTGTTATAATAAACAATGGATTAACAACATTCAACAAGATCGTTAACCTAAAGGTTTCAAAACAACGTTTACATGTAACGACTAACGATGACTTAACGACCCAGTTAAAATGTATATACATGTAGTGTTTTAATATGTATTCATACACTTTTGAAAGACTTCAAGACACTTATCAAAATACTTCTACTTAACAAAAATGCTTACAATTACATCCTCGTTCAGTTTCATCAACAATTCTACTCGTATGCACCCGTATTCGTACTCGTACAATACACACCTTTTAGATGTATGTACTATTGGTATATATACTCCAATTATCAGCTCTTAGAAGCCCATGTGAGTCACCTAACACATGTGGGAACCATCATTTGACAACTAGCATGAAATATCTCATAAAATTACAAAAATATGAGTAATCATTCATGACTTATTTACATGAAAACAAAATTACATATCCTTTATATCTAATCCATACACCAATGACCAAAAACACCTACAAACACTTTCATTCTTCAATTTTCTTCATCTAATTGATCTCTCTCAAGTTCTATATTCAAGTTCTAAGTGTTCTTCATATATTCTACAAGTTCTAGTTACATAAAATCAAGAATACTTTCAAGTTTGCTAGCTCACTTCCAATCTTGTAAGGTGATCATCCAACCTCAAGAAATCTTTGTTTATTACAGTAGGTTATCATTCTAATACAAGGTAATAATCATATTCAAACTTTGGTTCAATTTCTATAACTATAACAATCTTATTTCAAGTGATGATCTTACTTGAACTTGTTTTCGTGTCATGATTCTGCTTCAAGAACTTCGAGCCATCCAAGGATCCGTTGAAGCTAGATCCATTTTTCACTTTTCCAGTAGGTTTATCCAAGGAACTTAAGGTAGTAATGATGTTCATAACATCATTCGATTCATACATATAAAGCTATCTTATTCGAAGGTTTAAACTTGTAATCACTAGAACATAGTTTAGTTAATTCTAAACTTGTTCGCAAACAAAAGTTAATCCTTCTAACTTGACCTTTAAAATCAACTAAACACATGTTCTCTATCTATATGATATGCTAACTTAATGATTTAAAACCTGGAAACACGAAAAACACCGTAAAACCGGATTTACGCCGTCGTAGTAACACCGCGGGCTGTTTTGGGTTAGTTAATTAAAAACTATGAAAAACTTTGATTTAAAAGTTGTTATTCTGAGAAAATGATTTTTATTATGAACATGAAACTATATCCAAAAATTATGGTTAAACTCAAAGTGGAAGTATGTTTTCTAAAATGGTCATCTAGACGTCGTTCTTTTGACTGAAATGACTACCTTTACAAAAATGACTTGTAACTTATTTTTCCGACTATAAACCTATACTTTTTCTGTTTAGATTCATAAAATAGAGTTCAATATGAAACCATAGCAATTTGATTCACTCAAAACGGATATAAAATTAAGAAGTTATGGGTAAAACAAGATTGGATAATTTTTCTCATTTTAGCTACGTGAAAATTGGTAACAAATCTATTCCAACCATAACTTAATCAACTTGTATTGTATATTATGTAATCTTGAGATACCATAGACACGTATACAATGTTTTGACCTATCATGTCGACACATCTATATATATTTCGGAACAACCATAGACACTCTATATGTGAATGTTGGAGTTAGCTATACAGGGTTGAGGTAGATTCCAAAATATATATAGTATGAGTTGTGATCAATATTGAGATACGTATACACTGGGTCGTGGATTGATTCAAGATAATATTTATCGATTTATTTCTGTACATCTAACTGTGGACAACTAGTTGTAGGTTACTAACGAGGACAGCTGACTTAATAAACTTAAAACATCAAAATATATTAAAAGTGTTGTAAATATATTTTGAACATACTTTGATATATATGTATATATTGTTATAGGTTCGTAAATCAACCAGTGGCCAAGTCTTACTTCCCGACGAAGTAAAAATCTGTGAAAGTGAGTTATAGTCCTACTTTTAAAATCTAATATTTTTGGGATGAGAATACATGCAGGTTTTATAAATGATATACAAAATAGACACAAGTACGTGAAACTACATTCTATGGTTGAATTATCAAAATCGAATATGCCCCTTTTTATTAAGTCTGGTAATCTAAGAATTAGGGAACAGACACCCTAGTTGACGCGAATCCTAAAGATAGATCTATTGGGCCTAACAAACCCCATCCAAAGTACCGGATGCTTTAGTACTTCGAAATTTATATCATATCCGAAGGGTGTCCCGGAATGATGAGGATATTCTTATATATGCATCTTGTTAATGTCGGTTACCAGGTGTTCACCATATGAATGATTTTTATCTCTATGTATGGGATGTGTATTGAAATATGAAATCTTGTGGTCTATTATTATGATTTGATATATATAGGTTAAACCTATAACTCACCAACATTTTTGTTGACGTTTTAAGCATGTTTATTCTCAGGTGATTATTAAGAGCTTCCGCTGTCGCATACTTAAATAAGGACGAGATTTGGAGTCCATGCTTGTATGATATTGTGTAAAAACTGCATTCAAGAAACTTATTTTGTTGTAACATATTTTTATTGTAAACCATTATGTAATTGTCGTGTGTAAACAGGATATTTTAGATTATCATTATTTGATAATCTACGTAAAGCTTTTTAAACCTTTATTGATGAAATAAAAGTTATGGTTTGTTTTAAAATGAATGCAGTCTTTGAAAAACGTCTCATATAGAGGTCAAAACCTCGCAACGAAATCAATTAATATGGAACGTTTTTAATCAATAAGAACGGGACATTTCAGTTGGTATCAGAGCGTTGGTCTTAGAGAACCAGAATTTTGCATTAGTGTGTTTTATCGTGTTTTTTAGGATGCATTAGTGAGTCTGGACTTCGACCGTGTTTACTTGAAAAATGATTGCTTAACAAATTTTGTTGGAAACTATATATTTTTAACATGTGAATATTATGTGATATATTAATCTCTTAACGCGTTTGATATTATGTGATAGATGTCTACCTCTAGAACAAGTCCCATTGACTCACCTAATAATAATGAAGAGTCAAATGTAAATTGGAATGATTCGTGGACTGATTCACAAGTTCCCGAAGAGGAACCGGAAGAAGAGTCAGAACCGGAAGAAGAATCGGAACCGGAAGAAGAATCGGAACCGGATGAAGAAATAGAACTGGTGGGGGAAATAATAAAACGGTTAAGTAAAAGAAAATCCTCAACCAACCGACCAAGGTTAATTATGGTCAATGGTGTTTCCGCCAAGGAAGCAAAATATTGGGAGGATTACCAATTCTCCGATGAATCGGATTCCGACGAGAATTCCGATGATGTTATAGAAATTACCCCAACTGAATTTAAAAAGGCAAAAGAAAATAATAAGTGAAAGGGCATAAAAATAGAGAAATCTAATTCCAACCCCGATGAACTTTATATGTATCGTCAACCCCCGAAGTCCTTAAGTTGTAACAATGACCCGGGAACCTCTAAACCACCAGGTTTTTCTAAACCAATGTGGAAAACGACGGCTCGTATTAGGGGAACATCATATATCCCTATAAACTTGGCAAAATGAACCAAAACCGAAGAAGAAGAAACAAGCGAGTCGGAATAAGATAGTTGTATTCGTTTGGTGTAATATATGTAATATAGTGTGCTTATGCTTTATGATATATGTAAAAAATTGCTTGTATTAATAAGTATTTTTTTATGAATCTAACTCTTGTCTATTTTACAGTATAAAAACACAAAATGGATAGACAACCCAATATTTTAAGAGACCTACCCGGAGACATGATTGATGAAATCTTGTCTAGAGTCGGTCAGAATTCTTCGGCACAACTATTTAAGGCGAGATCAGTTTGTAAGACATTCGAAGAACGTTCCAAGAATGCCTTGGTTTATAAAAGGCTTTCGTTCGAAAGATGGGGGATATCATATTGGGAAATCCATAAGTTACGATGTGTTTACTTTGACGCATATATTGCGGGGAACCCAAATGCTATTTTACGCAATGGGTTAAGAAATTATTTTGACTCAATATATCCGAATATTGGACTTCGTGATTTAGAAAAAGCGGCTAACATGCAACATAAAGAAGCATGTTATGCTTACGGATTAGTAATGTTCGCTTCTCACCAAAGTGAGAACAAGAACATCGGGCTACAACTATTAAACAAAACGTTCCCACAAGTGACGGAGTCGGTAATTGGGGTAAGAAATGAGGTTTTTAGATTGTTACGGGACTGTTGTACATTATGTAACCCTCGTCCCTTTGACGACGTTACAACACGCTGTCTTATCAATGGCCATAACGGTTATGTTCCACAAGACCAAGGATGGGAAGTAATCCTAGTAAAACCAGAATGCATGACTTGTTTCTGGACGTATGAATTACGTGTCTTTATTGCCTTTGCTGAACGACTTGTGTACTAGCTAGAATTATCTTCACAACCATCTTGTATCAAATTTATTGTGTGCTATATTTCATGCTATATGTAAAATAAGCGGTATTGTAAGTTTGTAAAATATTGTGTAAAAGTTTGAACGCGAAATATTATTATAATCAGTTTTTCATATAGAATTGTAGTAGTTGAATTGTATATTAGCTACTAAGTATGAACTTAACGGGTAGGTACTACCCGAATTTAAACTTATAAAACGCTAATATGAAGAAAAAGCTTTTATAAATGAGTTCATATTATGCTACGAAATACTATTAACTACTCTTAATATTCTGTATGATTAACTTGTTCCATTTGACTATTTTGAAGGAAATGGCACCGACTACTCGACACACCGTGAATATGAATGAAGAGGAATTCCGTACTTTTCTAGCTTCAAACCTAGCCGCAGTACAGGCTGCGCTACATACCAACAATAACCTTGGATCTAGCAGTACAGGAAATCGTGTAGGATGCACCTACAAAGAATTCACTGCCTGCAAACCTTTTGAATTTGATGGAACCGAAGGACCGATCGGATTGAAACGGTGGACCGAGAAGGTCGAATCGGTGTTTGCCATAAGTAAGTGTACTGAAGAGGACAAAGTGAAGTACGCTACGCATACCTTCACAGGTTCTGCATTAACATGGTGGAATACCTTTCTAGAGCAAGTGGGATAAGACGATGCGTACGCACTACCGTGGTCAGCATTCAAGAACTTGATGAACGAGAAGTACCGTCCCAGAACCGAGGTCAATAAGCTCAAGACAGAACTTAGAGGGTTACGAACCCAAGGATTTGATATTACCACGTACGAAAGACGATTCATAGAATTGTGCCTATTGTGTCCGGGAGCATTCGAAGATGAGGAAGAGAAGATCGACACGTTTGTGAAAGGATTACCGGAAAGAATCCAAGAAGATATAAGTTCACACGAGCCCGCCTCCATACAACAGGCATGTAGAATGGCTCACAAACTAGTGAACCAGATTGAAGAAAGAATTAAAGAACAGACTGCTGAAGAGGCCAATGTGAAGCAAGTCAAAAGAAAGTGAGAGGAAAACGGTGATAAGAATCACCAATACAACAACAACAGCAATTACAACAATAATCGCAACAATTATCCCAACAATCGCAACATCAATCGCAACTACAACAAACGGCCCAACAACAACAACAACAACAACAACAACAACAACAACAACTACAACAATCATCCCAACAACAATAATAACCGCAACAACAACAACAATCAGAAGCAGCTATGCCAAAGGTGTGAAAAGTATCACTCGGGGTTCTGCACCAAATTTTGCAACAAGTGTAAAAGAAATGGTCATAGCGCGGTGAAGTGTGAGGTATACGGACCAGGGGTTAATAGAACGAAAGGAACAAATGGTGTCGGAACGAGTAATGGCGGAGCAAGTAGTGTCGGAGCAAGTTATGCCAATGTAGTTTGTTATAAATGTGGAAAACTGGGCCACATTATTAGAAATTGCCCAAACCAGGAGAACACGAATGGACAAGGCCGCGGAAGAGTTTTCAATATTAATGCGGCAGAGGCACAAGAAGACCCGGAGCTTGTTACGGGTACGTTTCTTATTGATAATAAATCTTCTTACGTTTTATTTGATTCGGGTGCGAATAGAAGCTATATGAGTAGAGATTTTTATGCTAAATTAAGTTGTCCATTGACGCCTTTGGATAGTAAATTTTTACTCGAATTAGCAAATGATAAATTAATTTCAGCAGATAATATATGTCGGAATCGAGAAATTAAACTGGTTAGCGAAACATTTAAGATTGATTTGATACCAGTAGAGTTAGGGAGTTTTGATGTGATAATCGGTATGGACTGGTTGAAAGAAGTGAAAGCAGAGATCGTTTGTTACAAAAATGCAATTCGCATTATACGAGAAAAAGGAAAACCCTTAATGGTGTACGGAGAAAAGGGGAACATGAAGCTACATCTTATTAGTAATTTGAAGGCACAAAAACTAATAAGAAAAGGTTGCTATGCTGTTCTAGCACACGTCGAGAAAGTACAAACTGAAGAAAAGAGCATCAATGATGTTCCCATTGCAAAAGAATTTCCCGATGTATTTCCGAAAGAATTACCGGGATTACCCCCACATCGATCCGTTGAATTTCAAATAGATCTTGTACCAGGAGCTGCACCAATAGCTCGTGCTCCTTACAGACTCGCACCCAGCGAGATGAAAGAACTGCAAAGCCAACTGCAAGAACTATTAGAACGTAGTTTCATTCGACCAAGCACATCACCATGGGGAGCTCCTGTTTTGTTTGTCAAGAAGAAGGATGGTACATTCAGGTTGTGTATCGACTACAGAGAGTTGAACAAACTTACCATCAAAAACCGCTACCCACTACCGAGAATCGACGACTTATTTGATCAACTACAAGGCTCGTCTGTTTATTCAAAGATTGACTTACGTTCCGGGTATCATCAAATGCGGGTGAAAGAAGATGATATTCACAGTCATTACGAGTTTATGGTCATGCCGTTTGGTTTAACTAATGCACCAGCTGTGTTCATGGACCTTATGAACCGAGTGTGTGGACCATACCTTGACAAGTTTGTCATTGTTTTCATTGATGACATACGTATTTACTCAAAGAATGACCAAGAACACGGTGAACATTTGAGAAAGGTGTTAGAAGTATTGAGGAAGGAAGAATTGTACGCTAAGTTTTCATAGTGTGCATTTTGGTTGGAAGAAGTTCAATTCCTCGGTCACATAGTGAACAAAGAAGGTATTAAGGTGGATCCGACAAAGATAGAAACTGTTGAAAAGTGGGAAACCCCGAAAACTCCGAAACACATACGCCAGTTTTTAGGACTAGCTGGTTACTACAGAAGGTTCATCCAAGACTTTTCCAGAATAGCAAAACCCTTGACTGCATTAACGCATAAAGGGAAGAAATTTGAATGGAATGATGAACAAGAGAAAGCGTTTCAGTTATTGAAGAAAAAGCTAACTACGGCACCTATATTGTCATTGCCTGAAGGGAATGATGATTTTGTGATTTATTGTGACGCATCAAAGCAAGGTCTCGGTTGTGTATTAATGCAACGAACGAAGATGATTGCTTATGCGTCTAGACAATTGAAGATTCACGAACAAAATTATACCACGCATGATTTGGAATTAGGCGCGGTTGTTTTTGCATTAAAGACTTGGAGGCACTACTTATATGGGGTCAAAAGTATTATATATACCGACCACAAAAGTCTTCAATACATATTTAATCAGAAACAACTGAATATGAGGTAGCGTAGGTGGATTGAATTGTTGAATGATTACGACTTTGAGATTCGTTACCACCCGGGAAAGGCAAATGTGGTAGCCGATGCCTTGAGCAGGAAGGACAGAGAACCCATTCGAGTAAAATCTATGAATATAATGATTCATAATAACCTTACTACTCAAATAAAGGAGGCGCAACAAGGAGTTTTAAAAGAGGGAAATTTAAAGGATGAAATACCCAAAGGATCGGAGAAGCATCTTAATATTCGGGAAGACGGAACCCGGTATAGGGCTGAAAGGATTTAGGTACCAAAATTTGGAGATATGAGAGAAATGGTACTTAGAGAAGCTCATAAAACCAGATACTCAATACATCCTGGAACGGGGAAGATGTACAAGGATCTCAAGAAACATTTTTGGTGGCTGGGTATGAAAGCCGATGTTGCTAAATACGTAGGAGAATGTTTGACGTGTTCTAAGGTCAAAGCTGAGCATCAGAAACCATCAGGTCTACTTCAACAACCCGAAATCCCGGAATAGAAATGGGAAAACATTACCATGGATTTCATCACTAAATTGCCAAGGACTGCAAGTGGTTTTGATACTATTTGGATAATAGTTGATCGTCTCACCAAATCAGCACACTTCCTGCCAATAAGAGAAGATGACAAGATGGAGAAGTTAGTACGACTGTATTTGAAGGAAGTCCTCTCCAGACATGGAATACCAATCTCTATTATCTCTGATAGGGATGGTAGATTTATTTCAAGATTCTGGCAGACATTACAGCAAGCATTAGGAACTCGTCTAGACATGAGTACTGCCTATCATCCACAAACTGATGGGCAGAGCGAAAGGACGATACAAATGCTAGAAGACATGCAACGAGCATGTGTTATTGATTTCGGAAACAGTTGGGATCGACATCTACCGTTAGCAGAATTTTCCTACAACAACAGCTACCATTCAAGCATTGAGATGGCGCCGTTTGAAGCACTTTATGGTAGAAAGTGCAGGTCTCCGATTTGTTGGAGTGAAGTGGGGGATAGACAGATTACGGGTCCGGAGATTATACAAGAAACTACCGAGAAGATCATCCAAATTCAACAACGGTTGAAAACCGCCCAAAGTCGATAAAAGAGCTACGCTGACATTAAAAGAAAAGATATAGAATTTGAAATTGGAGAGATGGTCATGCTTAAAGTTGCACCTTGGAAAGGCGTTGTTCGATTTGGTAAACGAGGGAAATTAAATCCAAGGTATATTGGACCATTCAAGATTATTGATCGTGTCGGACCAGTAGCTTACCGACTTGAGTTACCTCAACAACTCGCGGCTGTACATAACACTTTCCACGTCTCGAATTTGAAGAAATATTTTGCTAAAGAAGATCTCACTATTCCGTTAGATGAAATCCAAATCAACGAAAAACTCCAATTCATCGAAGAACCCCTCGAAATAATGGATCGTGAGGTTAAAAGACTTAAGCAAAACAAGATACCAATTGTTAAGGTTCGATGGAATGCTCGTAGAGGACCCGAGTTCACCTGAGAGCGTGAAGATCAGATGAAGAAGAAATACCCGCATTTATTTCCAGAAGATACGTCAACACCTCCAACTGCTTAAAATTTCGGGACGAAATTTATTTAACGGGTAGGTACTGTAGTGACCCGAACTTTTCCATGTTTATATATATATTAAATGAAATTGTTATTTACATTATTAAGTGTTTCCAACATGTTAAGCAATCAAACTTGTTAAGACTTGATTAATTGAAATATGTTTCATATAGATAATTGACCACCCAAGTTGATCGGTGATTCACGAACGTTAAAACTTGTAAAAACTATACGATGACATATATATGGTTATATATATAGTTAACTTGATTTTATTATAAGTATGTATCTCATTAGGTATTTTAACAATGAGTTATATACATAAAAATGAGACTATTAATTTAAGAAACTCGAAAACGATATATATAACGATTATCGTTATAACAACGTCTTACTAGGTACATATGAATCATATTAAGATATTGATACACTTGGTTAATTATGTTAAATGATAAGTAAATATATTATTAAGTGTATTAACAATGAAATACATATGTAAAAATAAGACTACTAACTTAATGATTTTGAAACGAGACATATATGTAACGATTATCGTTGTAATGACATTTAACTGTATATATATATATATCATACTAAGATATATTATATATCATAATATCATGATAATATAACAATTTAACATCTCATTTGTTATAATAAACAATGGATTAACAACATTCAACAAGATCGTTAACCTAAAGGTTTCAAAACAACGTTTACATGTAACGACTAACGATGACTTAACGACTCAGTTAAAATGTATATACATGTAGTGTTTTAATATGTATTCATACACTTTTGAAAGACTTCAAGACACTTATCAAAATACTTCTACTTAACAAAAATGCTTACAATTACATCTTCGTTCAGTTTCATCAACAATTCTACTTGTATGCACCCGTATTCGTACTCGTACAATACACAGCTTTTAGATGTATGTACTATTGGTATATACACTCCAATGATCAGCTCTTAGCAGCCCATGTGAGTCACCTAACACATGTGGGAACCAACATTTGGCAACTAGCATGAAATATCTCATAAAATTACAAAAATATGAGTAATCATTCATGACTTATTTACATGAAAACAAAATTACATATCCTTTATATCTAATCCATACACCAACGACCAAAAACACCTACAAACACTTTCATTCTTCAATTTTCTTCATCTAATTGATCTCTCTCAAGTTCTATCTTCAAGTTCTAAGTGTTCTTCATATATTCTACAAGTTCTAGTTACATAAAATCAAGAATACTTTCAAGTTTGCTAGCTCACTTCCAATCTTGTAAGGTGATCATTCAACCTCAAGAAATCTTTGTTTCTTACAGTAGGTTATCATTCTAATACAAGGTAATAATCATATTCAAACTTTGGTTCAATTTCTATAACTATAACAATATTATTTCAAGTGATGATCTTACTTGAACTTGTTTTCGTGTCATGATTCTGCTTCAAGAACTTCGAGCCATCCAAGGATCTGTTGAAGCTAGATCCATTTTTCTCTATTCCAGTATGTTTATCCTAGGAAATTAAAGTAGTAATGATGTTCATAACATCATTCGATTCATACATATAAAGCTATCTTATTCGAAGGTTTAAACTTGTAATCACTAGAACATAGTTTAGTTAATTCTAAACTTGTTCGCAAACAAAAGTTAATTCTTCTAACTTGACTTTTAAAATCAACTAAACACATGTTCTATATCTATATGATATGCTAACTTAATGATTTAAAACCTGGAAACACGAAAAACACCGTAAAACCGGATTTACGCCGTCGTAGTAACACCGCGGGCTGTTTTAGGTTAGTTAATTAAAAACTATGATAAACTTTGATTTAAAAGTTGTTATTCTGAGAAAATGATTTTTATTATGAACATGAAACTATATCCAAAAATTATGGTTAAACTCAAAGTGGAAGTATGTTTTCTAAAATGGTCATCTAGACGTCGTTCTTACGACTGAAATGACTACCTTTACAAAAACGACTTGTAACTTAATTTTCCGACTATAAACCTATACTTTTTATGTTTAGATTCATAAAATATAGTTCAATATGAAACCATAGCAATTTGATTCACTCAAAATGGATTTAAAATGAAGAAGTTATGGGTAAAACAAGATTGGATAATTTTTCTCATTTTAGCTACGTGAAAATTGGTAACAAATCTATTCCAACCATAACTTAATCAACTTGTATTGTATATTATGTAATCTTGAGATACCATAGACATGTATACAATATTTCGACCTATCATGTCGACACATCTATATATATTTCGGAACAACCATAGACACTCTATATGTGAATGTTGGAGTTAGCTATACAGGGTTGAGGTTGATTCCAAAATATATATAGTATGAGTTGTGATCAATACTGAGATACGTATACACTGGGTCGTGGATTGATTCAAGATAATATTTATCGATTTATTTCTGTACATCTAACTGTGGACAACTAGTTGTAGGTTACTAACGAGGACAGCTGACTTAATAAACTTAAAACATCAAAATATATTAAAAGTGTTGTAAATATATTTTGAACATACTTTGATATATATGTATATATTGTTATAGGTTCGTGAATCAACCAGTGGCCAAGTCTTACTTCCCGACGAAGTAAAAATCTGTGAAAGTGAGTTATAGTCCCACTTTTAAAATCAAATATTTTTGGGATGAGAATACATGCAGGTTTTATAAATGATTTACAAAATAGACACAAGTACGTAAAACTACATTCTATGGTTGAATTATCGAAATCGAATATGCCCCTTTTTATTAAGTCTGGTAATCTAAGAATTAGGGAACAGACACCCTAATTGACGCGAATCCTAAAGATAGATCTATTGGGCCTAACAAACCCCATCCAAAGTACCGGATGCTTTAGTACTTTGAAATTTATATCATATCCGAAGGGTGTCCCAGAATGATGGGGATATTCTTATATATGCATCTTGTTAATGTCGATTACCAGGTGTTCACCATATGAATGATTTTTATCTCTATGTATGGGATGTGTATTGAAATATGAAATCTTGTGGTCTATTATTATGATTTGATATATATATAGGTTAAACCTATAACTTACCAACATTTTTGTTGACGTTTTAAGCATGTTTATTCTCAGGTGATTATTAAGAGCTTCCGCTGTCGCATACTTAAATAAGGACGAGATTTGGAGTCCATGCTTATATGATATTGTGTAAAAACTGCATTCAAGAAACTTATTTTGTTGTAACATATTTTTATTGTAAACTATTATGTAATGGTCGTGTGTAAACAGGATATTTTAGATTATCATTATTTGATAATCTACGTAAAGCTTTTTAAACCTTTATTGATGAAATAAAAGTTATGGTTTGTTTTAAAATGAATGCAGTCTTTGAAAAACATCTCATATAGAGGTCAAAACCTCGCAACGAAATCAATTAATATGGAACATTTTTAATCAATAAGAACGGGACATTTCATATAACCTGTGATTTCAAATAAAAACTAAGGTATTTTCAGTTCATATTCTTAAAATTTGACTCGATCCAAGGAAGTGGCAAGTTGAACCAACAAAAACGGAGTTGTAATGAAGAAACTACAACTAAAACAAGATCGGGTATCCGAAGCTAGTTTAGCTACGAAAATATTTGGAGAAAAATTAAATTAATCATATATTTTTTAATTAATATGATATTTCATATATATTTACTTATGATTTGATTTTATATATTTCAGGACCACCCGCAAACAACACGAGAAGATTAATTATAAGACCTCATGATTGTACGCAACACGTCATTTGACAACACGGTACTTTATGTACGTAACACGTCACTTGACAACATGGTACCATGGGTCGAGATTAATTCTGATCAATATGAATACGATGTGGTCTTTATTTATTTTATTGAGCAACTAATTATGGACCACTAACATCGGACTGCTAACTACGGACTAAGAAAATATTAAAAGTATTATAAATATATATATATATATATATATATATATATATATATATATATATATATATATATATATATATATATATATATATATATATATATATATATATATATATATATATATATATATATATATATATATATATATATATATATATGTAACGATTACTTGAAAAGAAAATATGTTGATATATTATATATATGGTTAGGTTTGTGATATCTATCGGAGACCAAGTCGAGTTAAATACCTTCAAGGCAAAAGTGAGTATATAGTCCCACTTTTAAACTCTAAATATTTCGGGATGAGAATACATGCATTTTATGATTTACGTTATGGACACAAGTGATTAAAAATATATATTCTACGTTGAGTTGTACCACTGGAATACTTCCCTGTAACTTGGTAACTACTATTTACATGAGGTATTGTAAATGCAAATCCTGTTGATAGATCTATCGGGCCTGACAACCCCAACCGGACTGGACGACCAGTATTCAACGGTTGCACAGTACTTCGTTTCGGTGACTACACATGGTACGGTGTAGTAAGATTTCATAATAAAGGGAATATGCGACGTTGATTAAATGTTAAGTATGGTTATCAAGTGCTCAACAACTTAGAATATTTTTATTAAAATGTTTATATATGAAATCTTGTGGTCTATATTCATAACGCTGCCGGCATTAAACCTATATCTCACCAACTTTATGTTGACGTTTTAAGCATGTTTATTCTCAGGTGATAACTAAAAGCTTCTGCTGCAACATGTTGAATTTAAGAAAGATCTTGAGTATGCATATTTGTGTCAAAAATAAAACTGCATATCGGAGGATTTGTGATGTAAAATATGTTGGAAGTCGTATTGTTATTATCACATGTAAAGTTTGTAAGTCTAAGATTATCGCTAAACAATAATCATTATTAAGTTGTTTAAACCTTGTATTTGTAATAAAAGCTATGGTTTGTATTGTAAAAACGAATGTAGTTTTTGAAAAATGTCGCATATAGAGGTTAATACCTCGCGATGAATTCATATGTTATTGTATTCGTCCTTATGGTTAAGGTCGGGTTATGACAAAAAACACCTACAAACACTTTCATTCTTTAATTTTCTTTATCTAATTGATCTCTCTCAAGTTCTATCTTCAAATTCTAAGTGTTCTTCATATATTCTATAAGTTCTAGTTTTATAAAACCAAGAACACTTTCAAGTTTGCAAGATTACTTCCATGCTTTCTAATCCATTCCAAGTAATCATCCAAGATCAAGAAACCTTTGTTACTTACAGTAGGTTATCTCTCTAATTCAAGGTAATACTCATATTCAAACTTTGATTCAATTTCTATAACTAAAACAATCTTAATTCGAGCAGAAATCTTACTTGAACTTGTTTTCGTGTCATGATTCTACTTCAAGAACATTCAAGCCATCCAAGAATCTTTTGAAGCTAGATCATTTTTTGTCACTTCCAGTAGGTTTACCTACTAAACTTAAGGTAGTAATGATGTTCATAACATTAATCAATTCATACATATAAAGCTATCTTATTCGAAGATTTAAACTTGTAATCACTAGAACATAGTTTAGTTAATTCTAAACTTGTTTGCAAATAAAGTTAATCCTTATAACTTGATTTTTAAAATCAACTAAACACATTTTCTATATCTATATGATATGCTAACTTAATGATTTAAAATCTGGAAACACGAAGAACACCGTAAAACCGGACATACGCCGTCGTAGTGAAATCGGGGGCTGTTTTGGGTTTAAAAAAATAAAAAGTATCTTAATCTTTGAATTGGAAGTTTGTTTTCTGGAAAAATGATATTACATATGAACATGATGCTATATCTAAAAATCTTGGTTAAACACAAAGTGGAAGTATGTTTTTCAAAATGGTCATCAAGCTGTCGTTTTTTCGACGGAAATGACTACCTCTTTAAAAAATGACTTGTAACCTGTATTTCTGACTATAAACTTATATTTTTTCTATTTAGTTTCATAAATTTTAGGTCATTATGAAACCATAGCAACTTGAATCACTCAAAACGGATTTGAAACGAAGAAATGACGGGTAAAACAAAATTGGATAAACTTGCTAGTTTTAGCTACGAAAATTTTGTAAGAAATCTAGACTAAACATATCCTAACTAATTTATATTGTATTATACATATTATGTAATCTTGGGATACTATAGACACGTATACAATGTTTTGACATATCATATCGACCCATCTATATATATTATTTGGAACAACCATAGCCACTCTATATGCAGTAATGTTTGAGTTAGCTATACATGGTTGAGGTTGATTCCAAAAATATATATACTTTGAGTTGTGATCTAGCCTGAGATGTGTATACACTGGGTCGTGGATTGATTCAAGATAATATATATTGATTTATTTTTGTACATCTAACTGTGGACAACTAGTTGTAGGTTACTAACGAGGACTGCTAACTTAACAAACTTAAATCATAAAAACGTAATAAAAAATGTTGTGAATATATTTCGATCATACTTTGATATATATGTACACATTTGTTATGTGACGACCCAGAAATTTACGACCAAATTTAAACTTAATCTTTATATAATTTCGATACGATAAGCAAAGTATGTAATGTTGAGTTTAGAAAATTTTGGAAACGATGTTCATTTATTCAATTGACCTTCGACTGCTCTCAACGATTCACGAACAATCAATTGTAAATAGATATGTGTGTATGTATATATAAATAATAATTCGAAATATAATTTGAAGTATTATATGTTGTAATAATTAAAAATTAATAAAATAAAAATAGGATATTATAATAATTATTATTTAAAATATATCTCTATATATAAATAAAGTATATTAAAAATAAATATTAAAGGATTGTAATACTCGTTTGATGTTTCGATTGATATTAATCAAGTTAAAAATGAGCTTATATGATTTTAAAATAAAAGGTGATCCGAAAATGAGTTATATAAGTGATATGCTTATTAAAAATATATTTAGGATCTAATTATTTAATTTTTACACTTTTTATATTTTACCCATAAATGAGAGGGACAGTTGATGTAATAATTATTTATTAAATTAAGGACTGAATTTTATACCATAATGACCAAAATAAATAAATATAGTTAATTTAAAAATATGAGATTTTTCTGAATACTTTTATTCGCCACTGAGTAACAACGAAGTACGAAATAATAGTCCATGAAAACTGTCGGTAGCATGTGTACAATTAAGTGTCACGAGTGTTTTATTTTTATTGTTAATCACTGTTTATGATTGAATGATTTGTACTATGATTAAATTCTTCCACTTATTGATTGAAACATATACTGTGTTTGTTTGATGCTTTTATATTCACTAAATTAAAATAAACAAACACATACGTGCATATTGAATATGAAATTACTTGCCATCTCCTATTTCCCATTTGTCACCTAAACTAACTTTTCTCTATATATATTTATATATATAAATGATCACATAACAAACACATCACCATTTTTTTACTAAAAACCTTATAGTGTAATTACAATTCGTTGAACTTAACAACAAAGCTTATGCTCCAATTATTAAGGTTGTTATCTCCATTGAACACCATTAACCACCCTTAATCACCACTAGACCACCTATATACATATTTTTTTTTTGTTGTTCCTAATCGACAACCTAAAAACAAAACCATCATCCACACTATTCTATGATTTCGTGAGACACCAATCCTCTACAAACCGCCACCACTTGCGTTGAAACACCATCACCTCCGGTCACTAACCCACTCCTCCGCCATGTGTAACCGTCACCTCACAACCACCACCTTCTCTCTTTCTTTCTTATTCATATTTCTTCTTCCTTTCGCCATCATCTACTATCTAGTATGTTTTCATCTAATACACAACAACCATGTATAAATATTAACTAGAGAATACAGTGCATGTGGCATCTTTACCCAGCCGGTTTTCAGTGTCCAACCGGGTACTTCGGTTAAACCATAATTTTTTTTCTTATTCTTCACATTATGATTTTATTCGATGCCACTTCAAACTCCTACTATAACAGCGGTTTGCTCCACTATGTTCTCACAAGAAACCTCTTAATACCCTTATCCTCGGGGCAACACTTTCCAAAGTTGGAGCAACGAATATATTTCACGTGTCCACGATCGTTCAACCATCGTGGATTGCAGCTGCTACTATCCTTGTATATGGATTTCTGTCGAGCAAAAACAACCCACAACCGAATCCATCACCACCACCCAAACACCGCTGCTCACTTCTTTTCCTGTTTCTTTATTTCTGCTCAAATATATCTGCTACGTATTGTAAACGTGGCCTGTCTGCAGTCCACTGCTACTGCATTCGCACCATTTTTCTGTTTATATAGGAAGTAAGACGCGATAACACAGTGATTATGAAGTAGATGATGAACAGTGACGGGTTTGATGATGAATTCCTTTTGTAACGACTATGCTTATTTTATTAATTCTGTTTGACGATTTCATAGATGATGTAAGTGGATAGTGATGTCACAATATTGATGCTACAGCGAATGCTTTTTCTTTCAGCCGGGATTTAAATTAATTAAGATTGGGCCGTATAAAAATTTCTCGATATATTAGATTGCAAATTGGGCTTTCAAACTATTGTTGGGTCGATGGTTTTTAGCTTGGTCCAAGATACAAACCGAATCCCTGTTAACTGAATACGATGATAAGGGTTATGTGATGATAAATCGGGTTTTAAGAAGAAGAAAAAAATAGGATAAACAGATCCGTACAGGTTATATATATACGCGAACGATACATTACAAAATCAAACAAATGGATAAATGGTTTGGAAGGGTGTTTGTTGAAAGACAGGTCACGGGTTCGAGTCTCGTAACGAACAATTCTTTTAGGATGACTTTTTAAAGGGTATACACTTCCATTTCTATTATTATTATTATTATTATTATTATTATTATTATTATTATTATTATTATTATTATTATTATTATTATTATTATTATTATTATTATTATTATTATTATTATTATTATTATTATTATTATTATTATTATTATTATTATTATTATTATTAATACTATTATTATTATTCTTATTATTATTGTTATTGTTAGTATTATAATTATTATTTCTACTATTGTTATTAGTATCGTTATTGTTATCATTAGTTATTATTATTACTACAAGTATTCTAATTATTATTATTAGTAATGCTAAAATAAGTGTTAGTTATTATTATTATGAATATAATTACAATTATAAATAATATTAATATTATTATCATTTTGTTACCAAGTAACATCATTAAATATTATTAGTGTTATTATTATTAGTATTAGCAATATTGAAATAAGTATTATTATGTTTAGGATATTATTATTATTATCATTAATAATGAGATTTCTATTACTATTATTGTAAGTATCAATATTAACAAAATCATTATAAGAAATGCAAATATGAAATCTTGTAGTCTATTAAAAATTATGAAATGATTATTTATGTTAAACTAATGAACTCACCAACCTTTTGGTTGACACTTTAAAGCATGTTTATTCTCAGGTACTAAAGAAATCTTCCGCTGTGCATTTACTCATCTTAGAGATATTACTTGGAGTCATTCATGACATATTTCAAAAGATGTTGCATTCGAGTCGTTGAGTTCATCAAGATTATTATTAAGTCAATTATAGTAAGATATATTACGAAACAGTAAGCATGTTGTCAACTTTCGATGTAATAAAAGATTGTCTTTTCAAAAACGAATGCAATGTTTGTAAAATATATCATATAGAGGTCGAGTACCTCGCGATGTAATCAACTGTTGTGAATCGTTTATAATCGATATGGACTTCGTCCGGATGGATTAGGACGGGTCTCTACAGTTGGTATCACAGCGGTGGTCTTAGCGAACCAGGTCTGCATTAGTGTGTCTAACTGATAAGTCGATAGGATGCATTAGTGAGTCTGGACTTCGACCGTGACTGCATGTCAAAAGTTTTGCTTATCATTTCGTGTCAAAAATTATTTGCTTATCATCCTTAAAGTCTAGAAACATCTTACTGCCTCTATTGCATAGACAGTGTATAGATAAATTCATATCTTAGAGTATCTGTTATTGTTACCCTTGCCTGACAGCTTCCGTAGATTCCTCCATAACTTATGGGATTTTAGTATTATATATGCATATGTAAATTATGTATTGCAGGGTACTAATCTACATCCTATAATCTATTTCTTATCGAAAATCCTTCATCTGATCATACGAGATGAATCCCTCAACCAGTTCGAATTCCTCGAATTTCGACAGCTATTCCGATATGGAGTTTCACCTAAGCTCCGAAAGCAGTGTCACCAGAATGAATCAACCAATCATCCATCCCCGATTCATCTGATGAGTTCGTAGCTTACTTGATCATTGGAGACAAGAAAAAGGCGATCCCTCTCACCAACCGAATACACCTCTTGGTGAAGAACCTGAAGCACTTACTGGCGAACCAATCCGAAACACCATCTTCACCCTCATTTCCAGAGTAGCTCGACATGATTATATTCTATCTACAATTTGAAACCTTATTCATCTGCTCGTTCCGACCGACAACCATCCCGGAATAACAGAAAAAGTTAGCGAACTTCGCGCTCGAGTAATCAATTTGGAGAATATGGTTCAAAACGTACCAGCTTCAGTAACATCACCGGCATCGACAGGACCACCAACAACACAAGTTTCAACACCTCATGCCCCAATATCTCATTCCGTACCTCGATTATAATCATCATACTACTTATCGTTCGACATCAATTATCTTTGTTCGACATGGTAATTATGTAATCTCTAATGTTTTAGAGATTATATATTCTTGTTCTAACGGTAAATCAAATGAGTTTAATATCATATTGACTAATTAAATCCATGATTACATCTAAAGAAAATATATATGTATATATATTTTTTCATAAAGACTGTAATTAAAAATTCTTTCATACAAACTGTTAATGGTGAAAATATTTTAACGGGTAGGTAATACCAGAGGAATATTCAGATTTCACATTAATAAGTTACACTGTACATTCTTCGAAGCTGATTCAACAGTCGTTTACTATCCTACTTACATCCATCGATATACGTATCCGTTCACCGCAGAATAACCATATTAATCCAATTTCATATTTGGATTTTGATTTATCAGAATCCAACAAGTGGCATAATGAAGAAAACATTGGACAAAATAAAATTTGTTAGAAACAAACTAACTATGAGAAATTTTGTTAAGAATCCATGCTAACAAAATCCTAGCTAACTGTTCCTAGCTAACTGATTACATTTTATTTTATCGCAATTTATTTATCGCAATTTATTTTATCACAATTTAATTCTCGCAATTTTATTTATCGTCATTTAATTTCTGTATTTATTTTACGCACTTTAAATATCGGGAAACGTATACAAGGTTTTGACATATCATATCGACGCATCTATATATATTATTTGGAATCACCATAGACACTCTATATGCAGTAATGATCGAGTTCTCTATACAGGGTTGAGGTTGATTCTACAATAATATATGTACTTTGAGTTGTGATCGAGTCTGAGACGTGTACACGGGTCACGATACGTATTAATTAATTCGAATATTATATATTAAACTATATATGAATTATTGGACTGTTAACTATGGACTATCGACTGTGGAATAATAATATTGGACAATTAAAATGAATTAAAATATGGATTATAACATATGAAACTAAACAATTCTTCAAGTTTTCCACTTGATTTCATCTTAAACCTCATTGTATCTTGATGATTACAATCTGCGTTCAAACCATTCATGATTCTTGAAAACACCTCAATCGAGAGGATGAACCAACCGCACTCCATCTACGGAAGATTTATGTATATAGTATTGCACCTGAGAAACTCTCGGAAATTGAGTAAAAGTTTAACACGTAGCCGCGTCAGCTCCTTTGGCATTGTTATTACCGAAAATCACTTTGCAATCCCTTTCCAAAGTAGCCGATTTTGTCACAGCTTCAGCACATCAATTTTAACTTTTCATTCGAATAAGTCTTATTATAACATCGATTTATAAGTTTGTATGTTGTCATCGTTACCGGGGAACCGTTTATATACCACCACATTAGCAGTAAACTTACCAGCAACTTCAATGAATTTGGACTTTCCGAAAAATCATTATATTTTTTGAAACCCATCGTGTATTCATCTATACCCTGCAACAATAATTGCCATACCAATTACCGAGAATCAACAATCAGTATTTCGAATCTCGCAGCATGTCTACATCAACAGTTATATGTAAACATATAACATTTATCTCTTAGAATTATGATCTTCCATTCTGAAATTCTGAAAAGCACCCAGTCTACAAATCAATACCACAAATTCTGAAAAAGCTGAATACAGCAGCAAAAAAAAAAAAAAAAAAAACTGTACACGACCTTAATCATCGAAAGTTTGATAATAAAGAATGGTATGTTGGAAAAGCTCAGAAAAGTTGGAACTGGAAAACGGATTGAGCTAACCACGAAGGAGACCAAAGACAAATACAAGTACCATACCCTATATTCAAAGAATCCAGATAGTTCTGGATCCGATGAAATCTTTAAAGAATATCCTGCTCCGAAGTCATGTTACAATCTTATGGAAAATCTTACTTCATCAACCATCGAACTTAGAAATTCCAAAATATCATCATAAATATCTTCGATTTTCTGAAGATATTTTCATAAATATTCTCGTCCGAAATTATTTATCTCTGCGTGCTATTTAAATTATATCATAAAGGAAACTACTTTAGTTTCTAAAATTCTTTAAAAATTCGAATTTGAATTATGATTGATTTTGAAGTAGTGTTGGAAATTGATGCATGAGTTAGTATAATATAATGACACTTGATCAACGTGATTATATTACAGTAAGTCATGCTGAGTTTCTAATGGAACGTGATGATTCACAGATCATAACGTCATCATGTGCCATGTTACATAACTCTTTCATTCTACTTAACTTCTGAACATATCAAGAAAATATATTCTTGATAGTTCTATTCTCCGTAATTCTGGTAATTTGACAAATCAAATCGTGCCATTATGATTTCCTTCTTAGAACATTAACAATGTTCATTCCGAAGTTTATATCTGCGAATTCTGAACCATTACAAGCGGTGTTTAATCGCAAGAAAAAGAAACGAAGGGACAAAGCTCCAAAATATAAGAGAAAATATAAAGCCCAATAACAACACAGAGGTTACAAACCGTAGATATTAATACGAATAACAATATAAAGACATGGTATAATTAAGAATAGTATTACCCCAAGGTAATAGTAGGAGTAAACAGATTCTTCTGGTGGAAGATTGAAAAGAAGGATGACAGAAATGATAATTAAGAAAACACTAAGGATTAGAACGGGATTAAGCATTTCACAATCTTTTGGATGTATGGACTAAGAAAGAAAGTATATGAATGGTGAGAATAATGGAACGGAAGAGTTTAATTTATAATGAAAATATCAGACAGAGTAATCGAGGCAGATCACCGTATTTAATTATAGAGATCTAAATTTCCTTACTCGCCGAAGAATCAAATCTTTTAGATTTCGAAAATTTTCTTTAAATCCCTTGAATTCCGGAATTCAATCGTGACTACGTCACCGGTTAAGTCAAATCTTCATTTACTCATTTCATACTCTGGCGATAGCTTCACTTATGCTCCTTGCGTAATCAAATCGTTTTATCTATATTACTCAATGATGATAAAACTCTATTCACCAACTCATATTCGTCATGAAAACATTTTTATAGTTAGCCATGACGACCTCGATCAAATTTCGGGACGAAATTTATTTAACGGGTAGGTACTGTGACGACCCGGAAATTTACGATCAAATTTAAACTTAATCTTTATATGATTTCGATAGGATAAGCAAAGTATGTAATGTTGAGTTTAGAAAATTTTGGAAACGATGATCATATATTCAATTGACCTTCGACTGCTCTCGATGATTCACGAACAATCAATTGTAAATAGATATGTGTGTATGTATATATAAATAATAATTCGAAATATAATTTAAAGTATTATATGTTGTTGTAATTAAAAATTAATAAAATAAAAATAGGATATTATAATAATTATTATTTAAAATATATCTCTATATATAAATAAAGTATATTAAAAATAAATATTAAATGATTGTAATACTCGTTTGATGTTTCGATTGATATTAATCAAGTTAAAAATGAGCTTATATGATTTTAAAATAAAAGGTGATCCGAAAATGAGTTATATAAGTGATATGCTTATTAAAAGTATATTTAGGATCTAATTATTTAATTTTTGCACTTTTTATATTTTACCCATAAATGAGAGGGACAGTTGATGTAATAATTATTTATTAAATTAAGGACTGAATTTTATACCATAATGATCAAAATAAATAAATATAGTTAATTAAAAAATATGAGATTTTTCTGAATACTTTTATTCGCCACTGAGTAACAACGGAGTACGAAATAATAGTCCATGAAAACTGTCGGTAGCATGTGTACAATTAAGTGTCATGAGTGTTTTATTTTTATTGTTAATCACTGTTTATGATTGAATGATTTGTACTATGATTAAATTCTTCCACTTATTGATTAAAACATATACTGTGTTTGTTTGATGCTTTTATATTCACTAACTTAAAATAAACAAACACATACGTGCATATTGAATATGAATTTACTTGCCATCTCCCATTTCCCATTTGTCACCTAAACTAACTTTTCTCTATATATATTTATATATATAAATGATCACATAACAAACACATCGCCATTTTTGTTACTAAAAACCTTATAGTGTAATTACAATTCGTTGAACTTAACAACAAAGCTTATGCTCCAATTATTAACGTTATTATCTCCATTGAACACCATTAACCACCCTTAAACACCACTAGACCACCTATATATATATATATATATATATATATATATATATATATATATATATATATATATATATATATATATATATATATATATATATATTTTTTTTTTTTTGTTCCTAATCGACAACCCAAATACAAAACCATCATCCACACTATTCTATGATTTCGTTGAAACACCATCACCTCCGGTCACTAACCCACTCCTCCGCCATGTGCAACCGTCACCTCACAACCACCACCTTCTCTCTTTCTTTCTTATTCATATTTCTTCTTCCTTTTGCCATCATCTACTATCTAGTATGTTTTCATCTAATACACAACAACCATGTATAAATATTAACTAGAGAATACAGTGCATGTGGCATCTTTACCCAGCCGGTTTTCAGTGTCCAACTGGGTACTTCGGTTAAAACATAAATTTTTTTTTCTTATTCTTCACTTAATGATTTTATTCGATGCCACTTCAAACTCCTACTATAACAGTGGCTTGCTCCACTATGTTCTCACAAGAAACCTCTTAATACCCTTGTCCTCGGGGCAACACTTTCCAAAGTTGGAGCAACGAATATATTTCACGTGTCTACGATCGTTCAACCATCGTGGATTGCAGCTGCTACTATACTTATATATGGATTTCTGTCGAGCAAAAACAACCCACAACCGAATCCATCACCACCACCCAAACACCGCTGCTCATTTCTTTTCTTGTTTCTTTATTTCTGCTCAAATATATCTGCTACGTGTTGTAAACGTGGCCTGTCTACAGTCCACTGCTACTGCAGTCGCACCATTTTTCTGTTTATATTGGAAGTAAGACGCGATAACACAGTGATTATGAAGTAGATGATGAACAGTGACGGGTTTGATGATGAATTCCATTTGTAATGGCTATGCTTATTTTATTAATTCTGTTTGACGATTTCATAGATGATGTAAGTGGATAGTGATGTCACAATATTGATGCTACAGCGAATGCTTTTTCTTCCAGCCGGGATTTAAATTAATTAAGATTGGGTTGTATAAAAATTTCTTGATATATTAGATTGCAAATTGGGCTTTCAAACTATTGTTGGGTCGATGGTTTTTAGCTTGGTCCAAGATACAAACCGAATCCCTGTTAACTGAATACGATGATAAGGGTTATGTGATGATAAATCGGGTTTTAAGAAGAAGAAAAAAATAGGATAAACAGATCCGTACAGGTTATATATATACGCGAACGATACATTACAAAATCAAACAAATAGATAAATGGTTTGGAAGGGTGTTTGTTGAACGAGAGGTCACGGGTTCGAGTCTCGTAACGAACAATTCTTTTAGGATGACTTTTTAAAGGGTATACACTTCCATTTCTATTATTATTATTATTATTATTATTATTATTATTATTATTATTATTATTATTATTATTATTATTATTATTATTATTATTATTATTATTATTATTATCCTTATTATTAATACTATTATTATTATTCTTATTATTATTGTTATTGTTAGTATTATAATTATTATTTCTACTATTGTTATTAGTATCGTTATTGTTATCATTAGTTATTATTATTACTACAAGTATTCTAATTATTATTATTAGTAATGCTAAAATAAGTGTTAGTTATTATTATTATGAATATAATTACAATTATAAATAATATTAATATTATTATCATTTTGTTACCAAGTAACATCATTAAATATTATTAGTGTTATTATTATTAGTATTAGCAGTATTGATATAAGTATTATTATGATTAGGATATTATTATTATTATCATTAATAATGAGATTTCTATTACTATTATTATAAGTATCAATATTAACAAAATCATTATAAGTATTATTATTAATAAAGTTATTATCATTATTAGTAAATTATTGTTATTATCAAAACTATCTTTTTAAAAACAAACGAATATTTTGGGCATAAAATATACTTATTGCATATATTATAATTGTATTAATATTTTACATAACTATATATATAAAACCTATTAATATTATTTATATAAATATTTGCATATAACCAAACTATTGATTTTTAAATATAACACTAAACAATTATATATATAAATATGGATATATTAACATAACGATATAAATATTAATCATTTTGAATATATACACAAATTAAATATATATAATATATAAATTAAGATATAATAAATAATTTGTTCAGTTACGATTATATGTTTTAATATATATATATATATATATATATATATATATATATATATATATATATATATATATATATATATATATATATACAAATGGTATAGGTTCGTGAATCCGAGGCCAACCTTTCACTTGTTCAATGACGTCATATGTATTTTTACTACGAAATACAGTATTGTGAGTTTCATTTGCTCCCTTTTTAAATGCTTTTGCAATATATATATTTAGGACTGAGAATACATGTGCTTTTATAAATGATTTACAAAATAGACACAAGTACGTGAAACTACATTCTATGGTTGAATTATCGAAATCTAATATGCCCCTTTTTATTAAGTCTGGTAATCTAAGAATTAGGGAACAGACACCCTAATTGACGTGAATCCTAAAGATAGATCTATCGGGCCCAACAAGCTCCATCCAAAGTACCGGATGCTTTAGTACTTCAAAATTTATATCATGTCCGAAAGAGGATCTCGGAATGATGGGGATATTCTTATATGCATATTGTGAATGTCGGTTACCAGGTGTTCAATCCATATGAATGATATTTTTGTCTCTATGCATGGGACGTATGTTTATGAGAAATGGAAATATGAAATCTTGTGGTCTATTAAAAATTATGAAATGATTATTTATGTTAAACTAATGAACTCACCAACCTTTTGGTTGACACTTTAAAGCATGTTTATTCTCAGGTACGAAAGAAATCTTCCGCTGTGCATTTGCTCATCTTAGAGATATTACTTGGAGTCATTCATGACATATTTCAAAAGACGTTGCATTCGAGTCGTTGAGTTCATCAAGATTATTATTAAGTCAATTATAGTAAGATATATTAAGAAATGGTAAGCATGTGGTCAACTTTCGATGTAATGAAAGATTGTCTTTTCAAAAACGAATGCAATGTTTGTAAAATGTATCATATAGAGGTCAAGTACCTCGCGATGTAATCAACTATTGTGAATCGTTTATAATCGATATGGACTTCGTTCGGATGGATTAGGATGGGTCTCTACATGTTATAGGTTCGTGAATCGACCAGTGGCTAAGTCTTACTTCCGGCAAAGTAAAAATCTGTGAAAGTGAGTTATAGTCCCACTTTTACAATCTAATTTTTTTTTTGGGATGAGAATACATGTAGCTTTATAAATGTTTTACAAAATAGACACAAGTACGCAAAACTACATTCTATGGTTGGATTATTAAACCGAATATCGCCCTTCAAGTCTGGCAACCTAAGAATTAGGGAAATGGCCCCTAATTGACGCGAATCCTAAAGATAGATCTATTGGGCATAACAACCCCCATTCAGGTTATGGATGGTTTAGTACTTCGAGATTATTATACAGACGAGAGGTTCTGTTTTGGGGATATTCTATGCATTAAGTTAACGTCGGTTACCAGGTGTTCAACATATGAATGATTTTTATCTCTATGCAGTTTGCGAAATACCTGATATGAGATGTGTTATAAAAATGAAATCTTGTGGTCTATTATTATGATTTGATAATATATAGGTTAAACCTATAACTCACCTGTAACAACCCAACCCGTATTAAAACCGGGCCATAAAATTTTTTCCTTTTAATATGCTTTAAATAACACTTTAGGTCCCAATTGTGTTTCCATAAACATCTTTAATTACAATAGAAGGTTTAATAACCTTAAAACATTTAATACATTAGTTAATTGTCCAAATGGACATACACGACCCGACTAGTTTAGTTTCCAACAAAACCGAGCATGGTGATTTGGGACTACGCTACCCAAATCCTAATCGAATACAAAAGAAAGATCTTCTAAGCAACCTAGCCAAGATCTCTAATCCCCAAGCTCACCCGAGCCGCCAAGCATGCGAACCTATAAAAATATCAACAACGAGAGGGTAAGCTAACGCTTAGTGAGTGTGATAATGCTAAAAACGAACATATATTTCATAGCATTATTCCTCAAGAAAGACAAGCTTTTAGTTGCAATTGTTCTATTTACAAGAGATATTCGTTTAAATAATAAAAGGCGAAGACAAAAGACAGATTCGACGAATTGAAGACGCAAACGACCAAAAAGCTCAAAAGTACAAAAGACAATCAAAAAGGTTCAAAATATTGATGAGGAACGTCTCAAAATGACAAGAGTACAAGTTACAAGACGCAAAGTACACGATATAAAATAATACGCGAAGACGTCCGAAAATCCGGAACCGGGACCTGAGCCAAGAAGAAACGCCCGACGCAACGGACCAAAAATATCTAGTCTACTATGCACAAGAATATAATATAATATATATATAATTATATATAATTATATATTATATTATATATTATTATTATATTACGTCGGCAAGAAGAAAACAAACCATCTTGGCTGGATCCAGGGTGGCCATGCGACTCGCATGGCCAGAAGCACAAAATCCATGCGAGTCGCATGGAGTGAAAATGCTGGTCAGGTCCTATATAAAGCCAGTTTTCTGCCGAGTTAAATATTCTATTTCTATCTCTCTCTCAATATATACGTAATATATATATATATAATTTATATTTTAATTTTAATTTTAATTTTAAATCCTAATAATAAGGGTATGTTAGCGAATGTTGTAAGGGTGTAAGTCGAAATTCTGTCCGTGTAACGCTACGCTATTTTTAATCATTGTAAGTTATGTTCAACCTTTTTATATTAATGTCTCGTAGCTAAGTTATTATTATGCTTATTTAAAACGAAGTAATCATGATGTTGGGCTAATTACTAAAATTGGGTAATTGGGCTTTATACCATAATTGGGGTTTGGATAAAAGAACGACACTTGTGGAAATTAGACTATGGGCTATTAATGGGCTTTATATTTGTTTAACTAAATGAAAGTTTGTTAATGTTAATATAAAGATTTACAATTGGGCGTCCCTATAAATTTCCATATACACTCGATCGGACACGATGGGCGGGGTATTTATATGTACGAATAATCGTTCATTTAACCGGACACGGGAATGGATTAATAGCCACTAGAATAATTAAAACAGGGGTGAAATTACATTCAAGGGTAATTGGTGTAATTGTTAACAAAGTAGTAAAACCTTGGTTTACACGCAGTCGATAACCTGGTGTATTCATTAAACAAAGTATTAAAACCTTGTTACAATTCGAATCCCCAATTAGTTGGAATATTTATCTTCGGGTATAATAATAATTTGACAAGGACACTTGCAATTTATATTTATGACTGATGGACTGTTATGGACAAAAACCAGACGGACATATTAAATAATCCAGGACAAAGGACAATTAACCCATGGGCATAAAACTAAAATCAACACGTCAAACATCATGATTACAGAAGTTTAAATAAGCATAATTCTTTTATTTCATATTTAATTTCCTTTATTTTATATTTAATTGCACTTCTAATTATCGCACTTTTATTTATTTTATTTTATCGCACTTTTAATTATCGTACTTTTTAATTATCGTAATTTTATTTTATCGCACTTTTATTATTCGCAATTTCATTATCGATATTTACTTTACGCTTTAATTTAAGTCTTGTATTTATTTTATATTTTACATTAGGTTTTAACTGCGACTAAAAGTCTTAAAATCGACAAACCGGTCATTAAACGGTAAAAACCCCCCTTTATAATAATAATATTATTTATATATATGTTTGTATTTTTATAAAAGTAAACTAATATAGCGTTGAGCTTTGTTTAAAGATTTCCCTGTGGAACGAACCGGACTTACTAAAAACTACACTACTGTACGATTAGGTACACTGCCTATAAGTGTTGTAGCAAGGTTTAAGTATATCCATTCTATAAATAAATAAATATCTTGTGTAAAATTGTATCGTATTAAATAGTGTTTTCTAATAAAATTTAATAGTATTTTATACCCCTTAGCTTTAACATCAAGTATTTTTAGCACCGCTGCCGGGGAATCTATCTTAAAAGCCGGAAGCGCAACGCTAGAATAAAAAAAAAAAGATTTTTTAGTTTACTTTTATTAAAATTCGTTTTTGTAAAAATACGTTTTAAAAAAAATATAAAAAGAAAAACAAAAATATAAGTATTTTTAAGATATTGTTAAATATTTAAGTTTTATAAGTTTCTTTATTTCTATTTTAGTTTATAAAAATATAAGTTTTATTTTAAAATCTTTTATTTATTTAAAAAATAGAAAACATAAAATAAAAAAAAAATATAAAGAAAAACGCGTAAAAATTGAAAGCTGTCAACTGAATTTCTGAACCCCGCGACTCGCGGGGTTTTCTTCTTTAATTGCCGCGACTCGCGGAGATCATCTGACACGCGCACAGAAGCCCTAATTCTGCATTAATTACGGGTTTTAATTATTATTATTATTATTTAAACCTAATTATGTATTATTATTATAATTAGTTTTATTTTTACTTTTTACTTTTTATTTATATATTTTAGTTAAATTAGTTTTATTAAAATTGTAAAATTAATAGTTTAGTAAAAAAAAAATATAAAAATAATATTTTTATAAAATCTAATATTTTTATAACTTTTTATAACTTTTATATTTTGTCCCTTTTTAATCGTTGAAGCGTAATTTTTGTATTTTTAGCTCATATTTAATTTTAAACTTAGTTTTTGCTATAGTTATTTTTACTCCTAGATTTTTAGGCTTTGCCGTAGAATTCCTTAAGTGCTTTTTCTTTAGACTAAGATTTAGGTGCTTTAGAATTTTGCGACGCCTTTTTAAGTTTTAGTTTCTTTTTAAGTTATTTCCATTTGGGATTTAGTTTTTCCTTGTAAGCTTTAATATTTTTAGACACCTTTTACTATGTACCAATTATCATTCCAATTAGTAATTTCAATTTGCGATTATAATTTTAAGTTAGTTGTAGTAATAAGGTTAGGTTAGTAAAGTATTTTTAAGTTTTTATAAGTTTCTTTTATTTTTCCGTCACCTTTTATTTTTCAACCATTTTTCGTTTTTCGACCTTTTTCGACGAACTCTTTTTCTCTCTTATTTCTCGCCATTCTAGTTTTTAGGACTTAGAATTTTTTCTACTTCTTATCTAAATTTCTTAAAATTACGAAAATTTATTTTAAGTGGTTAAATTAATAGACATCAAAATTTTCTGGTTCGTAGTAATAGTTGGATTTGTACGTGGACCGGGTTATTGGAGCCAAACAGTCCTCAATTATATTGAGACCAAACGAATCCTTCCCCTCTGCTGCATCTTTTGGCTATTCGAAACGTGGGCAAAATCAGAAAAGTCTATTGATTGGATAACTTATTATAATTTTTCTTTCCTTTTTAAAACTAATAGGATATTCAGTGAATGCACCGAGCAAGACGTTCATCACCTTTTGTACGTTCACCACCTGTAACTAGATCAAGACATTTAGCGAATATAACCGCCGTTGATTTTTCTTTAGAATCGTCATCCAGTCAACCAAGTACTTCAGTTCAAATTTCCGATAATCCATTTTTTGAACCCAACCTCACAATTGAGAATCCGGAAAATATTCAGGAACGGTTCATAGATCCTGAACCACTAAACTTTCCTCCGGAACCACCAATCATTCAAACAGAGATTGTTGAGGAACGAACCATTAAATCTGAAGCATCTAGTGATACCGATTCAACAAATTCAATTATGGAGAATCTGGAACCTTTAAGTATGGAAGACCGAATGAGAGCTAAACGCACTGGCCAAGGTCACGCAATTACTCATCCAGACATTAATGCGCCAGATTATGAAATCAAAGGACAAATTCTACACATGGTGACTAATCAATGCCAGTTTAGTGGTGCGCCGAAGGAAGATCCAAATGAACATCTACGTACCTTTAATAGGATCTGCACACTATTTAAAATCCGAGAAGTGGAGGATGAACAGATATATCTCATGTTATTTCCCTGGACTTTAAAGGGAGAAGCCAAAGATTGGTTGGAATCGTTACCTGAAGGGGCGATCGATACATGGGATGTTTTAATTGACAAATTTCTTAAACAATTCTTTCCTGCATCTAAAGCCGTAAGACTTCAAGCAGAAATTGTTACGTTCACACAGAAACCAAATGAAACTCTATATGAGGCGTGGACAAGATATGGAAAGTTGTTAAGAGGATGTCCGCAACATGGTTTAGACACCTGTCAAATAGTACAAATATTCTACCAAGGATGCGACATCACTACAAGGAAAGATATAGATATAGCAGCTGGTGGTTCTATTATGAAGAAAACCGAAACTGATGCTTACAAAATTATTGATAACACTGCTTCCCACTCACATGAGTGGCACCAAGAAAAAGATATCATTAGATCATCTAAAGCAGCTAGAGCCGATTCTAGCCATGACTTAGATTCCATTTCCGCAAAGATAGATGCTGTGGAGAGACGAATGGAAAAGATGACTAAAGATATTCACTCAATACGAATTAGTTGTGAGCAGTGTGGAGGACCACATTTGACAAAAGATTGTCTCAGTATTGAATTAACAATGGAACAAAGAGAGAATATTTCATACATAAACCAAAGGCCTGGAAATAATTATCAGAATAATTATCAACCGCCAAGACCAATTTACAATCAAAACCAGAATTATAACCGAAATATTCCATACAACAACCAACAAGGTCCTAGCAATCAACAAGTATCTAATAATACTTACAATCAGCAAAGACCTAATTTTCAAAACAAACCACCACAACAAACCGATGATAAAAAACCAAATTTAGAAGATATGATGACGAAGCTAGTTGAGACTCAAACGCAGTTTTTCACATCTCAAAAACAAACCAATGAACAAAATGCTCAAGCATTTAGAAACCAACAAGCTTCTATTCAAAATCTGGAACAAGAAGTAAGTAACCTAGCAAGGTTAATAGGTGAAAGAAAACCGGGAAGTCTACCTAGTGATACAAACGCTAACCCCCGGAATGAAACAGCTAAAGCTATTACCACAAGAAGTGGTACAACACTTAAATCACCTGAAATACCTGTAACTTCTGATGAAACTATTCCTACTCCACAAGAACCACAACCTGATCAAGATAAGGAAAAAGAACCGGTAGTTGAAAAGATTAATGAAAATAACACAGTTAAGGATAAACCTTATGTTAAACCATACCAACCACCACTTCCTTATCCGAGTAAAATGAAGAAAGAGAAACTTGAAGCCGAGCAATCCAAATTTTTGGATATGTTTAAACAGATAAATGTAAATCTTCCTTTCATTGATGTGATTTCAGGAATGCCTAGATATGCTAAATTCTTGAAAGATCTAATCACAAATAGAAAGAAAATGGAAGAACTCTCGGCTGTCACTATGAATGCAAATTATTCAGCAGTGCTGTTGAATAAGATACCAGAAAAATTATCTGATCCAGGAAGTTTCACAATTCCATGTTTTCTGGGTAGTCTTAGTTCAATAGAAGCATTGGCAGACTTAGGTGCTAGTATAAATCTAATGCCGTATTCACTATACGCTAAACTAGACCTTGGAGAATTGAAACCAACAAGAATAAGTATACAACTAGCCGACCGATCAGTAAAATATCCTAGAGGGATAATGGAGAACATGCTAGTTAAAGTTGGTACTTTAGTATTTCCAGTAGATTTTGTTGTTTTGGACATGGAAGAAGATTCTCAAGTTCCTCTCATATTAGAAAGACCATTCTTAAACACGGCTAAAGCAATGATAGACGTGTTCGGTAAGAAACTGACCCTAAGTATAGAGGATGAGAGTGTTACCTTTTCAGTTGATAGAGCAATGCAACAACCACAATCTGCAGATGATACATGTTATTATATTCAAACTATAGATGCACATGCAGAATTGTTAGAAGAATTTCCAGAATTACAAGAAACAGGAGAATGTTCTTTAGGAGAAGGTAATGAACTAATTGATGAAGCTGAAATGTTAGCTACACTCATAGCTAATGGATATGAACCAACAACAGAAGAAATTCAAATGCTAAAAGAAGAAGACAGATATCGATATAAATCATCAATAGAAGAACCTCCGAAATTAGAGTTAAAGCCACTTCCAAACCATTTGGAATACGCTTATTTACATAGTGAATCTGAATTACCTGTAATAATATCGTCTTCTCTTACTGAAAATGAGAAAACACAACTCATTTCTGTGTTGAAAGCTCATAAACCAGCCATTGCATGGAAGATTCATGATATTAAAGGAATAAGTCCTTCGTATTGCACACATAAAATCCTTATGGAAGAAGGTCATAAAACGTATGTGCAACGCCAACGAAGACTAAATCCTAATATGCAAGATGTAGTTAAGAAAGAGATTATTAAACTGCTAGATGCAGGTTTAATATATCCAATTTCTGATAGTCCATGGGTAAGCCCAGTTCAATGCGTACCTAAGAAGGGTGGCATGACTGTTATCACAAATGAGAAAAATGAGCTTATTCCTACTAGGACTGTAACAGGATGGCGTGTATGTATTGATTATAGAAAATTAAATGACGCCACCAGAAAAGATCACTTTCCCTTACCTTTCATAGATCAAATGTTGGAAAGATTAGCCGGAAATAGTTACTATTGTTTTCTAGATGGATTTTCCGGATATTTTCAAATTCCAATAGCACCCGAAGATCAAGAGAAAACCACATTCACGTGCCCTTATGGTACTTTTGCTTACAAAAGAATGCCATTTGGACTTTGCAACGCCCCTACAACCTTTCAAAGGTGCATGATGGCGATTTTTCATGACATGATAGAAGAATGCATGGAAGTATTCATGGATGACTTTTCAGTCTTCGGTGATACATTTAAATCATGTCTAGTTAATCTGGAACGAATGCTAATTAGATGCGAAAAATCAAATCTAGTACTTAATTGGGAGAAATGCCATTTCATGGTTAAAGAAGGCATCGTTCTTGGACATAAAATTTCAAAAGAAGGAATTGAAGTGGATAGAGCTAAAGTAGATGTAATTGCTAAACTTCCACATCCCACAAATGTTAGAGGAGTTAGGAGTTTTCTAGGGCATGCCGGTTTTTACCGACGTTTCATAAAAGATTTTTCTAAAATTGCCACTGCTATGAATAAACTCCTAGAAAAGGATGCTCCATTCATCTTTTCAGATGAGTGTATCAAATCTTTTAATATTCTTAAAGAAAAACTCACTAATGCACCGATCATGATAACACCAAATTGGAATCTACCATTTGAACTAATGTGCGATGCAAGTGATTTTGCAATGGGAGCCGTTTTAGGACAAAGGATTGAAAAACGATTTCAACCTATATATTATGCTAGTAAGACGTTACAAGGAGCACAAACGAACTATAAAACTACTGAAAAAGAACTCCTTGCTATTGTCTTTGCTTTTGACAAATTTCGATCATATCTCGTTCTAGCAAAAACGGTGGTCTATACCGACCATTCTGCTCTTAGATACCTATTTTCGAAACAAGATGCTAAACTAAGATTAATCCGTTGGATCTTACTCTTACAAGAGTTCGATATTGAAATCCGAGATAAAAGAGGAGCAGAAAATCTTGCCGCTGATCATCTTTCTCGTCTTGAAAATCCCGAATTAGAAGTTCTAAATGAATCGGCCATACAAGACAACTTTCCTGATGAATATCTATTGAAGATAGATTATAAAGAAATCCCATGGTTTGCAGACTATGCAAACTACTTAGTTTGTGGATTCCTTGAAAAAGGATTATCGTACCAAAGACGAAAGAAATTCTTCAGTGATATAAAACACTATTTCTGGGAAGATCCACATCTGTTTAAAAGTTGTCCCGATGGAATAATACGCCGATGTGTATTTGGAGATGAAGCTAGTAAAATTTTAAACCATTGTCACACAGGACCAACAGGAGGGCATTATGGGCCTCAACTAACAGCAAGAAAAGTTTATGAAGCTGGATTCTATTGGCCTACAATTTACAAAGACGCACACCTTCTTTGCAAATCCTGTGATGCATGTCAAAGGGCCGGAAAAATAAGTCAACGTGATGAAATGCCACAAAATGTCATCCAAGTATGTGAAGTATTTGACATTTGGGGTATTGACTTTATGGGTCCATTTCCAAAATCTCATAATAATCTATATATACTCGTAGCCATTGATTATGTATCTAAATGGGCGGAAGCACAATCTCTCCCAACTAACGATGCACGAGTTGTAGTCAACTTTTTAAAACGTCTTTTTGCAAGGTTTGGAACACCGAAAGCTTTAATAAGTGATCGGGGTACTCATTTCTGTAATAATCAACTTGAGAAAGTTCTTAAAAGATATGGAGTTACTCATAAAATCTCCACCGCATATCATCCACAAACAAGTGGACAAGTTGAAAATACCAACCGAGCTTTAAAACGTATTCTAGAGAAAACCGTAGGATCAAATCCGAAGGAATGGTCCATTAAATTGGAGGATGCACTCTGGGCTTTTAGAACAGCCTACAAAACTCCAATTGGAACCACACCTTTTAGACTTGTTTATGGAAAAGCATGTCATCTTCCAGTAGAAATTGAACACAAAGCATTTTGGGCTTTGAAGACATGTAATCTTGATTTACATGAAGCCGGACGTCTACGATTAAGTCAACTAAATGAATTAGAAGAATTAAGACATGAAGCATACAAAAATTCGTTAATCTATAAAGAAAGAACGAAGAAATGGCATGATAAAAGAATCAGAAGTTCAAAAGAATTTAAAGAAGGAGACAGAGTTCTTCTTTTCAATTCACGATTCAAGCTATTTCCTGGAAAATTGAAATCAAGATGGTCTGGACCATTCATAGTCAAAAGAGTTTTCCCATACGGAACGATAGAATTAATAAATTCAAATGGGATTGAATTTAAAGTTAATGGTCACAGAGTTAAACATTACATACATGGTCCGATGGAAGTCGACAACGAAGTTAATCACAATTTCGACACCACAGCTAACTAAGTGTGGGGAGAATCAAGTCTTTAAAGGATAATATGTATTTCTGTTAGAGTTAGATTTTCTGTTTTCGTGTAGTTCTCGAAAATGGAACACGTATGGTCTTTCCCTAGCAGACCCTAAAGAACTAGTCTTCTCCCCCCATTCTGAATTTTTATTTTTTTAGGTTTCTACGAAATGAAGACTGCCTGTGAACTAAACCATGGTCTAATGCTACACGCTTTGATCACTAAACGTAATAATGACATACTACCGAGCGAATTAGTATCAGTAATCAGAGAAAGAATGGACGGAGTTAGAAAAGAATCCAGATGCGAAGATAATAAGTTACAATTTGGTAAAGGAAAATCAAAATCCGCAGCGAAAAGAAAAGCACGACACCTAGAACGATGTCACAAATGCGGAAAATGGTCACATGGAGGTAAATGTTCAAATAATCAAACCTATTCAAATACCGAATTTGTTACTTTATGCAGAGACGGACCGTTCATATGTTTAGAAGAAAAGACACTGAATGCTCGAGGTTACGCCTATGTAGCCATGGAAAATCAATTAAACCGACTATCTTATGAATGGAATAGATCATATAACTAAGAAATCTATTTCACAGGTATGTCTGTACAGTTTTTATTTTTATTTTTATTTTTAACCTTTTGATAATAAACGCTAATTTGTTCGCTAAAAAGTATTAAATTGGTATTAAATAAAATTAGGTTTGGCGACCGAAATTATTGATATCATTCAAAAATTTATTACATCACTGCGAAATTTAACGTTTATTCTTAAGGTAGAAATATCTTTAATCAATCAACCCAAAATATTTCAAAAATTCGTCATGAGTTAAATTAGGTCTTGGAACCGAAATTACTTTACCGAAAAGAGGGGCGCATATTTTTGATAATATTTGATTGATTAAAGTGGGATAAAAAGACAAAAAGATTTTTAAATTTATTTTTACCATGTTTTTAAAATTAATATTTAAATCTTAAATTAATATTGTAAACTTTGTAAAAACAATATATTTAAAATATAAAAAAAAATTAATATAAGTTTGATATGAATTTATGAATTTTTAAAATTAAGTTTGGTGTGAATTTTTAATTTTAAAAAAAAAAAAAAAATATGAATTTTTAATTTTATGCATTTCAAATTTTGAGTTTGGTGTGAATTTTTAATATTAATTTTGAATTTTATATTTAAGTTGTGTGAATTTAAAAACAAAAATTTACTTTATCTCATTAAGTTAAAAATATGATTTTTAAAATTCGTCGTAAGTTGAAGACTAGGTCTTTGAACCGAAATTGCTTTACCCGAGGGAGGGACGAGAACTTTTATTATCATTATTTTTAATCTTACTGAATTAGAGTATGCCAAAAACATTGAAAAAACCCAAAAATCTTAGCTTTTAAAACAATCGCTACAAAAAGACAAATTTTAAAATTTTGTCGAGGGACGGACTAGGACATCGATCCGAAACGACCTCATCCTAAATAACAAGGGAAACAAAATTTTAAAATTAATTACTAAATTGTTTTAAGAAGTTAAAGATTATATATAAAAAAAAAAAAAAAAGAGTAAACTCCGCGACTCGCGGAGTTTGAAGTACAAAACCTCCGCGACTCGCGGAGGGATCAAAAATCAGAAAAAAAATATAAAGAACTGAACGATCAGTTCACTCTCCCACACAAAACACAGCAAAAATACTGCGAAAACAGACCCGAAAAAACCCGAAAATCACCCCCAAAAATCCCAATTTTTAACCGTTAATCACCAAATTTTTTGCTAAAATCATGTTGAGAAGGATGCTATCTAAGAATTACTCAAGAAAAACGGTAAATTTCTACACCTAAACACCATTTAATTCGAAATTTGATGTTCTTGAGCTATTTTTCCCCAATTTGATTTTGATGCTTTTTAGTGTAATTAGACTTAAATTGTTTATGTATTGTGCTTGTATAACCTAGATTGATGCTGTTTAACATGATTAGAAGCCTTAAACTTCAAATTTTGAGTAATCTAGGGTATGTGTTCTTGAGCAATTTGGGGCTTTTTGATATAAACAGGTTATGGCCGATTTTTGTCATGAATTGTTGCTAAATTGAGTAGTGTAACATGTCTAGGTAGTTAAATGATCTAAACTTTGAGCCTAAACATGATTTTGAGAATTAAAGTGGACTTTTTCAAGTCTAAAATTCATGAATTTGATTTTTGAAAGACAATGCCATTTGAGACTTGTTTGATTGCTAGTAATGATTACTTTGACATGTTATTTGAGTTGAATGCTTATGAACTTGGCGAAAATTTTCGTATATGCTTATTTGAAAAAGTGTAGATTTGATAAAAATGTGAAAATAAGCTTAAGTTTGATATAAATTGATAATGTCATTGTAATTATTTTAATTGATGATTTTGCTGACACTAATGCATATTTGGATGCACAAAATTTGTGTTTGATGTGTTTTGCAGAATGAAAGGGGTGAATCTTCATCCCAAGCCCGCAATGCTCCTGCCGAGAATTTGGAACAACAGGAGGTAGATAACTACTACAAGCAGGATGTACCTCATCCAGTCATGACCTTTTCCGATATGCATTTGGAAGAGTTGCACCCGAACCTGAGATTTGACAGACTTTGGATAGATTATCCAAAATATCAACGGGGTTTGCATACTCTTCACTCTAAGGTTGTTGAGGTACCGAGGGTCATAGAATGGGGACCCTTAGAAGCTGTAGAATTGGCCGGGCCAATTAGGGAATTACTTGTACAGAGGTATGGTAATTCTTCTTTTAATGACTGGATATGTTTATTCACCATACGCCGACCTGTATATAAAGTATGGTGTGAAGAGTTGTTATGTAGTATAGAGTTGAATGATCGGGTAGCTAGTTTAACCGATCGTTCTTTTATTAGATTTTTGTTAGGCGGTTCGATGCGCCACATGTCTTTACTGGACATGGCTCAGGCTTTACGTATATATATGCCTGAGGAGTTAGCGTCTGCCGATTGTAGAGGATTGATACTAAACGGTAGAAAGATAGATGAGAATTTTGATACACACGGTGTGTGGAGTCAAATGACAAGCCATCACCGTTTCAAAGGGGGAAACTACTCTTATTTGGATATAGATAGAGCCGAATTAAGAGTAATACATAGGTTTTTAGCTAATTCGATTACACAAAGGGGTAAAAACAAAGAAAAGGTAAATGAACAAGATTTGTTTTACCATATGTGTATTCGAGACCCACAGAGCGCTGTAAGTATACCATATTGTGTGGGTTATTATTTATCAGCTATGGTTCGGGGAATGCGACCACATAGCATAATAGGAGGTGGTATTTTTATTACTTTGATTGGTGAATATCTCGGTGTGGATATAAGTCGGGGGGGATTATTACTAGAAGAGCCGGAACCCCGCGATACTATAGGTTTAAATGTATACCATGGTGCGAAAGTTTTGAAGCGGCGAAATAACGCCGCAGTACGATACCATGGTAGACATCCACAGGTGGAGAGAAACCAGGAAAAAGGTAATGTAGGAGGGGGGAATGAGATGCAAGAAATGCATAGGTTTATAGCTTCTCAGGAATACGAAAATGCTAGACAGAGAGCATTTGAAGATTGGCAAGTTCATCAGAACCAGATCATAGCGCATTGCCAACATATAGGTAGAAACTATATTCCTACACCGAAACCCGTCTTCCCTCCTTGGTCGATAGAGATGCAGCCACCATATCCTACGTATGACCCTGCCGAAGCATTCTATAGCACTTATGGTTATGCCTGGAACCCCTATTGGTACCAATATCATCCTTAGTTTACTTATTATTTTTTTTTATTTTGTAATTTGTAATTATTGATACATTTAATATTTTTGTTAATATTGTAATCATTTTTATAATTATCTAACTTTTATTCTTAGATTTTAATAATTTTTGAATGTAGGGTAATAAACCAAACTTCAAAAATATGTATATATGTTTGCAGTTTATCTTATGTACACAACAGGGTAAAACAACGCATTTTCAAAGACTGGCATTAAGTTCAGCAAAAGCAACTAATTTTGACGACAAGACGCAAAATATATGTGAAATAACAACAAGACGGAATGAACAAATGATGTGCACCATTTATCATTCAGCAAACAAACGCCAATATATTTGGAAACTTTGGTAAAAATTTAATCATTTTCACACAAATCACCCTCAATAATTTAAATTGTTACTGATTTCTTGCAAATGAGGGCATTGCAAGATCTTAAGTGTGGGAAGGGGTTAAATTCTTTCGGATTTTAAGATTTTTTACTTTATACACTTGGTTACCATTAAAAATACTAGTAAAGCAGTAGTTGTATTAGAATCTAGTGCTCTCTGATAAAAAAGAACAGCCCTAGTCTTATATACTGACTACCCAATTCTAGTAAAAATTTTCAATTAAATGAATTCAAATCATGTTTATACATATTTATGAACGATAAAACTAGGTTTTAACACCGAAATTATTGTTACCTCGGAAAGGACATAAATTGAGAAACAAACTAAAATGTTAAAATTCATTTAAAATGGAATAGAGGACGATAAAAAGGAAAATAAAAGCCAAGTGTGGGAAAATTTACCAAGTTATTTTAAACATATGTCACATATATCTGTAACCAATAACTGAAAATACTTTTGCTTTGAACTAAACTAAACTGTTTTACCCAATAAAAGAAAAGAAGAGATGGATCTACACGATGAATCAATTCCATCATTAAAAGGAAGTAAAGTCTTCCTAAAAAGAAACGCGCTTCTTGATTTAGGTCATGAAGTTGTCGTCCAGACCAGCTGTAGGTTGACGAAAAATCTAGAAAAGTCATCACTAAAATCAGCAGGAAATCCACGGACCTCAGCATTAAACAGGGTCGCCAAGTGGTCAGATTTATCCTAACCATGAGAAGGATTTATCTCGTACAATGGGGGGGCACCATGCAAATTAGCTGGATAAGACTAATGAATCAGATCCCCAGAAAGGATAATCTCTTTAAAGATTAAAAATCAGCTTTTAAGACTGATATTACTCAATCCTAGAGATTGACCTTAAAGATTGAGAATTCAAACTCATGGAATTCAATGATATCTAAACTCGAGCTTAAACGAGAAAATATTTTGATCAAAATTACAAACCGATTTGTTTTCTGAAAACCCTATTTTCAATGCGTTCATTACCATTGAACGTAAAATCCTAGGAATTCACCTGGAATTCATTAGGTCACCTGAACTAAATCGGGTGTCAACCGTAAGAACGGTGGTTGCATAGTGGTCAAAGACAGGACCTTGTGCCAGACCGAAAAATTATAAGGGTGAGCTTTACTATTGCTCCTACCAAAGATAGTAATTGCGTCCGACACGTTATAGACCATAATCAAAAGCATGTCACGGGACATTGCCTTAACAGTTGCTTGTTCAACACTTTCCTTTACAACCGGACGGTAGTTTGCCGAAAGGTAATAAACGGAACAAGTAAACTGGACGTGTTGCTTTCCTAATACAAGGTTAGCAAGTGGGTGACACAAAACCGCAAGTTTTGAGCTAAAATTTTCAAATCTGAAACCCACCAAACCCACAAAAATATTTTGCAAACACCGGTAAAGGGTTATTCCGGAAAACTTATCTAGGGTAAAAACTAGATTTAATTTTCAAAAGATCAAATGTTTTCATAAAGATCCAATTTCCTTAATGGATCTAAATTTTTATAGTCATGTGGGACTGTAAACCATATCGTTACTACCATTGTTTATACTGCCGTATAGAAATCACTGATGTACAAAGTGTGAAGAATAAAGAAGTGATTCTAGTATTTCAAGACGATATTGCTTGAGGACAAGCAACGCTCAAGTGTGGGAATATTTGATAATGCTAAAAACGAACATATATTTCATAGCATTATTCCTCAAGAAAGACAAGCTTTTAGTTGCAATTGTTCTATTTACAAGAGATATTCGTTTAAATAATAAAAGGCGAAGACAAAAGACAGATTCGACGAATTGAAGACGCAAATGACCAAAAAGCTCAAAAGTACAAAAGACAATCAAAAAGGTTCAAAATATTGATGAGGAACGTCTCAAAATGACAAGAGTACAAGTTACAAGACGCAAAGTACACGATATAAAATAATACGCGAAGACGTCCGAAAATCCGGAATCGGGACCTGAGCCAAGAAGAAACGCCCGACGCAACGGACCAAAAATATCTAGTCTACTATGCACAAGAATATAATATAATATATATATAATTATATATAATTATATATTATATTATATATTATTATTATATTACGTCGGCAAGAAGAAAACAAACCATCTTGGCTGGATCCAGGGTGGCCATGCGACTCGCATGGCCAGAAGCACAAAATCCATGCGAGTCGCATGGAGTGAAAATGCTGGTCAGGTCCTATATAAAGCCAGTTTTCTGCCGAGTTAAATATTCTATTTCTATCTCTCTCTCTCAATATATACGTAATATATATATATAATTTATATTTTAATTTTAATTTTAATTTTAAATCCTAATAATAAGGGTATGTTAGCGAATGTTGTAAGGGTGTAAGTCGAAATTCTGTCCGTGTAACGCTACGCTATTTTTAATCATTGTAAGTTATGTTCAACCTTTTTATATTAATGTCTCGTAGCTAAGTTATTATTATGCTAAATTTAAAACGAAGTAATCATGATGTTGGGCTAATTACTAAAATTGGGTAATTGGGCTTTGTACCATAATTGGGGTTTGGATAAAAGAACGACACTTGTGGAAATTAGACTATGGGCTATTAATGGGCTTTATATTTGTTTAACTAAATGAAAGTTTTTTAATGTTAATATAAAGATTTACAATTGGGCGTCCCTATAAATTACCATATACACTCGATCGGACACGATGGGCGGGGTATTTATATGTACGAATAATCGTTCATTTAACCGGACACGGGAATGGATTAATAGCCACTAGAATAATTAAAACAGGGGTGAAATTACATTCAAGGGTAATTGGTGTAATTGTTAACAAAGTAGTAAAACCTTGGTTTACACGCAGTCGATAACCTGGTGTATTCATTAAACAAAGTATTAAAACCTTGTTACAATTCGAATCCCCAATTAGTTGGAATATTTATCTTCGGGTATAATAATAATTTGACAAGGACACTTGCAATTTATATTTATGACTGATGGACTGTTATGGACAAAAACCAGACGGACATATTAAATAATCTAGGACAAAGGACAATTAACCCATGGGCATAAAACTAAAATCAACACGTCAAACATCATGATTACAGAAGTTTAAATAAGCATAATTCTTTTATTTCATATTTAATTTCCTTTATTTTATATTTAATTGCACTTCTAATTATCGCACTTTTATTTATTTTATTTTATCGCACTTTTAATTATCGTACTTTTTAATTATCGTAATTTTATTTTATCGCACTTTTATTATTCGCAATTTCATTATCTATATTTACTTTACGCTTTAATTTAAGTCTTGTATTTATTTTATATTTTACATTAGGTTTTAACTGCGACTAAAAGTCTTAAAATCGACAAACCGGTCATTAAACGGTAAAAACCCCCCTTTATAATAATAATATTACTTATATATATGTTTGTATTTTTATAAAAGTAAACTAATATAGCGTTGAGCTTTGTTTAAAGATTTCCCTGTGGAACGAATCGGACTTACTAAAAACTACACTACTGTACGATTAGGTACACTGCCTATAAGTGTTGTAGCAAGGTTTAAGTATATCCATTCTATAAATAAATAAATATCTTGTGTAAAATTGTATCGTATTAAATAGTGTTTTCTAATAAAATTTAATAGTATTTTATACCCCTTAGCTTTAACATCAGAGTGGAAATATACTACATACATATATATGCATAAAATGGACACGCTACAAAATATCAAATACCGCATACCGGAGCATCCAAGCCTAAAGGCAAGCTAATACTAAGCATACCGTACGATCACTAAGCAACGAGCTAAAGATACATCAACAAAATATAAGTTCACCAACGACGATATGAACAACGCCAATAAGCTACAACCGAAGGTTTAGCTACACCACAACAATACTTTAATATATATATATATATATATATATATATATATATATATATATATATATATATATATATATATATATATATATATATATATATATATATATATATATATATATATATATATATTAAAGTATTGTTGTGGTGTAAATACTTTAATATATATATATATATATATATATATATATATATATATATATATATATATATACAACAATACGACAAACATCGTTGTTCACAACATCCATAGTACTCAAGATCTCATGGCTAGCCCAACGAATGGTATCGTCAACATTGAACTTAAATCCCATTCGCCTATATTAATGTGGTATAGTCAACACCGAACTTTAAACCTACATATGAGGTATCGTCAACAACCAACTTTAAACCCTCATCAACGTCACTACAATAATCGTATGGCATCGTCAACATCGAACTTTAATTCCATACGTATGAGGTATCGTCAACAATGAACTTTAAACCCTCATCAACATCACAAATATACACTAGGGTATGGTATCGTCAACATCGAACTTCAACCCATACCCCACAAATAAATAACTCATATACATACATATATAATTATTCCACTCACAAGCCCATGTGATAATGTACACACGAAGTGTGCACCTCGCCAAAGGTGGTCAACCAAAATGCACATCCATGCCAATTGGACATGTACACAAGTCCATCAATTCCACCTATATGTGAAGTGAGCTCTATAACCGAGAACCACTTCACCCGACCCGCACCCATCCTACACATGCATATGCATATAGGATATTAACACTCACCTTGTCGCCTTGATGAATGCTTCCAAGTAATCCACAACTTGTTAATGGAAAGTACCTATTCCATTATCACAAATACAACAATACACAATTAGGGTTGACTTACAAACCAACCCAATTTACCCTTAGTGCAATTTCGACCCAAATGCACTTCCAAACACCGAACGCGCCCAAACTAACCAATAATCACTAACACGAGTGAAAATGGTCCTAATATACCAATTAAACCCGAACACAAGTGTTAAACACTTATCGTTCTCAAAATCGCCCATAAACCCTAATTTTGACCCATAAGGTCAAAATCCCATCATTTACAAGTTTTGACACCAAAACATGTTTAACTCGGTTTTATACTTCAACTTAATCCATTTTAAGTTTACAAACGTCATCGAATCGACATTCAGGTCATAATCCTTAACAAACCCTAATTTTGACTCTAGTCAAAATTAGTCAACCACGAAAACCCTAAAAGTCTCCAAAACACCAATAATCACTAATGCTAGTGATTGTACACCATTTACAAGTCTTAAACATGGTTAAATCATTAACCAACCCAAAACCCGCCTTTAACAACAATAAACCCGAATATTGGTGCTAATCTCCAATTAACAACTAAATGGGTTTCACCTATGACTCGTACCATCAAAAGCCCCAAATTTGAATGATGAACACGAAAATGAAATTCGGAGTTAGAGCTTACCACTAGTATCACCGTGTAGCCAAGAACGAGGAGAACAACCTAGTCAACTACGCCAAAGATCAAATCCCGCTTCTTCCTTTCCAAAAATCCGTTTGAAATCAAATGGGTGTTTGAGTTTCTTGGGAGAAAATGAAAGAAAAAGGAAAAGAAAATAAGAATTGAAATGAATGGATGAGGTTAAATCCTCAAATCTGGCTCAAACGTGAAAAGACCAAATTGCCCTTGAACTTCATTTAAAATTACAAGAATCTGGTGCCAGTTCGTGCAGTATGCCGCGCCGTGGCCTTAAATGTCGCGCCGCGACATTTGCCTAGTTCTGGGATCATTTTTTGTCCTACTTCTGATCTCAATTTCAGTACATTGCCGCGCCGCTGCCTCCTTTATCGCGCCGCGACACTCAACGTGTCCTGACTCATTTTCTCGCATACAAGACTTTAACACCCGAACATGTATCGAACCCTTCATATGCCTGTCGTACATACACAATACACCTATAAATCATATACGGGGAAAACGGGGTGTTACATCACAAACATTTTTGTTGACGTTTTACGCATGTTTATTCTCAGGTGATTATTAAGAGCTTCCGCTGTTACATACTGAAATAAGGATAAGATTTAGAGTCCATGCTTGTATGATATGTGTAAAAACTGCATTCAAGAAACTTATTTTTGATGTAATATATTCTTATTGTAAACCATTATGTAATGGCCGTGTATAAACGGTATATTTTAGATTATCATTATTTGATAATCTGCGTAATTCTTTTTAAACCTTTATCGATAAAATAAAGGTTATGGTTGTTTTAAAAATGAATGCAGTCTTTGAAAAACGTCTCATATAGAGGTCAAAACCTCGCGACGAAATTAATTAATATGGAACGTTTATAATCAATATGAACGGGAAATTTCACTTCTCTTTCTCCTTTTCTCCTGAGAAAGGCATATAAACAAGTTAGTAATAATATCATGGTCATCAATATACAATCGGGCAGCATAATGGCTAGAAAACAACACTTAGTAAAAATTTTCACTGCCAAAGACACTCGGTCGACTGTCAGAGACAGTCGGCCGACTGTCTACACTCACTCGGCCGAGTATCTAGTCACTCGGTCAATGGTCTCTCTCAGACACACTCGGACGTGGGTCATACACACTCGGTTAATGGTCGAGTTGGTCGGTCAAGTGTCAAGAGACACTCGGCCGACTGTGTTTATCTGCAGGTCGTGATGAACAAGGCTACGGGTTTCACCCAAAATCGACCAATTCTTGCTCTAGAGCTCGATTATGACCTCAAAACTGACCAAATCGAAAACACTAAACATGTAGAAACATAAACCCACAAGATTTGAACTCAAACAACATCAAATCTAACCACTTTGACCCAAATTACTCACTTTGTAAAACTTTACACCAAAAACACAATTTTCTCAAAGATTAAAGCATGAAATGTTTTGATTCTTACCTTGATAGAATCAGTAAATCACAAAGAACACAAAGATGCAAATGATTTGAGCTCTAAAACAAGGATTAAAGATCTAGGGTTGGGTAGTTGGAAGAGATGAAGAACGAGGTGTGTTTTGGGAATAATCTGGAAAATGCAAGAAATGAGCAGTACTTAGTGATCTAAAGTCGGTTAAAATCCAACACTGTGCAGCACACGGGTATTTATCAGTTATCTGATATCTTTCGTATGACATTTGGCAACCCAAACGAAGTCCAAATTAAGTAAACAAACCTATTCTGTGACCCTTGCTACAAACTGGTCCTAACCACAATATCACATAATAATAAATATTAAATAAAAATAAAACATATATATTAACTTAATACAAACTTAAGGGCAAACTAGTAATCTTACAGCTAAGCCCAGTTGAGGATGTTACAAATCTAACCCCCTTAAGAAGATATCGTCCTCGAAATCTGGTCAAGGTCAAACAAATGGGGATAGCGCGCCCTCATTAGCTCCCCGATTTCCAACGTCAAGTTGGAACCTAAACTGTGCCGCCACTCTACTAATACCATTGGAATCTTCTTCTTTCTTAACTTCGTGACCTTTTTGTCCACTATTCTAATCGGCTCTTCAACTAAATTCTTAGTCAAATTAACTTTCAATGGAAGAATCTGACTTTCATCATCTACTTTACACTTTCTCAAGTAACACACATTGAACGTGTTGTGAATTCCTACTAACTCTGAAGGAAAATCTAAAACAACAGTTTGATCATTCAAAATTTCCTTGATTGGAAATGGCCCAATAAACCCCGGCGCTAGTTTACCACGTTTGCCAAATCTGATCACCCCTTTCCACGGCGAAACTTTCAAATACACTCGATCGCCTACATTAAATGTCATCGGACGTCTACGCGGATTAGCATACATCTTTTGTCGATCTCTAGCTACTTTTAATTTCTCACGTGCAATTTCAACCTTTTCTGCAGTTATTTGAACAATTTCGGGACCTGCAAATGGTTTCTCGCCTGCTTCTAACCAACATGTAGGATATCTGCACTTGCGACCATACAACATTTCATACGGCGGTGATCAAACCAAAATCGTCTGGTGTGGGATAGATTTCGGGTTTGAGTGATTAATTTGGGAAAAAGAGTAGGTTGATTGTTTTAACTCCAATAATTGTGCAAACCCCGATTTGGAATCTGGATTCCAAGGGCGTAAAACAATCAATTGAATTAAACTTATTTGATCGGAATTGAATAAGTTAATATCTAGGTATGAATTAACTCCGATGGTTTTCGGAGTACCGATCGGAATTAAGTTAACGACTGGAGTAATGCTACATTAATTAATTTGGGCAGAGTAACATTAATGCATCCAGTGTTGTTAAAATGAAAGATCTTGTTTGCATATTTTTCGATGTTTAAGAGGGAATGATGACGTGACACATTTCCCTTTCATGGTTGTAACGAACTTTGCCAATCTCGAGGGGTGACGTGGCACCTGTCTTTTTCATGGGAATAATCGAACATATCCTAACGAACTTTCCTAGATGCGGGCTGATGTGGCATGCAACTTGCTTGCATGTTCCCTTCGGGATGAAGTGCCTGATCCGGGGTAGTGTACTTCATCCAGGGTGGCATGTTTGACCCGGGAAGGTGTTCGTATGTCGAGTCAGAATATCAAACCGGGAATGGTTGATGGTGCCGGTGGTCTGTTCGTCTCGGCTGAGGCATCACGGTACTTTCAGTCTAGCCGAGGGGGGGGGTTGCTTTCTGTTTATTCCAAGTGCTTCTTCGTGGTTACAATCATCATGACCGGCTGCGTGATACCGGCTACGTGTGTGTCGTTTGGGCTAGGTTTTTATGTAACATTTCCGACGAGCCGTTTGCCCGGCGTGGTACGGTTGCTGAGATGATGCCGGATGACTGTTTGGGAAGGAATCCTTCTTCCGGAGCGGACCGTGTCGGGTAAAATCCTAGCCGGTTGCTATTTATTATTGTCATTTTTGAGACGGGTCATTATGCGTATCATTAAGTCCCCCCAGTTTGATGGTGGTAGCCGGGAAGGTTACCGTCATCAAACTTCCGAGACAAGGCCACGCTTCCTGATTGGATGTGCATTTAATGTTTGTCAGTGTGAAAAGACAGTTTCTGCAAATGCGCCTCCTCTTTTTATGTTTTTTTCCTTTTATCGATGTCTTGAAACATTTTCCAAGGGGCAATTGTATACCACTTTCATCATTGCTTCTTGTTTCCTTTGTGGCTATAAATAGCTTCGCTTTTCACCTGAGTTTTTCACTTTTTTACTTCCAACTATTCTACATTTTTGTTCTTCAATACTACTTCACTTTTATAAATTCTCAGCCTTCAAAAGTTGCCTTTCGATGTTATGAATAACCTCTTTGCTTGGTTAATTATTGATGTTGTTGTTGTTGTTGATGCCCGAAGGACGGCGTTGCCGTAATTCGCTGAGTCATGTTACCCACAACATTGGTGAGCATTTGTGTTTTTCCCTTTCTGTCTTCTCTTCTTGTGCGACCTTCTTATTGCTGTTTTGTTTTGTTTCAGGCTTCGATTTGGATCTGAAGATTTGTTTCGAATCCATGAATTTTTCCGAACGTATTTCGCCTTTAACTGCGGATAGATTGGAAACACCCGAACGTCAATGGTCGTTTGATGTATCTTACGTCATCTGACTGGTCGCTGGGTTGTTGGATCTTTCGGGCTCGAGGAATACGATTTATTTACGCTCGGATAACGATGTGCTATGCACATCCCTTGCGAACGAAAGTTGTTTCTTGTGCTTCAAGTTAATTTCGAGACTCGAATTATGACCCGTGGGGCCGCCAGACACTTGCCTGTCTTGCGATCTTCCCAATACCAGCCGGGCCATATTGGTGATTTCTCATTGAGAGCTTTTGATTTCTTTCAACATATGTGCCCATTTTTATTTCTTCTTGGGAGTGAGCTTTGATAGATCATATACGAGAGTTTCCTTTTGTTTGTATAAGATTTGATGATGTTTTTGTGTTGCAACCATAGGTTGTTAGGGTTTGCAACTTCTATACATGTAGCTTTCGTGGTTAGTAATGAAATAAAATGCATTTGTCTTTTGTCTTGAAATAAACTTCTATGCAGTATATTGGTGACGTATACGCTTGACGGACTGCTTTTACTTTTGTCGTTGTCTGTGCTGACATACTCTATTGTGAGAGAATTTTTGTAACTGCGGAGTTATTCGTGAATTTCCTTGACTTTCGCTTTTGTACTTTAAAACAAAAGCCCTCCGTGATATGCTCATATTTTCCATGGTGCCTGACGGCTCTTGCGAATTCAATCTTGAAGATTTTTTCGAGGGAAAATTTGGCCTTACCGGGAGGGGTGGTGTTGTCCGATCGTTCTCCGAGTTTAATGTCAACTATGATGTCCACGGAGATGTCGTTTCTATGGGGTTTTTTCCCTGATATGTTGGGATTTGTTTCCGCCTTATCTGTTGATAAAAATGTGAGCTGCTCGGGTCTGAGCTCTCGTGGCTTTTGCCCCTTTTTCTTGTTAACTTTAATTAGGGAAAGCAGAATTTCATGACCCGGGAGTCTATTGCTTGAGATTTGTAAGTGACGTTGAAGGCTGCTTTCGGAGAGTCTGACCACTTGTAGTCCGAGCTTCCATCTTTCCTGAAAAAGATGCATGGTTTCGTCATCTGCGACGGGGCCACTTGGTTTGTTCTTATAGTTCCTTGTAGCTACCGGTGCATCTGATACGTTTCAGGTTGTACGAAGGCACTATCTCGGATTCAACTTTGTTCTTAATCCAGGGATGGCCAGTAAGGTCAGAGTGGATGCCTTTCAGGAGGTTCGTATAGCACAGATGGAGGTGAATACCTGGTTTAAATATCGTAGGAATTTGTACACCGAGGAGAGTACGACGGTCAACCAATTTTTAGAATACAGTTTTGTTGTTCTATCGGGCATTTGCATTGCATACGGGGCATGTATCGCGGATGTCAATTTTAGTAACAGTTGTCCCATTGTAGTTGTGTACTTTTGGTGAAACTTGTAATGAATCATGTATGGCTAATGAAATTTTTGATTTCAAGTATTTTGTGTCGATTTTTCTTGAGTTGATCTAGTTCATATCTTCATATGTATGCCTATAATACATTTCTGTTAGTTTTGGCGTGTACACCGTGTAGTCACGCGTGTTTATGCCATCTACTCATTGGCCGTTTATCAGTATAAACTTGTACCGACGAGGGCTAGACAATCACCTCTTGAGGGGGTACAGAATAACTAGCGTGGGACTTACGTGGATGCCAGAATCCATTTGCCGCTAACTGGTAATTAACACATGAACATCATTTGTAAATAACATAATGAACTAGTTATTGTAAACGGTAAAATGCTTTTATTCATTCCTGAAAATGAAAAACATACATAGATTCTTTATTGAAAAAGAAAGGCATAAACATCAAGATAGCCGTAAGTTGAAGTGATTAGTTTCAGTCACGGTATCCATCGAAATTTCAGTGTAGCATCTAGCCACTTTTGTTTCCCTTAACCGGTGTTCCATCTTGGTTGGAGCTTTCATAACTTTCTGGCCTCGAACGTTTAGGTGCCGGATTAAGGTTTTTAGTTGTTCCATGGTTGTAAAGTTGTTCTTCCCATTCCAGTCTTGTAAGAGTTAGTTGGGCTCTTTTTTTTGGAGTATGATGCTGGAGGGAAGTAACTTAACCATTTAAGTACTGACACACGTTTCTCTTCCAAGATGTGTGGGGTCTTTCTTGCTGTGGTGCTTCGTGTGACTTGAGTATTGCCTCTTACCGGAAAAGGCTGTCGGGTGGATTCGACTGTAGCCACACCTTTTCGGGTTGGAAATTTAAGTAAGCCGTGAGCGGTGGAGGTTATGGCGTTAAACTTTCTGAAGAAGTTTCTTCCCAAGATCACATTTGTGGCGGTCACAGATTTGACCACATAAAAGTCAATGACCTCACTACGGAGGTAGGACTGTGTACCTAACGTCACCGTTGCCTTGAGTTTTCCTATAGGTTCTTCAGTAGAGCCCGTAAATCCAGAGATGATGGCGTTGGAGTGTCTCATTTTTCTACCGACACATTTTGGGAGTTGGGAAAGGCAATGGGCATACAAGACATCAACCTCACTCCCGTGTCAGTGTACATTTCTTGGACATAAAAGCCGTCTATCAAGTCGTCAATCACCACATTTTCTTCCCGAGCGTATCGTGCCGGTCGCCTTGGGAACGTGATTGCGGCACCTCTCCAGGGATCGAGCTCATCTTTTTCAATACTGATCATGTTAATTACAACTTTATCTTTTGCCTTCTTACGCTTCTTGCCGTCTTCCTTCTGCCAACTTAATGTTTTGTTGGGATCGGCCTTTTTGAACTTCCGTCCTGACAACAAGTGATTGAGTTCACCTTCCTTGATTTTGGCGATGATTTCGCGTATTAGTACTTTGCATTCATCAGCGTCGTGGCCGTTGTCTTCGTGGAACTCACAATACTTGTCTGACTTTTGACCGTCACGTTTTTCCAGTGGTGCCGGAGGGGTAAACTTTGCCTTTACGGGTTCTGTTAACAGTATTTCCCTTGAAGTTTTGGATAGGCTGTCGATTAGGGACCCCTTATCATATGGTCTTCGGCTGCTCTTATCATGCCTATGGCTGTCATGGCTTTTGCCGTGACTGTTGTGGCCTTTGTGATGGCTTTCGCTGCTCCTGCTGCTGTCGTGATGGTGCCTGCTATTGCTTCTTCTTTCCTCTTCTCTTTTCTTTTCGTCCCGGTGATACCCGGCATGTCTTTCCCTTCCAGAGTGTTGGTACTGCCTTGCTACTGTCGTTGCATCTGCAAATGTACTCAAGATGTTCCACTGGAGTTCAGAGACGAGCGACGGGTGTGCATCTTTGTCTAGGCATGTTATGAATCCGAAAATCTGTTGTGTTTTCCGGAGTCCTGGTATTTTTTGACATTCCAGCATATACCTTGTGATGAAGCATTCGATTTTCTCTCCCCAGTACATTGGGATCTCGTGAGCATAAAGGTGTGTATACGTGTGTCGGCGGAGGTTCTGATATTGCGTGAGGAACTTTTCTTGCAAGTCTGTGAAGCAAGTGATTCCATTAGGTGGTAAATTTTCAAACCACTCCCTGGCAGCCGACTGTAGTACCATCGGAAAGAGATGACACGCCACCTCATCACTCCAGTGCTGGAATTTCATGGCACCCTCAAAGATTTGCAGTAAATCGTCTGGGTCATTATTGCCATTATACACCCCCAAAGTGACTGGTATGACGATGTTGGCGGGAAGTATGCAGCTAGCGATCCGTTCGCACAACTTCTGGCTAGTAGCCGACGTCTCAACCGGTCGCTTTGCTTTAAAACCGGTTATTAGTGCGAAGAGATTTTCGAGTGCTGTCCCCTGGACGGCGGGTTGCAACAGGGAATGCTTGTATGCCTGCAGCGCAGCCTGCATAAGGAGTTAGGTCAACCATGCGTTGTGGCAGCCTTAGTGACACCCTCACTTCCCGCACCGATTCTTAGCATTGGACTGGTTTTCAGAACATCTAGAGTTTGGGATTGCTGCCTCTCTGCTAGACTGTTATCATTCAGCATGGACTTTAGCTTTTCGATTACTTGTTTCTCGACATCGGCTGAGATCATTTTGGTGATTATATCGGTGTCATTGTGAGATGGTCCGATGCCGCTTGAACCACCAGTTTTAAGACTAAGAGTGCCGAGCTTCAACCTGTCTCCACCGAGCGGTGATCCCTCATGTGTATCCTCATCATCATCGGAGACATTCATTTCGTCTCCCGACGCATAACCTGAGTGAATATGAGCGATTGACTGTTTTTGAGGTTAAGATGGCTCCATCGGTGGTGAGCTTCCTTTGTTCAAAGGTGGCTGAACGTCGTCGTTGGTACCTTTTTTGCTTGTCGTTTTGCTACTTGGTTTCACTGTGTTGTTCGTACCTTTAGGTGGCGCCATTTGATCAAACCAAAATCGTCTGGTGTGGGATAGATTTCGGGTTTGAGTGCTTAATTTGGGATAAAGAGTAGGTTGATTGTTTTAACTCCAATAATTGTGCAAACCCCGATTTGGAACCTGGATTCCAAGGGTGTAAAACAATCAATTGAATTAACCTTATTCGATCGGAATCGAATAAGTTAATATCTAGGTATGAATTAACTCCGATGGTGGTCGGAGTACCGAGCGGAATTAAGTTAACGACTGGAGTAATGCTACCGTAATTAATTTGGGCAGAGTAACATTAATGCATCCAGTGTTGTTAAAATGAAAGATCTTGTTTGCATATTTATAGATGTTTAAGAGGGAATGATGACGTGGCACATGTCCATTTCATGGTTGTAACGAACTTTGCCAATCTCGAGGGGTGACGTGGCACCTGTCTTTTTCTTGGGAATAATCGAACAGTTCCTAACGAACTTTCCTAGATTCGCGGGCTGACGTGGCATGCAACTTTCTTGCATGTTCGCTCCGGGATGAAGTGCCTGCTCCGGGGTAGTGTACTTCATCCGGGTTGGAATGTTTGACCCGGGAGGGTGTCCGTATGTCGAGTCAGAATATCAAACCGGGAATGGTTGATGGTGCCGGTGGTATGTTGGTCCCGGCTGAGGCATCATGGTACTTTCAGTCTAGCCGGGGAGTTTTGCTTTCTGTTTATTCCAAGTGCTTCTTCGTGGTTACAATCATCATGACCGGCTGCGTGATGCCGGCTACGCGTGTGTCGTTCGGGCTAGGTTTTTATGTAACATTTCTGACTAGCCGTTTGCCTGGCGTGGTAAGGTTGCTGAGATGATGCTGGATGACTGTTTGGGAAGGAATCCTTCTTCCGGAGCGGACTGTGTCGGATAAAATCCTAGCCGGTTTCTATTTATTAGTGTCGTTTTTGAGACGGATCATTATGCGTATCATTAGGCGGCATTCCAATACTCAAATGATACGAATTGTTGTAAGCAAACTCTATTAATGGAAGATGCGAATCCCAATAACCACCATATTCTAAGACACACACTCTCAACATGTCTTCTAACGTCTGAATCGTTCGTTCATTCTGACCGTCTGTTTGTGGATGATAAGATGTACTCAGATTCAAACGTGTACCCAGATTCTGTTGTAACTGTTCCAGAAGTTCGATACAAACCTAGTATCCATGTCAGAAACTATAGACAACGGTACACCATGACGACTAATGATTTCTTTTAAGTACAACTCTGCCAAATCACTCAATGAAGCTATTTCGCGAGTAGCTAAGAAGTGAGCACTCTTGGTTAAACGATCCATTATCACCAGATCATGTCGTGCCCCTTCTGGGTTCGGGGTAACTTTGCTACAAAATCCATTGTTATGTGATCCCATTTCCACTGAGGAATTTCTAACTGTCGTAGAGACCCATACGGCTTCTGATGTTCCGCTTTAACTTGCGCACAAATATGACATTTCTCAACGAAACCTGCAACATCTGTCTTCATCATCGGCCACCAATACAATGTTTTCAAATCTCTATATATTTTACTACTACCTGGATGGACTGTCAATCTAGATTTATGTGCTTCTGTAAGGATTAAATCCCTCAAATCTCCAAGCATAGGCACCCAAATTCGGTCTTTATAAGTCTGTAATCCTCTAGAATCATTGCATAAGTCTAATTTTCTTTTGGTCATTTGCTCAGTCTTTAGGTTTTCATCATTCAATGCTACTAACTGAACGGTTTTCAATCGATCAATCAAGTCTGAAACTATCTCAATTCTCATAAATCTGACATTTTCAACTGTTTTCTTACGACTCAGGGCATCTGCGACCACATTTGCTTTTCCCGGATGGTATTTAATCTCACAATCATAGTCTTTAATCAATTCTTGCCATCAACGTTGACGCATATTTAATTCTTTTTGCGAAAAGATATACTGAAAAGTCTTATGATCCGTATAGATTTCACAATGCATACCATACGAATAGTTTCTCCAAAGTTTTAAGGCAAACACAACTGCAGCCAACTCTAAATCATGAGTAGGGTAATTTCGTTCATGATCTTTCAACTGTCGTGAAGCATACGCTATGACTTTAATTCTTTGCATCAAAACACAACCCAAACCAGCACGTGACGCATCACAGTAAACCACAAAATCATCTAATCCCCCTGGTAAAGCTAAAATCGGCACTTGACATAACAAAAGCTTAAGATTCTGAAAGGCCTTTTCTTGTTCATCAGTCCATCGAAAGGCTACATCTTTTCTGGTTAATTTATTCAGTGGACCTGCTATTTTAGAAAAATCTTTGATAAACCGTCGATTATAACCTGCTAAACCCAGAAAACTCTTGATTTCTGTTGGCGTTTTTGGTGAGTTCCAATTCATTATAGCCTATATCTTAGACTGATCCACTTTAATACCCTGTTCACAAATTACATGACCCAGAAACTATACTTCCCGTAACCAAAATTCACACTTGGAGAACTTAGCATACAACTGTTCCTATTTCAGAAATTTTGACACCAACCTCAAATGTGTAGCGTGATCTTTCTCGGTTTTCGAATATATCAAAATATCATCTATGAAGATAATCACAAACTTGTCGAGATATTGACGACACACCCAATTCATTAGATCCATAAACACTGCTGGCGCATTTGTTAACCCAAATGGCATAACTAGAAACTCATAGTGGCCATATCTGGTTCTAAACGCTATTTTTGATATATCGGTCTCTGCAATACGTACCTGATGATACCCTGAACGTAAATCAATCTTTGAAAAGTAAGAAGCACCCTGTAATTGATCGAATAAATCATGTATTCTCCGTAACGGATACTTATTCTTTATTGTTCACTTATTTAAATCACGATAATCTATACACATTCGTAGCGTCCCATCTTTCTTTTTCACAAACAAAACAAGAGCACCCCACGGCGAAGAACTTGGTCGAATGAACCCCTTATCTAACAATTCCTGAATCTGAGACATCATTTCTCGAATTTCTGACGGAGCTAATCTGTAAGGAGCTTTTGCAACTGGTGTAACACCTGGAACCAAATCAATTTTATACTCTACTTCACGTATTGGAGGTAACCCTGGTAGATCATCTGGAAACACTTCGAGAAATTCTGACACAACAGGAATATCGGTCACTTGCTTCTTTTCTTTCTTAACATCAATCACGTAGGCTAAGAATGAATCAAATCCTTTCGATATTGCCTTCTGGGCTTTCATTAGGGAAACCATAGGAAAGTTAAATCCACCGCGCTCTCCCCTAGCTATCACTCGGGATCCATCGGCCAGACGGAAAGAAATCATCTTCTTATCACACTTAATATTAGCCCTATTAGCTCTTAACCAATTCATGCCTATTACTACATCAAAGCTACGTATAGGCATCAACAAAAAGGTTAAAGGGAAAATATGGCCATCAATCTCGATGGTAACTCCAGACACAGATGATGTGCATGGAACCATTTTACCATCAGCTACTTCTATACCCAAAGGCGCATCTAATATTGATAGTGCTCCAAATGAACATGTATTTAGTCACAATATCCTTCCAATATGTAAAGCTTTTAGTTACTATTGTTCTATTTTTATGTAGCGACCCGACAAAATCGTCATTGACGGCGCCGCTAACTTAGGTCCCGTTACGTGGTCGTAGTCCCTATATGAGACTCGTTTGACCAAAATTACGTCGCATTCATTTGAAAAGTACAAGACTTGAAAAGTTTAGTTTGCCAAACGGATTGACTACAAGTTTAAGTTTACAAAAGTATAATGTATAAATGAAATAAACTTACGAAATAATGTAAGTTGAAAATCACGGTTGCTATAAATACCGTAAGTCTGTAGATAAAAGTTTAAATCCAAAGGTGCTATCATTAGCGTATGTATGTATGTATGCTTGACTCCAAGCACGAAATCAAAGTGTATGCATGTATGCTTGACTCCAAGCAAGTATGAGTGTACGCGGAAGCATATAACAAATAGCTAAGTATGAACCTGAGAAACATATAGAAAACTGTCAACGAAAAACGTTGGTGAAATCATAGGTATTTTAGTAAACGTTGTATTTGAACCACAAGATTTAATATAAGATGATTATCAAAATCATTTGCATTCCAAAGTTTTTATTTGTATCGCGGGCACCCAATTATCAAACTTAACTGTTTTGCACCCTTTGCGTAGTGTTAGAAAATATACTAGACCCGAAAATATATTTCATCCGCTAACGGTAGCGAACCGTCCGAATGAGGCTCGTCAAGCCCATGTGATCACATAATATAAGTTCACGTTTACACCCTGCCAGTGTAACTAATGATAATTGAATTGAGGTTTTTTGTTCAAACCCGTACGTGGAATGTTCGTTTCCGTACTTGTGTTCAAAGTGTAAAAGTAGGTAGTATAAAACCGTATATGTTTCTCATCCCATGATTTAAAAGTATAAAAGTTGTTAAAAGATGGGACTATGATCTCACCTCGAGTGCACGAGTATAAAAGTACTTCACAAAGTAAACATGTGCATGAAAGTTGCTTAGCCTTGACCTAAACAAGTAAGTTGTATCAATACCGGGTAAGACACAAACAAGGTCAGTCGAAATGTGTTCAATTAGTCCTATGGCTCGTTACGACTCGAATAGTATAGCATGTGAATCACGTTGTCAAGTTTCATGCAAGAATCAAGTATAAAATAAGATTAGAACGATTGCATAAATGTTTGGTTAAGTTTAACTAAAAGTCAAACTCGGTCAAGTCAAAGTCAACAAAAAAGTCAACACGTTCGGGTCGGGTCCCGAACTATTTTTCTGTGCTAATTATTCATATATAAGCATGTTAGAACAAGTTACATATGAATCGGAGGTCCATAGTATAGCAAACATTTTGCGTGAAATTGAAAAGTGAAACAGATTCTGGAACAAGGCATATGCTGCGCCGCCGCCAGAGGTGTTGCGCCGCGCCACTTGGCGTGGCCTGATGCCTGGTCAGTTTCAAAAGTTCAAGTCTTGATCCAAATTCATTTTAGCACAAAATATAAACCGTAAACACTTAGAATGCGTATCTTATATCGTTGGAAAGCTCTTTTGACAAGGAATACAACTAACTACCTTTCACCAAGCAAAAACATCAATTACAATAACCGAAAACTGGTCAAGTGATCAATAAAGGTTTATTTTCAAAGTTTCAAGTTCATCAAATGCATTATAAGTTTTGGGAATCCAATTCACACATATGATATGTTGTTTTGAAGGTAATGAAACATACATTACAACTAAACACTTACTAATAACATTTCATGGCATTCGAAACATCAAAAGCTCGTTTTAAGTCTATCAAACCCTAACCAAAATCTACAAAAATCAATATTCATGTTTTTGAAGTTTTCTTAATCAACCTACGCATCAAAACGAAGCTAGTGATACTAGTAACACAATTAAAACATGAACTTTAACAATTTAACAACATTAACTCATCCAAAATCAAAGATTAAGCAAACCCATTTTCAAATGTTCAAACTAGTGACTCAAAACAACAAATCGAGCAAACAAATCATATATTTATGTTAAACACGAGCCATAGACACTAACTAACACCATTTCAAGTATATAAATCGAATTTAGAGAAATTTAGTGTTTTAGAAATGTTACCCAAACGAGATGAAATTGGTACCAAAATGTAGAGGATGAAGAGAGGATCACGAATATGTAATTTGTTTTGATGTTTGCTTCTTGATTCAGATTTAGATGATGATTTTGTGAAGATGGGTGTTTGAGTTCAAAAATGGATGAGTGAAAAGGAGGTAGAAGAAGAAGTGAAAAATGAATGGATGAGATGGTCGGAGGTGGTTGACTTAGTCAACCACTAGTCACCTTTTTGATTAAATGGCAAAACTAGTCCCTCGAGTTTGTAGTCAGGTGCGAGAATTAACCGAACGAATATTTTAAAAACGCTCGAGTAAACGAGTGATGTTATAATTAAGTAACGGGAATATTATGAACGTTAGTCAACGGAAACTATGAATTTAAATAACGAAAGGTATTATTTAAAAAAAAAGATAGTGTTAAAAATAAATTTAACAGAAAAACGCGGGATGTTACATTACCTACACCTTAAAAGAAATTTCGTCCCGAAATTTAGTTGGAAGTAGTAGTTGTTATTTCTTCTTCGAAACCTTGCATTGTAAATTCTACGGATATGTGAAGGTACTTCCTTGGGCATTTCAACGAACTTTGACAGTCGGAATTTTACGTTGGTTTAAAGTTTAGCTTCACGATTTATAGTTTCAACCGGTCCTCCTAGGAAGTGAAGTTTATCGTTGATAGTAAGTTCATCAAAGAGGATAACAAGTTCTTGTTTTGCAAGACACGCCTTTAAGTTTGATACACAGAATGTAGGATGAACGGAATTTGTTTGAGTCGGAAGTTTGAAGCGGTAAGCAATGGGCACAACACGCCCCAAGATTTAAAAAGGACTAAAAATATCGCGGATTTAGCTTTCTACGTTTCCGAAACGGACTACACCTTTTCAAGGTGCGACTTTTAACGTTATGCGGTTTCCCACATGGAATTCGAAAGGTTTACGTCTAACATTGGCATAGCTCCTTTGGCGACTACGGGCCGTCTCGAGCCTTTCTCAGATTGGAACGATTTTAACGGTTACTCCGTGAATGAGTCCAGGTTCGGTGACTTGATTATCATTTACTTGGTTCTACAAAAGGAGAATGACGTTTCCGGTCATATAAGATTTCAAAAGGTGTGACGTTAAGACTTGAATGATAACCATCGTTGTAAGAGAATTTGGTTAAAGGCAAAAACTTTTCTCAAGTAAATTTGAAGTTGATAACGCAAACTCGTATTATGGTTTCTAAGGTTTGAATCATGTGTTTGCTTGGTCCGTCGGTTTGTGGATGATACGCGGTACTCATGTTTAAACGTGGTCCCGAGGCTTTTTGTAAGTTTAGAAGTGAAACGAGCATCTCGATCCGAAACGAGGTACATTCCTTTAAGGTATATTTGAAAGAGTTTGTTTGGACGTGAAAATGTTTGTTAGAACAAGTTTCTGTTTCTCAAGAATTTCGCGCCGTGGAAGATTTATCGATTTCTAAAAACATTCGTTAGGACTATTCACCCTCGTGGCGAATGCTAGTATAGTGTGAAGAGTCTCTCTCTCAATTGAGAATTTAGATAGAAGGTTTCTTTATACGAAAGTACGAGTGTAATGCGGAAGAAGTTTCCGCCTCGATATGAGCATAACAAGCATATTGTAGTTCGTCGATAAAACTGTAAGAAAACGAGATAGTATACACGTGTAACATATGTTTGGAGTCGAAAGAATTTGTCATTCATTCGGAAGCATAAATATGGTTCGACAATAATCGAAGGTGTGTCCTTGGTATGGTTGTTATCAATATTCTCGGAGTTTTCAGATACCTAACAAGAAAGATGAAGTCATGTACATGGCACATGGTGGTGATTAGGTTGATCGATTCCAACCACCATCACGTGTCATTAGAACTTTGGTATGACTTACCATATGTAACATCCCATTTTTCCTCGAATATGACTTAAGGTGCGTAATTAACCTCGTGTACAATTATTATTGCATCTATGATCGTTTATTTTAGTTTAATGTGTGAAAATATTGGAAAATGGTTTGATCAGGCTTTCTGTCGCGTCTGATTGGGTTTCATCGCGTCCTGGTGCGTCGCGATACGCGACAAAGTGGGATGGAACGCGACAGCTCCAGAACCCCAGTTCTGTCAAGGTTATCACGTTCTGTTATGGTTTGTCGCGTTTGGGTGTCGTGCTACGCGACAGATTGTCGCGAAACGCGACAGATTGTCGCGAAACGCGACAGATGTCGCTGTTTGACAAATTTGACCAAATTTAAATGGCATCTTTGGGGGGGGTTTAAGTCTTTTCACTTATGGACAGTTTTAGATCTAGAAAACTGATAAATGAGTTATCCTAACTCATTTAACACATCTTCACCTACACCACATTCAATTTAGAGAGAGAGAGTTAGGGTTTAGTGAGAGAAAGCTCACTTGGAGAAGAAGGAGACCAAATCTCACCCGAATCCAAGTTTTAAAGTTGTTCCCTACGTCTCTAACTACGTTGTGCTTGTATTGGTAAGTCTTAACTCTATGTTTTGAGTTTTATTTCGTTTAAGCTAGGGTTTGGTTCATGTGGGGTTTGTATGACCCATTTGAGGGATAAATGGGTGGATCTTGGGTTAGATTGTTGAAATGAAACCCTAATTACCATAATCTAGGGTTTTGGTCTAATGAAATGAGGTTTGTAAGTGTCAATGGTGTTGTAAGCATTAAAACACTTTAAGATTTATGAAAGAAGTGTTAATGGGTAAGTTTGACTTGATTGTGAGTCTAAGTAATATAAAATGGGTCAAGATGTACTACTTGACCTAATTAGATGAAATTGGTATGGATTACCCTAAGTTTTGTGTTAATTGAAGTTAATAGACTTTAATTCACTAGTCTTAGTGATTAAAGTCGAGTCTTGGCCATTTATGGGCGGTTGTGAGTAGTTGAGTCATTTAATGCAAATTGGGTCATTAAATGCTCAAGTGGGAGTATTGTGGTTAATCCCACTAGTTGTGAAATTGAATGTGCACTTAATGATTTAGGTACATTGCGTTGAAGCTCGGAAGTGCTAAATCATCATCCTTGTGACAAGGTGAGTGGAATAATTATGTGTTCATGTATATGGCGTGTTTATTTGTGAATGTTATGGTATGAACCACGTACCGGTAGTGCCATAACATGTGTGGGATGGAGTGTGAACCACGAGCCGGTAGCGCTATAAACTAAGATGTGAACCACGAGCCGGTAGCATCGAGTGTGAACCACGAGCCGGTAGCACTATAAACTAAGATGTGAACCACGAGCCAGTAGCATCGAGTGTGAACCACGAGCCGGTAGCACTACAAACTAAGATGTGAACCACGAACCAGTAGCATCGAGTGTAAACCACGAGCCGGTAGCACTATAAACGAGTATGACTCAAATGCGTATGGTGTGAACCACGAGCTGGTAGCACCATAGCATTATTGGTTAACCATATTGAGATTGTTGTTTTTGTTTAGCATATTATATATATACTGAGTTGAGTATATGCTAATGAAGTGGTGTGATAATGTACGACTTGTTAGTGTTACGGGTATGTTGACATGCTATTTGAGTTACAAGTTCGTATGAGGTATTTGGTATTGTGATTGCAAATGGATAGGTTATATATATGTATGTATAATTGTTGCACTCACTAAGCATTGCTTACCATGTCGTTGTTTATCATTTTATAGGTTCCGGCTTGGACAAGGGTAAGGGCATACGGTTGGATTAGTTGTCTCCCGTTTATGTTGACAGGGGGTGCTTTTGGCATAGCTTTTGATGTTTGGCCTAACGTTTTGGGTAGTTTAGCCCCAAACCGTGCTCGAGTGTCATTTGGAATATAAACTATCATTGTAGTGGGTCAAACTTGTATAAAACTTAATTAATGGCCTTCGTGCCTTTTGTAAACATTTAAGTTGATGTACGTTTAAATGGAACTTGTGGAATGGTTTACATATTTAATTGGCGCGTAAATGTGCATTATATAAAAAAAAATTTATTGTATGGAATACGGGTTGGGTTGTTTCAAGTGGTATCAGAGCATGGTCTAAGGGATTTAGGCGACTTGAGATAGGTGCCTAGACTTAGACTTTATTGTGCGTGCGCTTTATGCGGGACTTGTAGGACTTTGGGTCCTATCGGGATGTGTTAGTGCTTTGGTTTTTGTCAACTAACCTTGTGCTAATTGTTTTTGTATTGTGTTTAGCAATCATCAAGCGAGACGGACGTTTTACTAGCGAGTTAATGCGACGTGCTCGCGTAACAATGATTAGCTACCATTGTTACGGGTGCAAATCGTGTCAAACAAGTAATGTACGACGATTGTCGAGCGAGATGGAGTAGTGTGGTGTACATGTATATACTTACATGTTATGTCTTTTCGTTCTTTATTTAATCTTTTCCGTTTTATAGAATGAAGACGAGAAACGGACACGATAATGATAACAGTGGTACGAGTGAGGATGTTGAACTCACGGCCAAGGTTGAGGCCATCTTTAAAAAGTTAAAGAAGGATTTTCTTGACGATGTCCGAAAGGTCTTCCAAGAGTCGGTCGATGGACAAGTGACCGAAATGATCAACGATCGAATGAAAGCCGCAATAGAGGAGGTTTTAGAGGCTAGAAACATTTATCCTCGAGGCGAAGGGGTGAAGGTAATGGTGGGGGTGGAAGGCGGGACTTCCACTACAAAAATTTCAAGGATACTCAACCTCCGATGTTTAATGGGGTGAGGGATCCATTGAAAAGCACTTGTTGGATTTCCGATATCGAGGAAACTTTCCGTACCGCGGAATGTCCTCCTGAGAAGAAGACGAGGTATGGGTCTAGCATGTTACGTGAAGAAGGCAAGTTGTGGTGGGACGATAAAATCAATTTGTATGGTGAAGAGCAATGTATGAGCTTGACATGGGAGGAGTTTAAGAAGGAATTTTTTCAAGAATACCGAACTTCTTTCGACCTTGATAGAATCTGGGACGAGTTGCATCATTTGCAACAAGGTTCAATGAACTTGGTTACTCTCAAGTCTACCTTTTTGGCAAAGACTCGTTTTTGCCCGGAATATGTTGGTGACGATCACAAATTAATGAAAGATTTCTACCGTACTTTAAATGATGAGTTGAAGGGTAAGATTAGTCGGGGTATGGCTAAGTCTTTTGAGGAGTTGTTTGAGTTGGCTCGGGGTTTTGAGCCAGAGGTTCCAAGGAAAAGCGATTTCACTTTTTCTAAAAGAAAGTTTGAAGGTTCGAGTCATTCGAACTTTTCCAATAAAAAGAACAAGAAAGGCTTCGAAAGCTTAAATAGTGTGAAGAAGGGTGCTTCCGGGGGTTTCGGGCCCACGTGTTTTAATTGTAATCAAAGAGGACACATGGCCCGTGATTGCACCAAGGCGTCGACCAAAATCACTTGTTTTAATTGCAACAAAGAAGGACACCAAAAGTCAGAGTGTCCCGATTTGAACAACGATAATGTTAAAAGGCTAGAGAAGGCGGCGGGTACGGCTCGAGGTTGAAACTATTTGATGACTAACGACGAAGCCAAGCAATCCAACGAAGTTGTCTCAGGTACCTTCTTGGTTAATTCTAATCCGGCAAGGATTCTTTTTGATAGCGGTGCAAATTTGTCGTTTGTGTCTCCAAAATTTGTGCCTAAAATTGATAGACCGTTAGCTAAGTTAAGTCGTCCGGTAGAAATCGAAATAGCGGACGGCAAGACGGTTCTAGTGGTTGATGTGTGTAAGAATTGTGACGTTGTTTTTGGTGCCGAAAGCTTTAAAATTGATCTCATCCCTATGACTTTGGGCTATTTTGATATCGTTGTTGGTATGGACTGGCTCGATCAAAATAGAGCCGATATTGCATGCCATGAGAAATTTATCCGCATGAAGACCCCAATTGGGGGAGAGTTAATTATTCACGGTGATAAACGAAGAAGATTTGTGCCGATATGTTCTTTTGCACGGGCACGTCATTTTCTTGTTAGTGGTGGCATGGCTTTTCTTGCCCATGTTATTGGTACTCGTGATGAGCCACCACCCATTCATGAAATTCCGGTGGTTAGTGAATTCGAAGACGTTTTTCCGGACGAGTTACCGGGTGTTCCGGCAGAAAGACAAGTTGAATTTCGCATTGAGTTGGTTCCGGGAGCTACTCCCATTGCTAAAACTCCTTATCGTTTAGCACCGACGGAAATGCAAGAGTTGTTAAATCAAACCCAAGAGTTGCTTGAGAAGGGTTTTATTCGACCGAGTGCTTAGCCATGGGGCGCTCCGGTTTTATTTGTGAAGAAGAAGGATGGTAGCATGCGAATGTGCATCGATTACCGGGAGTTGAATAAGGTGACGATCAAGAATTGTTATCCATTGCCTCGGATTGAAGATTTGTTTGACCAACTCCAAGGTGCGACGTATTTCTCTAAGATCGACCTACGGTCCGGCTATCACTAAATGCGGGTCCGTGAGGGAGATATTGAGAAAACGGCTTTTCGAACGCGTTATGGGCATTTTGAGTTTGTAGTTATGCCTTTTGGTCTTACGAATGCACCGGTGGCATTCATGGATCTTATGAACTGAGTGTGCCAACCTATGTTGGACAAGTCGGTGATTGTGTTTATTGACGACATACTAGTCTACTCGAAGAGTATGAATGAACATGAACGCCATTTGCGCGAGGTTTTGAAGACGTTAGGAAGGGAGAAGTTTTATGCTAAGTTCTCCAAATGTGAATTTTGGCTAAGGGAAGTTCAATTCCTTGGCCACATTGTGAACAAAGACGGTATTCAAGTAGATCCGGGGAAGATAGAGACGGTGAAGAGTTGGAGACATCCGACTACGCCTACGGAGGTCCGAAGTTTTCTCGGATTGGCCGGTTATTATCGTCGGTTTATCCAAGACTTTTCTAAGATCGCTTCTTCATTGACGAAATTGACGAGGAAGAACGTCAGGTTTGTTTGGGAGAACGAGCAAGAAATTGCTTTTCAATTGTTAAAGGAGAAGTTATGTCAAGCTCTAGTGTTAGTTTTGCCAGAAGGGGTGGAAGACATGACGGTTTATTGTGATGCCTCGTTAAATGGACTCGGGTGTGTTCTAATGCAAAGAGGTAAAGTCATCGCTTATGCCTCTCGACAATTAAAGGAACACGAGACGAGATATCCGACTCATGATCTTGACGTGGCGGCGGTTGTGCATGCGTTGAAAATTTGGCGCCATTACTTGTATGGTGTCAAGAGTACGATTTATTCGAATCATAAGAGTTTGAAACATCTCTTTCATCAACGAGATTTGAATTATCGTCAACGTAGGTGGATGGATGTGGTAAAAGACTATGATTGTAAGATACTTTATCATCTGGGCAAGGCGAATGTGGTCGCGGATGCGTTAAGTCGAAAGAGTCATCACCCGGCGTTACGATTGGGATTGTTACGTATGATTATTACTAACGATTTTCTTGAAAAACTCGGCGTGATTCAAGTAGAGGCTTACGTTCACAACAAGCATGTGGAGCGAATTATGGGACAATCGGAATTCATTACAATGGGTTCGCGTGGTTTGTTGTCTTTTCAAGGAAGAGTGTGGGTGCCTAAGATGGGTGATTATCGACAAGTGTTACTTGATGAAGCACATAAGTCAAAGTATTCCATTCACCCGGGCGCGACGAAAATGTATCTTAATTTAAGGAAAGATTATTGGTGGCCGGGCATGAAACGTGATGTTGTGAAGTATGTTGAACAATGTGTCACGTGTTTGCAAGTTAAGGCTTAGCACTAAAAGCCGTATGGTAAGTTACAACCTTAGAAATCCCGAAATGGAAATGGGAGCACATTACCATGGATTTCATCACAAAGTTACCTAAAACGGCGAGAACCCAATATGATTCGATTTGGGTTATAGTTGATCGATTGACGAAAAGTGCTTTGTTTCTTCCCATTAAAGAAGCAATATCGTCGGAGACTTTGGCTAAGTTGTTTATCAAGGAAGTCGTCTCTCGGCACAGTGTTCCTATATCGATTGTTTCGGATCGAGATACTCGTTTTACATCTCGGTTTTGGGAAAAGTTTCATGAAGATATGGGTACGCAATTGAAGTTGAGCACGGCGTATCATCCTCAAACGGACGGTCAAACCGAATGTACAAATCAAACTTTGGAGGATATGTTACGGGCATGTATTATCGATTTTGGTGGTAGTTAGGACGAGCATTTGCCTTTGGTGGAATTCTCGTACAATAATAGTTATCATACTAGTATTGGGATGCTACCTTATGAGATGCTTTATGGGCGTAGATGTCGAACCCCGATTTGTTGGGGTGAAGTGGGACAAAAGGAAATCGGGAGTACCGATTTAGTTTTAGAGATGAATAATAAGATTGATATGATTCGAGAGCATTTGAAGAAGGCTCAAGATAGGCAAAAGTCGTATGCCGAAAAACGTAGACGAACGATCGAATTTCAAGAAGGTGACATGGTGATGCTTAAGGTTTCGCCATGGAAAGGTATTATTCGATTCCGGAAACGAGGAAAGTTAGCTCCTCGGTTTATTGGACCATTTAAGGTTTTAGCTCGTGTTGGTGAAGTCGCGTATCGTTTGAAATTACCCGAAGAGCTTGTGGGGATCCATAATACATTTCATGTTTCCCATCTCCGTAAGTGTCTTGCGGATGATTCATCTTGGGTGCCATTAGACGAGATCGAGCTAAACAATAAGTTAGAATATATTGAGGAACCGATTGCCATACTTGATAAGAAGGTCAAAAGGTTGAGACATAAAGAGGTTAGGACTTTTAAAGTTCAATGGCGTCGTAATAAGGGTTCCGAGTTTACTTGGGAGCCTGAAGAGTTTGTGTTGGTTTATCTTCCTTCTTGTCATGCGGCTTGGATCGCGAGGACGCGCTCTGATTCAAGTGGGGGAGAGTTGTAACATCCAATTTTTCCTCGAATATGACTTAAGGTGCGTAATTAACCTCGTGTACGTTTATTATTGCATCTATGATCGTTTATTTTAGTTTAATGTGTGAAAATATTGGAAAATGGTTTGATCAGGCTTTCTGTCGCGTCTGATTGGGTTTCATCGCGTCCTGGTGCGTCGCGATACGCGACAAAGTGGGCTGGAACGCGACAGCTCCAGAACCCCAGTTCTGTCAAGGTTATCACGTTCTGTTATGGTTTGTCGCGTTTGGGCGTCGCGTTACGCGACAGATTGTCGCGAAACGCGACAGATGTCGCTGTTTGACAAATTTGACCAAATTTAAATGGCATCTTTGTGGGTGTTTAAGTCTTTTCAATTGTGGACGGTTTTAGATCTAGAAAACTGATAAATGAGTTATCCTAACTCATTTAACACATCTTCACCTACACCACATTCAATTTAGAGAGAGAGAGTTAGGGTTTAGTAAGAGAAAGCTCACTTGGAGAAGAAGGAGACCAAATCTCACCCGAATCCAAGTTTTAAAGTTGTTCCCTACGTCTCTAGCTACGTTGTGATTGTATTGGTAAGTCTTAACTCTATGTTTTGAGTTTTATTTTGTTTAAGCTAGGGTTTGGTTCATGTGGGGTTTGTATGACCCATTTGAGGGATAAATGGGTGGATCTTGGGTTAGATTGTTGAAAGGAAACCCTAATTACCATAATCTAGGGTTTTGGTCTAATGAAATGAGGTTTGTAAGTGTCAAAGGTGTTGTAAGCATTAAAACACTTTAAGATTTATGAAAGAAGTGTTAATGGGTAAGTTTGACTTGATTGTGAGTCTAAGTAATATAAAATGGGTCAAGATGTACTAGTTGACCTAATTAGATGAAATAGGTATGGATTACCCTAAGTTTTGTGTTAATTGAAGTTAATAGACTTTAATTCACTAGTCTTAGTGATTAAAGTCGAGTCTTGGCCATTTATGGGCGGTTGTGAGTAGTTGAGTCATTTAATGCAAATTGGGTCATTAAATGCTCAAGTGGGAGTATTGTGGTTAATCCCACTAGTTTTGAAATTGAATGTGCACTTAATGATTTAGGTACATTGCGTTGAAGCTCGGAAGTGCTAAATCATCATCCTTGTGACAAGGTGAGTGGAATAATTATGCGTTCATGTATATGGCATGTTTATTTGTGAATGTTATGGTATGAACCACGTGCCGGTAGTGCCATAACATGTGTGGGATAGAGTGTGAACCACGAGCCGGTAGCACTATAAACTAAGATGTGAACCACGAGCCTGTAGCATCGAGTGTGAACCATGAGCCGGTAGCACTATAAACTAAGATGTGAACCACGAGCCGTTAGCATCGAGTGTGAACCACGAGCCGGTAGCACTATAAACTAATATGTGAACCATGAGCCGGTAGCACCATAGCGTTATTGGTTAACCATATTGAGATTGTTGTTTTTGTTTAGCATATTATATATATACTGAGTTGAGTATATGCTAATGAAGTGGTGTGATAATGTACGACTTGTTAGTGTTACGGGTATGTTGACATGCTATTTGAGTTACAAGTTCGTATGAGGTATTTGGTATTATGATTGCAAATGGATAGGTTATATATATGTATGTATAATTGTTGCACTCACTAAGCATTGCTTACCCTCTCATTGTTTATCATTTTATAGGTTCCGGCTTGGACAAGGGTAAGGGCATACGGTTGGATTAGTTGTCTCCCGTTTATGTTGACAGGGGGTGCTTTTGGCATAGCTTTTGAAGTTTGGCCTAACATTTTGGGTAGTTTAGCCCCAAACTGTGCTCGAGTGTCGTTTGGATTATAAACTATCATTGTAGTGGGTCAAACTTGTATAAAACTTAATTAATGGCCTTCGTGCCTTTTGTAAACATTTAAGTTGATGTATGTTTAAATGGAACTTGTGGAATGGTTTACATATTTAATTGGCGCGTAAATGTGTATTATATAAAAAAAAAATTATCGTATGGAATACGGGTTGGGTTGTTTCACCATAATATAACCACGTTGATCGAGTGTCGTTATATTACGCTAACTCATACCTCTATTCCCACATCACTCCATAGATTCAAGTTCGTGTAATCATAAAGATCTAAAATGAACAAAGTGTAATGACGTCTCAAACGTGACTTGTATTGAATCGAAAGAATTAGTGCGACTCTAAAGAAGCGTTCCCCGAGGGAAGTGTATAAATGATCATTCACGTCAATGCGGTTTAAGTCAAACGATAATGCCTTTAGGCACGAAAAGAGTAACGAATCATGATAATAAATAGTACGCAGCCGTAGTGATAAGCATTGATGACGATACTCACATAGAGTAGTGATGGTAGTAACAAGAAGTGGTAGATAGTAAGGAACACCGGCGTGACACCGATAGTAAGTTGAAACGGTGGCGAATAACAATCTGGGAGACAGAGTTCCCGAACAAGTGTGACTAATGAAGTCGTTGTCATCCTTACGCGCATGAATCTCAAATTTACGTGTGTTACCAGGAAGTGGCAGAATACGGATTCGTATGATAAAATTTTGGTACCGTTATGGAGTTCACCTAAGAAAGATTCAAGTATATATGCACAAGTAGTCAAGTAAGTGCTATCTATAGCAAATGCAAGTCAGGATGCAATGATTAACTATCCGGTTGTAGTCTAGATTCACTAATGCGTCCTAACGACTCTGTCAGACACACTAATGCACATCCTAGTTCCCTACAACCAACGCTCTGATACCATCTGTAGCGACTCGACAAAATCGTCATTGAAGGCGCCGCTAACTTAGGTCCCGTTACGTGGTCGTAGTCCCTATATGAGACTCGTTTGACTAAAATTACGTCGCATTCATTTGAAAATTACAAGACTTGCAAAGTTTAGTTTGCCAAACGGATTGACTACAAGTTTAAGTTTACAAAAGTATAATGTATAAATGAAATAAACTTGCGACATAATGTAAGTTGAAAATCACGATTGCTATAAATAGCGTAAGTCTGTAGACAAAAGTTTGAATCCAAAGGTTCTATCACTAGCGTATGTATGTATGTATGTATGTATGTATGTATGTATGTATGTATGTATGCTTGACTCCAAGCACGAAATCAAAGTGTATGCATGTATGCTTGACTCCAAGCAAGTATGAGTGTACGTGGAAGCATGTAACAAATAGCCAAGTATGAACCTGAGAAACATATAGAAAACTGTCAACGAAAAACGTTGGTGAAATCATAGGTGTTTTAGTAAACGTTGTATTTAACCACAAGATTTAATATAAGATGATTATCAAAATCATTTGCATTCCAAAGTTGTTATTTGTATTGCGGGCACCCAATTATCAAACTTAACTATTTTGCACCCTTTGCGTAGTGTTAGAACATACACTAGACCCGAAAATATATTTCATCCACTAACGGTAGCGAACCGTCCGAATGAGGCTCGTCAAGCCAATGTGATCACATAATATAAGTTCATGTTTACACCCTGCAAGTGTAACTAATGATAATTGAATTGAGGCTTTTTGTTCAAACCCGTACGTGGAATGTTCGTTTCTGTACTTGTGTTCAAAGTGTAAAAGTATGTAGTATAAAACCGTATATGTTTCTCATCCCATGATTTAAAAGTATAAAAGTTGTTGAAAGATGGGACTATGATCTCACCTCGAGTGCACGAGTATAAAAGTACTTCGCAAGGTAAACGTGTGCATGAAAGTTGCTTAGCCTTGACCTAAACAAGTAAGTTGTATCAATACCGGGTAAGACACAAACAAGGTCGGTCGGAATGTGTTCAATTAGTCCTATGGCTCGTTACGACTCGAATAGTATAGCATGTGAATCACGTTGTCAAGTTTCATGCAAGAATCAAGTATAAAATAAGATTAGAACGATTGCATAAACGTTTGGTTAAGTTTAACTAAAAGTCAAACTCGGTCAAGTCAAAGTCAAAAAAAAGTCAACACGTTCGGGTCGGGTCCCGAACTATGTTTCTGTGCTAATTATTCATATATAAGCATGTTAGAACAAGTTACATGTGAATCGAAGGTCCATAGTATAGCAAACATTTTGCGTGAAATTGAAAAGTGAAACAGATTCTGGAACAAGGCATATGCCGCGCCGCGGCCAGAGGTGTCGCGCCGCGCCACTTGGCGTGGCCTGATGCCTGGTCAGTTTCAAAAGTTCAAGTCTTGATCCAAATTCATTTTAGCACAAAATACAAACCGTAAACACTTAGAATGCGTATCTTATATCGTTGGAAAGCTCTTTTGACAAGGAATACAACTAACTACCTTTCACCAAGCAAAAACATCAATTACAATAACCGAAAACTCGTCAAGTGATCAATAAAGGTTTATTTTCAAAGTTTCAAGTTCATCAAATGCATTTTAAGTTTCGGGAATTATAACGACCCTCATTTTTCCATTCTATATTTTTCCAATATTAAATGCCCAAACAATATAATCAAAACTTAATGATTAAACTTTAATCAACAATTGTTAAGTATTAAGAGTTAGAAAACATATTAATTAACTTTGTGCAATAATTGACAAGTTAATAAAAGATGAAAATAATAAACTGTTAGTCGACACTCACTGCTAATTAAAATTTATGCATTTATGTAATATTATAACTGATAACCTATAAGTAATAAATAAAAATTGACATTTATATAAATAATAAAACAATTGAGAACTAAATATATACAAGTCATGAATTAGTAAAAAGAAATAATACTTATCATGTAGTAAATGTAAAAATAATAATAGTAATAATAGTAATAATAATGAGACTAAAGAATCTTAAACAATTACATCCTTATGTTGACTAAAAATTAAAATAATATATATATATAAACTAGTACCACCTATTGTTGACTAAAAATTATAAAATAAAATAAAATCATTAATTAGAACATCCTTATGTTGACTAACACTCTAATACTTGCACTATATAAACTCCTAGTTTCTCATTCACAAATCACACCAAAATCCTCTCTCAAAAACAATCTCTCCCTCTCCCTCTCTTGTGGTATTCGGATCTTCAAGCTTGTTCTTCGTGTTCTTCAAGAATCTTCAAGGAGTTCTTCAAGATTTTTAAGGCTTTGATCTTCCATCTTCATCGTGTTCATCTTTTCTTTGTTAATTATCTTGAATCTTCAAAGGTATAACATAAACCCTAAACTATTTACATAAACTTTAATCTTTGTTAATTCATATTCATATTATAAACTTGTTATCCATAAACACACCTAGATTTATATATACATATATACATGTAAAAAAAAATATATATATATATTTTTATATATACATATACATATTAAAACCTTAAACCCTAATACTACTTATACTAGTACTTAACATGTATATACTATTACTATTACTAGCACCTATAACCTACTACTTATATTGTAGCACACAAACATTTTGGGATATGTATTAGAGATGTATAGATCTTCGAACTTTCTTGACGAATGGTTTCTACGAGATTCTAGGCAGAGGGTTTGGACTTCCGATTTAAAGGGTCCTATGGCTCAAGCCCCTAGATCTAAATTAGCCATTCGAAGGGAAAGGGGTGATTGGAAGCTTATCTAATACGGCAAGTATCCTAAAATGGAAACACTCATAAAAGTAGAAACTCTCTAGTCATAGAAACTTAGTAAAATAAGAAACTTTCTAAAAATAGAAACTTTATAAAAATAGTAACTTACTAGGAATAGAAACTTAGTAAAACAAACTATACTTAAACACATACTTAAACTTAAACATGGGCAAAACACTTAACTACTCTTAAATGTCAATAGGTTGACTTTCCTGCTCACTCGTTCAACTCTCTATTCTGAGGAATAACTCTCTCTACTTACTAAGGTGAATTCATAGCCCCACTTTTTACTGTTTCATAACTGTTTTATAACTTTTGGGGTGAGAATACATGCACAACTTTTATAACTATTTTACGTATTAACTATTAAACTGTGATATGTTAGGCTATGACCAGCAAGCCCCCAACCGACAAGTATAAACGATAACTTGACACGGGGTAAACTTGAAAGTCTAGTCTAAATATCAGTACCAACTGTTAAAACTATGCTATACCCGGCTATGTCCGACTAAGTCCCTACAGTGATATTTTTAATTGCTGCAGCATGCTTAATTATTGGGGGTAGGCCTATCGGGAGTAACGTCCCCGATACATTTGACTAAGTCTTTGTATTACTTGATAATGAAATTAAACCAACAAGGACAGACACAACTTGTCATGGGGCAAACTTGAATGTTTAGTCTAAATATCACGCACTGGCATAACTTTTGGATCTGCGAGATCTACTTTTTGATCCTGCGGGAGATCAACCTTACAAATTAAATCTTGTGGTCTAAAACAAACGGTCAAAGTTATTTGTTAAACCTATGAACTTCACTCAACCTTTTGGTTGACACTTTAGCATGTTTTGTCTCAGGTGCTGTTTGATTCAAGCTCTTATACTTACTGCTTATGTGATGCTACTTGGACATAGGATCAAGAGATATCGCATTTATTACTTCTGCATGTGAACATTTCCATTATTGTTACTCCTATCATTGTAACTACGTTTCATTTTCCGCTGCGTGCTCAATAAAGTTTGTTTTATCATTTAGTATTGTTCTCGTATATTATAATATGTTGGTTGATTTGATATTAAGTCACATTTCACCCAGGCCCTAACTGGGGGTGTGACAGATTGGTATCAGAGCAAACCAGGCTGTTATAGAGAACCAGGATTGCATTTTTATGTGTGCCTTACTTGTTAGCTAGGGTGCCTTAGCAATCTAGGAAACTATAACCTTTCCTGCCTTAGACTTAAAGCACTTAGGATTGTCGTATAATCTTAACAATTATGCTTTAATAAACTTGACTCAAAGATTCTAATCAAGGTCTCTTTCCTAATGATAGGATGTCAAGCTCAAACGTTAACAAGCCCAACAAAGCAACTCACAACCCTACCACCGAAGTAGGTGTTGGACACTCTTCAACTTCGAGACCAGTTCGAAGTCCTCTTTATAGTCCTGCTTCACCACCGCTGAATTATAGCCCGAATACTATTTTAGATTCACATGGGTCTCCTCAATACTACCCAACTCCGAGAACCCAAGATAAGGGAAAACGGCATGAAGAAGTTGGTCCATCAAGGAAGAGAGCCCGATCTCCTTTTTATGATGGTCCTAAGTATGAAATCATGAGATTACGAAATGATACCGAGAGAAACATTGGAGGTCTACTTCGCCACATGGAAAGAGTGGATCGTCGAATGAAGAAACTTATGAAAGAAAACGTCGAGCTAAGAAAGGAGTTGCTGATGCTAAAGTGCGAGGAAGAACGCAACACTCGCTGGGGAAAGCAATCACTTGCTTACCTCAAGGAGGATGTTGATGTCCGAATGAAAATGGAGAAAGGTCGAGTCGACGAACAACTTGCCATAAGAGAGTACAACACTAATGCCGTAAACAGTCGTGTTACCAACCTTTATGACAACTTCGAGTATCTCTATGAGAAACAAAAGACGAAAAATGAGAAAGTTGAGGAGTTTATGAAGAAGGTTGGAGACGAAATATGAAGACTACTTCAATCTTAATATTTCCCAGTTATTTTTCCTATTTTCCATCTATGTAAAGGCTGTGCCTTAAACAATTTCTATTTCCGAATCGTGTAATAAAGGCTTATTTAATGCCTCGTTCTAATAATATAAAGTGTTTTATTAATATCATGCGATATCAATACTTTAGTTTATTCATACTTGTGATTACTCAAACTTATAACTTGTTAAACTTATCAAACATATGTTCACTTTTATGTAGTGACATCATGGTTCGTCCAGCTGCACCTACCGTTAACAACGTTGTGTTAACTACTGAGCAATTCCAACAGTTACTCGCTGCTGCCCAAGGCAACGCCCAAGCTAATCATGCTAATACTCAACCAAAACCTTGTTCCTACAAGGACTTTACAAACTGTCACCCTCCCGCTTTTAAGGGAAACGAAGAAGCTGTCGAACTAGTTCGTTGGTTCGAAAAGATGGAATCTATTTTCCGTATTTGCAACTGTGGTGATGATGATCGAGTAAAGTATGCCACTAGCTCGTTGGGTGGTAATGCTTTAACTTGGTGGACTGCTTATGCCAAGTCCGTAGGAATTAATAATGCTAATGCAATTCCATGGGACGAACTCAAAAGTATGATGGTCAACAAATTCTGCCCAAGGAGTCAAGTTCAGAAGCTTGAAGCTGAGTTCTGGGAACTCAGGGTCAAGGGTACTGACATTGAGAATTATACCAATCGTTATCTGGAGCTTTCTACTCTATGTCCTGAAATGTTTCCTACTGAAGCTAGAAGAATTGAGCGGTATATTGAAGGTCTTCCCGAGGATATTCAAGGGAATGTTATTGCTGCTGAGAAGGTTACTTTGGATGCTGTGATTCTCATGGCACAAAATCTCATGTTGGCCAAGAGAAGAAGGGCGTCGGCCAATAAGCAAGTTGAAACCAAGGGTAATGATGGTAAGAGGAAGTTTGAGCCGTCTCAAGGTTCTAATCAGAATGTTAGTAAAAAGCTTATGGATAGTACAAGTACGAATTATAAGGGCACTTATCCTTTTTGTGTTCGTTGTGAAAGGCATCACCCGGGGCAGTGCACTGCCACTTGTTCGTTGTGTAAGAAAGTGGGACACGTAGCTAAGACGTGTAGGACTCCTCCAAAGAATAAATCTATTGTTCCTGCCAAAGCTCCTCCTACTTGTTATACTTGTGGGGAAAAGGGACACATTAGTCCAAATTGCCCTAAGAAGAGAGATAATCCTGCTACTGGAGCCAATACTACTGCTGCAAAGGGTCGTGCATTTGTTATTACTGCTGCTGAAGCCCGAGATGAAGATGAGGTCATCACGGGTACGTATCTCGTCAATAATTGCTACGCAACTATTTTATTCGATACTGGTGCCGACCGAAGTTACGTATCTAATGAATTTTGTACCCTATTTACTGAAAAGCCTCAACCCTTAGAAACTAAACGATTAGTAGAAGTAGCCAATGGAAAGATCATGAAAGTTGATAAAATTTATAAAAACTGCAACCTAATCTTAGCCAGCAAAGAATTTAAGATAGACCTTTTGCCGGTCGAGCTAGGAAGTTTCGATGTCGTAGTTGGAATGGATTGGTTACGTCCATTAAGAGCTGCGATCATGTGTTACGATAAAACCGTTCATGTTCCATTAGGAAATGGAGAGACTCTTATTATCCAAGGTGAAAAGAGTGGTTCCAATCTCAATATTATCTCCTGTATTAAAACCCGCAAATACCTTATGAAAGGTTATCCAGCTATTCTAGCCCACGTTAATCTGATTGAATCGAAAGAGAAGCGAATTGAAGATGTACCAGTAGTTAAAGACTTTCCCGATGTGTTTCCCGAAGATCTTCCGGGTATTCCACCTCCTCGACAAGTTGAATTCCAAATTGATTTAACTCCTGGTGCTGCTCCTGTTGCTAAAGCACCATACCGTTTAGCACCTTCCGAAATGAAGGAATTATCTAACCAACTCCAAGAACTATTGGATAAAGGTTTCATTCGTCCAAGCTCGTCCCCTTGGGGAGCTCCTATTCTGTTTGTTAAAAAGAAGGATGGTACATTAAGGATGTGCATTGATTACCGCGAACTTAACAAACTTACTATCAAGAACCGTTATCCGTTGCCACGTATTGATGATCTATTTGACCAACTTCAAGGGTCAAGTGTTTATTCAAAGATTGATTTAAGATCCGGTTATCACCAACTCAAGGTCAAGGAATCCGATATTCCTAAGACTGCTTTTCGCACTCGTTATGGGCACTATGAATTCTGTGTCATGCCTTTTGGTTTAACTAATGCTCCTGCCGTGTTCATGGACCTCATGAATCGTGTTTGTAAACCGTATCTTGACAAATTTGTCATCGTATTCATTGACGACATCTTGATCTATTCGAAGAATGAGAAAGAGCATGAGCAACATTTGCGCATGATTCTTGAACTCTTACGAAAGGAACAACTTTATGCTAAATTTTCTAAGTGCGAGTTTTGGCTCAAAACCGTACAATTTCTCGGACATGTTGTTGATAGAAACGGAATACATGTCGATCCAGCTAAGATTACTGCTATTCAGAACTGGGAGATACCAAAGACTGCAAAGCATATTCGTCAATTTTTGGGACTTGCCGGTTACTATCGAAGGTTTATAAAAGATTTTTCTCTCATTGCCAAACCTCTTACAAAGCTGACTCAAAAAGGGAAGAAATTTGAGTGGTCCGAAGAACAGGAATCTGCTTTCAAGATTCTGAAGGAGAAGTTGACCACAGCCCCGATTCTTTCTTTACCTGAAGGTACCGACGACTTTGTTGTTTACTGCGATGCCTCAAAGCATGGCTTTGGTTGTGTTTTAATGCAACGAGAGAAGGTTATCGCCTATGCATCTAGACAGTTGAAGAAACATGAAGTAAACTATACCACACATGACCTGGAGTTAGGTGCCGTGGTATTTGCATTAAAGATATGGAGACATTATCTCTATGGTAATCACTTTACGGTGTACACTGACCATAAAAGTCTTCGACACATCTTTGATCAAAAACAGCTGAATATGAGGCAAAGTCGATGGCTCGAGACATTGAACGATTATTATTGTGAGCTGAAATATCATCCTGGCAAGGCGAATGTAGTTGCCGATGCCCTTAGTCGAAAAGATGATATTAAACGTGTTCGTGCTTTAAACCTAAAAATCAAATCGAATCTTATTTCACGAATCTGTGAAGCTCAATTGGAAGCTATTAGACCGACACTTATCGAAGGTGAAGGACCTATTGGTTTTGAGAACCAACTTCAAGTGAAAGCTAATGGTACACGGTACTTTGGCAATAGAATCTGGGTTCCTCGTTTTGGTAATCTTCGCGAACTAGTCTTGGATGAAGCACATAAGACTAGATATTCTATCCATCCCGGTTCCAGTAAGATGTATCACGATGTGAAGGAATTCTACTGGTGGCCTAACATGAAAGCCGATATTGCTACTTATGTTAGTAAGTGTCTCACTTGTTTGAAAGTCAAGGCCGAACATCAAAAGCCTTCTGGTCTGTTGACACAACCCGACATTCCGCAGTGGAAGTGGGAAGGTATCACTATGGACTTCGTTACTAAGTTACCTAAGACTTCGAACGGTAACGATACTATTTGGGTCGTACTTGATCGTCTTACTAAATCTGCACATTTCATACCAATCAAGGAAACTGACAAGATGGAGAGATTAGCACAGCTTTATATTAAAGAAATCGTCTCACGTCATGGTGTTCCTATCTCGATCATTTCTGATCGCGATAGTCGATTTGTTTCTAGATTTTGGAAAACTTTACAATCTGCTCTTGGAACTCAACTCGACATGAGTACAGCTTATCATCCGCAAACCGATGGTCAAAGTGAACGAACCATTCAAACTATGGAGGATATGCTACGTGCTTGTGCAATCGATTTCGGCAAAGGATGGGATAGACATCTACCTTTGGTTGAATTTTCTTATAATAACAGTTATCACTCCAGCATTAAGGCTGCACCTTTTGAAGCTTTATATGGACGGAAGTGTAGATCTCCTTTGTGTTGGGATGAACTTGAGGACAGACATTTAACTGGTCCTGAAATTATTCACGAAACTACCGAAAAGATCGTTCAAATCAAGCAACGTTTAGAAACTGCCCGTAGCCGACAGAAAAGCTATGCCAATAAGAAACGAAAAGACATCGAATACCAAGTTGGAGATAAAGTCATGTTGAAAGTATCCCCTTGGAAAGGTGTTGTCCGCTTCGGTAAGCGAAGTAAACTCAGTCCACGATATGTTGGACCATTCACAATCACTGAAAGAGTCGGTCCCGTGGCATACCGATTAGAACTGCCAACCGAACTTAGTCAAGTACATGATGTGTTTCATGTCTCAAATCTTAAACGGTGTCTTGCCGATGACACACTCGTTATTCCTCTGGATGATGTCCGCATTGATGAGCAAATGCACTTCGTTGAAGAACCTATAGAAATCATGGAAGGAGAGGTCAAACAAACGCGTAAAAGCAATATACCTATCGTTAAAGTCCGGTGGAATTCGCGTAGAGGCCCCGAATATACCTGGGAACGCAAAGACCATATGAAACGAAAATATCCCCATCTCTTCTCAACTGCTGATGCAAACGAGAAAACTACCTAAAAACTTCGGGACGAAGTTTTCAATAACGGGGAGGTACTATAACGACCCTCATTTTTCCATTCTATATTTTTCCAATATTAAATGCCCAAACAATATAATCAAAACTTAATGATTAAACTTTAATCAACAATTGTTAAGTATTAAGAGTTAGAAAACATATTAATTAACTTTGTGCAATAATTGACAAGTTAATAAAAGATGAAAATAATAAACTGTTAGTCGACACTCACTGCTAATTAAAATTTATGCATTTATGTAATATTATAACTGATAACCTATAAGTAATAAATAAAAATTGACATTTATATAAATAATAAAACAATTGAGAACTAAATATATACAAGTCATGAATTAGTAAAAAGAAATAATACTTATCATGTAGTAAATGTAAAAATAATAATAGTAATAATAGTAATAATAATGAGACTAAAGAATCTTAAACAATTACATCCTTATGTTGACTAAAAATTAAAATAATATATATATATAAACTAGTACCACCTATTGTTGACTAAAAATTATAAAATAAAATAAAATCATTAATTAGAACATCCTTATGTTGACTAACACTCTAATACTTGCACTATATAAACTCCTAGTTTCTCATTCACAAATCACACCAAAATCCTCTCTCAAAAACAATCTCTCCCTCTCCCTCTCTTGTGGTATTCGGATCTTCAAGCTTGTTCTTCGTGTTCTTCAAGAATCTTCAAGGAGTTCTTCAAGATTTTTAAGGCTTTGATCTTCCATCTTCATCGTGTTCATCTTTTCTTTGTTAATTATCTTGAATCTTCAAAGGTATAACATAAACCCTAAACTATTTACATAAACTTTAATCTTTGTTAATTCATATTCATATTATAAACTTGTTATCCATAAACACACCTAGATTTATATATACATATATACATGTAAAAAAATATATATATATATATTTTTATATATACATATACATATTAAAACCTTAAACCCTAATACTACTTATACTAGTACTTAACATGTATATACTATTACTATTACTAGCACCTATAACCTACTACTTATATTGTAGCACACAAACATTTTGGGATATGTATTAGAGATGTATAGATCTTCGAACTTTCTTGACGAATGGTTTCTACGAGATTCTAGGCAGAGGGTTTGGACTTCCGATTTAAAGGGTCCTATGGCTCAAGCCCCTAGATCTAAATTAGCCATTCGAAGGGAAAGGGGTGATTGGAAGCTTATCTAATACGGCAAGTATCCTAAAATGGAAACACTCATAAAAGTAGAAACTCTCTAGTCATAGAAACTTAGTAAAATAAGAAACTTTCTAAAAATAGAAACTTTATAAAAATAGTAACTTACTAGGAATAGAAACTTAGTAAAACAAACTATACTTAAACACATACTTAAACTTAAACATGGGCAAAACACTTAACTACTCTTAAATGTCAATAGGTTGACTTTCCTGCTCACTCGTTCAACTCTCTATTCTGAGGAATAACTCTCTCTACTTACTAAGGTGAATTCATAGCCCCACTTTTTACTGTTTCATAACTGTTTTATAACTTTTGGGGTGAGAATACATGCACAACTTTTATAACTATTTTACGTATTAACTATTAAACTGTGATATGTTAGGCTATGACCAGCAAGCCCCCAACCGACAAGTATAAACGATAACTTGACACGGGGTAAACTTGAAAGTCTAGTCTAAATATCAGTACCAACTGTTAAAACTATGCTATACCCGGCTATGTCCGACTAAGTCCCTACAGTGATATTTTTAATTGCTGCAGCATGCTTAATTATTGGGGGTAGGCCTATCGGGAGTAACGTCCCCGATACATTTGACTAAGTCTTTGTATTACTTGATAATGAAATTAAACCAACAAGGACAGACACAACTTGTCATGGGGCAAACTTGAATGTTTAGTCTAAATATCACGCACTGGCATAACTTTTGGATCTGCGAGATCTACTTTTTGATCCTGCGGGAGATCAACCTTACAAATTAAATCTTGTGGTCTAAAACAAACGGTCAAAGTTATTTGTTAAACCTATGAACTTCACTCAACCTTTTGGTTGACACTTTAGCATGTTTTGTCTCAGGTGCTGTTTGATTCAAGCTCTTATACTTACTGCTTATGTGATGCTACTTGGACATAGGATCAAGAGATATCGCATTTATTACTTCTGCATGTGAACATTTCCATTATTGTTACTCCTATCATTGTAACTACGTTTCATTTTCCGCTGCGTGCTCAATAAAGTTTGTTTTATCATTTAGTATTGTTCTCGTATATTATAATATGTTGGTTGATTTGATATTAAGTCACATTTCACCCAGGCCCTAACTGGGGGTGTGACAGGAATCCAATTCACACATATGATATGCCGTTTTGAAGGTAATGAAACATACATTACAACTAAACACTTACTAATAACATTTCACGGCATTCGAAAGATCAAAAGCTCGTTTTAAGTCTATCAAACCCTAATCAAAATCTACAAAAATCAATATTCATGTTTTTGAAGTTTTCTTAATCAACCTACGCATCAAAACGAAGCTAGTGATACTAGTAACACAATTAAAACATGAACTTTAACAATTTAACAACATTAACTCATCTAAAATCAAAGATTAAGCAAACCCATTTTCAAATGTTCAAACTAGTGACTCAAAACAACAAATCGAGTAAACAAATCATATATTTATGTTATACATGAGCCATAGACACTAACTAACACCATTTCAAGTATATAAATCGAATTTAGAGAAATTTAGTGTTTTAGAAATGTTACCCAAACGAGATGAAATTGGTACCAAAATGTAGAGGATGAAGAGAGGATCACGAATATGTAATTTGTTTTGATGTTTGCTTCCTGATTCAGATTTAGATGATGATTTTGTGAAGATGGGTGTTTGAGTTCAAAAATGGATGAGTGAAAAGGAGGTAGAAGAAGAAGTGAAAAATGAATGGATGAGATGGTGGGAGGTGGTTGACTTAGTCAACCACTAGTCACCTTTTTGATTAAATGGCAAAACTAGTCCCTCGAGTTTGTAGTCAGGTGCGAGAATTAATCGAACGAATATTTTAAAAACGCTCGAGTAAACGAGTGATGTTATAATTAAGTAACGGGAATATTATGAACGTTAGTCAACGGAAACTACGAATTTAAATAACGAAAGGTATTATTTAAAAAAAAATAGTGTTAAAAATAAATTTAACGGAAAAACACGGGATGTTACATTTTATGTAATAATCGTTTAAATAAATAAGTGCGAAGGCAAAGAAGAAAATAACGATTTGAAGACGCAAACGTCCAAAAAGCTCAAATGTACAAGATACAATCCAAGTGGTTCAATTTATTGACGAGAAACGTCTAAAAATTACAAGAGTACAAGTTGCGGAACGCAAAGTACAAGATATCTAAGCATACGAAAAGACGTTCGAAAATCTGGAACCGAGACATAAACTGAGTATCAACGTACGAGTCAACGGAGCTAAAATTACAAGTCAACTATGCACAAGAATATAATATATATATATATATATATATATATATATATATATATATATATATATACTATAAAAATCACCAGCCCACATTTTGAATTCAATTGGTGAGCTGGAAATGGAAACTCCACGATCGCGGAGCTGCAAAGGGTAAAACCTCCACGATCGCGGAGCACACCAGGACTCAAATTCGCCTATAAATACTCCAGCCTTCTGCTCGATCAACCTACACCATCTACATATCTCTCCCTCTGTTAATATATATATATATATATATATATATATATATATATATATATATATATATATATATATTAGTTTAGTTTTATATTAGTTAGTTTGGGTAATGTAAACGGTTATTTTACGGGTTTTAAAGTCGGAGCTCTGTCCCTGTAACACTACGCGATTAATGATCACTGTAAGCTAAATTCTCCTTTTTAAATTAATGTCTCGTAGCTAAGTTATTATTATGCTTATTTAAGGCGAAGTAATCGTGATGTTGGACTAAATATTAAGATGGGGTTATTGGTCTTTGGACCATAATTGGGGTTTGGACAAAGGACCGACACTTGTGGAAATTGGACTATGGGCTATTAATGGGCTTTATATTTGTTTAACTGAATGATAGTTCGTTAATTTAATGTAGAGATTTACAATTTGACGTTTCTATAAATAACCACATACACTCGATCGGATACGATGGGTGGGATATTTATAAGTACTACATTTGACCGGACACAGGGATGGATTAATAGTCAATGGACTCATTAAAACAGGGGTGGATTACATACAAGGAAAATTGCTGTAATTGTTAATAAAGTATTAAAACCTTGGATTGCACACAATCGATTACCTGGTGTAATCATTAACAATGTATTAAAACCTTATTACAGTTTAAGTCCCCAATTAGTTGGAATATTTGACTTCGGGTATAAGGGTAATTTGACGAGGACACTCGTACTTTATATTTATGACCGATGGACTATTATGCACAAAAACCAGATGGACGTATCGAATAATCCAGGACAAAGGACAATTAACCCATGGTAATAAATTAAAATCAACACGTCAAACATCATGATTACGGAAGTTTAAATAAGCATAATTCCTTTACTTTATATCTCATCGCACTTTTATTTATCGTCATTTTATTTATTGTACTTTTATTTTATCGCATTTTTAATTATCGTCATTTATCTTTACGCTTAAAATATAAAATCGACAAACCGGTCATTAAACGGTAAAACCCCCCTTTTATAATAATAATAATTGTAATATATATATTTATATTTTGTACAAATATAGTTATATAAAAATATAGTGTAAAATAAGCCGTCTCCCTGTGGAACGAATCGGACTTACTAAAAACTATACTACTCTACCATTAGGTACACTGCCTATAGTGTTGTAGCATGGTTTAGGTATATCCCATCTGTAAATAAATTAAATTAAAACTTGTGTAATTTGTATCGTATTCCGTAATAAAAATAATAGTATTTCGTACTACACCTCGCACACATCAAATATCCTAACAGGAAACTTTAACTTATCACAGAAGCCTAAGGACATAAAAGATCGATTTGCTGCTGAATCAAATAACACACGAGCTGGCAAAGAATTAACCAAGAACATACCAGTAATGACATCATCGGTAGCGGTTGCCGCGTCTACCGTCATCTGAAATTCCCTTGCCTCTGCTGTTGGAGGATTCTTTCCCTTCTGCCCGGCAGTAGAAGCAGAAGATCCCCCGAAAGTTACTGACCTCGCTCCTGACCCTGCCTCAGAACCGGCTCTTGACGCAGATGGGAAACTTGCAGATCTATACCCCTCCTAATGGAAACTCTAACAAATATTTGACTTAAAGGAACAAGCTATTGCTTCATCACGTAACACTCCACACTTCAGACATCTTCGGGTCATTGGAGAACATGGACTGGCATGAGTCGACATACAAAAATTACACCAACCAGACTGACTAGAACCCGATCCGCTTATACCAGACTTACTCTTCTGTTTAAACCTACCAGACTTTTTAGTACGAAATCCCGATTGCTTACTTGACTGCTGAGTAGATTGACCACCAGTTTGACTCTTTGATTTTCCCCCAAAGGATTCACCTTTTGAACTTTCTCTTTTTGCTGCCATAATATCACCTTCAGTAATCTTGGCCATCTCATGAGCCTGCGCCAATGTGGTTGCAAATCTCGCAACGGTTCTGTACTTTGGCTTAATCACCCGCATAAAATGCTGAATCTTATCGTTCTCAGTCGGTACCTACTGTTGAAGGAACCTTAGCTTAGATGTGAAGTCTCTGAAAACCTCATCAATATTCATACTTTCTGTAATCTTCATACTCAGAAACTCGGTTTTCAATCTTTCCATTTCATATTCAGAACAGTACTGCTCACGAACTTTAGCAGCAAATTGTTCTCAGGTTATTTGACTGATTTGTTCTTTCGGTAAATATGCAGTAATAGAGTCCCACCATTCCATTGCTTTACCTTTGAGAAGCCTACTAGCAAACAACACCAAGTATTCAGGCTCACAAAAACATGCTTCTAACGCTCTCTCCACTTCTCTTAGCCAATTAAGGGTCATTGTAGGGTTTGGGTGACCGTTGTACTCAGGAGGTTTGCAGTCCATAAACTGTTTATAGGTACACTTCTTTCTTGTCTCAGGGACTTGAAATGGGTAGATCATCTGATTTGGAAGGGCTTGGTTAAACGGGTATGGTATTTGAAGGTTTTGATAGGTAGTCTGAGGAAACTGTGACTGGGAACTACCACCGGTTTGAGTATAGAAATTTGGAAGAAAAGTCGCGTTTAACGCAGTGGTATTAGGGTTCCATTGCGCCCATTCTTGTTCCAATTCCTTAATTTTCTCCTGAGATTCTAGTAATCGACTTTGAAGGTTTATTAGTTTTTGAGAGGTTTCTTCCTCTGAAGACACATGCCCATCTTCGTCAGGGGCTCGAAACGTACTAGTTCCAGGGGCAGCAGGGCTAGTAGCATTAGCTTCATTATCTTCCATTACTGCACTACCACAACACTCACACCAAAGTTTACTATAAACTCTGTTAGTACTAACAACTAACACATATCCTGTCCTAACATTCACTTAACCCATCCCCAACATGTTATGTTTGACATGACTCTACTAAGTTTGGGAACATGACATTTAGATCACAATGCACATGCTACCAAACTATGCTCTGATACCAACTTGTGACACCGCTAAAAAAAAATTTATACGTGGCGAAAGCATTTATTAATTAATTACAAAATAAACTTCATCCATTGTTAATACAGTACAACCAGTGTCACGTGTCGTTTCAACAAAATACATGTTAACCGGAAAAGACATAATTACATTAGGTTTACAAAAGAACGTCGTTTAAACAAAATAAGACCACTTCAGAGTTGACTCCTGTCAAACATAACATCAACATGCCCGTCTTCCCCCAAGAGCAAAATCTACAAAGCTAACAACCTGCAGGGAGGAGATGGAGGGGAATTAGCATGAAGCTAAGTGAGTACAACTAACTACAGGCAATAGTATACAGGAATCGTCATACTAATCATGTCATATAGTCTAACACATAAACATCACCCAAGTGTCATCTACAGAGACTCTGGCAGCTCGGCCAAACCATCCAGTTGATCAGACTGGGGCTTACCAGAAGTTCCTCCACCACCGTGTTGTATATATATAATCCACATGCGACAGACGCGTCATTCATATATATATATACACCACGATTGTTTAGGCTACCACATGAGGAACCCAACCAGCAGGTTGATCTCTCCTACCGAGGCTACCACACAATAGGGACACACTGGGCTCCAGCAGACAAGCATCAACTAACATACAATCATCACAACATACTAACTAACCGTAGTAGCAAGTATATCTAACAAGCATGGCAATTATAATATAACATGCTACTCTATACTATATACTCTAGCTAGTCCCACTCACCGATTACCAACAAACGAGAAGGTGTTTAGCTGTCTAATCGCTAAACCTTCTCTTTCTCCTTTTCTCCTGAGAAAGGCATATAAATAAGTTAGTAATAATATCATGGTCATCAATATACAAACGGGCAGCTTAACGGCTAGAAAACAACACTTAGTAAAATTTTCCACTGCCAAAGACACTCGGTCGACTATCAGAGACAGTCGGCTGACTGTCTACACTCACTCGGCCGAGTGTCTAGTCACTCGGTCGATGGTCTCTCTCAGACACACTCGGCCGTGAGTCATACACACTCGGTCGATGGTCGAGTCGGTCGGCCGAGTGTCAAGAGACACTCGGCCGACTGTGTTTATATGCAGGTGGTGATGAACAAGGATACGGGTTTCACCCAAAATCGACCAATTCTTGCTCTAGAGCTTAATTATGATCTCAAAACTGACCAAATCGAAGACACTAAACATGTAGAAACATAAACGCACAAGATTTGGACTCAAACAACATCAAATCTAACCACTTTGACCCAAATTACTCGCTTTGTAAAACTTTACACTAAAAACCCAATTTTCTCAAAGATTAAAGCATGAAATGTTTTGATTCTTACCTTGATAGAATCAGTAAATCACAAAGAACACAAAGATACAAATGATTTGAGCTCTAAAACAAGGATTAAAGATATAGGGTTCGATAGTTGGAAGAGATGAAGAACGAGGTGTGTTTTGGGAATAATCTGGAAAATGCAAGAAATGAGCAGCACTTAGTGATCTAAAGTGGGTTAAAATCCCACACTGTGCAACACACGGGTATTTATCAGTTATCTGATATCTTTTGTACGACATTTGGCAACCCAAACGAAGTCCAAATTAAGTAAACAAACTTGTTCTGTGACCCTTGCCACAAAATGGTCCTAACCACAACATCACATAATAATAAATATTAAATAAAAATAAAAGCATATATATTAACTTAATACAAACTTAAGGGCAAACTAGTAATCTTACAGTTAGGCCCAGTTGAGGATGTTACAATTGGGGGAATGTGTCAAATAGTATAAAAGGTGAAGCGTTCAGATTTTAAAGAACAATTCTCAAACATCCACATACACGGCCATTCCAAGTCTGGGTACAAACAAAATCTCTCTAGTGGATGCGTCAGAACTCAAAGTTCAGTTTACCAAAGTTGGAGTATGCGAGACCATCAAATCGTGTGGAAGCTCTATGGCACCCGACCCGGATTTCAACATGAACTTTTTCAAACTATATTGGTGGCTATTAAGGAGGATCTTATTAACACTATTGATTGGTTTTGGAAGTTTTGAGAATTTTTCAAAGGAGTGTAACTCTTTCTTCATCGCACTCATAAAAAAAAAAAAAAAGAGATCCATTTGTGCCTAAAAATATACACCTATAAGTCTAACAGGAAGCTATTATGAGATTATAGCTAAAAATCTGTCAAACAGAATTCAGAGGGTGGCTCCTAATGCGGGTCCTAGAACAAAGTGCATTTTTAAAAGAAAGATTCATTCTCGATTGGGTTTTAATTGCAAATGAGGCAGTGGATGATTTAAGAGAAAACAAAAAGAAAAGCTTCATATTTAATGCTGACTTTGAAAAATAATTCGATTGCATCCACTAGGATTTCTTGTTAGATATTATGAAATGTATGAGGTTTGAGTTAAAAGCTTTTTTGTGTTCGTCATTCCATATCGTTTCTTGTCAATAGATATCCCTCAAAGAATTCACAGTATAAAGGGCAGTTGGGCAACGAGACCTTCTCAAGAGCTGTTCATATAGAATTGCAATCTCATAACCCGAAATAGGGAAGTTTGCATATTGTCTTAGATTTTAAGTCAGTTCCTTTCCCTTTATCTACCTTGGACTACCTGTCGGTTCTAAGATAAAAAAGCAAAGTGATTGGCTCCCAGTTTTTGATAAATTTACAAAGATTTTTGCGAATTGAAAATCACGATTGATGTCAATTGGAGGTAGGTTAACTCATGTGAAAGCAGTTCTTAATAGCTCGCCCCTGTATTTCTTCTCTCTTTTTCTTGCCCTTTCTATTGTCACTTACAAACTTGAGAGCTTAAGAAGTAAGTTTTATTTGGGTGGTTCCAGTTATAATAATAAATTATCTTGAGTAAAATGGGATGATGTGATCTCTTACGATAAAGGGGGTTAAACATTGGGTCTTTAAAGGGTAAAAATTTGGCACTTATCGGGATATGGTGGTTGCGTTTCAAAATCGAACCAATGCTTTTTTGGTTCGTATTATCAAAAGCATATAACAGGTCGAGGGTTGGGAAATACTAATTGTTGTTATGGTCATGGCGGCATTTTGAAAAGGTATCATCAATTGTGGTAGAAAGATAAACAAAGTAGGGATTCAATTCAAAATTTATTTGCTAGAGTAATCAGAGACGGGCAACACTATCATATTTTGGGACGATTATTCTTTATGTTCGCTAAGGACTCGTGACAAATATCTGTTAAAATGCAATGCAAATTTGGTATTATAAAATAATATGGAATTTGTAGATGTATATATGTAAAATATCTAGATACTAATATGTATAAGAAAATATCTAGATATTAGAAAATAAAAGAAAAATCTAGGAAAAAAAATATAGATATTTGTATAGAAGTATCTAGATATTTATCCATGAAAATATCTAGTTTCTAGAATGTTCCATGGGGTAGTATAAATATGGGTGATGAGTAGTTCATTTGTATAAGGTGTGAGTAAGTGAAGTGTGAAGTAGAGAAGAAGTAAGAAGTGAAGAAGAGTTAGAAGTAAGAGTGGAGTTGAGTCCATAATATTGTAATTGTTTCTTTGTATTAATAAAAGTGTTCTTTGTTAAGTTTCCCGGTTAATCCTCAGTTTGTGTTTAAGTTCTTAGTACACTTGTGTTGTATCTATTATATTGTCGGCTCTGCCGCCTAAGTGATACATGGTCGGTTATACCGCCTAAATGATATATGGTCGACACTGTCGCCTAAGTACTATTGTGCACTAAGAATTCATAAAATTAAAGGCTAATCAACGTCAAAGTGTTGGTGTAGTGAGTCTAGTATAGTCTAGATCCTCTATAGTGTGTGTGTTGGGCTCGTCAAAGCTTCCAACAATTGGTATCAGAGCGGGTCGTTCGAGACCATTGCTAGTGGAGGTACTCATCGGTAAACTTTGGACGTTTACATCGACTTTGGCTCTAAGGGAGATTCTTTCGGAGCACAGTTAGGAACTGTGAAAGCTCATCGGTCAGGAACCAAGCTTATTGGACGTTGGACGTAATGATGGCAGATCTTACAAGTACGAGCAGTGGAATCAAGAGTCTCAATAACCACAACTATGGTTATTGGCGGACTTGCATATAATCCTACCTACAAGGACAGAATTTATGGGAAATAGTTGCTGGCAGTGACACAACGCCTCCACCGAAAGAAAATGCCGAAGCCTTGAGAAAATGGAACATCAAGGCTGGGAAGGCCTTATTTATATTGAAGACTACAATCGAGGAGGATCTATTGGAGCACATCCATGACGAGAAAACACCAAAGGCAGCTTGGGAAACTTTTGAAAAATTATTTTTAAAGAAGAATGAAGCACGCCTCCAGCTCTTGGAAAATGCGCTCGTGGGTATCTTGCAAGGAAGTCTGTCTATTTCTCAGTATTTCACCAAGGTGAAATCTATTTGTCGCAAGATATCTCAACTTGCTCCTGAAGAGAAAGTGAGTGATGCACGGATGAAGAGAATTATCATCCATGGCTTAAGGTCCGAGTATAATGGATTTATAGCCGCTGTGAGAGGATGGTCTACTCAATCATCATTAATAGAGTTGGAGAATTTATTGGCTAACCAAGAAGCATTAGCCAAGCATATGAGTGAAGTAAGCATAAAAGACGGAGAAGATGCACTCTTCACCAATAAGAAGAAAGCAACATCTCGAAGAAAAGAGGTGATGAAAGAAAGTAAGACATATGGGTGGAAGGGTCACCCAAAATCAAAAGGCAATGCTTCAGGGGGAGCTCAACAAAGAAGAAGAGATCATCGCCAACAATACGGGGAAAATGATAAGAGAAAGAATGGTGAATGCTTCAATTGTGGCAAGAAGGGTCATTTTGCTCGAGATTGTAGATTCCCCAGAAGGCGAACTTTCGAAGGAAATGTGTCCTCCGCAAGAGATGAGAAGAAAGAGGTCACATTCGAAGCAACCATTAATAGGAAACATGGGATGCAGAAGCTGGACTCTTTGTTGAAGCTGACATAGATGATCAAGCTCTTACAAAAACTTTAAAGTCAAAAATAAACTATAAAGATGATTGGATCATCGATTCTGGGTGCTCAAATAAAATGACCAACGATGGGACAAAGCCGCAAGAAATGGAGGATTACAAAGGAAAGAGAGTCGTGTTGACAGCCAACAATTCAAGGTTGTCTATTTCTCACATTGGAAAGACAATAATTCCAAATGAAGGCGACTCTCAAAAGCTCCAACTCGAGAAGGTGTATCTTGTCCCTGGCCTAAAGAACAATTTACTGTCAGTACCACAATTGACAGCAGAAGGGAACTATGTGCTCTTTGGACCAGAAGATGTGTCCGTATTCAAGAGAGTAAAGGTGGTTGGCAATCCAGTTATGCATGGAAGAAGAATAGAATCGGTCTATGTATTATCTGCTGAAACAGCTTATGTGATTAAGACTCGAAAGAATGAGACGGCTGATCTGTGGCATGATCGTCTTGGGCATGTGGGATACAATAAGTTAAAGGAGATGATGGTGAAATGCATAGTAAATTGGCTTCCTTAAATTGATATCCGAACAGATACAATATGTGCTGGATGTCAATTTGGAAAAGCTCACCAATTGCCATTCAAGGAGTCACAACATCAATCCAAGACACCACTAGAGCTCATACACTCAGACGTCTTTGGCCCAGTGAAACAAACATCACTGGGAGGAATGAAGTATATGGTGACATTCATTAATGACTTCTCAAGGTATGTGTGGGTTTACTTCATGAAGGAAAAGTCAGAGACTTTTGAGAAGTTTAAAGAGTTCAAGAGGAAGATAGAAAGTGAGCTCAATAATAAGATTAGGTGCTTACGCACAAATAATGGAGGAGAATATTTATCGACTGAGTTCAATATCTATCTTGAGAAGCACAAGATTAGAAGACAATTAACTTGTCCCAATACTCCACAACAGAATGGAGTCGCAGAACGCAAGAATCGTCACCTCGCCAAAACTTGTAGAAGTATGCTTCATGGTAAGAATGTGCCAGGAAGATTTTGGGCTGAATGTATGAGAACTGCATCATACGTGATAAATAGGCTTCCACAAACAAAGTTTGGGCATATTTCACCGTATGAAAGATTATGGAAGATCAAGCCAACCGTCAACCATCTCAAAGTTTTTTGATGTGTATGCTACGTCTTCGTGCCAGATCATCTACGAAGAAAATTTGATAAGAAGGCAATTCGGTGCATTTTTGTCGGTTATGATGAATCAAGAAAAGGATGGAGATGTTGTGATCCAAATACTGGAAAGTGTCATACTTCAAGAAATGTGGTATTTGATGAAGCTTCTTCATGGTGGTCACCTCAAAAGATAGAGGTTCCAGAATCTCATGGATTAGAAGAAGTTCCAGAAGAGAAAGAAGAACATAAAGAGCACATATCGGATCCAATTAAAGAAGGAGATGGATCGTACTCTAAGGAAACGAGTCCATGGAAAACTGGGGTACATCAATCTACATCCAAAGAGGTTCGTCTAAGCCAAATGGATGCCGAGGAGCATGTGCAAGAATTACGGAGATCAACAAGACCGAGGCAACCTAATCCGAGGTATGCCAATGCTTCTCATGTGGATGAATCAATACCTATTGAGCCTTCTACTTATGAAGAAGCAGCACAAAGTCGAGAATGGCAGAAAGCGATGGAAGAAGAAATTAATGCACTAAAAGAAAACCAGACATGGAGTTTAGTTCCAATGCCAAAAGATGTGAAACCAATATCTTGTAAGTGGGTTTACAAGGTGAAGACTCGATCCGATGGCTCCATTGAAAGGTATAAAGCTCGACTTGTTGCTAGAGGTTTTTCTCAACAATATGGGCTGGATTATGAAGAAACGTTTAGTCCAGTGGCAAAGATCACAACAATTCGAGCTCTACTAGCTTTAGTCGCTAGCAAATCTTGGAAGTTATGGCAGATGGATGTCAAGAATGCTTTCTTACATGGAGAACATGACAAAAACATTTATATGGAGCAACCAAGAGTCTTTGAGAACAAGATCCATCCTGACCATGTCTGTAAATTAAAGAAAGCACTATACGGCTTGAAGCAGGCTCCAAGAGCTTGGTACGGGAAGATTGGTGAGTTCTTGGTACAAAGTGGTTTTACAGTTTCTCCTTCAGATTCTAGTTTATTTGTGAAACAAGATCAAGGAAAACTAGCCATAGTGCTAGTATATGTGGATGACATAATCATCATATGAGGAGATCCAAAGAACAAGAGAGAATCTGTCTATCAGATTTCATATGAAGGATCTTGGAGAACTCAAACATTTTCTTGGACTCGAAATAGAGCAGAAAAGAGAAGGATTATTTCTGGGACAATAGAAATATGCGCGAGATCTTTTACAAAAGTACGGAATGCTTAATTGCAAACCTATCTCAACTCCGATGGATCCGAATACAAAATTACGAGCAGATGAAGGAAAAAGTCTTCAAGATGTTACCATGTATCGAAAGATGGTCGGAAGTCTTATTTATCTCACACTAAGCCGGCCAGACATATCTTATGCAATTGGAGTGGTTAGTCGATACATGAGCAATCCGAAGAAGCCTCACCTTGATGTTGTACGACGCATCTTTAGGTATGTTAAAGGCACAATCAACTTTGGTATTTTATACATGAAAACAAAAGAATGTCACGTGACTGGATATTGTGACGCCGATTACGCTGGAGACTATGATACACGACAGTCAACAACTGGATACATGTATAGTCTTGGATCAGGAGTAATATCATGGTGCAGCAAGAGGCAACCAACAGTATCCTTATCAAGCACTGAAGCGGAATATCGATCGGCGGCATCAGCAACACAAGAAATTATGTGGTTGAAGTAACTAATGGAAGATCTTCATCAATCAACAGATTATCAAGTAAAGCTTTTCTGCGATAACCTATCAGCTATTCGTCTAGCAGAGAATCCAGTCTTTCATGCAAGAACAATACATATAGAAGTGCACTATCACTATGTTCGCGAGAAGGTCCTTGAAGGGGAGATCAAGATGGTACCAACAAAGACAGATGAACAAGTTACAGATATATTCACCAAGAGCCTAAGTAAACCAAAGTTTGAAAAATTCAGAGAAGCACTTGGAATGATTTGCAAGTCATCAACGGAAGAAAATTTGCATTGAGGGGGAGTGTTAAAATGCAATGCAAATTTGGTATTATAAAATAATATGGAATTTGTAGATGTATATATGTAAAATATCTAGATACTAATATGTATAAGAAAATATCTAGATATTAGAAAATAAAAGAAAAATCTAGAAAAGAAAAATATAGATATTTGTATAGAAATATCTAGATATTTATCTATGGAAATATCTAGTTTCTAGAATGTTCCATGGGGTAGTATAAATATGGGTGATGAGTAGTTTCATTTGTGTAAGTTGTGAGTAAGTGAAGTGCAAAGTAGAGAAGAAGTAAGAAGTGAAGAAGAGTTAGAAGTAAGAGTGTGAGTTGAGTCCATAAAATTGTAATTGTTTCTTTGTATTAATAAAAGTGTTCTTTGTTAAGTTTCCCAGTTAAGCCTCAGTTTGTGTTTAAGTTCTTAGTGCACTTGTGTTGTATCTATTATATGGTCGGCTCTGCCGCCTAAGTGATACATGGTCGGTTATACCGCCTAAATGATATATGGTCGACACTGTCGCCTAAGTACTATCGTGCACTAAGAATTCATAAAATTAAAGGCTAATCAACGTCAAAGTGTTGGTGTAGTGAGTCTAGTATAGTCTAGATCCTCTATAGTGCGTGTGTTGGGCTCGTCAAAGCTTCCAACAATATCCACGGCTCCAGAGATTGGAGAGTAACAAATCAGCTACGGTCAGCAAATGGCTACAAAGAGAAAATCCATCATGAAAACAAAACTGGAATTAATCGCGTGATATCTTAGGAAGAGTTCATCATGAATGACAAGATTAAACAACCTATTCAGTACACTTAACATACCACATCAGAACCAAGATATATGAAAGTGGATACTCAACTATTAAAAATTTACTACAAGATCGCCCATGACAAAAATCGAAGACAAGGTGTTTCCAAAACCTGTCAATGCCTCGAAAACTTGGCTAAAAAAACTTATACTCCAAAAACTATGAGTATTCGTATAAGGATCTAAAAGGGGGATTTTAACAAAATCCGTGTTTGAAAAATGGTGTATTGATGTAGGCTCCATACTTAGTCCAAGATGTACTGATGGAATTGAGTTTGTGTATGACACCCTTTTTAACAGCAAGCATGACAAGGAAATATGGAGAAAAGTTCATGCATGGTGGAATATCCCTTTTCCACCACATGTAAGTATCAAGTGACTCTTTGATGATTTTAAAAATTCGACATCTTCATCATTGGAAAAGAAATTTGACAAGCGGTTCAAGGCGTATCGAGTTACACAATACGGAAGAAAAAGAATGAAAACCTATTTCGAAAATAAGTCTGGTCTATTCTGATGGCGCTCACTGAATTTCAATCTAAGGCGTTGAATGCGTATCAAATTGTTCGAAACTTGGCTCCATCGATTGCAATCATGGATTTCAAACCAATCTGCATATTTTTCGAGTGTAACTCCAAGATCTGGAACTGGTTAATTAATTGAATGTTCTACACTCGTGTAAAGTAAATCGAGTATTGTGCATTTTGATGAATCGTTTACGCAATCTAAGTAATTGTAATATCGTTGTAATACTTAGGGTATGTTTCGCAAACTAGCTGGTAGCTTTTAGCTGTTAGCTAGTAGCTAATAGCTGTTAGTTTTTTATATGTTTTTAGTTATTTGACAGAATAGCGGAAACTGTTAAAATAAAGAGTAAAATTATAAAAAGTTAGAAGATAAAAGCAAAACGTTAGTTCTAGTAGCTTTTAGCTTTTGTCTTCTCTCAAAAATCTTTAAGCTCTTCAACCAAATAGAGTTTTTTATTTGATAGAAACTTTTTCATAAAATCTAAAAACTTTTAAAACTCTAAAAAGATTATTGTCAAACATGGCCTTAGACTATATTATGTAAATGTTGATCATATATAGAATCACTTACTTGCTAAAAAAAGATAATAATAATAATAATAATAGAATAACTAAAAACAGTGAAAATTTGATTATTTCCGTATAAACACAACGTTAATAACTTAATAATTTAACATTCTACCACTTTCAACGTTAATAGCTTAATAATTTAGCACTCTACCATTTTTTTTTTGGAACAATATAAAAGGAAATTTTTAATTTGATTTTAAATCTATTGAATTTTAATTGTAAAATCACGGATAATAGTGTGACATAGAGTGAAAATGAGGGGTTTTTGAAGGTATGACTATGACGTGGCAAAATTGGAGAAAAGTGAGAGTTGTAATGAAGAAGGTTGTTGGGGAAGATTGTTGAATGTTTTAGGAGATGTGGTAAGATATATAATTGAAAGTTGGGATAAAAAGTTGTTGAAAAGGTAAGAAAATAATTATAAATAATATTTAATATTGAAAAACGCTTCAAATTTTCTCCGTTTTTCAATTAGTGCCCCACATTTTCCTCCCACAAATGCCCCACTACAGCTGTTTGTGGGCATTCTCATGCCACATCACAGGAATTCAGGGCACAAAAGCCCCATTATATATGGTCTAAGCGTAATGCAAGATACCAATGATCATATATATGAAATTTATCCAAATAAATATATTCAACTTTTTACAATATATCATTTTGGATGACAAGAGGTTAAGGAAATTTATTTTGGATTTATTAGTTCACAGTAATATAACTATGAACACCAGACTCTCACTTTATACTATAAATGAAGAATTTAAGTGCAGAGAATGAGAGAACACGATAATGAAATAAAGATTGATAATGTTGATCGTGCAAAGTACATCTTCAAACTAAACCATAATTTCCTATTTATACAGATAAACACCAAATCTGGAGATTTGGTTTCAAAAACTACTTGGCTATAAATAAAAAAAAGATAAACTAAAAACCAAACAAATTAGCTATTAATTCAAAAGTCAACTCTGGAGATAAAACTGAATCTTCAAAACATATCTTCTTAAACTTTAAACATATCTCCAGAATAATCTTTAGCTTTGGCTTCAAGAAAACTTCAACCGTTGTCTTCAGCAAATTCCAGAGTTCTGCAACTTCAGACTCTAAACCTCCAGACTCTAAAATCTGCAAAATACTTTTGACTCATCAGATTATTATTCCCAACAATCTCCCCCTATCTGATGATGTCAAAACAACATGTTCACCTACTTAACCACCTTAGCATACTCCTTTTCAATAAGCTTACACTTGCTCTTCATGTGAGAAATTTTCTTCAACATATTCAGCTTGCTATACAAGTGTTTCAACAATTGCACCCTGAAAGAAAATGTTTGCTCTGTTTCACATCTGGACAAAAGATTAATCAACATATCAATGCTTGCCTCTTCAAACTGATCTCATCTAATCAACATCTTTTGATTTCCAGTAGTCTTTATCATCAAGCCATCCAAGTATTCAACATACTTGTTATCAACAAACTCCAAATGCTCAGGAACATCATATCTTTCAAAATGTCCCTTAACTCTTCTCTTTTTCATTCCCAGGTTAAAAGTTTCACAAAACACTTCATAATCTTTAGTACTGATGAATCCTTCTTCAAACACCAAGTGAACCAACATGCACACTCTCTTTAACACTTCATTCACAATAACTTGATCCCCTGCATACTCCTTGATACAAACAGTTATGCATCTCCATTCACAAAAACCTAAACGAACAATTTGATTCATTTTAACTCTTAACCTTCTATCTGGCAAATGAGACATTGTTAACAGCAGAATCACACCTTCAAACTCAGATTTTTCAACCTAAAGTTTCACAACATCACCATCATATCTTCTGAATCTGAACCTCTTGTTCATCTGAGCCCTGAGATCACCATCCGCTCTTTGTGTAACAGCAACCAAAACACCACTAGAATTACCCTGTTTGTCACCAGTACCCTTATCAACAATATCCTCCCCCTCAATTTGTTGCTCCACCTCAATGTGAGTCTTCTTAGATTGCTCCCCCTCAATACCTGCATCAATACCTGGTCTTTTTCTTTTCTCCCCCTTTTTGACATCATCTAAAGGCAGAGAAGATATAAACTTTCAAATTTCAGATTGTTGATTTTTGAGGGAACAAATATCAGATGCAAACCCAGTAAAACATTGTCTCAGTTCATCAACACCAACCATTTTCTTCTCCAGCTCAGTCAACCTTTGATTAATCTCTGTTACAGACCCTGAACCATTTGTACTAGTCAAACCCTGCATATCCCCAACTAACCTCCTCACCTCCATCAACTCATCTTTAGAAACAAAGTTATTATTAAAGTTAAGATTATTAATCTTAGACTGCACAACAGAAAGCTTGTCATCAAACTCCTTATTCAACTTGATCAAAGCCTGATGTAGGCCAACTAAGGTGACTGGTGCCTCATTCTGAGAAATAGTGCCAATGGATGAGGGTAGGGTTGGTATGTCCTCACAGCCTTCATGTTGTAAAGAAAACTGATCTTTGGACATAGAAGGGTTTGAGGCCTGTATCTCACCCTGTGACATGAGTGTGATATTGGCAGCCTGTGCAAGCATGTGTAAGGATGGAACATTTTTGGTAGGTAGTGGCAGACTTAAGTCTGAGGTAAAAGTTGGCTTGGCCATTTCAGTTGGTTTTTAGATTTGGTTATTTGAGTCCAGGATTGGGACTTCTTCATGTAAGTCAACTGAGTGGGTTTCTTCAGTGACTGTAATGTGGGTATCCAAGTTAACTATCCTACCAGGTTCAGGTTGGGTCAAAGCACTCCTCTCACCAACCTCTAGCAGAGGTGATGGAGTAGTACGTGCAGCACTCTTCCTAGTGAATTTTTGAGGTGAATCCACAAGTGCTGTATTATCTAAGGTTTTAATTATGGTGGTATTCTCTGAATGAACTGGTGGGTTCATAAGGTGGGTTGAGTGGGAAATTTGCTCAGTAGTACTGGGCGAAGATGGGTTAGAATGAGGCGGGATTTCCTCATTCATGTCTTCAGCCTGTTCTGTTTGTGTAACAACATGGGGTGAAGTTTGTGTGGGGATAGAATCTGATTGCTCAGATTCTAAAGATTGTTGACCATTGTTGTGATCTTCTACAGACCCTGATTGCTCAGATTCTGAGGAAGATGCCCCTGCAGACTCTGATTGCTCAGAATCTGTAGGTTGGTCTGCACAGCCAAGATTGACCCAATGCATCATAGCAGGAGTAAGAGCAACTTCTTGATCATTCACAATGTGGCTGTGAAACATTCTGGCACTACATTCTGGAATAAATGTATACTCATACACACGAAACACTTTAAGCCCATCATATAAAGCAGGAGTCATAGCTTGCTCAAACATTAAACTTAAGAATCTGATAAAAGGCATATTATGATCTCTTGGAGTTTTTCAGTGAGAACCAAGAGTTCATTGAAGTATAAACGTGCAAAATCAATATTCCTCCCTGTGACTATAGCATGAAACAGATGTGCCTCAAAATCATTAATCTCAGTCAGACTACCACACTTGAAGCTCAAACTTCTAATGACATTCGACAACAAAAACATCCACCTTGGAGAAAACATACTAATCTTAACAGATGAATCAGTTAAAGGTTGACCAACCATAGGAAAATAAGATCTTACAGCAGATCTTGACACAGTTCTAACAAAGTTATCTTGAACAGGAAGATTCAAAGCAATTCTTAAATGATTTTTAGTAAGAGTTAAAGTATTGTTACCATCTCTATAAGTACCAGTGATAGTTCTAGCTTCTCTGTTCCCAACGCAAGTATACCAAAATTCTCCTAACATCTCTGAAAACATGATCGTTGTCTTGAAGAAAGCATCCTTCAAAGGGTGATTTTGAATGAACAATACCAAATCCTCATATCCTTCATTAGCAAAATTCTCCAGAATAGTACCACAAGCAACCCTATTATTAGCCAAAACCTGCACATCCTTCTCTCCTCTGATTTCTTTAGCCCTAATCATGTTATCAGTGAGAACAAGAACAAAAGGAATGAACTTCGTATTTGCCATTAGCTGCAATCAAAAGCTTTCAAGAACACGAGTGAATGATGAAAACCGAGAGAGGTTTTGAAGAAGATGATGATCGAATGAGAGGAATTAGGGTTTATGTTTGAAGATTAATTTGAAGAAGATTTTGAAGAAGAAAAATTAGGATAGATATAAATACCCCTGACACAAAAATTTCAAAAAGTTACCATTACCCCCTTCAAAATTTAACATTTTACTTTAGAAAACCGAATAAAGAAAACCTTTATTGACCAAATAAGGAAACAAGTTTACAGTAAAAAATACACCAGCAGAGTAAACCTTTCCAGACTCTAAATAACATGATGTCATCCAGACTCTGAATATGACGTAATCCAGACTCTATTTTTTTTTTCAACAACAGTTTAGAGAGTATCATCACTGGATAACATTTCAATTGATGGATTTAACATTCCAAGTTGTCCAAGAAGATAAAAATGTCTTTCCTCAGAAAGTGCTTTAGTAAAAATATCTGCCAATTGATCCTTAGTGCCAATATGCTTTAAAAATACTTTGCCCTTTTCAACACAATCCCTTATAAAATGATGTCTGATTTCAATATGCTTGGTTCTTGAGTGAAACACTGGATTCTCAGTAATAGCAATTGCACTCTCATTATCACACATTATTGGAGTGTTAATCAATGATAACCCAAAATCCAGAAGTTGATGTTGCATCCAAAGTAACTGAGCACAACAACTTCCTGTAGCAACATATTCAGCTTCTGCTGTGGAAGTGGCCACAGAATTTTACTTTTTACTAAACCAGCTAACCAACTTTCCACCTAGCAATTGACATCCACCAGAAGTGCTTTTTCTGTCTAATTTGCAACCTGCATAGTCTGCATCTGTGTAACCAATTATATCAAACCCTGAGTCTTTAGAATACCAAAGACCCAGGTTAGGGGTACCTTTTAAGTACCTAAAAATTCTTTTCACAGCTTTATAATGAGACTCCCTAGGATTAGATTGGTAACGTGCACATAGACATGTAGCAAACATTATATCAGGTCTACTTGCAGTTAAATATAGCAAAGATCCAATCATACCTCTATAGGTTGATTGACAAGTGGGTTTCCCAGATTCATCTTTATCAAGCTTTTCAGAAACACTCTTTGGAGTTCTTAAAGAAGAACAATTTTTAAAACCATATTTAGTTAACATGTCAGAAATGTAGTTACTTTGGTTAATAAAAATGCCCTCAGAACTCTGTTTTATTTGCAACCCAAGAAAATAGTTTAAAGTACATAAATTACTCATTCTATACTCTTCAGACATAATGTCAGAAAACCATTTTCTCATGTGTGAATATGTAGACCCAAATATAATGTCATCAACATAAATTTGAACAAGTAACACATCACCTTTGTCCTTTTTGATAAACAAAGTCTTGTCAATGGCTCCTCTGGAAAAATTCTTTTCTAGAAGAAATGTTGACAAGGTATCATACCAGGCTCTGGGAGCTTGCTTCAGACCATACAGTGCTTTCTTCAGTTTGTAGACATGCTTAGGAAATTTCTTATTTACAAAACCAGGAGGTTGTTTCACATAAACCTCTTCTTGCAAATTACCATTCAGGAAAGCACTCTTCACATCCATTTGAAACACCTTGAAATTTTTGTGAGCAGCATATGCCAGAAATAGACTAATAGCTTCAATTCTAGCAACAGGAGCAAAAGTCTCATCATAGTCTATTCCTTCTTCTTGTCTGTACCCTTGAGCAACCAACCTTGCTTTATTTCTGATTACAATACCATCTTTATCAACCTTGTTTCCAAAAATCCATTTTGTGCCTATTGCAGTTTTATCAGTAGGCTTTGGAACCAATTCTCAAACATCATTCCTTTCAAATTCTGTCAATTCTTCAGTCATAGCCTCAACCCAATCATTGTCAGCCAATGCTTCATCTACTTCTTTAGGCTCAATTAGTGAAAGAAAACAAGAAAAGAAACAATAATTTGCTATAGTAAAGTCAGCCACAGGTGTCTGAGAAGAAGAACTAGGTTTAGGCAAACCTGTAAAATCCATAACATAGTCCTCAAGATACTTTGGAGGAACTATGCTTCTACATGATTTTCTAGTAGGAACAATGAGATCCAAAGTGGTATTTGAAGACTGATCACCACTTTCTTAATTGACAACAGATTCTTCTTCCTATGAAGGTTCTTCTGTGTGATTATTATCTGCAACTTTATTTCTTAATCCAGAAAAATTTAGTTCATCTGACTCAGACTCTGAATCCAGAGTCTGAACACTATTCTCTGAAATCAAATTAGACAATTCACCAAGTGCAGATAGCTCAGTACTACATGACTGATCCATTTCTAAAGAACTTTCATCAAAGAAAACATTAATGGATTCTTCAATCTTCATTCTCCTCTGATTATATGCTCTATAAGCTTTGGATACAGAAGAATATCAAATAAATATACCTTCATCAGACTTTGGCCTCATCTTATCAAGCTGATCTCTTTGATTTAAAATATAGCACTTATACCCAAATACATGGAAGTAATGAATAGTAGGCACCTTTTTATGATATAACTCATAAGGAGTTTTACCATGTTTCTTCACAATCAGGGACCTATTTTGAGTGTAACATGCTGTATTGACAGCTTCAGCCCAGAACCTTAGGGCAACATTTGATTGGCATAGCATGGTTCTGGCTGCTTTAATGAGTGTCCTATTTCTTCTTTCAGCAACTCCATTTTGTTGTGGTGTTCTAACAGCAGAGAAATTTTGACCAATTCCAGACTCTACACAAAAATCAATCAATGTGACATTTTTGAACTCAGTACCATGATCACTTCTCAATTGTTTGACAAGAACACCCTTTTGCACCTACTCTTTCTTGATCAAGTTGATGGTTTCTTCAGGAGCATCACTCTTTGCAGCTAAGAAAATACCCATGTAAATCTAGAATACTCATCAACATTTACCAAAGTATATCTTTTCCCACCCAAGCTACTAGTGTTCATTGGACCAAACAGATCCATGTGAAGCATGTGAAGTGGAACACTAATGGTAGCTAGGGTTTTTGAGGGAAACTTTGTTTTGGTCTGTTTACCCATAATACAAGTAGAACAAGGTTTATCTTTCTTGAAAGGTTATTGTGGAAGACCTCTTACAAGATTCTTTTTGGAAAGCTCATTGATATTTTTGAAATTAAGATAAGAAAGCCTTTTGTGCCAAAGCCAATTGAGTTCTGGGACAGTCTGAGAGTACAGACATGTCTCAATTCCAGCATCACCAGATTCTAGATCCAGTATATTGATAACGACAAAATTATACATGTTTATTGCCGTTGTTTTGATCCAAAGTTGTTCCATTTATATGTAATTTTTGTACGTATGTATTGTAATTCATGTATATTTGTAAAAGTCCATTGTGAATAAATAAATGAAGACCAACAGCAAAAACAGAGTTAAAACGAAGATTGGACGCGCAAAATAGTCCGAAACCACTGAAACATGTCCAAATGCGGCGCATCTCTCTTAGATGCGGCGCATCTATGAACCAAATAACTCCTGACAGTTTCAGATGCGGAGCATGCAGACTTCTGGACCAAAATAGCCTCAGATGCGGTGCATCTGAGATGGATGCGGCGCATCCAAGCCAGATGCGGCACATCTGTCCCAGATGCGGCGCATCTGACCACCTACCGACAGTCCTGAGTGCAGAATCTAGCTGGAACCTACTGAACGTAAAGAGATGCGGCGCATCTCAAAGAGATGCGGAAGCATCTTGTCACTTTCTGGCCAAAATACCTAACTTTTGAGGCTATTTAATGGAGCCTTTGGTTACTTACTTCAGATACCCTTTACTACTACGTTCTCCCTCAGTTCTAAGACGATTTTCAAGGTTCAAGGAAGGATGCAAGTCAATCTCCACTCTTTCGACATCAAGATTAAGCTAGGATCGTTTATCGCAACTGGTACTATTGTTCTATATCTTTTTAACATGAATTCAACTTGTGTTTACTGTTTCATTAGTTCTACTATGATTATGTTAGGCTAAAAGCCTTGTGTGTTTACTTCAATGTAAGATTTATGGCTTGGGATTGTTCTATACTTTGATGTTATGCTAGTTATACATATGTTTGATTGATTAAATTATCTAGTTCAACCGTAAGAACCATTGTTATGCTTGTTTAGATCTTCACTTCAATTATATAGATTGAAAACCTATTAATGTGAGTTAACTAGAAAACAATCTATACTTCAATACACCTAGTAATCTAGACGATTAGATACATACACTTAAGTGATTTTGTTATGTGTTTAATTCGGTAATTGAATAAGTTCTAAAGCAACATAGTTATGAAATTACCTCAAGTGATTGTTGTAATTTAGGTTTTACGTGAGTTTAACCGGGTTGGATCTAGTTAGTTAATCGATCTAAATCACCATGTTCTTTCAAAAGATCCATTGTTGTAATCATCCTTGTATTTTAGTTCAATTATGTAAGTTATGACTTGGTTTATGTGAGTTTATCAAAGACTATAGCTTATACTTCAACACCTAGTGATCTAGCCACCTATATGTGAATATAGGATGTTAATTAAACGATATTTAGGATATACAATCATGTAGTTCTTAAGTTTATAGAAATTGTGAAATCGATATAAACTGTTCTATTGTAACTATCTCATAACAGTTTTAATTATAGAAGAACAATCCCTGTCATTTATCAAGCATAGAAGTAAACACCGCATTCTCATTCTTGTTAATTACTATATTTATTTACTGTTTCGTTAAACGAAAATACAACTTCAAACACAAAACCCCCCTTTTAGAATAATTAATCGTGGTAAAATTTTAAAAACAAACTTCTCCCTGTGGATCGAACTGGTCAATTTACTTGCTAGTTACTGCATGATCAGGTTTTAGTTGCCTGTATTATGTGTTAATTATTAAGCATATTGTCTTCATTTTAAAGGTTACGTTTTGACACATCAACTTTTTGGCGCCGCTTCCGGGGAGCGGTTTTGTTAAAAGATTTTATTAAACTTTGAATTATTCGATCCTTTTGTAGGAATTCAATTCCTAGAAAAGTTACTTTTTATTGTAAGCTTGTGTTTTTGCAATTGGTTTGTTTGTGGTGTTGTGATTGCAGGATAGGTATTAATGCATGAATCTACGTTCTTCCAGCTCTAATTTAATTCCTTCATATCCTGAGCCTGAAAGAGAACTTCACGAACGCTTAAGAGCTCAAGAAGTAGAATCTCTTGCTCAGGGTTTAGAATCACTTTCATTAGATTCTAACTCTGAACCAATTATTCAACCAATCATCGAGCCAGTCATTAAAGAAGAGGAAGAGATGACTACTACAAATCAAACGATGGATGCTTTGATGAAGGCAACAAGAACAGGAATAGGCCACGCAATTGTTCAACCTACGATGACTGATGGTTTTGAAATAAAGGGGCAATTTCTCCACATGGTGACTAATACATGCCAATTCGGTGAAGCCCCAAATGAAGATGCTAACGAACATCTTCGTAAGTTTGTAAGCATTTGCAAGCTTTTCAAAATCAAAGATGTCTCCGATGAAGTTGCATGTCTAAAAATCTTTCCATGGTCCCTAAAGGATGATGCAAGAGATTGGCTAGACTCATTACCAGAAGGTTATATTGAAGATTGGAATGACATGATGGACAAATTTTTGTCAGAATTCTTCCCTGCTTCGAAAGCAACAAAATTGCAAAGTGATATAAATCACTTCAAGCAAAAGTCTAACGAGACTCTTTATGAAGCTTGGACCCGATTTAATAAAATGCTTAGGGTATGTCCTCAACACGGGTTGAATACATTCCAAAAAGTCCAAATTTTCTATAAAGGAGTCAATGTGGCTACCCGAAAGGATATAGATGTTGCAGCAGGAGGATCAATCATGAAAAAAATGCCCGAAGACGCTCACATGATAATTGCTGATATAGCAGCCCATTCTCATAATTGGCATCGGGAGATGGAATTCTCTAGATCGTCAACAGTTGCTAATGTCGAAAGCAATGATGAAATCGCTGCATTAAAAGTTCAATTGGCAAATCAAGCAAGGCAAATAGAGAAGGTAACCAAAGAAATGCACGCTATCAGGGTGGGGTGCGAGTTGTGCCAAGGTCCCCATCTCACGTGAGATTGCGACCAAACGACGATGGAAGAGCAAGCAAATTTCTTAGGTTACTTGCGCAAAGGTGAAATGAATTTTGACGACTTTCCTGTGGTTGAAGCAATGAACCGGAAATATCCTCACGTTAACAGTTATCAAATAGGGGGACCTTCAAGTTTAAACAACAATTACCACGGAGGAAATGCAGGTTACGAAAATAACCGGAATTTCCAAAATCAAAAATCAAAGAAATGCACCACCGGGGTACAATCATCTAAACAATCATAATCAACCTCCACGAAATTACCAAAATAATTTCCAACACAATCAACCACAACCACAACCATAAGCACATGTACAACCACAACCCGAGAAGAAATCCGGTTTAGAAGATCTTTTGAGAGATTTTATGGTTAAACACGAGCAAAATGCGGAACTTCAAACTCAGCAAATTCGAAATCAACAAGCTACGATTCAGAATTTAGAAAGGGATGTTGGAAGGATCTCACAGTTACTAGCCGAGAGACCACCTGGTGCTCTCCCCTCAAATACTCAAGTGAATCCTAATAACAATCAAACAAGGAATGAGCATGTAAATGCTATAACTACTAGAAGTGGTTTAACCACTAACCCGGAGACTCTTAAGTCCCCAGAAGTTCCTTTGTCTCCTTCTGTTTTGCAGGTACCTGTTGATGTAGATGAGCATGTTGAAAAAGAATAAGAGAAAGATGATCCACCGGAGGTCATATCGAAGAAAAGTGAAGAACCACCAGTGAAGGTGTACAAGGCACATATTCCATACCCAAAAGCATTGAAGAAAGACAGACTCGTGAGCCAATATCAGAAATTTGCGGATATGATCAAGCAAATCAGCATTAACATGCTACTCGCGGAGGTTCTTAAGGGTATGCCCCATTACGGGAAGTTTTTTAAAGATCTCATATCCTCGAAGGGTAAATACCATGATGTTTCTGCCACATTCCTCCATGAGGAGTGTTCGGCAATCTTGAAAAAGCAAAATGTACCTCCAAAATTGGGAGATCCGGGTAGTTTTATCATACCATGTATGATGGGCGAGTTGGTAGTGTACGATGCACTAGCCGACCTAGGTGCAAGTGTTAACCTAATGCCTTACTCGTTATATTTAAAACTTGACTTAGGAGACTTGAAACTAACCCGAATGGGTATTCGATTAGCAAATCAATCATTTGATACTCCCATAGGTATAGCCGAGGATATTCTTGTAAAAGTTGGCTCATTTATCTTTCCCGTCGACTTTGTTATTCTAGAAATGCAAGAGGACACAAAAGTTCCTATCATTTTAGGACGTCCTTTCCTTAACACCGCAGATGCTATCATTAATGTCCAAAAAGAACAATTAAGTCTAGGTGTGGGAAACGAGAGAATAATTTGTCATATTGACAAAGCCATGAAAAGACCTACTTCCACCGATGACTCTTGTTTTCAAATTGATGTCATAAATCTTTGTGTTGAGGATGAATTGCAGGAGCTACTTGAAATCGATACCTCGGGGTTTGCCCCGGTAAGTGAAATTGAATATTTCAATATCGATGAGGCTTTTGATGAGCTGATGAAAGTGGTCACAGATGATGAGACCATGGAAGAAGAAATTCCTAAGGAAGAGGAATCATTTGAAGATATCGAAAATAAAGATACATTTTGATTCAAAGAGCTACCCAAACACTTGAAGTATGCTTACCTCGAAGGTACATCTCAATTACCGGTAATTATTGATTCACATCTTTCTGGTAACGAGAAGGAAAGGTTAATCTCTGTTTTGAAAACCCATAAAAAGGCTATAGCCTGGAAAATGACCGACATTCCAGGGATAAACCCGTCTTATTGTACACATAAAATTCTCCTTGAGAATGACTTCAAACCAGTAGTGCAAAGACAACGCAGGCTAAATCCCAACATGAAAGAGGTTGTCAAAAAGGAGGTAGTCAAGCTTCTTGACACCGGGTTAATTTACCCCATCTCCGATAGTCCTTGGGTTAGTCCAGTACAAGTAGTACCCAAAAAGGGGGTACAACCGTTATTGTAAATGAAAAGGATGAACTCGTTCCAACTAGAACGGTTACCGGCTGGAGAGTCTGTATTGATTACAGGCGTCTCAATGATGCCATTAGAAAGGATCATTTCCCGTTGCCTTTTATTGATCAAATGATTGAACGATTAGCGGGGAAAGAATACTATTGCTTTCTAGATGGTTTCTCCGGTTACTTCCAAATTCCAATTGATCTCAACGACCAAGAAAAGACCACATTCACTTGTCCTTTTAGGACCTTTGCCTATCGCCGCATGCCTTTTGGTAGAGGATATGGTAGAGGATTGTATGGAAGTCTTCATGGATGATATGGTACCTTTGCTTTCTAGATGATATGGTAGAGGATTGTATGGAAGTCTTCATGGATGACTTTTCCGTGTTTAGAGACTCCTTTGAATCGTGTCTTTTTAACCTTGAACGTATGCTTATCTGATGTGAGAAAGCAAATTTGGTCCTGAATTGGGAAAAATACCACTTCATGGTGAAGGAGGGCATTGTACTTGGTCACAAAATATCTCGTGCGGGAATAGAGGTAGATAAAGCTAAAATTGAAGTTATCTCTAAACTACCTATACCGAAGAATGTCAAGGCAATTAGAAGCTTTCTTGGTCACACGAGATTTTATAGGCGATTTATCAAAGATTTCTCTAAAATCGCCCGTCCAATGACCAAACTTCTTAAAAAGGATGCTCCATTTGACTTCGATTCCAATTGTGAGAATGCATTCTCCATTCTAAAGTCAAAACTCACACAAGCTCCCATTATCATGTCTCCGGATTGGAGTATGCCTTTTGAGTTAATGTGTGACGCAAGCGACTATGCCTTAGGTACTGTCTTAGGACAACGACCCGATAATCATTTTTGTCCAATTTATTATGCGAGCAAAACGCTAACGGGAGCTCAAATTAATTATACCACTACGGAAAAAGTGCTCTTAGCGGTTGTTTATGCGTTTGATAAATTTCGGTCATATTTGGTGTTGTCCAAGACCATTGTTTACACGGATCATTCGGCTCTTAGGTACTTATTCTCGAAACTAGATGCAAAACATCGTCTCATATGTTGGGTTCTTTTACTTCAAGAGTTTGACATTGAGATACGTGATAAGAAAGGAGCCGAGAATCTAGCCGCCGACCATTTATCCCGACTTGAAAACCCCGAATTAGAAAAACTCGATGATACAATTATCAAGGACACATTCCCTGATGAATCTCTAATGAGGGTTGACAAGGAATCTGAAACCCCATGGTTTGCCCATTTTGTAAACTATCTTGCTTCAGGCATTCTTCAAAAAGGACTTTCTTATCAACAAAAGAAGAAATTCTTTGCGGATTTGAAGTCCTATTTCTGGGAACATCCCGACCTATTTCGTGTTAGTGCGGATCAAATGATTCGCCGTTGTGTGTACGGAAAAAAGGCACAACAATTTCTTGAGCGTTGTCATCAAGGGCCCACCGGCGGTCATTTCGGACCAAACCACACCGCAAGAAAAATCCTTAGCTTGGGCTTTTATTGGCCCACGATCTTTAAAGATGCCTATAATTTTGTTCGGACTTGCAATGCATGCCAACGAACGGGTAACATCACGAAAAAGGAAGAGATGCCTCAAACCGGCATCCAAGTTTGTGAAATCTATGATATTTGGGGAATCGATTTCATGGGGCCATTTCCAAGTTCCCATAAATGCAAGTACATCCTAGTAGCCGTTGACTATGTATCTAAGTGGGCTGAAGCAAAAGCTTTACCTACGAATGATGCTAGGGTGGTGGTGAACTTCTTAAAAAATCTCTTCTCGCGCTTTGGAATCCCAAAAGCGCTCATATCCGATCGAGGAACACATTTTGCCAACAACCTTCTTGAAAAGGTGTTGAAGAAGTATGGTGTAACTCATCGTTTCTCTACTCCGTACCACCCGCAAACGAGTGGTCAAGTGGAGAACACAAATCGTGCCTTGAAACGCATACTTGAGAAGACGGTTGATAACAACCCTAAGATTTTGCAACGTAAGTTAGATGATACGTTGTGGGCCTTTAGGACTGCTTTTAAAACACCAATCGGTAACACACCATTTAGACTTGTATACGGTAAAGCATGCCATCTTCCGGTTAAGTGGAACATAGAGTGTACTGGGCATTGAAGCTCTGTAATTTAGACATGGAAAAGGTAAGTGAAAACCGATTCATGCAAATGCATGAATTGGAAGAGTTGAGGTTAGAAGCATACGAGAATTCGAGCTCGTATAAGGAGAAAACGAAAAGGTGGCATGATGCCCGATTGAAAGAAGTGAAAGATTTTAAAACTGGTGATAAGGTTTTGGTTTTTAACTCGCGGTTTAAATTTTCTCCCGGAAAGTTGAAGTCCCGATGGACGAGAACTTATTTGGTGAAACAAGCATTCCCATAGGGATATGTTGAGTTATTTGGAAATGGAAATACCTTTAAGGTGAATGGTCATCGCTTGAAACTCTATTTCGATGGAGTTGACACCACGGTTCGAGATGACATCACCCTATTCCCCAAGGCTAATTAGTTTGAGATGGATTCGTGCGAACGACTCGTTAGACTTCACAACATGTATATATTCCCACTCGTGTACATATTTTAATAGATTTGAGTGTTTTTGAGTGATTTCTAAGTTATTATACGAACCAAGTTGTTTAGGGACCTTCTGAAATGTTTAAAACGCGAAAAAGGTCAAAAGCTGGTGCAACAGGGCCAGATGCACCGCATCCAGGATAGATGCGCCGCATCTATGGATAAGAAAAAGCTGAGAGTTTTGAATGCGCCGAGAATGGCTCATGCGTCGCATTTGGACCACCTGATGCGCCGCATCTTCCTCAGATGCGCCACATCTGAGCCAGATGCGCCGCATCTGCTCCAGATGCGCCACATCTGTGTCTATATGTTGGAGTCTGCCCAATTTTGTTGCACAAATACGGGAGTTTACCCTTTTTCTCATTTTTTCACCAACTACTCCGAATCCCATCTCATTCTCTCTCAAAATTTCAATCTCTAATCACTAATTGAACCGATTAATCCCATCTTTGAGCATCAAATCCGAATATCAACATGAGAAAGGTAAGATTAATCCTAAAACACTTCATGATTCTTGTGTTCTTCAATCTAAAAATCGGATTTAGCTTGTTCTTAGTGTCAGGATGTTTGAATGTTCATGTTTTGGTCATTATATGCTTAAATTGTTGCTACTAATCCTTATTCATGCTCTAAATTCATGATTATTTACTTCAATCTTTACTTTGGAAATTAGGGTTCTTCATGAATTTAGGGGTTTCGAAATTTTGGCCATTAAATGATTAAATTGAGATATTTTGAAGTTTGATTACTAGTATACATTAACAAAATCGCATGAACCTTTGTTGAATTACACGATTACACAAATTATTGAATTTTAGGGTTCTTGAATTAGGGATTTTGACTTTTGTTGACTAGTAAGTGTTCTAAGTTGAAGTTATGCAATTCATTACTTATGCTAAACACATGTGAACCTTAACTTGGTGTTATTTCGATTTGAAAGTAATTATTATATAAGTTAAGGATTATATGCTTAAGCATTTTGATGAAGTTGTTGACTTGAGATGAATTTAATGTTCTAAATGTATGAAAACCATTGATTGCATATTGTTTAACATGATTTTTGATGAATGCTTATGGTTCCATATGTTATGACATTGCAAGTGTTTGGTGAAACTGAAACATGCTATGTATGATTATACTTGTAAAGTGATTTGAATCAATTGGCATACTATTACATGTTTGTTAAGAGTGAAACTAGTTCATACCATGTTAAGATATTGGTTAACATAAACATTGAGATTTAATTTGAACTTAACATATCTACATGGTTTTCGCTAAGTGCAATATGAAAGATGTTTTGAATTTCTTTAACGCTAATCAACTTGGTTTGTTGTTTTGTTTGTTTGGTTTTGTTGTGTTTTTGTAGACTAGAGCATCATCATCAAACCCAAAATCAAAGAAGCAAAAAGCCCCGGCAATTGTAGATGAGGAAACAAGTGAAGAAGATCATGCTGTTGAAGATGAAGAAATGGATATTGACAACCGGCAGTTAAATGTCTGTGGATTAACCACTCCGGATCCATGGATCAATGCAGTTTTGAGGCATCCAGAATATCATGAACGGATGAAGGCACTTCTACACAAAGACGTATATCCGGGGAAATATATCGATTGGACACCATTAGAAGAAGCCGGCGAATATCAAAATTTTCGCAACCTTTTTCGAGTAACGTATCAAGGCCATCGAATATATGCATGGGAAAACCTGTTCAGAATGCAAGAAAGAGTATACCCACTTTTAGTCAAAGAATTCGTTGGTTCACTTAGGGTTGATTACACGTCACCAACATCCGGTACCTTTATGAGATTTCATCTTGGAGGACAAGACCGAACATTAACACTGCTACAATTTGTGAAGGCGTTGGATATCTATGAAGGGTTGCCACATCAACTGATGCAAAATTACTTTAATCAATGTATATACTATGTTTCTTCTTTTAATCATTCAGCAGCATGGGTGGACATGAGCAATAGCGCATATAGTGCAAGCAAGCAAACTTGTAGCAAGCTACGTTCCTACGAGCATCGATGCATCCAAAGATTCATTTCAAGTACCATAAACTGTCGAAAAGATAGTAGCGAAAAAGTTACCAACTTGGATATCTGGTATATTCACGCGATAATGGATCACTCCCATGTTCATATTCCATGAATGATTCTCACTTTCCTTCTCGAAGAAAGGAAAAAGATTACACCAATCATGGGCGGCCATTTTGTAACCAGGATTGCCCAACATTTTCGTATCAATACAATCGGGTTAGAGGAGAAACATATGATTGCCTTTGATAGAGTAAGCTATACAAGGGCAAACATTTTGACTAGGGGGCCAAACGGCCTTCTAACTAGGTATGAGGATCCCGTGAACAGGCAACCAGAACAACCCCAACAGCAACCAGATCCATAGCCGAATGTTGGAAGTAGTTCGGGTCCGGGAAATGATTGGGAGGCTTACATGGCATGCCAGTTTTCAGATATGCGACTCCATAGTGATCGAAACACCCAAAAGGTAATTGATCACTACGATGCAGGTAACAGGGAGATGCAACATTACATTGAACATGGTACACTCAAGCGGGGCAGCAAAATCAGCTTAATTGGATACATGAACAGACAGTGTCATACGCTGCAGATCCCGCTAACTATACCCCCTCTCCTTGGCCTGCATACGAACCTTGGGTTCGAATGGGTGATCCATATCCTGCGCCTTATCCTCCTCCTCCTAACCCGCCTACTGAAGACACTGCTGTCGTCCCTGCTCAAGGAACTTATCAGGGTTACAACCCCTCCATATTTCAGGACGACGACACGGGAAACCAAAATGAAGGCGGAGCTGGCCCAAGTAAATCTTTTTGGGGATTCTTCTAAAGTTGACATGATTAATGGTGAAGTGTGTGAACGGTTTGATTGATGTTGGTTTGTTTCAAAAAAAATTTATCTTTATGTTTGGTGTGTAATAACTTGATAATATTTTGGATGATTGTAATTTGAATAATTTAGATAATTATAAGTGGGGTTTTTTGTAGTGACCTGAACTTTTCCATGTTTATATATATATTAAATGAAATTGTTATTTACATGATTAAGTGTTTCCAACATGTTAAGCAATCAAACTTGTTAAGACTTGATTAATTGAAATAGGTTTCATATAGACAATTGACCACCCAAGTTGACCGGTGATTCACGAACGTTAAAACTTGTAAAAACTATACGATAACATATATATGGTTATATATATAGTTAACATGATTTTATTATAATTATGTATCTCATTAGGTATTTTAACAATGAGTTATATACATAAAAATGAGACTATTAATTTAAGAAACTCGAAAACGATATATATAACGATTATCGTTATAACAACGTCTTACTAGGTACATATGAATCATATTAAGTTATTGATACACTTGGTTAATTATGTTAAATGATAAGTAAATATATTATTAAGTGTATTAACAATGAAATACATATGTAAAAATAAGACTACTAACTTAATGATTTCGAAACGAGACATATATGTAACGATTATCGTTGTAACGACATTTAACTGTATATATATCATACTAAGATATATTATATATCATAATATCATGATAATATAACAATTTAACATCTCATTTGTTATAATAAACAATGGGTTAACAACATTCAACAAGATCGTTAACCTAAAGGTTTCAAAACAACATTTTCATGTAACGACTAACGATGACTTAACGACTCAGTTAAAATGTATATACATGTAGTGTTTTAATATGTATTCATACACTTTTGAAAGACTTCAAGACACTTATCAAAATACTTCTACTTAACAAAAATGCTTACAATTACATCCTCGTTCAGTTTCATCAACAATTATACTCGTATGCACCCGTATTCGTACTCGTACAATACACAGCTTTTAGATGTATGTACTATTGATATATACACTCCAATGATCATCTATTAGCAGCCCATGTGAGTCACCTAACACATGTGGGAACCATCATTTGGCAACTAGCATGAAATATCTCATAAAATTACAAAAATATGAGTAATCATTCATGACTTATTTACATGAAAACAAAATTACATATCCTTTATATCTAATCCATACACCAACGACCAAAAACACCTACAAACACTTTCATTCTTCAATTTTCTTCATCTAATTGATCTCTCTCAAGTTCTATCTTCAAGTTCTAAGTGTTCTTCATAAATTCCAAAAGTTCTAGTTTCATAAAATCAAGAATACTTCCAAGATTGCAAGTTTACTTCCAAGTTTTCTAAATCCATTCCAAGTAATCATCCAAGATCAAGAAACCTTTGTTACTTACAGTAGGTTATCTTTCTAATACAAGGTAATAATCATATTCAAACTTTAATTCAATTTCTATAACTATAACAATCTTATTTCGAGTGGAAATCTTACTTGAAATTGTTTTCGTGTCATGATTCTGCTTCAAGAACTTTCAAGCCATCCAAGGATCCTTTGAAGCTAGATCCATTTTTCTCATTTCTAGTAGGTTTAACCAAGGAACTTGAGGTAGTAATGATGTTCATAACATCATTAGATTCATACATAAAAAGCTGTCTTATTCAACGTTATAAACTTGTAATCACTAGAACATAGTTTAGTTAATTCTAAACTTGTTCGCAAATAAAGTTTATCCTTCTAACTTGACTTTTAAAATCAACTAAATACATGTTCTATATCTATATGATATGCTAACTTAATGATTTAAAACCTGGAAACACGAAAAACACCGTAAAACCGGATTTACGCCGTCGTAGTAACACCGCGGGCTGTTTTGGGTTAGTTAATTAAAAACTATGATAAACTTTGATTTAAAAGTTTTTTTTCTGGGAAAATGATTTTTATTATGAACATGAAACTATATCCAAAAATTATGGTTAAACTCAAAGTGGAAGTATGTTTTCTAAAATGGTCATCTAGACGTCGTTCTTTCGACTGAAATGACTACCTTTACAAAAACAACTTGTAACTTATTTTTCTGACTATAAACCTATACTTTTTCTGTTTAGATTCATAAAATAGAGTTCAATATGAAACCATAGCAATTTGATTCACTCAAAACGGATTTAAAATGAAGAAGTAATGGGTAAAACAAGATTGGATAATTTTTCTCATTTTAGCTACGTGAAAATTGGTAACAAATCTATTCCAACCATAACTTAATCAACTTGTATTGTATATTATGTAATCTTGAGATACCATAGACACGTATACAATGTTTCGACCTATCATGTCGACACATCTATATATATTTCGGAACAACCATAGACACTCTATATGTGAATGTTGGAGTTAGCTATACAGGGTTGAGGTTGATTCCAAAATATATATAGTTTGAGTTGTGATCAATACTGAGATACGTATACACTGGGTCGTGGATTAATTCAAGATAATATTTATCGATTTATTTCTGTACATCTAACTGTGGACAACTAGTTGTAGGTTACTAACGAGGACAGCTGACTTAATAAACTTAAAACATCAAAATATATTAAAAGTGTTGTAAATATATTTTGAACATACTTTGATATATATGTATATATTGTTATAGGTTCGTGAATCAACCAGTGGCCAAGTCTTACTTCCCGACGAAGTAAAAATCTGTGAAAGTGAGTTATAGTCCCACTTTTAAAATCTAATATTTTTGGGATGAGAATACATGCAGGTTTTATAAATGATTTACAAAATAGACACAAGTACGTGAAACTACATTCTATGGTTGAATTATCGAAATCGAATATGCCCCTTTTTATTAAGTCTGGTAATCTAAGAATTAGGGAACAGACACCCTAATTGACGCGAATCCTAAAGATAGATCTATTGGGCCTAAGAAACCCCATCCAAAGTACCGGATGCTTTAGTACTTCGAAATTTATATCATATCTGAAGGGTGTCCCGGAATGATGGGGATATTCTTATATATGCATCTTGTTAATGTCGGTTACCAGGTGTTCACCATATGAATGATTTTTATCTCTATGTATGGGATGTGTATTGAAATATGAAATCTTGTGGTCTATTGTTACGATTTGATATATATAGGTTAAACCTATAACTCACCAACATTTTTGTTGACGTTTAAAGCATGTTTATTCTCAGGTGAATACTAAGAGCTTCCGCTGTTGCATACTAAAATAAGGACAAGATTTGGAGTCCATGTTTGTATGATATTGTGTAAAAACTGCATTCAAGAAACTGATTTCGATGTAACATATTTGTATTGTAAACCATTATGTAATGGTCGTGTGTAAACAGGATATTTTAGATTATCATTATTTGATAATCTACGTAAAGCTTTTTAAACCTTTATTTATGAAATAAAGGTTATGGTTTGTTTTAAAAATGAATGCAGTCTTTGAAAAATGTCTCATATAAAGGTCAAAACCTCGTAACGAAATCAATTAATATGGAACGTTTTTAATCAATAAGAACGGGACATTTCAGTTGGTATCCGAGCGTTGGTCTTAGAGAACCAGAAAATTTGCATTAGTGTGTCTTATCGAGTTTGTTAGGATGCATTAGTGAGTCTGGACTTCGACCGTGTTTTCTTTAAAAATGATTGCTTAACATTTTTGTTGGAAACTATATATTATTAACATGTATATATTATGTGATATATTAATCTCTTAACATGTTTGATATTGTGTGATAGATGTCTACCTCTAGCACAAATCCCATTGACTCACCTAATAATAACGAAGAGTCGAATATATATTGGACTGATTCACAAGTTCCCGAAGAAGAACCGGAAGAAGAATCAGAACCGGAAGAAGAATTAGAACCGGAAAAGGAGGAACCGGAGGAGGAAATAGAACTGGTGGGGGAAATAATAAAACGGTTAAGTAAAAGAAAATCCTCAACCAACCGACCAAGGTTAATTATGGTCAATGGTGTTTCCGCCAAGGAAGCAAAATATTGGGAGGATTACCAATTCTCCGATGAATCGGATTCCGACGAGAATTCCGATGATGTTATAGAAATTACCCCAAATGAATTTAAAAAGGCAAAAGAAAATAATAAGGGAAATGGCATAAAAATAGAGAAATCTAATTCCAACCCCGATGAACTTTATATGTATCGTCAACCCCCGAAGCCCTTAAGTTGTAACAATGACCCGGGAACCTCTAAACCACCAGGTTTTTCTAAACCGTTGTGGAAAACGACAGCTCGTATTAGGGGAACATCATATATCCCTAGAAACTTGGCAAAACGAACCAAAACCGAAGAAGAAGAAATGAGCGAGTCGGAATAAGATAGTTGTATTCGTGTGGTGTAATATATGTAATATAGTGTGCTTATGCTTTATGATATATGTAAAAATTGCTTGTATTAATAAGTATTTTTTTTATGAATCTAACTCTTGTCTATTTTACAGTATAAAAACACAAAATGGATAGACAACCCAATATTTTAAGAGACCTACCCGGAGACATGATTGATGAAATCTTGTCTAGAGTCGGTCAGAATTCTTCGGCACAACTATTTACGGCGAAATCAGTTTGTAAGACATTCGAAGAACGTTCCAAGAATGTCTTGGTTTATAAGAGACTTTCGTTTGAAAGATGAGTGATATCACATTGGGAAACCCATAAGTTGCGATGTGTTTACTTTGACGCATATATTGCGGGGAACCCAAATGCTATTTTACGCAATGGGTTAAGAAATTATTTTGACTCAATGTATCCGAATATAGGACTTCATGATTTTGAAAAAGCGGCTAACATGCAACATAAAGAAGCATGCTATGCTTACGGGTTAGTAATGTTCGCTTCTCACCAAAGTGATAAAAAGAACATCGGGCTACAACTATTAAACAAAACGTTCCCACAAGTGACGGAGTCGGTAATTGGGGTAAGAAATGAGGTTTTTAGGTTATTACGAGACTGTTGGTCATTACGTAACCCTCGTCCCTTTGACGACGTTACAACACGCTGTCTTATCAACGGCCATAATGGTTATGTTCCACAAGACCAAGGATGGGAAGTAGTCCTAGTAAAACCAGAATGCATGACTTGTTTCTGGACGTATGAATTACGTGTCTTTATTGCCTTTGCTGAACGACTTGTGTACTAGCTAGAATTATCTTCACAACTATCTTGTATCAAAGTTATTGTGTGCTATATTTCATGCTTTATGTAAAATAAGCGGTATTGTAAGTTTGTAAAATATTGTATAAAAGTTTGAACGCGAAATATTATTATAATCAGTTTTTCATATAGAATTGTAGTAGTTGAATTGTATATTAGCTACTAAGTATGAACTTAACGGGTAGGTACTACCCGAATTTAAACTTATAAAACGCTAATATGAAGAAAAAGCTTTTATAAATGAGTTCATATTATGCTACGAAATACTATTAACTACTCTTAATATTCTGTATGATTAACTTGTTCCATTTGACTATTTTGAAGGAAATGGCACCGACTACTCGACACACCGTGAATATGAATGAAGAGGAATTCCGTACTTTTCTAGCTTCAAACATAGCCGCAGTACAGGCTGCGCTACATACCAACAATAACCTTGGATCTAGCAGTACAGGAAATCGTGTAGGATGCACCTACAAAGAATTCACTGCCTGCAAACCGTTGGAATTTGATGGAACCGAAGGACCGATCGGATTGAAACGGTGGACTGAGAAGGTCGAATCCGTGTTTGCCATAAGTAAGTGTACTGAAGAGGACAAAGTGAAGTACGCTACGCATACCTTCACAGGTTCTGCGTTAACATGGTGGAATACCTATCTAGAGCAAGTGGGACAAGATGATGCGTACGCACTACCGTGGTCAGCATTCAAGCACTTGATGAACGAGAAGTACCGTCCCAGAACCGAGGCCAATAAGCTCAAGACATAACTTAGAGGGTTACGAACCCAAGGATTTGATATTACCACGTACGAAAGACGATTCACAGAATTGTGCCTATTGTGTCCGGGAGCGTTCGAAGATGAGGAAGAGAAGATCGACGCGTTTGTGAAAGGATTACCGGAAAGAATCCAAGAAGATATAAGTTCACACGAGCCCGCCTCCATACAACAGGCATGTAGAATGGCTCACAAACTAGTGAACCAGATTGAGGAAAGAATTAAAGAACAGACGGCTGAAGAGGCCAATGTGAAGCAAGTCAAAAGAAAGTGGGAGGAAAACGGTGATAAGAATCACCAATACAACAACAACAGCAATTACAATAATAATCGCAACAATTATCCCAACAATCGCAACATCAATCGCTACTACAACAAATGGCCCAACAACAACAACAACAACAGCAACTACAACAATCATCCCAACAACAATAACAACCGCAACAACAACAACAATCAGAAGCAGCTATGCCAAAGGTGTGAAAAGTATCACTCGGGGTTCTGCACTAAATTTTGCAACAAGTGTAAAAGAAATGGTCATAGCGCGGCGAAGTGTGAGGTCTACGGACCAGGGGTTAACAGAACAAAAGGAACAAATGGTGTCGGAACGAGTAATGGCAGAGCAAGTAGTGTCGGAGCAAGTTATGCCAATGTAGTTTGTTATAAATGTGGAAAACCGGGCCACATTATTAGAAATTGCCCGAAGCAGGAGAACACGAATGGACAAGTCCGCGGAAGAGTTTTCAATATTAATGCGGCAGAGGCACAAGAAGACTCGGAGCTTGTTACGGGTACGTTTCTTATTGACAATAAATCTACTTACGTTTTATTTGATTCGGGTGCGGATAGAAGCTATATGAGTAGAGATTTTTGTGATAAATTAAGTTGTCCATTGACGCCGTTGGATAGTAAATTTTTACTCGAATTAGCAAACGGTAAATTAATTTCAGCAGATAATATATGCCGGAATCGAGAAATTAAACTGGGTAGCGAAATATTTAAGATTGATTTGATACCAGTAGAGTTAGGGAGTTTTGATGTAATAGTTGGCATGGACTGGCTGAAGAAGGTGAAAGCAGAGATCGTATGTTATAAAAATGCAATTCGCATTGTACGAGAAGAAGGAGAACCCTTAATGGTGTACGGAGAAAAGGGCAACATGAAGCTACATCTTATTAATAATTTGAAGGCACAAAAACTAATAAGAAAAGATTGCTATGCTGTTCTAGCACACGTCGAGAAAGTACAAACTGAAGAAAAGAGCATCAATGATGTTCCCATCGCAAAAGAATTTCCCGATGTATTTCCGAAAGAATTACCGGGACTACCTCCACATCGATCTGTTGAATTTCAAATAGATCTTGTACCAGGAGCTGCACCAATAGCTCGTGCTCCTTATAGACTCGCACCCAGCGAGATGAAAGAACTGCAATGCCAACTACAAGAACTATTAGAACGTGGTTTCATTCGACCAAGCACATCACCATGGGGAGCTCCTGTTTTTTTTTTGTCAAGAAGAAGGATGGTACATTTAGGTTGTGTATTGACTATAGAGAGTTGAACAAACTTACCATCAAAAACTGTTATCCACTACCGAGAATTGACGACTTATTTGATCAACTACAAGGCTCATCGGTTTATTCGAAGATCGATTTACGTTCTGGATATCATCAAATGCGAGTAAAGGAGGATGATATTCCAAAAACTGCTTTTAGGACGCGTTATGGTCATTACGAGTTTATGGTTATGCCGTTTGGATTGACTAACGCACCAGCTGTGTTCATGGACCTTATGAACCGAGTGTGTGGGCCATATCTTGACAAGTTTTCATTGTTTTCATCGATGACATACTTATTTACTCAAAGAATGATCAAGAGCACGAAGAACATTTGAGAAAAGTGCTAGAAGTATTGAGGAAAGAAAAACTGTACGCTAAGTTTTCAAAGTGTGCATTTTGGTTGGAAGAAGTTCAATTCCTCGGTCACATAGTGAACAAAGAAGGTATCCAGGTGGACCCGGCAAAGATCGAAACCGTTGAAAAGTGGGAAACCCCAAAAACTCCGAAGCATATATGTCAATTTTTAGGATTGGCTGGTTACTACAGAAGATTCATCCAAGATTTCTCCAAAATAGCAAAACCCTTGACTGCATTAACGCATAAAGGGAAGAAATTTGAATGGAAGGATGAACAAGAGAAGGCGTTTCAATTATTGAAGAAAAAGCTAACTACGGCACCTATATTGTCATTGCCTGAAGGGAATGATGATTTTGTGATTTATTGTGACGCATCAAAGCAAGGTCTTGGTTGTGTATTAATGCAACGGATGAAGGTGATTGCTTATGCGTCTAGACAATTGAAGATTCACGAGCAAAATTATACGACGCAGGATTTGGAATTAGGCGCGGTTGTTTTTGCATTAAAGACTTGGAGGCACTACTTATATGGGGTCAAAAGTATTATATATACCGACCACAAAAGTCTTCAACACATATTTAATCCGAAACAACTGAATATGAGGCAGCGTAGGTGGATTGAATTGTTGAATGATTACGACTTTGAGATTCGTTACCACCCGGGGAAGGCAAATGTGGTAGCCGACGCCTTGAGCAGAAAGGACAGAGAACCCATTCGAGTAAAATCTATGAATATAATGATTCACACTAACCTTACTACTCAAATAAAGGAGGCGCAATAAGGAGTTTTAAAAGAGGGAAATTTAAAGGATGAAATACCCAAAGGATCGGAGAAGCATCTTAATATTCGGGAAGACGGAACCCAGTATAGGGCTGAAAGAATTTGGGTACCAAAATTTGGAGATATGAGAGAAATGGTACTTAGAGAAGCTCATAAAACCAGATACTCAATACATCCTGGAGCGGGGAAGATGTACAAGGATCTTAAGAAACATTTTTGGTGGCCAGGTATGAAAGCCGATATTGCTAAATATGTAGGAGAATGTTTGACGTATTCTAAGGTCAAAGCTGAACATCAGAAACCATCAGGTTTACTACAACAACCTGAAATCCCGGAATGGAAATGGGAAAACATTACCATGGATTTCATTACTAAATTGCCAAGGACTGCAAGTGGTTATGATACTATTTGGGTAATAGTTGATCGTCTCACCAAGTCAGTACACTTCCTGCCAATAAGAGAAGATGTCAAGATGGAGAAGTTAGCACGACTGTATTTGAAGGAAGTCGTCTCCAGACAATGAATACCAATCTCTATTATCTCTGATAGGGATGGCAGATTTATTTCAAGATTCTGGCAGACATTACAGCAAGCATTGGGAACTCGTCTAGACATGAGTACTACCTATCATCCACAAAATGATGGGCAGAGTGAAAGGACGATACAAACGCTTGAAGACATGCTACGAGCTTGTGTTATTGATTTCGGAAACAGTTGGGATCGACATCTACCGTTAGCAGAATTTTCCTACAACAACAGCTACCATTCAAGCATTGAGATGGCGCCGTTTGAAGCACTTTATGGTAGAAAGTGTAGGTCTCCGATTTGTTGGAGTGAAGTGGGGGATAGACAAATTACGGGTCCGGAGATAATACAAGAAACTACCGAGAAAATCATCCAAATTCAACAAAGATTGAAAACCGCCCAGAGTCGACAAAAGAGCTACGCGGACAGTAAAAGAAAAGATATAGAGTTTGAAATTGGAGAAATGGTCATGCTTAAGGTTTTACCTTGGAAAGGCGTTGTTCGATTTGGTAAACGGGGGAAACTAAATCCAAGGTACATTGGACCATTCAAGATTATAGATCGTGTCGGACCAGTAGCTTACCAACTAGAGCTACCTCAACAACTCGCGGCTGTACATAACACTTTCCACGTCTCAAATTTGAAGAAATGTTTTGCTAAAGAAGATCTCACTATTCCGTTGAACGAAATCCAAATCAATGAAAAACTTCAATTCATTGAAGAACCCGTCAAAATAATGGATCGTGAGGTTAAGAGACTTAAACAAAACAAGATACCGATTGTTAAGGTTCAATGGAATGCTCGTAGAGGACCCGAGTTCACCTGGGAGCGTGAAGATCAGATGAAGAAGAAATACCCGCATCTATTTCCAGAAGATTCGTCAACACCTTATATAAGTAATCATTCATGACTTATTTACATGAAAACAAAATTACATATCCTTTATATCTAATCCATACACCAACGACCAAAAATACCTAAAACACTTTCATTCTTCAATTTTCTTCATATAATTGATCTCTCTCAAGTTCTATCTTCAAGTTCTAAGTGTTCTTCATAAATTCCAAAAGTTCTAGTTTCATAAAATCAAGAATACTTCCAAGATTGCAAGTTTACTTCCAAGTTTTCTAAATCCATTCCAAGTAATCATCCAAGATCAAGAAATCTTTGTTACTTACAGTAGGTTATGTTTCTAATACAAGGTAATAATCATATTCAAACTTAAATTCAATTTCTATAACTATAACAATCTTATTTCGAGTAGAAATCTTACTTGAAATTGTTTTCGTGTCATGATTCTGCTTCAAGAACTTTCAAGCCATCCAAGGATCCTTTGAAGCTAGATCCATTTTTCTCATTTCCAATAGGTTTATCCAAGGAACTTGAGGTAGTAATGATGTTCATAACATCATTCGATTCATACATAAAAAGCTGTCTTATTCAACGTTATAAACTTGTAATCACTAGAACATAGTTTAGTTAATTTTAAACTTGTTCGCAAATAAAGTTAATCCTTCTAAATTGACTTTTAAAATCAACTAAACACATGTTCTATATCTATATTATATGCTAACTTAATGATTTAAAACCTGGAAACACGAAAAACACCGTAAAACCGGATTTACGCCGTCGTAGTAACACCGCGGGCTGTTTTGGGTTAGTTAATTAAAAACTATGATAAACTTTGATATAAAAGTTTTTATTCTGGGAAAATTATTTTTATTATGAACATGAAACTATATCCAAAAATTATGGTTAAACTCAAAGTGGAAGTATGTTTTCTAAAATGGTCATCTAGACGTCGTTCTTTCGACTGAAATGACTACCTTTACAAAAATGACTTGTAACTTATTTTTCCGACTATAAACCTATAATTTTTCTGTTTAGATTCATAAAATAGAGTTCAATATGAAACCATAGCAATTTGATTCACTCAAAACGGATTTAAAATGAAGAAGTTATGGGTAAAACAAGATTGGATAATTTTTCTCATTTTAGCTACGTGAAAATTGGTAACAAATCTATTCCAACCATAACTTAATCAACTTGTATTGTATATTATGTAATCTTGAGATACCATAGACACGTATACAATGTTTCGACCTATCATGTCGACATATCTATATATATTTCGGAACAACCATAGACACTCTATATGTGAATGTTGGAGTTAGCTATACAGGGTTGAGGTTGATTCCAAAATATATATAGTTTGAGTTGTGATCAATACTGAGATACGTATACACTCGGTCGTGGATTAATTCAAGATAATATTTATCGATTTATTTCTGTACATCTAACTGTGGACAACTAGTTGTAGGTTACTAACGAGGACAGCTGACTTAATAAACTTAAAACATCAAAATATATTAAAAGTGTTGTAAATATATTTTGAACATACTTTGATATATATGTATATATTGTTATAGGTTCGTGAATCAACCAGTGTCCAAGTCTTACTTCCCGACGAAGTAAAAATCTATGAAAGTGAGTTATAGTCCCACTTTTAAAATCTAATATTTTTGGGATGAGAATACATGCAGGTTTTATAAATGATTTACAAAATAGACACAAGTACGTGAAACTACATTCTATGGTTGAATTATCGAAATCGAATATGCCCCTTTTTATTAAGTCTGGTAATCTAAGAATTAGGGAACAGACACCCTAATTGACGCGAATCCTAAAGATAGATCTATTGGGCCTAACAAACCCCATCCAAAGTACCGGATGCTTTAGTACTTCGAAATTTATATCATATCCGAAGGATGTCCCGGAATGATGGGGATATTCTTATATATGCATCTTGTTAATGTCGGTTACCAGGTGTTCACCATATGAATGATTTTTATCTCTATGTATGGGATGTGTATTAAAATATGAAATCTTGTGGTCTATTATTACGATTTGATATATATAGGTTAAACCTATAACTCACCAACATTTTTGTTGACGTTTAAAGCATGTTTATTCTCAGGTGAATACTAAGAGCTTCCGTTGTTGCATACTAAAATAAGGACAAGATTTGGAGTCCATGTTTGTATGATATTGTGTAAAAACTGCATTCAAGAAACTGATTTCGATGTAACATATTTGTATTGTAAACCATTATGTAATGGTCGTGTGTAAACAGGATATTTTAGATTATCATTATTTGATAATCTACGTAAAGCTTTTTAAACCTTTATTTATGAAATAAAGGTTATGGTTTGTTTTAAAAATGAATGCAGTCTTTGAAAAATGTCTCATATAGAGGTCAAAACCTCGCAACAAAATCAATTAATATGGAACGTTTTTAATCAATAAGAACGGGACATTTCATTTTTGGTACATAGAGTACACCCCCATTTATTTGTGTGAATCGTATGGTTCCTTTGTTTGAATTGATACATGTGAGCATTGTGCTATATGCTACATTTTTACAAAGACTGGCAGTAAGTTCAGCACATTCTTGATTGGTGATTGTTTTGTGATTGCAAGAAGCGGATGATGTTCTTATGCTGGCATTCAGTTCAGCGCCATCATCCTGTGAACTTCGGTTTTAGACCTTGAAAGTAATAAACTCTCTTACACTCTTTAACCCTCTTGCATTTAAATTTTTCTGATTTCATGTAACGAGGGCGATACATGAACTCAAGTGTGGGGAGGAAGTTATAAATTCTTTCGAGTTCTTTCGGGTTTTTGATTCTGGTTAAAAAGGCTTAAAATGGTGAAAATTTTTACCCTTTTATCTTCATAAATTCAAATTTTGTTTAAAATTTGTAGATTTTAAAACTAGGTGTATACACCGAAATTATGATCACGAAACAAATTAAGAAACAACCAGATGATTGAGTTTATTTTTTAAAAAAATCATAAAACTAGTAGTCATATAAAAGATATAACCATCATACTTTACCACATTCTGAATGAAAAAGAATCATCAAGTAATTTGTTGTTCTAACAATCTAATCCAATGCTCATCTATGTAATGATTGGCCGCAGTCTTCCAATCTAATCCAATTTGTTAGAAGATGTAGTCCAGAACAGCTGTAGGTTGACGAAAAATCTTGAAAAGTCATCTCTATCATCGGCTGGAAATCCACCTCACCTCAGCATCAAACAGGGTTTTTGGTGGTCAGACTTATCCTAACCATGAGATGGATCTGTCTCGTACAATGGGGGGCACATTGCAAATTAGCTTTTAAGACTAATGAATCTAATCCCCAGATGGATGATCTCCGTAAAGATCAACCGCATCTGTGTTGACTGCGGCCAACATACATATGCCATAACAAATTGAGGTGTGCAAACTCATGGTTCACCGATGATATTTGGAAACGATATAGTTTCTTCTAAAACTTATGCTATTTTATGAACTATATTGTGTAAAACCATTTTTAGGACATCCGGTTTCAAGTTCCATGATACTTCAATCATGGGGGCGAGTAGCTTACTAAGCGCCGACTGAGGCTTCGGTTTGCAGTTACCCTCAACCGGACTTTGAGGTTAAAACCGGAAAACTTGTTAGTGTAAAAATTAACATGTCTAATTTTCAAAATATAAAAGTTTTTTTTGGAAAGGTCCCAATTTCCCTAAGGATCAAAATTTTTAAGAAATGTGGACTTTAAGACCCACCTTTCGACTTTGGTGTGATTTCATTTCGTGTGTGTACTCTTAGTGTGCGTATTACATTGTGAAATAAATAAAAGCGTGTGTACTTCAAAGGTGTGTGTATACTCAAAAGTGTGAGTGTGTATATATTGTGACCCGAGTGTGTGTTCCATATAGCGTGAGTTATTGTGTTCCAAAATAACTTGTGTGTCTTGTGTATTATTTCGAGTGAGTGTGAGTCCCATTTTTGTGTTCTCAATTAAATAAGTGTGTGTACTATAGTAAATTTCAAATTCTTGTAAGTCTTGCTTGAGGACAAACAAGGTTTAAGTGTGGGGATTTTGATAATGCCAAAATTATACATGTTTATTGCCGTTATTTTGATCCAAAGTTGTTCCATTTGTATGTAATTTTTGTACGTATGTATTGTAATTCATGTATATTTGTAAAAGTCCATTGTGAATGAATAAATGAAGACCAACATCAAAAATAGAGTTAAAACGAAGATTGGACGCGCAAAACAGCCCGAAACCACTGAAACAGGTCCAAATGCGGCGCATCTCTCTCAGATGCGGCGCATCTATGCACCAAATAACTCTCGACAGTTTCAGATGCGGAGCATGCAGACTTCTGGACCAAAATAGCCTCAGATGCGGCGCATCTGAGATGGATGCAGCGCATCCAAGCCAGATGCGGCGCATCTGTCCCAGATACGGCGCATCTGACCCCCTGCCGACAGTCCTGAGTGCAAAATCGAGCTGGAACCTACTGAACGTAAAGAGATGCGGTGCATCTGGTCACTTTCTGGCCAAAATACCTAACTTTTGAGGCTATTTAATGGAGCATTTGGTTACTTACTTCAGATACCCTTTACTACTACGTTCTCCCTCAGTTCTAAGACGATTTTCAAGGTTCAAGGAAGGCTGCAAGTCAATCTCCACTCTTTCAACATCAAGATTAAGCTAGGAACTTTTATCGCAATTGGTACTATTGTTCTATATCTTTTTAACATGAATTCAACTTGTATTTACTGTTTCATTAGTTCTACTATGATTATGTTAGGCTAAAAACCTTGCGTGTTTACTTCAATGTAAGATTTATGGCTTGGGATTGTTCTATACTTTGATGTTATGCTAGTTATACATATGTTTGATTGATTAAATTATCTAGTTCAACCGTAAGAACCATTGTTATGCTTGTTTAGATCTTCACTTCAATTATATAGATTGAAAACCTATTAATGTGAGTTAACTAGGAAAACAATCTATACTTCAATACACCTAGTAATCTAGATGATTAGATACATACACTTAAGTGATTTTGTTATGTGTTTAATTCGGTAATTGAATAAGTTCTAAAGCAACATAGTTATAAAATTACCTCATGTGATTGTTGTAATTTAAGTTTTACATGAGTTTAACCGGGTAGGATCTAGTTAGTTAATCGATCTAAATCACCATGTTCTTTCAAAAGATCCATTGTTGTAATCATCCTTGTATTTTAGTTCAATTATGTAAGTTATGACTTGGTTTATGTGAGTTTATCAAAGACTATAGCTTATACTTCAACACCTAGTGATCTAGCCACCTATATATGAATATAGAATGTTAATTGAATGATATTTAGGATATACAATCATGTAGTTTACCTAGAGTGATCTTAGTAAACTAGGTTTTATGTGAATTCAACCATGAAAGAATCTTGTTGATTAAACATAGCTCTTAAGTTTATAGAAATTGTGAAATCGATATAAACTATTCTATTGTAACTATCTCATAACGGTTTTAATTATAGAAGAACAATCCCTGTCATTTGTCAAGCATAGAAGTAAACACCGCATTCTCATTCTTGTTAGTTACTATATTTATTTACTGTTTCGTTAAACGAAAATACAACTTCAAACACAAAACCCCCCTTTTAGAATAATTAATCGTGGTAAAATCTTAAAAACAAACTTCTCCCCGTGGATCGAACTGGTCAATTTACTTGCTAGTTACTGCATGATCGGGTTTTAGTTGCCTGTATTATGTGTTAATTATTAAGCATATTGTCTTCATTTTAAAGGTTACATTTTGACACATCACATATACACATTTTGAAATCTCCAGGCCACAAGTGTTGGTCTTCCTTTAGGATCATAAATAATACCAGCTTTCTTCCTAATTCTGATTTCACAGTCTTCATCAGCAATTTGGCTCACACTCAGCAGATTATGTTTCAGCCCTTCAACTAAAGCAACTTTCTTAAATGTAACACTTCCAGCTTTAACAGTACCATAACCAATAGTCTTTGCAACAAAATTATCCCCATATCTTACAGAGGGACCCTTTTCTTCAACAAACCCTACTAGATGCTCTTTGCATCCAGTCATGAGTCTTGATCAACCACTATCCAGATACCACATATTACCCTGCTACACAAGACACAAACAAAAGAGAATGATTAGTTTTTAAGGGGAACCCACTTTTCAGTGGGTTCAATTGGAGTGCTTTTCACTCTCCAGACAAAAGCTTTGTTTCCAATCCAGATCAACTTGTCCTTAATAGATTTTAAGACACTTTTATTTTTACAAACTTTGGGTTTCCATACCTTCTTAATTTCCTTAGGAAAATAAGATGTTCTTTTAACTGAAGGTTTTTCTTGACTCTTGATTTTTTCATTGAGCTTAGAAATTTTCTTTTTGAGTTTTTGAATAGTCTTAGCTTGTTTTGACTTTGACCTTCTTTTAGTTAACCATTTTGGATCTGGACAAGTGTCAGTGTCAGAGGATGATTCAGAGTTGTTCTTGCAACTTGACTCTTGGGTGTCAGACTCTAGGTCAGAACATACACTATTATTTTGAGAGACTAAAATGTTAGAGTCTGAAGGTTTCAAAAGTTCAGACTCTAATGGATTTTTACTTTCAAGTATTATAGTCTTAGAAGGTTCAACAGGATCTAATAACCTTACAAAAGTATTGGTTAAAATCTTTTTATCACCATCAAATTTTATAAATGTGTTTGGTAAAATGTCAGGTTTGAATACACTTGGATCAACTTCTACATTATTATCTAATATGTAGTTTTCACCTAGTATAGCTTTGACATCATTTGGAATTTGTTTGGCAATAGCATCAAAATTCTTTTTGGAAGATACACACCAAGATTTACAAATTGATTCATAATGTTTTGACCTTTTAATTGATCTTCCTAATTCAATATTTAACTTTTTAGTTTCTTCTGTGTATGCCATTTTATATGTGTCAAGTTCTACCTCACATTTTTTCAAGATTTTAATTTCAGCATCTTTTTCTTTGATGGTGTTTTTAAGATCAAAAATTTGTGTTCTTAATCTATCAATATCATTTAAACACCATTGAAAGTCAAGCAGCAAGTACTGAAACATTCTCACTTTTTCATTATCAAGATAGTTCACAAAGTTTTGTACCTTATAAGCAGAAACTTTATTACAAGTAGAGTTTTTATCCATCTTCTCAATAGCTTTCAGATCTTCCTCAAACTTGCTAGAACCACCATCAGTTATAGCCATTAGACACTTATCCTCCTCCTCATCTGACGATGAGTCTTCATCTTCCCATGCTTCTGTGTACAAAACTTTCTCTTGTTCTTTGTTCTTATATCTTTCTTCTTCACTCTTTAACTTCATGTACTTAAGTTTGTACTTTCTTGCTTTGTCAACAGACTTATTGGAGTTAGCACCTCCTTCACCCTTAGACCAGCAATCAGCAGCTATGTGTCCTAACTTGCTACACTTAAAGCATTTAGCTTTCTTTGGATCAAAAGTGCGCTTGCCTTTACCCTTCTTATAACCAAACTTTTTCTGCTCAATCCTTTGAGTCAAAAGAGCCATCTGGACTTCCAGATCTTTAATCTCCTCATCTTCATCAGATTCACTATCATCATCAGAAGTTTCATCACTCTCAGATTCAATCTTGCTAGAGTAACTAGAGAATAACTGCTTATTCTTCTTTGTGGTAGCCACCAATGCAGTTTCTAGATCTTTAGCAGTTTTCTTAGCGTTGATCTTGTTCTTCAGTTGTGTTTCCTCAAAGTTTGATAGTATACCAAAAAATTCACTCAACTCATAGTTATCTACCTTCTCACTAATTACCATAGATGTAATTACAGACTCAAAGTTAGAAGGTAACAATTCAATGAACTTTTGACATAATACTTGTTGTGTTTTCTCTACACCAACACTTTCAAGATCGTTTATCAGAACCTGAAATCTTGAATGGAGATCACTTAAAGATTCTTTAGGCTCAGCAGCAAAATTTTCATAGCATCTAATCAAATTCTTCTTCTTCTGAGTCTTAACAACAGTGACTCCTTCATAGTCATTAAGCAACAGATCCCACATAGCTTTAGCAGTTTTGGCATGACTGATTTTTCTGAGAATTGGAACAGTAACAGCATTTCCAATAATACTCATTATCTTGCTATCCAGTTTGAACTTTATGGCTTTTGCTTCAGTCCACCTTTCTCTTGGTGTTTCACGAAAATAGGCAGGTTGTGCAGCAATAGTATCTGTAGCAGGAACAACAGCTATCATTGAACCAGGAATAATGGGTCCTGTTGTAAGAACATGCTCAGCTTCTTCATGAATAGATCCTAAAAACCATTGGACTTTCAATTTCCAAGTTGCAAAGTCTGTGCCATTGAATATTTGCACACCTTTTCCAGCCATAACTGGGGTAGGAATGGTACTGGTAGACATATTGATAAAAATATGGATCGTTTGTAAAGATCACCGTAATAGGATTTACACCTTAACCGCTCTGATACCAGTTATTAGTTCACAGTAATATAACTATGAACACCAGACTCTCACTTTATACTATAAATGAAGAATTTAAGTGCAGAGAATGAGAGAACACGATAATGAAATAAAGATTGATAATGTTGATCGTGCAAAGTACATCTTCAAACTAAACCATACGTTTCTATTTATACAGATAAACACCAAATCTGGAGATTTGGTTTCCAAAACTACTTAGCTATAAATAAGGAAAAGATAAACTAAAAACCAAACAAATTAGCTATTAATTCAAAAGTCAACTCTAGAGATAAAACTGAATCTTCAAAACATATCTTCTTAAACTTTAAACATATCTCCAGAATAATCTTTAGCTTTGGCTTCAAGAAAACTTCAACCGTTGTCTTCAGCAATTTCCAGAGTTCTGCAACTTCAGACTCTAAACCTCCAGACTCTAAAATCTGCAAAATACTTTTGACTCATCAGATTATTATTCCCAATAGGATTTGAATCCCTTGTGTAAATTATCATATAGATGGATGATAGTTAAAGATTGTTTGTCAATATATCAATAAAATAACAATAACGTCAATATCTTATAATTAAAAGGTACTTTGCAATGTATTCTTCTTTTCTTTTTTTCTTTTTTTTGTTAAAAATGATTAACCGAATTAACCGCTTAATATGTAGGCGTTAACCAAATTAATCAATTTAACTAATCCGGTTATTAACTGAACCGAACAGTTAATCATTTATGATTAACTAAAATATTAGTTATGTGGGCGGTTTTCACCCCTAACCGCCTCCAGCCGTCCCATGCTCATCCATGCTCTAAGGTAAAGAGTATGTTTTTAAGAGGACATTATTGGATCAGAAGTCAATGATTAATTCAACCGAGATTCAGTAAATGCAACTCACAGTAAATATATGTATTTCATGGGTGTGGAGAAACATTTACTCCGATTTACATTTACTCCCGACAATGTTTTTTAAGATCTTAGTGTTTTGTAAATTATGTTGATATCATGTTTACTGGCGCTTCTTTTTGGACTGATAGATATTTAAACAACGTTCCACAAATTGTGTTTGATATATATATATATATATATATATATATATATATATATATATATATATATATATATATATATATATATATATATATACACACACTAAATAGTGTAATTGGTTAATTAATCTCATTGGCTAATTATGAGATTAAATGATCTAAACCTTGTTGACTAGGAAAAGGGAAACTATTAATCAGCGAAACATTTGTTAATTAGACCATTTGTAATGGTGATTGGAAAATTTGATTGTCAATGAGAATCAAGGGGCATAGTGGTAAAGGTTGTAGGTGACATGTGAAATGTCCCGTTCTTATTGATTAAAAACATTCCATATTAATTGATTTCGTTGCGAGGTTTTGACCTCTATATGAGACGTTTTTCAAAGACTGCATTCATTTTTAAAACAAACCATAACCTTTATTTCATAGATAAAGGTTTTAAAAAGCTTTACGTAGATTATCAAATAATGATAATCTAAAATATCCTGTTTACACACGACCATTACATAATGGTTTACAATACAAATATGTTACAACAAAATAAGTTTCTTGAATGCATGTTTTACACAATATCATACAAGCATGGACTCCAAATCTCGTCCTTATTTAACTATGCGACAGCGGAAGCTCTTAATAATCACCTGAGAATAAACATGCTTAAAACGTCAACAAAAATGTTGGTGAGTTATAGGTTTAACCTATATATATCAAATCATAACAATAGACCACAAGATTTCATATTTCAATACACATCCCATACATAGAGATAAAAATCATTCATATGGTGAACACCTGGTAACCGACAATAACAAGATGCATATATAAGAATATCCCCATCATTCCGGGACACCCTTCGGATATGATATAAATTTCGAAGTACTAAAGCATCCGGTACTTTGGATGGGGTTTGTTAGGCCCAATAGATCTATCTTTAGGATTCGCGTCAATTAGGGTGTCTGTTCCCTAATTCTTAGATTACCAGACTTAATAAAAAGGGGCATATTCGATTTCGATAATTCAACCATAGAATGTAGTTTCACGTACTTGTGTCTATTTTGTAAATCATTTATAAAACCTGCATGTATTCTCATCCCAAAAATAATAGATTTTAAAAGTGGGACTATAACTCACTTTCACAGATTTTTACTTCGTCGGGAAGTAAGACTTGGCCACTGGTTGATTCACGAACCTATAACAATATATACATATATATCAAAGTATGTTCAAAATATATTTACAACACTTTTAATATATTTTGATGTTTTAAGTTTATTAAGTCAGCTGTCCTCGTTAGTAACCTATAACTAGTTGTCCACAGTTAGATATACAGAAATAAATCGATAAATATTATCTTGAATCAATCCACGACCCAGTGTATACGTATCTCAGTATTGATCACAACTCAAACTATATATATTTTGGAATCAACCTCAACCCTGTATAGCTAACTCCAACATTCACATATAGAGTGTCTATGGTTGTTCCGAAATATATATAGATGTGTCGACATGATAGGTCGAAACATTGTATACGTGTCTATGGTATCTCAAGATTACATAATATACAATACAAGTTGATTAAGTTATGGTTGGAATAGATTTGTTACCAATTTTCACGTAGCTAAAATGAGAAAAATTATCCAATCTTGTTTTACCCATAACTTCTTCATTTTAAATCCGTTTTGAGTGAATCAAATTGCTATGGTTTCATATTGAACTCTATTTTATGAATCTAAACAGAAAAATTATAGGTTTATAGTCGGAAAAATAAGTTACAAGTCGTTTTTATAAAGGTAGTCATTTCAGTCGAAAGAACGACGTCTAGATGACCATTTTAGAAAACATACTTCCACTTTGAGTTTAACCATAATTTTTGGATATAGTTTCATGTTCATAATAAAAATCATTTTCTCAGAATAACAACTTTTAAATCAAAGTTTATCATAGTTTTTAATTAACTAACCCAAAACAGCCCGCGGTGTTACTACGACGGCGTAAATCCGGTTTTACGGTGTTTTTTGTGTTTCCAGGTTTTAAATCATTAAGTTAGCATATCATATAGATATAGAACATGTGTTTAGTTGATTTTAAAAGTCAAGTTAGAAGGATTAACTTTTGTTTGCGAACAAGTTTAGAATTAACTAAACTATGTTCTAGTGATTACAAGTTTAAACCTTCGAATAAGATAGCTTTATATGTATGAATCGAATGATGTTATGAACATCATTACTACCTTAAGTTCCTTGGATAAACCTACTGGAAAAGAGAAAAATGGATCTAGCTTCAACGGATCCTTGGATGGCTCGAAGTTCTTGAAGCAGAATCATGACACGAAAACAAGTTCAAGTAAGATCATCACTTGAAATAAGATTGTTATAGTTATAGAAATTGAACCAAAGTTTGAATATGATTATTACCTTGTATTAGAATGATAACCTACTTTAAGAAACAAAGATTTCTTGAGGTTGGATGATCACCTTACAAGATTGGAAGTGAGCTAGCAAACTTGAAAGTATTCTTGATTTTATGTAACTAGAACTTGTAGAATATATGAAGAACACTTAGAACTTGAAGATAGAACTTGAGAGAGATCAATTAGATGAAGAAAATTGAAGAATGAAAGTGTTTGTAGGTGTTTTTGGTCGTTGGTGTATGGATTAGATATAAAGGATATGTAATTTTGTTTTCATGTAAATAAGTCATGAATGATTACTCATATTTTTATAATTTTATGAGATATTTCATGCTAGTTGCCAAATGATGGTTCCCACATGTGTTAGGTGACTCACATGGGCTGCTAAGAGCTGATCATTGGAGTGTATATACCAATAGTACATACATCTAAAAGCTGTGTATTGTACGAGTACGAATACGGGTGCATACGAGTAGAATTGTTGATGAAACTGAACGAGGATGTAATTGTAAGCATTTTTGTTAAGTAGAAGTATTTTGATAAGTGTATTGAAGTCTTTCAAAAGTGTATAAATACATATTAAAACACTACATGTATATACATTTTAACTGAGTCGTTAAGTCATCGTTAGTCGTTACATGTAAGTGTTGTTTTTAAACCTTTAGGTTAACGGTCTTGTTAAATGTTGTTAACCCAATGTTTATAATATCAAATGAGATTTTAAATTATTATATTATCATGATATTATCATGTATGAATATCTCTTAATATGATATATATACATTAAATGTCTTTACAACGATAATCGTTACATATATGTCTCGTTTAAAAATCATTAAGTTAGTAGTCTTGTTTTTACATATGTAGTTCATTGTTAATATACTTAATGATATGTTTACTTATCATAGTATCATGTTAACTATATATATATCCATATATATGTCATCATATAGTTTTTACAAGTTTTAACGTTCGTGAATCACCGGTCAACTTGGGTGGTCAATTGTCTATATGAAACATATTTCAATTAATCAAGTCATAACAAGTTTGATTGCTTAACATGTTGGAAACATTTAATCATGTAAATATCAATCTCAATTAATATATATAAACATGGAAAAGTTCGGGTCACTACAGTACCTACCCGTTAAATAAATTTCGTCCCGAAATTTTAAGCTGTTGAAGGTGTTGACGAATCTTCTGGAAATAGATGCGGGTATTTCTTCTTCATCTGATCTTCACGCTCCCAGGTGAACTCGGGTCCTCTACGAGCATTCCATCGAACCTTAACAATTGGTATCTTGTTTTGCTTAAGTCTTTTAACCTCACGATCCATTATTTCGACGGGTTCTTCGATGAATTGAAGTTTTTCGTTGATTTGGATTTCATCTAACGGAATAGTGAGATCTTCTTTAGCAAAACATTTCTTTAAATTCGAGACGTGGAAAGTGTTATGTACAGCCGCGAGTTGTTGAGGTAACTCTAGTCGGTAAGCTACTGGTCCGACACGATCAATAATCTTGAATGGTCCAATATACCTTGGATTTAATTTCCCTCGTTTACCAAATCGAACAACGCCTTTCCAAGGTGCAACTTTAAGCATGACCATCTCTCCAATTTCAAATTCTATATCTTTTCTTTTAATGTCAGCGTAGCTCTTTTGTCGACTTTGGGCGGTTTTCAACCGTTGTTGAATTTGGATGATCTTCTCGGTAGTTTCTTGTATAATCTCCGGACCCGTAATCTGTCTATCCCCCACTTCACTCCAACAAATCGGAGACCTGCACTTTCTACCATAAAGTGCTTCAAACGGCGCCATCTCAATGCTTGAATGGTAGCTGTTGTTGTAGGAAAATTCTGCTAATGGTAGATGTCGATCCCAACTGTTTCCGAAATCAATAACACATGCTCGTAGCATGTCTTCAAGCGTTTGTATCGTTCTTTCGCTCTGCCCATCAGTTTGTGGATGATAGGCAGTACTCATGTCTAGACGAGTTCCTAATGCTTGCTGTAATGTCTGCCAGAATCTTGAAATAAATCTGCCATCCCTATCAGAGATAATAGAGATTGGTATTCCATGTCTGGAGACGACTTCCTTCAAATACAGTCGTGCTAACTTCTCCATCTTGTCATCTTCTCTTATTGGCAGGAAGTGTGCTGATTTGGTGAGACGATCAACTATTACCCAAATAGTATCAAAACCACTTGCAGTCCTTGGCAATTTAGTGATGAAATCCATGGTAATGTTTTCCCATTTCCATTCTGGGATTTCGGGTTGTTGAAGTAGACCTGATGGTTTTTGATGCTCAGCTTTGACCTTAGAGCAAGTCAAACATTCTCCTACGTATTTAGCAACATCGGCTTTCATACCCGGCCACCAAAAATGTTTCTTGAGATCCTTGTACATCTTCCCCGTTCCAGGATGTATTGAGTATCTGGTTTTATGAGCTTCTCTAAGTACCATTTCTCTCATATCTCCAAATTTTGGTACCCAAATCCTTTCAGCCCTATACCGGGTTCCGTCTTCCCGAATATTAAGATGCTTCTCCGATCTTTTGGGTATTTCATCCTTTAAATTTCCCTCTTTTAAAACTCCTTGTTGCGCCTCCTTTATTTGAGTAGTAAGGTTATTATGAATCATTATATTCATAGATTTTACTCGAATGGGTTCTCTGTCCTTCCTGCTCAAGGCATCGGCTACCACATTTGCCTTCCCCGGGTGGTAACGAATCTCAAAGTCATAATCATTCAATAATTCAATCCACCTACGCTGCCTCATATTCAGTTGTTTCTGGTTAAATATGTGTTGAAGACTTTTGTGGTCGGTATATATAATACTTTTGACCCCATATAAGTAGTGCCTCCAAGTCTTTAATGCAAAAACAACCGCGCCTAATTCCAAATCATGCGTCGTATAATTTTGTTCGTGAATCTTCAATTGTCTAGACGCATAAGCAATCACCTTCGTTCGTTGCATTAATACACAACCGAGACCTTGCTTTGATGCATCACAATAAATCACAAAATCATCATTCCCTTCAGGCAATGACAATATAGGTGCCGTAGTTAGCTTTTTCTTCAATAACTGAAATGCTTTCTCTTGTTCATCATTCCATTCAAATTTCTTCCCTTTATGCGTTAATGCAGTCAAGGGTTTTGCTATTCTGGAAAAGTCTTGGATGAACCTTCTGTAGTAACCAGCTAGTCCTAAAAACTGGCGTATGTGTTTCGGAGTTTTCGGGGTTTCCCACTTTTCAACAGTTTCTATCTTTGCCGGATCCACCTTAATACCTTCTTTGTTCACTATGTGACCGAGGAATTGAACTTCTTCCAACCAAAATGCACACTTTGAAAACTTAGCGTACAATTCTTCCTTCCTCAATACTTCTAACACCTTTCTCAAATGTTCACCGTGTTCTTGGTCATTCTTTGAGTAAATAAGTATGTCATCAATGAAAACAATGACAAACTTGTCAAGGTATGGTCCACACACTCGGTTCATAAGGTCCATGAACACAGCTGGTGCATTAGTTAAACCAAACGGCATGACCATAAACTCGTAATGACCGTAACGTGTTCTGAAAGCAGTCTTTGGAATATCATCTTCTTTCACCCGCATTTGATGATACCCGGAACGTAAGTCAATCTTTGAATAAACAGACGAGCCTTGTAGTTGATCAAATAAGTCGTCGATTCTCGGTAGTGGGTAGCGGTTCTTGATGGTAAGTTTGTTCAACTCTCGGTAGTCGATACATAACCTGAATGTACCATCTTTCTTCTTGACAAACAAAACAGGAGCTCCCCACGGTGATGTGCTTGGTCGAATGAAACCACGCTCTAAAAGTTCTTGTAATTGGCTTTGCAGTTATATCATCTCGCTGGGTGCGAGTCTGTAAGGAGCACGAGCTATTGGTGCAGCTCCTGGTACAAGATCTATTTGAAATTCAACGGATCGATGTGGGGGTAATCCCGGTAATTCTTTTGGAAATACATCGGGAAATTCTTTTGCAATGGGAACATCATTGATGCTCTTTTCTTCAGTTTGTACTTTCTCGACGTGTGCTAGAACAGCATAGCAACCTTTTCTTATTAGTTTTTGTGCCTTCAAATTACTAATAAGATGTAGCTTCGTGTTGCCCTTTTCTCCGTACACCATTAAGGGTTTTCCTTTTTCTCGTATAATGCGAATTGCATTTTTGTAACAAACGATCTCCGCTTTCACTTCTTTCAACCAGTCCATACCGATTATCACATCAAAACTCCCTAACTCTACTGGTATCAAATCAATCTTAAATGTTTCGCTAACCAGTTTAATTTCTCGATTCCGACATATATTATCTGCTGAAATTAATTTACCATTTGCTAATTCGAGTAAAAATTTACTATCCAAAGGCGTCAATGGACAACTTAATTTAGCACAAAAATCTCTACTCATATAGCTTCTATCCGCACCCGAATCAAATAAAATGTAAGCAGATTTATTGTCAATAAGAAACGTACCCGTAACAAGCTCCGGGTCTTCCTGTACCTCTACCGCATTAATATTGAAAACTCTTCCACGGCCTTGTCCATTCGTGTTCTCCTGGTTCGGGCAATTTCTAATAATGTGGCCTGGTTTTCCACATTTATAACAAACTACATTGGCATAACTTGCTCCGACACTACTTGCTCCGCCATTACTCGTTCCGACACCATTTGTTCCTTTCGTTCTATTAACCCATGGTCCGTAGACCTCACACTTCGCCGCGCTATGACCATTTCTTTTACACTTGTTGCAAAATTTGGTGCAGAACCCCGAGTGATTCTTTTCACACCTTTGGCATAGCTGCTTCTGATTGTTGTTGTTGTTGCGGTTATTATTGTTGTTGGGATGATTGTTGTAGTTGTTGTTGTTGTTGTTGTTGGGCCGTTTGTTGTAGTTGCGATTGATGTTGCGATTGTTGGGATAATTATTGCGATTATTGTTGTAATTGCTGTTGTTGTTGTATTGGTGATTCTTATCACCGTTTTCCTCCCACTTTCTTTTGACTTGCTTCACATTGGCCTCTTCAGGAGTCTGTTCTTTAATTCTTTCTTCAATCTGGTTCACTAGTTTGTGAGCCATTCTACATGCCTGTTGTATGGAGGCGGGCTCGTGTGAACTTATATCTTCTTGGATTCTTTCCGGTAATCCTTTCACAAACGCGTCGATCTTCTCTTCCTCATCTTCGAATGCTCCCGGACACAATAGGCACAATTCTGTGAATCGTCTTTCGTACGTGGTAATATCAAATCCTTGGGTTCATAACCCTCTAAGTTCTGTCTTGAGCTTATTGACCTCGGTTCTGGGACGGTACTTCTCGTTCATCAAGTGCTTGAATGCTGACCACGGTAGTGCGTATGCATCATCTTGTCCCACTTGCTCTAGATAGGTATTCCACCATGTTAACGCAGAACCTGTGAAGGTATGCGTAGCGTACTTCACTTTGTCCTCTTCAGTACACTTACTTATGGCAAACACCGATTCAACCTTCTCGGTCCACCGTTTCAATCCGATCGGTCCTTCGGTTCCATCAAATTCCAAAGGTTTGCAGGCAGTGAATTCTTTGTAGGTACATCCTACACGATTTCCTGTACTACTAGATCCAAGGTTATTGTTGGTATGTAGCGCAGCCTGTACTGCGGCTATGTTTGAAGCTAGAAAAGTACGGAATTCCTCTTCATTCATATTCACGGTGTGTCGAGTAGTCGGTGCCATTTCCTTCAAAATAGTTAAATGGAACAAGTTAATCATACAGAATATTAAGAGTAGTTAATAGTATTTCGTAGCATAATATGAACTCATTTATAAAAGCTTTTTCTTCATATTAGCGTTTTATAAGTTTAAATTCGGGTAGTACCTACCCGTTAAGTTCATACTTAGTAGCTAATATACAATTCAACTACTACAATTCTATATGAAAAACTGATTGTAATAATATTTCGCATTCAAACTTTTATACAATATTTTACAAACTTACAATACCGCTTATTTTACATAAAGCATGAAATATAGCACACAATAACTTTGATACAAGATAGTTGTGAAGACAATTCTAGCTAGTACACAAGTCGTTCAGCAAAGGCAATAAAGACACGTAATTCATACGTCCAGAAACAAGTCATGCATTCTGGTTTTACTAGGACTACTTCCCATCCTTGGTCTTGTGCAACATAACCGTTATGGCCGTTGATAAGACAGCGTGTTGTAACGTCATCAAAGGGACGAGGGTTACGTAATGTCCAACAGTCCCGTAATAATCTAAAAACCTCATTTCTTACCCCAATTACCGACTCCGTCACTTGTGGGAACGTTTTGTTTAATAGCTGTAGCCCGATGTTCTTTTTCTCACTTTGGTGAGAAGCGAACATTACTAACCCGTAAGCATAACATGCTTCTTTATGTTGCATGTTAGCCGCTTTTTCTAAATCACGAAGTCCAATATTCAGATATATTGAGTCAAAATAATTTCTTAACCCGTTGCGTAAAATAGCATTTGGGTTCCCCGCAATATATGCGTCAAAGTAAACACATCGTAACTTATGGGTTTCCCAATGTGATATCCCCCATCTTTCAAACGAAAGTCTCTTATAAACCAAGACATTCTTGGAACGTTCTTCGAATGTCTTACAAACTGATCTCGCCTTAAATAGTTGTGCCGAGGAATTCTGACCGACTCTAGACAAGATTTCATCAATCATGTCTCCGGGTAGGTCTCTTAAAATATTGGGTTGTCTATCCATTTTGTGTTTTTAAACTGTAAAATAGACAAGAGTTAGATTCATAAAAAAATACTTATTAATACAAGCAATTTTTACATATATCATAAAGCATAAGCACACTATATTACATATATTACACCACACGAATACAACTATCTTATTCCGACTCGCTCGTTTCTTCTTGTTCGGTTTTGGTTCGTTTTGTCAAGTTTCTAGGGATATATGATGTTCCCCTAATACGAGCCGTCATTGTCCACATTGGTTTAGAAAAACCTGGTGGTTTAGAGGTTCCCGGGTCATTGTTACAACCTAAGGACCTCGGGGGTTGACGATACATATAAAGTTCATCGGGGTTGGAATTAGATTTCTCTATTTTTATGCCCTTTCCCTTATTATTTTCTTTTGCCTTTTTAAATTCAGTTGGGGTAATTTCTATAACATCATCGGAATTCTCGTCGGAATCCGATTCATCGGAGAATTGGTAATCCTCCCAATATTTTGCTTCCTTGGCGGAAACACCATTGACCATAATTAACTTTGGTCGGTTGGTTGAGGATTTTCTTTTACTTAACCGTTTTATTATTTCCCCCACCGGTTCTATTTCTTCATCCGGTTCCGATTCTTCTTCCGGTTCCGATTCTTCTTCCGGTTCCGACTCTTCTTCCGGTTCCTCTTCGGGAACTTGTGAATCAGTCCACAAATCATTCCAATTTACATTTGACTCTTCATTATTATTAGGTGAGTCAATGGGACTTGTTCTAGAGGTAGACATCTATCACATAATATCAAACACGTTAAGAGATTAATATATCACATAATATTCATATGTTAAAAATATATAGTTTCCAACAAAAATGTTAAGCAATCATTTTTAAAGAAAACACGGTCGAAGTCCAGACTCACTAATGCATCCTAACAAACTCGATAAGACACACTAATGCAAATTTTCTGGTTCTCTAAGACCAACGCTCGGATACCAACTGAAATGTCCCGTTCTTATTGATTAAAAACGTTCCATATTAATTGATTTCGTTGCGAGGTTTTGACCTCTATATGAGACGTTTTTCAAAGACTGCATTCATTTTTAAAACAAACCATAACCTTTATTTCATAGATAAAGGTTTTAAAAAGCTTTACGTAGATTATCAAATAATGATAATCTAAAATATCCTGTTTACACACGACCATTACATAATGGTTTACAATACAAATATGTTACAACAAAATAAGTTTCTTGAATGCAGTTTTTACACAATATCATACAAGCATGGACTCCAAATCTCGTCCTTATTTAACTATGCGACAGCGGAAGCTCTTAATAATCACCTGAGAATAAACATGCTTAAAACGTCAACAAAAATGTTGGTGAGTTATAGGTTTAACCTATATATATCAAATCATAACAATAGACCACAAGATTTCATATTTCAATACACATCCCATACATAGAGATAAAAATCATTCATATGGTGAACACCTGGTAACCGACAATAACAAGATGCATATATAAGAATATCCCCATCATTCCGGGACACCCTTCGGATATGATATAAATTTCGAAGTACTAAAGCATCCGGTACTTTGGATGTGGTTTGTTAGGCCCAATAGATCTATCTTTAGGATTCGCGTCAATTAGGGTGTCTGTTCCCTAATTCTTAGATTACCAGACTTAATAAAAAGGGGCATATTCAATTTCGATAATTCAACCATAGAATGTAGTTTCACGTACTTGTGTCTATTTTGTAAATCATTTATAAAACCTGCATGTATTCTCATCCCAAAAATAATAGATTTTAAAAGTGGGACTATAACTCACTTTCACAGATTTTTACTTCGTCGGGAAGTAAGACTTGGCCACTGGTTGATTCACGAACCTATAACAATATATACATATATATCAAAGTATGTTCAAAATATATTTACAACACTTTTAATATATTTTGATGTTTTAAGTTTATTAAGTCAGCTGTCCTCGTTAGTAACCTATAACTAGTTCTCCACAGTTAGATATACAGAAATAAATCGATAAATATTATCTTGAATCAATCCACGACCCAGTGTATACGTATCTCAGTATTGATCACAACTCAAACTATATATATTTTGGAATCAACCTCAACCCTGTATAGCTAACTCCAACATTCACATATAGAGTGTCTATGGTTGTTCCGAAATATATATAGATGTGTCGACATGATAGGTCGAAACATTGTATACGTGTCTATGGTATCTCAAGATTACATAATATACAATACAAGTTGATTAAGTTATGGTTGGAATAGATTTGTTACCAATTTTCACGTAGCTAAAATGAGAAAAATTATCCAATCTTGTTTTACCCATAACTTCTTCATTTTAAATCCGTTTTGAGTGAATAAAATTGCTATGGTTTCATATTGAACTCTATTTTATGAATCTAAACAGAAAAAGTATAGGTTTATAGTCGGAAAAATAAGTTACAAGTCGTTTTTGTAAAGGTAGTCATTTCAGTCGAAAGAACGACGTCTAGATGACCATTTTAGAAAACATACTTCCACTTTGAGTTTAACCATAATTTTTGGATATAGTTTCATGTTCATAATAAAAATCATTTTCTCAGAATAACAACTTTTAAATCAAAGTTTATCATAGTTTTTAATTAACTAACCCAAAACAGCCCGCGGTGTTACTACGACGGCGTAAATCCGGTTTTACGGTGTTTTTTGTGTTTCCAGGTTTTAAATCATTAAGTTAGCATATCATATAGATATAGAACATGTGTTTAGTTGATTTTAAAAGTCAAGTTAGAAGGATTAACTTTTGTTTGCGAACAAGTTTAGAATTAACTAAACTATGTTCTAGTGATTACAAGTTTAAACCTTCGAATAAGATAGCTTTATATGTATGAATCGAATGATGTTATGAACATCATTACTACCTTAAGTTCCTTGGATAAACCTACTGGAAAAGAGAAAAATGGATCTAGCTTCAACGGATCCTTGGATGGCTCGAAGTTCTTGAAGCAGAATCATGACACGAAAACAAGTTCAAGTAAGATCATCACTTGAAATAAGATTGTTATAGTTATAGAAATTGAACCAAAGTTTGAATATGATTATTACCTTGTATTAGAATGATAACCTACTGTAAGAAACAAAGATTTCTTGAGGTTGGATGATCACCTTACAAGATTGGAAGTGAGCTAGCAAACTTGAAAGTATTCTTGATTTTATGTAACTAGAACTTGTAGAATATATGAAGAACACTTAGAACTTGAAGATAGAACTTGAGAGAGATCAATTAGATGAAGAAAATTGAAGAATGAAAGTGTTTGTAGGTGTTTTTGGTCGTTGGTGTATGGATTAGATATAAAGGATATGTAATTTTGTTTTCATGTAAATAAGTCATGAATGATTACTCATATTTTTATAATTTTATGAGATATTTCATGCTAGTTGCCAAATGATGGTTCCCACATGTGTTAGGTGACTCACATGGGCTGCTAAGAGCTGATCATTGGAGTGTATATACCAATAGTACATACATCTAAAAGCTGTGTATTGTACGAGTACGAATACGGGTGCATACGAGTAGAATTGTTGATGAAACTGAACGAGGATGTAATTGTAAGCATTTTTGTTAAGTAGAAGTATTTTGATAAGTGTATTGAAGTCTTTCAAAAGTGTATAAATACATATTAAAACACTACATGTATATACATTTTAACTGAGTCGTTAAGTCATCGTTAGTCGTTACATGTAAGTGTTGTTTTTAAACCTTTAGGTTAACGGTCTTGTTAAATGTTGTTAACCCAATGTTTATAATATCAAATGAGATTTTAAATTATTATATTATCATGATATTATCATGTATGAATATCTCTTAATATGATATATATACATTAAATGTCTTTACAACGATAATCGTTACATATATGTCTCGTTTAAAAATCATTAAGTTAGTAGTCTTGTTTTTACATATGTAGTTCATTGTTAATATACTTAATGATATGTTTACTTATCATAGTATCATGTTAACTATATATATATCCATATATATGTCATCATATAGTTTTTACAAGTTTTAACGTTCGTGAATCACCGGTCAACTTGGGTGGTCAATTGTCTATATGAAACATATTTCAATTAATCAAGTCATAACAAGTTTGATTGCTTAACATGTTGGAAACATTTAATCATGTAAATATCAATCTCAATTAATATATATAAACATGGAAAAGTTCGGGTCACTACAACATGTAAAAGTATGATCGAGTGCCGGTTAAAAAGGTAGTCGAAATGTGTTTGATGTCGAAGGGTGGTTGAACTATGTACGCACAACCATGATACCTCAAGAAGTCAAGAACGTTCATTAGAGACGACGTGCGGCGTTCAGAATGATAATGAGGTAAAAAACATGCGCGTGAAAATTAACTATATATATATATATATATATATATATATATATATATATATATATATATATATATATATATATATACTAAAACGCGTGAGGATTCCTGTCGTTTCACCCCCACCCCACTCAGAAAATTGGTCAAAACGACATTTGACCCAAACCTTACCACAAAAACTTCAAAAAACCCCCCTCCACTATAACCAGCTTACAAAAACTACCCTTAGGGGGTAATACATAAATTCTATTAATTAAAATAAAAACTTCACCCAAACACTTCGACAGCCCGTATCTTCCTCTCACCCCGAGTTAAATTTCACCGAAATACCGTTAAACTCGAAATATTTTTGTGATCAAAACGAAACTAACTACATTCAAAACGGACACTTTTTAAAAAACGTTAAACACAACGAGAGCCCGTATCTTCCCACTAGCCACGAGTTAAATTTTTTCGACAGCAGGGTCAGACTCGGAATAATTTTATGAACAAAATGAAAATAAGCACATTCGAAACTGACACTTTTTAAAAAACGTTAAACACATCGACAGCCCGTATCATCCTGCTCGCCGCGAGTTAAATTTTTCGAAAGCACCGTTAGACTCGAAATAATTTTATCAACAAAACGAAACTAACTACGCTCCAACCGGAGAATTTTTAAAAACCACTAAACACGACGACACCTATAACGGCGCTTACCAAATGGGTCGTTTTCCTTTCTGTAAATACAAAAAGCTACGTTAAATATGAATATGCAGGCCGAAAGCCCTCGCTGCAATGCGCGGGCCGGATCCGGACTAATTAATCTTAAATGTCATGATTCCTTAAAATATGTCTTACTTCGTGTACCTTATTCGCTAATTCCACTCAATTTTTTTAACGGCAAAAGAAGCATTTTATTAAATAAAAATGAGAATATACAGGTTACAATGACTCGAAATAAACGAAAAATATACATCTAGGAATAAGCCAACACGAGGTTAGAAGCTAGTAAAAAACAGAAGAGAAGATAAGCCCATCGAGAAACGTAGGAAAACGTCGTAGTCCGTTCTCTATCGTTTGGGGGGGGGGGGGGGGGATTTAACTTGAGTGAATACAAGCTGAGATGACCCGAAGCACAGTGTTGACAATTCAACGACAAAGTGCACCGAACCACCCCAATTTTTTCCCCGTCCAAAACGAAAACTCCGGGAGTGAGGCAAAAAACCTACTAAACGGGATATCTGTTAGCCAATACCAGACCTCCTAGATAATAAAGCGTTTGAATCATATGATCGAGGGTTTGAAATCCATGTGTCCTAATCTACATTAAGACCAATCCTATTAGATATCCATTCGAAATTTTTGAGTTGGATTTCTTTGAACACCATCACACTTGTGGGTTTAGCTTTTGAAAACGTTGTGATATTCTTATTTTTTCAAATCATGTACCCAGTCACCCATTCAGTTGCTTGCCATAATTGTCTTCCAGCCTCAGAAGAAAACGAGTGCCCATTCCCCAAAAATGTTTCGTTTATGCTTAAGTTTGAGTGAGCGCCAATATCCCACCAATCAACAACCCGATTCCAAATATCAAGAGCAAAAGAACATAAAATGAGGTAGTGTTCCACTGTCTCCAGACCGTTATCACAAATGGGACATCGTACCATCCCCAAATCTGTAACAGACTGAAACCGGGGTTAGAAGTAAGATTACTTAATTTTCCTTAGGTTTATAATTGTGTTTAAAATATGCTTTTATTTTAATAATATATTTATTATTATTTAATTAGTTGGTTAAGACCAGTTTGTGACAAGGGTCACAGAAATGGTTCGTTTGTTTAATTTAGACTCCGTTAGGGCCTCCTAACGAGGTACGAAAGATATCAGATAACTGATAAATACCCGTGTGTTGTGGGGTATGGGTTTTAATACCCACTTAAGAGTGTAAACTGCTTCTATCTTCTCATTTCTAGAATTATCTCAAAACAAGTACGTACCGAACTTCATTTCCTCTTAAACCCTAAATTAATCCAAACTAGAAATTGGATTTTAAGGCTTTAAGGATTGATTCATATCATCTTTGTGATCATTAATCCAGGTTTGTTTACTTGAATTCGTGTGTTAATTCTTAAAGAAATTGGGTTTGGGTGTAAAGTGGGTTTTAAGCATTTTTTGACCTTGAATCTTCATGTTTTGTGTTTGTTATGCTTAATTGATGTTAGAAATAGTTGTTATAAGGTTTATATGATGTTTTTCAAGTGGTTTTGAGGTTAGAACTTGCAAAAATCGAGTTTTTGGGCCAAAAATGTGAAAATCAGGGTGCAGGAGCTGTTCTTCAGCTCCCACATGAGTGACAGATCACTTGTACTAGTGACCACACTTTTGAGGGTCAACCACACGTGTAAGGACTCACTCGCACTAGTGAGGCCTCAGTCACTCGTGTGAGTACATGGTCAGATTTGTGAAAACTTGTTTTGGTCATAACTTTCAAACCGTAACTCCGTTTTTGATGAATCAAGTATCGTTGGAATTGTAATGAAAAATACTTTCCAATGGTAAACTTTTTAGAAGCTATATCAGAATGTGTTTGGGTCAGAAATAGAGATATTAGCATGTGTGTCTAGTGTGCATGCGTTAATATGTTATTATGGGTTGAATTCTTGATATAGGCTTATGAATGATTGAATATATGATGAATATAGGTTGGAAAATGTTATTACATGTTGTTATTGATGTTTCTTGTCACTTGGATAAGTGAGCCTTCACTCGTACGAGTGAGCTTTCACTCGTACGAGTGAGGCGGTCAATCGCATGGTGAACCGCACGAGTGAGTGACTACTTGAACTAGTATATTTGAAAGTTGGATCGTACAGTTGAGATGTGACTCGTACGAGTCATATGTCACTCGTGTAGTCAACCGTACGGATCTACTGTTGTCTAATTAGATATTTGGCCAAGGACTAAATGTACGAGTGAGGTGTCAACCGCACGGTTGAGGTTCCTCAAACGTGCGGGTGAGTGTCACTCGTACGGTTGACTGGTCAGGTGGTTAAGTGTTCAAGTGTTTATATATTGATGCTATTGTCTTGTTGCTGGGACGATATCAAGACATGATCACTGACTTGGTTATGTTTATTCTCAGGTGGAAAGGATAAAGAGAAAGCTCAGTAGTTAGAATTTGAGCCGTTGCTGGTAATTGGTGAGTGGGTCTATCTTTGGATAGAGTTTAAGTAGCAAATCATGCTACTGTGGATTACCCTAATTACCTTATGTAGCGTAGTGATTGCCATGCTAGGGGGATAGTTGTATGCTATATGATCTATATATGTTGTATATGTGCACTGTGTTTGACACCAGCCATTCCTAGGGCGGTTGGGGACTTTCAACCATTCTTAGGGCAGTTGAAGTCCGTGTAAGGTCAACCATTCCAAGAGAGGTTGAGTCCAAGTCCTACAGTCTGTTAGTATAGCATAGAAGAACGCATGTGTTGCATTTGGATAGTTATGCAGAGACTTGGTAGAAAGGACTATCGGTAGACTCTAGTTCGATCGGCTAGGAGTCGTGCGCCCGTACAAGCCTCCGAGCCTCATATTTTCGTTGTTTGTATGCTTGACGGTTGTAAGCATGTTAGTTGACTGTTGTATGATGGATTGCTTAAGCTTAATCTGTAGATAGATTCCATTCACTTAGCGGTGCGCTAATCCCCCACATTCCTTCCCCTGCAGGTTTAGGTACTGTTGATGGGGTCGAAACTTGATGTAGAAGACGTGTTTGACTAGCAACTCTGATGTGGACATTTGTAACCGTGTTTGTAATAACGTAACACCGTTTGTTAAAGTTAAACTTAAGCTTTTGTACTAATGTAATTAATGTGGTGTTTTATTAACTAAGACTTCCGCTGTGTTATAAAAAAATGGCCGGTGTTACAAGTTGGTATCAGAGCATAGGTTTGACAGCAAGTACATGCGTGTATCTTGTTCTCAAACCTTGAGTGGAGTCAAATATGTCCATGGGTGGAGTTAAGTGAATGCAGGGATACGTGTACGTTAGTTGTGTTGAGCTAACCCGTTATTCACTAAGCTTTTGTGTGAGCTATTTTGTAGCACAGGTATGGCTAACAGTGATGCAAACGCTACTGGCCCGACAAACCCCAGAACATACAGAGCACCAGACGAGGGTGTTGAGTCCGATGATGATGATCAACAGAGTTATATTCATGAGTTAGAAAGTAAACTGAAAGAAGCTCGGGATAAGATTATTGAGCTTGAGTTGGCAAATCCTACGGGAAATGATGATACGCCACCTGGATTTCTGACAGCACAATCCCAAACAGTACCCAACATGAACCAGACTCAATTTCAATACCCATTACAAAATCAACCATCTCAACAGTACTACATGTCACCACAAACTACTTTCCCTTTTCAAAATCCAATGTTAATGAACCCGTACCAAACGCAGATGTTCTAACAACCTTTTGTTCAACCCCATAAGAAATGTACTTATAAACAATTTTTAGATTGTAAACCCCCAGATATTTGGGAAGTTTTGACCCGACATAAACCATGAATTGGTTGATGGAGGTTGAAAGGGCTTTGGAAGCCTGTCAATGTGAACCGGAGTTGCAGGTTATGTATGCTTGTAGATTGTTAAAGGGTAGAGTAATGGTTTGGTGGAATGCATTGATGTCCAGTATCCCGAAGGAGTATGTTAATCAGATTACTTGGGAACAGTTCCAAGGGAAAGTTTGTGAACAATATTGTTCTTCGTTTGATCTTAACCGATTGAAGACTGAGTTTTTAGAAATGAGAATGACGCCTCAGATGTCAATTGATGAAGTGATTGGTCAGTTTATGGATAAGTTAAGATTTGTATCTCAGTGGGTACCAGATAAAGCATCAAGGATTCAACATTTTGTTAATGTGATCTTGCCAGAATACAGAATGTCAGTGAGGATGGCAGCTAGTTTGTCTTAAGCCTTTGTTATAGCCAGAATGGTGGGAAGTTATTTGAAAGCGGCAAGAGGAATGATGACAGGGAGTATGATGACTCCGAGTGGTCAAACGAGTGGTCAATCCAGTGGCAAGTCAAAGAAATCGTTTAGGTTTAGACAGAAAGGTAAGAGTCGACAGAGTGGTTCTGGGTCTGGATCAGGTAGAGGGAATTGGTGCCACACTTGTAAGTCTACACAGTGGTCAATGTTCAGAAGCAACAAGACGGTGTTTGAGGTGTGGTGTTACCGGGCATGAGTCCCAAGCGTGCTCATTTCCAGGAAATGTATGTTGGAGTTTTCATCAATCTGGGCATCGTGCTATAAATTGTCCGTCTAAGAGTATGAGTTCCGGGGCAGGTTCAAGTGCGCGTTCGGCATCAGTTAGAGGGTCTACTGCCTCGAGTGGGCAGAAGAGGAAGAACCCTCCCAAAGCAGAGGCCAGAGCTTTTCAGATATCAGTTGAGAAGGCTACAGAAACTGACGATGTGATCACTTGTATGTGTTTAATCAACTCAATACCTGCTCGTGTATTGTTTGATTGTGGTGCCAATAAGTCTTTTATGTCATTAGACTTTTGTGCTAAGTTGAATTTACCTGCTACTGTGTTGCCTGAACCGATTAGAGTAGAGGTAGGTGATGGAAAGATCACACCCGTCACAACGTTTGTGACTGGGGTTAGTATTGATATTGAAGGAAAGTCATTTCCTATGACTTGTTTAGTGTTACCCATTCCTAGTTTTGACATAGTGTTAGGAATGGATTGGCTGAGCCCACTTAGAGCTAGTATTAAGTGCGATAGGAAAATGATTTCCTTTCATTTAGCTGATGGAACCCGTGTTATAGCCCGAGGGGAACGGGGTGGGTATAATTTTCTGTTGATATCAATGATGAAAGCCAAGAAATCCTTATCAAAAGGGTGTGAGTCATTCCTAGCTTATGTAGTAGATGGTAAGAAAGAAAAGAAAGCGATGGCTGATATACCGGTAGTATCTGAATTTCCGGAAGTGTTTCCAGACGAGTTACCAGGGTTACCGCCGGTAAGAGAAGTAGAGTATAATAATGAATTACTGCCGGGAGCCACTCCAGTTGCCAAAGCCCCGTATCGTTTAGCGCCATCAGAAATTCATGAGCTGATGTCACAAATTCAGGTGCTATTGGATTGTAGGTTTATTAGACCGAGTTCTTCTCCTTGGGGTGCACCGGTATTATTTGTTAAAAAGAAAGATGGTACCATGCGTATGTGTATAGATTATCGGCAGTTGAATAAGAGAACAGTAAAGAATAAGTACCCTCTTCCTAGAATAGATGATTTATTCGATCAGTTGCAGGGTGATTCATACTTCTCAAAGATAGATTTATGATCTGGGTATCATCAGGTTAGAGTTGCAGAATCTGACATCCCAAAGACATCGTTTAGAACTAGGTATGGTCATTATGAGTGTTTGGTCATGTCGTTTGGGTTAATGAACGTGCTAGCAGTCTTCATGGATCTGATGAATAGGGTGTGTCGTCCATTTTTAGATAACTTTGTGATTGTGTTTATAGACGAAATATTAGTATATTCAAAGACAGAGGCCGAGCACGTTGAAAATTTAAGACTGGTGTTGAATGTGTTGAAACATGAACAGTTATTTGCAAAATTTTCTAAGTGTGAATTCTGGTTGAGAGAGGTACAGTTTTTGGGTCATGTAATTTGTGCCGAGGGTATAAAAGTTGATCCATCAAAGATTGATGCGGTTATGAATTGGAAATCGCCAAGAAATCCGACAGAAATTAAGAGTTTTATGGGATTAGCTGGTTACTACCGAAGGTTCATAAAAGATTTCTCGAAAATAGCGGGTCCGTTGATTAAGTTGACTCGAAAAAATGTAGCCTTTCGATGGGGTGATGATCAAGAAAAGGCTTTTTAGACTTTGAAACAGTTATTGTGTCAGGCTCCAGTGTTAGCATTACCAGAAGGTTTAGATGACTTCGTGGTTTATTGTGATGCGTCCTATGCCGGGTTGGGTTGTGTATTGATGCAGAGAGATAAAATGATCGCGTACGCCTCCAAACAGTTGAAAGTTCATGAAAGAAATTATCCTGTACATGATTTAGAAATGGCTGCCGTAGTGTTTGTCCTGAAGCTATGGAGACATTATTTGTATGGGACACATTGTGTAATATGTACAGATCACAAGAGTCTGCAATATATTTTCTCTCAGAAAGAACTGAATATGCGTCAGAGACGGTGGCAAGAGCTGATTAAAGACTACGATTGTGAAATCAGGTACCATCCGGGTAAAGCAAATGTCGTAGCAGATGCACTAAGTCGTAAAAAGTCTGATGAGAATGTGAAATTTCTGCGTTTGAGTATAACTTCAGATTTGATCAATCAATTACGAACTGTTCAAGCCTATACTTTGGAGGATGAACATATTAAATCTGAACTTATGACTAAACGAAAATTTGACCTAATTGATGATTCTCGTGGACTTAAGAATTTAAATAACCGTATTTGGGTGCCTATGCTTGGAGACTTGAGGGATATGATCATGGCTGAAGCTCACAAATCCAGATTGACAGTACATCCAGGCAGTAATAAGATGTATCATGATTTGAAATCAGTGTATTGGTGGCCGACTATGAAAACAGATATCGCTCATTTTTTTGAAAAGTGCCATGTTTGTGCGCAAGTGAAGGCAGAACACCAGAAACCGTATGGTTCATTGCGTCAGTTACAGATTCCATAGTGGAAATGGGAGCATATCACGATGGATTTTGTGACAAAATTACCTAGAATTCAGAGAAAACACGATATGATTTGGGTAATAGTTGATCGTTTGACCAAGAGTGCTCATTTTCTTGCTACTCGTGAGACAGCGTCATTAAGTGAACTTGCTGATTTATATGTGAAAGAGATAATTAGTCGTCATGGTGTGCCATTATCGATTGTGTCAGACAAGGATTCTAGATTTGTATCGAACTTCTGAAAAAGTCTACAACAGAATCCGGGTACATGTGTGAATCTGAGTACAGCTTATCATCCTCAGATAGATGGTTAGAGTGAGCGAACGATACAGACACTAGAGGATATGTTGAGAGCATGTGTATTATAATATGGTGGTTCGTGGGATACACATTTGCCGTTAGTTGAATTCGCGTATAACAATTCTTATCATTCGAGCATAGGAATGCCTCCTTACAAAATGTTGTAAGGTCGTCATTGCAGAACTCTGACTTGTTGGTTAGAAGCTGGAGAGAAACAGTTTGCTGGTCCCGAAATTGTTCAAATGACAGCCGAAAAAGTTGCAATTGCACAAGAAAAGTTGAAAGCTGCCAGAGATAGACAAAAGATGTATGCAGATCCGTGTAGAAGCTCGATAACTTTTAATGTGGGTGATCGTGTATATCTTAAGGTTTCATCGTGGAAAGGGGTTATCAGATTTGGTAAACGTGGTAAGCTTGCGCCAAGGTATATTGGACCGTTTCCAATTAGTGAGATTCTGAATGATCAAACAGTGGTACTGGATATTCCGCCAGAGTTAGCTGGTATTCATAATACCTTCAATGTATGTTATTTATGTAAGTGTAAAGTCGATGACGAGACACAGATTGTACCGCTAGTAGATTTGAAAGTTGATTTGAGTAAAAAGTTGGTGGAGGAACCAATTCGAGTGGTCGACAGAAAGGTTACTAAGTTAAGAAAGAAAGAGATCCCAATGGTTTTAGTAGAATGGAAACACAGCTTAGGGTCTAACTTGACATGGGAGACAGAAGAGTTGATGAAGACTCGTTACCCTTATCTGTTTGACCAAGACCAGATTCCGAGGATGGAATCTCTTTAAGGGGGGTAGATTTGTGACAGACTGAAACCGGGGTTAGAAGTAAGATTAATTTCCCTTAGGTTTATAATTGTGTTTAAAATATGCTTTTATTTTAATAATATATTTATTATTATTTGATTAGTTGGTTAAGACCAGTTTGTGACAAGGGTCACAGAAATGGTTCGTTTGTTTAATTTCGACTCCATTAGGGCCTCCTAACGAGGTACGAAAGATATCAGATAACTAATAAATACTTCGTGTATTGTGGGGTATGGGTTTTAATACCCACTTAAGAGTGTAAACTGCTTCTATCTTCTCATTTCTAGAATTATCTCAAAACAAGTACGTACCTAACTTCTTTTCCTCTCAAACCCTAAATTAATCCAAGCTAGAAATTGGATTTTAAGGCTTTAAGGATTGATTCATATCATCTTTGTGATCATTAATCCAGGTTTGTTTACTTGAATTCGTGTGTTAATTCTTAAAGAAATTGGGTTTGGGTGTATGTAACGACCCTGGATTTTCCAACGTGTATTTATTAATAATTATTATTATTAATACGTGTGATTAAACGAATGCATGTTATTACGTTTACATGTTGCCTTGATTGCCCGTACTTGACTTTTAAGTGCCCGAAACGTCTTTGTGACACATGAAACTTCACGAATAATATTTCTAGATATTATTTGCATTCATGATTAAGATTTATTAATCATTTTAATTAACTAAGGTTATTAGTTAATTACTTGGGCTTTAATTGGGTTTACTTGTTATTATTGGAACTTGGGCTTGTTTTAAGTTAATGGACACTTGACTTTGGGCTTACAAGCCCACCCTACATTATTAATGAACTACTTAGCCCATGTCTTTCAAAGTGTAAGTATCATTTAGGGAGTTAACTAGTTAGTTGAAAGAATTAGAATCTAGTTAACTTGTTATCCTCATGTAACCACCTCTTTTAACCACCTTTTATGAGCTTTATCATGCATGGACCAACAAACATTTCACTCCCCTATTTGGGGCTGCAACCCGTGGGTTTAGAGGACCCTTTAGGGGTGTTTGTGTTTCATTTTTCATCACTTGATTTCTCTCATTCTCTCACAACTTCAAACACTCTCAAACTTGCATTTCATTTTCTCTCACATTTCTCTCTTCTTGTAAGTGTTTGAACAACTTTTCTTCCTTCTTTTCTTTAATCAAAACCGAAACATAGACTCCCATTAATCATCATCATCTTTTGTTACTTGAATACTTGTTTTTTATTATTACTTACTTACTTTGTTGTTGTTGTTTACTTACATGCTTTCAAGAATTAAACTTACTAGTTTCTTTCTTCTTTTATCTTGTAATTTTAAGAACACAACAAGAACATAAACTTACTAGTTATGTTCTACATATACTCTCTTAAAAGATTGCAAGTTCATGTGTTGATTTAACTCATACTTGAAGTTCATGAAGTAAACTTTAAAGTTTACTTTCTAAAGATCAAACCTTGGTTTGAATCTTTAAAGTATGAACAACCATGAACATTTTTCTTGTTTATTTAGTTACTACTTCATATTATGCACTTAATATTCATGTTGTTGGTTTGTTGATCAAATGTTACTAGTTAACTTTGATCTTATACTTCTCAAAACTTAAAGTTAACTTTAAAGTTCAAGAACATATAAAAGAAACTTTTTAATTATAACTATGTATACTTATGCTTGATCTAGACTTTTGAGTTTGGATCTTCAAGATCTAACTAAGAACTATGTTCTACATTTTAAGATCTTGATTTCATAAGTTCATTTTCAAGTTTGTAACTTATTATTAGTCTTATAGTTCATGTAAGTGTCAAACCTAAGACTTTGATGTAACTTTGGTTCATCAAACTACATGCAACTCTTAAGTGAGTTGTGCTTCATGTCTTAGACTTGCACTAGGGTTATGATGGTCAATACTTGGTTAAGATGATGTAAACACATCAATGAGTTGTACACTTGAAGCTATATGCATCAAAGATGAGAACCATGATGAACATCAAACACCAAGACCACCGGAACACACTTAAACGTACTGTTTCTGTCCAGAACCTACTGACCAGCTGTTTCTGTAACAAACCAGTAGACCTGGGCTACTGAGACCATAATTTTTAGATATAACTTTTAGAGTAGATAACTTTTCATATAAGACTCATCTTAATCCGAGTTACGGTTTAGAATCTACGGCCCTCCGAGCGTCACTATGTCCATTTACTTTTCTGTTGTCTGTTTACAGTTTCTGTTTTTCTGGTTTCTGCAACAGACCAGTACACCTGGGCTACTGTAACCTTGATTTTCAGATAGCTCAGTTCGTGTATATTACTTTTCATTTAAGACTTGTCTTCATCTGAGTTACGGTTTAGGATTTATGGCCCTCCGATCGTCACTATGTCTTTTAACGTTGTCAGAAATTTCAGACCTACTCGCACTTATACCGTTGCCACGGTCAAACGAAGATGAGTTAGCTTCTGAAATTTTTACCACACTTAAATGACTCATAGACGGAGCCATGGCCACTGGTCTCACCTTAATTCAGTAAGGGTAGAGGCCGTGGTGACTGACTGAAATTAAGGGTAGAGGCCGTGGTGACTGACTGAAGTCAGCCTTTGTTGTAAACTACTTTCATGAACGAAACTTACTTTACGCCTTTGTTAATGATGAATGATGATAACCCTTAAGACCTTATTTACATACTTTTAAACCTATTAAGACGATTTACTAACTTAGTACTATTTGACTTAGGTTGAGGATTTCGGACCGTTTACTTGCACACCTTTCCCGACTCAACTTAACCGCTACTACATATCATTGTGAGTTATAGCATTCTCTTTTTACTTTAACTTATTTTGGGAACTGAGAATACATGCGGATTTTATGTTTTACATACTAGGCACGAGTACTTAAACTTATATATGTGTGGGTTATACAACGGCAAAAACATTCCCTTTAGCTCGGTAACATTTAATCATGGGTTTTTGAACCGTGAACGCGAATCTTAGATATGGATCCATAGGGTTTGACATACCCACTCGGGCTAGTCGCGCTAGCAGTCAACGAGTGTTTAATACTTCGTAAACATACGCACTTGCCAAGTTTACTTTCAGGGGGTGATATATTATTAAACGTTAAGTTAGTTACCGAGTGCCCACGGTTGAGCATATACTTAAACATACTGATTTGGATTACTGTTTTGAAACGCTCGTTGTAGCACTGAAATCTCGTGGCCTACTTACATTACTGTTATACTTAAACTATAGCTCACCAACCTTTGTGTTGACTTTTTAAGCATGTATTTCTCTGGTGCTTGAGGTCGCTTCCGCTATCATACTAGTTGTGCTGTAGACACCAGCTGCTTAGAGTTGTCAACGCATGAACTACATATCTTTGCATTCAAACATTTATACTTTTGAACTATGTAATGTAACGACCTTTGGGGTCACGTACACTTATGATTTGCTTCTACTTAGCGAAGCATGCTTTTGAGATGTAAAATATTTGACGTTGTTATGACGTCACTTTTATTAATGGATGCAAACTCTTTTGAAATCGCATATAGTACTTAACCTTGTAATGATCCTGTTGTTGATGGTCCATACATGATGATTTAGTATGGGGCGTCATATTTGGTATCAGAGCATTGGTTGTAGGGAATTAGGTTGCATTAGTGAGTCTAAGACCGACCCGAGTAGGATTCACTAATGGGACTAATCTACAACTTGCTAGTTTTCCTGTTTCCGCTGAACTTACTGCATGCTGCTACTTACTTTTACTGCTATGTGCCGTATGCTACTATGTGATTTCACTACTGCATGCTATTATTCGCTTTCGATTGCATGCTACTGTGTTATATTACTACATGCTACTATCTGCCTTTAGCATGTTACCTCGGTATAATACTGTTACTATTGCCATGCCACGTGCCGCTGTAAACGATCTAGGCCGCTGTAGTTGTTATGCCTGATTACGCTCTTGCTACCTATCTACCATCCATTATACCGACTTGGAGAACTTATCCTTCCCGGTTCAGATGTTTTCCTGAACTACTTTCCCACTCGTCTAACCCTAAGAACTAGTAGTGCAATCCACCTGTTACTACTGTTCCACTGTTCCAGAGATCGAAACATTACTTCACGTAATCTAGAAGATTGTTCAGTTGACACATACACTGTACGCTCTCATGACCGTCACTTAACTCTTTCATTCTTCACGACTGCTCAACGATCTAACGACACTTCTGCACTTAAGTCCCTACCACCCCTAGACATTGGATAAGTTGGGAGGACATCTCCTTTCACAAGGTCATAGTACCTTCTACTGATGCTCAAACACATCGTATTACTACTTGCTACACGTACAACACGACGCGAAACCCGGATTGAATATTTAGAAGGAACCTAACAACGTTACCTGAATCCGAACCTTTGAAGAAACTTCGGGACACTTAAGCATTAATACATGGTCTACGGAACCTACGCACCGACTTCGAGAAACTGCGAGATTAGTTATGTCAATTCTATTTTGTTGGCACATATAAAGCACTGTTAGATGAAATTTGTGTATAATTGGAAGTGATCACGTTACATTGACCATATGGATTGATATTGGAATGAACATACGATTTATTATAATATAATGACGCCAGGCCAGCGTGATTATATTGAAGTAAATCATGCAGAAGTTCCAATGTTACTACATGAGGAATATGGGGTGATCCAGGGAAAATTTTGTTTGGAATTACTTGAACGTACACATTGTAGCCTGTTAAAGGTAGGGAAGGAATAACCACGTAACTCAGATACTGTACAAGAGGGGCCTTGATTGCAGAATTGATAACCCGAAAAATTTGTATTAGAGATCGACACCCTGGTCATTTAAGGAAAAAGTTCCCAAATAGGAAAAACTTTGTACTAACTTGTGGTAGAGCAATCGTTATCTCAGTTATAGAAACTCGCATGGATCCTGATTTTGGTTAGGATACATTTCATCACAACGATTTATTATCTCAAGGCTGTTTAATATTGGAGCGATAGAAACCTTATATCTAAGAACCTTAGTGTTACGACTAATAAGCCATTAACAACCATGAAAGCTAAGTATTCTATAGGGCAAGCAAATGGTAAACTGAGGAAGATAGGGGAATAATTTAAGGTAGTACTTTAATATTAACAGGTGGGTCATTTGGAGATGACCTCATATTAACCAAACTTGGGAGTTTTAATGTAATAGTTGAAAAGGAATAGTTACCTACGTACAGGTATATGTTATTTGAGAAGATTGTTAGAATTTGTTTTTCACAGTAGTATAGTAAGATTTGATTTGGGATGAACTTTAAGATTAACCTAATACATATCGAGCTAGGAAGCTTTGAGGAAATAGTTAGCACGAACTGACTTTCAAGGATGAAAGTGGAATTTGTTTATAATGAGGGAAAATTTATCCGTATACCTCGCAAGAATGGTGAAACTATTATGGGAAGAGATGTAGCCCGAGAACTGAACCTTATTAGTTACATGACAACAACTCGAAATCCCACAATGGAAATGGGAAGGAATTCATCGCTAAAATACCAAAGACGGTAAGATGGTTAGGACATCATTTGGGTTATTATTGATCGTCTCACCAAAACTGCTTACTTTCTAGCCATGAAAGAAACCGATACAATGGACAAACTTGCACAACAATACTTAAGGAAGATTGTATTCTGTCACTTCAGTAATTCAAAGCCTATATTGAAGACCTCCCAAGAATCTCATTTTGATACTCATTCTTACGCAACTCTAAGTCCTAGCTTATTACGAGAAATCTTTATTCGGTGATAACCACAACATCATCCTTCTTACCTCGATATCCGTCATACCCGTTCGAAATTTTCCTAAAATCAATGAGTGGTTAACTCTCATCCTCATACTCTCCCATTTGTATCTCACTTATAAGCAACAACTTCACACTTAATCATTTTTAGTCAAAGGACTTATGCCCTACTAATAGTCGTCAATCATACATAAATTCAATGGTTTTTATTACCTCATATATCACTCCAAATTTTCAAAAGTTTTTTTACTCGGTTCTCATCAATCTTTTCCAACTTGTATCCCCCGAAATATGAAAATTTTGTTTACCAAATTTTACATACATTATTTTACTGTGCTATCCTCTCAAAGCTTTATAAGAAAGATAAACTTATTTTGTTTGTCATTCATACAAATTTTCGAAATCATACCCATTATATAAAAATAAAAATAAAGTAAATGATTACCTATTTTTGACAAGTACATACGAAACTTCACTTTCACTGTTACAAATCAAATCCTTTATTCAAAAGATATCATACTTTGAACGGTACGTGTTGTACATAACCCTAATTTACTAAGAACTTCGTTTCTTCTCTTACCTTGTCACCATAAACAATTTCTATAAAATTTCCGTTGCTTATTTTATAAAACTTTTCGTGTTATTCGTATCCAAGTCATCATAAAGGCTTTATAACCGTCGAAATTGAGAGATTCAGGTATATGTGATAAAGTCACTGACTACCACGTCATGCAAGGCCTTCGGACATCCACATAAACCATTCAAAACTATTGCGTCACCCCACTGATTTATTTCACCACACCAGTTTGAACAATGCTCTTCCTTACATAACTCTAAGTCCTAACTCATTCCAAGAAACTCTCATTTAGTAACATTAACACCATCGGTACTCTGACTTCATTATTAGTCACGACCTGTTTGGCATTTTGCAAATTCAAGAAGCGATTAACTTCTCATCCTCGTGCTCTATCCTTCGTACCTCACTTTTTAGCAACGGCTTCGCACGTAAATATTTTTGGCCCAAAGACTTGTATCCTGATAATTACCAAAACTGCATTTATATCATTAGTTTTCATTACCTAGTAACTGGTCGCCCAAGGATTCCAAGCTTTTCACTCAAATCTTTTCAATTCGTAACCTTTGAAATACGAAAAACTATGCTTATCAAAAAAATTTACACGTTGTTTATTTGTACAGTCCTCACAAGATTTACAGACAATGAAGGTACTAAAAAAAAACTTTTCGGTCACTTAAATGATTTATAAAATCATATATGTATAAATTTATACTTACCTATTTTGATACTAAGTTATATCTTCAAATTATTTAAAAACCGCTCCTTTACTGAGCTATTCAACTTAAGTCAAATAGTTTTGAGCAAAATGGTACACGTTGTACCTACTTCTAAATATTACTAGGAACTTCGTCCGTTTATGTGGTCACAACAAATGTTTAAAGGTTTTGCTTTTCAAAACTCCCTCGGTGGACTTTATTAAAGGCTTTCGTATTAGACTACACCATGTAAGGATCACACTTTCTCTCGCCCCCCGTTAGGAATGAAACCTACTATTAAGACCCTTGTTCAAAAAAAAAAAAATTCGAGTCACTTTGGATGGCGGTTTTATAAAATTTGTTAGAAAATCTTTGCACCCACAAAAATGTTCTTTTAAAGTTAGAGATGATAAAAATGCGAGCCGATAAATCAGTTTTCTGAGGTACACTCATTGGTCACCCTATCGTAGGAAAGGTACTAGGTGGATTACTGTTCTCAATACTTCAAGGCGAATCACAACACCCTCGTAAACTTCATCTCTATGAATCAGTATGTTGAGACACAAGAATCATTTTTGGAGATTCTTTTCACTCGGAGTAAGCCATTCGTTAGGACCAAGGGTTCACGTATCTCCTCATTCAAAACGAACCACTCGAAGAGTTCACTCTCATTCAAGACCACGCCTTTCGTGCGACTTTCTTTTGGAAATGTAACATAAGAAACTTTGAGAGCCTATGAATCTTGTTACCCCATGGGAGGGGATTGCTTAAAACATTTACGACACTCATGTGGATACTCTATATATTTCTTCCTTCATTGGTTGCAACTGTATGTTACTCTAGTTAACGTTAATCCTAACTTCAACATGTAACTGAAAGGATGAAGTTACATTGAGGAACCGTGTTTTCATTTCATCCAAGGATAGGTTCACCTGTAGTATGGAAACTAGGTAGTGTCCCTCCTTGTTCGTTCAGACCGTCCTGAAGACACTATGAATAATTATGGCCTGCAAGTTCGGTTGGTCACCTTCAGCTAAAATTTCGATTCACTTACTCAAATGAAACGTTCTTAAATATTGAGTTCCTATGCCTATGGCCTCCTTTCGAAACCAAGGGGTTAGTAAAATTCGTAGCTAACGTTATCCATACATCAAATCGCATGGTTGTAATCACTATGTTTTCCATTCTACCTGTCAGCTTATATTATGACATACACGCTCAATGTTTTAGATGAGCTTAGGAACATTCATGATGTATTTCACGTATCCAGCTTACTGAAGATGCCTGTAAGGCTAAACACACCATCTTTCCTTCTTGTGGATATACATTCAGATGACATACTCCTGTTAATCAGAAATAAAATCAATTTGTTGACCTCTTAGGACAAGAGGCTTAAGTAACGGCATATACCTATTCTCACTTTCATACGCCGAAGTACCTTTCAAGGTAGATAACTTACTACTGAGCCACGAGTCTCACAGAACTTTGATACGCCCCTTCTTATTCGAATACGGTACCATTTTTGGTCACTCCTTAAAATTTCGGGACGAAATTTTCTTTAACAGGTGGGTAATGTAACGACCCTGGATTTTCCAACGTGTATTTATTAATAATTATTATTATTAATACGTGTGATTAAACGAATGCATGTTATTACGTTTACATGTTGCCTTGATTGCCCGTACTTGACTTTTAAGTGCCCGAAACGTCTTTGTGACACATGAAACTTCACGAATAATATTTCTAGATATTATTTGCATTCATGATTAAGATTTATTAATCATTTTAATTAGCTAAGGTTATTAGTTAATTACTTGGGCTTTAATTGGGTTTACTTGTTATTATTGGAACTTGGGCTTGTTTTAAGTTAATGGACACTTGACTTTGGGCTTACAAGCCCACCCTACATTATTAATGAACTACTTAGCCCATGTCTTTCAAAGTGTAAGTATCATTTAGGGAGTTAACTAGTTAGTTGAAAGAATTAGAATCTAGTTAACTTGTTATCCCCATGTAACCACCTCTTTTAACCACCTTTTATGAGCTTTACCATGCATGGACCAACAAACATTTCACTCCCCTATTTGGGGCTGCAAACCGTGGGTTTAGAGGACCCTTTAGGGGTGTTTGTGTTTCATTTTTCATCACTTGATTTCTCTCATTCTCTCACAACTTCAAACACTCTCAAACTTGCATTTCATTTTCTCTCACATTTCTCTCTTCTTGTAAGTGTTTGAACAACTTTTCTTCCTTCTTTTCTTTAATCAAAACCAAAACATAGACTCCCATTAATCATCATCATCTTTTGTTACTTGAATACTTGTTTGTTATTAATACTTACTTACTTTGTTGTTGTTGTTTACTTACATGCTTTCAAGAATTAAACTTACTAGTTTCTTTCTTCTTTTATCTTGTAATTTTAAGAACACAACAAGAACATAAACTTACTAGTTATGTTCTACATATACTCTCTTAAAAGATTGCAAGTTCATGTGTTGATTTAACTCATACTTGAAGTTCATGAAGTAAACTTTAAAGTTTACTTTCTAAAGATCAAACCTTGGTTTGAATCTTTAAAGTATGAACAACCATGAACATTTTTCTTGTTTATTTAGTTACTACTTCATATTATGCACTTAATATTTATGTTGTTGGTTTGTTGGTCAAATGTTACTAGTTAACTTTGATCTTATACTTCTCAAAACTTAAAGTTAACTTTAAAGTTCAAGAACATATAAAGGAAACTTTTTAATTATAACTATGTATACTTATGCTTGATCTAGACTTTTGAGTTTGGATCTTCAAGATCTAACTAAGAACTATGTTCTACATTTTAAGATCTTGATTTCATAAGTTCATTTTCAAGTTTGTAACTTATTATTAGTCTTATAGTTCATGTAAGTGTCAAACCTAAGACTTTGATGTAACTTTGGTTCATCAAACTACATGCAACTCTTAAGTGAGTTGTGCTTCATGTCTTAGACTTGCACTAGGGTTATGATGGTCAATACTTGGTTAAGATGATGTAAACACATCAATGAGTTGTACACTTGAAGCTATATGCATCAAGGATGAGAACCATGATGAACATCAAACACCAAGACCACCGGAACTCACTTAAACGTACTGTTTCTGTCCAGAACCTACTGAACTGCTGTTTCTGTAACAAACCAGTAGACCTGGGCTACTGAGACCATGATTTTTAGATATAACTTTTCGAGTAGATAACTTTTCATATAAGACTCGTCTTAATCCGAGTTACGGTTTAGAATCTACGGCCCTCCGAGCGTCACTATGTCCATTTACTTTTCTGTTGTCTGTTTACAGTTTCTGTTTTTCTTGTATCTGTAACAGACCATTACACCTGGGCTACTGTAACCTTGATTTTCAGATAGCTCAGTTCTTGTAGATAACTTTTCATTTAAGACTCGTCTTCATCCGAGTTACGGTTTAGGATTTATGGCCCTCCGATCGTCACTATGTCTTTTAACGTTGTGCAGAAATTTCAGACCTACTCGCACTTATACCGTTGCCACGGTCAAACGAAGACGAGTTAGCTTCTGAAATTTTTACCACACTTAAATGACTCATAGAAGGAGCCATGGCCACTAGTCTTACCTTAATTCAGTTAGGGTAGAGGCCGTGGTGACTGACTGAAGTCAGCCTTTGTTGTAAACTACTTTTATGAACGAAACTTACTTTACGCCTTTGTTAATGATGAATGATGATAACCCTTAAGACCTTATTTACATACTTTTAAACCTATTAAGACGATTTACTGACTTAGTACTATTTGACTTAGGTTGAGGATTTCGGACTGTTTATTTGCACACCTTTCCCGACTCAACTTAACCGCTACTACATATCATTGTGAGTTATAGCATTCCCTTTTTACTTTAACTTATTTTGGGAACTGAGAATACATGCGGATTTTATGTTTTACATACTAGGCACGAGTACTTAAACTTATATATGTGTGGGTTATACAACGGCATAAACATTCCCTTTAGCTCGGTAACGTTTAATCATGGGTTTTTGAACCGTGAACGTGAATCTTAGATATGGATCCATAGGGTTTGACATCCCCACTCGGGCTAGTCGCGCTAGCAGTCAACGAGTGTTTAATACTTCGTAAACATACGCACTTGCCAAGTGTACTTTCAGGGGGTGATATATTATTAAACGTTAAGTTAGTTACCGAGTGCCCACGGTTGAGCATATACTTAAACATACTGATTTGGATTACTGTTTTGAAACGCTCGTTGTAGCACTGAAATCTCGTGGCCTACTTACATTACTGTTATACTTAAACTATAGCTCACCAACCTTTGTGTTGACGTTTTTAAGCATGTATTTCTCAGGTGCTTGAGGTCGCTTCCGCTATCATACTAGTTGTGCTGTAGACACCCGCTACTTAGAGTTGTCAACGCATGAACTACTTATCTTTGCATTCAAACATTTATACTTTTGAACTATGTAATGTAACTACCTTTGGGGTCACGTACACTTATGATTTGCTTCTACTTAGCGAAGCATGCTTTTGAGATGTAAAATTTTTGACGTTGTTATGACGTCACTTTTATTAATGAATGCAAACTCTTTTGAAATCGCATATAGTACTTAACCTTGTAATGATCCTGTTGTTGATGGTCCGTACATGATGATTTAGTACGGGGCGTCACAGTGTAAAGTGGGTTTTAAGCATTTTTTGACCTTGAATCTTCATGTTTTGTGTTTATTATGCTTAATTGATGTTAGAAATAGTTGTTATAAGGTTTATATGATGTTTTTCAAGTGGTTTTGAGGTTTAAACTTGTAAAAATCAAGTTTTGGGGCCAAAAATGTGAAAATCAGCGTGCAGGAGCTGTTCTTCAGCTCCCACACGAGTGACAGGTCACTCGTACGAGTGACCACACTTTTGAGGGTCAACCACGTGTGTGAGGGCTCACTCGCACGAGTGAGGCCTCAGTCACTCGTGTGAGTACAGGGTCAGATTTGTGGAAACTTGTTTTGGTCATAACTTTCAAACCGTAACTCTATTTTTGATGAATCAAGTATCGTTGGAATCGTAATGAAAAATACTTTCTAATGGTAAAATTTTTAGAAGCTATATCAGAATGTATTTGGGTCAGAAATAGAGATATTAGCGTGTGTGTCTAGTGTGCATGCGTTAATATGTTATTATGGGTTGAATTCTTGATATAGGCTTATGAATGATTGAATATATGATGAATATAGGTTGGAAAATGTTATTACATGTTGTTATTGATGTTCCTTATCACTCGCATAAGTGAGCCTTCACTCGTACGAGTGAGCTTTCACTCGTACAGTTGAGGCGGTCAACCGCATGGTGAACCGCACGAGTGAGTGACTACTTGAACTAGTATATTTGAAAGTTGGATCGTACGGTTGAGATGTGACTCGTACGAGTCATATGTCACTCGTGTATTCAACCGTACAGATCTACTGTTGTCTAATTAGATATTTGGCCAAGGACTAAACGTACGAGTGAGGTGTCAACCGCACGGTTGAGGTTCCTTAAACGTGCGGGTGAGTGTCACTCGTATGGTTGACTGGTCAGGTGGTTAAGTGTTCAAGTGTTTATATATTGATGCTATTGTCTTGTTGCTGGGACGATATCAAGACATGATCACTGACTTGGTTATGTTTATTCTCAGGTGGAAAGGATAAAGAGAAAGCTCAGTAGTTAGAATCTGAGCCGTTGCTGGTAATTGGTGAGTGGGTCTATCTCCCCGAGATATTCCGGGACCAACACCACGTTGTATAGAAAGAATTAACCCCCCCCCCCAATGAGCCCGTTCAAAAATAGAAGCATTTTTATTAGTTTGAAGCCAGTAAAGTCTATTAAATTTATCTTTTAGCAAACAGTCCCCAAGCCACAGCTCATCCCAAAACCTAGTACGTGAACCATCTGTAATTCTTTTTTTAAACGAGTTAGCAAATGATATGCCATTGTGATATAGGTTATTACCCACTTTAATAATGCCCGTTCAAATGGAAGAGCGACGATTTTTCGGGGGGAGGCACAATTACCTAGCCCCCCTTCGTCACCATAAATACTTTTGATGACAGATACCCAAAGAGAACCATTTCCTGTTTAAAACGCCACCACCATTTTGATAACAAAGAACAATTTTTTAAGGCAAGTGGGGTGATGTCCAACCCCCCAAATCACGTGTTTAATGCAAGTTTCCCATTTAACCCATGCCATTTTAGAGACATCGGACGACCCGCCCAAAAAAATCGACGCCTCAAACCCTCTAATTTGTCCACGACACAAGATGGTGCCGAATATGTAGAAAAAAATAGAGAGGTAAGCTAGATAAAACCGATTTAATCATAGTAAGCCTTCCCTCGTATGATAGCGATCTTACTTTCCAATCCGCGAGCCGTTTCCCGAACTTTTCAAAAACCGGGTCCCATGCTTTTGAGTGTTTCATAGACGAACCGATAGGAAGCCCAAGATAGTTAATAGGAAAAGCACCCGCCATACAACCTAGCCAACCCGCCATGCTATCTGTTTCCCCCTAGATACTCCTAAGCCATAAACACAACTCTTATGAAAGTTTATTCGTAGACCGAGGCCTCTTCAAAACATTTGAGGATTTTAGTAAGGTTTCACACATTTCTTCTATTCCAATCATCAAAGAACAACGTGTCGTCCGCATAATGTAAGTGTGTGACCCTAGTACCTCCCCTCCCAATGTGAATCCCTTCAAAACGATTAGAGGTCGCGGCTGTTTTCGTTAGGTGATTCAATCCCTCAGCCACCATGATGAATTAGTACGGGGATAGAGGATCCCTTGACGAACCCCTTTTTGAAGTGAGAATTCTTTTGTGGGAGACCCGTTAATCAGAATTGAAATCAAAGTAGAAGATAAACACACATGAATCCATTTGCACCACCTAGAATCGAAACCCATTAGTGCCATGATTTCCATTAAAAAGTTCCAATTGATGCTGTTGAAAGCCTTCTCAAAGTCGACCTTGAAAAGGAATCCGTTTCGTTTGGTTACTTTTACATCGTGGAGAACCTCATTAGCTATCAAAACCCCATCAAGAATATACCGATTTTTTATATATGCGCTTCGTTCGAATCCAATAACCGATGAGATTACCCGTTGAAGCCTTTTTGTAAGTACTTTAGATAGTATCTTGTAAAAGCTGTAACATCCCACCTTTTTCCGTTTACTTTTTCGTTTAACTATTTAAATCCCGTTATAAGTTTATAACATCTCCGGTTAATACGTGTTTGAAAAATATCTCATCTAGGTATTTCACGCACCCGCAAACGAACTTGAGGGACTAGTTTCGCCAAAATGCCAAAGAGGTGACTAGCCTTTGACTAGTCAACCCCCACCCCCATCTTTTCTTTTTCATTTCCCTTTTCTTCTTCTACTTCCATATTTTCTCTAAATTCTCCAATTTCAAGAATCATCATCTAAATCAAATCGAGCAAGCATCCATCTAAACAAATTGCATATTCGGAATCCTCTCATCTTCCTCTTCGATTCCATACCGATTTCATCAAGTTTGGGTAACTTTCTAAAATCACTAGATTTTGTGTTCTTGATGTTTTTAACTTATAAAGTTGTTAATTAGTGTCTATGGCTCAAGTCTAACATGATTATATGATTTATATGCTCGATTTCGTTATTTGAAGTAACTAGCTTAAATATGAACTTTGGTGTGTTTGATTTGGTAATTTGGTTGCTTAAATGTTGTTGTTATGGTAAAGTGCAAGTATTAAATGTGTTACTAGTAGCACTAGCTTCAATTTGATGTGCAGGTTGTTTTAGAAAACTTCATAAACTTGATTATTGGTTTTGGTGGATTTGGGTTAGGGTTTGATGAACTTGAAATGAACTTTTGATGCTTTGAATGACATGAAATGTTATTTGTAAGTGTTAGGTTGTATTGTATGCTTGATCACCTTCGAAACGGCATATCATTCATGTAAATTGGTTGTCGAATCATCGAATTTCATTTATGAACTTGAGTGCATTTAATGAGGAGCTTTGAATGTGATTTTGGTTGTTGTAAAAGTAAATGTGATGGATGAAATGTGTTTAGTTGTTTTCCTTGTTAAAATACCTTTCCGATGATATAAGATACATGCTTTGGTTGTTTGCGGGTCATAAATGGTGATTGGTTAAAGTTAGGTTCGTGCATAAAACTTAAAAACTGCCAGAATTCTCTGCACACGTAATGGCGCGGCGCGCCATATACCCGCGCGGCGTGCCAAAGTGGTCTGTCCAACTTTGTCGATTTTTGAATAATGTTTGCTATGCTACGCACCTCCAATTCACATGTAACTTGTTCTAACATGCTCATATATGATTAAAAACCTCAGAAAAATAGTTCGGGACCCGACCCGAACGTGTTGACTTTTTCGTTGACTTTGACCGACCAAAGTTTGACTTTTTGTCAAACTTAACCAAATGATTATGCAACCTTCCTAACTTGTTTCTATACTTGTATCTTGCATGAAACTTGACAATTTGATTTCACATGCTACATAATCGAGTCGTAACGAGCCATAGGACTAATTGAACATCTTTGACCTATCGTGTTTACCGTTATTGATACGACCTATTTGTTTAGGTTAAGACTAGCATTATCCTTCACACACGTTACTTTGTGAAGTACTTTTCATACGTGCACTCAAGGTGAGATCATAGTCCCATCTTTCAAACAACTTTTATGCTTTAAACTATGGGATGAGAAACATATACGTATAATACTTTTATACATTGAACACAAGTACGAAAACGAACATTCCACGTACGGGTTTGAACGAAAATCCTCAATTCAATTATCATTAGTTACACTTGCAGGGTGTAAACGTGAACTTATATTATGTGATCACATGGGCTTAACGAGCCTCATTCGGACGGTTCGCTACTGAAAGGACCCGTCCTAATCCTCCCGGACAAAGTCTTCAACAGTTGGTCCCATTGCGATGATCGACACCAAATAATGTCCTTAAAATGAGCAAATGCACAGCGGAAGACTTAATTCGTACCTGAGAATAACATGCTTTAAAACTTCAACATAAAGTTGGTGAGATATAGATTTGATGCTAGCAGCGTTATAACTATGGACCCCAAGATTTCATATACATACATAATACACTCGCAAGTGTATGGAAAAGTCGTTGAGCACTTGGTAACCATACTTAACATTTAAATCACAGCAGCATATTCTTAAATAAACCCTACACCGTACCAAGTGTAGTAACGAAACGAAGTACTGTGCAACCGTTTAAAACTGGTCGTCCAGCCCGGTTGGGGTTGTCAGGCCCGATAGATCTATCAACAGGATTTGCGTTTACGCTCCTCACGTAAATATTAGCTACCAAGTATAAAGAGATATGTCATGGTACAACTCAACGTAGAATTTAGTTTTGATCACTTGTGTCCATAACGTAAATCATTTATAAAAACAGCGCATGTATTCTCAGCCCAAAAATATTTAAAGTTTAAAAGGGACTATATACTCACCATACTGTATTTTGTAGTAAAAATACATTTAACATCATTGAACAAGTGTAGGGTTTGGCCTCGGATTCACGAACCTATATCATTTACATATTTATTAATATACATTGTTGTAATCGAACAAATTTTATATATTATTATTAGTAATGTAATTGTTATATTTAACATTTTATAAGTTTCATTATTTATTTTATAAATTTTCATTTTTCATAAAGGATTACTAATATAGTTAGGTTAATATGTCCATTTATATATATATATATATATATATATATATATATATATATATATATATATATATATATATATATATATATATATATATATATATATATATATATATATATATGTTTAGTGTTATATTTAAAATTTATAGTTTGTATATGTACGTGATTAAATAAATAATATTAGCAAGTTTAATTTATATAGTTATGTGATATAATTATATTTTTGTATACATAATATTTGTAAAAAAAAAAAAAACAATAGTTATGAAATTAATGATTTACTAATAATCAAAATTTTATTAAAATGTTAATAATAATAATAATAATAATAATAATAATAATAATAATAATAATAATAATAATAATAAAAATAATAATAATAATAATAATAATAAGAAGTATGATAATAATACTTTCATTAATAATTAATAATTATAATGATGGTATTAATAATACTTATATAATAAATAAAAATGATAAAACTAATGATAATAGTAATAATAATAATATCAAAAGATTGCTACCTCAAAAAAATGGGTTCCAAAAAAAAATATAATTGGTCTTGCCCAGAATCGAACCGTCAACCTCTCGGTTTTACATAACACCCTTTGCCACTTGACCATCCTTGCTTTTCTGTTTTATACCTACTTCTAATATTTATAACCCGAAATTTTCTATGTTCATCTTCTTCATCAATATCAAACCAATCGATCAGGAACCTTTCAACTCTCAAATTATTTGGTTGTCTTATGGTTTGAACACGAAGCAGAAACGAATTCGTATATATTATTTGAGTTAATTACAATAGAAAACGAAGAAAAATTTTGATCACAGGTATGAAAAAAAACGCGATGAACAATTTTGAACTCAATCTTTGATCTTGAAATCCAGTCACTTACAGGTAATAATTGTAACATGAAATTGGTTCTAAACACATCCGGTAATCTTTCTGTTACCTTAATTTATCCTAAAACTCTCAGCTGAAATCAAATTTTGATATGAACAAAATTGTTGTCTTTTAAAATAAAACCTTGACTTCTCGAATTCGAACACGATATGAAAAATTGGGATTTGAAATCTTGCAGAGAGTTTAAGTAAAAGATTCCTAACGAATCGACATTATTACATTTTGAATTTTCATTTGAAATTGGGTTTTCGATTTAAATGGGACAATACAGAGAGAGGTACGAACTGGGTAACAAAATAAAAAAAAAAAAAAAACATTTAAATTGAATCAGTGAATTGAAGTAATCTTAAATGATCATTGATGAAACGTTTTAGTGGTTTTTCTTTTATAACATGTAACATCCGATTTTTATAGCAAAAACTCGACAGCGGAATCAAAGGAAATAGAAAAAAATTAAATAGAAACTTCCAACAGGTTTTGTTTGTACGTACTTGTTATATTCGACTGAGAATCAGTTCTATAGACAAGATCCCAATCAGCTACAGAATGGAATTACACTCAACAGATTCGTTTCCAAGGTTTACTGTTTTAATTTTGTTAATGATAAGTATTTGTAAATAATAATAATATCAATAATAATTATATTAATAATAATAATATCAGTAATAATAATGAAATGTATAAATTTTCATATTTAAATATTTTATATAATAATGTTAATAATCAATAATTATAATTTTATTAATAATACACAAAATACTAATAATATTAATGATATCATTAATAAAAGTAATACTAATAATAAGATGAAATTAATAACAATGATGATGATCTTAATAAAAAAAATGGTGATGTTATTAATAATAATACTAATTATAGTAAGTTTAATATTATTCATGATAATAATATTATAACAACATTAACAACTATTTCAATTATTTGATATATGTCCATATATATATATCTATATCTATATATAATTAAATATAGTTTCCATTACGTCGCATTTTATTTATTTTACAATATAAATTCTAATAATTAAATTATATAATATTCCAAATTATATTTCGAATTATAAATACCTATTTAATTATTTATATTATCTATTTACAAATAGTTGTTCGTGAATCGTCAGGCTTGGTCAAAGGGTAACTAATCATTCGAATATAGATTTCAAACTTTCTAGACTCAACATTAAGATTTTTACTTATCGTGTCGGCAACATATAGAGTTTAAGGTTTAAATTTGGTCGGAAATTTCCGGGTCGTTACAGTACCCACCCGTTAAAGAAATTTCGTCCCCGAAATTTGGTAGAGGTTGTCATAAATAACAATAGGAATGTTTTTATGACGAATATGAGGTAATAATAGGGTTTTATCATTATTGGAAGATATGGATAAAACGATTCGATCATGTGAAGCGCACGAGTGAAGCTATCTCAAAAGAATGAAATGAGTGAATATGGAATTGTTTTAACCGATGACGTGATTAGGATTGATTTCCAAAATTTAAGGGATTTAAAGAAAATCTTATGTAATAAGATTTGGTTCTTCGACGATTTAGGAAACAGGATCTCCTTTGATTTAATGCGGTAATCTGTTTCGATTTCTTTGTCGGATATTTCACTATAAATCCACCTCCTTCTCTTCCTTACTTCCCACATCTTCTATCCTTTCTCCTTAATTCCTACTTTTAAACATTCGTCAATATGCTCCATCCCATTCTTATTCTTGATATACTCTTAACTTTCACATCTGTCATCCTTCTCTTTTATCTACCACCGGAAGAATCTATTTACTTCTACTATACTCTTGGATTTATAGTGTTTCTAGTTCTCCCGTGTCTCTACGTTGCAATATGTATTGATACACACGGTTTGTAGTTTCGGGGTGGTTGTTGGGTTTTATATCTTCCCTTATACCTCGATGTCCTTGCTTCTTTCTTACATAATCATTGTCATCCACAGTTAATATCTCCTCCTATTTGCTGCGATTTTTACTCCAATTTCTATTTCGAGGTCTTGTCCCTTTGTTTCTTCTTCCCGTCCTCGAGTCAAGCGAACAATGATCCGGAATTCGTAGGTATGAATTTTGGAATGAACATAGTTAATGTTCTAAGAAAGAAATGGTAATGGCACGATTTTTGACTTGTAAAATTACTAGAATATCCTGGAAAAGACCGAATCACCAAGAAAAATATTTGTCTTGATATGTTTAGGTATTTGATAGAATGTAAGAGCCGTGTAACATGGCACATGATGATGGTACTGTGAATCATCACATTCCATTAGAAACTCAACATGACTTACTGTAATATAATGAAGTTGATCAAGTTTCATTATATTATACTAATTCACGCATCAGTTCCCAACACTGCTTCAAAACATTCATATTTTAAACTTGAAGATTTCAGAATTTAGAAACTAACACAGTTTCTTTTATGTTGTAACGCAGATATTACGGGAAGATAGATGATTGCAGATAGGAATAGTTGTGAAAATATCTTTAGAAATATGGAGAATATGTATAGCGGAAAATATGAAGATATCTTATAATATCTAAGATAAGATGATGATGAATAATATCATCTGAAAAAGTTTAGAATAAGGAGTAGGGTTCATACTGACGGTTTCAACAGACACTGAATCATTTGCATTATTTGAAGGCAGGTTCATTCCTTGTATTTGTTCTTTGTTTCCTTCACGGTTAGCTCAATCCATTTCTCAGCACTAAATTTCCTATCGAGCGTTCCTAACATTCCCTTCTTTATCATCAAACTTTTGGCCATTTAGGCCATCTAAAATTTTACTGTTTCCTCTGCATTTAATGCAGTCATATCTGAATCGTCGATTATCAATCCGAGGTGTTTTTGGGCGAATTGTGTTTTTAGATGATTAAATGCTGATGATAACATGGCGGAGTATGAAAGGTTCCCCGGTAACGATGAGGAAAACCAATCGTATATATCAAAGTTATAATAAGACTTATTCGAATGAAAGGTCGAAGTTGTTCTGCTGAAGCTGTGACAAAATTGGCTACTTTGAAAAGGAATCGTAAGGTTGTTTTTGCTAATAAATGCTAAAGAATTCGTCGCGGTACGTGTTAAACTATGACTTTGGGTTCAAGAGTTTTTCATGTGTATAGATCTTTTCTTCTGTAGATGAAGTGCGGTCGGTTCAACTTCTCGATTGAGGTATTTTCAAGAATCCTGATAGGTTTGTACGCGGATTGTAAACGTCGAGATACAAATGACGTTTAGGATGAAATCAAGTGGCAAACTTGAAGAATTGTTTAGTTTCATATGTTATAATCAATATTTTAATTCATTTTAATTGTCCAAAGTTAGCAGTCCAATAGTCCAGTTGTCCACTAGTCCAATATATTCATATATAATTTAATATATAATATTCGAATTAATTAATACGTATCGTGACCCGTGTACCGGTCTCAGTATTGATCACAACTCAAACCATATATATATTTTGGAATCAACTCCGACCCTGTATAGCCAACTCCAACATTCACATATAGAGTGTCTATGGTTGTTCCGAAATATATATATAGATGGGTCGATATGATAGGTCGAAACCTTGTATACGTGTCCCGTTATTTAAAGTGCGTAAAAGTAAATAACAGAAATTAAATGACAATAAATAAAATGTAATACGGAATTAACAGTTAGCTGGGAACAGTTAGCTAGGAACAGTTAGCGTGGAATCTTAACAATATTTCAATTAATTAGTTCGTTTGTTTCTAACAATTTTTATTTGTCCAATGTTTTCTTCATTATGCCACTTGTTGGATTCCGATAGGTCAAAATTCAAATATGTAATTTGAATGAAAATGATTGTTCTGTGGTGAACGGATACGTATATCGGTAGCTGTAAATAGGATAGTAAATGACCGTTGAATCAGATTCGAAGAATGTACAGTGTAACTGGTTAATGTGAAATCTAAATATTCCTCGGGTACTACCTACCCGTTAAAATATTTTCATCATTAACAGTTTGTACGAAAGAATTTTTAATCACCATTTTTATAAAAATATACTTGCATATATATTTCCTTCAGATGTAATCATGGATTTAATGAGTCAATAAAGTATTAAACTCATTTGATTTATCGTTAGTACTTGATTACATGATCTCTAAAGCATTATAGATTACATAATCGTCATGTCGAACGAAGACAAATGAGGTAGAACGATATGTAAAGCGAAGGTAATCGATGTAGAACGATATGTAGAACGAAAATCATACTCGAAGTATAGATGAGGTTTTTGAGGTATATGATGTGGATATCCGAGATACTGATTGTGATGTTGAGGTTTATGACGCAGTTGTGGTTGGGAGTGATAAGGGTACTACCGGCGGTGATGATGATAGTGCTGATTATGCTGCTGGTGCTGCCGCTGGTGTTTGTAACCTTGGCACTATGTTCTCCAAAGCCGTTACACGAGCGCGAAGTTCGTTAACTTCTGCTAGTACACCGGGATGATTGATGGTCGGAGCGAGCGGATGAACAAGATTCGTGATATGGGATATTATGTAATCGTGACGAGATACTCTAGAAATGAGCGAGAAAATGGTTTCTCGAACAGGTTCGCCGGTAAGTGCTTCAGGTTCATCGCCAAGAGGGCAATTTGGTGGATGGAAGGGATCACCCTCTTCATGTCTCCAGTGACTTAGTATATTACGAACCCACCCCCAATTCATCCAGAATAGATGATGGGAGATTGGTTGATCCATTCCGGTGATGCTGCCTTCGGAGCTTGAATGAAAATCTATATCGGCATAGCTGTCATAATCTGAGGAATTCGAACTAGATGCGGAATCCATCTTGTATAATCGGAAAAATGAATTTTTGGTATGAAATAGATTATAGAAGTTAGATTTGGTACTCTTCTATACATACTTTACATATGTATATATAATACCAAAATCCCGTAAATTACGTAGAATCTTTGAAAAGATGTCAACTAAAGTCCAAAGTAACAGATATGCTAAGATATGAATTTTGTCTATACACTATCGATGCACTAAATGCAGTAAGACGTGTCTAGACTTATGAATGATAATCAGGCAATTCCCTAAGGATAATAAGCAAATAATTTACGACTAGAAATGATAAGCAAAACTTTTGACATGCAGGCACGGTCGAAGTCCAGACTCATTAATGTATCCTAACAGCTACTAGTTAGACACACTAATGCAAGACCTGGTTCACTAAGACCACCGCTCTGATACCAACTGAAAGGACCCGTCCTAATCCTCCCGGACAAAGTCTTCAACAGTTGGTCCCATTGCGATGATCGACACCAAATAATGTCCTTAAAATGAGCAAATGCACAGCGGAAGACTTAATTCGTACCTGAGAATAACATGCTTTAAAACGTCAACATAAAGTTGGTGAGATATAGATTTGATGCTAGCAGCGTTATAACTATGGACCCCAAGATTTCATATACATACATAATACACTCGCAAGTGTATGGAAAAGTCGTTGAGCACATGGTAACCATACTTAACATTTAAATCACAGCAGCATATTCTTAAATAAACCCTACACCGTACCAAGTGTAGTAACGAAACGAAGTACTGTGCAACCGTTTAAAACTGGTCGTCCAGCCCGGTTGGGGTTGTCAGGCCCGATAGATCTATCAACAGGATTCGCGTTTACGCTCCTCACGTAAATATTAGCTACCAAGTATAAAGAGATATGCCATGGTACAACTCAACGTAGAATTTAGTTTTGATCACTTGTGTCCATAATGTAAATCATTTATAAAAACAGCGCATGTATTCTCAGCCCAAAAATATTTAAAGTTTAAAAGGGACTATATACTCACCATACTGTATTTTGTAGTAAAAATACATTTAACATCATTGAACAAGTGTAGGGTTTGGCCTCGGATTCACGAACCTATATCATTTACATATTTATTAATATACATTGTTGTAATCGAACAAATTTTATATATTATTATTAGTAATGTAATTGTTATATTTAACATTTTATAAGTTTCATTATTTATTTTATAAATTTTCATTTTTCATAAAGGATTACTAATATAGTTAGGTTAATATGTCCATTTATATATATATATATATATATATATATATATATATATATATATATATATATATATATATATATATATATATGTTTAGTGTTATATTTAAAATTTATAGTTTGTATATGTACGTGATTAAATAAATAATATTAGCAAGTTTAATTTATATAGTTATGTGATATAATTATATTTTTGTATACATAATATTTGTAAAAAAAAAAAAAAAAACAATAGTTATGAAATTAATGATTTACTAATAATCAAAATTTTATTAAAATGTTAATAATAATAATAATAATAATAATAATAATAATAATAATAATAATAATAATAATAATAATAATAATAATAATAATAACAATAATAATAATAATAATAATAATAAGAAGAAGAAGTATGATAATAATACTTTCATTAATAATTATAATGATGGTATTAATAATACTTATATAATAAATAAAAATGATAAAACTAATGATAATAGTAATAATAATAATATCAAAAGATTGCTACCTCAAAAAAATGGGTTCCAAAAAAAAATATAATTGGTCTTGCCCAGAATCGAACCGTCAACCTCTCGGTTTTACATAACACCCTTTGCCACTTGACCATCCTTGCTTTTCTGTTTTATACCTACTTCTAATATTTATAACCCAAAATTTTCTATGTTCATCTTCTTCATCAATATCAAACCAATCGATCAGGAACCTTTCAACTCTCAAATTATTTGGTTGTCTTATGGTTTGAACACGAAGCAGAAACGAATTCGTATATATTATTTGAGTTAATTACAATAGAAAACGAAGAAAAATTTTGATCACAGGTATGAAAAAAAACGCGATGAACAATTTTGAACTCAATCTTTGATCTTGAAATCCAGTCACTTACAGGTTATAATTGTAACATGAAATTGGTTCTAAACACATCCGGTAATCTTTCTGTTACCTTAATTTATCCTAAAACTCTCAGCTGAAATCAAATTTTGATATGAACAAAATTGTTGTCTTTTAAAATAAAACCTTGACTTCTCGAATTCGAACACGATATGAAAAATTGGGATTTGAAATCTTGCAGAGAGTTTAAGTAAAAGATTCCTAACGAATCGACATTATTACATTTTGAATTTTCATTTGAAATTGGGTTTTCGATTTAAATGGGACAATACAGAGAGAGGTACGAACTGGGTAACAAAATAAAAAAAAAAAAAAAACATTTAAATTGAATCAGTGAATTGAAGTAATCTTAAATGATCATTGATGAAACGTTTTAGTGGTTTTTCTTTTATAACATGTAACATCCGATTTTTATAGCAAAAACTCGACAGCGGAATCAAAGGAAATAGAAAAAAATTAAATAGAAACTTCCAACAGGTTTTGTTTGTACGTACTTGTTATATTCGACTGAGAATCAGTTCTATAGACAAGATCCCAATCAGCTACAGAATGGAATTACACTCAACAGATTCGTTTCCAAGGTTTACTGTTTTAATTTTGTTAATGATAAGTATTTGTAAATAATAATAATATCAATAATAATTATATTAATAATAATAATATCAGTAATAATAATGAAATGTATAAATTTTCATATTTAAATATTTTATATAATAATGTTAATAATCAATAATTATAATTTTATTAATAATAAACAAAATACTAATAATATTAATGATATCATTAATAAAAGTAATACTAATAATAAGATGAAATTAATAACAATGATGATGATCTTAATAAAAAAAATGGTGATGTTATTAATAATAATACTAATTATAGTAAGTTTAATATTATTCATGATAATAATATTATAACAACATTAACAACTATTTCAATTATTTGATATATGTCCATATATATATATCTATATCTATATATAATTAAATATAGTTTCCATTACGTCGCATTTTATTTATTTTACAATATAAATTCTAATAATTAAATTATATAATATTCCAAATTATATTTCGAATTATAAATACCTATTTAATTATTTATATTATCTATTTACAAATAGTTGTTCGTGAATCGTCAGGCTTGGTCAAAGGGTAACTAATCATTCGAATATAGATTTCAAACTTTCTAGACTCAACATTAAGATTTTTACTTATCGTGTCGGCAACATATAGAGTTTAAGGTTTAAATTTGGTCGGAAATTTCCGGGTCGTTACAGCTACCGTTAGCAGATGAAATATATTTTCGGGTCTAGTATATGTTCTAACACTACGCAAAGGGTGCAAAACAGTTAAGTTTGATAATTGGGTGCCCGCGAAACAAATAACTTTGGAATGCAAATGATTTAGATAATCATATTATATTAAATCTTGTGGTTCAAATGCAACGTTTACTAAAACACCTATGATTTCACCAACGTTTTCGTTGACAGTTTTCTATATGTTTTCTCAGGTCCTTGAAAGCTACTTGATACATGCTTCCGCACTATTTTTGATACTTGCTTGGATGTCGAGTATACATGCATAGTTGGAGCGTCTTTTGACTACTTTAAATTGTGTCGCATAGGTTTCATTCGTACGTTAAACATTGTAATGTAACTAGTCTTTTGAACTACATTTGTAAACTTGAAACATCCTTTTACTTATGAAATGAATGCGACATATTTTGGTCAAACGTCATGATAAAGACTTATGACCAAGTAACGGGACCTAAGTAGTCGGTGCCGTCAAACATGATTTGGTCGGGTCGCTACAAAAGCTCCCAATTAAACTTATGGGTCGGTAGTCACCAAATCCTTGTGGATCAGTTTTCTTGGGGATTAAGGCAACGAAGAAAGAGTTACACCCCTTTGAGATTTACCCTACCTCCCAAAATCTAGTGAAAGCGTCAAGTAAATCATCTTTAATCACATCCCAATATTTGATAAAGAATTTCATGTTAAAACCGTCAGGACCCGGGGCTTTCTCACCCCCACAATGTTTTATCGCATCCTGGATTTCCGCGAGGGTGAAGGGAACTTCGAGGCCTGATGCTTCTGCGAAAGACAGTCTTTTTTCAAGTGGTCAACTTATTCTGAACGATCTCGGAGTTGTGTCGCTGAACCTATTCATGAAATAATTAAAAGCCGATGTTTTAATCTCGTCGGGGTTTTCTGTCCACAACCCGTTCGAATTAATGCCCCTGATGTTATTTTTGTTTTGCCTTCTTTTGATACAAGAGTGGAAAAATTTACTGTTTTCATCCCCATCAGTCACCCACTTAATCCTTGCTTTTTGTTTCAGGATGTCAGCTTTTTCTTTGTCTTTGTGAAACCACTATTTCCTCGTTTCTAACCACAATGCAATTTCATCATCCGTAAGATCCCGAGTACATACTATATCATCCCATTTTGCTACTTCTTTTTGTAGGGATTCAATTTCCATGTTCAAACTATTAAATTTTGGGTTACATTTCTCTTTCAATACCTCTTTAACTTTCTTTAACTTATCTCGAAACTTGCAATCAACCCTTGAATTTCTCGTACTGGCCCTCCATACGTCTTAGATCAAATCATCACACTTTCCATCTTCGAACCAATTATTAAAATTCTAGTAGGTCTAGGTCCAAAATCATTATCCGAATCCTTTAGAATAATAGGAAAACGATCGGAGTGTTCCCTATCAAGGGTGCGTGCAGTTATACCCTCCCAAGAAGCTAAACATCCTTCCGAAACTAGGAACTGATCTAACTTACTGTACTTAAGACCATCATCCCTAAATCTAGTGAACTTCGTGCCACCCATTGGAATCTCAATAAGATGTATTGTATCAATGAAGTCATTAAATATTTTAGCCCTATTTGCAAAAAATCAAAGTTTTTCCTCTCTGATCTTTTTCTCACCTCATTAAAATCCCCGCATAAGATCCAATCATCGACGTCAACCTGCATGATATTCTCAAGACTTTCCCAAAATTTATGTTTCAAAATATCGTTGTGAAGCCCATAAACGTTTATTATAATCGAATCCACTGATTTACCCACCCACCGGCCCCTAATTCCTAAAAAGTAATTCCTTTATACCGTCCCCATAACATTAAATGTCGATGGGTCCCATATCAATATTAGCCCACCCGCAAACCCGATAGCCGATTTAAAAACGTAATTAAAATTTTGGTTCCCCCATAACATTTCGACGAAACCATCTTTAACGTGTTTCCTTTTTGATTCTTGGATTGCTAAAACATCGGGGTTATGAGAATGAATTAAATTTTTTAGCCATCTAAATTTCTCCTTTTCGAGTTTCTTGAGCCCACACACATATATTGAAATTATCTTCATTTTTAAATAAAATATGAAAGAAAACGACTTATTGAGGGGAAATTACTTCCTTAGAGGAGGCCCGATCCATTCAAGCCCAATTTCCTCACCGAACTCTTTTAGCCCCGAGCTGCTTTCCAAATAGGCTTTATCAAAATTTTATGTGGAAGCATTAGATAATTTCGAATTATTTGCTACCCCTTTCTTTTTTGCTATTTGCTTCTCGCCAAATTTGTCTGTCAACTATTTTTGATTCGATGCCTTGTGACCTTCAGAACTGTCGACCCCATTTGCCTCCACGTCTATATGACTAGTGTACCCCTCAGGAGTATTGCCTTCCACCACGTTTTCTTTATGAAGGTGGGGGGAGCCAATTATATAATCCATACGTATATAAAGGCGTAGGTCAAAACCCAGGTGGATAGTCGACGTCGTTATAATTAGCTGCATTGTTTTGCGGTTCTATGACCCCCAAAGTGCCGGTAGCAGTCATCAATTTTTCCGCAGGTTTAGACTACTTTTTTAGCCTTAAATGGATCGTAGGGTACCCTGGGATCAAAAGAAGGGATGGGGGAGGCCCGTCATCATCTTCTGAGGAATCAATATCATGATTACTAATCTCAACCAAACCATTGCACCCACCACCTATAACCTATTCCCCATCTTTTTTATCCGCGTGCACTTCCATTAATACAGGTGAATGTCCCGTGAGATCGTTGACATCTAGTACCATGTTAACTTTCGATTTCAAATCCTTATCGAGGGATTCAACGTTCACCTTAGATGAGAAACTCAAGGGATTTAGATCCTTGCTCCCAAAAAAAGAACTCTCGGAGACCCAAGTTTCGGGTTGCTTACTGTCATGTTTATCATGATCAAAATTATCACCCATCATATCGTTCGATGAAATAGACTTCAGTTCTTCATCCATAATTAAATTAGCATCGAACTCAGGAGGTTTCGAATCCGATATACCATTACTGTCATCACTCTCATCATTCTTTGGATTAACATCGACCTCAAAAATATCTCTTGTATCTTCCGAAACATAGGCAAAAAAGATAGAATTTTTGGATGTAACCCGGACTATATCGTGGACCAGGTGAGAATCCGTTAATTTCACGAGCACTTTTTCAACTATCAAATTTTGATTACCCTTTAACGTGCAATTAGAAAAGTCCATAAGTTGACCCCACCAACTAGCAATTGAGTTAAATGTGTTTTCATTCCAAAACTAAATCGGGATACCCGTAATATTAAGCCAAGTGATCCTACCTTGATACGTATGCTTCACATCCCATTCCCGTATGTTTGACATCTACTTATGTATACAATGGTTTTTAGCATTAAGGATTAATGACGCTTGAACTTCGGATTCAAAGATTAACATTACATCCATTCCGCCAAGATACTTTACCTCAATATTGGTTAAGTTTTCCATTTCGCATAAAAATAGGATGTTTTTGAGATATTCACATTTTAGGACTGCGCTTATAATCGATTTCTTGAAGACCTCTTTGTCGATGATCTTTTCATCCACTGAAACTTCCCGGAATTTGCCATTACAATCCCAACGATTAAACCCACCAATATTAACCAATTCTTTTGTGATATCACTAGTGAATCCCTCTTTGTTACCTACCACCTCCTTGTATGCCGTACCATCAGTTTGCCTAGCATTGGGGATAACATGTCTATACGAGTGCCTAGTCTCCTGATTCATGGGAGCCATTTTGGAAGTCTGTGTATGTCGATCATAGGCTTTGATAGCTCTAAACCAACCACTACCCACATGAATGGAGTTTAGTCTCTTCAATAGGAATTCCAAATCAGAGACTTCTAAGAATCTAGCAAATCCGAACTTGTTTCCATTCTTGAGTCGTTTAACAAAAGGGATGAAAATGTCATAAACCTTACCGTACCTCCCCAAAAAGCCACGAAGATCATCTTTTGACCATGATTCCAGGATGCCATATACCATAATAGAAGTAATCGCCGCCTGATTCGGTTTAAAAGTATTGTTATTGATGGTGATGTTATTAGGGTAAGTGGCCACATTTTTAGGGTTAGAAGAAGGGATCCATTTTTGGTGGGTCTGTGTTTTGTAGGCGTAAGGATTACCGAATCGATGAACGAGATTCCTGGCACTTGAAAACGTGATTTCCGGTAGTCTGTTAACCCGTCGCCTTCTTTCAACCACCGTCCACCCATCGTCAATTTGTTGATTAGGAGTAGGTTGAGGGGGATTGTGTGTTTTGTGGGGATGTAGGTCACGCTGTGGGGGAAGAGGAGGGGCATGTTGGCGGCGACGGCTAATGGTTGCCGGAGTGAAAGGCGACGATGGGAAGGGGAGGATTGGGGGGGGGGGGGAGCATATTATGGTTTTAGGATTAGATCTCCGGTAACATTTTTAGATTATTGGTTCTAATTCCAAATATTCCACTTAATGATACGATGTGTACCTTTAGAGTTAGCACTCTCAGGTGACGAGTACACAACTCTTACATTCGCAATCCATCTGTCATGATTTTTTATTTACCCAAGGCCTGTCTGCCTTTCGCGGGTTATTTTTTTTTTACTCGTTCCTGAGACTCTACACACTTCTTCCGAGAACCACACGATTTTAAAAAATGTAAATATAAACTAAGTGCACATGAACGATTCGCGGTTAAACCCACGATAAATATGAATCCAATTCTACAAAATTGGAGTATGGGGGAGGTAAGATGTAGACAATCCTTCCCCTATCTTAGAATAAAGAAAAGTCATTTCTTCACCCAGAGTGAAACACCTAAAGAGTAGAGAAAGTCCCTCTCTGAATGTTCAATGGATAAAGAGATTGCTTCCGAATGTACCTCCGACCAATAAGTAGGTTAAAAAAATTAAATGAAAATAAAATAAAATAAAAAAGTGTGAGACGCCATGAAAATGGTAGAATCAAATTTTCATAGGATTTAAACCTGCTTGAAGTTCAATTTAGGCTTTAAGCGTCAGTCTAGTCGTCACTAAATTGACGGTTTCTGTTGACTCGATTAAAAGAGCCATTGGATTTATACTATAATATATTATGGATTTATACTATAATATATTTCTATTAATGTGCAATTACTATATGTATGCGGGTTACGGGTATAACTGCGGGTCGCTCAAATAGGTATCACAATTTAGCTGGTCGGATTTTACAAGTAGTAGCGAATATGATATATTCATGAACCGCCTGCAACCGATTGTAGGGTGCAAAATTTTATCCAACCCGAATTCAAAGGTATTTATTTTGAATTTACCCGCTCATCATGAGCAAATATATATGCCGATTATGAGTTTTTTTTTCGTACATTTATCATCCCAATTTATCATCTCGATGTGTCTTAAGTTTTTCTTTGACTAAATTAGAGTGAATTATAAATAGATGACATGCATTGCTCACTCATATGAACATACTCGACGACATCTACTCGCTAATTTGAATATTCTCAACTGTCAACGAAACTAACCCTTACCTATTTTGTCATCGGATTATAGTCGCTAATCCATGCCCGATAGTTACTTTACCATGAGGCATCTAACTAGTTTTCTCAATATAATCCAGAAGTGTTAAGTTTATACTAACGCTCAATATGTCCCACTAACAGTCTCGATAAGTAAAATGGAAAAGTTTGTAATCAAAATCAATATAATAAATATTTATAATCTTTTTAAAAGATATAAAGTTGCAAGTTGCAAGCGATTCTACCTTTTAATCAAGTATACAATGCATTTAATCCAGCTATAATGACATATGTAGAAGTTAAAGCTGCAAGTTGCAGCTGATTCTACCTTTTTATCAAGTAAAGAATACATTTAATCGATCGAGCTGTGATGACTTGTAAAAAAAATTTGCCGACAGAAATAAAATATCAAGTTCGCTTTATTTAGATACTTGATTGATTAGTGATTTTACAAAACCCATACTATCTTGATTTGAGAAATTAATTCTTAATACTACTACTTACTAGAGATATAAGCAAGAGTGAGTTTGTAATGCAAAGTTTAATTTAATTAATGTTTGAAAAGATTTTCCAAGGGTAATTAAGGGTATAAAAAGATTTTTTTAAGGGTAATCAAGAGTATAAAAGGGATAATGCAAAGTTTAAAAGAGAGGGAATTAAGGGGACCATTAGGCGTGCATTGCAATTATTCCATAAATAATTAGGGATTAAATCTTGTAATTAGAATAAGAAGTGGTCCTCGGATCATTGAACGGAGTGGAGAATTTGAATTTAATTTCTTGTAATCTTAAATGTTATTTAATTAAACCATAATTGCTCCAATTTTTGTAAATATTCGATTCCAGATAAACCCTCCAATTACTAATTTATCATGTTTCTGTCACCTTAGTTTTTGCCAAAAGAACCCTATTCTTGATTTGGCAACAAACTAAAATCATTTCTAAATCTAATAAGCTACTACACTTCACACTTGTGAAATCATCTTTTTAACGTATCAACTTACTGTTAAATTAAATTGACAATGTGAATTATATTATTTTTGACGTGTCAACTTATTAAATTAAATTGACAATTTGAATTATGTTATTAGGTAACATTAACGAATCATAATGATAATTTCTTCAGATATTTAGTTAGTGATATAAGGGAGCGTAAAAATTAATTAGACGTTAAACAGATCATTTGATCTACATCACTTGTATCTTTATTAGATCATCATATATATCTTATATATATTATAATTTATGTTTTTCGAAAAAAATTATCCGATTTCGGTAATTGCAGGTATAACACAACTTGGTGTTTGTTTAGCCCAACTAGACACCCTTAAATCTATCTTGGGCTTGGAATGGCCCATAACTTAGGCTATGAGTTTATATCTAACTTTAACTCTTTTGTACATCAAGCATGCTTTCTTAAATTGTGATTATAATATACTTCAAAACATGTTTGGTAGTATGTGAATAAAACTGATAATATACGATTAATCACACTTTTATGGATAACGTTTTCTCTATTCATATTATCCTATAAAGAAAGAGTAATTTTACACAGATATATGCACTCTAACTGAGTTATCTTGTAATATTCCTCATATTTTACTAACCACCATAAGATATATAGCTAGTGATCGAAGTTTGACCTTATTTTTATTGTGAATATATCAAAACTCCAACCATTATACTATATTGTGTGTATTCAATTTTAATTTTATTTAATTTGATTACCATTTTTTATGGTTTTCAAGTATCATTTTTTGCTTTAAACTTGATTAAATAATAATCTGGATTAATTAGTTTAGTTTCAGGAAACCTTGTAAAACTCATTATCATTAGATAAATATGTTATTAAACGGATTGAAACATATAGATGGTTCATGTAACATTGAGTTGTAGCTCAACTGGTAGTGGTCTGTCTCTCTTAGTGAGAGGCCAGGAGTTCAACTCTGCTGGGCTGCAACATTGCACATAATGTTATCCCTGAACTGAAGTATTCACCCAGTTCGCCTTTCGCTTAGTGCAAGGGCAACTGGGAAGAGGGGGGAGAGGGGTGGGGGGGGGGGGGGGGGGTGGTTACCGGCCATGCCCTCGGATTGGTCCGGGTTTCTTCCAAATCAGTAGTTATGGGCGGGTTATGCAACTACGGGAGTGGAATGCGTGTGTGGCTTAGTCCCATTGGGTGATTCCAAACTGATGTAAAAAAAAAGATGGTTCATGTTAAATGTGATGACCGTCCAAATCCATTTGGACGAATACATCATTCATTAATTTCATAGTGAGGTTTTGACCTCTATATGATACATTTTGTAAACATTGCATTCTTTTGAAAAGGTACACCATAAATGAATATATAAATTCAATGTTTTTGACGTTTGATGATTTCTACGTATAGACAATCATCGTATATAATAGTTTCTAACAATACATCCGTTGACAATACAGTCAAATAAGATACATGGTGATGATTTTGTGAATGCAAAGTTTTCTCGAATAAAGCATGTATGACTCTATGCACATAGCTTGTATAACGTATAAGCAAACAGCGGAAGACTTCTAGGAACCTGAGAATAAACATGCTTAAAAGTCTCAACACAAAGGTTGGCGAGTTCATAGTTTTAATGTTGCGCATAATCTGTATATAAAGGTGGATCACAAGATTTCAGTTGTTTCATCCGAAACGTTTATCAAATTATTCTACAAGATTGAGCACCCTGGTAACTAAACTTTAACCTTATAATAAGTACCCATGTTTTAACATACATTCAACCAACATGTACAATACACGCAATCCAACGTGTACTTGTATCCATTGCGTTTAAAATAAATTGCATGTATTCTCAGTCCAAAAATATTTAAAGCATTTAAAAAGGGATCTATAAACTCACCTTAACAGCACATAAGGTCATTCACCGAAATGTGACCGAAACTCGGAATGCAAAATAACCGTAGATCTCAACCTAGAGAACATATGTTGGTCAATACATGTCTAACAAGCTAGGTCGGGTCATAGTGTATCACAATCCTAATGCTCGAGAGCGACATGAAAAAGTTAACAAAAGTCATCTCAAAAGTTAACCTGACCCAATATAATCTTTAAATCTATACATGTTTATTATATTAACATAGTATAAGTCTTGATAATTGAACGAATTTCTAGTTTATCAAACTCAAAATATTATTTATGTAGCGACCCGACAAAATCGTCATTGACGGTGCCGCTAACTTAGGTCCCGTTACGTGGTCGCAGTCCCTATATGATACTCGTTTGACCGAAATAATGTCGCATTCATTTGAAACGTATAAGACTTTCAAAGTTTAGTTTACAAAACCGTTCGACAACGAGTTTAAGTTTACAAAGGTATAAAGTATAAATGAAATCACTTGCGACATAATTAGTTTAAAATCACGGTTGCTATAAATAGCGTATGTAAACAATATGTTTGAAACCAAAGGTGCTATCACTAGCGTATGCATGTATGTATGCTTGACTCCAAGCAAGAAATCAGAGTGTATGCATGTATGCTTGACTCCAAGCAAGTATAAGTGTACGCGGAAGCATGTATCAAATAGCCATGTATGAACCTGAGAAACATATAGAAAACTGTCAACGAAAAACGTTGGTGAAATTATAGGTGTTTTAGTAAACTTTGTATTTGAACCACAAGATTTAATATAAGATGATTATCAAAATCATATGCATTCCAAAGTTGTTGTTTGTATCGCGGGCACCCAATTATCAAACTTAACTGTTTTGTACCCTGTTACGTAGTGTTAGAACATACACTATACTCGAAAATATATTTCATCCGCTAACGGTAGCGAACCGTCCGAATGAGGCTCGTCAAGCCCATGTGATCACATAATATAAGTTCTCGTTTACACCCTGCAAGTGTAACTAATGATAATTGAATTGAGGCTTTTTGTTCAAACCCGTACGTGGAATGTTCATTTTCGTACTTGTGTTCAAAGTGTAAAAGTATGATACGTATATGTTTCTCATCCCATAGTTTAAAGCATAAAAGTTGTTGAAAGATGGGACTATGATCTCACCTCGAGTGCACGAGTATAAATGTACTTCACAAAGTAAACGTGTACATGAAAGTTGCTTAGCCTTGACCTAAACAAGTAAGTTGTATCAATTAACAGATTACGACACAAGGTCGGGCGAAATGTGTTCAATTAGTCCTATGGCTCGTTACGACTCGAATATGTAGCATGTGAGTCACGTTATCAAGTTTCATGCAAGAATCAAGTATAAAATAAGAATAGAACGATTGCATAAGTGTTTTGTTAAGTTTGACTAAAAGTCAAACTTGGTCAAAGTCAACGAAAAAGTCAACGGGGTCGGGTCGGGTCCCGAACTATTTTTCTAAGCTTAGAAATCATATATGAGCATGTTGTCCAAGTTTCATGTTGATCGGGGGTGTGTAGCATGCTTAGAATTGAACGAAAATTGACCAAAATGGGCAGTATGCCTCAGATGCGCCGCAAGTTATTTAAATACACATTGCAAGTTATTTATGAATAATTAATATTCCAACTTATTGTATGTGTGTGTGTATATATATATATATATATATATATATATATATATATATATATATATATATATATATATATATATATATATATATTTAATTAAATATATATATCTATTTACAAATAGATGTTCGTGAATCGTCGGTCAATAGTCAAGGGTTAACTGAATATATAACATTAGTTCAAAAAGTTTGAGAATCAATATTACAGACTTTGCTTATCGTGTCGGAAACATATAAAGATTAAGTTTAAATTTGGTCTGAAATTTCCGGGTTGTCACAATACCTACCAGTTAAAGAAGTTTCGTCCCGAAATATGATTGGGATGGTCATGGCTGACAATAAGTATGTTTTCATGAAGCATACGAGCTGAAAATTAGAGTTTTATCATCATTGAGTAATATAGATAAAACAATTCGATTTTGTGAAGAGTACGAGTGAAGTTATCACAAAAGAGTGAAATGAATAAATGTAGATTCGTCATATCTTTTGACGTAGATAGGATTGATTTCCGGAGTTCAAGGGATTTAGAGAAAATCTTCGTAATAAGATTTGATTCTTCGATAATTAAGGAAATTAGGATCTTCTTTGATTAAATGCGATAACCTGTTACGATTGCTCTGTCAGATTTTTCGCTATAGATCCACTCCATTCGTTTCTTTATTTTCACAGCTCACCTTCTATTCTTCCTCCCTCAACTCATACTTTAAAGTATTCGTCAATATGCTCCATCCGGTTTTGGTTCTTGATGTACTCCTAACTTTCATATCTATCATTCTTCTTTTTCATCTGCCGCCGGAAGAATCTATTTACTTCTACTATACTCTTGGTTTTATAGTGTTTTTAGTCCTCCCGTGTCTTTATATTGCTATATACATCGATATATACAGTTTGTAATTTCTGGGTTGTTGTTGAGTTTTATATCTTCCCTTATATTTCGATGTTTCTGCTTCTGTCTTTCTATAATCATTGATATCCATAGTTAATGCTCTCTCCTATTTGCTACCATTTATACTCCCATTTTTATTTCGGAGCTTCATGCTTTTGTTTTCTTCTTCTTCCCGTCTTCAAGTCAAGCGAATAATGGTCCAGAATTCGTAGCTATGGAATTTCAAATGATCATAATATACAAAGCAGAAAGGAAAGGTAATAGCACGATTTGATTTGTCAAATTACCATAATATCTGGAAAAGACCGAATCATCAAGAAAAATATTTTCTTGATATGTTTAGAGGTTAAATGGAATGAAAGAGTTATGTAACATGGTTCATGATGAGGATATGATCTGTGAATCTTTATCACGTTCTATTAGAAACTTCACATGACTTACTGTAATATAATCACGTTGATCAAGTGTCTTTATATTATACTAACTCATGCTTCAGTTCCCAACACTACTTCAAAACACTCATATTTTAAATTCTAATTTTTCAGAATTTAGAAACTAAAATAGTTTCCTTTATGATGTAACGCATATATCACGAAGAGATAAATGATTTCAGATAAGAATAGTTATGAAAATATCTTCAGAAATATCGAGGATATTTATAATGAAAGATATGATGATATCTTAGAATTTCTAATATCAAAGGACAATAAAGAAGATTTGTTCGTAAAGATTTAGAGTCAGAAGCAAGGTATTCGTTAATGACTTCAGCAGATACTGAATCATTTGGATTCTTTGAAGGCAGGTTTAGTCTTTGTGATTTGTCCACAGTCTCCTTCATGGTTTGCTTAATCCATTTTTCAGTACCAAATCTTCTCTTTTTCTGAGCTTTTTCAACACACCACTCTTTATTATCAAACTTTTGGCCATTAAAACCATTTACAGTTTTGCTGCTTCATCAGCATTCAAAGGTATCATAACCGAATAGTTGGTTATCAATGTGAGGTGTTTTCAAGAGTTCGAAGGGTTTGAATGAAGATTGTAATTGTCAATATACATATGATGTTTTATAGTCTTGAATGATACGAATATTTTTCTGGGTTTTATGAATAGAAGTGATGTTCTAGCACAGTTTAGAAGTCAAAGTATAGCTTTGAAAGATATAGGTATCTAAGAGTGATATTTTCTGTTAAATCTTAACTTGGATTCTGATTTTTCAAAATTAGAATATGTAATCAAATTTGGATGCGAATGGTTGTTTTGATTTCTAGGAATGAATATTTATCGTTGTGAAAGTAGTGAGTATAGTTGATGATTTGCTGAATCAGAATCGAAGAATGTAACATATTAATTGTGAATTTATATATCTTTCGGGTATTACCTACCCGTTAAAAGTTTCACAAGTAATATTTTGTACCAGAGAATTTTATTATAGTCTTTATGAACATATATATATGTATATTTTCTTCAGATGTAATACAGATTTAATGAGTTAATATCATATTAAGCTCATTTGATTTTCGGCTGGATTAGAAATGAATAATCTCTAAAACATTAAAGATTTCATAATCTTCGCGGAGTATTTCACTAATGTAATCAATACTTCGTTATTCAGTTTTATTCATATTTCCTCAGTGAATCATGTTGGTGCTTATGGAACTCTTGCTAACTTCACAAGGTACGAATGGTGCTTTCTGGAAAGTTTCAAGTACATCGAAAATAAAAGTGTAAAATCAAACATGTATTTGAATAATACACTTGATTTATTATGAAATGGAATCTATTAAGTCGAAGCAGAGATTATAGTTAATGATTGTTAAGTCATTAACGAAGGATGTACATCATAGCATATTAATAACATGAACTAACCGAGTAGTTAAGATTCACACGCAATAGCTTAGTACGAAAAGATTTATTTTGATCTTAAAATTCATATATATATATATATATAAAATATACATATAATTTCTTCAGAGGGAATGAGTTAATACTTCATAACTCGTTGATACGATATACTCGTTGTTGATTAGTGATGATGTTTGCGGTGATTATGGATCTGGCGGAGCTTGTGATGTTGTAGATGCTGCTGATGCTGACGATGCTGACGGTACTGATGGTGCTGGTGATGCTGACGGTACTGTTGATGCTACTGGTAAAATAGATCTAGCTTGTAAATCGTGCACCATTCCGATCAGGGATTTATTTCATCATTTCTATTCGCTCACTCATCTGGTTTACAATTAGAACTAGAATAAGTAATCTCTAAAACTTTTAGAAACTACATATTCTCTGCAGAATATTTTCCGATGAAGTTATGAATCAATACTTCATCGTTTGTTGTTGTTGGTATTCCTTAGTATCTATGGTGCGTATGACGTTGATGTTCGAGGTACAGATTGTGATGTTGAGGTGTGGGATGCGGATGTTGTTGTTGGTAGTGGTAATGATACTGTTGGTGTTGATGATGGTGGTACTGTTGATGTCGGTGATGCTGCTGGTGCTTATAATCTTTGCACCGTATTCTACAAAGTCACTACCCGAGCGTGAAATGTCCCGTTCATATTAATTATAAACGTTCCATATTAATTGATTTCGTCGCGAGGTTTTGACCTCTATATGAGACGTTTTTTCAAAGACTGCATTCATTTTTAAAACAACCATAACCTTTATTTTATCTATAAAGGTTTAAAAAGCATTACGTAGATTATCAAATAATGATAATCTAAAATATACCGTTTACACACGACCATTACATAATGGTTTACAACAAGAATATATTACATTAAAAATAAGTTTCTTAAATGCAGTTTTTACATAATATCATACAAGCATGGACTCCAAATCTTGTCCTTATTTTAGTATGCAACAGCGGAAGCTCTTAATAATCACCTGAGAATAAACATACTTAAAACGTCAACAAAAATGTTGGTGAGTTATAGGTTTAACCTATATATTATCAAATCTTAATAATAGACTACAAGATTTCATATTTCAATATACATCCCATACATAGAGATAAAAATCATTCATATGGTGAACACCTGGTAACCGACATTAACAAGATGCATATAAGAATATCCCCTATCATTCCGGAAAAACCTTCGGACATGATAAAAACGAATTCGAAGTACTAAAGCATCCGGTACTTTGGATGGGGTTCGTTAGGCCCAATAGATCTATCTTTAGGATTCGCGTCAATTAGTAGATCAGTTTACTAATTCTTAGGCTACCAAGCAAAAGGGGCATATTCGGCTTCGATCATTCACCCATATAATGTAGTTTCATTTACTTGTGTCTATTTCGTAAAACATTTATAAAACTGCATGTATTCTCATCCCAAAATATTAGATTTTATAAATGGGACTATAACTCACTTTCACAGATTTTTACTTCGTCGGGAAGTAAGACTTGGCTACTGGTCGATTCACGAACCTATAACAAATATGTACATATATATCAAAGTATGTTCAAAATATATTTACAACACTTTTAATACATTTTGATGTTTTAAGTTTAATAAGTCAGCTGTCCTCGTTAGTAACCTACAACTAGTTGTCCATAGTTAGATGTACAGAAATAAATTGATATATATTATCTTGATTCAATCCACAACCCAGTGTATACACGTCTCAGGCTAGATCACAACTCAAACTATATATATTTTTGGAATCAACCTCAACCCTGTATAGCTAACTCCAACATTACTGCATATAGAGTGTCTATGGTTGTTCCAAATAATATATATAGATGGGTCGATATGATATGTCAAAACATTTGCATACGTGTCTATGGTATCCCAAGATTACATAATATATTAGAATACATGTATAATACAATATAAGTTAGCTAGGATATGAATAATATATATTTGTTACAAAAATTTTTACGTAGCTACAACAAGCAAAAATAACCAATCTTGTTTTACCCATAACTTCTTCGTTTTAAATCCGTTTTGAGTGAATCTAATTGCTATGGTTTCATATTGAACTTAAGTTTATGAATATATACAGAAAAAGTATAAGTTTATAGTCGGAAATACAGGTTACAAGTCATTTTTGTAAATGTAGTCATTTCAGTCGAAAGAACGACGTCTAGATGACCATTTTGGAAAACATACTTCCATTTTGAGTTTAATCATGATTTTTGGATATAGTTTCATGTTCATAAGAAAAATCATTTTCCCAGAAGAACAACTTTTAAATCAAAGTTTATCTTAGTTTTTAATTAACTAAACCAAAACAGCCCGCGGTGTTACTACGACGGCGTATATCCAGTTTTACGGTGTTTTTCGTGTTTTCAGGTTTTAAATCATTAAGTTAGAATATCATATAGATATAGAATATGTGTTTAGTTGATTTTAAAAGTTAATTTAGAAGGATTAACTTTTGTTTGTGAACAAGTTTAGAATTAACTAAACTATGTTCTAGTGATTACAAGTTTAAACCTTTGAATAAGGTAGTTTTATATATATGAATCGAATGATGTTATGAACATAATTACTACCTCAGGTTTTGTGGATAAATCCACTAGAAATGGGAAAAATATATCTAGCTTCAAAGGATCCTTGGATGGCATGAAAGTTCTTGAAGCAGAATCATGACACGAAAACAAGTTCAAGTAAGATTTCCACTCGAAATAAGATTGTTAGAGTTATAGAAATTGAATCAAAGTTTGAATATGAGTATTACCTTGTAATAGAAAGATATCTTACTGTAAATAAGAAAGATTTCTTGAGGTTGGATGATCATTTTACAAGATTGGAAGTAAGCTAGCAAACTTGGAAGTATTCTTGATTTTATGAAAATAGAACTTATAGAATTTGTGAAGAACACTTAGAACTTGAAGATAGAACTTGAGAGAGATCAATTTGATGAAGAAAATTGATGAATGAAAGTGTTTGTAGGTATTTTTGGTCGTTGGTATATGGATTAGATATAAAGGATGTGTAATTTTGTTTACATGTAAATAAGTCATGAATGATTACTAATATTTTTGTAATTTTATGAGATATTTCATGCTAGTTGCCAAATGATGGTTCCCACATGTGTTAGGTGACTCACATGGGATGCTAAGAGCTGATCATTGGAGTGTATATACCAATAGTACATACATCTAAAAGTTGTGTATTGTACGAGTACGAATACGGGTGCATACGAGTAGAATTGTTGATGAAACTGAACGAGGATGTAATTGTAAGCATTTTTGTTAAGTAGAAGTATTTTGATAAGTGTCTTGAAGTCTTTCAAAAGTGTATGAATACATATTAAAACACTACATGTATATACATTTTAACTGAGTCGTTAAGTCATCGTTAGTCGTTACATGTAAATGTTGATTTGAAACCTTTAAGTTAACGATCTTGTTAAATGTTGTTAACCCAATGTTTATTATATCTAATGAGATGTTAAATTATTATATTATCATGATATTATGATATATTAATATATCTTAATATGATATATATACATTTAAATGTCGTTACAATGATAATCGTTACATATATGTCTCGTTTCGAAATCCTTAAGTTAGTAGTCTTGTTTTTACATATGTAGTTCATTGTTAATATACATAATGACATGTTTACTTATCATTTATCATGATTAAACATAGTGTAACAATATCTTAATATGATTCATATGTAATTAGTAAGACGTTGTTATAACGATAATCGTTATATATATCGTTTCGAGTTTCTTAATTCAATAAACACAATTTTATGTATATAACTCATTGTTAAAATACCTAATGAGATACTTAGTTATCATAATATCATGTTAACTATATATATAATCATATATATATCATCATATAGTTTTTACAAGTTTTAACGTTTGTGAATCACCGGTCAACTTGGGTGGTCAATTGTCTATATGAAACCTATTTCAATTAATAAAGTCTTAACAAGTTTGATTGCTTAACATGTTGGAAACACTTAATCATGTAAATATCAATTTCATTTAATATATATAAACATGGAAAAGTTCGGGTCACTATAGAGCGCGAAGCTCGTTGACTTCTTCTACTATACTGGGATGATTGGCGGTTCGGACGAGCGGATGAATAAGATCGAGAATTTGAGATAGTATATAATCATGACGAGATACTCTGAAGATGAGAGAGAAAATGGTATTACGAACAGGTTTGCCGGTAAGTGCTTCAGGTTCTTCGCCAAGAGGGGAATGTGATGAATGAAAGGGATCACCTTCTTCTTATCTCCAATGACTAAGTAGGCTACAAACCCATCCCCAATTCATCCAGAATAGGTGATGGCTAATTGGTTGATCCATTCCGGTTACACTGTCTTCGGAGTTCAGGTAAATATCCATATCGGAATAGCTGTCGGAGTTTAAGGAATTTGAACTAGATACATGATCCATTTTGTGTAATCAGGGAAATGATTTTTGATGTGAAATAGATTATAGGACTTAGATTTGGTATTCTTCAATACAAAATTTACATATGTATATATAATACCAAAATCCCATAAATTACGGAGAAATTTTCGGAAGATGTCAGGAAAAGTTTAAAGTAACAGATACGCTAAGATATGAATTTTGTCGATACACTATCTATGCAGTAAATGCAGTAAGACATGTCTAGACTTAGGAATGATAAGCAAGTAATTTTCGACAATAAATGGTAAGCAAAACTCGGTAAAAACAGATACGGTCATAGTCCAGACTCACTAATGCATCCTAACAATTACCAGTTAAACACACTAATGCAAATTCTGGTTTCCTATGACCTCAAGCTCTGATGCCAACTGTGATGACATGTCCAAATCCATTTGGATGAATACATCATTCATTGATTTCATAGTGAGGTTTTGACCTCTATATGATACATTTTGTAAACATTGCATTATTTTGAAAAGGTACACCATAAATGAATATATAAATCCAAGGTTTTCGACGTCTGATGATTTCTACATATAGACAATCATCGTATATAATAGTTTCTAACAATACATCCGTTGACAATACAGTCAAATAAGATACATGGTGATGATTTTGTGAATGCAAAGTTTTCTCGAATAAAGCATGTATGACTCCATGCATATAGCTTGTATAACGTATAAGCAAACAGCGAAAGACTTCTAGGAACCTGAGAATAAACATGCTTAAAAGTGTCAACACAAAGGTTGGCGAGTTCATAGTTTTAATGTTGCACATAATCTGTATATAAAGGTGGATTACAAGATTTCAGTTGTTTCATCCGAAACGTTTATCAAATTATTCTACAAGATTGAGCACCCTAGTAACTAAACTTTAACATTATAATAAGTACCCATGTTTTAACATACATGCAACCAATATGTACAATACACGCAATCCAACGTGTACTTGTATCCATTGCGTTTAAAATAAATTGCATGTATTCTCAGCCAAAAAATATTTAAAGCATTTAAAAAAGGATCTATAAACTCACCTTATCAGCACATAAGGTCATTCACCAAAATATGACCCAAACTCGAAATGCAAAATAATCGTAGATCTCAACCTAGAGAACATATGTTGGTCAATACATGTCTAACAAGCTAGGTCGGGTCATAGTGTATCACAATCCTAATGCTCGAGACCGACATGCAAAAGTTAGCAAAAGTCATCTCAAAAGTTAACCTGACTCAATATGATCTTTAAATCTATACATGTTTATTATATTAACATAGTATAAGTCTTGATAATTGAACGAAATTATAGTTTATCAAACTCAAAATATTATTTATTTCAGGAGCTGTATTATATTTGAATTATCATGGCAATAGAAAATATTTTATTATTTCGCATAGTTTTCCAATACTTGTAAAATCAGATTATAGTGTTTATAAAGCTTTAAAACATGATAAGACAGTAAACCTTGACAATTGTTCAACAAAACGAGACACGCTTTATATAGAAATTCATTTACTCGATTAGTAATATTTGAAAATTCAATTTATCAATCTCATAGGCAAGTTGTTTAAATATTAATTAAAGTTTCAAACACAATTTCAATTAACGTTAACCATAATTCAGTTGACCATATCTTTTAATCCGTTCATCGAAATCACGCGATTTCTAAATGAAAAGTTAATAATTTTTCGCCAGCTTTCCAAAAACATGCATATCATATACTTTATATCAGTAGCATATGTATCAAATTCGCGATTCATCATAAACTATCTAACGACAAATTAAAGCATACAAGCATGCATAAACATATATACTCGAGCACTAGACATGGATACACTATTAATATATAGAAGATAAGATGTGAATGCTCACGTATCAATATTGTGATTCAATATTGTAGGAAAGTACGTAGACGCAACAGAGATGATAAACATTAGTTTGATCTCACGAGCAATACCCCCGAACCATACCCATCACCTCCTTAGCTATAACCCATAATTTTCTTAGTTCTATCCCGCTCGAAAAAACCCGTTTTGAAATAATACGCTCATGACCTCGTCGTAGTATTTTATGTATAATACTAATAACAACGGTAACGATATCTGATAATACTAATACTAATAATAATAAGATTAATATTATTAATCTTAATAATAATAATAATAATAATAATAATAATAATAATAATAATAATAATAATAATAATAATAATAATAATAGTAATATAAATAATAATAATACAAAGAGAATGAGATAAGAATATGTGTGTGTGCCTGCAACCAGAAATCGACGAGCTTTATAGACTTGGTCTGAAAATCAACCCCATGCGATCGCATGGGTTTCATGCCCATTTGCCATGCGATCGCATGGCCAGCTGGTACGCACCCAATATATTTTGTTTTCTTGTTTGTCGACATATTTTTCACTGTAGCAATAGTGTATTTACGGTAGCAAATAGTGTTTACTGTAGCAAATAGTATTTACTGTAGCATATAGTGTTATACTGTAGCAAGGTCATTTTTACTGTAGCAAATAGTGATTTTCGAAAACACTGTAGCAAAATAATTTTTACTGTAGCAAATAGTGATTTTCGAAAACACTGTAGTTTTTCGGGTACTGTAGCAATTCGAAAATACTGTAGTAAATTAGTGTTTTACTTGTTCATCTTAAACGTTTTAGTTAACTTATCTAAATATCAATCGAATCAATAAACGAATGTTACTATCGTTTACTAAATAACTTGAAATTATATATATGTATATATATTTATTTAATATACATAAATCAGTTTTTAAATACACATTGCAAGTTATTTATGAATAACTAATATTCCAACTTATTGTATATGTATGTATATATATGTATGTATGTATGTATGTATATATATATATATATATATACACAAATAGATGTTCGTGAATCGTCGGTCAATAGTCAAGGGTTAACTGAATATATAACATTAGTTCAAAAAGTTTGAGAATCAATATTACAGACTTTGCTTATCGTGTCGGAAACATATAAAGATTAAGTTTAAATTTGGTCGGAAATTTCCGGGTTGTCACATTAAACAATTACTCTTATACACTAATCCTAATTATTCAATTTCTGCCAAATACGGAGTACGGACTAACAACATGGCGACATCAACAATCCTAAAACTTCCGCAGTCATGTATTCTAAACCTAATTCGCTATCTTCTGGCTCTATTCGACTTTATGGCAAGATATCGCAGTCTTAACGATGATAGCTGAAACCGGCAACGCTTTCACAAATAACTTTAGTGGTGCCTCGTGTAGTTGGTTTTGTAATGTTGCTTAATGTAGATGGTATTGTTCAATGGCGAAGCTTTCCAATGTCTGGGGTGGGCTCTTACCCCCCCCCCCCCCCCCCCCCCCTAAAGTCTGAGTTATAGCTTAAGTTTTAGAGAAATTTTTACTACATATTCAGTTGGATCAGTGGTCTTGAAAATAATTCTAGTATTTAGATGCGAAAGTTGATGCAGGTTCAATTCCTTGCTCGCTTTTTTTTATTACTCCATCATATTGGTGAAAACTTTTAAACGGTATTTTTAGTTGATAATAATGTATGTTAAATAATCAATCGAAAATTAAATATATTTTTACATAATATTTAGTTAGATATATAATCAAAATTTGAATTAATATAATCTTGTCAAACAATATAATTATGTCACTTTTGATCTAAGTTTATGAGTTTGAATAAGTTTTTGTTAATTTTTTTTATGTCTATGATAATAAATAGTGAAAATATACCTTTTTGTTATATACTTTTATTGATTCTTCAATACTTATTCAACTTTTATAAGTGTTTATATAGATATCTTAAATTGTTAAATTAGACTTTATCGAGCTTGACAATTAATTTGGGACAAGGGAAGCATGGTTTATTCACTTATTTTCTATAGATAAATACATATATGCTTTTATAAAATACGTAAAATTAATATTATATATATACACTAAAATAATTTGGTCTTCTCGATAAAACATGTGAAGTTCGCCCAAAGTGCACAACTCTTCAAGCTTCGCCACTAGTATTGTTTCAAGTATATCAATGTGTGGCCGTGCTATTATCGGACATAGTCATCCTTCACCCAAAAAATACGTTACAGTATGTTATCATTATTTTCATTCATTAATTATAAATTTTATGTTATAAATATAATAATTGAGTTTTGTCCAATTTAGTTGATATAGTTGTTAGTATGTTAACTTGCTATGTGACCACGTTGCAGTAATGGAATTTCAAAAACAGGTAAGCTATTCTAAATTGAGTTGATCTGCTTTTTCTAATTTTTGATAAGGTTATAAGTTTACTTGAAGTTGTTTTTTTTTTTTTAAAACAAGAAAGACTTATATTAAACAATCACGAATAGTACATGTGTAAGACCCAAATATTGATTGTACATAATGTATTTATGGTGTATGATGCGTGTATGAAGTGTACGTGTTGCTTGCTCGAACGTCGAAGGAAACTGGACGTTGTTTGAGGTACAAGGTGTGTACGTACCTTTTCAACCTCAAATAAAGTTTGTGTTGATGTTTCAAAGCCTTACCATTGGAAAGAAAATCTCATTACGTTTCCAACGATATTTGATTCATCGAAAACGGAGTTACGGTCGAAAAGTTATGGCCAAAACAAGTTGCTGAAACCTGTTTTGGGCTCGACCACAATTTCCAGTTATTTGGAGCGGCGCTCCACCTTCTGGCGCGGCGCGCCGATTGGGCCTGATGCGTTTTTTCAGCATTTTAAGTGTCTAAATGAAGGGTATTATGGTCCTTTCACTTGTGGACGGATTTGTGGCCTTAATATCAGTTTTAGATCCACTTTTGGATCATTTTGGCATCCATTCATCACTCCCAACTATCTAGAGAGAGAGAGAGAGTGATTCTAGAGAGAGATTGGAGGTTTTGGTGAAGAAGAAGCTCAAATTGTTCAAAGTCTCGGGTTTTAAAGTTGTCCCTTTCGTTCTTGGCTACGCGGTGATAGTATTGGTAAGCTCAAACTCCGAATTTCATTTGTTTAACTTGATATTCAATTTAGGGTTTTGAGTTAATTTGTTGAGTAACCCACTTAGGTGATGAAATGGGTTTATGGTGACTAGTTATTCTTGTCACTTGGCGGGTTTTGGGTTGGATGACGTTTTGGCCTTGATTAGGCTTTGGTTTGGAGTTTAATCACTTGGATTAGTGATTATGGAAGTATTGGAACCCATTTAGGGTAATTTGGGTGACTAATTGTGACTTTGGGTCAAATTAGGTTTTGGTGGTAATTATGACCCGATTGGCGAATTAAGGAGGTTTATAAACTTGAAATGGATTAAGTTGAAGTATTAAACAGAGTTAAATGTGTTTTGGTGTCAAACTTGTAAAGGATGAGATTTTGACCTTTATGGGTCAAAATTAGGGTTTAAGTGTCAAAATGGGTATGACACGTGTTTAACACTTGAGTTCGGGTTTATTTAGCATATTATGACCATTCTCACTTGTGTTAGTGATTATTGGTTAGTTCGGATACGGTTTGTGCTTGGAAGTGCATTTGGGTCGAAATTGCACTAAGGGTCGAATTGGGTGGTTTGTAAATCCATCCTAATTGTGTTGTGATATTTGTGATAATGGAATAGGTACTTTCCATTGACGAGTTGCGGATTACTTGGAAGCATTCTTCAAGACTTCAAGGTGAGTGATAATATCCTATATGCATATGTATGTGTAGGATGGGTGCGGGTCGGGTGAAGTGATTCTCGGCTATAGAGCTCACTTCACATATAGGTGGATTTGATAGACTTGCGTTTAGATCCAATTGGCACGGTTGTGGCGTTTTGGTTGACCATATTTGGCGAGGTACACGTTTTGTGTGTACAACATCACACGTGGTTGTGATGTGGATGATATAACCCCAATGGCGAAGGGTTTTGAGTTGGAGAAGTGAATCACGTGTAGTTCGGATTCACGATGACGCGTGTAGTTCGGTCATCTTATCAAAATGAATCTCGTGTAGTTCGGATTCATAGTGACTCGTGTAGTTCGGTCATCTTATCAAAATGAATCTCGTGTAGTTCGGATTCATGGTGACTCGTGTAGTTCGGTCATCTTATTGAGGTAGTAATCTCGTGTGGTTTCGGATTACTAAGGCTCGTGTAGTTCGGCCAACCTCGATGTTGTGAAGATAGTAATCTCGTGTGGTTTCGGATTACTAAGGCTCGTGTAGTTCGGCCAATCTTCATTGTGGTAATTGGTTCTCGGTATTGGGTTAAGGTGTTAACCTTGTTCGTTTATATTGTTATATTAATGTATTGTTGTGTTGTAGCTAACCCTCCGGGTGTAGCTATTTGGCGTTGTTCACATCGTCGTTGGTGAACTTATATTGTTGTTGTATCTTTAGCTCGTTGCTTAGAGATCGTACGGTATGCTTAGTGTAGTGCCTTATATGGATGCCTCGGTATGCGGTATTTGTTATTTTGTGGCGTGTCCATTTTATACATATATATGTATGTAGTATATTATCATTCACTAAGCGTTAGCTTACCCTCTCGTTGTTGACTCTTTTTATAGATTGCATGCGGATGGTGGCTCGGGTAAGCGCGAGGATTAGAGGACTTGCATAGTTTGCGTAGAAGGCTTACTTTTGGATTTATTAGGATTGGGTAGCGTATCCCCAATCGCCATGCTCGGCTTTGTTTTGTATTAAAAGTCTTATGGTCGAAAATTGTATTTTGATACTTAAAGGGTAATTTGGGTCGATGTGGGCCCCGCTTCGTAAACATAATTTTATTAATAGAACGTGCTAGTTTTTATATATGGAACATGGGGTTAAAAGCGTTACGCCTAAATATGTCGGGAACTAGTCAAACATTCTCGCATTTAAAGACTTTCCGGACAGTCAGGTTTGGCGCGCCGCGCCAGGTGGCAGTTCAGCATTTTTTTTTTTATTTTGTATTTTCACGTGGTTTGTTCGCGGGTTGGTTTGGGTCGTTACAAGTGGTATCAGAGCATGGTCTAAGGGATTTAGGTGACTTGAGATAGGTGCCTAGACTTAGACTTGTGTGTGCTTAAATTGTTGCGGGACTTGTAGGATTACGGGTCGGAATGGGTTTGGTTAGTGCCTTTGCTATAGGTTGACTAACGTTTATATTAGTAATGCGGATATTATTAATATGTTGTGTGTTGTGATAATAATTCTCGCGTGTGTTTGTACCGCGTAGAATTTTGGTTGTGTTTGTGTATATCATCGAGCGAGACGGTCGTTGTACTAACGAGTCGATGCGGCATGTGTGCGTAATAAGAACTTGCAAACCTTATTACGGGTGCAAATCGTGTCTAACAAGTGATGTACGATGAGTGTTTAGCAAGATGGGGATGTGTCGTGCGTTCGGTTTTACACGTTCGTGGACTAATCGTTTTGCATTCTTTAGAATGACGACGCGAAACGAGACCGAGGCGAATGACGCGGAGTTTAACACTAGGGTTGCGGCCGCCGTTGCGGAGCAAATGGGTGCGTTAGAAGAAAGAATGGAAAGGAGGTATTCCGAACTTCAAAGTAGTGGTGAAATGGAGCGTTATCTTAAGAGCTTCATGAGGACTAAACCCCCGATGTATGACGGAAAGCCGGATCCTTTGGTAAGCACAACTTGGATTTCGGACGTAGAAGGGTGTTTCCGTACTATTGATTGCCCTCCCGAGAGAAAGACGAGACTCGCTACGAGTTTGTTGCGGGGTAGGGCAAGGGATTGGTTGGATGGTAAGATTGATCTTGTCGGTGGTGAGACGTTTATGGCTTTATCGTGGGACGGCTTTAAGGAGGAATTCTTCGAGGAGTTCCGGACTTCGGCCGATTTGTGGGAATTGCGTAATGAGTTGCGAAATTTGCGACAAGGATCTATGGATTTGAGTGCTCTCAAGACGACCTTTATGGCGAAGGCTCGTTTTTGTCCGGAGTATTTGGGAAATGATCGTTTGTTGATGGGAGATTTCTATCGGACCTTGAATGATGACTTGAAAAGTAAAATTAGCCGGGGTCAAGCGAAATCGTTTTCGGAATTATTTGACTTGGCTAGAGGTTTCGAGTCGTATTCACGATCGAAAAAGGGTGAACCTTCAAGTGAGCGAAGGGTCGTTTCTTATGGTGCTCCGAGTAAGAGGGCTAAGGGTTCGAATGTGAGCACGGGTGGTACGCGAACGGGTATGTCGGATTCTAGTGCGGCTAGATGTTACAATTGTGGCATGAGGGGTCACAAGTCTTGGGAATGTTCGGTACCAAAGGGTGATGGTATGGTGTGCTTCAATTGCCAAAAAGAAGGACATCGTAAGTCGGAATGTCCCAAGTTAGCGGGGACGGGTGCGGCCAGGAGACGTTAAGGTACGTTTAATTTTGATAAATATGTCTTTTGATTATTTATTAAATGCCGTTTGAGTTTGAGTTGCGTGCCTTTGTTGTGCATGTTATGCTATGGGTGAGGTTCCTAATGGAAGTACCCTATGTTGATGTTTGATTGACGGGCGAAGGGCGTAAGACTTGGTGTAACCAAGCATTCCTTAGTATTTGGAAAATGTTTCTACCAAGCCACGGAAATGGTTTTGGTGTTTGGTTGTTAAGCGCGTGTTCGCTTTTATGTTGAAGTGACGAATAATGAGGTTCGTCAGTTGGTTGGAACCCTTGAGATCGAGTGTTTTAAATCTCGATGTGTGTTGGTAATGGAGTCTTTATGATGCGACATTAGGTGCCTCTTTTATACCTACTAGCGTGGTGTTCGACTCGATTGTGTTGCGGTACACTTTTCGTACAAAGTGTTTAAGGGTTGGTTAAAATCCTTCGTGTGCTCAAGGTTGGAGCAAGATGTGGTAATGGGTCGTGTGAGCCCAATTGTTGGTAAAGTCTACCTGTGGTAGCATTGTGCGGTTGTACGAGTTGTGAATATGGAACGTGGTTCTAAGTGGGGGAGTTACACTCCCGCACGAGGAAGTTTTAGTGTGAGATTTCGGATGATGCTATTGGTAGATCCGGAAAATGCTGTCGAGACCAGGTTGGGTCGATTTGTGGTAGAGCACAATTTTGGATAAATTGTACTTATGATTTTGGATTTGAATTATCACCAAGGTGGTAATGTGGTAAATCTCGTTGAGGGATAATGGACGTATTTGGCGAGCAAGGTGAAATCCTCCGGTTAAGGGAGGTGTGTGTCGGGTCTCTTGTGGAGAATTATTGTTTGGTACCTATGTTTGGTATAGGTGGTTCTTGCTCGATTATGGTATGGTTGTTTGATGAAGTATGATCTTTAGGGTCTGCTGACTTCATCATGAGCGTGGTGTTATATCGGTGAAGCATGATCTTCGGGTCCGCTGACTTCATTCGGTGTTGTGATTGGTGGAGCATGACCTTCGGGGTCCGCTGACTTCATCATGAGCGTGATGTTATATCGGTGAAGCATGATCTTCGGGTCCGCTGACTTCATCCGGTGTTGTGATTGGTGGAGCATGACCTTCGGGGTCCGCTGACTTCATCAAGGGAGTAGTGTTATGTCGGTATGGTGTAACACTATCGGGAAATGCGAAGTACCGGTGGGAAATGCGAGTACCATTCCTATGTTGAGATTGTGAATCGCGTGTGGTTTCGGATTCACGATGACGCGTGTAGTTCGGTCATCTTATTGGAATGAATCTCGTGTAGTTCGGATTCATGGTGACTCGTGTAGTTCGGTCATCTTATTGAGGTAGTAATCTCGTGTGGTTTCGGATTACTAAGGCTCGTGTAGTTCGGCCAACCTCGATGTTGTGGAAGTGAATCTCGTGTAGTTCGGATTCACAAATGACTCGTGTGGTTTCGGTCATTGTATTGAGGAGTGAGTCTCGTGTAGTTCGGATTCATAAATGACTCGTGTAGTTCGGTCATTCCTCCGGGATAGTGACTCTCGTGTAGTTCGGATTCACTATGGCGCGTGTAGTTCGGCCATTCCCGATTTTTGTTGTGGTGAAGGTAGTGAGTCGCGTGTAGCTCGGATTCACTAGGGCGCGTGTGTTTTCGGCCAGCCTTCGTGTCATGTGATCTATTGGTTGTTTGATACACCAATGGTAGGGTCGTAAGGACCATGTTGCGGGAACTATCGGTCATTTTATACATCGATGGTGGGGTTGTGAGGATCATGTTGTGGGATTAGTGAGGCGATAGCCGTGTTTCGCTCACATGTTTGTTACGGGTGTGACGATGGTTGATTTTGTACACCTTAGGATTAGCGTTGCCATAGTCGTTTTGGGCGCTTTTGGTTTTAGTCGTTGCTTATGATGTTAGGATAGTGGCGTATTGGTTGTATTGCGCACTACAAAGGATGTTGAGTGGTAAGAGTAATCCGTGAGGATTCATGTGGTTCGATCTTCAACGTTCGGATTGTTGACTTTAGGATTTAAACTTGGTTGATTTTAGCATTGTACTTGGTAATGATACGCTAGAGGATTGATATCTCGGTTCGAGATTGGTTGAGTTTCCCGATGTGAGGGATTGAGCATGGTTTTAGTGCTCGGATTGTGAATTGTTAAATCGCGTGTGACGATTTTGGTTGTTAGAGGTGATTCATTGGGAAGAGTTGCCTAGGAAAGTCGGATTGGGACGTATGTTTGAGGACCGTGGAGTGTGGTCCGTTTGGTTAAGTGACGAGGATCACGAGGACGTGATCGAGTTTAAGTGGGGGAGAGTTGTAAGACCCAAATATTGATTGTACATAATGTATTTATGGTGTATGATGCGTGTATGAAGTGTACGTGTTGCTTGCTCGAACGTCGAAGGAAACTGGACGTTGTTTGAGGTACAAGGTGTGTAAATACCTTTTCAACCTCAAATAAAGTTTGTGTTGATGTTTCAAAGCCTTACCATTGGAAAGAAAATCTCATTACGTTTCCAACGATATTTGATTCATCGAAAACGGAGTTACGGTCGAAAAGTTATGGCCAAAACAAGTTGCTGAAACCTGTTTTGGGCTCGACCACAATTTCCAGTTATTTGGAGCGGCGCTCCACCTTTTGGCGCGGCGCGCCGATTGGGCCTGATGTGTTTTTTCAGCATTTTAAGTGTCTAAATGAAGGGTATTATGGTCCTTTCACTTGTGGACGGATTTGTGGCCTTAATATCAGTTTTAGATCCACTTTTGGATCATTTTGGCATCCATTCATCACTCCCAACTATCTAGAGAGAGAGAGTGATTCTAGAGAGAGATTGGAGGTTTTGGTGAAGAAGAAGCTCAAATTGTTCAAAGTCTCGGGTTTTAAAGTTGTCCCTTTCGTTCTTGGCTACGCGGTGATAGTATTGGTAAGCTCAAACTCCGAATTTCATTTGTTTAACTTGATATTCAATTTAGGGTTTTGAGTTAATTTGTTGAGTAACCCACTTAGGTGATGAAATGGGTTTATGGTGACTAGTTATTCTTGTCACTTGGCGGGTTTTGGGTTGGATGACGTTTTGGCCTTGATTAGGCTTTGGTTTGGAGTTTAATCACTTGGATTAGTGATTATGGAAGTATTGGAACCCATTTAGGGTAATTTGGGTGACTAATTGTGACTTTGGGTCAAATTAGGTTTTGGTGGTAATTATGACCCGATTGGCGAATTAAGGAGGTTTATAAACTTAAAATGGATTAAGTTGAAGTATTAAACCGAGTTAAATGTGTTTTGGTGTCAAACTTGTAAAGGATGAGATTTTGACCTTTATGGGTCAAAATTAGGGTTTAAGTGTCAAAATGGGTATGACACGTGTTTAACACTTGAGTTCGGGTTTATTTAGCATATTATGACCATTCTCACTTGTGTTAGTGATTATTGGTTAGTTCGGATACGGTTTGTGCTTGGAAGTGCATTTGGGTCGAAATTGCACTAAGGGTCGAATTGGGTGGTTTGTAAATCCATCCTAATTGTGTTGTGATATTTGTGATAATGGAATAGGTACTTTCCATTGACGAGTTGCGGATTACTTGGAAGCATTCTTCAAGACTTCAAGGTGAGTGATAATATCCTATATGCATATGTATGTGTAGGATGGGTGCGGGTCGGGTGAAGTGATTCTCGGCTATAGAGCTCACTTCACATATAGGTGGATTTGATAGACTTGCGTTTAGATCCAATTGGCACGGTTGTGGCGTTTTGGTTGACCATATTTGGCGAGGTACACGTTTTGTGTGTACACTATCACACGTGGTTGTGATGTGGATGATATAACCCCAATGGCGAAGGGTTTTGAGTTGGAGAAGTGAATCACGTGTAGTTCGGATTCACGATGACGCGTGTAGTTCGGTCATCTTATCAAAATGAATCTCGTGTAGTTCGGATTCATGGTGACTCGTGTAGTTCGGTCATCTTATCAAAATGAATCTCGTGTAGTTCGGATTCATGGTGACTCGTGTAGTTCGGTCATCTTATTGAGGTAGTAATCTCGTGTGGTTTCGGATTACTAAGGCTCGTGTAGTTCGGCCAACCTCGATGTTGTGAAGATAGTAATCTCGTGTGGTTTCGGATTACTAAGGCTCGTGTAGTTCGGCCAATCTTCATTGTGGTAATTGGTTCTCGGTATTGGGTTAAGGTGTTAACCTTGTTCGTTTATATTGTTATATTAATGTATTGTTGTGTTGTAGCTAACCCTCCGGGTGTAACTATTTGGCATTGTTCACATCGTCGTTGGTGAACTTATATTGTTGTTGTATCTTTAGCTCGTTGCTTAGAGATCGTACGGTATGCTTAGTGTAGTGCCTTATATGGATGCCTCGGTATGCGGTATTTGTTATTTTGTGGCGTGTCCATTTTATACATATATATGTATGTAGTATATTATCATTCACTAAGCGTTAGCTTACCCTCTCGTTGTTGACTCTTTTTATAGATTGCATGCGGATGGTGGCTCGGGTAAGCGCGAGGATTAGAGGACTTGCATAGTTTGCGTAGAAGGCTTGCTTTTGGATTTATTAGGATTGGGTAGCGTATCCCCAATCGCCATGCTCGGCTTTGTTTTGTATTAAAAGTCTTATGGTCGAAAATTGTATTTTGATACTTAAAGGGTAATTTGGGTCGATGTGGGCCCCGCTTCGTAAACATAATTTTATTAATAGAACGTGCTAGTTTTTATATATGGAACATGTGGTTAAAAGCGTTACGCCTAAATATGTCGGGAACTAGTCAAACATTCTTGCATTTAAAGACTTTCCGGACAGTCAGGTTTGGCGCGCCGCGCGGCCTATATGGCGCGCCGCGCCAGGTGGCAGTTCAGCAATTTTTTTTTTATTTTGTATTTTCACGTGGTTTGTTCGCGGGTTGGTTTGGGTCGTTACAACATGGTTGACTGGGCACCCTTAACAGCACGATACATCACGAAAGAAATAAGAAAAACAAATTACATCGCCCTAAGCGAATTGCAAAGATTGCAACTAACAAAAGGAGTTAAAACTAAGGGTGTGAGAACCATTGTAGCCAATCCATAATATGACCCTTGCAACGTCGTGAAATCCAATCATATGAAAGAACTTGAACCTCACTAAATAAAGATGGGACCGTCTCGAGCTTATTCTTGAACACCTTTGCATTTCTATTCTTCCATAGAATGTAACAAACCACCCAACAAACCGCTTGCCATTGATTCTTTTTATGATCCTGTGCTACACCACCGAAAGTACCATTAAAAATATCCTCAAACCCGAATATAGCCGAATTATACCCGCACCATTTAAGAACTTTAGCCCAAATGTCTTTTGCCACTTGACAGGAAAAAAGTATATGCTCCACCGTCTCAATGTCACCATCACAAATCGGGCATCTCACACTATTCAAGTCGATGCCCCGTTTACTTGAAGTTGTTAATGCGAAAATAAATGAGTTTGATTTGTTTGATGTTAACAAGTAAATTTGAAAATGCGATTATGGTTCATAGAAGTTTATAGTATTCAAATGATTTCCATTCATATTTAACTGCGAGCTTATAAATTTGTAATCCTTTGAAAATTGTGCTTATCATCTTCTCAAAAATTTGGAAAGGATTAGTAACTTATAAGTTGTCAATAGCGTAATTATGTAACTACATTAGTTTAAAAGAAGGTAAGATGTTTAAATGTCTAAAGATAAAAACTAAGAAAGTGGGTATCGATTCCGAATTTGGAAGTATTATGTTTGAACTTGCACAATGACTTGACGAAAGTTGACTTGAAGGCTTACTTTTCTGTATTCTGATTTTTCAAAGCCTTCATGTAATGATTTTCATGGAAATTAACATTTGAAGCTTTTCAAGTGTACTCATTTCAGGTCAATACTGATGTTGTCTCACCGTTGCAGGAGCGCCAACATGATATGTCACACCTCCACGCAATTGTAAGCTAGAAAAGTCACTGATGCATCAATAAACATGTTTTTTTTTTTTTTTTTTTTTTAATAACCAATAACCGAGGAACCCCTACTACGAACGGGCACATTGACCCCCCGCAGCGGATAAACTTCGGGACATCAGGAACCCAGGTGTCACCATGTGCCAGTAAATGCACCCTCTAGTCAAGGGTCACAAAGTTCGTCCATTTTGCCAGTGGCTGGATTCGAAACCGTGACCTCTCGCTTCATTGGGGGCCCGGTGGCCATTCAAGTTATGCCTGGATGGTTAACATGTTGTAAACAGCATATGGTGAAACATAGGCTTATTGTGGTTTTGCGTCCAAGAACTGTAGTTTTGTTGAGTCCCCAAAGTAATTAAGGATTTAATTATGACAAAACAGAAATTTATTTGCACTATAATGTAATGTGCAGCCATCACAAGTTTGTTTATGTATAGACATCAAATATCTAATGCCCCGTCCTAATCCATCTGGACGAATACATTACATTTGGTTACATCGCGAGGTACTTGACCTCTATATGATACATTTTACAAACATTGCATTCGTTTTTAAAAGACAAACTTTCATTACATCGAAAGTTGACGGCATGCATACCATTTCATAATATATCCAAACTATGAATAACTTAAATATAATCTTGTTGAACTCAACGACTCGAATGCAACGTCTTTTGAAATATGTCATGAATGACTCCAAGTAATATCTCTAAAATGAGTAAATGCACAGCGGAAGATTTCTTTCATACCTGAGAATAAACATGCTTTAAAGTGTCAACCAAAAGGTTGGTGAGTTCATAAGTTTATCGTAAATAATAAAATTCATCATTTTAATATACCACAAGTTTCAAATACAGTACACCTATCTCGTGTACGAAACTATTTTCATAAATCTTAGTAACCGTACACATATCTCGTGTACAAAAATATCATACACATAACCTGTGTATAAATCATTCTCTCGATACATAACATTCACTTTTCATTCATTACTTGGCTTGGTAACCGTCCTTAACATATAATGCGCATAAATAATATCCCCAAAAACAGAATATCTCGTCTGTATAATATATAAACCTCGAAGTACTAAACACCACGCCCACTAGCTCTTCTGTCTAGTGAACATTCTGGGTGGGGGTGTTAAACCCGGTAGCTACCTTTAGGATTCGCGTGAATTAGGCGTGCACTAATTCTCAAAATTAGTGATGTTCCCTAATTCTTAGGTTACCAAGCAATAATAATCAGGGAAAAAATATTCATATCAATTGTGGCTATTATCACGTCCACATAATTCAATGGTGGCAATTATCTCGTCCACATAATTCATTCGAGAAATGTTTTACTTGTGTCTATCTCGTCAAACATTTATAAAAGCATTTCATGTATTCGCAGTTCAAAATGTATTTCAAAAGCATTTAATAAAGCAGTTGTAAAAGTAGCGCATGTATTCTCAGTCCCAAAAATGTAAAGAGTAAAAGGGAATCAAATGAACTCACAATACTGTATTTTGTAGTAAAAATACATATGACATCATTGAACTAGTGTAGGATTGACCTCGGATTCACGAACCTATATCATTCATATGTATATTAATACATATATTTGTAATTGAGCAATTATATATATTTTGTTATTAATAATATATTTGTTATACTATATGTTATTTAGATAAATTTAATATATTTAGTTTATATGTTTTATATATATATTACTTATCATTAATAATAAAAACTGTATATTAAGGTTTAGTATATTTTTGTATATTAATTTGTATAGCTTAACTAATATCTTTTTAATAATAAAAGTATAGCGTATTGTATTTTTTTTATATAAAAGTATCTATTTATGCAAATATTGATAATTTCAGTGATAACAAAATAGTAATCTTCGTAAGCATGATAATAATGATAATGAGTTTAACAATAATAATACTAATGATTATACTAATAATAATAATGATAATATTTATAATAATACTTATGCTACTAATATTAATAATAATAGTACTAAAAGTGATACTAATACTAATATTAATCATAGTATTTATGTTCTCATGATAATACATATATTAGTCGTTAAAACAAATATAATAATAACAATAATAATAATAACAATATTCTTATTTATAACTATAATTATAATTATAATTATAATAATAATAACTAATACTTGAATGACAAAATTTATAATAATAAATACATTAAAATGTTAATTATAATAATAATGGTTTTTAATACTTATAACTATGATAATAATAATAATAAGTGTTATAATACTTAGTAATATCAATACTATCAATAACAACAATAATAATAATATAAATGATAATCAAAATAATAATACTACAACTTAATAATAATAATAATGATAATGATAATAATAATAATAACAACAATAATAAAATTTTTAGAAAAAAGAACCACCTCATATAAGCCCTTAGAGAAAGAAAAAAATGTCACAAGACAGGCTCGAACCCTTGACCTCTCGTAAACCCGAACACCCCCCATACCACTCTGCTGCTTCGACTTTTATGAATTATAAGAGCCCACTTTATATTTAACCCGATTTATTAATAATTCATCTTCTTCATCCCTTAATTGAATTAAATCTGATCAGAGCTCATCTCCAATCCCAATTAATTTAACAACTTTTATATCTTCGAATTAAAACATTATTATCAACTGTGAGTACCTAGTTTAATTTAAACAGAAAATAAAAATCTAAATCGCTGTACAGACCACATATGAACCCGTTGGAACTCAAATTCGATTTTCAAAATTAAGGATGTTTTAGGCCTCGATTACTGAATGAAAAAGTTTTGAAATTGTCATTAGAAACTATTTGATTCATTAATTCAACTTAAATCATAACAGATATTTTGAATTTGCTCAAGAACAAAAGTTTGACTTTTAAATTTATAAACTTTGACTTGAAAATTAGGATTCGTTATTAGGATTTGAAAGCTCAATCTTTGCAGAAAGATCAAGTAATAGAATCCTAACAAAACCACATTTAAACTTTTTGAAATTGATTTCGAAATCGTTTGTTTTGAAAAAAAAGTAAGAACAGGGCAGGGCCTGGGTTCTTCCTGTTTCTAATTTAAATCCAGATATTTGAAGGCTGTAAAAATTTATAAATGATATTGAGGATGAAGAACTTAGTGAGTTTATTAATATCATAGAATAATTCGACTGATTTATAATTCAAATGGGTCGACAGCCATTATTTGCTCAGTAATAAACAAAATAAATTAATTAATTAAATTCCACATATTGGTACGATCGATAGTGTTGTAAAACATTTTTAGGGGTACAAACAAAATCAAATACAGTGTTGGATTGAGATGGGAAACAGATTTTGGTTTTATTAAGTGTACATAAGATTTTATTTATAAATAATTATAATTAATAATAATTAAATTTCTCATAACAATAGAAATTAATAATAATAATATTAATTTTGTCATTATCAAATAATACTAAAAATAATATTAACAATATTATTAATATCAATAGTAATAATTTGTATATTTTTGTAATAACTATATTAGTTAGTAATAAGCATATTGATAATAATACTCATAGTATTATTTAAAAAAAAATATGATAATTTCAATGAGTTTAATAATAAGAATAATAAAAGTAATAATAAAAATAATAATAATAATAATGATTTTAATCAATTTAATAATCATTAATAATAATGATAATATTAATAAAAATGATAATAATAATAATAATATTATTATTAGTGATACCAATAATGTTAATTATAATAATACTAATTATAGTAATACTTATTATTAATGATAATAATAAGATTAGTAATAATAATTTATCACTTCATATATACTATATTTCTTATCTACAAATAATAATCTTTATAGTAATAGTATTAATATTAATATTAAAAGAAACAACAATATTATTATAACAATTAATAATTAAATTTAGTATTTTAGTATTATATGTTATTACTTATGTAATATAACTATATAATGTGTATTATAGAACTAATATTGAATATTAAGTTTTTATACATTTTAACATATATTACAAAATACATATAATAATAATTATATATAGAAATCATATATTTATATATAAATTCATTTTAATTATTTTATATCTTAATTCACATATTTACTTTAAATGTTTATAATTTTCAATTATATATATATATATATATATATATATATATATATATATATATATATATATATATATATATATATATATATATATATATATATATATATATATATATATACGTACTTTTAAATAAATATACATATTTATTTACAAACAATCGTTCGTGAATCATCGGGCACAGTCTAAAGATAAAATGTATATATAGATACAGTTCAAAGTTTTTGAGACTTCAACAATACACACTTTTCTTATCGTGTCAATTTCATATAAAGATTAATTTTAAATTTGGTCAAAAATTTCTGGGTCGTCACAGTACCTACCCGTTAAAGAAATTTCATCGCGAAATTTGAGTAAGGTCGTCATGGTTAACCATAAAAATGTTTTCAAGACGAATATGAGTTGATAAATAGAGTTTTATCATTAATGAGTAATGTAGATAAAACGATTCAGTTACTTGAAGTGTATAGTTAAAGATATCACAAGATAGTGGAATGAGGAAAAATAAGTTTCGTCATAACTTTTGACGTAGTCATGGTTGAATTCCGGAATTCAAGGGATTTAAAAGAAAATCTTGGAAATTTATAAGATCTGATTCTTCGAGATTTAAGGAAATTAAGATCTCTTTAACTAAATGCGATGATCTGTCCCGATTACTACGTCTGATATTTCCATTATAAATTTACCTTTTCCGTTCCATTAGTTTTCACTACTTCTATACTCAATTCTCAAATTCAAAAGATTGTGAAAATGCTTAATCCAGTTCTGATTCTTGTCCTTATCCTTACTATCTCAACAATCATTCTCTTTTTCCAACTATCACCGGAGGAATCTGTTTTCTTCTACTTCGCCCTTGGGGTTATAATGTTTTTAATTCACCCGTGTCTTTATGTTGCAATAAACATTGATATACACGGTTTGTAATTAATGTGTTGTTATCGGGATTTATATTCTCCCTTATATTTCGGAGTTCCATGCTCTTGTTTTCTTTTCCTGACTTTAAATAGAGCAAGTAATGGTCCAGTATTCGTAGATACGGAATTTCGAATGAACACGACTAATGTTCTAAGAGAGAGATTGTAATGGCACGATCTTGATTGGTTAAATTACCAAAATTCAAGAGAAAAGATAGAACTATCAAGAAATTATGTTCTTGATATGTTTATATATTTGATAGAATGTAAGAGTCGTGTAACATGGTACATGATGATGTTATGATTCTGTGAATCATCACGTTCTATTAGAAACTCAGCATGACTTACTGTAATATAATCACGTTGATTAAGTGTCATTATATTATACTAACTCATGCATCAATTTCCAACACTACTTCAAAAACATTCATAATTTACATTCGAATTTTTCAGAATTTAGAAACTAAAATAGTTTCCTTTCTGATGTAATACAGATAACACTAAGGGATAAATGATTTCAGATAAGAATAGTTATGAAAATATCTTCAGAATTATCGCGGATATTTATTATGAGAGATACGATGATATATTAGAATTTCTAATATTGTCGGACGTTGATGAAGATTGTCCGTAAAGGTTTAGAGTCAGGAGCAAGGTATTCGTTAATGACTTCAGCAGATACTGAATCATTTAGATTCTTTGAAGGCAGGTTTAGTCTTTGTGGTTTTGTCCACAGCCTCCTTCATAGTTTCGCATAATCCGATTTTCGGTACTAAATTTTCTATTGAGCGTTTCCAACAATCCATTCTTTATCATCATACCTTTGACTGTTAAGGTCGTTTATAGTTTTTGCTACTTCATTCAGCTTTTCCAAAATTTGGAGTATTGATTCATAGACTGGGTGCTTTTCAGAATGGAAGATCATAATTCTAAGAGGTAAATGTTATATGTATACATATAACGGTTGATGTAGAAATGCTGCGAGATTTAAAATACTGATTGCTGATTCTCGGTGATTGGTATGGAAATTATCGTTACAAAATGCGGATGAGTATATGATGGAGTTTCAATGAATATATTGATTTTTCGAAAAGTGAAAGATCAATGAGGTTCTGGTAAGTTTACTGCTAATGTGATGGGGTATAAAAGGTTCCCCAGTAATGATGACGAAAGGACAATTGTATAAATCAAGGTTATAATAAGACTAGTACGATTGAAAAGTCGAAGTTGACTTGCTGGAGCTGTGACAAAATTCGCTACTTTGAAAAAAAATGCAATGTTATTTTTAGTAATAACAACGCCAAAGGAGTTAGCACAGATACATGTTAAACGTTTACTCATGTTCCGAGAGTTTTTCAGGTGCATAACTATATGCATAAATCTTTCCTTTCGTAGATGAAGTGCGGTTGGTTCATCCTCTAGATTGAGGTGTTTTCAAGAATCATGAAAGGTTTGAACGCAGATTGTAATTGTCAAGATACAATGAGGTTTAAGATGAAACCAAGTGGCAAACTTGAAGAAATGTTTAGTTTCATCTGTTATAATCAATATTTTAATTCATTTTAATTATCCAATGTTATTAGTCCACAGTCGATAGTCCACAGTTAACAGTCCAATAATTCATATATAGTTTAATATATAATTTTCGAATTAATTAATACGTATTGTGACCCGTGTACATGTCTCAGACTCGATCACAACTCAAAGTATATATATTATTATAGAATAAACCTCAACCCTATATAGCTAACTCCTGCATTACTGCATATAGAGTGTCTATGGTTATTCCAAATAATATGTATAGATGCGTCAATATGATATGTCAAAACCTTGTATACGTGTCCCGATATTTAAAGTGCATAAAATAAATAACAGAAATTAAATGACGATAAATAAAATTGTAAGAATTTAAATTACGATAAATAAATTACGATAATTAAATTACGATAAATAAATCACGATAAATAAAATGTAATATGGAATTAATCAGTTAGCTAGGAACAGTTAGCGTGAATTCTTATCAAAATTCTTCTCATAATTAAATTGTTTGTTTCTAACAAGTTTTATTTTTGTCCAATGTTTTCTTCATTATGCCACTTGTTGGATTTTGATAAATCAAAATCCAAATATGAAATTGAATGAAAATGGTTATTCTGTAGTGAACGGATTCATATCTTTGTAGATGTAAGTAGGATAGTAAATGAATGTTGAATCAAATTTGAAGAATGTACAAAGTAACTTATTAGTGTGAAATTTAAATATTCCTCGGGTATTACCTACCCGTAAAATATTTTCACCATTAATAGTTTGTACGAAAGAATTTTTAATTACAATCTTTATGAAATTATTCTTACATATATATTTTCTTCAGATGTAATATAGATTTAATGAGTTAATATGATATTAATCTCATTTGATTTTTCGGTTGAAACTAGAATAAATAATCTCTAAAACTTTAGAGATTACTTAATCGTTATGTAGAACTAAGATAAATAATGTATAACGATTCGTAGAACAATGATTAAGTTTAAGGTTTAGAATGAGATGTTGAGGCATGTGATGTTGAAACTTGGATTGTTGGTGGTACTGGTGCTGATGTTGGTGATACTGTTGATGCCGGTGATGCTGCTGAAGCTGGTAAATTTTGCACCATATTCTCCAAATTGATTACTCGAGCGCGAAGTTCGTTGACTTCTTTTATTATTCTGGGATGATTGTCGATCGGAACGAGCGGATGAATAAGGTTTAGAATTGTGGATAGAATATAATCGTGACGAGCTACCCTGGAAATGAGGCTGAAAAAGGTGTTTCGGATAGGTTCGCTGGTAAGTGCTTCAGGTTTTTCACTAAGAGGTGAATTCGGTTGGTGGAAGGGATCGCCTTCTTCGCGTCTCCATTGATTAAGTCGACTACGATGTAGTGACCCGAACTTTTCCAATTATATATATATATATATTAAATGATTTGGATATTTACATGATTAAGTGTTTCCAACATGTTAAGCAATCAAATTTGTTAAGACTTTATTAATTGAAATAGGTTTCATATAGACAATTGACCACCCAAGTTGACCGGTGATTCACGAACGCTAAAACTTGTAAAAACTATATGATGACATATATATGATTATATATATAATTAACATGACATTATGATAAGTAAGTATCTCATTAGGTATTTTAACAATGAGTTATATACATAAAATTGTGTTTATTGAATTAAGAAACTCGAAACGATATATATATAACGATTATCGTTATAACAACGTCTTACTAATTACATATGAATCATATTAAGATATTGTTACACTATGTTTAATCATGATAAATGATAAGTAAACATGTAATTATGTATATTAACAATGAACTACATATGTAAAAACAAGACTACTAACTTAAGGATTTCGAAACGAGACATATATGTAACGATTATCGTTGTAACGACATTTAAATGTATATATATCATATTAAGATATATTAATATATGATAATATCATGATAATATAATAATTTAACATCTCATTAGATATAATAAACATTAGGTTAACAACATTTAACAAGATCGTTAACTTAAAGATTTCAAATCAACATTTACATGTAACGACTAACGATGACTTAACGACTCAGTTAAAATGTATATACATGTAGTGTTTTAATATGTATTCATACACTTTTGAAAGACTTCAAGACACTTATCAAAATACATCTACTTAACAAAAATGCTTACAATTACATCCTCGTTCAGTTTCATCAACAATTATACTCGTATGCACCCGTATTCGTACTCGTACAATACACAGCTTTTAGATGTATGTACTATTGGTATATATACTCCAATGATCAGCTCTTAGCAGCCCATGTGAGTCACCTAACACATGTGGGAACCATCATTTGGCAACTAGCATGAAATATCTCATAAAATTACAAAAATATTAGTAATCATTCATGACTTATTTACATGAAAACAAAATTACATATCCTTTATATCTAATCCATATACCAATTACCAAAAACACCTACAAATACTTTAATTCTTCAATTTTCTTCATCTAATTGATCTCTCTCAAGTTCTATCTTCAAGTTCTAAGTGTTCTTCATAAATTCTACAAGTTCTAGTTTCATAAAATCAAGAATACTTCCAAGTTTGCTAGCTTACTTCCAATCTTGTAAAGTGATCATCCAACCTCAAGAAATCTTTCTTATTTATAGTAATATATCTTTCTAATACAAGGTAATACTCATATTCAAACTTTGATTCAATTTCTATAACTCTAACAATCTTATTTCGAGTGGAAATCTTACTTGAACTTGTTTTCGTGTCATGATTCTGCTTCAAGAACTTTCAAGCCATCCAAGGATCCTTTGAAGCTAGATATATTTTTCTCATTTCCAGTGGGTTTATCCACAAAACCTGAGGTAGTAATGATGTTCATAACATCATTCGATTCATATATATAAAACTACCTTATTCGAAGGTTTAAACTTGTAATCACTAGAACATAGTTTAGTTAATTCTAAACTTGTTCGGAAACAAAAGTTAATTCTTCTAACTTGACTTTTAAAATCAACTAAACACATGTTCTATATCTATATTATATGCTAACTTAATGATTTAAAAACCTGGAAACACGAAAAATACCGTAAAACTAGACATACGCCGTCGTTGTAACACCGCGGGCTGTTTTGGGTTTGATAATTAAAAACTATGATAAACTTTGATTTAAAAGTTGTTCTTCCGGGAAAATTATTTTTCTTATGAACATGAAACTATAACCAAAAATCATAGTTAAACTCAAAGTGGAAGTATGTTTTCCAAAATGGTCATCTAGACGTCGTTCTTTCGACTAAAATGACTACCTTTACAAAAATGACTTGTAACCTGTAATTCCGACTCTAAACTTATACCTTTTCTGTATATATTCATAAACTTAAGTTCAATATGAAACCATAGCAATTGGATTCACTCAAAACGGATTTAAAACGAAGAAGTTATGGGTAAAACAAGATTGGTTATTTTTGCTTGTTGTAGCTACGTGAAAATTGGTAACAAATCTATATTAATCATATCCTAGCTAACTTATATTGTATTATACATGTATTCTAATATATTATGTAATCTTGGGATACCATAGACACGTATGCAAATATTTTGACATATCATATCGACCTCTCTATATATATTATTTGGAACAACCATAGACACTCTATATGCAGTAATGTTGGAGTTAGCTATACAGGGTTGAGGTTGATTTCAAAAATATATATACTTTGAGTTGTGATCTAGCCTGAGACGTGTATACACTGGGTCGTGGATTGAATCAAGATAATATATATCAATTTATTTCTGTACATCTAACTATGGACAACTAGTTGTAGGTTACTAACGAGGACAGCTGACTTAATAAACTTAAAACATCAAAATGTATTAAAAGTGTTGTAAATATATTTTGAACATACTTTGATATATATGTACATATTTGTTATAGGTTCGTGAATCAACCAGTGACCAAGTCTTACTTCCCGATGAAGTAAAAATTTGTGAAAGTGAGTTATAGTCCCACTTTTAAAATCTAATATTTTGGGATGAGAATACATGCAGTTTTATAAATGTTTTACGAAATACACACAAGTAACCTAAGAATTAGTAAACCGATCTACTAATTGATGCGAATCCTAAAGATAGATCTATTGGGCCTAACGAACCCCATCCAAAGTACCGGATGCTTTAGTACTTCGATGTTGTTTTTATCATGTCCGAAGGATTTCCCGAAATGATAGGGAATATTCTTATATGCATCTTGTTAATGTCGGTTACCAGGTGTTCACCATATGAATGAATTTTATCTGTATGTATGGGATGTATATTGAAATATGAAATCTTGTGGTCTATTATTATGATTTGATAATATATAGGTTAAACCTATAACTCACCAACATTTTTGTTGACGTTTTAAGCATGTTTATTCTCAGGTGATTATTAAGAGCTTCCGCTGTTGCATACTAAAATAAGGACAAGATTTGGAGTCCATGCTTGTATGATATTATGTAAAAACTGTATTCAAGAAACTTATTTTTGATGTAATATGTTCTTATTGTAAACCATTATGTAATGGTTGTGTGTAAACGGTATATTTTAGATTACCATTATTTGATAATCTACGTAATGCTTTTTAAACCTTTATCGATAAAATAAAGGTTATGGTTGTTTTAAAAATAAATGCAGTCTTTGAAAAACGTCTCATATAGAGGTCAAAACCTCGCGACGAAATCAATTAATATGGAACGTTTATAATCAATATGAACGGGACATTTCAGTTGGTATCCGAGCGTTGGTCTTAGAGAACCAGAAATTTGCATTAGTGTGTCTTACCGAGTTTGTTAGGGTGCATTAGTGAGTCTGGACTTCGACCGTGTTTTTCTTCAAGAAAAAAAAAAAACGATTGCTTAACACTTTTGTTGGAAACTATATATTATTAGCATGTAAATATTATGTGATATATTAATCTCTTAACGTGTTTGATATTGTGTGATGGATGTCTACCTCTAGAACAAGTCTCATTGACTCACCTAATAATAATGAAGAGTCAAATGTAAATTGGAATGACTCGTGGACTGATTCACAAGTTCCCGAAGAGGAACCGGAAGAAGAGTCGGAACCGGAAGAAGAATCGGAACCGGAAGAAGAAATAGAACCAGTGGGGGAAATAATAAAATGGTTAAGTAGAAGAAAATCCTCAACCAACGGACCAAAGTTAATAATGGTCAATGGTGTTTCCGCCGAGAAAGCAAAATATTGGGAAGATTACCAATTTTCCGATGAATCGGATCTTGATGAGGATTCCGATGATGTTATAGAAATTACCCGACCCAATTTAATAAAGTGAAAGAAAATAATAAGGGAAAAGGTATAAAAATAGAGAAACCCGATTCCAACCCCGATGAACTTTATATGTATCGACAACATCCGTATTTCCTAAAATGTAACAATGACCCGGGAACCTCTAAACCACCAGGTTTTTCTAAACCATTATATAAAACGACGGCTCGTATTAGAGGAACACCATATATTCCTAGAAAATTAGGAAAACGAACCAAGTCCGAAGAAGAAGAAACCAGTGATTCAGATTAGAGGGTTGTAATCATGTTGTGTATTATATGTATTGAAGTGTGCTTGAATTTTTTTTGTTCTATGTAAAAATTGCTTGTATTGTTTGTTAATTATCTTTTACGAATCTAATTCTTGTCTATTTTACAGTATAAAAACAAAATGGACGTTAAGGGTAGACAACCGAATATTTTAGAAGACCTACCAGAGGATATGATTGAGGAAATCTTGTCTAGAGTCGGTCAGAATTCATCAACACATTTAGTTATGGCGAAATTAACTTGTCAAACATTTGAAACACTTTCCAGAAATGCCTTAGTTTATAAAAGGCTTTCCTTTGATAGGTGGGGTATATCACATTGGGGAGACCGTAAGTTACGTCGTGTTTTCTTTAAAGCATTAAATGCGGGGAACCCAAATGCAATTTTACGCTACGGGTTAAGAACCTATTTTGATTCAACATATCCCAACATAGGATTTCGTGAATTAGAAATAGCTTCTAACATGCAACATAAAGAAGCATGTTATGCTTACGGGTTAGTGATGTTCGCTTCTTACCAAAGTGAGAAAAGAACATTGGATTGCAACTTTTAAATAAAACCTTCCCACAAGTGATGGATTCAGTAGTTGGGGTGAGAAACAAGGTTTTTAGATTATTACGGGGCTGTTGGACATTACGAAACCCTCGTCCTTTTGACAAAATTACAACATGCTGCCTAGCCAATGGTTATAACGGTTATTTTCCACAAGACCAAGGATGAGAAGTAGTCCTAGTAAAACCAGAATGCATGACTTGTTTCTGGACGTATGAATTACGTGTCTTTATTGCCTTTGCTGAACGACTTGTGTACTAGCTAGAATTATCTTCACAACTATCTTGTATCAAAGTTATTATGTGCTATATTTCATGTTATATGTAAAACAAGCGGTATTGTAAGTTTGTAAAATATTGTGAAAAAGTTTGAACGCGAAATATTATTATAATCAGTTTTTCATATAGAATTATAGTAGTTGAATTGTATATTAGCTACTAAGTATAACTTAACGGGTAGGTACTACCCGAATTTAAACTTATAAAACGGTAATATGAAGAAAAAGCTTTTATAAATGAGTTCATATTATGCTACGAGATACTATTGACTACTCTTAATATTCTGTATGTGTAACGACCCGGCTTTTTCGACTTGCTTTTGTGCCTTGTGTTTTTGCGAAACTACGTATTTGTGCGTACTGTGTTACTTTATACTCTGGAAACTTGATTTACGTGGTTTACTTCCATTTATATGTTAAAACGTGCCTTAGAGTACGCAGGAGACATAACTTGATCATTGGAAGCCTTTATAACCGTTAGTGTTATTTGACGTTTCGAATAAACCGCGAACTTGCGCGCACGTTTAACTTTTGTCATAATCGGAATATTATGACTGCGAAATATTAATTATTATTATATAATAATAATTACCTGGGTTTTTGGATGCTTAATTACGCGTAGTAATTTAATTATGCACAATAGTTAGTCTTGTTGGACTTTCTACCTTGTTGGGCTCAAGCCCACCCTACTCTAGCTAGTGACCCAATTAATTAGCCCTTGTCCATGTCATCAATCCTTGTCAAATTCCTTGCTTATAAATACTAGCCTTTGTCCATGTCATCAATCCTTGTCAAATTCATTGCTTATAAATACTAGCCCTTGTCCATGTCATCAATCCTTGTCAAATTCCTTGCTTATAAATACTAGCCCTTGTCCATGTCATCAATCCTTGTCAAATTCCTTGCTTATAAATACTAGCCATTTACCTCTCATTCAAATCACTTGCTCATTTGGTTTTCACACACACTTGTTCTTTCTTTCTTTCCTTTCTAGTATTGCTTGTAAGTCTTCTTTTTCTTCTTCTTTTCCTTTCATTTTCGTGGCCATCATCATCATATTATGGAGTCCTTTTAGCTTTGATCTTGCTTATATCTTGTTGATTCAAGCATGAATCTTTCAAGAACATGGAAGATTCAAGCTTTCTAGCTTTGAATCTTCATCAACTTTGTAGATTCATCTTTCTTTTACTTTAATCTTGTTATTTTGTGATAAAGATTCAAACTTTTGTTTGTTATCTTCATATATCTTAAAGATCCAAGCTTTATGCTTCAAGATCTTCAAGAACACTAAAGGTTCAAGCTTTCTAGCTTTGTGACCTTATAAATTGTGTGAAAGGGATCCAAGCTCTCTAGCTTAGGGTTCCATCACCTCTTTTGACTTGGATCATGTTCATACTTATTTGATTGATGTAAAGTTTGTAACTTTGTTTGTAAATAGGACTTGTAATTGTGTTAAGACTAAGGATATGATGTAACCTTGGTTCATCATCCATCTAAGACTCTTAAATGAGTTGTGTTACCACTTGGTCTTAACATATTGTGTATTGATGGTAGAATCTTGGTCAAAAGTAATGCTAAACGATTAATGAGTTGTACACTTGAAGCTACAAGCATCAAGGATGAGAACCGTGATGAGCATCAAGCACCAAGAACCTCACCGGAGCACTTGTCTACTAATTTTCTTATCTGATCAGACTACCTGGGCTACTGGAAAGTTGATTTTCAGTTAGTTCGGTTCGAGTAGATGATTTTCCATTTAGGCCTCGTCTTAATCCGAGTTACGGTTTAGGATTTATGGCCCTCCGAGAGTCACTACACCCTATTAACGTTGTGCTGAAATTTCTGACCTACTCGCACCTAAACCGTCGCCACGGTCAAACGAGGATGAGTTAGGTTCTGAAAATTGGTCAGCGGTTAGGGGACTCAATACGGAGCCATAGCCACTGACTATGCATCTTTTCAATTTACGTAGAGGTCGCAGAAGCTGACCGAAGTCAGCCTATTGTTTCGATCTCTATTCTTGTCGAACTTACTTAGCTTTTATGATGATGAATGATGATGATGATGACACTTAAACTTATTTTATGCACTATTAGAATTTATAAAAACAACCTACTGACCTAGTAACCCTTGATTTAGGTTGACGACCTTTCGGACCGACTTACTACTTGCGTACTTTCATTACCCACTTTACCGCTTTTATCACTGTGAGTTATAGCATTCCCTTTTTACTTTAACTTATTTTAGGAACTGAGAATACATGCGGATTTTATGTTTTACTTACTAGGCACGAGTACTTAAACTTATATATGTGTGGGTTATACAACGGCATAAACATTCCCTTTAGCTCGGTAACGTTTAATCATCGGTTTTTGAACCGTGAACGCGAATCTTAGATATGGATCCATAGGGTTTGACATCCCCACTCGGGCTAGTAGCGCTAGCATTTAACGAGTGTTTAATACTTCGTAAACATATGCACTTGCCAAGTGTACTTTCAGGGGGTATAAACGTTAAGTTAGTCACCGAGTGCCCACGGTTGAGCATATACTTAATCATACTGATTTGAATTACTGATTTGAAACGCTTGTTTGAAGCACTGAAATCTCGTGGCCTACATTACATTACTGAATATAAACAAACTATAGCTCACCAACATTCGTGTTGACTTTTTAAGCATGTATTTCTCAGGTGTTTAGACGTTGTTGCTTCTGCTGTTAGCCTTGCTGTTCTAGTCTCTGTGTATAGACTTGCTGTTACAGACTTGCTGTGTTAGACTTCCGCTGCATTACTTAGAGATGTCTCAAACATGAAACTTTTACTTTGCATTCCCAACTTATGTTATTTTCAAAACAATAGCTTTGTAATGACCTTAGTATCATGTACTCATGTTAATGTTTCCTATTCATCTTTTGTAAAACATTATCTGTTCATGAATGCAAAACTGGTTTTCAAACAGCATATAGTGTTTGACCTTGTAATGATCCTGTTGTTGATGTACCGTACACGATGATTTTGTACGGGGCGTCACAGTTGGTATCAGAGCATTGGTTGTAGGGAATTAGGTTGCATTAGTGATTCTAGGACCGACCCGAGTAGGATTCACTAATAGGACTAATCTACAACTTGCTAGTTTACTTGTTTCTGCAGAACCTACTGCATGCTACTGTGTTATATTACTATGTAACAACCCAACATTGATTTACCAAAAACACGACACAAAAAAAAATTTCTGTGACTGCCCATCTGGACGGCGTCCAGAAATCGGGACGGCTTCCAGCCTTTACAACTGGGACGGCATCCAAGGATTTGGGACGGCGTCCCAATGAACTAAAAAGTACTGATCAGTTTTTGTTTACACGCGAGCGAAAAACTCGCTCCCCGACACTTTTCAACGAAACCATTTTCACAATATGACGTATTAAGTAAAACTAAGATATTGCCACCATAAAAACAAGTTTTACAACCCCGGGCTCACAATGACCCGTTTTACAAATAAAGTAGCAGTTTCGACCCATTTATCTCTTTAGACGGATTAGAACTCTACAACCCAACCCGATACCAAGAGCATAATCCCGGGGACTACCAAAACACCCATCCGCGTCCAATTATCCGAAAGCTACCCCATCAAGCCCAACCGCTCCTGCACGTCTAGTCTAACAACTAGCTTGCATCAATAACACAATACCTGTAAAAAGGTAAACAACAAGAGGGGTAAGCCGAGGCTTAGTGAATGCAATAATTATACACATACATATATAATATACCTACTTGCAAACACTTACTCACATACCGCATATATGCTAGCAACACAATTAGCTTATCATCACAATTACAAGCTATAACCTCCAATAATCAAGCTAGCATAACAAAAGCATATATAATATGAACAAATATAATATGCTTACGCTACAACACAAATAACCATGGTTAACCAATAGTACAAGGGAACGGCGCTCGCGAAAACGCCATCGGTGTTCATAACATCCGTTAGGGCACTTAACACCTCGCACCACTAACCCCTAGGGTGGCACCTTAACACCTCGGCACATCACACCGAGTGGCATCTTAACACCTCGATGCAACACTCATTATTTTACGGAGTGGTGTCTTAACACCTCGACACTACACTCCTAGGTGGCATCTTAACACCTCGATGCTACACCCGAGTGGCATCTTAACACCTCGATGCTACACTCTTCGCGTGAAACATGGTGTCTTAATACCTCGACACTACACATTTCACGCTACAACAAATAGATACATTATATACCTACGCATATAATTATTCCACTCACCTCGAATTGCCCGCACAAGTCATAAACGTAAATTGCCTCCAAAAGCAACCGAGCAAACCTTTTACCTATAATACGCATATAGATATACAAACAATCAACATACATTCTCTACGAGAGAATTCGACTTCAACACCCTTAACCAAGGGTTTACACCTATCACCACAAACCGCCCATTTAGACACATAAAGTGGACTTCACCAATTACCACTACGGGTGGTAATTCCGACCCATCCAACAAGTACAATTTAACCAAAATTTCTTATCATCCAATTAATCCAAAATTAAAGTCATTACCAAATTTGACCCATCTAAGTCAACCCATTTTGACATAAGTCCCAAAAACATCTTTAATCACTAACGGCTAGTGACTAACTTTCCAAAATACCATTTAACACTTGAATCAAACATTTATATACTTGGTTCATCAAATCTTGACCCATAACTTAGTTTGACACCGAATCAAGCTCACTTGACCCAAAATACCCATTCGACCCATTTTGACCTAGATTAGGGTTTACACCCAAAAATCAAGTCAATACAAGTGTTCTAAGGTTTAACTAACACATGCAAGGTCCAAACTAACAATTCCATCAATTGAAACCCTAAGTCACCAATTCGGGTTTACATACATGAATCTTCCCCAAAAACCCCCAAACTTCACAATAAATGGGTTATAACTCTAAATAGCACAAACTTTAACTCAAACAATAATCTTAACAAAGAAATTCGGATTTAGAGCTTACCAACACTACCACCACGTAGCCGTGAATGAGGTGAACAACTTTAACTCTTGAGACCCGACTCGAATCACACTTCTTCTTCTCCAAATCCCCAACTCTCTCTCGCTAGAACCTCTCTCTCTCACTAGGGTTTGATGAGAGTGTTTGAGAAGGTGAAATGGGGATAAGAATGAGAGTGGATCAGTTTTAATGGCTCAAAACCGACCCCGAAGTGAAAAGACTCAAATACCCTCTTTTAAAACCTTTAAAATACAGCTGCTGGCCTGTCAGGCACTTTGGACGGCGTCCAAAATGGCCGGACGGCGTCCCACCCTTCATTCTTGGACGGCGTCCCAAAGTCTGGACGGAGTCCCAATGAACTGAGCCTGAAACTGAACTTGTTTTGGTCGTAACTTTCAAACCGTAGCTCCGTTTTTGATGAACCAAATATCGTTGGAAACGTAATGAGATTTACTATCCAATGGTAAGGTTTTAGAACATCAACTCTAATTTTATTTGGGATCCAAATATACGCTTACATGCCTCGTATTTCGAATGACGCTCGAAATAACGTGTAACTGAAAAACGGGTGTTACAACTCTCCCCCACTTAAATTGGATCACGTCCTCGTGATCCGCACAAACACTAGAAGTTAAGCACTTCTCTCACGAACATTTCCGCTTCCAACGCGGAGTCACACAAGTAGTAAAATCATCCGAATCCTCGCTTCGTGCACTAACGCATCATAATACAACAACCGTACTTCACAATCGTCCTAAAAGAAGGACAATTCACCGGCAACCATCGTCGTCACACCTCACGATTCCTACAAAACACAACAAAGCCCGTCATCCCTAACATCATCCGTGAATTCTAAGATCCCACCACACGCTTATGATCACTAGCGTGCACTACTGCAATAAACGATATCTCATACACTCAACGTCCAGAATTTCCATTTAGGAAATACGAAAAATACCACATTTTCCTCCAAGTTCTCACGGCTGCAACACGTAACAAGCGTCATCCATAACTATATCGCCCTATGCGATCTTCTAAATTCACTACGCCGCGAACCAAGTCTTACATTAATCCAAATCGAGAAGGATTGATGCTTCCTTAAAATTTCGTACTCATTCGGTTCATAACCGTACTACTCGACCGATCATTCCTGAATATTCTTTAGGCCAAGAACCAAACTCCCTCCGGCTCTACACCGGATCATTCCTTCAACGAAAAAATTTTAATAACCCCGCAATAACACTTAAGAAGCACCACTTTCCCGCCGATCGATCCACACACGACTATACGTCACTGGATTAATCCAGGACGACAATAATACACCACGAATTAGACGAAACATCAACACATCGTCATAGGGTTTCTCCTCTGAACCATACAATACGGCTTCTTAGTACTAGCATAGAAGCTATTCGTATACCAAAATCCCGTCAACGGCGAATCATCATCACAAAATTTCCGCAATTCGCCACACGACTCACAAAAATTTTCACCACGCCGGGTGAACTTTCCTACCTAGACCGTCCGTTAAGGATGGTCTCAACATTTCAATGCAACTAACAGTCGCATCAATAAGGAGCACACTCTCGCAAACAACCAACATCTGCGTGTCTCGATGTGAGACAGTCAAAATCGACACTCTCCGCCTCACATTCGTCCATAAAGTGGAATAATCCACTGACAATCTTCACGATTGCGTTTTCCGACAGGGAAAATACGATATTCGCCACGATATCGAACTTGTTCTCATTCAATTATACTGTCCGGGTTTCATGACAACCCAGATTTTTCACTACGGTAGCACTCGCAACGACACTTCATTCTCTCACTCCGGGATCTCAAACTTCACATTTGGTCTCATACCGTACATTGGTACTACACGACCACCTTACATAGGAAGTCTTACACTTCCTTCGATCCCATCATCACAATCTTCACGCATAACATTCCAGAGTTGTAACTCGCAATCGTAAAGCACGATCTCGAGTCGACATTAGCAACCCGTCACTCTTCCTCGTTAGGAACTCCGAATACCTATTGAGGCTTAGCACGGTACGCTCCGACATTTCACTATACATAACACCACTGGAGTTTTCCTCGGGCGACAGTAAAAACTCCCCCACTTAGGATTTATCTCCCTATTCTCACCGCCAAGATGATAACATCCCGCGGAATTGAAATTCCACGTCACACCTGACCATTGTCACCGTTGGTCATAAACATCAATTCACCGCAAATTCACTTTAAGCTCTCAGAGCCGACATGCACAATCACTTGAGACGTCGTACACGCGATGACATCGCACATTCATACCACAATTCACAACTAACTACCTTAATTGTTTGAAAAGCAAACTCCACCAAAGGCCTACATATGCCTCTAAGCCTAGGCATATGTCACTCCGCTTACTCAGTCGTGCATCTCAGTCGAGATCACCCGCCCTTCCACGCAACGAACTTTTTCAACAATTGCTCACTCTCATGGAGAAGAGTGACCAATTTCGACACCATAATTGCGTCCACCACAATGTCAACACTTCATCATATCCTTCGGACTAACCGACCATTAAGTCCGTCACCGGCTCACCGGTCATCTCTACCCGTCTATCACTTAAGAGCAACAAGATTCGCTCACCCGTCACTTCATAAGAAGTATTCGTCACAATGCTCTTAAACTTCAACTTTCGCAACCGTCGAATTACCATCACCCGTCGATCACTATTATAATCTCCGATGCTTCCAAGGGTATCTCACGGGCACCCTAAGCACAAAGTGATCACACCACTACCGGAGTTGAACATTACCCTAGCAGGTATAAAAAGGCACCTGACGCAGTGTCATGCAGACTCCCACCACAATCAAATGAATTTTAGAAAATCGATCTTTAGGTTCCATACACCCGATGTCACCCATCTCTCTATAATAATGACCCGAAGTCATACCTACCCGACAACCTTACGGTTTATTGTCTTATCGAAAGTTCCTAGCGATCACACGCTACCCGCAGTTTCCACAAGGCCAAACGATATAGCCTAATGAGGCCCTTCATCTAACACAAGGAGATGCTCGGGGATACCAAGTCTTACACCCTTCTACATCTCGATAAAACCACTACTACAAGGGATATTCCATTAGGAATGTTGCCCTATAATCTACAACACATTAACGCAATCAACATTACACGGGTCCCACTCCCATGAGTTTAACGACCCGAAGACTCCTCGATTCGCCAATTCCAAGGCGACTCATAACAAGAATCCTAACACGATTCTCTAACCACACACTCTACCGAGTGTAACTCAAAACTACAATCATTAGACTTGTCGCATTCCATTACAGAATTCAAGTCCTCGTCGCACACACGCAAACGTAAATCAATCTTCCTAGTTACGATGGGTAACTAAAACCAATAACAATCTCAATAATGCACCCACTACTTAGGGTGGCTAAGCACGCACCAAACTTGTGAGTTGGCTCACTCACTTAACTAACCGAATCCATCGTAACACTTCACGACTCGCAATGAACCCGATGCGACTACAAGCACATAACCCGAGACAACTATCACTTAGGAACCAATAAAGATTCCTCATTTATCCCGAATCTACCCCAACCATGCACGTTTCCTCCGTTCGGTACTCGTCATGTCATGCTTGATGTCAAGATACACTTTCGTAATAATGGTGATCGGTCACTATTACAAATGCGTACCTTACCATTTCCACATGGTCACGCAAAGTACTTTACCCGGACTGACGCAACATTTACACAAAATAACACGCGATAACTCCTATTACCCGAATGACCAAAGTCCTTACCGTGAACTTGATCACTCAAAACCGCCAAACATACGAATCTCCGCAATAGATTCATCCCTAGGATACCGCACAAAAGATACCTGTATATATACACCTATATACAACATAATAATAAATATACACAAGTACACCGCAATAACACGTCATCCTACAGCCTAGGTGACTATCACTAAAACAACGTCCCCATTAGCCTACTTACCTTAGGCACTAGCAATCTAAGGCACTAATTTACACGCGAAATAAGGCCCCACATAATCCCACATTGGACAAGCACTAGTCCTAGTTAGTCACCTACTCTAAGGCACTAACAAATCTCAATCCGACCCGTACTCCTACAAGCCCCGCAAATAACGCACAATCGCCAATAAGTCTAAGACTAGGCACCTATCCCAAGGTCACCTAATTCCCTTAGACTATGCTCTGATACCATTTGTAACAACCCAACATTGATTTACCAAAAACACGACACAAAAAAAATTTCTGTGACTGCCCATCTGGACGGCGTCCAGAAATCGGGACGGCGTCCAGCCTTTACAACTGGGACGGCGTCCAAGGATTTGGGACGGCGTCCCAATGAACTAAAAAGTACTGATCGGTTTTTGTTTACACGCGAGCGAAAAACTCGCTCCCCGACACTTTTCAACGAAACCATTTTCACAATATGACATATTAAGTAAAACTAAGATATTGCCACCATAAAAACAAGTTTTACAACCCCGGGCTCACAATGACCCGTTTTACAAATAAAGTAGCAGTTTCGACCCATTTATCTCTTTAGACGGATTAGAACTCTACAACCCAACCCGATACCAAGAGCATAATCCCGGGGACTACCAAAACCCCCATCCGCGTCCAATTATCCGAAAGCTACCCCATCAAGCCCAACCGCTCCTGCACGTCTAGTCTAACAACTAGCTTGCATCAATAACCTAATACCTATAAAAAGGTAAACAATGAGAGGGGTAAGCCGAGGCTTAGTGAATGCAATAATTATACACATACATATATAATATACCTACTTGCAAACACTTACTCACATACCGCATACATGATAGCAACACAATTAGCTTATCATCACAATTACAAGCTATAACCTCCAATAATCAAGATAGCATAACAAAAGCATATATAATATGAACAAATATAACATGCTTACGCTACAACACAAATAACCATGGTTAACCAATAGTACAAGGGAACGGCGCTCGCGAAAACGCCATCGGTGTTCATAACATCCGTTAGGGAACTTAACAACTCGCACCACTAACCCCTAGGGTGGCACCTTAACACCTCGGCACATCACCCCGAGTGGCATCTTAACACCTCGATGCAACACTCATTATTTTACGGAGTGGTGTCTTAACACCTCGACACTACACTCCTAGGTGGCATCTTAACACCTCGATGCTACACCCGAGTGGCATCTTAACACCTCGATGCTACACTCTTCACGTGAAACATGGTGTCTTAATACCTCGACAATACACATTTCACGCTACAACAAATAGATACATTATATACCTACGCATATAATTATTCCACTCACCTCGAATTGCCCGCACAAGTCATAAACGTAAATTGCCTCCAAAAGCAACCGAGCAAACCTTTTACCTATAATACGCATATAGATATACAAACAATCAACATACATTCTCTACGAGAGAATTCGACTTCAACACCCTTAACCAAGGGTTTACACCTATCACCACAAACCGCCCATTTAGACACATAAAGTGGACTTCACCAATTACCACTACGGGTGGTAATTCCGACCCATCCAACAAGTACAATTTAACCAAAATTTCTTATCATCCAATTAATCCAAAATTAAAGTCATTACCAAATTTGACCCATCTAAGTCAACCCATTTTGACATAAGTCCCAAAAACATCTTTAATCACTAACGGCTAGTGACTAACTTTCCAAAATACCATTTAACACTTGAATCAAACATTTATATACTTGGTTCATCAAATCTTGACCCATAACTTAGTTTGACACCGAATCAAGCTCACTTGACCCAAAATACCCATTCGACCCATTTTGACCTAGATTAGGGTTTACACCCAAAAATCAAGTCAATACAAGTGTTCTAAGGTTTAACTAACATATGCAAGGTCCAAACTAACATTTCCATCAATTGAAACCCTAAGTCACCAATTCGGGTTTACATACATGAATCTTCCCCAAAAACCCCCAAACTTCACAATAAATGGGTTATAACTCTAACTAGCACAAACTTTAACTCAAACAATAATCTTAACAAAGAAATTCGGATTTAGAGCTTACCAACACTACCACCACGTAGCTGTGAACGAGGTGAACAACTTTAACTCTTGAGACCCGACCCGAATCACACTTCTTCTTCTCCAAATCCCCAACTCTCTCTCGCTAGAACCTCTCTCTCTCACTAGGGTTTGATGAAAGTGTTTGAGAAGGTGAAATGGGGATAAGAATGAGAGTGGATCAGTTTTAATGGCTCAAAACCGACCCCCAAGTGAAAAGACTCAAATACCCTCTTTTAAAACCTTTAAAATACAGCTGCTGGCCTGTCAGGCACTTTGGACGGCGTCCAAAATGGCCGGACGGCGTCCCACCCTTCATTCTTGGACGGCGTCCCAAAGTCTGGACGGAGTCCCAATGAACTGAGCCTGAAACTGAACTTGTTTTGGTCGTAACTTTCAAACCGTAGCTCCGTTTTTGATGAACCAAATATCGTTGAAAACGTAATGAGATTTACTATCCAATGGTAAGGTTTTAGAACATCAACTCTAATTTTATTTGGGATCCAAATATACGCTTACATGCCTCGTATTTCGAATGACGCTCGAAATAACGTGTAACTGAAAAACGGGTGTTACATACTACATGTTACTGCTTACTACTACTGCATGCCACTGCTTACTTTTACTACCGTATGAACTTGCTGCATGCTACCGTTTCCTTTTACTGCTATGTAAACTCGCTGCATGCTTTTGCTTATTCTAGCTACTGCATGCTACTATCTGCTTTCGATTGCATGTTACTTCTGTTTAGTACTGTTAATATTGCCATGATATATACTGCTGTAAACGAGCTAGGTTGCTGTAGTGCCTGATTACGTGCTTGCTTCATGCCTGCTATTTGCTGCACCGACTTAGAAAAACTTACCTTTCCTAGTTCAGATGTTCTTCTGAACCCATTTCCCATACGTCTAACCCTAAGGATTAGTATTGTAATCCACCTGTTACTACTGTTCCACCATTCCAGAGATCGAAACAATTCTTCACGCAATCTAGGAGGAGTACCCCTCGGATTACATGCCCACTAAAGTCGATCCTCGGAGGAGGAGATATTGGAGGATTTTTCGTAGTAACAGCACCCCGAGCTCACTCTAAATAGCCACGTACGACGTGTGAACATTCAAAGGTTGTTTAGTTCCTGCAAGATGGCTCGTATCTCGTACGCTTTCATGACCGTCACTTATCTCTTTCGTTCCTCACCACTGCTCGATGATCTGACGACATTTCTGGATTTAGTACCCTAACACTCTTAGGCATTGGGGAAGTCGGGAGGACATCTCCTTTCACAAGGTCAGAGTGCCTTCTACTGATGCTCAACCATACCCAAAGACTTGGGAGTCGCCTCAAGACATATCGTACTACTACTTGCTACACATACAACTCGACGCGAAACCCAAATTGAATTTCTAGAAAGGAACCTAACGATGTTACCTGAACCTGAACATTTTGAAGAAATTTCAGGACATTTAGGCATTGGTGCATGACCTACGGAACTTACGCACCCACACCGAGAAACCGTGAGATTAATTATGTAGATTTTGTTTTGAGATAGCATAGATAAAGCACCGTTGGATGAAATTGAGTAGAACTGAAAGTGATCACGTTACTTTGACCATATGGAGTGATATTGGAATGAACGTACGATTTAGTACAATATAATGACGCCAGGCCAACGTAATTATATTGAAGTGAATCATGCAGAAGTCTCAATTTTACTACATAAGGAATATGAAGTGATTCAAAGGAAATTTTGGTAGAAACCACTTGAGTATACGCATTATGGTCTGATAAAGGCATGAATAACCACTTGGTCTAGATACTGTACGAGAAGGGCCTGGACTGCAGAATTGATAACCCGAAAATTTTTATAGATATAGACACCCTGGATGCTTAAGGAAAAAGTTCTCAAATAGGAAAAAAAAAACTTTGGACTCACATACGATAGAGCAATCGTTATCTCAGCTATGGAGACTCGCATGGATCCTGATCTTAGTTAGGGTACATTTCTTCACAACGATTTATCGTCTCGGAATTGTTTAATACTAGAGTGATAGAAACCTTATATCTAAGAATCCTAGTGTGATGACTAATAAGCCATTAACAATCTTGAGAGTTAAGTATTCTATAGGACAAGCTAATGGTAAGTTGGCAGAGATAGAGGAGTAATTTAAGATAGTACCTTAAAAATTAACAGGTGGGTCATTTGGAGATGACCTCATGCCAACAAAACTTGGAAGTTTTATAGTAGTAGTTGGAAATGATTAGTTACCTGCGCACAAGAAGATGTTATTTGAGAAGGTTGATAAAAATTTTCACGGCAGTATAATAAGATTTGGTTGGAATGGACCTTAAAATTAACCTAATACTCATCGAGTTAGAAAGCTTTGAGGAAATAGTTGGAACGGACTGACTTTCAAGGACGAAAGCGAAAGTTATTTATAGTAAGAAGATTATTCGTATACCTCACGAGAATGGTGAGCCAAAAGCCATATGGATTACTTCAACAACCCGAGATCCCACAATGGAAATGGGAAGGGATGACGATGGATTTCATTCTGAAACTACCGAAAACAGTCGGCAGTTATGACACTATCGGGGTTATCGTTGATCGCCTCACCAAATCTGCTCACTTTCTAGCCATGAAAGAAACCGATACAATGGACAACGATACATAAAGGAAATTGTATCCCGTTACTTTAGCAATTCAAATTCTATACTACCCAAGAATCGTATTTGATACTCATTCTTATGCGACACTGAATCCTAACTTATTCCGAGAGAATTCTTAATCAATGATAATCATACCATCACCCTTCTTACTTCGATATTAGTCATACCAGTTCGGAATTTTCAAAATCAATGGGTAGTTAATCCCCGTCCTCATACTCTCCCTTTCGTTTCTCACTTATAAGCAACAACTTTATACTTAAGCATTTTTGGTCGAAGGACTTATGCCCTACTAATAGTCATTAACCACATTAAAATTCAACAGTTTTCATTACCTCGTAACATTTTTGCTCAAATATCACCCGAGATTTTCAAAAGTCTTTTACTCGATTCTCATCAATCTTTTTTCAACTTGTAACCTCCGAAATATGAAAATTTTGTTTGCCAAAATTTTACTTACACTATTTTACTGTGCGATCCTCTCAAAACATAATAAAAATAAATTTATTTTAATTGCCATTCGTGCAAATTTTTGAAATCGTATACGTTATATAAAATAAAGTAAATAATTACTTCTTTTTGACAAATACATATGAAATTTTACTTTCACTTTTACAAATCAAATCTTTTATTCAAAGGATGTTTTACCTTGAATGGTACGTGTTGTACATAACCCTAGTTTGCTAAGAACTTAATTTCTTTTCTTACATCGTCACCTTAAATGAATTCTATAAAATTTTCGTTGCTTGTCAATATAAAATTTTTCGTTGCTTATTCGTATCCAAGTCATCATGAAGACAGACAACTGTCAAAACTAAGAGATTCATGTGTGTGTATATGATGAAGGCACTTACTACCACGTCATGCAGAGCCTTCGGGCATCCACAAACACTTAAACCATTCAAAATTACTGCGTTACCCCAGGGATCTTATTCTTCACACCTGTCGGAGCGATGCTCTATCTTACATAACTCAAAGTCCTGACCTATTCCAAGGAAATTCTCATCTAACGATATTAACATCATTAGTATTCCGACTTTAATATTAGCCATAACCTGTGTGGCATTCTGCAAAGTTAAGAAGCGATTAACTTCTCATCCTCATGCTCTATCCTTCATACCTCACTTTTTAGCAACGGCTTCGCACGTAAACATTTTTGGGCCAAAGACTTAAGTTCGGATAATCATCAAAACTACATTTAATTCATTAGTTTTCATTACCTAGTAACATGTCAACCGATGATTCAAAGATTTTTCACTCGACCTTTTTCAACTCGTAACCTCTGAAATACGAAAAACTATGCTTATCAAAATTTTTACACGTTGATTTACACGTTGCTTATTTGTGCAGTGCTCATGAGATTTATGGACAAATGAAAGTACTAAAAACTTTTCTATCACTTACGCGATTTATAAAATCATATATGTATAAATTTACCCTTACTTATTTTGGGTTAGTACATACTAAGTTATACCTTCAAGATGATTAAAAATCGCTCCTTTATTGAGTTGTTTTAAGTCAAATAATTTTGTGCAAATGGTACTCGTAATACATACTTCTAAATTTACCAAGAACTTCGTTCCATTTATGTTGTCGCATCAAACGTTTAAAGGTTTTTCAAAACTTCCTCGGTTGATTTTATTAAAGGTTTCCGTATTAGACTACACCATGTAGGGATCACACTTCTTCTCTCCCTCCGTTAGGGATGAAGCTTACTATTAAAATCCTTGTTAAAAACGCTTGAGCCACTTTGGGTGGCAGATTTATAAAAAAAAAATTTGTTAGGAAGTCTTTGTACTCGAAAAATGTTCCTTTTAAGGTTAAACATGGCAAAATTGCGGGCCGATAAATCAGTTTTCTGAGGTACACTCAATGGTCACCCCATTGTAGGAAGGGCACTAGGTGGGTTTCTATTCTCAATATTTCACGGCTAATCGCAACATCCTCGTAAAAATCATCTCTATGAATTAGTAGGTTGAGGTACAAGGAATCGTTTTGAGATTCTTTTCACTTAGAGTAAACCGTTCTTTACGACCAAGGGTCCACGTATCTTCTTGTCCGCGCATCTCCTTAAGTATAAGGATAAATTCAGAACAAACCGCTCGAAGAGTTCACCCTGGTTCAAAGATCACACCTTTCGTGTGATTCTCTTTCAGAAATGTAAAGTAACATACTTTAGGAATCTATGAATCTTGTTATCCTCTTGGAAGGGACTGCTTAAAACATCTGTAATACGGATATGGTTACTCTACACATTCCTTTCTTCGTTGGTTGCAACTATATGTTGTTCTAGTTAATGTTAACCCTAACTTCAACATGTAACTGAAAGGTAAAGTTACATTATGGAACTGTTCTTTCATTCCATCTAAGGATAAGTTCACCTGCAGTATGGTAAACTGGGTGATATCCTTCATTGTTCATTCAGACCATCCTGAAGGCACTATAGATAATTATGGCTTGCATTGCATATAAGTCCGATTATTCACTTTCAGCAAAAGTTTCAATTCATATAGTCAAATGAAATGTTCTTAAATATCGAGTTCTTTATGCCTATGGTCTCTTTCCGAAATCAAGGGGTTAGTAAAATCCGTGGCTAACACTATCCAGACATCAAATCGCATGGTTATGATCACCATGTTTTCCATCCTACCTGTCAGCTTTGTATTGCGACATAAGCGCTCAATGTTTTAGATGACTTTAGTAACATTTATGATGTATTTCATGCATCCAGCTTACTAAAGATGCCTGTAAGGCTAAAAACATCATCTTTTCTTTTGTGGATATATTCAGACAACATACTCATGTTAACCAGAAACGAAATCAATTTGTCGATCTCCTAAGAGACTTAATTAATAGCATATACCTATTCTTACTTTTATACGCCAGAGTACCTTTCAAGGTAAATAGCTCACTTTTTAGCCCACGAATCTTTCGAAACTTTGATACGCTGCTTCTTATTTAAATACGGTACCATTTTTTTTCACTCCTCAAATTTTGGGACAAAATTTCCATTAACAGGTGGGTAATGTAACGACCCGGCTTTTTCGACTTGCTTTTGTGCCTTGTGTTTTTGCGAAACTGCGTATTTGTGCGTACTGTGTTACTTTATACTCTGGAAACTTGATTTACGTGGTTTACTTCCATTTATATGTTAAAACGTGCCTTAGAATACGTAGGAGACATAACTTGATCATTGGAAGCCTTTATAACCATTAGTGTTATTTGACGTTTCGAATAAATCGCGAACTTGCGCGCATGTTTAACTTTTGTCATAATCGGAATATTATGACTGCGAAATATTAATTATTATTTTATAATAATAATTACCTGGGTTTTTGGATGCTTAATTACGCGTAGTAATTTAATTATGCACAATAGTTAGTCTTGTTGGACTTTCTACCTTGTTGGGCTCAAGCCCACCCTACTCTAGCTAGTGACCCAATTAATTAGCCCTTGTCCATGTCATCAATCCTTGTCAAATTCCTTGCTTATAAATACTAGCCCTTATCCATGTCATCAATCCTTGTCAAATTCCTTGCTTATAAATACTAGCCCTTGTCCATGTCATCAATCCTTGTCAAATTCCTTGCTTATAAATACTAGCCATTTACCTCTCATTCAAATCACTTGCTCATTTGGTTTTCACACACACTTGTTCTTTCTTTCTTTCCTTTCTAGTATTGCTTGTAAGTATTCTTTTTCTTCTTCTTTTCCTTTCATTTTCGTGGCCATCATCATCATATTATGGAGATCAAAGTTCCTTTTAGCTTTGATCTTGCTTATATCTTGTTGATTCAAGCATGAATCTTTCAAGAACATGGAAGATTAAAGCTTTCTAGCTTTGAATCTTCATCAACTTTGTAGATTCATCTTTCTTTTACTTTAATCTTGTTATTTTGTGATAAAGATTCAAAATTTTGTTTGTTATCTTCATATATCTTAAAGATCCAAGCTTTATACTTCAAGATCTTCAAGAACACTAAAGGTTCAAGCTTTCTAGCTTTGTGACCTTATAAATTGTGTGAAAGGGATCCAAGCTCTCTAGCTTAGGGTTTCATCACCTCTTTTGACTTGGATCATGTTCATACTTGTTTGATTGATGTAAAGTTTGTAACTTTGTTTGTAAATAGGACTTGTAATTGTGTTAAGACTAAGGATATGATGTAACCTTGGTTCATCATCCATCTAAGACTCTTAAATGAGTTGTGTTACCACTTGGTCTTAACATATTGTGTATTGATGGTAGAATCTTGGTCAAAAGTAATGCTAAACCATCAACGAGTTGTACACTTGAAGCTACAAGCATCAAGGATGAGAACCGTGATGAGCATCAAGCACCAAGAACCTCACCGGAGCACTTGTCTACTGATTTTCTTATCTGATCAGACTAACTGGGCTACTGGAAAGTTGATTTTCAGTTAGTTCGGTTCGAGTAGATGATTTTCAGTTTAGGCCTCGTCTTAATCCGAGTTACGATTTAGGATTTATGGCCCTCCGAGAGTCACTACACCCTATTAACGTTGTGCTGAAATTTCTGACCTACTCGCACTTAAACCATCGCCACGGTCAAAAGAAGACGAGTTAGGTTCTGAAAATTGGTCAGCGGTTAGGGGACTCACATACGGAGCCATAGCCACTGACTATGCATCTTTTCGATTTACGTAGAGGTCGCAGCAGCTGACCGAAATCATCCTATTGTTTCGATCTATATTCTTGTCGAACTTACTTAGCTTTTATGATGATGAATGATGATGATGATGACACTTAAACTTATTTTGTGCACTATTAGAATTTATAAAAACAACCTACTAACCTAGTAACCCTTGATTTAGGTTGACGACCTTTCGGACCGACTTACTACTTGCGTACTTTCATTACCGACTTTACCGCTTTTATCACTGTGAGTTATAGCATTCCCTTTTTACTTTAACTTATTTTGGGAACTGAGAATACATGCGGATTTTATGTTTTACTTACTAGGAACGAGTACTTAAACTTATATATGTGTGGGTTATACAACGGCATAAACATTCCCTTTAGCTCGGTAACGTTTAATCATCGGTTTTTGAACCGTGAATGCGAATCTTAGATATGGATCCATAGGGTTTGACATCCCCACTCGGGCTAGTAGCGCTAGCATTTAACTAGTGTTTAATACTTCGTAAACATACGCACTTTCCAAGTGTACTTTCAGGGGGTATAAACGTTAAGTTAGTTACCGAGTGCCCACGGTTGAGCATATACTTAATCATACTGATTTGAATTACTGATTTGAAACGCTTGTTTGAAGCACTGAAATCTCGTGGCCTACATTACATTACTAAATATAAACAAACTATAGCTCACCAACATTCATGTTGACTTTTTAAGCATGTATTTCTCACGTGTTTAGACGTTGTTGCTTCTGCTGTTAGCCTTGCTGTTCTAGTCTCGGTGTATAGACTTGCTGTTACAGACTTGCTGTGTTAGACTTCCGCTGCATTACTTAGAGATGTCTCAAACATGAAACTTTTACTTTGCATTCCCAACTTATGTTATTTTTAAAACAATAGCTTTGTAATGACCTTAGTATCATGTACTCATGTTAATGTTTCCTATTCATCTTTTGTAAAACATTATCTGTTCATGAATGCAAAACTGGTTTTCAAACAGCATATAGTGTTTGACCTTGTAATGATCCTGTTGTTGATGTACCGTACACGATGATTTTGTACAGGGCGTCACAGTTGGTATCAGAGCATTGGTTGTAGGGAATTAGGTTCCATTAATGATTCTAGGACCGACCCGAGTAGGATTCACTAATAGGGCAAATCTACAACTTGCTAGTTTACTTGTTTCTGCGGAACCTGCTGCATGCTAGTGTGTTATATTACTACATGTTACTGCTTACTACTACTGCATGCCACTGCTTACTTTTACTACCGTATGAACTTGCTGCATGCTACCGTTTCCTTTTACTGCTATGTAAACTCGCTGCATGCTTTTGCTTATTCTAGCTACTGCATGCTACTATCTGCTTTCGATTGCATGTTACTTCTGTTTAGTACTGTTAATATTGCCATGATATATACTGCTGTAAACGAGCTAGGTTGCTGTAGTGCCTGATTACGTGCTTGCTTCATGCCTGCTATTTGCTGCACCGACTTAGAAAAACTTACCTTTCCTAGTTCAGATTGTTCAGTTCCTGCAAGATGGCTCGTATCTCGTACGCTTTCATGACCGTCACTTATCTCTTTCGTTCCTCACCACTGCTCGACGATCTGACGACATTTCTTCATTTAGTACCCTAACACTCTTAGGCATTGGGGAAGTCGGGAGGAGATCTCCTTTCACAAGGTCAGAGTGCCTTCTACTGATGCTCAACCATACCCAAAGACTTGGGAGTCGCCTCAAGACATATCGTACTACTACTTGCTACACATACAACTCGACGCGAGAACCAAATTGAATTTCTAGAAAGGAACCTAACGATGTTACTTGAACCTGAACATTTTGAAGAAATTTCATGACATTTAGGCATTGGTGCATGACCTACGGAACTTACGCACCCACACCGAGAAACACTCTTAGGCAATGCAGCTAACGCCGTAAGAAATCGTGTAGGATGCACCTACAAAGAATTCACTACCTGCAAACCTTTGGAATTTGATGGAACCGAAGGACCAATTGGATTGAAACGGTGTACCGAGAAAGTTGAATCAGTGTTTGCCATAAGTAAGTGTACTGAAGAGGACAAAGTTAAGTACGCTACGCATACCTTCACAGGAAATGCGTTAACGTGGTGGAACACCTATCTTGAACAGGTAGGACAAAATGCTGCTTACGCACTACCGTGGTCGGCATTCAAGCAATTGATGAACGAGCAGTACAATCCTAGAAACAAAGTCAACAAACTCAAGGCAGAACTTAGAGAGTTACGAAACAAGGGTTCGACGTTACCACATATGAACGACGATTCACAGAGTTGTGCCTATTGTGTCCGGGAGCATTCGAAGATGAAGAAGAGAAGATCGATGCGTTTGTAAAAGGGTTACCAGTAAGGATTCAAGAAGATGTGAGTTCACACAAGCCCGCTTCTATACTGAAGGCAAGTCGAATGGCTCAGATTGAGGGAAGAATTAAAGAGCAGGCGGCTGAAGAAGTCAACACGAAACAACTCAAGAGGAAGTGGGAGGAAAACAGTGACAAGAGTCACCAGTACAACAACAATAACAATTACAACCACAATCGCAACAACTATCCCAACAACCGTTTCAACAACAATAACAATCCCAACAACAACCTCAATAACAACAACGGCAACAAAAACCAAAAACAGCCATGTCATAGGTGTGAAAAAAATCATCAGGAGTTTTGCACGACATTTTGCAACAGGTGTAAAAGAAATGGTCATAGCGCGACAAAGTGTGAGGTCTACGGACCAAAGTTTAACAGAACTAAAGGAACAAATAGTGTCGGAATAAGTAATGCCGGAACGAATAGTGTCGGAGCACGTAATACCAACGTTGTTTGTTATAGATGTGGAAAACCAGGCCACATTATTAGAAATTGCCCGAATCAGGGGAATACTAATGGGCAGGGCCATGGAAGAGTTTTCATTATTAATGCAGCAGAAGCACAGGAAGACCCTGAGCTTGTTACGGGTACGTTTCTTATTGACGATAAATCTGCTTATGTTTTATTTGATTCGGATGCGGATAGAAGCTATATGAGTAGAGAATTTTGTGCTAAATTAAGTTGCCCATTGACACCTTTGGATAGTAAATTTTTACACGAATTAGCAAACGGTAAATTAATTTCAGCAGATAATATATGTCGGGGAGAGAAATTAAACTGGGGATGAAACGTTTAAAATTGATTTAATACCAGTCGAGTTAGGAAGTTTTGATGTAATAATTGGCCTGGACTGGTTGAAAAAGGTGAGAGCAGAGGTCATTTGTTACAAAAAATGCGATTCGCATTATGCGTGAAAAAGGAAAACCTTTAATGGTGTACGGAGAAAAGAACAACGCGAAATTAAATCTTATTAGTAGTTTGAAGGTGCAAAAACTAATAAGAAAAGGTTGTTACGTCATTCTAGCACACATCGAGGAAGTTAAACCTGAAGAAAAGAACATCAGTGATGTTCTCGTCGCAAAAGAATTTTCCGATGTATTTTCGAAAGAATTACCGGGATTACCCCCACATCGATCCGTTAAATTTCAAATAGACCTTGTACCAGGAGATGCACCAATAGCTCGTGGGTTCATTCGACCAAGCACATCACCATGGGGAGCTCCTGTTTTGTTTGTCAAGAAGAAAGATGGTACATTCAGGTTGTGTATCGACTACCGAGAGTTGAACAAACTTACCATCAAGAACAGCTACCCACTACCGAGAATCGACGACTTATTTGATCAATTACAAGGCTCGTCTGTTTATTCGAAGATCGATTTACGTTCTGGATATGATCAAATGCGGGTGAAGGAGGATGATATTCCAAAGACTACTTTTAGGATCATTACGAGTTTATGGTTATGCCGTTTGGATTGACTAACGCACCAGCTGTGTTCATGGACCTCATAAACCGAGTGTGTGGGCCATATCTTGACAAGTTTGTCATTATTTTTATCGATGACATACTTATTTACTCGAAGAATGATCAAGAGCACGAAGAACATTTGAGAAAAGTGCTAGAGTTGCTGAGAAAAGAAAAACTGTACGCTAAGTTTTCAAAGTGTGCATTTTGGTTGGAAGAAGTTCAATTCCTCGGTCACATAGTGAACAAAGAAGGTATTCAGGTGGATCCAGCAAAGATTGAAACCATTGAAAAGTGGGAAACCCCAAAAACTCCGAAACACATACATCAGTTTTTAGGACTAGCTGGTTACTACAGAAGGTTCATCCAAGACTTTTCCAGAATAGCAAAACCCTTGACTGCATTAACGCATAAAGGGAAGAAATTTGAATGGAAAGGTGAACATGAGAAAGCGTTTCAATTGTTAAAGAAAAATTTAACTACGACACCTATATTGTCATTACCTGAAGGGAATGATGATTTTGTGATATATTGTGACTCCTCAAAGTAAGGTCTCGGTTGTGTATTAATGCAACAAATGAAAGTAATTGCTTATGCGTCTAGACAATTGAAGATTCACGAACATAATTATACGATGCATGATTTGGAATTAGGCGTGGTTGTTTTTGCATTAAAGACTTGGAGGCACTACATATATGGGGTTAAAAGTATTATATATACCGACCAAAAAAGTCTTCAACACATATTTAATCAGAAACAACTGAATATGAAGCAGCGTAGGTGGATTGAATTATTGAATGATTACGACTTTGAAATTAGTTACCACCCGGGGAAGGCAAATGTGGTAGCCGACGCCTTGAGCAGAAAGGACAGAGAACTCATTCGAGTAAAAGCTATGAATATAATGATTCACACTAACCTTACTACTCAAAAAAGGAGGCGCAACAAGGAGTTTTAAAAAAGGGAAATTTAAAGGATGAAATACCCAAAAGATCGGAGAAGCATCTTAATATTCAGGAAGATGGAACCCGGTATAGGGCTGAAAGAATTTGGGTACCAAAATTTGGAGAAATTAGAGAAATGGTACTTAGAGAAGCTCATAAAACTAGATACTCAATACATCCTGGAACGGGAAAGATGTACAAGGATCTCAAGAAACATTTTTGGTGGCCAGGTATGAAAGCCGATGTTGCTAAATACGTAGGGGAATGTATGACGTGTTCTAAGGTCAAAGCGGAGCATCAGAAACCATCAGGTCTACTTCAACAACCCGAAATCCTGGAATGGAAATGGGAAAACATTACCATAGATTTCATCACTAAATTGCCAAGGACTGCAAGTGGTTTTGATACTATTTGGGTAATAGTTGATCGTCTCACCAAATCAGCACACTTCCTGCCAATAAGAGAAGATGACAAGATGGAGAAGTTAGCACGACTGTATTTGAAGGAAGTCGTATCCAGACATGGAATACCAATCTCTATTATCTCTGATAGGGATGACAGATTTATTTCAAGATTCTGGCAGACATTACAGCAAGCATTAGGAACTCGTCTAGACATGAGTACTACCTATCATCCACAAACTGATGGGCAGAGCGAAAGGACAATACAAACGCTTGAAGACATGCTACGAGCATATGTTATTGATTTCGAAAACAGTTGGGATCGACATCTACCGTTAGCGGAATTTTCCTACAACAATAGCTATCATTCAAGCATTGAGATGGCGCCGTTTGAAGCACTTTATGGTAGAAAGTGCAGGTCTCTGATTTGTTGGAGTGAAGTGGGGGATAGACAGATTACGGGTCTGTAGATAATATAAGAAACTACCAAGAAGATCATCCAAATTCAACAACGATTGAGAACCGCCCAAAGTCGACAAAAGATCTACGCTGACATTAAAAGAAAAGATATAGAATTTGAAATTGGCGAGATGGTCATGCTTAAAGTTTCACCTTGGAAAGGCGTTGTTCGATTTGGTAAATGAGGGAAATTAAATCCAAGGTATATTGGACCATTCAAGATTATTGATCGTGTCGGGCCAGTAGCTTACCGACTTGAGTTACCTCAACAACTCGCGGCTGTACATAACACTTTCCACGTCTCGAATTTGAAGAAATGTTTTGCTAAAGAAGATCTCACTATTCCGTTAGATGAAATCCAAATCAACGAAAAACTTCAATTCATCGAAGAACCCGTCAAAATAATGGATCGTGAGGTTAAAAGACTTAAGCAAAACAAGATACCAATTGTTAAGGTTCGATGGAATGCTCGTAGAGGACCCAAGTTCACCTGGGAACGAGAAGATCAGATGAAGAAGAAATATCCGCATTTATTTCCAGAAGATACGTCAACATCTCCAACTGCTTAAAATTTTGGGACGAAATTTATTTAACGGGTAGGTACTGTAGTGACCCGAACTTTTCCAAATTTATATATATTAAATGATTTGGATATTTACATGATTAAGTGTTTCCAACATGTTAAGCAATCAAACTTGTTAAGACTTTATTAATTGAAATAGGTTTCATATAGACAATTGACCACCCAAGTTGACCGGTGATTCACGAACGCTAAAACTTGTAAAAACTATATGATAACATATATATGATTATATATATAATTAACATGACATTATGATAAGTAAGTATCTCATTAGGTATTTTAACAATGAGTTATATACATAAAATTGTGTTTATTGAATTAAGAAACTCGAAACGATATATATATAACGATTATCGTTATAACAACGTCTTACTAATTACATATGAATCATATTAAGATATTGTTACACTATGTTTTATCATGATAAATGATAAGTAAACATGTCATTATGTATATTAACAATGAACTACATATGTAAAAACAAGACTACTAACTTAAGGATTTCGAAATGAGACATATATGTAACGATTATCGTTGTAACGACATTTAAATGTATATATATCATATTAAAATATATTAATATATGATAATATCATGATAATATAATAATTTAACATCTCATTAGATATAATAAACATTAGATTAACAACATTTAACAAGATCGTTAACTTAAAGGTTTCAAATCAACATTTACATGTAACGACTAACGATGACTTAACGACTCAGTTAAAATGTATATACATGTAGTGTTTTAATATGTATTAATACACTTTTGAAAGACTTCAAGACACTTATCAAAATACATCTACTTAACAAAAATGCTTACAATTACATCCTCGTTCAGTTTCATCAACAATTATACTCGTATGCACCCGTATTCGTACTCGTACAATACACAGCTTTTAGATGTATGTACTATTGGTATATATACTCCAATGATCAGCTCTTAGTAGCCCATGTGAGTCACCTAACACATGTGGGAACCATCATTTGGTAACTAGCATGAAATATCTCATAAAATTACAAAAATATTAGTAATCATTCATGACTTATTTACATGAAAACAAAATTACATATCCTTTATATCTAATCCATATACCAATTACCAAAAACACCTACAAATACTTTCATTCTTCAATTTTCTTCATCTAATTGATCTCTCTCAAGTTCTATCTTCAAGTTCTAAGTGTTCTTCATAAATTCTACAAGTTCTAGTTTCATAAAATCAAGAATACTTCCAAGTTTGCTAGCTTACTTCCAATCTTGTAGAGTGATCATCCAACCTCAAGAAATCTTTATTATTTATAGTAAGATATCTTTCTAATACAAGGTAATACTCATATTCAAACTTTGATTCAATTTCTATAACTATAACACTCTTATTTCGAGTGGAAATCTTACTTAAACTTGTTTTCGTGTCATGATTCTACTTCAAGAACTTTCAAGCCATCCAAGATCCTTTGAAGCTAGATCCATTTGTCTCTTTTCCAGTAGGTTTATCCACAAAACTTGAGGTAGTAATGATGTTCATAAAATCATTCGATTCATACATATAAAGCTATCTTATTCGAAGGTTTAAACTTGAAATCACTAGAACATAGTTTAGTTAATTCTAAACTTGTTTGCAAACAAAAGTTAATCCTTCTAACTTGAATTTTAAAATCAACTAAACACATATTCTATATCTATATGATATGCTAACTTAATGATTTAAAATCTGGAAACACGAAAAACACCGTAAAACTGGACATACGCCGTCGTAGTAACACCGCGGGCTGTTTTGGGTTTGATAATTAAAAACTATGATAAACTTTGATTTAAAAGTTGTTCTTCTGGGAAAATTATTTTTCTTATGAACATGAAACTATATCTAAAAATCATAGTTAAACTCAAAGTGGAAGTATGTTTTCCAAAATGGTCATGTAGACGTCGTTCTTTCGACTGAAATGACTACCTTTAAAAAAACGACTTGTAACCTGTAATTCCGACTCTAAACTTATACCTTTTCTGTATAGATTCATAAACTTAAGTTCAATATGAAACCATAGCAATTGGATTCACTTAAAACGGATTTAAAACGAAGAAGTTATGGGTAAAACAAGATTGGTTATTTTTGCTTGTTGTAGCTACGTGAAAATTGGTAACAAATCTATATTAATCATATCCTAGCTAACTTATATTATATTATACATGTATTCTAATATATTATGTAATCTTGGGATACCATAGACACGTATGCAAATGTTTTGACATATCATATCGACCCATCTATATATATTATTTGGAACAACCATAGACACTCTATATGCAGTAATGTTGGAGTTAGCTATACAGGGTTGAGGTTGATTCCAAAAATATATATACTTTGAGTTGTGATCTAGCCTGAGACGTGTATACACTGGGTTGTGGATTGATTCAAGATAATATATATCAATTTATTTCTGTACATCTAACTATGGACAACTAGTTGTAGGTTACTAACGAGGACATCTGACTTAATAAACTTAAAACATCAAAATGTATTAAAAGTGTTGTAAATATATTTTGAACATACTTTGATATATATGTACATATTTGTTATAGGTTCGTGAATCGACCAGTGGCCAAGTCTTACTTCCCGACGAAGTAAAAATTTGTGAAAGTGAGTTATAGTCCCACTTTTAAAATCTAATATTTTGGGATGAGAATACATGCAGTTTTATAAATGTTTTACGAAATAAACACAAGTAAATGAAACTACATTATATGGGTGAATGATCGAATATGCCCCTTTTGCTTGGTAACCTAAGAATTAGTAAACCGATCTAGTAATTGACGCGAATCCTAAAGATAGATCTATTGGGCCTAACGAACCCATCCAAAGTACCGGATGCTTTAGTACTTCGATGTTATTTTTATCAAGTCCGAAGGATTTCCCGGAATGATAGGGGATATTCTTATATGCATCTTGTTAATATCGGTTATCAGGTGTTCACCATATGAATGAATTTTATCTCTATGTATGGGATGTATATTGAAATATGAAATCTTGTGGTCTATTATTATGATTTGATAATATATAGGTTAAACCTATAACTCACCAACATTTTTGTTGACGTTTTAAGCATGTTTATTCTCAGGTGATTATTAAGAGCTTCCGCTGTTACATACTAAAATAAGGACAAGATTTGGAGTCCATGCTTGTATGATATTATGTAAAAACTGCATTCAAGAAACTTATTTTTGATGTAATATGTTCTTATTGTAAACCATTATGTAATGGTCGTGTGTAAACGGTATATTTTAGATTATCATTATTTGATAATCTACGTAATGCTTTTTAAACCTTTATCGATAAAATAAAGGTTATGGTTGTTTTAAAAATGAATGCAGTCTTTGAAAAACGTCTCATATAGAGGTCAAAAGATGTGTCTAGACTAATGATGATAAGCAAGTGATTCCCTAAGAATTATAAGCAGGTAATTTTCGACATGAAATGATAAGCAAAACTTTTGACATGCAGACACGGTCGAAGTCCAGACTCACTAATGCATCTAAACAACTATCAGTTAGACACACTAATGCAAGACCTGGTTCGCTAAGACCACCGCTCCGATACCAACTCTAATGCCCCGTCCTAATCCATCTGGACGAATACATTACATTTGGTTACATCGCGAGGTACTTGACCTCTATATGATACATTTTACAAACATTGCATTCGTTTTTAAAAGACAAACTTTTATTACATCGAAAGTTGACGGCATGCATACCATTTCATAATATATCCAAACTATGAATAACTTAAATATAATCTTGTTGAACTCAACGACTCGAATGCAACGTATTTTGAAATATGTCATGAATGACTCCAAGTAATATCTCTAAAATGAGCAAATGCACAGCGGAAGATTTCTTTCATACCTGATAATAAACATGCTTTAAAGTGTCAACCAAATGGTTGGTGAGTTCATAAGTTTATCGTAAACAATAAAATTAATCATTTTGATAGACCACAAGATTCAAATACAGTACACCTATCTCGTGTACGAAACCATTTTCATAAATCTTAGTAACCGTAAACATATCTCGTGTACAAAAATATCATACACATAACCTGTGTATAAAATCATTCTCTCGATACATAACATTCACTTTTCATTCATTGCTTGGCTTGGTAACTGACCTTAACATATAATGCGCATAAATAATATCCCCAAAAATAGAACATCTCGTCTGTATAATATATAAACCTCGAAGTACTAAACACCACGCCCACTAGCTCTTCCGTCTAGTGAACATTCTGGGTGGGGGTGTTAAACCCGGTAGATATCTTTAGGATTCATGTGAATTAGGCGTGCACTAATTCTCAAATTTAGTGATGTTCCCTAATTCTTAGGTTACCAAGCAATAATAATCAGGGGAAAAATATTCATATCAATTGTGGCAATTATCACGTCCACATAATTCAATGGTGGCAATTATCACGTCCACATAATTCATTCGAGGAATGTTTTGCTTGTGTCTATCTCGTCAAACATTTATAAAATCATTTCATGTATTCGCAGTTCAAAATGTATTTCAAAAGCATTTAATAAAGCAGTTGTAAAAGTAGCGCATGTATTCTCAGTTCCAAAAATGTAAAGAGTAAAAGGGAATCAAATGAACTAACAATACTGTATTTTGTAGTAAAAATACATATGACGTCATTGAACTAGTGTAGGATTGGCTTCAGATTCACGAACCTATATCATTCATATGTATATTAATACATGTACTTGTAATTGAACAATTATATATATTTTGTTATTAATAATATATTTGTTATACTAAATGTTATTTAGATAAATTTAATTTATTTAGTTTATATGTTTTACATATCTATTACTTATCATTAATAATAAAAACTGTATATTAAGGTTTAGTATATTTTTGTATATAAATTGGTATAGCTTAACTAATATCTTTTTAATAATAAAAGTATAGCGTATTGTATTTTTTTATATAAAAGTATCTATTTATGCAAATATTGATAATTTCAGTGATAACAAAATAGTAATCTTAGTAAGCATGATAATAATGATAATGAGTTTAACAATAATAATACTAATGATTATACTAATAATAATAATGATAATATTTATAATAATACTTATGCTACTAATATTAATAATAATAGTACTAAAAGTGATACTAATACTAATATTAATCATAGTATTTATGTTCTCATGATAATACATATATTAGTCGTTTAAATAAATATAATAATAACAATAATAATAATAACAATATTCTTATTTATAACTATAATTATAATAATAATAATAATAATAATAATAATAATAATAATAATAATAATAATAATAATAATAATAATAATAACTAATACTTGAATGACAAAATTTATAATAATAAATGCATTAAAATGTTAATAATAATAATAATGGTTTTTAATACTTATAACTATGATAATAATAATAAAAATAAGTGTTATAATACTTAGTAATATCAATAATATCAATAACAATAATAATAATAATAATAATAATATAAATGATAATCAAAATAATAATACTACAACTTAATAATAATAATAATGATAATAATAATAATAAAAACAATAATAAAATTTTTAGAAAAAAGAACCACCTCATATAAGCCCTTAGAGAAAAAAAAATGTTACAAGACAGGCTCGAACCCTTGACCTCTCGTAAACCCGAACACCCACCATACCACTCTGCTGCTTCGACTTTTATGAATTATAACAGCCCACTTTATATTTAACCCGATTTATTAATAGTTCATCTTCTTCATCCCTTAATTGAATTAAATCTGATCAGAGCTCATCTCCAATCCCAATTAATTTAACAACTTTTATATCTTCAAATTGAAACACTATTATCAACTGTGAGTACCTAGTGTAATTTAAACATAAAATAAAAATCTAAATCGCTGTACAGACCACATTTGAACCCGTTGGTACTCAAATTCGATTTTCAAAATTAAGGACGTTTTAGGCCTCGATTACTGAATGAAAAAGTTTTGAAATTGTCATTAGAAACTATTTGATTCATTAATTCAACTTAAATCATAACAGATATTTTGAATTTGCTCAAGAACAAAAGTTTGACTTTTAAATTTATAAACTTTGACTTGAAAATTAGGATTCGTAATTAGGATTTGAAAGCTCAATCTTTGCAGAAAGATCAAGTAATAGAATCCTAACAAAACCACATTTAAACTTTTTGAAATTGATTTCGATATTGTTTGTTTTGATAGAAAAGTAAGAACAGGGCAGGGCCTAGGTTCTTCCTGTTTCTAATTTAAATCCGGATATTTGAAGGCTGTAAAAATTTATAAATGATATTGAGTATGAAGAACTTAGTGAGTTTATTAATATCATAGAATAATTAGACTAATTTATAATTCAAATGGGTAGCCATTATTTGCTCAGTAATAAAAAAATAAATTAATTAATTAAATTCCACATATTGGTACGATCGATAGTGTTGTAAAACGTTTTTAGGGGTACAAACAAAATCAAATACAGTGTTGGATTGAGATGGGAAATAGATTTTGGTTTTATTAAGTGTACATAAGATTTTATTTATAAATAATTATAATTAATAATAATTAAATTTCTCATAACAATAGAAATTAATAATAATAATATTAATTTTATCATTATCAAATAATACTAAAAATAATATTAACAATATTATTAATATCAATAGTAATAATTTGTCTATTTTTGTAATAACTATATTAGTTAGTAATAATCATATTGATAATAATACTCATAGTATTATTTAAAAAAAATGATAATTTCAATGAGTTTAATAATAAGAATAATAAAAGTAATAATAATAATAATAACAATAATAATGATTTTAATCAATTTAATAATCATTAATAAAAATGATAATATTAATAAAAATGATAATAATAATAATAATAATAATAATAATAATAATAATAATAATAATAATAATAATAATAATAATAATAATAATAATAATATTATTATTAGTGATACCAATAATGTTACTTATAATAATACTAATTATAATAATATTTATTATTAATGATAATAATAAGATTAGTAATAATAATTTATCACTTCATATATACTATATTTCTTATCTACAAATAATAATCTTTATAGTAATAGTATTGATATTAATATTAAAAGAAACAACAATATTATTATTACAATTAATAATTAAATTTAGTATTTTAGTATTATATGTAATTGGTTATGTAATATAACTATATAATGTGTATTATAGAACTAATATTGAATATTAAGTTTTTATACATTTTAACATATATTACAAAATACATATAATAATAATTATATATAGAAATCATATATTTATATATAAATTCATTTTAATTATTTTATATCTTAATTCACATATTTAATTTAAATGTTTATAATTTTCAATTATATATATATACGTACATTTATATAAATATACATATTTATTTACAAACAATCATTCGTGAATTGTCGGGCACAGTCTAAAGATAAAATGTATATATAGATACAGTTCAAAGTTTTTGAGACTTCAACAATACACACTTTGCTTATCGTGTCGATTTCATATAAAGATTAAGTTTAAATTTGGTCGGAAATTTCTGGGTCGTCACAAAATATTACTATGTCGAGTGTCTAGTATGTTGCCTAGTCTACCAGCACAAGGTAGACAGTATTCTTCGATCAGCACAGGATGTGTACCCAGCAATTCAAGAATATCAAGTGACTCAGCATAGAAGAACCAGCATGGATGGAAAGCAGCATACAACACAAGAAAGCTATGCTCCATTACAAGCATAGTAGTTTTCTAAGTGGTCTACATCAATTGTACTATTCAACAGAAGTCAAAGATAAAGTTGAACAGAAAAGGACACATGTCATTGGCTGACAAGTGACCTTACAAGACCACGTGGGAATGCAAAAGTTTAACGCATGTGCAGACATGTGTTATCCTTTGTCAACGCCTAGGGAACACAACATTCTATTTGTTTAATCAAATAGTGATGCCAAACCGAATTGGGGTGTTCCTGCAAATAGCTACCAAAATGGAAAGAAGGGAGCACGCTCTCTGACACAATTGTCCCCACAAGTACAGACATCCTATGTACCAGTGGACAATAGAATAATTACACGATAGGACTACTATAAATTGATGAATCCACTATTGTAACAACCAGTGGTGTGGGTTTTATTTATTAAGAGTCCAAACGTGTAATAGCTTTAGATTACCTCAATAGCTATAACTTATGTGTTTCTGTATCAACCAACTATCATTCCGTCAAGAATAGTTGTGATTCTTTATGATTTATATCAATAAAGAATAATCGTTGAAAAATTACCTTTGACTCTTATTTAGTTTACTTGCATGAATACTAATTTGCTTAACCTGTTAAGATAAACAAAAGAATTGTATTCGCCCCCTCTACAATACTTCTGTTGTTAATCAAGGGACCAACAACTGGTATCAGAGCTTCATCTTGATAATTTAATATCTTGGATCTGAATTCTCTCATGGCTGCATACACAAACTTAGCTTACCTTGAAAATGGTCATCCAATAGACCACCTAAGTTTGATAAAGATGAGTATGAAACCTGAAAGGCTAGGTTTCTGCTTCACCTTGAGTCTATTGACCCACTCATGCCTAACATTGCTACTGATGGTCCATTCGTCCCTATCGAAACACTTGGCAGTGTTCCTGCTACAGCAGACACTCCTGCTATTCTTGGCAGAGAAGTTGTGCTACCCACATCTAGATAGGTGGATGAGGAACGCCATGTTGGACTTGACCCTAAGATCAGAACCTTGATAGTTATCACATTACCTAACCATTTGTTTAAACTAATTAAAGGAAAATCAAATGCTAAAGCCATGTTAGACTATCTTGATGTTACTTATGAGGGTATGGATGAAGTTAGGCAAAATAAGATTATAGCTTCGAAAAGAGAATATGAAATGTTATTTGCCTACAAAAGTGAGACCTTTAAGCAAACCTTTATTAGGTTTAACTCTTTAGTTACTGACTTGCTCACCTTGAAAGTCACATATACTGACTTTGAACAAGTCAAAAAATTCATTGACTCACTGCCTACAAATTGGAAACCTGTTACTGACCCATTAAGAATCAATCAGACTTTAAAAATTTTTAACATGTCTTCTCTGTATGGTACACTTTGGAACCATGAGATTGCAGAGGCCAAACTTGAGCTTAATTTGAAAGAAAACTTTAAGTCTACTCCCACCACTTCAAAATCTACAAAGTCAGATGATACTGCTCTTGTTGCTGATGCTAAAAAGAAAGCCCAAAAGGCTTTACTGGTTCAAAAGTTGATGGCAGAAGAAAAGTCAGCTGAAGAGGAGGATAGTGGTACTGGGTCTGAGGAAAGCAGTGATGATGAGGATGATGTAGAAGGGTTTGCTGAAGGTATGACATTGCTGGCTAGACAGTTAAAAATGTTCAATCGTAGTAGAACCAGCAAGCCATACAAAGTAAGTAAGAAGTCAAGTACTAGGTACGGCATCAAATCAGTCAAGGGCCTCAAATCTGAATGTTACAATTGTGGGACATTTTACTGCAGAATGCATGTCCAGGAAACCTTCAACATCACATGCTAACTCCTTCTCAAAAGCTGAAAAGTACAAGAACAAGTACAAAGCTATGAAGGCTCAGATGAAGGAAATCTCAAAGACTAGTAAGAAGGAAAAGAAGCCAGAAAAGGTACTAGTAGCTGAACATCATGATTGGGATGAAACCAGTTCATCTACATCCTCTGACAGTGAAACTGATGATGATGGTGCTGGTTATGCTTCTGGCAAAAAGCTGTGTTTGATGGCCAAAGAGGTTGAAGAGTTTGATGAGGATGATAATGGTAGTACATTTGTGGCTGATATGAGGGAAGCTGACCTAAAAAGGGATTCACCTCAATGAAAATCTGAAATGCTGTATAAGGTTGAAAATTTTCGAACTTATACTGATGATGAAAAAGCTGAAATGTTTGACTACCTAAGAATTGACTTAAGCGTAGGCAGCAAACGTGAAGAAGTTTTCAAAACTGAAATTAAATCTTTAAATGAAAAACTTAAATGCAGATATGATGAAATTAAGATCTTAAAAGATGAAATTTCTAAACTTGAAAAAAAAAATTATGCTTTAAAATCTCTTCACTCAGATGCAGCAGTAGTCCAAAATCAGCTTAATGACCTTAAAAGGGTAGTAGCCTCTTGGTGTTTGTCTGCTCAACGCACAGCAAAGTGCATTAATGAGTAGATACCTACCTGCCCAGGTTGAGGTATTCTTTGCTGGTAACTATGCTGCTGTTGCTGCACATGCTGAAGTCACTTTCATGGACCCTATGCTTGAAACTGATCCTGATGCTGTCTTGCTAAATACTTTTGGCAAGATAGTTAATGGTAACAAGGTCTTCACAAATAAATTTGTAAGACCTGCTGCTAACCCACCACCTGCCATGAAAGAGATAATGGAGGATGAAGAAAGTGCAAGAGAAGTTGGTACCTCAATTGATGAGACTACTGACCCCTCTAGCATCTACTACATGACTCTAAAGGAAAGACGTATTAAAAGGGAAATCACTGAAAACAATCGAAGAAAGTTAAAATCAGCTGATTCCCCTTCGTGTTCAAATTCCACCAATGTTGAGCCAGCTGATGAAAATCGTACTGGTTAACCTGTAGCAGCAGACAAGCCAGCAAAACTTAATACTGGCAAGTCAAAGGCAGCAATCAAAATTCATACTGGTCAACCTGTATTAGCTGACAAGCCAGTAACTTCCCACACTGGCTCGTCAAATAACAAAGGCAAAGCAGTATACCATGATTATGGTACTGGTTCCAAGAAGAAAGCTGCCCTTAAGGGAAAAGCTAAAGTGGACCAAATTGTGTAATCATGTGCTGGGTCATTGATCACTGAGATAATGACTGTTAAGCTTGATCAGCTCATTGCTGCTATAGTCAAAAGCAGACCTGATCTTACTGCCCCCATTAAGTCTGTGTATGACCAGTTACCTAGACCAAAAGTGAGAAAATGCTACAAATGTGGTAGCAAATTTCATTTGGCGAACCAGTGTACTCAAACCCAATTCCCATATGCTGCTGCCTCTTCAAGCAAACCAGCAGACAGGAAGAGATCATTAAAATGACTCTTCCAGAACCCATCCTCGGATGGGTTCCCAAAAAGAACTAATCTCTTAGCTACTGTGTAGGGCATTCAAAACAAGCAAATCTGGTATCTCGATAGTGGATGTTAGAGACATATGACCTGATGTAAGTCCCTGCTGATGGACTATCAAGAAAAGGATGGTCTAGTTGTTTCATATAGAGATAATTCGTTGGGTTACACAAAGAGTTTTGGCACTTTAACAAATGGAAATGTTACATTCTCAAATGTGGCATATGTCGTTGGGCTTAAACACAATCTACTCAGCATAAGCCAACTAACAAGAAAAAATAAGATATAATTTAGAAGAAAAATTGGCACTATTTTTGATAAGACAGGGAAGCCTCTGCTAACAGCAAAAAGACATGATAAGATGTATCAAATCGTCATGAACGCATTAGTCACAAAAACTGATACTTGTTTTTATTCAAAGGCAGTAAACAACCTCAAGTGGTTATGGCACAAGAGACTCTCACATCTCAACTTTAAAGATATTCATAAATTATCTAGTAAAAGTTTGGTGTCTGAGCTACCCACAATGTCTTATGTGAAGGACAGATTGTGCCCTGGTTGTAAAAAAGAAAAGCATCACCATGCTTCATTCAAGTCAAAGCAGATATCATCTATTGAGAAACCATTTCACCTACTTCATATGGATCTTTTTGGTCCTGTTAATGTAGCCAGCTGTAGTGGGAAGAAGTATACACTGGTTATTGTTGATGAATATCCCAGGTACACTTGGGTATTCTTTTTGAAGCAAAAGAGTGAAGCTGCTGATGAAATTATCAATTTTATCAAAATGGAACTATTGAATGGGCAACTGGTGAAACAGCTAAGAAGTGATCATGGTACATAATTCAAAAATGCAACTTTGGAAGAATTTTATGCTGACAAAGGTATTTCACAGAACTTTTCTGCTGTGAGAACACCTCAACAGAATGGTGTTGCAGAAAGAAGGAATAGAACTCTCATTGAAGCAGCAAGATCTATGTTGGCTGAGTTTGGGTTGAAAAATTCATACTGGGCAGAAGCTGTGAATACTGTCTGTTTTACCCAGAATAGATCTTTAATAGTGAAAAGACATCAAAAAACCGCTTATGAAGTTCTCAAAGGAAGAAGACCCTCAATTTCATTTCTTCATGTATTTGGCACTCCCTGTTTCATTCTGAACAATAAGGACCAGCTTGGTAAGTTTGATGCTAAAGCTGATGAAGGTATATTTCTTGGATATTCCAACATGTCAAAGGCATATAGGGTTTTCAACAAAAGAAGGGGCTGTTTTGAAGAATTCATTAATGTTACATTTGATGAAACTGCCCCCACATCACCTTCTGGATAAGAAGATGAAGAGTTATTATTTGAAGAGCCTACTCAGCAAGCTCTTGATGATGAAGAAGAACCAGTAGCAACTCCCTCACCAATCCATGTTGCTGAGTTCTCTGATGATGAAATGGAACATTCAGTTATATCTGTGTCTAAACCTATTGGACCTACTGGCTCTACTGAAGTTCTACAACTTGAGCAGAGGTCTACTTGTTCTAAAGGATCATAAGCTGGTACTGGTTACACTCATAATGAACAGCTGTCTTCTGCTGCTGCTCATACTACTGAACCAGCTAATGATCAAGATGTTGTGTGTTCTACAACAAGCTCACCTGTTCATAACACTAGATGGACAAAGGAGCATCCAATTGAGCAAGTTATTGGTAATCTGGCCAGTGGTGTTAAGACAGGGAGAAATGCAACCAACAACTTTTGTATGCATGTAAACTTTGTATCTACCATTGAACCTACATGTCCAGAAGAAGTAATCAAAGATCCTAGCTGTGCAGGAGCTATGCAAGAAGAGATCTCCCAATTTGATAGGAATAAGGTTTGGACATTGGTACCTAAACCTGATGATAAAACAAAGAAAATCATTGGTACCAAGTGGGTTTGCAAGAATAAGATGGATGAAGATGGGATTGTGATCAGAAATAAAGCTAGATTGGTAGCTCAGGGTTTCAAACAAGAAGAAGGATTGAATTATGGAGAGACATATGCACCAGTGACTAGGATGGAAGCTATTAGATTGTTCTTGACATATGCTGCTAAGATGAACTTTAGGGTATTCCAGATGGATGTTAAGTCTGCATTTCTAAATGGGAAGCTGCAAGAAGAAGTTTATGTCAAACAGCCTCCTAGTTTTGTAAGTAGTAAATATTCAGACCATGTCTACAAGTTAGACAAAGCTCTATATGGCCTAAAACAGGCACCAAGAGCATGGTACGAGATACTTCATGTGTATCTCACTGGTATAGGTTTTAAAGTTCGAACAATTGATGCCACTCTATTCTCAAAGGAGATAGATGGTGATCTCTTGCTGGTACAGATATACGTGGATGATATTATTTATGGATCTAAAAATGAAAAACATTGTCAAGATTTTTCAAAACATATGTCAAAGACATATGAAATGAGCTTACAAAGAGATTTGCAATACTTTTTAGGATTGCAAATTAAACAACTTGATGATGGAATTTTTATAAGTCAAGATAAATATATCAAAGATATGTTAAAGAAATTTGGTCTGACCTGTTTAAAAGATATAGGGACTCCAATGGCTACATCTATCAAAATAGATGCTCATCCCAATGGTGAACCAGTCAATATTACTGAATATAGAGGTATGATTGCGTCCCTACTTTATCTCACAGCCAGCAGACCAGATATTATGTTTGCCACATGTCTCTGTGCCAGATATCAAGCTGATCCTAAAAAACACATTTGCTGGCAGTAAAGAGGATATTTAGGTATCTGAAAGCTACTGCTAAACGTGGTCTTTGGTATCCCAAAGACCAAGATTTTGAACAAATTAGGTATTCAGATGCTGATTTTGCAGGATGTAAAATAGACAGGAAAAGTACTACTGGTGGCTGCCAGTTACTAGGTGGTAGGTTAGTCAGCTGGATGAGCAAAAGGCAAAATACTGTGTCCACATCTACTGCTGAGGCAGAATATGTTTCTGCTGGTAGTTGTACTGCTCAAGTACTATGGATGCAAAGCCAGCTGAAGGACTATGGTGTTCATGTTACAAAAACTCCAATCTACTGTGACAACACCAGTGCAATTGCTATCACCAACAATCCGTAATGCATTCAAGGACTAAGCACATTGATGTTCGCTATCACTTCATAAGGGATCATGTTCAAAAAGGAGATGTGGAGCTACATTTTATTTTAACACACCAGCAGTTATAAGATCTTTTCGCAAAGCCCTTAGATGAGAAACGTTTAACTCCCTCATCTCTGAGCTGGGTATGCTTGAACTCTAAAATAAAAGACAATTTTGTTGGTGTGCTGATTCTACAGCATGTAGGGCAAACCAGTAAGTCACAATTCTTTACTTGCTGCCTATATGTCAAACAATTAGCACAACAAGGTCTTTTATGTCATGGTTATACAATGTTTAAAATGAAGTAACAAATAGCTTACAATACTAAAACGATACCTTAAAGCTGAAACTCATTTACTCCCAATGATTTAAACTAAATACATGACATATTAAATGTAACAAAGAATTTTTGTATTTAATACAAACTTTATTTTATGGTCTTTAACTTCAATTTTGAATTAAAAACCTACTGCATTTAATGCGTAATGGGAGGTATGAGTGTTCAAGCCGATTAAACATCATGTCAACAGTCTGTGTCCCCTCGAAAACATGCCACTCTGTCAAATCTGCCCACGCGCCTGCAGATGACAGTTGCCATTTTCTCTCTCATGCACTTTTTCACTAATCAGAAAGGATAAAAGGGTGATTCATTTTCCATAATAACCTTCGGTTTTTTAATTTTCAAAATCACACTCTTCTCTCAAAATCCCCAAATCTTTAAATCATTCAAACATTCATCTTCTACAATCATCATTGGCAGACTAACAACAACAACCACAACCAATCGAATACCAACCTGAGGAACAACAGCAACAACAATAGCCGGAACAGCCTAAACAGCAACAACAACAACCACCGGCACCGGCACCGGAGGAGCAACGAGAACAGGCACAGTTATTTGCCTTGCATCCAAGCCTTGTACAGGCTTCAAACGCACCATCACATGATCTTATTCGCCTTTCTCGAGGCAATGCTGCACATGCTCTCTCCATCCCCAAGTCTAAATCCAACATGGCCTATGAGACATTAATTGCATACATCAGGCAATATCCATTGGCTAGATCTATCACCGGAGTTCCTTCTAGACTCTATCCGGCCTGTTTAGGCAGATTTTAGTACATGGCTACCATTACCAACACTCTACAGGGTACACCATGTGTTCATGGCATGGTTACTGAAACCCTAACATGCTCCATCACCGTTGATGCTATTAGACGAGCCCTACAATTTCCAGGTGGACCATTTGTTGCTTCACCATCTAGTGATGATGTGAGAAGGGAGGTGCTGAAAATCATCGAATATACGGGTGCTGTAGCCCACAGCCCATTGAGGAAGTACATGCCACCGCTATGATACTATTTCTTTAGTTTGCTGACCCAGTGCATCAGCCAGAAGTCAGGAAGCTTTGATCAATGCTCAAATTTTGAGCTAAAGATGGGTCATGGGCTGCTGTTCAATAGGAACATCAATTATACTACAGAAATCGACCTAAGGTTAAGGGAAATGGTGCTTGCACCAAAAAGAACACATTTAATCCCCTTTCTAAGGTTTTTGAGCCTTGTGTTTGAATATGAGCTGGGTGATGCTTACCAGCAGATTACTGATGAATCATTTGACCTTCCACTGAAATAAGGGGGGATGACAAAGGCAGAACCAGTTGCTCTATATACTGGTCTGACGCCAGGAATGCTCGAGTATCTTGCTGCTCGGGGTGGAGCTACCCAATTGACTGCCTCTGGTAGTGCACCAGCTGAGGGGGAGGGACCTCAGCGAAAGCCAATTGTTCGACGAAATAAGCCAGCTACCTCAACTAGAACATCCACCGTCTCAGATACTAGTAACGCAGTAGTTGTATTAGAATCTAGTGCTCTCTGATAACAAAAAAATTAGCCCTAGTCTTATATACCGACTACCCTGTGCTCTCTGATAATAAAAAATAGCCCTAGTCTTATATACTGACTACCCACTTCTAGTATTGGAATCTGTTGCTCATCTATTTCTTGGTAACAGGTAAATCCAAATGTGCAAAAGCTGGGTCCAAGCACGCCACAGGGGAGGTTGCACCAGTCTCAACTACTGCTCCTGAAAAGGATGTTGCTATGGAACCTGGTGCGTCTCTAGCCCAAACAGCAGAAATCTCTAACATAATTAAAAATATTTTAACGGCTGACTTGAAAAATGAAAGTAGAGTTAAGGATATAACCTTGGCTCCCAAGCTGACTGGTTTTAAAACTAGTGTAAAGAAGAGTAGCAACTCATACTCTTCTAACCAGGCACTTCCACATTTTTCAAAATTATACTTCATGAAATATCCTCTGCTGACAGTACAACCAGCAAAGAACATACATGACCTCCAAAGCAGACTTAAGCTGGCTCCTCATCATGTTGAACCAGCTCAGGCAACTGCACAACCTGAATGTTACTTTGATCATGATACGAGTCACACTTCTACACTATCACCAGCCAGACCTCTTACACAATCTGGGTCAATATGTGTTGCCAATGAGTCAGCAGAGTCACAGCTGCACTTATAGACACCTTACTCTGTCTCAATCAAAGGGCTGACTAAATCACCAGTCTGTCCCCAGAGACCAAAACCAGATGCAATTGTTGAGTCAAATTTATTTAGTTCTACAGTTGTTAACATAAAATGTTCTACTGTTTCAGTTGTTAGCAGGGTAGATGAACAAGCAGAGGAGGAGATTGAAAGGAATCCTATTGTATTTACTGGTTCTGAAACTGGTACTGATAAGCTCTCTGCTTCTGCTACTGGTGTTGGTGCTGCTGATTTTCCTACTGGTGGTGATGATACTAGTACTATTGCTTCTACTGCCGCTGGTGATACTGGAGATCAAGTTGATGCTGGTTCAACTGTTCCTACTGGTTCAGAGGAGATGGTTTTTGATGATTCTACTACTATTATTCCTCATCCAATTCCCAGTATTGCTAACACCACTACTGTTCCAAAAGTGGCTGATGAAATGATTGTTGAACCTTCTATTGTTCTTGAAGAGGTTATTGATAACATTATTAAGGAGGTTCTTCTTGATGATCTTGTCACTGAAACCAAGGGTGACACTATGTTAACTACTGATACTGCTATTGATCTTAATGATTCATCTGACATGGAGATTCAATCCATTACTCCAAATGCAGCAAATGTTATTGTCATCCCTGGTTCAGATTCTGGTGAACAGGGTGTTAAACTAGATGCTGGCACCCTTGCTGCTACTACAACTGAATCTACTCAGGCTTTTGTTTCTAGTGAAAAGCCTAAGTATGTCTGCAAGGTACCAGATCCTGATGATTTGGTGCCCAACTTCATTTACAGGGGAGCATCTATCACCCCCAAAATTGCTTTACTGGTGGATCAGTTGACTATTGATCCACAAAGTGCATTAGTTTCAGCCAGCAAATTACCTGATGAGGAGCTGACTGAACTACTCTCTCAGCTTGATCGACCATCACGTGAAGAAGTTTTTGAGAGGCTGGCTACACTGGAGCAAATTAATGGACAACCACACTACCATGTTTTTAGCATGGTTCCAGCTATTTCTCCATGGCCTGGTACTTGGAGGCCTTTCAAGTTCATCATTGATCCTACTACTGGTAAATGTGTGATACAGAATATTCCTGATTCGCCGGTACTTTCTAATTCATCAGCTTCTTCCTTACCATCTTCTTCATCTGATGGTGATGCTGATAAATGTACTGGTAAGGAAGAGCCAGTCATTCATGATAACGTGACTGGCTCCAAAGATAAACCAGTGGATCTGGATGATGATGCAACTGATGATGATGCTGCAAAGGATACCAGTGGTTCTAAACCTTCGGGTGAAGGTAAAAACGATGGTGATCATGGTGATGAGTCAGACACTGACCTTCCACTTCCACCACCCCACAGAGGTACTCCTATTGTGGCTGGTAGTGATCGCCTCTCAACCAGTGGATCTGTTAATTCTGAGTTGGCTGAAGTATCTACTCTAGCTGTTTATAGGACAGTTGCCAGAATCACACCTTATATCATCAAAACTATCAGGGAGACTCTAACTGACTGTATAGCTGAAGCTATACGAAGATCTGGGTGTATTACAATGTCCACTATTGAATCCCAGCTCAAGCAAGTGTGTACCTTTGCAGATCTAGTAGTTGATGCCATTTGCGACACCAGGAAGAAGAAGAAAATCTTAAGCAGCGAATCATCTCCCATAATGAATATACTGATCATATTACCCGACTTCAAGCAGAACTTGATGCTGCCAATCAAAGGAACAGGTTCCTTAATGAAGAAAACAGGGTATTAGAAGAGAGATTGGAGTCACATGAACAGTAGATGGCTACCATGATTCCTGCTTCTACTTATATTACTTTGGTGGAGACAATGCAACGCATGACTACTCTTCAAGCTGATTTTAGAGCCAGTGTTAATCAAATGGCCATGGATGTTGCTAGGAATGAAGTCAAATATTCAAACCTTTGTCTCAGGCAATATGGTGTAGACTCTGGTGCACATCTATCTCCTACTGATGCTGACTGGAACAACTTTGCTTTTTCTATTCTTAAGTCAGATAGTGATCTTGATGCTCGTATTTCCCCAGACTCTGCTTCTGCCCCTGCCGATGACAAAAAGGGGGAGAAGAAATCTAAGAAACATAAGAAGAGAAAATAATCTGAGGGGGAGCATGAGCATGAGAAAGCTCCCAAGCAGCAAAGGAGAGATGGTGATGATGGTGGTGATGGTACTGGTCAAGGTACTGGCCCTAAGCCTAGCAACGCTCATACTGAAGCAGGTGTTAAGGCTGCTGGTGAATCTCAACCCAGTATGCCTGCCACATCTGTGAATGATATTGGTTCTTGCAGTAAGCCTAGTGATGTTTCTGAACTGGCTGTAGCTGAATATTTTGTTGTCTCTCAAACCATTGAAAGAAAAATGAAAAGAAAAATGGAGAGGCATCAGAAGAGACAGGAGGATTTAAATGATGTCTTCAATGCTAAATTAAAGGCCTATGCTGCTTGAAAAAGACATAGAATAGAGCATAGAAGAAGCCTTACTCCTGAAAAGCTTGATATTCATGATGAACTGCTTAGTATAGACAAATACAAGAGGGATGCTTTAAAAAGAAATGCTAAGTTCATGGTGAAGTATGATAGAAAGAAGGCAAAGCTGTATGCTGAGCGAGTAGATAGAATCAAAAAGATGACACGTGAAGAGATGCAAAGATATTTGGATTCAAATAGGTCAGGAGGAGAAAGAGCTGATGTATTTATGAAATGGCTAGATGATATGTTGGAAACCAGCCAATCTTCTCGACCTGCATTTTCTGCTCAGCTAGCTGCACCACAATAGCCAGCAAAATTCATCAACCTTGATGATGATGAAGAGAAACCAGTAGAGACAGATATGTCTGCTGCTGAGGGGGAGTATCTTGCAATCACTCCCTATCTGCCTTCATAAGAACCAGTATCAACACAAGAACCAGCAGCTAAACCCAAGCCTATTGATAAACAAAGGGTAAAATCTGCCCCTAGGGACAACCAGCCCCTAAGGAAAGAGCCCTTATTTGAGGTAGCTGGTGAAGGTACTGCGACAGTTATACCAGCTGATACTAATCAGTCAGCTGGTACTGAAGACACATCAAGGAGTGCTGTGATAGAAGACCCAGCCAGAAGTGTGCTGCTGGGTGAAACAAGATCTGAAGACCCAGCGTAGGTGGATGGGCTGGGAGCTAATGATGATACTGATGCTGTTGCTGCTGATTTCACAGTCTGGGGTAGGGGTAGTTCAACTTTCATTCAATCACCAATACCTGCACGGACTCTTTCTTATTTTAATAGGACACTGGATGAACGTATTGACTTTGAACCAGTAGGTCCTTCTGGAACAGCAGAATCACCTTTTGTATATCCTCCATCTATCCCCAAGAAGAATGATAAGCATACGAATTGGGAAGATGACTCAGCTGCAAGGATATAACGACCCTCACTTTTCAATTTCTATTTTTACTAAATTGCCCTTAGGGTTGTGTGCTCGTAAACTTTATTTGACAAAACGTCGACCGAATAGTAAACTTTTAGTCGACACTCTCTGTTAATTAAAGTTTATGCATTTTTGTGATATTGTAAAACTTTAGGTAATTGTTAAAATGTGCCATTTCTCTAAATTATTAAACTAATGGAGAACAATTTAAAATTTATTAAGGGGATAGGTCTAATTAAATAAAAAGTAATAATACTTGATATATATATATATATATATATATATATATATATATATATATATATATATATATATATATATATATATATATATATATATATATATATATATATATATATATATATATATATATATATATATATATATATATATATATATATAAATAACAACAACAAAAAACAGCTACTATTATTGTAAAAAAAAATAATACTAACATTAATATAAAAAAATGGCGGCTTATTATTATAAAAAAAAGAATAAATATAAACAAAAAAAACAAACAAAGAGATAAACTAACTTGAAGCCTAATCCTAATCTAGTTCCAATTTCATCCTAATCCCAACTTAACCTCTAGATTAATCCTTGAGCATTTGTATTTTGAATCAAATTCTAAAAGCTACACTATAAAAGGATGCTCATCTAGCTCATATTTTCATCAAAAAAAAAATTCACAAGCCATCTCTTCTCCTTTTCTTTTTTTGCTCGACAATTTGGTCCTCACCACCACCTCAAAAACCAACCACCACTACCCTCAAACGTCCCCTTTCTGCTGTGATTTTCGGCAGTCTCCATCACCACCCAATCCCTCACTTTCGGCTACCTTGAACCGCCACCACCACAGCCGCTAAGCTGCTATTTTCTGCTGCCCCACAACCGCCACGCCTGCTGCATTTTTGGCAGCCTACACACACCCAAACCCGCAGCTTCTGTTGCTACTTTTCGACTTCCAAAATTGCCCAAAACAGACTATAAAAACACCCCCTGCAGTCTCTATTTTTGTTGCTGTTTTCACCATAACAAACAGCCCAAAAAGGTAGCCTCTGCTGCTGCTATAAACCGCCAACAACAACCACCTGTTTCTGCAGTTTTCCGCCACCAAACACAATCATAAACCACCCCAAAACAGCCCTCAAAAGTCGCCGGGTTTGCTGTTATTTTTCTGATGTTTTTGCGCACCCAAAACAGCCCCAAGACCCGCCCAATTCAGTCCCTACTGCTGCGTTTCTGTCTTGTTGTTGTCCGCCTTTGAACCATCACCAAAACTGCCACTTTTGATCAATTTTTGCTCCTGTTTTTTGCCCTGCCGCTGTTCGATTTTGCCACCATCAAAGCTGCCATCTTTTTCTAGCTTAAACCATTGTCAAGGTATCCCTAAAACCATAGATTAATTATACCTTATATTTGTTTCAATTCTCAAGTTATAAGTATGTATTAAGTTTTAAAAAAAAGGCATAATGTTTAATAAAGGATGTATAGTTTAACGATTTAGATATGAATGTGTAAAATAAAAGAAACACAAGCATGCATGCATGCGTATGCATACATGATATGTATGTATGAGTATGATAAGTATGTAAGTATATGGAGACTATTATATATGTATCATGTATATGTATAAAATTTTAAGTATGGTAATTGTGATTATGAGGTTAATGTATGTATGTATCATTATATAAACATAATAATGTAGCAAATAATATTAAGGTCATTAAAATGATAAGAATGAATTCAAATAATGGGATATAAACTAGAGATAAGATTTTGATCATGAAATTATAATATAATTAAGTGATAATTAAGAGGTAAAAGTGATAAGAAGATAATTATGAAAATATAAAAGATAATGGCGACTTGTTTAAAAACAAAAGTAATAATAATTAAGATAATATAATGGTAGGTTTGAAAACACATAGGATAAAATTTAGATAAGATAAAAGATTGAAGAATTAGAACTTATCTAGGTCATTTAAAATATATTTGATAATACAAGATAATAAACAAAGTGATAAGATTATAAGATATTAAATAAAGAGATAAGGTTATATAATATAACATGTAAACCTATCTTATATTGTAACACTTTAATTGAACTAAGTTATATTATCACATAAATATTAAACTATTAAGTATAACAATAATATATTAATGTATCGTATCTATACACCTATAACGTGAAAGTTATAATCGAAAGATAACGTGCACTTTATACGAACCTCACCGCTACTTACGGCCTAGGGTGGTCCTTGTTGCCATTATGGGACTCGCTTGTGGATCTCGAATGCCAAGACTTAGATTCTGGTCAAGAGTCCTGGGCGCCCGGTAACAACAAATCATCTGAGTGACTTATTTGATAGCAATGAGGTTTGGGCAAAGTTGTACAACGTCTTTGGAAGGGTTATAACCCGAACTTTCCAAAACTAGAAACTTACTATAAGTGGAAGCTTTCCATAAATAGTAGGTTTCCAAAAATAGAAACTTTTGAGAAATAGGAACTTTTCTCGAAAACCGTCACTGTTAATATAGTTGATATATTAATAAACAAGCTTTATGTCTGTTAGACATTAACTAATCAAATGTTATATCTCTAGGTTGAGATCTCCGATTACATACTCCGTTCATACTTCTTGCGTGGAATAACTTACTTGCTACTAAGGTGAACTTCATAGCCCCACTTTTTACTATTTCCTAACTGTTTTATAAACTTTGGGGTGAGACACATGCTTGCTTTTAAACTATTTTATGATTAGACATAAGTACTCAAACTTGATTAGTTCAAACTGTGCTATGACATGCTTTGTTTCATGCTAAATCCCTGCCATGATATCGTTAATTGCTACTTTGAAATGCAAACTTAGTTATTGTGATTAGGCCTACTGAGAGTGACATCTCTACCCATTGGCGTGATCATCAAGGGGGTACATAATAATGATTTCAACGACACTGACAGTTCAATGTGTCATAGGGTAACTTTGTTTAGTCTCGATATCATATACCTTAGCACTACTACCAAACTGATAAAACTTTATAACTAAATCTTGTGGTCTGAAACTTTATTGATTATATAAACCTATGATGTTCACTCAACCATTGTGTTGACATTTTAAGCATGTTTGTCTCAGGTGAAAGATTAGCTTATGTGCTGCCCTATGATGCTTAGCTAGCTGATTGTAGTGACCCGTCCTAATCCATCTGGACGAATACATTACAATTGGTTACATCGCGAGGTACTTGACCTCTATATGATACATTTTACAAATATTGCATTCGTTTTTAAAAAGACAAACTTTCATTTCATCGAAAGTTGACGGCATGCATACCATTTCATAATAAATCCAACTATAATTGACTTAATAATAATCTAGACGAACTAAACGACTCGAATGCAACGTCTTTTGAAATATGTCATGAATGACTCCAAGTAATGTCTCTAAAATGAGCAAATGCACAGCGGAAGATTTCTTTCAAACCTGAGAATAAACATGCTTTCAAGTATCAACCAAAAGGTTGGTGAGTTCATTAGTTTATCATAAACAAACATTTCCATTAATTTAATAGATCACAAGATTTTCATTTCATTTTCTCATAAATATCATGCATCTGCATAAAAATCATTCATATGGATTGAACACCTGGTAACCGACATTAACATAATGCATATAGAATATCCCTAAAACAGAAATCTATCTGTATTAATAACTCGAAGTACTAAAGCATACCATTTTCCAGTATGGGGGGAGTTAGGGCCCGTAGATCTACCTTTAGTTTTCACGTCAATTAGGGTGTCTGTTCCCTAATTCTTAGGCTACCAAGCTAAAAAGGGTGATGTTCGATTCGATAATCCAACCATAGAATGTAGTTTTGATTACTTGTGTCTATTTCGTAAAACATTTATAAAAGCATCGCATGTATTCTCAGTCCCAAAAATATATATTACAAAAGCATTTAAAAAGGGAGCAAATGAAACTCACTATACTGTATTTTGTAGTAAAAATACATATGACGACATTGAACAATGCAGGGTTGGCCTCGGATTCACGAACCTATATCATTTGTGTACTTATTAATATATATAATTGTAATCGAACAAAATTTATATATATTATTTTTAATAATATACTTGTTATATAGATATAGATAGTTTAATATATTTAATTTATATAGCTTAATATAATTATCATTTATCATTCTTTACTATGTTAAAAATAAAAATATATATTAGGGTTTATATAAGATATCAATATATATTTATGTATTAATTGGTACATTATATATATATATATATATATATATATATATATATATATATATATATATATATATATACATATATATATATATATATATATACATATATATATATATATATAAAATTTAGTTAATATCATTTTTGTAATAAAAATATAGTGATATGTAATATTAATATTATTGTAGTGTATCTTTATATAAAATATTTACTTGTAAAAATACTAAAAAAATATGATAAGAGTTTTAGTCATAACATTGATACTAATATTATTAATAATAATATTAGTTTTAATAATGATAATCTTAAAAATATTAACTTCTAATAATAATATTAATTTTAGTAAGAATAATAGTTTTAATAAAAGTGATATATTCCCTTAGTAGTATAATGATAATAATAATAATAGCAGTGTTAATAATAATAATAATCAGATTTATCATAAACTTCATATTTAATTTCTAAACCTATATTTATAGTTTCTATAACTTAAAATTATATCCATATTCATAATTTTTGCCATATCAACTTTTATTATAAATCTTATAATATAAATGTTATTAATATATTTATAATCCTGTTATTAATAATAGCAATACTAATAATGATATTGTTAGTAATGATAATACTAATAGTTTTTAGATAATAATACTAGTACTAATGATAACACTAATAATAATGATAATAATCTTATGATAATAATAGTAGTTTTTAAATAAAATGAAGAGTTTATTAGTAATAATAATGAGAATAATAACGTTTATAATAATACATAATACTTAATAATAATTAATAACAATACTTATGTTAATAATAATAATACTGATAGTAATAACTATAATTTTACTACTAATAATAATAGTTTAAACAATAATATTACTAATATTAATATTATTGATAATAATATTGATTGGCATTATAATAGTGATAATAATAAGTAACCTTAACAATAATAATAATATTTAGTAGTAATAATCATACTAATAATAAGTGTTAATTAATAATACTAATAATTATAATACTACTTAATAATGATAATACATTTGATAAAAATAATAACAATAATAAAAATGACAATAATAATAGTAATAATAATTATAAAAATAAGATTAGAGAGTATACCCCTTTAAAATCAGTTTATAAAAAATTTTGGTCCAAGTGAGACTCGAACCCTTGACCTCCCGCTCACCCAAACTAACACCCAGCCATTCGACTGTGTTCATTTTTCTGATTATATACAACCCTAAAATAAATATATACAGTTTCTGTCTCTCCTCTCCTTCCTCATCATAATCATCTCGACCAGTGACCAAATCGACCAAGGTGGAAACAACAAATCAATTATCTAATGATTTAGTCTCTTTAATAGAAACAAAAGGAATTAATAACGATATTTGTATGTATTGAAAACGAATTAAAATAAAAAAAAATAGTAGAAACAGACCTTCTGTTTGACGAGTAAAGGAGATGAACAAATTTTTGATTTTTAGACGTTTTCAAATAAAACTTTCAATATGAATTGTGTTTGAAATCATTTATAGAAACTTATGAAATCATCAATTGCACTTGAATCGTATCAGTTAACGCAAATTCATTCAAAGAAACATTGTTTTTTATTTATTTATAAATTTCAAACTTTGACTTCGAAATTGAAACTCGATATTAGAAATTGGAACTTGATAATTTGCAGATAGTTTGATGATTGATTTCTAACAAACCTGCATTAGTATATTTTTAAAAACATTACTAAATCAATTTTTTGGTATAATTGGTGAAGAACAGAGGGAAAAAAAAAACGAGCTGTACTTATTTTTCTGCTTTTAAAATTTCAATTTTTCAGTAATTAGGGGGTTGTGTTTCAGTAATTGAATGGTTTATTGTTCTTATAATTGATCAAAATATTTGTAGGGTTATTGATGGTGGATAGGACTCACGGGTTTGAGAAGAAAAAGAGGGGGAGAAGAAAGCAAACAAAAAAAATAGATACATCTGTGATTCCATTACGCGTAAAAATCTTATATATATATATATATAATATATATATATATATATATATATATATATATATATATATATATATATATATATATATATATATATATATATATATATATATATATTATTTTTAATATTAATAATATTGATCTTATTATTCATAATAATTATAAATACTAATCACAATAATGATAATAATATTTGTTAAAATAAAACCAATAATAATAAGACTAATGATGAAAGTAATAATGATAAATTGTAAAAAGGTTTATAATTTTTGGTAATAATAATAATAATCATAATAATTATAATTTTTCTACTAATTATAATAATAATGATATTAATAATGATAATAGAAATTTTAGTAATTATTAATCGTATTAAATTTCATATCTAAATATCTTATATAGTAATATTAATAATACTGATATTAATATTAGCATTAGTATTAATAACAATGAAGTAATAATAATATTAGTATACAACTATATTTTCAACTTGTACTCACACACAATATATATATTATATTTTGTAAGATATCACTCATTTGAATATTTAATATTTATACCATATAATAATAATTATGTATAGGATTCATATACATTTATTTTCAAATTACTATATATCTATAATTATGTTTTATTTATCAAATTTTATTACATAAATAAGTATATGAATTATATATATTGAAACAAATAAACTCAAAGTATACATTTAATACTTTGTTAATGTTGATAATTTTGTTCAAATTTATTTACTTTCAATATACACTCTATAATTAACTAAACAGTTTTAAATAATAAATTTTAAATTGTCTTAAGTTATCTTTCATTATAACTAAATCACATAATAGTTTAATTTATAATATATAATTATTTACATATATAATTATTTATATATACATTTCTATTTACAATTAATGGTTCGTGAATCATCAGAAATAGTCACAGGGTATTTTAATATATAAAAGAGTTCAAAATTTTGAGACTCAACAATACAGACTTTGCTTATCGTGTCGAAATCATATTAAGATTAAATTTTAAATTTGATCGGAAATTTCCGGGTCGTCACAGTACCTACCCGTTAAAGAAATTCCGTCCCGAAATTTGATCGAGGTCGTCATGGCTAACCATAGAAATGTTTTCATGATGAATTTGGGTTGATAAATAGAGTTTTATCATCATTGAGTAATATATATAAAACAGTTTGATTTTTGTGAAGAGTACGAGTGAAGCTATCACAAAAGAGTGAATTTAGTAAATACAGATTCGTCTTGATCGATGATGTCGTCACGGTTGATTTCTGGATTTCAAGGAATTCTAAAAGAAAATCTTTGTAATAAGATTTGATTCCTCGGTAATTAGAAAATTAGGATCTTCTTTGGTTAAGTGCGATGATCTGTCTCAATTGCTCTGTCAGATATTTCACTAAAATTTCATCCCCTTCGTTTCCTTTATATTTTTAGAGTTCCATTCTTTGGTTTTCTCGTCCCGACTTTAAGTCAAGCAAATAATGGTCCAGAATTTGTAGGTATTAAGTTTCAAATGAACACGACTAACGTTCTAAGAGAGAGATTGTAATAGAACGATCTTGATTGGTTAAATTACCATAATTTAGAAGAAAAGATAGAACTATCAAGAAATTATGTTCTTGATATGTTTATATATTAGATAGAATGTAAGAGTCGTGTAACATGGCAAATGTTGACATTATGATATGTGAATCATCACGTTCCATTAGAAACTCAGCATGACATACTGTAATATAATCACATTGATCAAGTGTCATTATATTATACTAACTCATGCATCAATTTCCAACACTACTTCAAAAACATTCATATTTTAAATTCGAAGGTTTACGGAATATAGAAACTAAAACAGTTTCCTTTTATGATATAACACAGATAGAGCGGAGAGGTAATTAATATCGAACGAGAATATTTATGAAGATATCTTCAAAAATATTGAGGATATTAATAATGAAAGATACGATAATATCTTTGAATTTTAGAATCAAATTGTGATGAAGAAATTGATTCACGATGATTTAGAACAATTTACTGAACAAGGTATTCGCTAAAGATTTCATCAGAACAGAATCATCAGGATTCTTTATGTATAAGTTTAGTCTTTGTGATTTGTTCAGAATCTCCTTCACGGTTTGCTCAATTCATTTTTCAGTATCAAAATCTTTGAGCTTTTTCAACACTTCATTCTTTATCATCAAACTTTTGACTGTTTAAACAGTCTTCAGCTTGTGCTGCTTCATCGGCTTTTTCAGAACTCAGAAAACTGATTCATAGGCTAGAGCGCTTTTCAGAAATTCTGAATTTAAGTTCGTAAATCTAGAAGATAGAAGTTATATATAGATACATAACTATTAACATAGGAATGCTGCGATATTCGAAATACTGATTGCTGATTCTTGGTAATTGGTATGGAAATTCTCGTTATAAGATGGGGATGAGTATACGATAGGGTTTTAATGAGCAAATATAATAGTTCTTCAGAGAGACTTAAGTCAATGAGTAATGAAGTTGTTGGTAAGTTTACTGCTAATGTGGTGGAACATAAACGGTTCTCCGGTAATGATGATAAAAGGTAACTTATATAACAAGGTTTTAATAAGGTTAATTCGAATGAAAAGTCGAAGTGGATTTGTTGGAGAAGTGACAAATTTGACTAATTTGGGAAGGGTTTGCAAAGTTATTTTCGATAATAACAATGCCAAAGGAGCTAGCACAGATACGTGTTAAACGTTTACTCAGGTTCTGAGTGTTTTTCATGTGCATAACTATATGCATAAATCTTTCCGTTCGTGGATAGTTTGCGATTGGTTCATCCTCTCGATTGAGGCGTTTTCAAGAATCATAAAAGGTTTGAACGCAGATTGTAATCGTCAAGATACAAAAGAGGTTTAAGATGAAATCAAGTGGCAAACTTGAAGAGTTGTTTAGTTTCATATGTTATAATCAATATTTTAATCCATTTTAATTGTCCAATGTTGACAGTCCACAGTTAGCAGTCCACAATTTGTAGTTCAACAATTCATATATAGTTTAATATATAATATTCGAATTAATTAATACGTGTCGTGACCCGTTGTATACATGTCTCAGACTCGATCACAACTCAAAGTATATATATTATTATAGAATCAACCTCAACCCTGTATAGCTAATGCAAGCATTACTGCATATAGAGTGTCTATGATTATTCCAAATAATATATATAGATGCATCAAAATGATATGTCAAAACCTTGTAAACGTGTCCTGATATTTAAAGTGCATAAAATAAATAACAGAAATTAAATGACGATAAATAAATAACAGGAATTTAAATGACAATAAATAAAATTGCGAGAATTAATATTGCGATAAATAAATTGCGATAATTAAATTGCGATAAATAAAATGTAATACGGAATTAACAGTTAGCTAGGATTTTGTTAGCGTGGATTCTTAACAAGATTTCTCATAGTTAATTTGTTTGTTTCTAACAAATTTATTTTTGTCCAATGTTTTCTTCATTATGTCACTTGTTGGATTCTGATATGTCAAAATCCAAATATGAATTTGAATGAAAATGGTTATTCTGCGGTGAACGAATACGTATATCTGTGGATGAAAGTAGGATAGTAAATGACGGTTGAATCAGATTCGAAGAATGTACAGTATAACTTATTAATGTGAAATCTAAATATTCCTCGGGTATTACCTACCCGTTAAAATATTATCACCATTAACAGTTTGTATAAAAGAATTTTAAATTACAATCTTTATGAAAACATATATACATATATATTTTCTTCAGATGTAATCATGGATTTAACGAGTTAATATAATATTAATCTCATTTGATTTATCATTAGAACTAGAACACATAATCTCAAAACGTTAGAAATTATATAATCGTCATGTAGAATGAAGATAAATGATGTAGAACGATTCGTAGAATGATGATTATGATCGAGGTACATAATGAGATGTTGAGGCGTATGGTGTTTGAACTTGGGTTGTTGGTGGTACTGGTATTGATGTTAGTGGTACTGTTGGTGCCGATGATGTTGTTGAAGCTGGTACGTTTTGCACCATATTTTTCAAGGCTATAACTCGGGCGCGAAGCTCGTTGACTTCTGCTATTACTCCGAGATGATTGTCGGTTCGGACGAGCGGATGAATAAGATCTAGAATCTGAGATAGTATATAATCGTGACGAGATACTCTGGAAATGAGAGAGAAAATGGTGTCTCAAACAGTTTTGCCAGTAAGTGCATCAGGTTCTTCGCCAAGAGGGCAATATAGTGGATGAAAGGGATCGCATTCTTTTTGTCTCCAGTAACTAAGTAGGCTACGAACCCACCCCCAATTCATCCAGAATAGAGGATGACTAGTCGGTTGATCCATTCTGGTTACACTACTTTCGGAGCTTGAATGGGAATCCATGTCGGAATTCGAGGGACTTAAACTAGTGGCGAGTTCCATTTCGTACGATTGAGTAAAGAATTTTTCGATAAGAAATGATTTCTGGCTATTGGATGGCATTCTAATTATATAGAATATCTATATATATAGAACAAAAAATTTCATAGATTACGGAGAAATTTATGGAATATGTCAGGCAAAGTTTACAGTAACAGATACGCTAAGATATGAATTATCAGATACGCTAAGATATGAATTTTGTCTATACACTTTTCATGCAATCAATGCAATAAGATGTGTCTAGACTTTAAGGATGATAAGCAGGTAATTTCTGACAAAAATGATAAGCAAAACTTTTAACATGCAGACACGGTTGAAGTCCAGACTCACTAATGCATCCTAACGACTATCAGTTAGACACACTAATGCAAACCTGGTTCGCTAAGACCACCGCTCTGATACCACATGTTTCGACCCGTCCTAATCCATCTGGACGAATATATTACATTTGGTTACATCACGAGGTACTTGACCTCTATATGATACATTTTACAAACATTGCATTCGTTTTTAAAAAGACAAACTTTCATTTCATCGAAAGTTGATGGCATGCATACCATTTCATAATAAATCCAACTATAATTGACTTAATAATAATCTTGATGAACTTAACGACTCGAATGCAACGTCTTTTGAAATATGTCATGAATGACTCCAAGTAATGTCTCTAAAATGAGCAAATGCACAGTGGAAGATTTCTTTCAAATATGAGAATAAACATGCTTTCAAGTGTCAACCAAAAGGTTGGTGAGTTCATTAGTATATCATAAACAATCATTTCCATTAATTTAATAGACCACAAGATTTTTGTAGTGACCCGAACTTTTCCATGTTTATATATATTAATTGAGATTGATATTTACATGATTAAATGTTTCCAATATGTTAAGCAATCAAACTTGTTAAGACTTGATTAATTGAAATAGGTTTCATATAGACAATTGACCACACAAGTTGATCGGTGATTCACGAACGTTAAAACTTGTAAAAACTATATGATGACATATATATGGTTATATATATATTTAACATGATATTATGATAAGTAAACATATCATTAAGTATATTAACAATGAACTACATATGTAAAAACAAGACTACTAACTTAATGATTTTGAAACGAGACATATATGTAACGATTATCGTTGTAACGACATTTAATGTATATATATATCATATTAAGAGATATTCGTACATCATAATATCATGATAATATAATAATTTAAAATCTCTTTTGATATTATAAACATTGGGTTAACAACATTTAACAAGATCGTTAACCTAAAGGTTTCAAAACAACATTTACATGTAACGACTAACGATGACTTAACGACTCAGTTAAAATGTATATACATGTAGTGTTTTAATATGTATTCATACACATTTGAAAGACTTCAAGACACTTATCAAAATACTTCTACTTAACAAAAATTCTTACAATTACATCCTCGTTCAGTTTCATCAACAATTCTACTCGTATGCACCCGTATTCGTACTCTCACAATAAACAGCTTTTAGATGTATGTACTATTGGTATATACACTCCAATGATCAGCTCTTAGCAGCCCATGTGAGTCACCTAACACATGTGGGAACCATCATTTGGCAACTAGCATGAAATATCTCATAAAATTACAAAAATATGAGTAATCATTCATGACTTATTTACATGAAAACAAAATTACATATCCTTTATATCTAATCCATACACCAATGACTAAAAACACCTACAAACACTTTCATTCTTCAATTTTCTTCATCTAATTGATCTCTCTCAAGTTCTATCTTCAAGTTCTAAGTGTTCTTCATATATTCTACAAGTTCTAGTTACATAAAATCAAGAATACTTTCAAGTTTGCTAGCTCACTTCCAATCTTGTAAGGTGATCATCCAACCTCAAGAAATCTTTGTTTCTTACAGTAGGTTATCATTCTAATACAAGGTAATAATTATATTCAAACTTTGGTTCAATTTCTATAACTATAACAATCTTATTTCAAGTGATGATCTTACTTGAACTTGTTTTCGTGTCATGATTCTGCTTCAAGAACTTCGAGCCATCCAAGGATCCGTTGAAGCTAGATCCATTTTTCTCTTTTCCAGTAGGTTTATCCAAGGAACTTAAGGTAGTAATGATGTTCATAACATCATTCGATTCATACATATAAAGCTATCTTATTCGAAGGTTTAAACTTGTAATCACTAGAACATAGTTTAGTTAATTCTAAACTTGTTCGCAAACAAAAGTTAATCCTTCTAACTTGACTTTTAAAATCAAATAAACACATGTTCTATATCTATATGATATGCTAACTTAATGATTTAAAACCTGGAAACACGAAAAACACCGTAAAATCGGATTTACGCCGTCGTAGTAACACCGCGGGCTGTTTTGGGTTAGTTAATTAAAAACTATGATAAACTTTGATTTAAAAGTTGTTATTCTGAGAAAATGATTTTTATTATGAACATGAAACTATATCCAAAAATTATGGTTAAACTCAAAGTGGAAGTATGTTTTCTAAAATGGTCATCTAGACGTCGTTCTTTCGACTGAAATGACTACCTTTACAAAAACGACTTGTAACTTATTTTTCCGACTATAAACCTATACTTTTTCTGTTTAGATTCATAAAATAGAGTTCAATATGAAACCATAGCAATTTGATTCACTCAAAACGGATTTAAAATAAAGAAGTTATGGGTAAAACAAGATTGGATAATTTTTCTCATTTTAGCTACGTGAAAATTTGTAACAAATCTATTCCAACCATAACTTAATCAACTTGTATTGTATATTATGTAATCTTGAGATACCATAGACACTGAAACAACCCAACCCGTATTAAAATCGGCCCATAAAAATTTTTCCTTTTTAATATGCGTTAAATAATACTTTAGGTCCCATTACACTAATTCCAAACATATTTGTTACCAAAGTAAGTTCATCGAACTTAAAACATACATTAATAATTTAAACTCCTTAATACAATGGTTCATTAATTAAATCGTAAACCAGTTATAATCATTATGCCCCGACTAGTTACGTTTACACAAAATCGAGCATGGTGATTTGGGACTACGCTACCCAAATCCTAATCGAGTCCAAAAGCAAGATCTTCTAAAGCAACCTAGCCGAGATCTCTAATTCCCAAGCTTACCCGAGCCGCCAAGCATGCGAACCTATAAAAATATCAACAACGAGAGGGCAAGCTAACGCTTAGTGAATGATAATATACTACATACATATATATGTATAAAATGGACACGCCACACCAATATCAATTACCGCATACCGAAGCATCCAAGCATAAAGGCAAGCTAATCTAAGCATACCGTACGATCACTAAGCAACAAGCTAAATATGCATCAACAAATATAAGTTCACCAACGACGATGTGAACAACGCCAAGAAGCTACACCCGGAGGGTTAGCTACATCACGACAATACAACAATATATATATATAACAATATATAAACGAATAAGGTTAACCCCTTAACCCATTACCGAATACCGAACACCACAATGAAGATTGGCCGAACTACACGAGCCTTAGTAATCCGAAACCACACGAGATTACTATCTTTACAACATTGAGGTTGGCCGAACTACACGAGCCTTAGTAATCCGAAACCACACGAGATTACTACCTCAATAAGATGACCGAACTACACGAGTCATCGTGAATCCGAACTACACGCGATTCACTTCTCAACATCAAAACCCACGGTCACGAGATTATAAAATCCACCACATCGGGGTTATCCAAAACCACATCACAATACATGTGATAACGTACACACAAGTGTACGCCTCGCCAAAAGGAGGTCAACCAAAACGCACAACCGTGCCAATTGGACTCATACAAAAGTCCATCAAATCCACCTATATGTGAAGTGAGCTCTATAGCCGAGAATCACTTCACCCGACCCGCACCCATCCTACACATACATATGCACATAGGATATTAACACTCACCTTGTCGCCTCGATGAATGCTTCCAAGTAATCCGCAACTCGTCAATGGAAAGTACCTATTCCATTATCACAAATTCAACAACACACTTAGATTGGATTTACAAACCAACCCAATTCGACACTTAGTGCAAATTCAACCCATTTGCACTTACAAGCACAAAACGCGCCCAAACTAACCAATAATCACTAACACTAGTGACAATGGTCATAAAACGCCAAATGAACCCAATCTTAAGTGTTAAACACTTATCAATCTCAAAATCGCCCACAAACCCTAATTTTGACCCATAAGGTCAAAATCTCACCATTTACAAGTTTTTACACCAAAACATATTTAACTCGGGTTTATACTTCAACTTAATCCATTTTGAGTTCATAAACCTCATTTATTCACAATCGGGTCAAAATCATCATCAAACCCTAATTTCTTCCAACACCTCCATAATCACTAAATACTAGTGATTACACCCAAATTGCAAGTCTCACAAGCATGAATTTGTACACCAAACCCGAAACCCGCCATTAACAACAATAACCCGAATATTGGTGTTAATCTCCAATTAACAACTAAATGGGTTCTATCTAAGAATCATACAATCAAAAGCCCCAAAATTGAATGAAGAACACAAAAACGAATTTCGGAGTTAGAGCTTACCACTAGTATCACCGTGTAGCTAAGAACGAGGAGAACACACTTGTCAACTATGCCAAAGATCAACTCCCGATTCTTCCTTTCCAAAAATCCCTTTGAAATCAAGTGGGTGTTTGAGTTTGAGAGGAAAAAATGAAAAGAAAAGGAAAATAAAATGAGAAATGAAATGGGTGGACCAGATTTTAGATCCCCATCTGGCTCAATCGTGAAATGACCAATTTGCCCTTGAACTTCATTTAAATTTACAAGAATCTGGTGCCAGTTCGCACCATTTGCCGCGCCGCGGCCTAATTCGTCGCGCCGCGACGATTGCCTCGAACTGGTGACTTTGTTAACAAGCTTTCTGATCTGGATTTATTCGAAACGCCGCGCCGCGGCTCCCTTTGTCGCGCCGCGACACCCAACGTGGCCTGACACATTTTCTCGCATACAAGACTTTAACACCCAAACATGTATCGAACCCTTCATACGCCTGTCGTACATACACAATACACCTATAAATCATGTACGGGGAAAAACGGGGTGTTACAGACACGTATACAATGTTTCGACCTATCATGTCGACACATCTATATATATTTCGGAACAACCATAGACACTCTATATGTGAATGTTGGAGTTAGCTATACAGGGTTGAGGTTGATTCCAAAATATATATAGTTTGAGTTGTGATCAATACTGAGATACTTATACACTGGGTCGTGGATTGATTCAAGATAATATTTATCGATTTATTTCTGTACATCTAACTGTGGACAACTAGTTGTAGGTTACTAACGAGGACAGCTGACTTAATAAACTTAAAACATCAAAATATATTAAAAGTGTTGTAAATATATTTTGAACATACTTTGATAGATATGTATATATTGTTATAGGTTCGTGAATCAACCAGTGGCCAAGTCTTACTTCCCGACGAAGTAAAAATCTGTGAAAGTGAGTTATAGTCCCACTTTTAAAATCTAATATTTTTGGGATGAGAATAATGCAGGTTTTATAAATGATTTACAAAATAGACACAAGTACGTGAAACTACATTCTATGGTTGAATTATCGAAATCGAATATGCCCCTTTTTATTAAGTCTGGTAATCTAAGAATTAGGGAACAGACACCCTAATTGACGCGAATCCTAAAGATATATCTATTGGGCCTAACAAACCCCATCCAAAATACCGGATGCTTTAGTACTTCGAAATTTATATCATATCCGAAGGGTGTCCCGGAATGATGGGGATATTCTTATATATGCATCTTGTTAATGTCGGTTACCAGGTGTTCACCATATGAATGATTTTTATCTCTATGTATGGGGTGTGTATTGAAATATGAAATCTTGTGGTCTATTATTATGATTTGATATATATATTGGTTAAACCTATAACTCACCAACATTTTTGTTGACGTTTTAAGCATGTTTATTCTCAGGTAATTATTAAGAGCTTCCGCTGTCGCATACTTAAATAAGGACGAGATTTGGAGTCCATGCTTGTATGATATTATGTAAAAACTGCATTCAAGAAACTTATTTTGTTGTAACATATTTGTATTGTAAACCATTATGTAATGGTCGTGTGTAAACAGGATATTTTAGATTATCATTATTTGATAATCTACGTAAAGGTTTTTAAACCTTTATTGATGAAATAAAGGTTATGTTTTGTTTTAAAATGAATGCAGTCTTTGAAAAACATCTCATATAGAGGTCAAAACCTCGCAACGAAATCAATTAATATGGAACGTTTTTAATCAATAAGAACGGGACATTTCAGTTGGTATCCGAGCGTTTGTCTTAGAGAACCAGAATTTTGCATTAGTGTGTCTTATCGAGTTTGTAAGGATGCATTAGTGAGTCTGGACTTTGACCGTGTTTACTTGAAAAATGATTGCTTAACAAATTTTGTTGGAAACTATATATTTTTAACATGTGAATATTATGTGATATATTAATCTCTTAACGCGTTTGATATTATGTGATAGATGTCTACCTCTAGAACAAGTCCCATTGACTCACCTAATAATAATGAAGAGTCAAATGTAAATTGGAATGATTCGTGGACTGATTCACAAGTTCCCGAAGAGGAACCGGAAGAAGAGTCGGAACCAGAAGAAGAATCGGAACCGGAAGAAGAATCGGAAACGGATGAAGAAATAGAACCGGTGGGGGAAATAATAAAACGGTTAAGTAAAAGAAAATCCTCAACCAACCGACCAAGGTTAATTATGGTCAATGGTGTTTCCGCTAAGGAAGCAAAATATTGGGAGGATTACCAATTCTCCGATGAATCAGATTCTGACGAGAATTCCGATGATGTTATAGAAATTACCCCAACTGAATTTAAAAAGGCAAAAGAAAATAATAAGGGAAAGGGCATAAAAATAGAGAAATCTAATTCCAACCCCGATGAACTTTATATGTATCGTCAACCCCCGAAGTTCTTAAGTTGTAACAATGACCCGGGAACCTCTAAACCACCAGGTTTTTCTAAACCAATGTGGATAACGACGGCTCGTATTAGGGGAACATCATATATCCCTAGAAACTTGGCAAAACGAACCAAAACCGAAGAAGAAGAAACAAGCGAGTCGGAATAAGATAGTTGTATTCGTGTGGTGTAATATAAGTAATATAGTGTGCTTATGCTTTATGATATATGTAAAAATTGCTTGTATTAATAAGTATTTTTTTTATGAATCTAACTCTTGTCTATTTTACAGTATAAAAACACAAAATGGATAGACAACCCAATATTTTAAGAGACCTACCCAGAGACATGATTGATGAAATCTTGTCTAGAGTCGGTCAGAATTCTTCGGCACAACTATTTAAGGAGAGATCAGTTTGTAAGACATTCGAAGAACGTTCCAAGAGTGCCTTGGTTTATAAAAGGCTTTCGTTCGAAAGATGGGGGATATCACATTGGGAAATCCATAAGTTACGATGTGTTTACTTTGACGCATATATTGCGAGGAACCCAAATGCTATTTTACGCAATGGGTTAAGAAATTATTTTGACTCAATATATCCGAATATTGGACTTCGTGATTTAGAAAAAGCGGCTAACATGCAACATAAAGAAGCATGTTATGCTTACGGATTAGTAATGTTCGCTTCTCACCAAAGTGAGAACAAGAACATCGGCCTACAACTATTAAACAAAACGTTCCCACAAGTGACGGAGTCGGTAATTGGGGTAAGAAATGAGGTTTTTAGATTGTTACGGGACTGTTGGACATTACGTAACCCTCGTCCCTTTGACAACGTTACAACACGCTGTCTTATCAACGGCCATAACGGTTATGTTCCACAAGACCAAGGATGGGAAGTAGTCCTAGTAAAACCAGAATGCATGACTTGTTTATGGACGTATGAATTACGTGTCTTTATTGCCTTTGCTGAACGACTTGTGTACTAGCTAGAATTATCTTCACAACTATCTTGTATCAAAGTTATTGTGTGCTATATTTCATGCTTTATGTAAAATAAGCGGTATTGTAAGTTTGTAAAATATTGTATAAAAGTTTGAACGCGAAATATTATTATAATCAGTTTTTCATATAGAATTGTAGTAGTTGAATTGTATATTAGCTACTAAGTATGAACTTAACGGGTAGGTACTACCCGAATTTAAACTTATAAAACGCTAATATGAAGAAAAAGCTTTTATAAATGAGTTCATATTATGCTACGAAATACTATTAACTACTCTTAATATTCTGTATGATTAACTTGTTCCATTTGACTATTTTGAAGGAAATGGCACCGACTACTCGACACACCGTGAATATGAATGAAGAGGAATTTCGTACTTTTCTAGCTTCAAACATAGCCGCAGTACAGGCTGCGCTACATACCAACAATAACCTTGGATCTAGCAGTACAGGAAATCGTGTAGGATGCACCTACAAAGAATTCACTGCCTGCAAACCTTTAGAATTTGATGGAACCGAAGGACCGATCGGATTGAAATGGTGGACCGAGAAGGTCGAATCGGTGTTTGCCATAAGTAAGTGTACTGAAGAGGACAAAGTGAAGTACGCTACGCATACCTTCACAGGTTCTGCATTAACATGGTGGAATACCTATCTAGAGCAAGTGGGACAAGACGATGCGTACGCACTACCGTGGTCAGCATTCAAGCACTTGATGAACGAGAAGTACCGTCCCAGAACCGAGGTCAATAAGCTCAAGACAGAACTTAGAGGGTTACGAACCCAAGGATTTGATATTACCACGTATGAAAGACGATTCACAGAATTGTGCCTATTGTGTCCGGGAGCATTCGAAGATGAGGAAGAGAAGATCGACGCGTTTGTGAAAGGATTACCGGAAAGAATCCAAGAAGATATAAGTTCACACGAGCCCGCCTCCATACAACAGGCATGTAGAATGGCTCACAAACTAGTGAACCAGATTGAAGAAAGAATTAAAGAACAGACTGCTGAAGAGGCCAATGTGAAGCAAGTCAAAAGAAAGTGGGAGGAAAACGGTGATAAGAATCACCAATACAACAACAACAGCAATTACAACAATAATCGCAACAATTATCCCAGCAATCGCAACATCAATCGCAACTACAACAAACGGCCCAACAACAACAACAACAACAACAACAACAGCAGCAGCAACTACAACAATCATCCCAATAACAATAATAACCGCAACAACAACAACAATCAAAAGCAGCTATGCCAAAGGTGTGAAAAGTATCACTCGGGATTCTGCACCAAATTTTGCAACAAGTGTAAAAGAAATGGTCATAGCGCAGCGAAGTGTGAGGTCTACGGACCAGGGGTTAATAGAACGAAAGGAACAAATGGTGTCAGAACGAGTAATGGCGAAGCAAGTAGTGTCGGAGCAAGTTATGCCAATGTAGTTTGTTATAAATGTGGAAAACCGAGCCACATTATTAAAAATTGCCCGAACCAGGAGAACACGAATGGACAAGGCCGAGGAAGAGTTTTCAATATTAATGCGGCAGAGGCACAGGAAGACCCGGAGCTTGTTACGGGTAAGTTTCTTATTGACAATAAATCTGCTTACGTTTTATTTGATTCGGGTACGGATAGAAGCTATATGAGTAGAGATTTTTGTGCTAAATTAAGTTGTCCATTGACGCCTTTGGATAGTAAATTTTTACTCGAATTAGCAAATGGTAAATTAATTTCAGCAGATAATATATGTCGGAATCGAGAAATTAAACTGGTTAGCGAAACATTTAAGATTGACTTGATACCAGTAGAGTTAGGGAGTTTTGATGTGATAATCGGTATGGACTGGTTGAAAGAAGTGAAAGCAGAGATCGTTTGTTACAAAAATGCAATTCGCATTATACGAGAAAAAGGAAACCCCTTAATGGTGTACGGAGAAAAGGGCAACACGAAGCTACATCTTATTAGTAATTTGAAGGCACAAAAACTAATAAGAAAAGGTTGCTATGCTGTTCTAGCACACGTCGAGAAAGTACAAACTGAAGAAAAGAGCATCAATGATGTTCCCGTCGCAAAAGAATTTCCCGATGTATTTCCGAAAGAATTACCGGGATTACCCCCACATCGATCCGTTGAATTTCAAATAGATCTTGTACCAGGAGCTGCAACAATAGCTCGTGCTCCTTACAGACTCGCACCCAGCTAGATGAAAGAACTGCAAAGCCAATTACAAGAACTTTTAGAGCGTGGTTTCATTCGACCAAGCACATCACCGTGGGGAGCTCCTGTTTTGTTTGTCAAGAAGAAAGATGGTACATTCAGGTTGTGTATCGACTACCGAGAGTTGAACAAACTTACCATCAAGAACCGCTACCCACTACCGAGAATCGACGACTTATTTGATCAACTACAAGGCTCGTCTGTTTATTCAAAGATTGACTTACGTTCCGGGTATCATCAAATGCGGGTGAAAGAAGATGATATTCCAAAGACTGCTTTCAGAACACGTTACGGTCATTACGAGTTTATGGTCATGCCGTTTGGTTTAACTAATGCACCAGCTGTGTTCATGGACCTTATGAACCGAGTGTGTGGACTATACCTTGACAAGTTTGTCATTGTTTTCATTGATGACATACTTATTTACTCAAAGAATGACCAAGAACACGGTGAACATTTGAGAAAGGTGTTAGAAGTATTGAGGAAGGAAGAATTGTACGCTAAGTTTTCAAAGTGTGCATTTTGGTTGGAAGAAGTTCAATTCCTCGGTCACATAGTGAACAAAGAAGGTATTAAGGTGGATCCGGCAAAGATAGAAACTGTTGAAAAGTGGGAAACCCCGAAAACTCCGAAACACATACGCCAGTTTTTGGGACTAGCTGGTTACTACAGAAGGTTCATCCAAGACTTTTCCAGAATAGCAAAACCCTTGACTGCATTAACGCATAAAGGGAAGAAATTTGAATGGAATGATGAACAAGAGAAAGCGTTTCAGTTATTGAAGAAAAAGCTAACTACGGCACCTATATTGTCATTGCCTGAAGGGAATGATGATTTTGTGATTTATTGTGACGCATCAAAGCAAGGTCTCGGTTGTGTATTAATGCAACGAACGAAGGTGATTGCTTATGCGTCTAGACAATTGAAGATTCACGAACAAAATTATACGACGCATGATTTGGAATTAGGCGCGGTTGTTTTTGCATTAAAGACTTAGAGGCACTACTTATATGGGGTCAAAAAGTATTTTATATACCGACCACAAAAGTCTTCAACACATATTTAATCAGAAACAACTGAATATGAGGCAGCGTAGGTGGATTGAATTATTGAATGATTACGACTTTGAGATTCGTTACCACCCGGGGAAGGCAAATGTGGTAGCCGATGCCTTGAGCAGGAAGGACAGAGAACCCATTCGAGTAAAATCTATGAATATAATGATTCATAATAACCTTACTACTCAAATAAAGGAGGCGCAACAAGGAGTTTTAAAAGAGGGAAATTTAAAGGATGAAATACCCAAAGGATCGGAGAAGCATCTTAATATTCGGGAAGACGGAACCCGGTATAGGGCTGAAAGGATTTGGGTACCAAAATTTGGAGATATGAGAGAAATGGTACTTAGAGAAGCTCATAAAACCAGATACTCAATACATCCTGGAACGGGGAAGATGTACAAGGATCTCAAGAAACATTTTTGGTGGCCGGGTATGAAAGCCGATGTTGCTAAATACGTAGGAGAATGTTTGACGTGTTCTAAGGTCAAAGCTGAGCATCAGAAACCATCAGGTCTACTTCAACAACCCGAAATCCCAGAATGGAAATGGGAAAACATTACCATGGATTTTATCACTAAATTGCCAAGGACTGCAAGTGGTTTTGATACTATTTGGGTAATAGTTGATCGTCTCACCAAATCAGCACACTTCCTGCCAATAAGAGAAGATGACAAGATGGAGAAGTTAGCACGACTGTATTTGAAGGAAGTCGTCTCCAGACATGGAATACCAATCTCTATTATCTCTGATAGGGATGGCAGATTTATTTCAAGATTCTGGCAGACATTACAGCAAGCGTTAGGAACTCGTCTAGACATGAGTACTGCCTATCATCCACAAACTGATGGGCAGAGCGAAAGGACGATACAAATGCTTGAAGACATGCTACGAGCATGTGTTATTGATTTCGGAAACAGTTGGGATCGACATCTACCGTTAGCAGAATTTTCCTACAACAACAGCTACCATTCAAGCATTGAGATGGCGCCATTTGAAGCACTTTATGGTAGAAAGTGCAGGTCTCCGATTTGTTGGAGTGAAGTGGGGGATAGACAGATTACGGGTCCGGAGATTATACAAGAAACTACCGAGAAGATCATCCAAATTCAACAACGGTTGAAAACCACCCAAAGTCGACAAAAGAGCTACGCTGACATTAAAAGAAAAGATATAGAATTTGAAATTGGAGAGATGGTCATGCTTAAAGTTGCACCTTGGAAAGGCGTTGTTCGATTTGGTAAACGAGGGAAATTAAATCCAAGGTATATTGGACCATTCAAGATTATTGATCGTGTCGGACCAGTAGCTTACCGACTTGAGTTACCTCAACAACTCGCGGCTGTACATAACACTTTCCACATCTCGAATTTGAAGAAATGTTTTGCTAAAGAAGATCTCACTATTCCGTTAGATGAAATTCAAATCAACGAAAAACTTCAATTCATCGAACAACCCGTCGAAATAATGGATCGTGAGGTTAAAAGACTTAAGCAAAACAAGATACCAATTGTTAAGGTTCGATGGAATGCTCGTAGAGGACCCGAGTTCAACTGGGAGCGTGAAGATCAGATGAAGAAGAAATACCCGCATCTATTTCCAGAAGATTCGTCAACACCTTCAACAGCTTAAAATTTCGGGACGAAATTTATTTAACGGGTAGGTACTGTAGTGACCCGAACTTTTCCACGTTTTTATATATATTAATTGAGATTGATATTTACATGATTAAATGTTTCCAATATGTTAAGCAATCAAACTTGTTAAGACTTGATTAATTGAAATAGGTTTCATATAGACAATTGACCACCCAAGTTGACCGGTGATTCACGAACGTTAAAACTTGTAAAAACTATATGATGACATATATATGGTTATATATATAGTTAACATGATATTATGATAAGTAAACATATCATTAAGTATATTAACAATGAACTATATATGTAAAAACAAGACTACTAACTTAATGATTTTGAAACGAGACATATATGTAACGATTATCGTTGTAACGACATTTAATGTATATATATCATATTAAGAGATATTCGTACATCATAATATCATGATAATATAATAATTTAAAATCTATTTTGATATTATAAACATTGGGTTAACAACATTTAACAAGATCGTTAACCTAAAGGTTTCAAAACAACATTTACATGTAACGACTAACGATGACTTAACGACTCAGTTAAAATGTATATACATGTAGTGTTTTAATATGTATTCATACACATTTGAAAGACTTCAAGACACTTATCAAAATACTTCTACTTAACAAAAATGCTTACAATTACATCCTCGTTCAATTTCATCAACAATTCTACTCGTATGCACCCGTATTCGTACTCGTACAATACACAGCTTTTAGATGTATGTACTATTGGTATATACACTCCAATGATCAGCTCTTAGCAGCCCATGTGAGTCACCTAACACATGTGGGAACCATCATTTGGCAACTAGCATGAAATATCTCATAAAATTACAAAAATATGAGTAATCATTCATGACTTATTTACATGAAAACAAAATTACATATCCTTTATATCTAATCCATACACCAATGACCAAAAACACCTACAAACACTTTCATTCTTCAATTTTCTTCATCTAATTGATCTCTCTCAAGTTCTATCTTCAAGTTCTAAGTGTTCTTCATATATTCTACAAGTTCTAGTTACATAAAATCAAGAATACTTTCAAGTTTGCTAGCTCACTTCCAATCTTGTAAGGTGATCATCCAACCTCAAGAAATCTTTGTTTCTTACAGTAGGTTATCATTCTAATACAAGGTAATAATCATATTCAAACTTTGGTTCAATTTCTATAACTATAACAATCTTATTTCAAGTGATGATCTTACTTGAACTTGTTTTGGTGTCATGATTCTGCTTCAAGAACTTTGAGCCATCCAAGGATCCGTTGAAGCTAGATCCATTTTTCTCTTTTCCAGTAGGTTTATCCAAGGAACTTAAGGTAGTAATGATGTTCATAACATCATTCGATTCATACATATAAAGCTATCTTATTCGAAGGTTTAAACTTGTAATCACTAGAACATAGTTTAGTTAATTCTAAACTTGTTCGCAAACAAAAGTTAATCCTTCTAACTTGACTTTTAAAATCAACTAAACACATGTTCTATATCTATATGATATGCTAACTTAATGATTTAAAACCTGGAAACACGAAAAACACCGTCGTAGTAACACCGCGGGCTGTTTTGGGTTAGTTAATTAAAAACTATGATAAACTTTGATTTAAAAGTTGTTATTCTGAGAAAATGATTTTTATTATGAACATGAAACTATATCCAAAAATTATGGTTAAACTCAAAGTGGAAGTATGTTTTCTAAAATGGTCATCTAGACGTCGTTCTTTCGACTGAAATGACTACCTTTACAAAAACGACTTGTAACTTATTTAAATTCATAAAATATAGTTCAATATGAAACCATAGCAATTTGATTCACTCAAAACGGATTTAAAATGAAGAAGTTATGGGTAAAACAATATTGGATAATTTTTCTCATTTTAGCTACGTGAAAATTTGTAACAAATCTATTCCAACCATAACTTAATCAACTTGTATTGTATATTATGTAATCTTGAGATACCATAGACATGTATACAATGTTTCGACCTATCATGTTGACACATCTATATATATTTCGGAACAACCATAGACACTCTATATGTGAATGTTGGAGTTAGCTATACAGGGTTGAGGTTGATTCCAAAATATATATAGTTTGAGTTGTGATCAATACTGAGATACGTATACACTGGGTCGTGGATTGATTCAAGATAATATTTATCGATTTATTTCTGTACATCTAATTGTGGACAACTAGTTGTAGGTTACTAACGAGGACAGCTGACTTAATAAACTTAAAACATCAAAATATATTAAAAGTGTTGTAAATATATTTTGAACATACTTTGATAGATATGTATATATTGTTATAGGTTCGTGAATCAACCAGTGGCCAAGTCTTACTTCCCGACGAAGTAAAAATCTGTGAAAGTGAGTTATAGTCCCACTTTTAAAATCTAATATTTTTGGGATGAGAATACATGCAGGTTTTATAAATGATTTACAAAATAGACACAAGTACGTGAAACTACATTCTATGGTTGAATTATCGAAATCGAATATGCCCCTTTTTATTAAGTCTGGTAATCTAAGAATTAGGGAACAGACACCCTAATTGACGCGAATCCTAAAGATAGATCTATTGGGCCTAACAAACCCCATCCAAAGTACCGGATGCTTTAGTACTTCGAAATTTATATCATATCCGAAGGGTGTCCCGGAATGATGGGGATATTCTTATATATGTATCTTGTTAATGTTGATTACCAGGTGTTCACCATATGAATGATTTTTATCTCTATGTATGGGGTGTGTATTGAAATATGAAATCTTGTGGTCTATTATTATGATTTGATATATATATTGGTTAAACCTATAACTCACCAACATTTTTGTTGACGTTTTAAGCATGTTTATTCTCAGGTGATTATTAAGAGCTTCCGCTGTCGCATACTTAAATAAGGACGAGATTTGGAGTCCATGCTTGTATGATATTATGTAAAAACTGCATTCAAGAAACTTATTTTGTTGTAACATATTTGTATTGTAAACCATTATGTAATGGTCGTGTGTAAACAGGATATTTTAGATTATCATTATTTGATAATCTACGTAAAGCTTTTTAAACCTTTATTGATGAAATAAAGGTTATGTTTTGTTTTAAAATGAATGCAGTCTTTGAAAAACGTCTCATATAGAGGTCAAAACCTTGCAACGAAATCAATTAATATGCAACGTTTTTAATCAATAAGAACGGGACATTTCAATTTTCATTTCATTTCTCATAAATATCATGCATCTGCATAAAAATCATTCATAAGGATTGAACACCTGGTAACCGACATTAACATAATGCATATAGAATATCCCCATAACAGAAATCCATCTGTATTAATAACTTGAAGTACTAAAGCATACAATTTTCCAGTATGGGGGGAGTTAGGGCCCGTAGATCTACCTTTAGGATTCACGTCAATTAGGATGTCTGTTCCCTAATTCTTAGGCTACCAAGCTAAAAGGGGTGATATTCGATTCGATAATCCAACCATAGAACGTAGTTTTGATTACTTGTGTCTATTTCGTAAAACATTTATAAAAGCAGCGCATGTATTCTCAGTCCCAAAAATATATTTTGCAAAAGCATTTCAAAAGGGAGCAAATGAAACTCACTATACTGTATTTTGTAGTAAAAATACATATGACGACATTGAACAATGCAGGGTTGGCCTCGAATTCACGAACCTATATCATTTGTGTACTTATTAATATATATAATTGTAATCGAACAAAATTTATATATATTATTTTTAATAATATACTTGTTATATTATATGTTATATAGATATAGATAGTTTAATATATTTAATTTATATAGCTTAATATAATTATCATTTATCTTACTATGTTAAAAATTAAAATCTATATTAGGGTTTATATAAGATATCAATATATATTTATGTATTAATTGGTACATTATATATATATATATATATATATATATATATATATATATATATATATATATATATATATATATATATATATATATATAATTTAGTTAATATCATTTTTGTAATAAAAATATAGTGATATGTAATATTAATATTATTATAGTGCATATTTATATAAAATATTTACTTGAAAAAATACTAAAAAAATATGATAAGAGTTTTAGTCATAACATTGATAGTAATATTATTAATAATAATATTAGCTTTAATAATGATAATCTTAAAAATATTAACTTCTAATAATAATATTAATTTTAGTAAGAATAATAGTTTTAATAAAAGTGATATATTAGCTTAGTAATATAATGATAATAATAATAATAGCAGTGTTAATAATAATAATAATCAGATTTATCATAAACTTCATATTTAGTTTCTAAACCTATATTTATAGTTTCTATGACTTCAAATTATATTCGTATTCATAATTTTTATCATATCAACTTTTATTATAAATCTTATAATATATTTATAATACTGTTATTAATAATAGCAATACTAATAATGATAATTTTAGTAATGATAATACTAATAGTTTTTAGATAATAATACTAGTACTAATGATAACACTAATAATAATGATAATAATCTTATGATAATAATAGTAGTTTTTAGATAAAATGAAGAGTTTATTAGTAATAGTAATGAGAATAATAACGTTTATAATAATACATAATACTTAATAATAATAATCAATAACAATACTTATGTTAATAATAATAATACTGATAGTAATAACTATAATTTTACTACTAATAATAATAGTTTAAACAATAATATTACTAATATTAATATTATTGATAATAATATTTATTGGCATTATAATAGTGATAATAATAAGTAACCTTAACAATAATAATAATACTTATTAGTAATAATCATACTAATAATAAGTGTTAATTAATAATACTAATAATTATAATACTACTTAATAATGATAATAATCAAATTAATGATAATACATTTGATAATAATAATAATAACAATAATAAAAATGACAATAATAATAGTAATAATAATTATAAAAATAAGATTAAAAGTATACCCCTTTAAAATCCCTTTCTAAAAAAAATTGCTCCAAGTGAGACTCGAACCCTTGACCTCCCGCTCACCCAAACTAACACCCAACCATTCGGTTGTGTTCATTTTTCTGATTATATACAACCCTAAAATAAATATATATACAGTTTCTGTCTCTCCTCTCCTTCCTCATCATAATCATCTCGACCAGTGACCAAATCGACCAAGGTGGAAACAACAAATTAATTATCTAACGATTTAGTCTCTTTGATAGCAACAAAAGGAATTAATAACGATATTTGTATGTATTGAAAACGAATTAAAATTAAAAAAAATAGTAGAAACGGACCTTTTGTTCGACGAGTAAAGGAGATGAACAAATTTTCGATTTTTGATTTTTAGTCGTTTTCAAATAAAACTTTCAATATGAATTGTGTTTGAAATCATTTATAGAAACTTATGAAATCATCAATTGCACTTGAATCGTATCAGTTAACGCGAATCCATTCAAAGAAACATTGTTGACTTTTTTAAATTTCAAACTTTGACTTCGAAATTGAAACTCGATATTAGAAATTAGAACTTGATAATTTGCAGATAATTTGAGTGATTGATTTCTAACAAACCTGCATTAGTAGATTTTTAAAAACATTACAAAATCGAGTTTTTGGTATAATTGGTGAAGAACAGAGGGAAGAAAAAAACGTGCTGTACTTATTTTTCTGCTTTTAAAATTTCAATTTTTCAGTAATTAGGGGGTTGTGTTCAGTAATTGAATGGTTTATTTTTCTTATAATTGATCAAAATATTTGTAGGGTTGTTGATGGTAGATAGGACTCACGGGTTAGAGAAGAAAAGGAGGGGGAGAAGAAAGCAAAAAAAAAAAAAAATAGATACATTTATGATTCCATTACGCGTAAAAATCTTATATATATATATATATATATATATATATATATATATATATATATATATATATATATATATATATATTATTTTTAATATTAATAATTATATTAATAATTATAATATTGATATTATTATTCATAATAATTATAAATACTAATCATAATAATGATAATAATATTTGTTAAAATAAAACCAATAATAATAAGACTAATGATGAAAGTAATAATGATAAATTGTAAAAAGGTTTATAATTTTTGGTAATAATAATAATAATCATAATAATTATAATTTTTCTACTAATTATAATAATAATGATATTAATAATGATAATAGAAATTTTAGTAATTATTAATCGTATTAAATTTCATATCTAAATATCTTATATCGTAATATTAATAATACTGATATTAATATTAGCATCAGTGTTAATAACAATGAAGTAATAATAATATTAGTATACAACTATATTTTCAACTTGTACTCACACACAATATATATATATATATATATATATATATATATATATATATATATATATATATATATATATATATATATATATATATATATATATATATATATATATATATAAAATATTTTATATGATATTACTCATTTGAATATTTAATATTTATATCATATAATAATAATTATGTATAGGATTCATATACATTTATTTTCAAATTACTATATCTATAATTATGTTTTATTTATCAAATTTTATTACATAAATAAGTATATGAATTATATATATTGAAACAAATAAACTCAAAGTATACATTTAATACTTTGTTAACGTTGATAATTTTGTTCAAATTTATTTACTTTCAATATACACTCTATAATTAACTAAACAGTTTTAAATAATAAATTTTAAATTGTCTTAAGTTATCTTTCATTATAACTAAATCACATAATAGTTTAATTTATAATATATAATTATTTACATATATAATTCTTTATATATACATTTCTATTTACAATTAATGGTTCGTGAATCATCAGAAATAGTCATAGGGTATTTTAATATATAAAAGAGTTCAAAATTTTGAGACTCAACAATACAGACTTTGCTTATCGTGTCGAAATCATATTAAGATTAAAGTTTAAATTTGATCGGAAATTTCCGGGTCGTCACACTGATGCATTGGAGTCCACATATTTAGAACTTATCATTTGTTATTTACATATAAATTTCATTATGTAAAACATTATTACGTTTATGTTGCAAATCAAATTTTTATTTATTAAAACGTCTCATTTAGAGTTGTTCTCGCTAATATATACTTGTGTTGTGATATTGTGAAGTCATATTTACCCCGACCCTATTTGGGGGTATGAGAGAGTGGTATCAGAGCCAGGTTTTTTTTATAGAAAACCAGGATTGCATATTATATGTGCCTTATGTGCTACCTAGGGTGCCTTAGCAATCTTTAGGACTATAACCTTTCCTGCCTTAGTTTTAAGCGCTTTCCCTTAATATTTATACTGCTATATCATTTTACTTCATGCATTTACCTCTTCTGATATTCTGTATCCTTTCCTAAGGATGTCAGGCCAAAACCCAATCATCTTGCTTGATCTCGACTCTGAACGATCAGCCAGTATGTGATTGTTAACATAACCGTACATACCTTTATGACCTGACTCCGCCATTGTGATTCAAAGTATTCTATGACTCATGCGACTTCTTTTATAAGACCACCTCGGTTGGTGAAACTGAGGGATGTCACTCATGACTCAACATTTCAACGTCAAAGTTTGATCACGTATCCTGACCTTATGGGGTGGTATTGAAGTGAAAATATGAATTAGTGAAATATAATGACGCCTGACCAACGTGATTATATTACGGTAATTCATATAAAAATTCCAATATCATGACATATGGAATAGAAAGTGAATCAAATAAAAATTCCCAAGCCATTCATTCAAAAATCTCAATGTAATTACATGAAGGGTAATCATCAATGGATTTGTAGATATGCTAAGAGCTCTTTTCAACCAAAACTATCTATCTCATACCCAAAAGTAGATTAACAAACCCTTATATGCTATAAAGGATGTAAAACTTTGCATTCTTTCTTTCTTAAACAACCTATCTCTTTATCTTTGACGCTTAATATTCATGCTCCTTCACTGAAAGGATGGATGCATATTCTTAAATGACCTGAAGTAACACCCCCAAAATTTCTTCGAAGCAGGCCTCCTGTTATCTGTAATTACACTCCTGGTGTAGATTTTCATGAACCCATTAGGAAACCCGTCGAAGATAAGCGACTACCACACGCAAGGATTTCATTTGGATTTTCAAACAAAGATATTATAAACATTATGTTCTCTCTGCCGAGACGTCATTATCTCGCGAGCATAGTCTCATGAAGAATAGGACCTTCCAACAAGTATCCTTTGATTACCATAGCCAAGGAAAACTTTTCGCGCTCATGCATTCAATACTTGGCACTATGCGAGTAATGATTTCATACCCAAATAATAATCAATCACCGTCAATTCAAAATCTAGGGTTAGATACACCACCTGAAGTTTTTCCATTTTCTCACGAGCTGCGGCTTGAGCTAAACCCACCCTAATCACATCTGAAAAATTTCCATATCAATTAAAAGAACCCCATCATACTCTAGCATATCCACACTTTGAGCCAGTAAAGGCTGGAGTATATATTTCCATCACTACATTGAAAAGCACGTTATCCCCCACATGCTCCATATGATCAACGGTAGCACTAATATGATTATCATTAAGTTACTTATGGTCAAACATCGTGTGATTTGTTGTACCTAAATAATAAGTCGCGACCTTTGAATCGTTAACCATTTTCCTAAAAATCTTACGATTTCGCCTTGGTATTAAAAGCATGTTAGATATATTAATGGTTCTAACAATAGGCAAGTGACACCATGTACTTACATCGCCCTTACTCATTGGGGAAATTCATACCATTCCAGAAATAATCACAGATTTTGCGAGAACTTCATAAATTGATTTTCAATGATCATCACATAGTTGAAAGCCGTTGCATTAACGTGTATTCATACTTGTCTATGTGAACATCAGATCATTCATGCTCAAGTTATTATGAAATCTTTGTGAATGACGAAATCAAGAAATCCATGAGTATATCATAAGGGCACTTACTACCAGCTTTTCGACTCATATACTAGTCATGACCAGTTGGCATTTCAAAGTTAACAGGGAGATGAATTGTTTTAAAATTAATGTCATTTCCTGAATCAAAACCCGTAAATATCTAATGAAGTGAAATCAAGCCATTTTGGCTTATGTTAAGGAAGTCGAACAGATATAGAAACGCATTGAAGATGTACCAATGGTTAGAGACTTTCCTGAGGTTTTTCCTGAAGAACTCTCTGGTCTCCCTTCTCAAAGACAGGTTGAGTTTCAAATTGATTTAATTCCCGGTGCTGCACCTATTGCAAAGGCACGTTACCGATTAGCTCCATCTGACATGAAGGAATTATCCAACCAACTCCAAGAACTTTTGGAGAAAGGTTTCATTCGTCCTAGCTCATCTCCGTGGGGAGCACCCGTTCTTTTTGTCAAGAGGAAAGATGGCTCGTTGAGATTGTGTATAGATTAACGAGAACTCAACAAGCTAACCATCAAGAATGGTTATCCACTCCCGCGTATTGATGACCTGTTTGACCAATTGCAAGGGTCGAGCATCTATTCGAAGATTGAACTTAGGTCGGGTTATCATCAACTGAGGGTCAAGGAAGCTGATGTTTCTAAGACTACTTTTCGAACTTTTTACGGACACTATGAGTTTCTTGTCATGCCTTTTGGTTTAACCAATGCTCCTGCTGTATTCATGGATTTTATGAACCGTGTATGCAAACCTTATATTGACCAATTCGTGATCTTTTCATCGATGACATCTTAATCTACTCCAAGAGCGAGAAAGAGCATGAGAAATATCTGCGATTGATTTTAGAGCTCTTAAAGAAGGAACAATTGTATGCCAAGTTTTCCAAGTGTGAATTTTGGCTGCGAACCGTACAATTTCTTGGACATGTAGTTGATAGTGAAGGAATACATGTTGATCCGGTGAAAGTCACTACTATTCAGAACTAGGAAGTGCCTAAGAGTGCGAAACATATTCGTCAATTTTTGGGACTTACGGGTTATTATCGAAGGTTTATCAAAGACTTTTCTATTCTAGCTAAACCTCTCACCAAGCTAACTCACAAGGGGAAGAAGTTTTAGTGGTCCGAAGAACAGGAATCTGCTTTTAAGGTTCTAAAGGATAAATTAACCACAACCCCGATTCTATCACTACCTGATGGCACCGACGATTTTGTAATCTATTATGATGCCTTGAACCAAGGTTTCGGATGTGTCTTAATGAAACGTAACAAAGTTATAGCTTATGCATCTAGACAATTGAAGAAACATGAGTAGAACTATACCACATATGACCTGGAGTTAGGAGATGTGGTATTTGCATTGAAGATGTGAAGATATTACCTCTACGGGATAAAATTCACGGTGTTTACCGATCATAAAAGTCTTCAACATATCTTTGACCAGAAGCAACTGAACATGAGGAAAAGGCGTTGGGTCGAGTTATTAGATGACTACGACTGCGAACTTAAGTATCATTCTGGTAAGATGAATGTAGTTGCCGATGCCCTTAGTAGAAAGGATCGTGCCAAACCGATCCGAGTTCGTGCTTTAAATATACGTATTCGTACGAATCTTACATCTCAAATCCGTGAAGCACAACTTGAGGCATTGAAGGAAGAGAATGTCCAACTTGAGGGACTTAAAGGTCTCGAAAAGCAACTTGAACTCAAGGGAAACGGAACATGGTATTTCAATAACTGAATCTGGGTCTCAATCTTTGGAAATCTTCGAGAACTAGTCTTGGATGAAGCCCATAAGACTAGGTATTCTATTCACCCAGGATTTAGTAAAATGTATCACGATGTGAAAGAGTTTTTGGTGGCCTAATCTGAAATCTGATATTGTTGGTTATGAGAGAAAGCATCTTAAGGCCGGGCATCAAAAGCCCTCTGGCTTACTTCAACGGCCGGATATTCCGCAGTGGAAGTGGGAATGTATCGCTATGGACTTTTTTACTAAATTGCCCAAGACATCTAGTGGCAATGATACTATTTGGGTCATAGTGGATCGTCTTACTAAATCTGCTCATTTCCTACCAATCAAAGAAACCGACAAAATGGAGAAATTGTCAAAACTTTATATCAAAGAGATTGTCTCTCGTCATGAAGTCCCTATCTTTATCATTTTTGATCGCGACAACCATTTTGCTTCTAGATTTTGGAAAACTTTACAATCTGCTTTTGGAACTCAACTCGACATGAGTGCTGCTTATCATCCGCAAACCGATTGTCAAAGTAAACGAACCATTCAAACATTGGAAGATATGCTTTGTGCTTGTTCTATCGACTTCAGCAAAGGTTAGGATAAACACTTGCCTTTGGCTGAACTTTCTTACAACAACAGTTACCACGCAAGTTATCACACCCCTAGTAAGGGCATGGGTGAATGTGACATTAATATAAAAAATACCAACATATTATATAAATGAGAACGACACTATATGATAAAAACAAACTTTATTGAGTACGCAACGAAAAATAAAATGTCGTTACAAGAATTGAAATTGCAAGAATGTAAATAAATGCATAAATAATAAATGTGACTCTTTCTTCAAGTCCTAGACTCCAAGTAGCATCACACAGATAATAGTAAGCTGATCAATCGTAACCTGAGACAAAACATGCTAAAGTGTCAACCAAAAAGGTTGAGTGAAGTTCATAGGTTTAACAAAATAGTTGACCGTTGTTTAGACCACAAGATTTTTATTTATAAAAGTAGATTTCACAGGGATCTAAAAGTTAGTGCCAAGTTTGTGATATTTAGACTAAACAGTTACAAAGTTTGCCCCATGAAAAGTTGTAGTGTCCTTGTCGGTTTGAATCATTATTAACTAATACAATGACTTGGTCAAATGTATCGGAGACATTACTCCCGATAGGCATACCCCCAATAATTAAGAATGTGTGATGTAAAAGCAATTAAAAATATCACAGTGGGGACTTGCAGGACATAGCCAGGTATAGCACAGTGATGTCAAAGCAGGGGGGTATAAAATACTATTAAATTTTAGCAGAAAATACTATTAAATACGATACAATTTTACACAAGATATTTATTTATTTATAGAATGGATATACTTAAACCTTGCTACAACACTTATAGGCAGTGTACCTAATCGTACAGTAGTGTAGTTTTTAGTAAGTCCGGTTCGTTCCACAGGGAAATCTTTAAACAAAGCTCAACGCTATATTAGTTTACTTTTATAAAAATACAAATATATATATAGGTAATATTATTATTATAAAGGGGGGGTTTTTACCGTTTAATGACCGGTTTGTCGATTTTAAAACTTTAGTCGCAGTTAAAACCTAATGTAAAATATAAAATAAATACAAGATTTTATATTAAAGCGTAAAGTAAATAACGATAATGAAATTGCGAATAATAAAAATGCGATAAAATTAAATTGCGATAATTAAAAAGTACGATAATTAAAAGTGCGATAAAATAAAATAACAATAAATAAAAGTGTGATAATTAGAAGTGCAATTAAATATAAAATAAAAGAAATAAAATATGAAATAAAAGAATTATGCTTATTTAAACTTCCGTAATCATGATGTTTGACGTGTTGATTTTAGTTTTATGCCCATGGGTTAATTGTCCTTTGTCCTGGATTATTCAATATGTCCGTCTGGTTTTTGTCCATAACAGTCCATCAGTCATAAATATAAATTGCAAGTGTCCTTGTCAAATTATTATTATACCCGAAGATAAATATTCCAACTAATTGGGGATTCGAATTGTAACAAGGTTTTAATACTTTGTTTAATGAATACACCAGGTTATCGACTGCGTGTAAACCAAGGTTTTACTACTTTGTTAACAATTACACCAATTACCCTTGAATGTAATTTCACCCCTGTTTTAATTATTCTAGTGGCTATTAATCCATTCCCGTGTCCGGTTAAATGAACGATTATTCGTACATATAAATACCCTGCCCATCGTGTCCGATCGAGTGTATATGGTAGTTTATAGGGACGCCCAATTGTAAATCTTTATATTAACATTAACAAACTTTCATTTAGTTAAACAAATATAAAGCCCATTAATAGCCCATAGCCTAGTTTCCACAAGTGTCGTTCTTTTGTCCAAACCCCAATTATGGTACAAAGCCCAATTACCCAATTTTAATAATTAGCCCAACATCATGATTACTTCGTTTTAAACAAGCATAATAATAACTTAGCTACGAGACATTAATATAAAAAGGTTGAACATAACTTACAATGATTAAAAATAGCGTAGCGTTACACGGACAGAATTTCGACTTACACCCTTACAACATTCGCTAACATACCCTTATTATTAGAATTATAATTAAAATTAAAATATAAATTATAAATATAAATATATTACGTTGAAGAGGAAGAGAAAAAAAAATAAGATGTCTAAAACTCGTCAGAAAACTGGCTATTTATAGGACCTGACCAGCAATCTTACACCATGCGACTCGCATGGTTTTGTGCTTCTGGCCATGCGAGTCGCATGGCCACCCTGGATTCAGCCAACTACTTTTGTTTTCTTCTTGCCGACGTAATATAATAATAATAATATATATAATATATAATTATATATAATTATATATTTATTATATTATATTCTTGTGCATAGTAGACTAGATATTTTTGGTCCGTTGCGTCGGGCGTTTCTTCTTGGCTCAGGTCCCGGTTCCGGATTTTCGGACGTCCTTGCGTATTATTTTAAATTGCGTACTTTGCGTTCCGCAACTTGTACTTTTGTCATTTTGAGACGTTCCTCATCAATATTTTGAACCTTTTTGATTGTATCTTGTACTTTTTAGCTCTTTGGACCTTTTTGTCTTCATTTTGTCGAATCTGCCTTTTGTCTTCACCTTTTATTATTTAAACGAATATCACTTGTAAATAGAACAATTGCAACTAAAAGCTTGTCTTTCTTGAGGAATAATGCTATGAAATATATGTTCGTTTTTAGCATTATCAAATATTCCCACACTTGAGCGTTGCTTGTCCTCAAGCAATATTGTCTTGAAATACTAGAATCACTTCTTTATTCTTCACACTTTGTACATCAGTGATTTCTATACGGCGGTATAAACAATGGAAGTAACGATATGGTTTACAGTCCCACATGACTATAAAAATTTAGATCCATTAAGGAAATTGGATCTTTATGAAAACATTTGATCTTTTGAAATCTAGTTTTTACCCTAGATAAGTTTTCCGGAATAACCCTTTACCGGTGTTTGCAAAATATTTTTGTGGGTTTGGTGGGTTTCAGATTTGAAAATTTTAGCTCAAAACTTGCGGTTTTGTGTCACCCACTTGCTAACCTTGTATTAGGAAAGCAACACGTCCAGTTTACTTGTCCCGTATATTACCTTTCGGCAAACTACCGTCCGGTTGTAAAGGAAAGCGTTGAACAAGCAACTGTTTAAGGCAATGTCCCGTGACATGCTTTTGATTATGGTCTATAACGTGTCGGACGCAATTACTATCCTTGGTAGGAGCAATAGTAAAGCTCACCCTTATAATTTTTCGGTTTGACACAAGGTCCTGTCTTTGACCATGCTATGCAACCACCGTTCTTACGGTTGACACCCGATTTAGTTCAGGTGACCTAATGAATTCCAGGTGAATTCCTAGGATTTTACGTTCAATGGTAATGAACGCATTGAAAATGGGTTTTTCAGAAAACAAATCGGTTTATAATTTTGATCAAAATATTTTCTCGTTCAAGCTCGAGTTTAGATATCATCGAATTCCATGAGTTTGTAATTCTCAATCTTTAAGGTCAATCTCTAGGATTGAGTAATATCAGTCTTAAAAGCTGATTTTTAATCTTTAAGGAGATTATCCTTTCTGGGGATCTGATTCATTAGTCTTATCCAGCTAATTTGCACGGTGCCTCCCCATTGTACGAGATAAATCCTTCTCATGGTTAGGATAAATCTGACCACTTGGCGACCCTGTTTAATGCTGAGGTCCGTGGATTTCCTGCTGATTTTAGTGATGACTTTTCTAGATTTTTCGTCAACCTACAGCTGGTCTGAACGACAACTTCATGACCTAAATCAAGAAGCGCGTGTCTTTTTCGGAAGACTTTACTTCCTTTTAATGATGGAATTGATTCATCGTGTAGATCCATCTCTTCTTTTCTTTCATTGGGTAAAATAGTTTAGTTTAGTCCAAAGCAAAAGTATTTTCAGTTATTTGTTACAGATATATGTGACATATGTTTAAAATAGCTTGGTAAATTTTCCCACACTTGGCTTTTTATTTTTCTTTTTATCGTCCTCTATTCCATTTTAAATGAATTTTAACATTTTAGTTTATTTCTCAATTTATGTCCTTTCCGAGGTAACAATAATTTCGGTGTTAAAACCTAGTTTTATCGTTCATAAATATGTATAAACATGATTTTGAATTCATTTAATTGAAAATTTTGAAAAATTTACTAGAATTGGGTAGTTAGTATATAAGACTAGGGCTGTTCTTTTTTTTATCAGAGAGCACTAGATTCTAATACAACTACTGCTTTACTAGTATTTTTAATGGTAACCAAGTGTTTAATATAAAAATTTTAAAATCCGAAAGAATTTAACCCCTTCCCACACTTAAGATCTTGCAATGCCCTCATTTGCAAGAAATCAGTAATAATTTAAATTATTGAGGGTGATTTGTGTGAAAATGATTAAATTTTTACCAAAGTTTCCAAATATATTGGCGTTTGTTTGCTGAATGATAAATGGTGCACGTCATTTGTTCATTCCGTCTTGTTGTTATTTCACATACATTTTGCATCATTGTCGTCAAAATTACTTGCTTTTGCTGAACTTAATGCCAGTCTTTGAAAACGCGTTGTTTTACCCTGTTTTGTGCATAAAAGAGAATACATACAATACAAATATAATCATACATGCAATTTGAAATGGAACTTTGGCATCCCACTTTCGAACTATAAGAAAAATATTAGTACACAATAATAATAAAATATCAAACATTACATAAATATAATAAAATGTTAAGTGTTTAAAATAAAAATAGAAATTACCACTTATATCTACTGATCAGGAGGTGGGTTAGGAGGGAAATTAGGATATGGATCCCAATTCATGTTCGCGTCCGGGTTCCATGGCTGATTATAGGTGTACTGGTATGCTGCGTCATAATCATATGAATCATAGGGTGGTCTCATCTCTGGCTGATGTGCGGGATAGTATGCGGGTCGGGTCGGATAATACATCTCGCCAGGCTGCAACTGGCTTATAATTTGGCGCTGATGATAATCCCATCGGCCATGCTCTCGTTGCCGGGAATGCTCATAGTCATTCCGGCGTTGCCATGCCTCGTACTGCATATGCCTATCATAGTTCGTCATGTATTCATCCTCCATACGAATACCTAAATCAAGAGCAGTCTCCCGAACAACTCCTATAATGTTGTTCGCCTCCTCCATCTCGTCATCCGAACCTCTCTCTACCTGTCGCTGAGGTCCCTCGTATCGATATACCCGACCACGTCTCATCAATAATACCCTTGCACCGTGATAAAGGTTTGAACTTATAGTTTCACCTCCGTCCTCTATTTCGTTCATTGGACCCCCTTGGTGCTTATCTACACCTAAATACTCTCCAATGAGAGTAATGAAAATACCACCACCTATAATACTCCCCGATTTCATCCCTGAAACTACATTAGCGAGATAATAACCAACACAATAGGGAATGTTAACGAAACTCCTCGGGTCTCTAATACACTTAAGGTAGAACAAATCGTTTACGGTCAATTTCTCCTTATTCCTACCCCTTTGTGTAATTGTGTTTGCTAAGAATCTATGAATCACCCGGAGTTCAGCTCTGTCTATATCTAAGTATGTATGATTTCCACTGGCGTGAAATTCATTAAAGTGTGACATACGCCTCCAGACAGCGTTAACATCAAATTCCCTATCTACCCTTTCTCCTTGGGCAATCAGGCTATTACAGTCGGGGCTCAAAAGTTCAGCAGGGGTGTAAATCTGTAAGGCCCTGGCTAAATCTATCATGGACATTCTGTACATGCGTCCACCTAAAAGAAATCTAATAAAGCTTCTATCATCTATCCTCCTAACATCACTGTTTAACTTAATAGTACTAAGTAATTCTATACACCATTCCCTATATATGGTTCTACGAATGGAAAATAGGCGCATCCAATCGTTAAACTGAGAATTACCATACCTTTGCACCAATAATTGCCGAATCGGTTCGGCAAGGTCAACTGTTTCCAAAGGTACCCAGTCAATTGCCCTTGGCATTTCAACAACCTTAAAGTAGAGAATGTGCATGTTCTTTTGATAGTCTGGATACTCTATCCAACATCTATCAAATCTCAGATTTGGGTGTAACTGATCTTCATTAATGTCTAAACTCAGAATCCTTTGATGTGGAGCGAATTGACGAAACTGATTCACGAATAATTGATCTTGATCGTGATAAGGAATATGTTGCTCCTCCTGTTCTTCTTCTTCTTGTTGCATATGTTGTTCCTGTTCATGAAACATTTCCGGTTCGGGCTCTGGTTGCCTGGACGATGATGCTCCTGATCCTCCAGTATCGGCTTTCTGCAAAACACATTAAACACAAAATTTGTGCATCCAAATATGCATTAGTGTTAGCAAAATAATAACTTGAAACAATTATGATGACCTGTTCAATTCATAACACATTTTATACACATTTTCTTAACGATAACAATTCTACACTTTTACATACGAAAATGTGTACAATGTTTTATCACATTTAAACTCTTAAACATGTCAACAATAATTATTATAACAATTAAACACTTGTTACATGGCATTCAAATCAAACTAGTGCTCATTTTCATATTTTTGTCAAGTCTACACTTTGTCAAATAAGCATATACGAAAAATGTACATCAAGTTCATAAGCATTTATCTCAAATAACATGCCAAAATAATCACTACTAGCAATGAAACAAGTTTCAAATGGCCTTTATATCAAATTATCCAAGTTCATGAATTTTTAGGCTTAAAAAGTCTACTTTAATTCTCAAAAACATGTTTAGGCTCAAAGTTTGGATCAATTAACTACCTAAACATGTTACACTACTTAATTTAGCAATAATTCATGACAAAAATCGGCCATAACATGTTTATATCAAAAAGCCCCAAATTGCTCAAGAACACAAACCCTAGATTCTTAAAAATTTGAAGTTTTTAGCTTCAATTCATGTTAAATAGCTTCTATCTAGGATATACATGCATAATATAACAACAATTTAGCTCTAATTACACCTAAATTTAACAAAATCAAAATATAAATTTTCTAGCTCAAGAACACAAAAATTCGAATTTAAAGAGATTAGGGGTGAAATCTTTACCTTTCTCCTGAAGGGGTTGAGACTACTGAATCTAGGCATGATTATTGTGAAGTTTTGCAAGAAATTTGGTGAAAATTGGTGAAAAATTGAGAGGGTTTTGGAGATGGTTCGTGTATATGTGTGTGTAATGTGAGAGACAGAGCAGCTCGCTGGAAGTTTTGATCCTGTCCAGTATTTTATGGCCATGCGAGTCGCATGGCCTTCTGCCCATCCCCATGCGACTCGCATGGGGTGTAATTCCAGGTTTTTTTTTTTTTTTTTTTTTTTTTTTTTTTTTTTTTTTTTTTTTTTATAAACCTTAAACTTTTAAAACATAAAATTTTTAAAAATTTTGTTTCTTTTTAAGACGAGGTCGTTTCGGGACGATGCCCTAGTCCGTCCCTCGACAAAATTTTAAAATTTGTCTTTTTGTAGCGATTGTTTTAAAAGCTAATATTTTTGGGTTTTTTTAATGTTTTTGGCATACTTTAAATCAATAAGATTAAAAATAATGATAATAAAAGTTCTCGTCCCTCCCTCGGGTAAAGCAATTTCGGTTCAAAGACCTAGTCTTCAACTTACGACGAATTTTAAAAATCATATTTTTAACTTAATGAGATAAAGTAAATTTTTGTTTTTAAATTCACACAACTTAAATATAAAATTAAAAATTAAAAAAATTAAAAATTAAAAATTCACACCAAACTTAAAATTTTAAATGCATAAAATTAAAATTCATATTTTAAAAATTAAAAATTCACACCAAACTTAATTTAAAAATTCATAAATTCATATCAAACTTATATTAATTTTTCAAATATTTATAATTTAAATATATTGTTTTTACAAAGTTTACAATATTAATTTAAGATTTAAATATTAATTTTTAAAAATATGGTAAAAATAAAATTAAAAATCTTTTTGTCTTTTTATCCCACTTTAATCAATCAAATATTATCAAAAATATGCGCCCCTCTTTTCGGTAAAGTAATTTCGGTTCCAAGACCTAATTTAACTCATGACGAATTTTTGAAATATTTTGGGTTGATTGATTAAAGATATTTATACCTTAAGAATAAACGTTAAATTTCGCAGTGATGTAATAAATTTTTTTGAACAATATCAATAATTTCGGTCGCCAAACCTAATTTTATTTAATACCAATTTAATACTTTTTAGCGAACAAATTAGCGTTTATTATCAAAAGGTTAAAAATAAAAATAAAAACTGTACAGACATACCTGTGAAATAGATTTCTTAGTTATATGATCTATTATATTCATAAGATAGTCGGTTTAATTGGTTTTCCATGGCTGCATAGGCGTAACCTCGAGCATTCATTGTCTTTTCTTCTAAACATATGAACGGTCCGTCTCTGCATAAAGTAACAAATTCGGTATTTGAATAGGTTTGATTATTTGAACATTTACCTCCATGTGACCATTTTCCGCATTTGTGACATCGTTCTAGGTGTCGTGCTCTTCTTTTCGCTGCGGATTTTGATTTTCCTTTACCAAATTGTAACTTATTATCTTCGCATCTGGATCCTTTTCTAACTCCGTCCATTCTTTCTCTGATTACTGATACTATTTCACTTGGGAGTATGTCATTATTTCGTTTAGTGATCAAAGCGTGTAGCATTAGACCATGGTTTAGTTCACAGGCAGTCTTCATTTCGTAAAAACCTAAAAAAAATAAAAATTCAGAATGGGGGAAGAAGACTAGTTCTTTAGGGTCTGCTAGGGAAAGACCATACGTGTTCCATTTTCGAGAACTACACGAAAACAGACAATCTAACTCTAACAGAAATACATATTATCCTTTAAAGACTTGATTCTCCCCACACTTAGTTAGCTGTGGTGTCGAAATTGTGATTAACTTCGTTGTCGACTTCCATTGGACCCTGTATGTAATGTTTAACTCTGTGACCATTAACTTTAAATTCAATCCCATTTGAATTTATCAATTCTATCGTTCCGTATGGGAAAACTCTTTTGATTATGAATGGTCCAGACCATCTTGATTTCAATTTTCCAGGAAATAGCTTGAATCGTGAATTGAAAAGAAGAACTCTGTCTCCTTCTTTAAATTCTTTTGAACTTCTGATTCTTTTATCATGCCATTTCTTCGTTCTTTCTTTATAGATTAACGAATTTTCGTATGCTTCATGTCTTAATTCTTCTAATTCGTTTAGTTGACTTAATCGTAGACGTCCGGCTTCATGTAAATCAAGATTACATGTCTTCAAAGCCCAAAATGCTTTGTGTTCAATTTCTACTGGAAGATGACATGCTTTTCCATAAACAAGTCTAAAAGGTGTGGTTCCAATTGGAGTTTTGTAGGCTGTTCTAAAAGCCCAGAGTGCATCCTCCAATTTAATGGACCATTCCTTCGGATTTGATCCTACGGTTTTCTCTAGAATACGTTTTAAGGCTCGGTTGGTATTTTCAACTTGTCCACTTGTTTGTGGATGATATGCGGTGGAGATTTTATGAGTTACTCCATATCTTTTAAGAACTTTCTCAAGTTGATTATTACAGAAATGAGTACCCCGATCACTTATTAAAGCTTTCGGTGTTCCAAACCTTGCAAAAAGACGTTTCAAAAAGTTGACTACAACTCGTGCATCGTTAGTTGGGAGAGCTTGTGCTTCCGCCCATTTAGATACATAATCAATGGCTACGAGTATATATAGATTATTATGAGATTTTGGAAATGGACCCATAAAGTCAATACCCCAAATGTCAAATACTTCACATACTTGGATGACATTTTGTGGCATTTCATCACGTTGACTTATTTTTCCGGCCCTTTGACATGCATCACAGGATTTGCAAAGAAGGTGTGCGTCTTTGTAAATTGTAGGCCAATAGAATCCAGCTTCATAAACTTTTCTTGCTGTTAGTTGAGGCCCATAATGCCCTCCTGTTGGTCCTGTGTGACAATGGTTTAAAATTTTACTAGCTTCATCTCCAAATACACATCGGCGTATTATTCCATCGGGACAACTTTTAAACAGATGTGGATCTTCCCAGAAATAGTGTTTTATATCACTGAAGAATTTCTTTCGTCTTTGGTACGATAATCCTTTTTCAAGGAATCCACAAACTAAGTAGTTTGCATAATCTGCAAACCATGGGATTTCTTTATAATCTATCTTCAATAGATATTCATCAGGAAAGTTGTCTTGTATGGCCGATTCATTCAGAACTTCTAATTCGGGATTTTCAAGACGAGAAAGATGATCAGCGGCGAGATTTTCTGCTCCCTTTTTATCTCGGATTTCAATATCAAACTCTTGTAAGAGTAAGATCCAACGGATTAATCTTGGTTTAGCATCTTGTTTTGAAAATAGGTATCTAAGAGCAGAATGGTCGGTATAGACCACCGTTTTTGCTAGAACTAGATATGATCGAAATTTGTCAAAAGCAAAGACAATAGCAAGGAGTTCTTTTTCAGTAGTTGTATAGTTCGTTTGTGCTCCTTGTAATGTCTTACTAGCATAATATATAGGTTGAAATCGTTTTTCAATCCTTTGTCCTAAAACGGCTCCCATTGCAAAATCACTTGCATCGCACATTAGTTCAAATGGTAGATTCCAATTTGGTGTTATCATGATCGGTGCATTAGTGAGTTTTTCTTTAAGAATATTAAAAGATTTGATACACTCATCTGAAAAGATGAATGGCGCATCCTTTTCTAGGAGTTTATTCATAGGAGTGGCAATTTTAGAAAAATCTTTTATAAAACGTCGGTAAAAACCGGCATGCCCTAGAAAACTCCTAACTCCTCTAACATTGGTGGGATGTGGAAGTTTAGCAATTACATCTACTTTAGCTCTATCCACTTCAATTCCTTCTTTTGAAATTTTATGTCCAAGAACGATGCCTTCTTTAACCATGAAATGGCATTTCTCCCAATTAAGTACTAGATTTGATTTTTCGCATCTAATTAGCATTCGTTCCAGATTAACTAGACATGATTTAAATGTATCACCGAAGACTGAAAAGTCATCCATGAATACTTCCATGCATTCTTCTATCATGTCGTGAAAAATCGCCATCATGCACCTTTGAAAGGTTGCAGGGGCGTTGCAAAGTCCAAATGGCATTCTTTTGTAAGCAAAAGTACCATAAGGGCACGTGAATGTGGTTTTCTCTTGATCTTCGGGTGCTATTGGAATTTGAAAATATCCGGAAAATCCATCTAGAAAACAATAGTAACTATTTCCGGCTAATCTTTCCAACATTTGATCTATGAAAGGTAAGGGAAAGTGATCTTTTCTGGTGGCGTCATTTAATTTTCTATAATCAATACATACACGCCATCCTGTTACAGTCCTAGTAGGAATAAGCTCATTTTTCTCATTTGTGATGACAGTCATGCCACCCTTCTTCGGTACGCATTGAACTGGGCTTACCCATGGACTATCAGAAATTGGATATATCAAACCTGCATCTAGCAGTTTAATAATCTCTTTCTTAACTACATCTTGCATATTAGGATTTAGTCTTCGTTGGTGTTGCACATACGTTTTATGACCTTCTTCCATAAGGATTTTATGTGTGCAATACGAAGGACTTATTCCTTTAATATCATGAATCTTCCATGCAATGGCTGGTTTATGAGCTTTCAACACAGAAATGAGTTGTGATTTCTCATTTTCAGTAAGAGAAGACGATATTATTACAGGTAATTCAGATTCACCATGTAAATAAGCGTATTCCAAATGGTTTGGAAGTGGCTTTAACTCTAATTTCGGAGGTTCTTCTATCGATGATTTATATCGATATCTGTCTTCTTCTTTTAGCATTTGAATTTCTTCTGTTGTTGGTTCATATCCATTAGCTATAAGTGTAGCTAACATTTCAGCTTCATCAATTGGTTCATTACTTTCTCCCAAAGAACATTCTCCTGTTCCTTGTAATTCTGGAAATTCTTCTAATAATTCTGCATGTGCATCTATAGTTTGAATATAATAACATGTATCATCTGCAGATTGTGGTTGTTGCATTGCTCTATCAACTGAAAAGGTAACACTCTCATCCTCTATACTTAGGGTCAGTTTCTTACCGAACACGTCTATCATTGCTTTAGCCGTGTTTAAAAATGGTCTTCCTAATATGAGAGGAACTTGAGAATCTTCTTCCATATCCAAAACAACAAAATCTACTGGAAATACTAAAGTACCAACTTTAACTAGCATGTTCTCCATTATCCCTCTAGGATATTTTATTGATCTATCGGCTAGTTGTATGCTTATTCTTGTTGGTTTTAATTCTCCAAGGTCTAGTTTAGCGTAAAGTGAATACGGCATTAGATTTATACTAGTACCTAAATCTGCTAATGCTTCTATTGAACTAAGACTACCCAGAAAACATGGAATTGTGAAACTTCCTGGATCAGATAGTTTTTCTGGTATCTTATTCAACAGCACTGCTGAACAATTTGCATTCATAGTGACAGCCGAGAGTTCTTCCATTTTCTTTCTATTCGTGATTAGATCTTTCAAGAATTTAGCATATCTTGGCATTCCTGAAATTACATCAATGAAAGGAAGATTTACATTTATCTGTTTAAACATATCCAAGAATTTGGATTGCTCGGCTTCAAGTTTTTCTTTCTTCATTTTACTTGGATAAGGAAGTGGTGGTTGGTATGGTTTAACATAAGGTTTATCCTTAACTGTGTTATCTTCATTAACCTTTTCAACTACCGGTTCTTTTTCCTTATCCTGATCAGGTTGTGGTTCTTGTGGAGTAGGAATAGTTTCATCAGAAGTTACAGGTATTTCAGGTGGTTTAAGTGTTGTACCACTTCTTGTGGTAATAGCTTTAGCTGTTTCATTCCGGGGGTTAGCATTTGTATCACTAGGTAAACTTCCCGGTTTTCTTTCACCTATTAACCTTGCTAGGTTACTCACTTCTTGTTCCAGATTTTGAATAGAAGCTTGTTGATTTCTAAATGCTTGTGCATTTTGTTCATTTGTTTGTTTTTGAGATGTGAAAAACTGCGTTTGAGTTTCAACTAGCTTCGTCATCATATCTTCTAAATTCGGCTTTTTATCATCGGTTTGTTGTGGTGGTTTGTTTTGAAAATTAGGTCTTTGCTGATTGTAAGTATTATTGGATACTTGTTGATTGCTAGGACCTTGTTGGTTGTTGTATGGAATATTTCGGTTATAATTCTGGTTTTGATTGTAAATCGGTCTTGGCGGTTGATAATTATTCTGATAATTATTTCCAGGCCTTTGGTTGATGTATGAAATATTCTCTCTTTGTTCCATTGTTAATTCAATATTGAGACAATCTTTTGTCAAATGTGGTCCTCCACACTGCTCACAACTAATTCGTATAGCATGAATATCTTTAGTCATCTTTTCCATTTGTCTCTCGAAAGCATCTATCTTTGCGGAAATGGAATCTAAGTCATGGCTAGAATCGGCTCTAGCTGCTTTAGATGATCTAATGATGTCTTTTTCTTGATGCCACTCATGTGAGTGGGAAGCAGTATTATCAATAATTTTGTAAGCATCAGTTTCGGTTTTCTTCATAATAGAGCCACCAGCTGCTATATCTATGTCTTTTCTTGTAGTGATGTCGCATCCTCGGTAGAATATTTGTACTATTTGACAAGTGTCTAAACCATGTTGCGGACATCCTCTTAACAACTTTCCATATCTTGTCCACGCCTCATATAGAGTTTCATTTGGCTTTTGTGTGAACGTAACAATTTCTGCTTGAAGTCTTACGGCTTTAGATGCAGGAAAGAATTGTTTAAGAAATTTGTCAATTAAAACATCCCATGTATCAATCGCCCCTTCGGGTAACGATTCCAACCAATCTTTGGCTTCTCCCTTTAAAGTCCAGGGAAATAACATGAGATATATCTGTTCATCCTCCACTTCTCGGATTTTAAATAGTGTGCAGATCCTATTAAAGGTACGTAGATGTTCATTTGGATCTTCCTTCGGCGCACCACTAAATTGGCATTGATTAGTCACCATGTGTAGAATTTGTCCTTTGATTTCATAATCTGGCGCATTAATGTCTGGATGAGTAATTGCGTGACCTTGGCCAGTGCGTTTAGCTCTCATTCGGTCTTCCATACTTAAAGGTTCCAGATTCTCCATAATTGAATTTGTTGACTTGGTATCAATAGATGATTCTGATTTAATAGTTCGTTCCTCAACAATCTCTGTTTGAATGATTGGTGGTTCCGGAGGAAAGTTTAGTGGTTCAGGATCTACGAACCGTTCCTGAATATTTTCTGGATTCTCAATTGTGAGGTTTGTTTCAAAAACTGGATTATCGGAAATTTGAACTGAAGTACTTGGTCGACTGGATGACGATTCTAAAGAAAAATCAACGGCGGTTATATTTGTTAAACGATGTCTTGATCGAGTTACAGGTGGTGAACGTACAAAAGGTGATGAACGTCTTGCTCGGTGCATTCACAGAATATCCTATTAGTTTTTTTTTAAAAGGAAAGAAAAATTATAATAAGTTATCCAATAGATAGACTTTTCTGATTTTGCCCACGTTTCGAATAGCCAAAAGATGCAGCAGAGGGGCAGGATTCGTTTGGTCTCAATATAATTGAGGACTGTTTGGCTCCAATAACCCGGTCCACGTACAAATCCAACTATTACTACGAACCAGAAAATTTTGATGTCTATCAATTTAACCACTTAAAATAAATTTTCGTAATTTTAAGAAATTTAGATAAGAAGTAGAATAAAATTCTAAGTCCTAAAAACTAGAATAGCGAGAAATAAGAGAGAAAAAGAGTTCGTCGAAAAATGTCGAAAAAGAAAAATGGTTGAAAAATAAAAGGTGATGGAAAAATAAAAGAAACTTATAAAAACTTAAAAATACTTAACTAATTTAACCTTATTACTACAACTAACTTAAAATTATAATCGCAAATTGAAATTACTAATTGAAATGATAATTGATACATAGTAAAAGGTCTAAAAATATTAAAGCTTACTGGAAAAACTAAATCCCAAATGGAAATAACTTAAAAAGAAACTAAAACGTAAAAAGGCGTCGCAAAATTCTAAAGCACCTAAATCTTAGTCTAAAGAAAAAGCACTTAAGGAATTCTACGGCAAAGCCTAAAAATCTAGGAGTAAAAATGACTATAGCGAAAACTAAGTTTAAAATTAAATATGAGTTAGAAATACAAATATTACGCTACAACGATTAAAAAGGTACAAAATATTAAAAGTTATTAAAAGTTATAAAAATATTAGATTTTATAAAAATATTATTTTTATATTTTATAATTTAAAGTATTAAGTATTATATAATTAAAACTAGTTAAAAGTAATAATTAATTTAAATAACTAAAACTTAATTAATAATAATAAATAAAACTAGGGTTTAAATAATAATAATAAATTAATACGCATTAAATGCGAAATTAGGGTTTGAATGTGGCCCTGTCAGACCCCTCATGCGAGTCGCATGATTTAAGCCGGGGGGTCATGCGAGTCGCATGACTAACTGGACCGGTTCAACTGGACAGGTTCAATTTGACAGGTCACGTATATTTAATTTTTATTTTCTTTTTTTCTGTTTTATATTTAAAATATAAATATATATATATAATTAAAATAAAACTTAATTTTTAAAACTAAAAATAAACTTAAAATACTTTATAATTTTGTAAAAATAAAAGAAAAACTTAAAAATACACTTTAAAATACTTTTTTTTTTTTTTCGATTTTAAAAGCTTTTTTTTTTTTTTTTTTAAACAAAAATATAAATTTTACAAAAACTAATTATAACTTAAAAATTAAAAATATGGCGTTTCGCTTCGGCGAAGGTTCCCCGGCAGCGGCGCCAAAAATACTTGATGTCAAAGCAGGGGGGTATAAAATACTATTAAATTTTAGCAGAAAATACTATTAAATACGATACAATTTTACACAAGATATTTATTTATTTATAGAATGGATATACTTAAACCTTGCTACAACACTTATAGGCAGTGTACCTAATCGTACAGTAGTGTAGTTTTTAGTAAGTCCGGTTCGTTCCACAGGGAAATCTTTAAACAAAGCTCAACGCTATATTAGTTTACTTTTATAAAAATACAAATATATATATAGGTAATATTATTATTATAAAGGGGGGGTTTTTACCGTTTAATGACCGGTTTGTCGATTTTAAAACTTTAGTCGCAGTTAAAACCTAATGTAAAATATAAAATAAATACAAGATTTTATATTAAAGCGTAAAGTAAATAACGATAATGAAATTGCGAATAATAAAAATGCGATAAAATTAAATTGCGATAATTAAAAAGTACGATAATTAAAAGTGCGATAAAATAAAATAACAATAAATAAAAGTGTGATAATTAGAAGTGCAATTAAATATAAAATAAAAGAAATAAAATATGAAATAAAAGAATTATGCTTATTTAAACTTCCGTAATCATGATGTTTGACGTGTTGATTTTAGTTTTATGCCCATGGGTTAATTGTCCTTTGTCCTGGATTATTCAATATGTCCGTCTGGTTTTTGTCCATAACAGTCCATCAGTCATAAATATAAATTGCAAGTGTCCTTGTCAAATTATTATTATACCCGAAGATAAATATTCCAACTAATTGGGGATTCGAATTGTAACAAGGTTTTAATACTTTGTTTAATGAATACACCAGGTTATCGACTGCGTGTAAACCAAGGTTTTACTACTTTGTTAACAATTACACCAATTACCCTTGAATGTAATTTCACCCCTGTTTTAATTATTCTAGTGGCTATTAATCCATTCCCGTGTCCGGTTAAATGAACGATTATTCGTACATATAAATACCCTGCCCATCGTGTCCGATCGAGTGTATATGGTAGTTTATAGGGACGCCCAATTGTAAATCTTTATATTAACATTAACAAACTTTCATTTAGTTAAACAAATATAAAGCCCATTAATAGCCCATAGCCTAGTTTCCACAAGTGTCGTTCTTTTGTCCAAACCCCAATTATGGTACAAAGCCCAATTACCCAATTTTAATAATTAGCCCAACATCATGATTACTTCGTTTTAAACAAGCATAATAATAACTTAGCTACGAGACATTAATATAAAAAGGTTGAACATAACTTACAATGATTAAAAATAGCGTAGCGTTACACGGACAGAATTTCGACTTACACCCTTACAACATTCGCTAACATACCCTTATTATTAGAATTATAATTAAAATTAAAATATAAATTATAAATATAAATATATTACGTTGAAGAGGAAGAGAAAAAAAAATAAGATGTCTAAAACTCGTCAGAAAACTGGCTATTTATAGGACCTGACCAGCAATCTTACACCATGCGACTCGCATGGTTTTGTGCTTCTGGCCATGCGAGTCGCATGGCCACCCTGGATTCAGCCAACTACTTTTGTTTTCTTCTTGCCGACGTAATATAATAATAATAATATATATAATATATAATTATATATAATTATATATTTATTATATTATATTCTTGTGCATAGTAGACTAGATATTTTTGGTCCGTTGCGTCGGGCGTTTCTTCTTGGCTCAGGTCCCGGTTCCGGATTTTCGGACGTCCTTGCGTATTATTTTAAATTGCGTACTTTGCGTTCCGCAACTTGTACTTTTGTCATTTTGAGACGTTCCTCATCAATATTTTGAACCTTTTTGATTGTATCTTGTACTTTTTAGCTCTTTGGACCTTTTTGTCTTCATTTTGTCGAATCTGCCTTTTGTCTTCACCTTTTATTATTTAAACGAATATCACTTGTAAATAGAACAATTGCAACTAAAAGCTTGTCTTTCTTGAGGAATAATGCTATGAAATATATGTTCGTTTTTAGCATTATCACACAGCTTAATAGTTGGTACTTGTGTCTAAAATGTAAATATTAAAAGTAGCATGTGTCACACCCCAGTAAGTTAAATAAGTTGTGCACAATATAAAGTGGGGCTATGAAGTTCACCATAGTAAGTAGGAGAAGAGTCTGTTATTCCTCAGAATAGAAGAGTTGGATGAATGTGAACAAAATGTCAACCTAATGACATTTAAGAGTAGTTAAATGTTTGCCCAAGTTTAAGTTTAAGTATGCAAGTGTTTAAGTGTAGTTCATTTTACTAAATTCCCATTTTTAGTAAGTTTCCACTTTTAGTAAGTTTCTATTTTTAGCAAGTTAGTGTTGAACACTAGTGAGTTTTCCTTAATAAATCCACCACTTATTAAGTGTGCAAGTGACCAAGTGTTGTTCACTTAGTGAGTGTTGTGACGACCCGAAAATTTCCGACTAAATTTAAACTTGATCTTTATATGTTTTCGAAACGATAAGCAAAGTCTGTAATGTTGCGTCTCGAAAAATTTGGAATAGTTTACATGAATGCATTTGCCCTTTTACCATTCCCGAAGATTCACGAACAATTAATTGTGTATAGATATGTATATATATATATATAAATGTGTATGTAACAAATTGAAATATATTAATAAAATTTTATAGTTACTAGAATTAAAAACGTAAAATCAATTATGATTAGTATTACTAAAAATTATCTTTTTAAATTGAAATTTTTATTACCATTTTTATTATTATTATCATTTTTAAATTTATTAAGATTATTATTATTATTGTTATTATTAATATCATCATATTATTATTATTATAAGAATTTCTATCATTATTATTAGTATTAGTATTTTTATTAATCAGCATTATTAATATAATTATTATCATATCAATTAGAATTATTATTATTACTTATATACCTATTAATGGTTAATACTAACTGTATAATTTATAAACTTTAAAAATACAGATAAGGAGTACGAAGTGGTTTCTAGTCACTATCCTACTTCCAATTTGTGTCTAATAGATTGGTAATCAAATTGAATTCCTGACTCAAATCAAACAAAATCAGTTTGAAGTCATTTTCTTCTTTACTTAATTTTCTTCTCCTTCTGTTCTAAATTGTACAACCTGTCGACCTCAACATCAGAAATCGTACTATTTTGTTAGCAATCACATTCACCTTTTATTTCTTTATATTATTTTCTGTACTGGTTGTCTGATGAAGAAGAAAATGATAACCACAAAGTTATATAACCAATCCATTACAGCTAATCAGTTTATCAATCAACCTACCATTACCTTTATCAATCACAAATATCTAAAAACAGCATATACATATCGAATTCAAAACAGAAGAATGAAGAAAAACAGCAGCTACCCTGTTCGTATGTTTTATTTCTCAAACCTCACCTACAAAATTTTGTCTCATTTCATTATTCATCATTTCACTTGCACATTTAATATATATACATATAGATGACTTAAATATATATGTATGTATGTTCATATTTGATTTAACCATCACCTTGTATACATTTGATCATCAACCACTTCATTATCGAAACCCACCATTATTCATCAACACCTTCCTGCACACCACTTCACCCTTGATTATCATCACTATAGTTTCGCAGTTTGCTGCATCTATTTGTCTGTTTCAAATCATACGCGTGCCAATACAAACTGGGGCTGCTATTCCTTCTGTTTCTACCAACGCCAAACAATCACAATCACCTTCGTTTTGATTGTTTTGCAGCTCAATCAAACTGACACCATAACCACCATCACCTGCAAAAGTCTTGCCATTACAGCCATATTTCTTTTTCTGTTCAATTCTAACGTATCATACAAACCCTTGCTGCAGCTGCTTGTTTTTTTTAATTTCTCTGCTGCAGCTTGTGAAGTGGTGAAAGTTTCTTTGCTTTCTAAAACTTTCACAACATTTTAAATATAAATATGATGATGATATTAATAAAGACAAAGTGAGTGCTCTAGTACCTTTCTATTATGACCGACTATTATTAAATAACTACCCCCACTCACAATTTCTTAGTGTATAATTAATCACCCACTTGCTTTGTAAAGAGAAATAATTCGGTTGGTTAAGTGGAGGTGGGACACCTCGTTCCTTTTTCTATTTTGGAAATCGGATACTTATTGCATGTTGGGTCAAAACCGTCACCCTTTTGTTGAGATGATAACGGAGTCCTTAATAATGTTGAACCCTATAGTTGATGATGACGATAAAGTATGATGAGGGTTACCTGACGACTTCATGTTCCTGTATAATTATGGTGGCGATATTGTATGATGAAGATGTTTGATAATGTAATGATGCGAGTATAGATGATGACAATTAGGTATGATAATGAAGAACTTATGATGTCGTGATGATGATCGAATGATGATGTGAGTAAACGACGATGAACATGATATGATGATGATGATGGTGAAGAACCAAGGTCGTAACCTGTTATTTTTTTTTGTTACTGTTTCCGGTTCCAATTTGAGTCGAGGAAACACAATTCAATATCGAACTTTATTTAATTGTTGATTGGGCTGTAAAACGAATTGATTTAGGGCTGCTATGTTTCTAGGTTGAATTATAATAGTTGGGCCAGGTTTGTTTATGCTTGTTGGACCAAGAGATTGTGACTGGAAGAAGAAATTGCGGGTTAAATGAAAATAAGATAGGTGTTAAAACAGAAATGTCATAACAGTGTGATGGTATTACGTGTTAGTGGGTTATCATGAGGTCTCGGGTTCGAACCCTGCAGCGGTCTTTTCTTTTTAAGATTCGTTTTTAAGAGGTAGTTCTCAAAATTATTATTATTATTATTATTATTATTATTATTATTATTATTATTATTATTATTATTATTATTATTATTATTATTATTATTATTATTATTATTATTTATCGTTATTATTATTAGTGTTGTTATTATTAACTATGTATTATTGTTATGTTATTATTATTATTACCACTTATTATTATTATTATTATTGTTATTAGTATTGTCATTATTAATTATTATTTTTACTACAAGTATTATAAGTATTATTATTATTAATGCTAAAATAAGTATTAAATATCATTCATTATTACTAATATGATTATAACTAAAATCATAATTAATATTATTAACATCACGAACAAATATGATTTTACCATTTTATTTTTATTAGGATAAGTATTATTAACATTATTATTATATAGATATTAGCGTTGTTATTACTAAACCTATTATCACTAGTAATAAAAGTATTATTGTAGTTAATAATAATATCAGTATTATTACTATTATAATTATTATTACCAAAAGTATCATTTTAATGAAAACTATCAAAGTTATCATTTTTTTTACTATCTTTTTTATAAAGCTGTTCGAATTCAATTATGTGTTTTAATATAATTACAAATAATATAGGTTTGTGAATCCGAGGCCAACCCTATACTTGTTCAATGCCGTCATATATATTTTTACTACAAAATATTGTAGTGTAAGTTCATTTGATTCCCTTTTACTCTTTACATTTTTGGGACTGAGAATACATGCGCTACTTTTACAACTGCTTTATTAAATGCTTTTGAAATACATTTTGAACTGCGAATACATGAAATGCTTTTATAAATGTTTGACGAGATAGACACAAGCAAAACATTCCTCGAATGAATTATGTGGACGTGATAATTGCCACCATTGAATTATGTAGACGTGATAATTGCCACAATTGATATGAATATTTTTCCCCTGATTATTATTGCTTGGTAACCTAAGAATTAGGGAACATCACTAATTTTGAGAATTAGTGCACGCCTAATTGACGCGAATCCTAAATGTAGCTACCGAGTTTAACACCCCCACCCAGAATGTTCACTAGACGGAAGAGCTAGTGGGCGTGGTGTTTAGTACTTCGAAGTTTATATGATTATTATACAGACGAGATGTTCTGTTTTGGGCATATTTGTATGCGCATTATATGTTTAGGTCGGTTACCAAGCCAAGCTATGAAAACAATGAAAAGTGAATGTTATGTATCGAGAGAATGATTTTATACACAAGTTATGTGTATGTTATTTTTGTGCACAAGATATGTGTACGGTTACTAAGATTTATGAAAGATGATTTCGTAAATGAGAAATGTGTACTGTATTTAAAAGATATCGCATGTATATTACAGGTGGGTATAGGATTCGTGACCATTTGTACCATGCAAGATTTAAATCTTGTGGTCTATTAAAATGATGAATTTTATTGTTTTATGATAAACCTATGAACTCACCAACCTTTTGGTTGACACTTGAAAGCATGTTTATTCTCAGGTATGAAAGAAATCTTCCGCTGTGCATTTGCTCATATTAGAGATATTACTTGGAGTCATTCATGACATATTTCAAAAGACGTTGCATTCGAATTGTCGAGTTCATCAAGATTATTATTAAGTCAATTATAGTTGGAGGTATTATGAAATAGTATGATTGCCGTCAACTTTCGATGTAAAGAAAGTTTGTCTTTTAAAAACGAATGCAATTTTTGTAAAATGTATCATATAGAGGTCAAGTACCTCGCGATGTAATCAACTATTGTGAATCGTTTATATTGTATATGAACGGGGCATTTCAGTTGGTATCAGAGCTGTGGTCTAAGAGAACCAGGTCTGCATTAGTGTGTCTAACTGATAAGTTGTTAGGATGCATTAGTGAGTCTGGACTTCGACCGTGTCTGCATGTCAAAAGTTTTGCTTATCATTTAGTGTCAAAAATTAATTGCTTATCATCCTTAAAGTCTAGACACGTCTTACTGCCTCTATTGCATAGACAGTGTATAGATAAATTCATATCTTAGCGTATCTGTTATTGTTACCTTTGCCTGGCAGCTTCCGTAGATTCCTCCTTAACTTATGAGATTTTAGTATTATATATGCATATGTAAATTATGTATTGCAGGGTACTAATCTACATCCTATAATCTATTCTTATCGAAAATCCTTCATCTGATCATACGAGATGAATCCCTCAACCAGTTCGAATTCCTCGGATTCCGACAGCTATTTCAATATGGAGTTTCACCTAAGCTCCGAAAGCAGTGTCACCAGAATGAATCAACCAATTCATCTGATGGGTTCGTAGCCAACTTAACCGATGGAGACGAGAAGAAGGCGATCCTTTCCCCCAACCAACTTCACCATTTGGCGATGAACCTGAAGCACTTACTGGCGAACCTGTTCGTAATACCATTTTCTCTCTCATTTGCAGAGTATCTCGTCACGACTATATATTATCTCAAATTCTAGATCTTATTCATCCGCTCTTTCCGACCAATAATCATCCCGGAATAATAGTAGAAGTCAACGAGCTTCGCGCTCGAATTGAAGTCTTGGAAAATATGGTGCAAAATGTACCAGCTTTAGCAACATCACCAGCAACAACAGTACCACCAACAACCCAAGTTTCAACATCACACGCCTCAACATCTCATTCTGTACCTCGAGTATAATCATCGTTCTACGTATCGTTCTACATCAATTATCTTCCTTCTTCATGGCGATTATGTAATCTCTAATATTTTAGAGATTATGTATTCTAGTTCTAACGATAAATCAAATGAGATTAATATCATATTAACTCATTAAATCCATGATTACATCTGAAGAAAATATATATGTATATATGTTTTCATAAAGATTGTAATTAAAAATTCTTTTGTACAAACTATTAATGGTGAAAATATTTTAATGGGTAGGTAATACCCGAGGAATATTTAGATTTCACATTAATAAGTTACATTGTACATTCTTCGAATTCGATTCAACAGTCATTTACTATCCTACTTACATCCACAAGATATATGTATCCGTTCACCGTAGAATAACCATTTTCATCCAATTTCATATTTGGATTTTTATTTTCCAGAATCCAACAAGTGGCATAATGAAGAAAACATTGGACAAAAATAAAATTTGTTAGAAACAAACAAATTAACTATGAGAAATTTTGTTAAGAATCCACGCTAACAAAATCATAGCTAACTGTTCCTAGCTAACTGTTAATTCCTTATTACATTTTATTATCGCAATTTATTTATCGCAGTTTATTTATCGCAATTTATATTCTCGCAATTTTATTTATCGTCATTTAATTTCTGTTATTTATTTTAAGCACTTTAAATATCGGGACACGTATACAATGTTTTGACATATCATATCGACGCATCTATATATATTATTTGGAATAACCATAGACACTCTATATGCAGTAATGATCGAGTTAGCTATACAGGGTTGAGGTTGATTCTACAATAATATATATACTTTGAGTTGTGATCGAGTCTGAGACATGTGTACGGGTCACGATACTTATTAATTAATTCGAATATTATATATTAAACTATATATGAATTATTGAATTACTAATTGTGGACTGCTAACTGTGAACTGCCAACATTGGACAATTAAAATGATTTAAAGTATTGATTATAACATATGAAACTAAACAATTCTTCAAGTTTGCCACTTGATTTCATCATAAACCTCATTTGTATCTTGACGATTACAATCTGCGTTCAAACCTTTCCTGATTCTTGAAAACACCTCAATCGAGAGGATGAAATAACCGCACTTCATCTACGGAAGGAAAGATTTATGCATATAGTTATGCACCTAAAAACACTCAAAACCTGAGTAAACGTTTAGCATGTATCTGTGCTAACTCTTTTGGTGTTGTTATTACCGAAAATAACTTTACAATCTCTCTCCAAATTAGCCAATTTTGTCACAGCTCCAACAAATCAACTTCAACTTTCATTCGAATTAGCCTTATTATAACCTTGTTATATAAGTTGCCTTTCGTCATCATCACCGGGAAACTGTTTATATCCCATCACATTAGCAGAAAACTTACCAACAACTTCATTACTCATTGGATTAAGTCTCTCCTAAGAACCATTATAGTTATTCATTAAAACCCTATCATATACTCATCCGCATATTGTAACGAAAATTGCCATACCAAATACCAGAAATCAGCAATCAGTATTTTGAATCTCGCAGCGTTTCTACATCAACCGATATATAACATTTATCTCTTAGAATTATGATCTTCAATTCTGAATTTATGAAAAGCTCTTTAGTCTATGAATTAGTTTTCTGAGTTTTGAAAAAGCTGATAAAGCAGTGAAAACTGGAGACTGCCTTAACATATAAAAGTTTGATAATAAAGAATTGAGCAAACCATGAAGGAGACTCTGAACAAATCACAAGGACTAAACTTGTACATAAAGAATCTTGATGATTATGTTTCTGATGAAATCTTTGGCGATTACCTTGCTCCTTAATCATTCCAAATCATTGTGAATGAATTTCTTCATCACACTTTGGTTCTAAAATTATTAGATATTATGATATCTTTCATTATAAATATCCTCAATATTTATGAAGATATTTTCATAAATATTCCCGTCCGATATTAATTATTTCTCCGCGCTATATGTGTTATATCATAAAAGGAAACTGTTTTAGTTTCTATATTCTGTAAACCTTCGAGTTTAAATTATGAATGTTTTTTAAAGTAGTGTTGGGAACTGAAGCATGAGTTAGTATAATATAATGACACTTGATCAACGTGATTATATTACAGTAAGTCATGCTGAGTTTCTAATGGAACGTGATGATTCACAGACCATAACGTCATCATGTGCCATGTTACACGACTCTTACATTCTATCTAATCTCTAAACATATCGAGAACACATCATCCTGATAGTTCTATCTTTTCTCTTAAATTCTGGTAATTTAATCAATCAAGATAATGCTATTACAATATCTCTCTTAGAACATTAGCCATGTTCATTCCGAGATTCTATAAAGCCTGACAACAATTACAAACCGTGTATATCAATGAATATAGCAATATAAAGACACGGGAGAATTAAAAACACTATAATCCTGAGGGCAAAGTAGAAGTAAGCAGATTCCTTTGGTGGAAGTTGGAAAAGGAGGATGATTGTTGCAATAGTCAGGATAAGGACAAGGATTAGAACTGGATTAAGCATTTTCACAAACTTTTGAATTTGGGAACTGAGTATAGGAGAGGTAAAAGTAATGGAACGAAAGAAGTTAATTTATAATAAAGTATCTGATAAAGAAATCAAAGCAGATCTCCACATTTAATTCAAAAGATCCTAATTTCCTTAATCCTGAGGAAATCAAATCTTATTCAGATTTCAAATATTTTCTTCAAATTCCTTGAATTTCGGAATTCAATCGAGACAACATCAAAAGATAAGACGCATCCTATTGTCTAAATTCAATCATGACTACGTCAAAAGTTAAGACGAAACTTTTCACTCTTTTGTAATAGCTTCACTCGTACGCTTCGAGTAATTGAATTGTTTTATCCATATGACTCAATGATGATAAAACTCTATTTATCAATCCATATTCGTCATAAAAACATTGTTATTGTTAACCATGACGACCTCACACAAATTTCGGGATGAAATTTCTTTAACGGGTAGGTACTGTGACGACCTGGAAATTTCTGACCAAATTTAAACATGATCTTTATATGTTTTCGACACGATAAGCAAAGTCTGTAATGTTGCGTCTCGAAAACTTTGGAATAGTTTACATGAATGCATTTGCCCTTTTACCATTCCTGACGATTCACAAACAATTAATTCTGTATAGATATGTATATATATAAATGTGTATGTAACAAATTGAAATATATTAATAAAATTTTATAGTTACTAGAATTAAAAACGTAAAATCAATTATGATTAGTATTACTAAAAATTATCTTTTTAAATTGAAATTTTAATTACCATTTTTATTATTATTATTATTATCATTATTAAATTTATTAAGATTATTATTATTGTTATTATTAATATCATCATATTATTATTATTACTTTAATTATTATTATTATAAGTATTTCTATCATTATTATTAGTATTAGTATTTTTATTAATCAGCATTATTAATATAATTATTATCATATCAATTAGAATTATTATTATTACTTATATACCTATTAATGGTTAATACTAACTGTATAATTTATAAACTTTATAAATACAGATAAGGAGTACGAAGTGGTTTCTAGTCACTATCCTACTTCCAATTTGTGTCTAATAGATTGGTAATCAAATTGAATTCCTGACTCAAATCAAACAAAATCAGTTTGAAGTCATTTTCTTCTTTACTTATTTTTCTTCTCCTCCTGTTCTAAATTGTACAACTTGTCGACCTCAACATCAGAAATCGTACTAGTTTGTTAGCAATCACATTAACCTTTTATTTCTTTATGTTATTTTCTGTACTGGTTGACTGATGAAGAAGAAAACGATAACCACAAAGTTATATAACCAATCCATTACAGCTAATCAGTTTATCAATCAACCTACCATTACCTTTATCAATCACAAATATCTAAAAATAGCATATACATATCGAATTCAAAACAGAAGAATGAGGAAAAACAGCAGCCACCCTGTTCGTATGTTTTATTTCTCAAACCTCACCTACAAAATTTTGTCTCCTTTCATTACTCATCATTTCACTTGCACATTTAATATATATACATATAGATGACTTAAATATATATGTATGTATCTTCATATTTGATCAAACCATCACCTTGTATACATTTGATCATCAACCACTTCATTATCGAAACCCACCATTATTCATCACCACCTTCCAGCACACCACTTCACCCTTGATTATCATCACTATAGTTTCGCAGGCTGCTGCATCTATTTGTCTGTTTCAAATCATACGCGTGCCAATACAAACTGGGGCTGCTATTCCTTCTGTTTCTACCAACGCCAAACAATCACAATCACCTTCGTTTTGATTGTTTTGCAGCTCAATCAAACTGACACCATAACCACCATCACCTGCAAAAGTCTCGTCATTACAGCCATATTTCTTTTTCTGTTCAGTTTGAACGTATCACACAAACCCTTGCTGCAGTTGCTCCTTTTTTTTAATTTCTCTGTTGCAGCTTGTGAAGTGGTGAAAGTTTCTTTGCTTTCTAAAACTTTCACAACATTTTAAATATAAATATGGTGATGATATTAATAAAGACAAAGTGAGTGCTCTAGTACCTTTCTATTATGGCCGACTATTATTAAACAACTACCCCCACTCATAATTTCTTAGTGTATAATTAATCACCCACTTGCTTTGTAAAGAGAAATAATTCGGTTGGGTAAGTGGAGGTGGGACACCTCGTTCCTTTTTCTATTTTGGAAATCGGATACTTATTGCATGTTGGGTCAAAACCGTCACCCTTTTTTTGAGATGATAACGGAGTCCTTAATAATGATGAACCCTATAGTTGATGATGACCATAAAGTATGATGAGGATTACCTGATGACTTCATGTTCCTGTATAATTATGGTGGCGATATTGTATGATGAAGATGTTTGATAATGTAATGATGAGAGTATAGATGATGACAATTAGGTATGATAATGAAGAACTTATGATGTTGTGATGATGATCGAATGATGATGCGAGTAAGCGACGATGAACATGATATGATGATGATGAAGAACCAAGGTCGTAACCTGTTATTATTTTTTTGTTACTGTTTCCGGTTCTAATTTGAGTCGAGGAAACACAATTCAATATCGGACTTGATTTAATTGTTGATTGGGCTATAAAACGAATTGATTTTGGGCTGCTATGTTTCTGGGTCGAATTATAATAGTTGGGCCAGGTTTGTTTATGCTTGTTGGACCAAGAGATTGTGACTGGAAGAAGAAATTGCGGGTTAAACGGAAATAAGATAGGTATTAAAACAGAAATTTCATAACAGTGGGATGGTATTACGTGTTAGCGGGTTATCATGAGGTCGCGGGTTCGAACCCTGCAGCGGTCTTTTCTTTTTAAGATTCGTTTTTAAGAGGTAGTTCTCAAAATTTTTATGATTATGATGATTATTATTATTATTATTATTATTATTATTATTATTATTATTATTATTATTATTATTATTATTATTATTATTATTATTATTATTATTATTATTATTATTATTATTATTATTATTATTATTATTATTTATTATCGTTATTATTATTAGTGTTATTATTATTAACTGTGTATTATTGTTATGTTATTATTATTATTACCACTAATTATTATTATTATTGTTATTAGTATTGTCATTATTAATTATTATTATTACTACAAGTATTATAAGTATTATTATTATTAATGCTAAAATAAGTATTAAATATCATTCATTATTACTAATATGATTATAACTAAAATCATAATTAATATTATTAACATCACTAACAAATATGATTTTACCATTTTATTTTTATTAGGATAAGTATTATTAACATTATTATTATATAGATATTAGCGTTGTTATTACTAAACCTATTATCAATTGTAATAAAAGTATTATTGTAGTTAATGATAGTATCAGTATTATTACTATTATAATTATTATTACCAAAAGTATCATTTTAATGAAAACTATCAAAGTTATCATTTTTTTACTATCTTTTTTATAAAAATTAACATTTTGACTAGAGTTATTATACTTATTAAGAATTATCATTATTAAGAATTATGATTATCTTTATTATTACTATTATTACTATCATTATCATAAATATCATTAACAATAAAATTAATATTTTACAGCTAATATTATAAATATAATTATTATTATCATTAATTTAATTATTACCCTTATTAGTAAATCAAGTATTATAACTATTATCATTTTTAACAAAATTAATATTTTTAATGAAAATATGAAATATACATATTATTAATATAAAAAGGATATAACTAATGAATTTACATATATATATATAAAGCTGTTCGAATTCAATTATGTGTTTTAATATAATTACAAATAATATAGGTTCGTGAATCCGAGGCCAACCCTACACTTGTTCAATGCCGTCATATGTATTTTTACTACAAAATACAATAGTGTGAGTTCATTTGATTCCCTTTTACTCTTTACATTTTTGGGACTGAGAATACATGCGCTACTATTACAACTTCTTTATTAAATGCTTTTGAAATACATTTTGTACTGCGAATACATGAAATGCTTTTATAAATGTTTGACGAGATAGACACAAGCAAAACATTCCTCGAATGAATTATGTGGACGTGATAATTGTCACCATTGAATTATGTGGACGTGATAATTGCCACAATTGATATGAATATTTTTCCCCTGATTATTATTGCTTGGTAACCTAAGAATTAGGGAACATCACTAATTTTGAGAATTAGTGCACGCCTAATTGACGCGAATCCTAAAGGTAGCTACCTGGTTTAACACCCCCACCCAGAATGTTCAGTAGATGGAAGAGCTAGTGGGCGTGGTGTTTAGTACATCGAAGTTTATATGATTATTATACAGACGAGATGTTCTATTTTGGGGATATTTTTATGCGCATTATATGTTAAGGTCGGTTACCAAGCCAAGCTATGAAAGAAATGAAAAGTGAATGTTATGTATCGAGAGAATGATTTTATACACATGTTATGTGTATGTTATTTTTGTGCACAAGATATGTGTACCGTTGCTAAGATTTATGAAAGATGATTTCGTACATGAGAAAGGTGTACTGTATTTAAAAGATATCGCATGTACATTACAGGTGGGTATAGGATTCGGGCCCATTTGTACCATGCAGGATTTAAATCTTGTGGTCTATCAAAATGATGAATTTTATTGTTTTATGATAAACCTATGAACTCACCAACATTTTAGTTGACACTTGAAAGCATGTTTATTCTCAGGTATGAAAGAAATCTTCCGCTGTACATTTGCTCATATTAGAGATATTACTTGGAGTCATTCATGACATATTTCAAAAGACGTTGCATTTGAGTCGTCGAGTTCATCAAGATTATTATTAAGTCAATTATAGTTAGAGGTATTATGAAATAGTATGATTGCCGTCAACTTTCGATGTAAAGAAAGTTTGTCTTTTAAAAACGAATGCAATGTTTGTAAAATGTATCATATAGAGGTCAAGTACCTCGCGATGTAATCAACTAATGTGAATCGTTTATATTGTATATGAATGGGGCATTTCAAGTGTATGATTACTATAGTCGGGTTTGATATTGTGCACCATACCCAAACATCTATGCCACCGCCGAGTCACTTGAATGATCTATTGTTACCGGTTGGCCCAGGATCTCTTGACCAGAATCTAAGTCTTGGCATTCGAGATCCACAAGCGTCCCATAATGGTACCAAGGATCACCCTAGGCCTTAAGTAGCGTTGACGTTCAAGTAATCACACATTATCGTGTATGTTATAATATAATGTAACGACCCGGAAATTTTCGACCAAATTTAAACTCTAATCTCTATATGGTTCCGACACGATAAGCAAAAACCCTAAAGTTGACCCGCACTTTTTCGATCATTCTATACTTATAAGATTAATATTTACATAAATTAAACCTTACCAACATGATAAGCAATCCAAATTGTTGAGATTTATGTTTCCGAAAAGAGTTTTACACAACGTTTGACCGTCTAGTTTGACCGATGATATCACGAACTATACAATATATGATAATTATACGTTTGTGTATATATATGTATATATACATATTTAACATGATTAATGAATGTTTTAATATCTCATTTTGTATTAATAACAATAAGTTATAAGTATATTTTGAAACTACTAACTTAAGTTTTCAAAACGATAACTATACGTAACGTTATTTGACATAAATACTTAAGACTTATAATGTTTATACATATATCGTATAAGTAATGTATTTAATCACTTTTAAAGACTTAAATACATAAAATCATATAAGTGTATTCACAAAAGATAGCTATATTTGAATCCTCATTCCATTTTTCACAAAATTTCTATACGTATATCTAGAGTATTTGTACTCGTATCATACCTAGCTTCTATACGTATTTACTATTGGTATATACACATCAAATCACCACCTAACCAGCCCTTGTTCATGCCTTATGTATAAGGTAATTACTTTTGAATGATTGTAAGACTAATTACAAAAATACAAACTAAAAATTTGTCCATGTCTACTACATAAACATTTTTTTAGGAGTATATATGTATCCTCATTTTGTTTCATTTTTACTTCCATTCTCTAGCTAAAAACACCCACACTCTCAAGAACATTAAACTCCATAAACATTCAGCAAAGTTTCATGAAGATCTAGCTTCAAAAACCTTACTTAAACACCATAAGAAAACCATACAAAAACACTTCAAGAAATCCTTCCAAGAACACAAACTTACTTCCAATCTTTCATCCACTTCCATCACCCTTTTGATTCTAGCTTCTTACTCCTCTTTTACAGCAACCTTGTCCAAGGAACTTGAGGTAGTATCTATGTTCATAACCTTATTCGATTCATATATATATAGCTATCTTATTTTGTGGTATAAAAGTTTAACAACAAAAACATAGTTTGAATGTTTTCAAACTTGTTTGCAAACTAAATAGATCCTTCTAACTTAACTTTTAAAATACTTCAAGACCTGTAATATAACTTAAATATATGCTAATTTAACAAGGTATAATTTGGTTTTTCAAAGAATATCTTAAAAACTGTTTTTACGACGTCGGAGTGCCACCGGGGACTGTTTTGGGTTGGATAATTAAAAACTATCTTAAACTTTGAGTTGGAGGTTTATGTTCTGGAAAAATTATTTTTACTATGAATATGATAACACATAAAAATTTCATGATTTAATTCAAAGTATAAGTATTTTTAGAAAAATAATCATTTAAGGTTGTTTAAATAAAGGAAAATGTTTAACTTCATAAGTTTCACTAAAGTTTCACCTATGCCGTGTGATTTTGAATACAAACTAAGGTATTTTCAGTTCATAGTCTTAAAGAGGGACTCGATCCAAGGAGATGGCAAGTTGAATCAACGAAAACGGATTTGTAATGAAGAAACTATGACCGAAACAAAATTGGTTATCCAAGACTTGTTTAACTTCGGGATTAATTGGGAAAAATTAAATAAAATCACATCTTTCTAAAATAACATGATAGTTTATATATATGTACTCATAATTCAATTTTATATGGTTCAGGATCACTCATAAACAATACGAGAAGATTAATCATAAGATCCCATGATTGTACGCAACACGTCATTTGACAACACCGGTACTTTATGTACGCAACACGTCATTTGACAACACCGGTACCGTGGGTCAAGATTAATCTCGACCAATACATATACGATGAGGGTTTTATTTATTTCATTGGGGGTTTATTAAACATCTAAATATGAACCATTAAAATTGAATTACTAACAACGAACTGCTAACTACGGACTAAGGAATTATTCAAAGTATTAAAAGTATAACAAGTATATATATGTGACGTTTGTTTAAAAAAGAAAAGGTATTGATATATTATATATGGATAGGTTCGTGATATCAACCGGAGACCAAGTCAAATTATATATATATCTTCAAGACGAAAGTGAGTATATAGTCCCACTTTTAAACTCTAAATATTTCGGGATGAGAATACATGTATTTTATGTTTTACATTATGGACACAAGTAACTGAAAAATATATTCTACGTTGAGTTGTACCACTGGCATACTTCCCTGTAGCTTGGTAACTACTATTTACAGCGGTATTGTAAACGCGAATCCTGTTGATAGATCTATCGGGCCTGACAACCCCAACCGGACTGGACGACCAGTATTCAACGGTTGCACAGTACTTCGTTTCGGTAACTACACTTGGTACGGTGTAGTAAGATTTCATAATAAAGGGAATATGCGACGTTGATTAAATGTTAAGTATGGTTATCAAGTGCTCAACAACTTAGAATATTTTTATTAAAATGTTTATATATGAAATCTTGTGGTCCATCGTTATATCGCTGCTAGCATCAAACCTATATATCTCACCAACTTTATGTTGACGTTTTAAAGCATGTTATTCTCAGGTATGAATTAAGACTTCCGCTGTGCGTTAGCTCATATTAAGGATACTAGTTGGGACCATTTAAGCCATGATACAAGAACATTGCATTCGAGTCATTGAAGATCATTAAAGACATTTATTAAGTAAATGACAGTTTAGGTCATTTGGATATCGAGAAATGTTTGACGAGTTTATTAATTTTTTTTATGTAAAGATAGATTGCCTTTTAAGAATAAATGCAACGTTTGTAAAATGTATCATATAGAGGTCAAGTACCTCGCGATGTTATCAACTGTTGTAATTCGTTTGTAATCAATATGGACATCGTCCGGATGATTAGTTTCGGATCCTTTCAGTTGGTATCAGAGCGTTGGTCTTAGCGAACCAGGCCTTGCATTAGTGTGTCTAACTGGTAGTTGTTAGGATACATTAGTGAGTCTGGACTTTGACCGTATCTACCTGCTAAAAAGTTTTGCTTATCATTTCTAGTCGGAAACCATCTGCTTATCATCCTTAGGGAGTTGCCTGCTTATCATTCTTTAGTCTAGATACGTCTTACTGCATCTAGTGCATCGATAGTGTATAGACAAAATTCATATCCTAGCGTATCTATTACTATAAACATTGCCCGACGAATTTCAAAGATTCTCCGTAATTCACGGGATTTCGGTATTATATATACATATGAAAATTATGTATTGAAGAGTACCAAACCCAACTCCTATAATCTATTCCAAACCAAAAAAATTCATTTCTCCAACTATACAAGATGAATTCTTCATCCAGTTCGAATTCCTCCGACTTCGATAGCTACGCCGACATGGATTTCCATTCGAGCTCCGAGAACAGCGTCACCGGAATGGATCAACCAATTTCCCATCATCTATTCTGGATGAACTGGGGATGGGTTCGTAATATACTAAATTTCTGGAGGCAAGAAGAAGGTGATCCATTTCATCCACCAAATTGCCCTCTTAACGATGAACCTGAAGCACTTACCGGCGAACCCATTCGAAACACCATTTTCTCGCTCATTTCTAGAGTATCTCGTCATGATTACATACTATCCCATATTTCAAATCTTGTTCATTCGCTCGTTCCAACCGTCAATCATCCCGGTATAATAGAAGAAGTCAACGAACTCCGTGCTCGGGTAGTGGTTTTGGAGAATATGGTGCGAAGGTTACAAACACCAACAGCAGCACCAGCAGCATAATCCGTACTACCATCGTCAACGCCGACAGTACCTTTATCACCCCAATCACAATCTCAACATCACAATCTGTATCTCGAATATCAACATCACACGACTCAATATCTGTACTTCGAGTATGATCTTCGTTCTATATATCGTTCTACATCGATTATCTTCGCTTTACGTATCGTATGACGATTATGTAATTTCTAAAGTCTTAGAGATTATGTAATCTAGAATTAACGATAAATCAAATGAGTTTAATATCTTATTGACTCATTAAATCTATGATTATCTCTGAAGAAAATATATATGCAAGTATATTTTCATAAAGATAGTAATTAAAAATTCCTTCGTACAAACTATTAATGATGAAAATATTTTAACGGGTGGGTAGTACCCGAGGAATATTTAGAATTCACATTAATAAGTTATATTGTACATTCTTGAATCTGATTCAACGGTTATCTATTATCTTACTTACAACCACCGATATTCGTATCCGCTCACCCCAGAATAACCATTTTCAATCAAATTTCATATTCGGATTTTGACCTACCAGAATCCAACAAGTGGCATAAAGAAGAAAACATTGGACAATTAAAATGAATTAAAATGTTGATTGTAACATATGAAACTAAACAATTCTTCAAGTTTGCCACTTGATTTTATCTTAAACCTCATTCGTAACTTGACGATTACAATTCGCATTCAAATCCTTTCATGATTTCTGAAAACACCCTGAACTATGAAGTAGCTCTTGAAATGCTGATGAAGCAGCAAAAACTGTAAACGACTTTAACAATCAAAAGATTGATGATAAAGAATGGTATGGTGGTAAAGCTGAGAAAAAGAGAAGGTTTGGAACTGGAAAACGGATTGAGCAAAGTATGAAGGAGGCCGTGAACAAATCATGAAAACAGAACCTGCCTTCAAAGGATCCAAATGATCCAGTGCCTGCTGAAACCGTTAGTAAGAACACTGCTCCTTATTCTAAACTTTTCAAGATGATATTCTTCACCATCATTTTATCTTAGATATTATAAGATATCTTCATTCGTTATACATATTTTTCATATTTCTGGAGATATTTTTACAACTATTCCTATCTGCGATCATTTAACTCTCCGTAACATCTGCGCTACAATATAAAAGAAACTGTGTTAGTTTCTAAATTCTGAAATCTCTAAGTTTAAAAATATGAATGTTTTGAAGTAGTGTTGGGAACTGATACATGAATTAGTATAATATAATGAAACTTGATCAACTTCATTATATTACAGTAAGTCATGTTAAGTTTCTAATGGAATGTGATGATTCACAGTACCGTCATCATGTGCCATGTTACACGGCTCTTACATTCTATCAAGTCTTCAAACATATTAGAACGTATCACCTTGATAGTTCTATTTTTTTTTCCCGGAATATTCGAGTAATTTAACGAATCAAGATCGTGCCATTACAATTTCATTCTAAAACCAATAGCAAGGTTCATTCCAAATTTCCTACCTACGAATTTCGGACCATTGTTCGCTTGGCTCGAGGACGGGAAGAAGAAATGAAGGGACAAAACTTCAGAATAGAAATAGGAACATAAACCACAGCAAATAAGAGAGAGCATTAACTGTGGATGACAATGATTTTAAGGGACGGGAGTAGGAACATCGAAATATAAGGGAAGGTATAAAACCTAACACCAACCCCGAAACTACAAACCGTGCATATCAATACGTATTGCAACGTAAAGGCACGGGAGAATTAAAAACATTATAATTCCAAGGAAAGGATAAAAGAGAATAGATTCTTCTGGTGATAGATGAAAAAGAAGAATGAAAGATATGAAAGTTAGAAATATAACAAGGGTTAGAATGGGATGGAGCATATTAGCGAATGTCTTAAAGTAGGAACTAAAGAGAAAGAATAGAAGATGTGGGAAGAAAGAAAGGGAAGGAGGTAAATTTATAGTGAAATATTCGACAAAGAAATCAAAACAGATTGCCGCGTTAAATCAAAGAAGATCCTGATCGCCGCAAAACTAAATCTTATTACATAAGATTTTCTTTAAAACCCTTAAATCCCGGAAATCGATCATAATCACGTCATCGGTTACAACAATTCTATATTTACTCATTTCACTCTCTTGTGATAGCTTCGCTCGTGCGTCTCACATAACCAAATCGTTTTATCTAAATCTTTCAATAATGATAAAATTTCATTATTACCTCATATTCGTCATGAAAACATTCCTATTGTTGTTTATGACAACCTCTACCAAATTTCGAGGACGAAATTTCTTTAACGGATGGGTACTGTAACGACCCGGAAATTTTCGACCAAATTTAAACTCTAATCTCTATATGGTTCCGACACGATAAGCAAAAACCCTAAAGTTGACCCGCACTTTTTCGATCATTCTATACTTATAAGATTAATATTTACATAAATTAAACCTTACCAACATGATAAGCAATCCAAATTGTTGAGATTTATGTTTCCGAAAAGAGTTTTACACAACGTTTGACCGTCTAGTTTGACCGATGATATCACGAACTATACAATATATGATAATTATACGTTTGTGTATATATATGTATATATACATATTTAACATGATTAATGAATGTTTTAATATCTCATTTTGTATTAATAACAATAAGTTATAAGTATATTTTGAAACTACTAACTTAAGTTTTCAAAACGATAACTATACGTAACGTTATTTGACATAAATACTTAAGACTTATAATGTTTATACATATATCGTATAAGTAATGTATTTAATCACTTTTAAAGACTTAAATACATAAAATCATATAAGTGTATTCACAAAAGATAGCTATATTTGAATCCTCATTCCATTTTTCACAAAATTTCTATACGTATATCTAGAGTATTTGTACTCGTATCATACCTAGCTTCTATACGTATTTACTATTGGTATATACACATCAAATCACCACCTAACCAGCCCTTGTTCATGCCTTATGTATAAGGTAATTACTTTTGAATGATTGTAAGACTAATTACAAAAATACAAACTAAAAATTTGTCCATGTCTACTACATAAACATTTTTTTAGGAGTATATATGTATCCTCATTTTGTTTCATTTTTACTTCCATTCTCTAGCTAAAAACACCCACACTCTCAAGAACATTAAACTCCATAAACATTCAGCAAAGTTCCATGAAGATCTAGCTTCAAAAACCTTACTTAAACACCATAAGAAAACCATACAAAAACACTTCAAGAAATCCTTCCAAGAACACAAACTTACTTCCAATCTTTCATCCACTTCCATCACCCTTTTGATTCTAGCTTCTTACTCCTCTTTTACAGCAACCTTGTCCAAGGAACTTGAGGTAGTATCTATGTTCATAACCTTATTCGATTCATATATATATAGCTATCTTATTTTGTGGTATAAAAGTTTAACAACAAAAACATAGTTTGAATGTTTTCAAACTTGTTTGCAAACTAAATAGATCCTTCTAACTTAACTTTTAAAATACTTCAAGACCTGTAATATAACTTAAATATATGCTAATTTAACAAGGTATAATTTGGTTTTTCAAAGAATATCTTAAAAACTGTTTTTACGACGTCGGAGTGCCACCGGGGACTGTTTTGGGTTGGATAATTAAAAACTATCTTAAACTTTGAGTTGGAGGTTTATGTTCTGGAAAAATTATTTTTACTATGAATATGATAACACATAAAAATTTCATGATTTAATTCAAAGTATAAGTATTTTTAGAAAAATAATCATTTAAGGTTGTTTAAATAAAGGAAAATGTTTAACTTCATAAGTTTCACTAAAGTTTCACCTATGCCGTGTGATTTTGAATACAAACTAAGGTATTTTCAGTTCATAGTCTTAAAGAGGGACTCGATCCAAGGAGATGGCAAGTTGAATCAACGAAAACGGATTTGTAACGAAGAAACTATGACCGAAACAAAATTGGTTATCCAAGACTTGTTTAACTTCGGGATTAATTGGGAAAAATTAAATAAAATCACATCTTTCTAAAATAACATGATAGTTTATATATATGTACTCATAATTCAATTTTATATGGTTCAGGATCACTCGTAAACAATACGAGAAGATTAATCATAAGATCCCATGATTGTACGCAACACGTCATTTGACAACACCGGTACTTTATGTACGCAACACGTCATTTGACAACACCGGTACCGTGGGTCAAGATTAATCTCGACCAATACATATACGATGAGGGTTTTATTTATTTCATTGGGGGTTTATTAAACATCTAAATATGAACCATTAAAATTGAATTACTAACAACGAACTGCTAACTACGGACTAAGGAATTATTCAAAGTATTAAAAGTATAACAAGTATATATATGTGACGTTTGTTTAAAAAAGAAAAGGTATTGATATATTATATATGGATAGGTTCGTGATATCAACCGGAGACCAAGTCAAATTATATATATATCTTCAAGACGAAAGTGAGTATATAGTCCCACTTTTAAACTCTAAATATTTCGGGATGAGAATACATGTATTTTATGTTTTACATTATGGACACAAGTAACTGAAAAATATATTCTACGTTGAGTTGTACCACTGGCATACTTCCCTGTAGCTTGGTAACTACTATTTACAGCGGTATTGTAAACGCGAATCCTGTTGATAGATCTATCGGGCCTGACAACCCCAACCGGACTGGACGACCAGTATTCAACGGTTGCACAGTACTTCGTTTCGGTAACTACACTTGGTACGGTGTAGTAAGATTTCATAATAAAGGGAATATGCGACGTTGATTAAATGTTAAGTATGGTTATCAAGTGCTCAACAACTTAGAATATTTTTATTAAAATGTTTATATATGAAATCTTGTGGTCCATCGTTATATCGCTGCTAGCATCAAACCTATATATCTCACCAACTTTATGTTGACGTTTTAAAGCATGTTATTCTCAGGTATGAATTAAGACTTCCGCTGTGCGTTAGCTCATATTAAGGATACTAGTTGGGACCATTTAAGCCATGATACAAGAACGTTGCATTCGAGTCATTGAAGATCATTAAAGACATTTATTAAGTAAATGACAGTTTAGGTCATTTGGATATCGAGAAATGTTTGACGAGTTTATTAATTTTTTTTATGTAAAGATAGATTGCCTTTTAAGAATAAATGCAACGTTTGTAAAATGTATCATATAGAGGTCAAGTACCTCGCGATGTTATCAACTGTTGTAATTCGTTTGTAATCAATATGGACATCGTCCGGATGATTAGTTTCGGATCCTTTCATATAAGTAGTACATTATAAGTGTTAGTAATAGTATAAGTGTGTAAGTGTTAAGTAGTATAAGTAGTATAGTATAAGTAGTTTTAAGTAAGTGATTAGTAATATTAGGGTTTAGTAGTTAAGTAGTATATTAGTAGTTAGGGTTAAGTAGTAAGTGGTAGTATTAATTAATTAGGTTTAATTAATTAAAGTAGTATTAATGATTAGGGTTTAGTGGTGTATTTAGGTTTAGGGTTTAGGCAGTAAATTAGGGTTTAATAAATTAGGGTTAGGTTAATTAGGGTTTAAGTATTTAATATGTATATATGTATATGTATCATGTATATATGTATATATATAGTCTATATATATATTTTTAAATATATCCGTATGTATATATATATATAATAAAAAAATTATATATATATATATATATATATATATATATATGAGCCGTATATGTATATATATTTGTTACCATTTTAAACATTAACATAATCTTTGATAAATCTTTAGGGTTTTTAAGATTCAACAAAATTTCCTTTTTTTTAAAAGTCGTGTATATGTATATGCATATATATTTTTTTACATGAACAATATGAGTATTAAGATCAAGAATGAATATGATTATGACTATAAACATGAATTGAAAGATAGAATTTAAAAGATTTGGATCTAGAGTTTTACCTTGATGTTGGATGATGAAGATTAACAAAGAAAACAAGAAGAACACTTGAAGATGAAGATCCAAGCACTCGAAAACTCAAGAACACTTTGAAGATCACAAAGAACATGTTGAAGATCACTTGAAGATTACCCGAAATCAAGAAGCAAATAACCAAAACTTTGAAGTGGTGATGGTGGTATTCGGTTTTGTAAAAAACTGAATGGTGGTGGTGGTGTTTTTGGCCGTGAGCCAAGAGAGGGAGAGAGGGAGATTGCTTTGTGATTTGCTTAAGAGATTATGAGAATGGGATGAGAAAATGGTTAGCATGCCTCTCCTTTTATACTTGAGGTAAGAAGGATCTAGAATTAGGGTTTAGTTAGGAGTGCTTAGGGAACAAGTTAGGGTTTAAGGTGGTGGTGATCTTGGCCGATTATTGCAAGGGTAAAATGGTCTTTTTGCCCTCCCTAGGCCACGGCTAGGGGTAGGAGGAATGAGGTGGAAATTTTTCGTTTTAGACCTTGTACTTTTGGTTAGATAAAATGGCTCCTTTTAAGTTCAAATTTAATTGTTTAAAGGCTTTAAGTTTCAAGTTATTATACTTTGTTCACAGTAGTTCATAAACTTATAATTTTCATCTTTTATTAACTTGTCAATTATTGCACAAAGTTAATTAGTGTGTTTTATAACTTTTAAAGTTTGTCAGTTATGGATCAAAGTTATTTATTTCACTTAAATCATTTATTCGGGCATTAATTAAGAGGAAGAAAATATAGATGGAAAAATGAGGGTCGTTATAGTACCTCCCCGTTATTATAAACTTCGTCCTGAAGTTTTAGGTAGACTTCTCGGATGCATCAGCGTTTGAGAAGAGATAGGGATATTTCCGTATCATTTGGTCTTTGCATTCCCATGTATATTCGAGGGCTCTAAGTGAATTCCAATGAACTTTAACTATAGGTATGTTGCTTTTACGCGTTTGTTTGACCTCTTCATTCATGATTTCTATAGGTTCTTCAACAAGTGTGTCATCAGCAAGACACTTTTTAAGATTCGAGACATGAAACACATCATGTACTTGGCTAAGTTCAGTTGGTAGTTCTAATCGGTACGCCACGGGACCGACTCTTTGAGTGATTGTGAAAGGTCCAACATATCGTGGACTGAGTTTACTTCATTTACCGAAGCGGACAACTCCTTTCTAAGGGGATACTTTCAACATGACTTTATCTACGACTTGGAATTCTATATCCTTCCGATGTTTATCAGCATAGCTCTTTTGTCGGCTGCGGGCAGTTTCTAATCGTTGCTAAATCTGGACGATCTTTTCGGTAGTTTCATGAATAATTTCAGGACCAGTTAAATGTCTGTCCTCGATTTCATCCCAACACAAAGGGGATCTACATTTCCGACAGTATAAAGCTTCAAAAGGCACAAATTTAATGCTAGAGTGATAACTGTTGTTGTAGGAAAATTCAGATAAAGGTAGATGTCTATTCCATCCTTTGCCGAAATCGATTGCACAAGCACGTAGCATATCTTCCATTGTTTGAATGGTTCCTTCACTTTGACCATCAGTTTGTGGATGATAGGCTGTACTCATGTCGAGTTGAGTTCCAAGAGCAGATTGCAAAGTTTTCCAAAATCTAGAAATGAATCGACTGTCGCGATCAGAAATAATTGAGATAGGAACTCCATGACGTGAGACAATTTCTTTAATATAGAGTTGTGATAACTTCTCCATCTTGTTGGTTTCCTTGATCGGTAAGAAATGTATAGATTTGGTAAGACGATCAACTATAACCCAGATAGTATCGTTACCATTTGAAGTCTTAGGTAAGTTAGTAACGAAATCCATAGTGATACATTCCCTCTTCCACTACGGGATATCGAGTTGTGTCAACAGACCAGAAGGCTTTTAATGTTCAGCCTTGACTTTCAAACAAGTGAGACACTTACTAACATAAGTAGCAATGTCGGCTTTCATGTTAGGCCACCAGTAGAATTCCTTCACTCGTGGTACATCTTACTGGAACCGGGGTGAATAGAGTACCTAGAATTATGAGCTTCGTCCAAGACTAGATCATGGAGATTACCGAAGCGAGGAACCCAAATTCTGTTACCAAAGTACCGTGTACCATTAGATTTCACTTGGAGTTGGTTCTCGAAACCGATAGGTCCTTCACCTTTGATAAGTGTCGGTTTAATAGCTTCAAATTGAGCTTCACAGATTCGTGATATAAGATTCGATTTGATTTTCAGGTTTAAACCACGAACTCGTCTAACATTGTCTTTTCGACTAAGGGCATCGACAACTACATTTGCCTTCCCAGGATGACAGTTCAGTTCACAGTCATAGTCGATCAATAGCTTACCAGGAGATAAATCAATCTGAAATTCGACTTGTTGAGGAGGTGGAAGACCAGTAAGATCTTCAGGAAATACATCGGGATAATCTCTAACCGCCGGCACATCATCAATAAGCTTTTCCTTCGGTTCGACTATCTTAACATGGGCTAATATCGTGGGATAACCTTTCATAAGGTATTTACGAGTTTTGATGCAAGAAATGATGTTGAGCTTGGAACCACTCTTGTCGCCTTGAATGACGAGAGTCTCTCCATTTCCCAATGGAATGTTAACAGTCTTATCGAAACACAAGATTGCAGCATGTAATAGACGTAACCAGTCCATTCCGACTCCGACATCGAAGCTTGCTAACTCGACCGGCAAAAGTTAAATCTTAAATTCTTGGTCAACTAGCTTTAGATTACAGTTTTTATTGATGTGATCAACTTTCATAACTTTTTCATTTGCTACCTCTACTAGTCGTTTAGTTTCTAGGGGTTGTGGTCTCTCGGTGAATAAGGTACAAAATTCACTAGACACGTAACTCTTATCGGCACCCGTATCGAATAAAATGTTTGCGTAGCAATCATTGACAAGAAACATACCTGTAATGACTTCATCTTCCTCACGGGCTTCCTCAGCCATTATGACAAATGCATGGCTCTTCGCATTGGTGGTGTTGCCTCCAGTAGCAGGGGTATCTTTCTTCTTCGGGAAGTGAGGACTAATATGCCCCTTCTCTCCGTAGGTGTAACAAGTAGAAGGAGCTTTAGCAGGAACAACAGCTTTATCTTTCAGAGGAGTCTTACAAGTCTTAGCTACATGTCCCACCTTTTTACATAAAGAACAAGTAGCTATGCACCGCCCTGGGTGGTGCCTCTCACAACGAGCACAATAGGGCTTAGTCCCTATATAACCGGTCCTAGTACTATCAGCAGGCTTCTTAGCAATATTCTGATTTGAACCTTGAGACAGCTCAAATTTCCTTTTACCATCACTACTCTTGGTATCAACTTGCTTACTAGCCAAAGCTCTTCTTCTTTTGGCCATCATCAGATTTTAAGCCATGAGAATCACGCATCAAAGGTAACTTTCTTAGCAGCGATAACATTTCCCTGAACATCCTCAGGGAGACCTTCAATGTACCTTTCGATCCTTCTCAGCTCAGTAGGAATCATCTCAGGACACAAGGTAGAATGCTCAAGAAAACGATTGGTGTAACTTTCAATGTCGGTACCTTTAACTTTGAGTTCCCAGAACTCGGCTTCAAGCTTTTGGACTTGACTTCTAGGACAAAACTTATTAACCATCATGCCTTTAAATTCATCCCATGGGGTTGCATTAGCATTATCGATTCCCACAGACTTAGCATGAGTGGTCCACTAAGTCATAGCATTGCCAGCTAATGAACTAGTGGCATATTTAACTCGGTCATTGTCCCCGCATTTGTAGACAAGGAAGATGGACTCTAGTTTTTCGAACCATCGGACTAGTTCAACGGCCTCTTCACTTCCCTTGAAAGCGAGAGGATTGCAGTTCATAAAGTCCTTGTAAGAACAAGGTTTTGGTTGATTGCAGTTCATAAAGTAATTGTTTAAATTGCTCATTAGTCAACACAATGTTGTTAACGGTAGGTATGCGAGCCATGATGCTTCACTACATAAAAGTGAACTTAAGTTTGAAAAGTTTACAAGTTATAAGTTTAAGCAATTACAAGTATGATAAAGATAAAGTATTGATATCAATATGATATAGATGAAACACTTTATATTATTAGAAACGAGGCATTAAATAAGCCTTTTTACTACACGAGTTGAATATAGAAATAGTTTTAGGCAAAAACCTTTACATACTTAGGGAATAAAAGAATGGAAAACAAAACAAAACAAAACAAAGGTCGGGTTCACTTCTTCTTCTCAGCTTCCTTCATAAATGTCTCTATTTTCTCGTTCTTCTCTTTTTGTTTCTCATAGAGATACTCGAGGTTATCATAGAGGTTAGTAACATGGTTGTTAACTGTGTTGTTGTCGTACTCCTTTAGAGCAAGCTGCTTATAGACTTGATTTCTCTCCATCTTCATCTGGAAATCAACATCCTCTTTTAGATAAGCAAGTGACTGCTTTCCCCAGCGGGTGTTGCGTTCTTCCTTATATCTCAGTATCAACAATACTTTTCTCAGCTTAGCTTTTTCTTCCACCAGTTTCTTAACTTCTCGGTCTTTCTCGTCCATTCAAACCTCAATTCTCACCACATGGCGAAGCAAACCTTTCACGTTCTTTTTGGTAGTCTTTCGCAAGTTCATTATCTCATACTTAGCATCAATATCACAAAAAGGAGATCGGGCTCTTTTCCTGGATGGACCAGTTGAAATGTCCCGTTCATATTGATTATAAACGTTCCATATTAATTGATTTCGTCGCGAGATTTTGACCTCGATATGAGACGTTTTTCAAAGACTGCATTCATTTTTAAAACAACCATAACCTTTATTTTATCGATAAAGGTTTAAAAAGCATTACGTAGATTATCAAGTAATGATAATCTAAAATATACCGTTTACACACGACCATTTCATAATGGTTTACAATAATAATATATTACATCAAAAATAAGTTTCTTGAATGCAGTTTTTACATAATATCATACAAGCATGGACTCCAAATCTTGTCCTTATTTTAGTATGCAACAGCGGAAGCTCTTAATAAATCACCTGAGAATAAACATGCTTAAAAACGTCAACAAAAATGTTGGTGAGTTATAGGTTTAACCTATATATTATCAAATCATAATAATACACCACAAGATTTCATATTTCAATATACATCCCATACATAGAGATAAAATTCATTCATGGTAAACACCTGGTAACCGACATTAACAAGATGCATATAAGAATATCCCCTATCATTCCGGGAAATCCTTCGAACATGATAAAAACGAATTCGAAGTACTAAAGCATCCGGTACTTTGGATGGGGTTCGTTAGGCCCAATAGATCTATCTTTAGGATTCGCGTCAATTAGTAGATCGGCTTACTAATTCTTAGGCTACCAAGCAAAAGGGGCATATTCGGCTTCGATCATTCACCCATATAATGTAGTTTAAATTACTTGTGTCTATTTCGTAAAACATTTATAAAACTGCATGTATTCTCATCCCAAAATATTAGATTTTAAAAGTGGGACTATAACTCACTTTCACAGATTTTTACTTCGTCGGAAAGTAAGACTTGGCCACTGGTCGATTCACGAACCTATAACAAATATGTACATATATATCAAAGTATGTTCAAAATATATTTACAACACTTTTAATACATTTTGATGTTTTAAGTTTATTAAGTTAGTTGTCCTCGTTAGTAACCTACAACTAGCCTCATGTTCAGTTGTTTCTGATTAAATATGTGTTGAAGACTTTTGTGGTCGGTATATATAATACTTTTGACCCCATATAAGTAGTGCCTCCAAGTCTTTAATGCAAAAACAACCGCCCCTAATTCCAAATCATGTGTCGTATAATTCTGTTCGTGAATCTTCAATTGTCTAGACGCATAAGCAATTACTTTCGTTCGTTGCATTAATAAACAACCGAGACCTTGCTTTGAGGCATCACAATATATCACAAAATCGTCATTCCCTTCAGGTAATGACAATATAGGTGCCGTAGTTAACTTTTTCTTTAACAATTGAAACGCTTTCTCTTGTTCATCTTTCCATTCAAATTTCTTCCCTTTATGCGTTAATGCAGTCAAGGGTTTTGCTATTCTGGAAAAGTCTTGGATGAACCTTCTATAGTAACCAGCTAGTCCTAAAAACTGGCGTATGTGTTTCGGAGTTTTTGAGGTTTCCCAATTTTCAACGGTTTCAATCTTTGCTGGATCCACCTTTGTTTGTTCACTATGTGACCGAGGAATTGAACTTCTTCCAACCAAAATGCACACTTTGAAAACTTAGCGTACAGTTTTTTTTTCTCAGCAACTCTAGCACTTTTCTCAAATGTTCTTCGTGCTCTTGATCATTCTTCGAGTAAATAAGTATGTCATCGATGAAAATAAGGACAAACTTGTCAAGATATGGCCCACACACTCGGTTCATGAGGTCCATGAATACAGCTGGTGCGTTAGTCAAACCAAACGGCATAACCATAAACTCGTAATGACCGTAACGCGTCCTAAAAGCAGTCTTTGGAATATCATCCTCCTTCACCCGCATTTGATGATATCCAGAACGTAAATTGATCTTCGAATAAACAAACGAGCCTTGTAGTTGATCTAATAAGTCGTCGATTCTCGGTAGTGGGTAGCGATTCTTGATGATAAGTTTGTTCAACTCTCGGTAGTCGATACACAACCTGAATGTACCATCTTTCTTCTTGACAAACAAAACAGGAGCTCCCCATGGTGATGTGATTGGTCGAATGAAACCACGCTCTAAAAGTTCCTGTAACTAACTTTGTAATTCTTTCATTTTGCTGGGTGCGAGTCTGTATGGAGCACGAGCTATTGGTGCAGCTCGTGGTACAAGGTCTATTTGAAATTCAACGGATCGATGTGGGGGTAATCCCGGTAATTCTTTCAGAAATACATCGGGAAATTCTTTTGCGACGGGAACATCACTGATGTTCTTTTTTTCAGCTTTAACTTCCTCGATGTGTGCTAGAATGATGTAACAACCTTTTCTTATTAGTTTTTTGCGCCTTCAAACTACTAATAAGATTTAACTTCACGTTGTTCTTTTCTCCGTACACCATTAAAGGTTTTCCTTTTTCACGCATAATGCGAATCGCATTTTTGTAACAAACGACCTCTGTTCTTACCTTCTTCAACCAGTCCATGTCAATTATTACATCAAAACTCCCTAACTCTACTGGTATTAAATCAATCTTAAACGTTTCATCACCCAGTTTAATTTCTCTATCCCGACATATATTATCTGCTGAAATTAATTTACCATTTGCTAAATCGAGTAAAAATTTATTATCTAAAGGCGTCAATGGGCAACTTAATTTAGCACAAAAATCTCTACTCATATAGCTTCTATCCGCATCCGAATCAAATAAAACATAAGCAGATTTATCGTCAATAAGAAACGTACCCGTAACAAGCTCCGGGTCTTCCTGTGCTTCTTCCGCATTAATATTGAAAACTCTTCCACAGCCCTGCCCATTAGTATTCCCCTGATTCGGGCAATTTCTAATAATGTGGCCTGGTTTTCCACATTTATAACAAACAGCGTTGGTATTACTTGCTCTGACACTATTCGTTTCGGCATTACTTGTTCCGACATTATTTGTTCCTTTAGTTCTGTTAAACTTTGGTCCGTAGACCTCACACTTTGTCGCGCTATGATCATTTCTTTTACACCTGTTGTAAAATGTCGTGCAAAACCCCTGATGATTTTCTTCACACCTATGAGATGGCTGTTTTTGGTTTTTGTTGCCGTTGTTGTTATTGAGGTTGTTGTTGGGATTGTTATTGTTGTTGAAAAGGTTGTTGTAGTTGTTGTTGTTGTTGTTGGTGAAATGTCCTGTTCTTATTGATTAAAAACGTTCCATATTAATTGATTTCGTTGCGAGGTTTTGACCTCTATATGAGACGTTTTTCAAAGACTGCATTCATTTTTAAAACAAACCATAACCTTTATTTCATAAATAAAGGTTTAAAAAGCTTTACGTAGATTATCAAATAATGATAATCTAAAATATCCTGTTTACACACGACCATTACATAATGGTTTACAATACAAATATGTTACATCGAAATCAGTTTCTTGAATGCAGTTTTTACACAATATCATACAAACATGGACTTCAAATCTTTTCCTTATTTTAGTATGCAACAGCAGAAGCTCTTAGTATTCACCTGAGAATAAACATGCTTTAATCGTCAACAAAAATGTTGGTGAGTTATAGGTTTAACCTATATATATCAAATCGTAACAATAGACCACAAGATTTCATATTTCAATACACATCCCATACATAGAGATAAAAATCATTCATATGGTGAACACCTGGTAACCGACATTAACAAGATGCATATATAAGAATATCCCCATCATTCCGGGACACCCTTCGGATATGATATAAATTTCGAAGTACTAAAGCATCCGGTACTTTGGATGGGGTTTGTTAGGCCCAATAGATCTATCTTTAGGATTCGCGTCAATTAGGGTGTCTGTTCCCTAATTCTTAGATTACCATACTTAATAAAAAGGGAAATATTCGATTTCGATAATTCAACCATAGAATGTAGTTTCACGTACTTGTGTCTATTTTGTAAATCATTTATAAAACCTGCATGTATTCTCATCCCAAAAATATTAGATTTTAAAAGTGGGACTATAACTCACTTTCACAGATTTTTACTTCGTCGGGAAGTAAGACTTGGCCACTGGTTGATTCACGAACCTATAACAATATATACATATATATCAAAGTATGTTCAAAATATATTTACAACACTTTTAATATATTTTGATGTTTTAAGTTTATTAAGTCAGCTGTCCTCGTTAGTAACCTACAACTAGTTGTCCACAGTTAGATGTACAGAAATAAATCGATAAATATTATCTTGAATCAATCCACGACCCAGTGTATACGTATCTCAGTATTGATCACAACTCAAACTATATATATTTTGGAATCAACCTCAACCCTGTATAGCTAACTCCAACATTCACATATAGAGTGTCTATAGTTGTTCCGAAATATATATAGATGTGTCGAATGATAGGTCGAAACATTGTATACGTGTCTATGGTATCTCAAGATTACATAATATACAATACAAGTTGATTAAGTTATGGTTGGAATAGATTTGTTACCAATTTTCACGTAGCTAAAATGAGAAAAATTATCCAATCTTGTTTTACCCATAACTTCTTCATTTTAAATCCGTTTTGAGTGAATCAAATTGCTATGGTTTCATATTGAACTCTATTTTATGAATCTAAACAGAAAAAGTATAGGTTTAGAGTCGCAAAAATAAGTTACGAGTTGTTTTTGTAAAGGTAGTCATTTCAGTCGAAAGAACGACGTCTAGATGACCATTTTAGAAAACATACTTCCACTTTGAGTTTAACCATAATTTTTGGATATAGTTTCATGTTCATAATAAAAATCATTTTCCCAGAATAACAACTTTTAAGTCAAAGTTTATCATAGTTTTTAATTAACTAACCCAAAACAGCCCGCGGTGTTACTACGACGGCGTAAATCCGGTTTTACGGTGTTTTTTGTGTTTCCAGGTTTTAAATCATTAAGTTAGCATATCATATAGATATAGAACATGTGTTTAGTTGATTTTAAAAGTCAAGTTAGAAGGATTAACTTTTATTTTCGAACAAGTTTAGAATTAACTAAACTATGTTCTAGTGATTACAAGTTTAAACCTTCGAATAAGATAGCTTTATATGTATGAATCGAATGATGTTATGAACATCATTACTAACTCAAGTTCCTTGGATAAACCTACTGGAAATGAGAAAAATAGATCTAGCTTTAAAGGATCCTTGGATGGCTGGAAAGTTCTTGAAGCAGAATCATGACACGAAAACAAGTTCAAGTAAGATTTCCACTCGAAATAAGATTGTTATAGTTATAGAAATTGAATTAAAGTTTAAATATAATTATTACCTTGTATTAGAAAGATAACCTACTGTAAGTAACAAAGGTTTCTTGATCTTGGATGATTACTTGGAATGGATTTAGAAAACTTGGAAGTAAACTTGCAATCTTGGAAGTATTCTTGATTTTATGAAACTAGAACTTTTGGAATTTATGAAGAACACTTAGAACTTGAAGATATAACTTGAGAGAGATCAATTAGATGAAGAAAATTGAAGAATGAAAGTGTTTGTAGGTGTTTTTGGTCGTTGGTGTATGGATTAGATATAAAGGATATGTAATTTTGTTTTCATGTAAATAAGTCATGAATGATTACTCATATTTTTGTAATTTTATGAGATATTTCATGCTAGTTGCCAAATGATGGTTCCCACATGTGTTAGGTAACTCAAATGGGCTACTAAAAGCTGATCATTGGAGTGTATATACCAATAGTACATACATCTAAAAGCTGTGTATTGTACGAGTACGAATACGGGTGCATACGAGTAGAATGGTTGATGAAACTGAACGAGGATGTAATTGTAAGCATTTTTGTTAAGTAGAAGAATTTTGATAAGTGTCTTGAAGTCTTTCAAAAGTGTATGAATACATATTAAAACACTACATGTATATACATTTTTAACTGAGTCATTAAGTCATCGTTAGTCCTTACATGTAAATGTTGTTTTGAAACCTTTAGGTTAACGATCTTGTTGAATGTTGTTAACCCATTATTTATTATAAAAAATAAGATGTTAAATTGTTATATTATCATGATATTATGATATATAATATATCTTAGTATGATATATATACAGTTAAATGTCGTTACAACGATAATCGTTACATATATGTCTCGTTTCGAAATCATTAAGTTAGTAGTCTTATTTTTACATATGTATTTCATTGTTAATACACTTAATAATATATTTACTTATCATTTAACATAATTAACCAAGTGTATCAATATCTTAATATGATTCATATGTACCTAGTAAGACGTTGTTATAACGATAATCGTTATATATATCGTTTTCGAGTTTCTTAAATTAATAGTCTCATTTTTATGTATATAACTCATTGTTAAAATACCTAATGAGATACATACTTATAATAAAATCATGTTAACTATATATATAACCATATATATGTAATCGTATAGTTTTTACAAGTTTTAACGTTCGTGAATCACCGGTCAACTTGGGTGGTCAATTGTCTATATGAAACCTATTTCAATTAATCAAGTCTTAACAAGTTTGATTGCTTAACATGTTGGAAACACTTAATCATGTAAATAACAATTTCATTTAATATATATATATATATATATAAACATGGAAAAGTTCGGGTCACTACAGTTGGGATGTTTGTTGTGGTTATTGTTAGGATTTTGGTTATTGTTGCGATTATTGTTGCGGTTGTTGGGATAGTTGTTGCGATTGTGGTTGTAATTGTTGTTGTTGTACTGGTGACTCTTGTCACTGTTTTCCTCCCACTTCCTTTTGAGTTGTTTCGTGTTGGCTTCTTCGGCCGCCTACTCTTTAATTCTTCCCTCAATCTGATTTATGAGTTTATGAGCCATTCAACTTGCTTCTGTATAGAAGCGGGCTCGTGTGAACTCACATCTTCTTGAATCCTTACTGGTAACCCTTTTACAAACGCGTCGATCTTCTCTTCTTCATCTTCGAATGCTCCTGGACACAATAGGCACAACTCTGTGAATCGTCGTTCATATGTGGTAACGTCAAACCCTTGTGTTTGTAACTATCTAAGTTCTGCCTTGAGTTTATTGACTTAATTTCTAGGACGGTACTGCTCATTCATCAATTGCTTGAATGCCGACCATGGTAGTGCGTAAGCAGCATTTTGTCCTACCTGTTCCAGATAGGTGTGCCACCACGTTAACGCTGTATCTGTGAAGGTATGCGTAGCATACTTAACTTTGTCCTCTTCAGTACACTTACTTATGGCAAACACCGATTCGACTTTCTCGGTCGACCGTTTCAATCCAATTGGTCCTTCAGTTCCATCAAATTCCAAAGGTTTGCAGGCAGTGAATTCTTTGTAGGAGCATCCTACACGATTTCTTGTGGAATTAGTTCCACTGCTAGATCCAGAGTTATTGTTATTTTGCATCGCAGCCTGTACTGCGGCTATGTTTGCTGCAAGGAAAACACGGAAGTCTTCCTCGCTCATGTTCAAATTCTGACGAGCCGCCGGTGCCATTTCCTTCAAAATAGCCAACTGAATCGAGTATTTCGTAGCATAATATGAACTCATTTATAAAAGCTTTTTCTTCATATTAGCGTTTTATAAGTTTAAATTCGGGTACTACCTACCCGTTAAGTTCATACTTAGTAGCTAATATACAATTCAACTACTATAATTCCATATGAAAAACTGATTATAATAATATATGACATACAAATATTCTTCAAACTTACAACTTCGCTATATTACATATAACATGAAACATAGTACACTTTGGTACATGACAGTTTTGAAGATAAATCCAGTTAATACGCAAGTTGTTTTGCAAAGGAAATAAAGACACGTAATTCATAAGTCCAGAAACAAGTCATGCATTCTGGTTTTACTAAGACGACTTCCCATCCTTGGTCTTGTGGAAATAACTGTTATGACCATTGTCTAGGCAGCATGTTGTAATGTCGTCAAAAGGACGAGGGTTTTGTAATGTCCAACAGCCCCGTAATAATCTAAAAACCTTGTTTCTCACCCCAACTACTGAATCCGTCACTTGTGGGAAGGTTTTATTTAAAAGTTGCAATCCTATGTTCTTTTTCTCAGTTTGGTAAGAAGCGAACATCACTAACCCGTAAGCATAACATGCTTCTTTATGTTGCATGTTAGAAGCTCTTTCTAATTCATGAAATCCTATGTTGGGATATGTTGAGTCAAAATAGGTTCTTAACCCGTAGCGTAAAATTGCATTTGGGTTCCCCGCATTTAACGCTTTAAAGAAAACACGGTGTAACTTACGGTCTCCCCAATGTGATATACCCCACCTATCAAATGAAAGTCTTTTATAAACTAAGGCATTTCTGAAAAGTCTTTCAAATGTTTGACAAGTTAATTTTGCCATAATTAATTGTGCTGAAGAATTCTGACCGACTCTAGACAAGATTTCCTCAATCATATCCTCTGGCAGGTCTTCTAAAATATTCGGCTGTCTACCCTTAACGTCCATTTTGTTTTTATACTGTAAAATAGACAAGGATTAGATTCATAAAGGATAATTAACGAACAATACAAGCAATTTTTACATAGAACATAAAAGTACAAGCACACTACAATACATATAATACACAACATAATTACAACCCTCTAATCTGAATCACTAGTTTCTTCTTCTTCGGACTTGGTTCGTTTTCCTAATTTTCTAGGGATATATGGTGCTCCTCTAATACGAGCCGTCGTTTTCCACAATGGTTTAGAAAAACCTGGTAGTTTAGAGGTTCCCAGGTTATTGTTACAATTTAGGAAATACGGATGTTGCCGATACATATAAAGTTCATCGGGGTTGGAATCAGGTTTCTCTATTTGTATACCTTTTCCCTTATTATTTTCTTTCGCTTTATTAAATTGGGTCGAGGTAATTTCTATAACATCATCGGAATCCTCATCGGGATCCGATTCATCGGAAAATTGGTAATCTTCCCAATATTTTGCTTCCTCGGCGGAAACACCATTGACCATTATTATCTTTGGTTAATTGGTTTAGGATTTTCTTTTATTTAATTGATTTACTATAGGTATCAATATTTCTTCCTCCGGAACCTCTTCTTCTTCCGGTTCCTCCTCTTCCGGTTCCTCTTCTTCTAATTCCTCTTCTTCCGGTTCCTCTTCTTCCGGTTCCTCTTCTTCTGGTTCCTCTTCGGGAATTTGTGAATCTTCCCAAATTATATTCGACTATTCATTATTATTAGGTGAGTCGCCGGGATTTGTACTAGTGGTAGACATCTATCACACAATATAAAACACATTAAGAGGTTAATATATCACATAATATTTACATGTTAATAATATATAGTTTCCAACAAAAGTGTTAAGCAATCCTTTTTAAAGAAAACACGGTCGAAGTCCAGACTCACTAATGTATCCTAACAAACTCGATAAGACACACTAATGCAAATTTCTGGTTCTCTAAGACCAACGCTCGGATACCAACTGAAATGTCCTGTTCATATTGATTATAAACGTTCCATATTAATTGATTTCGTCGCGAGGTTTTGACCTCTATATGAGACGTTTTTCAAAGACTGCATTCATTTTTAAAACAACCATAACCTTTATTTTATCGATAAAGGTTTAAAAAGTATTAAGTAGATTATCAAGTAATGATAATCTAAAATATACCGTTTACACACGACCATTACATAATGGTTTACAATAAGAATATATTACATCAAAAATATGTTTCTTGAATGCAATTTTTACATAATATCATACAAGCATGGACTCCGAATGTTGTCCTTATTTTAGTATGCAACAGCGGAAGCTCTTAATAATCACCTGAGAATAAACATGCTTAAAAACGTCAACAAAAATGTTGATGAGTTATAGGTTTAACCTATATATTATCAAATCATAATAATAGACCACAAGATTTCATATTTCAATATACATCCCATACATAGAGATAAAATTCATTCATATGGTGAACACCTGGTAACTGACATTAACAAGATGCATATACGAATATCCCCTATCATTCCGGGAAATCCTTCGGACATGATAAAAATGAATTCGAAGTACTAAAGCATCATGTACTTTGGATGGGGTTCGTTAGGCCCAATTGATTTATCTTTAGGATTCGTGTCAATTAGTAGATCGGTTTAGTAATTCTTAGGCTACCAAGCAAAAGGGGTATATTCGGCTTCGATCATTCACCCATATAATGTAGTTTAAATTACTTGTGTTTATTTCGTAAAACATTTATAAAACTGCATGTATTCTCATCCCAAAATATTAGATTTTAAAAGTGGGACTATAACTCACTTTCAGATATTTTTACTTCGTCGGGAAGTAAGACTTGGCCACAGGTCGATTCACGAACCTATACCAAATATGTACATATATATCAAAGTATGTTCAAAATATATTTACAACACTTTTAATACATTTTGATATTTTAAGTTTATTAAATCAGTTGTCCTCGTTAGTAATCTACAACTAGTTATCCATAGTTAGATGTACAGAAATAAATCGATATATATTATCTTGAATCAATCCACGACACCGTGTATACATGTCTCAGGCTAGATCACAACTCAAAGTATATATATTTTTGGAATCAACCTCAACCCTGTATAGCTAACTCCAACATTACTGCATATAGAGTGTCTTTGGTTGTTCGAAATAATATATATAGATGGGTCGATATGATATGTCAAAACATTTGCATACGTGTCTTTGGTATCCCAAGATTACATAATATATTAGAATACATGTATAATACAATATAAGTTAGCTAGGATATGATTTTTATAGAATTGTTACAATATTTCCCGTAGCTACAAAAATCAAAAAATATCCAATCTTGTTTTACCCATAACTTATTCGTTTTAAATCCGTTTTGAGTGAATCAATTTGACATGGTTTCATATTGAACTCTATTTTATGAATCTAATTAGAAATAGTATAGGTTTATAGTCGGAAATATAATTTACAAGTTGTTTTTGTAAGAGGTAGTCATTTCAGTCGAAAGAACGACGTCTTGATGACCATTTTGAAAAACATACTTCCACTTTGAGTTTAACCATGATTTTTGGATATAGTTTCATGTTCATAATAAAAATCATTTTCCCAAAAGAAAAAATTTTAAATCAAAGTTTATCATAGTTTTTAATTAACTAACCCAAAACAGCCCGCAGTGTTACTACGACGGCGTATATCCGGTTTTACGGCATTTTTCGTATTTTCCGATTTTAAATCATTAAGTTAGCATATCATATAGATATAGAACATGTGTTTAGTTGATTTTAAAATTCAAGTTAGAAGGATTAACTTTTGTTTGCGAATAAGTTTAGAATTAACTAAACTATGTTTTAGTGATTACAAGTTTAAACCTTTGAATAAGGTAGTTTTATATATATGAATCGAATGATGTTATGAACATCATTACTACCTCAAGTTTTGTGGATAAACCTACTGGAAATAAGAAAAATAGATCTAGCTTCAAAGGATCCTTGGATGGCTCGAAAGTTCTTGAAGCAAAATCATGACACGAAAATAAGTTCAAGTAAGATTTCCACTCGAAATAAGATTGTTAAAGTTATAGAAATTGAATCAAAGTTTGAATATGAGTATTACCTTGTATTAGAAAGATATCTTACTATAAATAAGAATGATTTTTTGAGGTTGGATGATCACTTTACAAGATTGGAAGTAAGCTAGCAAACTTGGAAGTATTCTTGATTTTATGAAACTAGAATTTATAGAATTTATGAAGAACACTTAGAACTTGAAGATAGAACTTGATAGAGATCAATTAGATGAAGAAAATTGAAGAATCAAAAGTTTTTGTAGGTGTTTTTGGTCGTTGGTATATGGATTAGATATAAAGGATGTGTAATTTTGTTTACTTGTAAATAAGTCATGAATGATTACTAATATTTTTGTAATTTTATGAGATATTTTATGCTAGTTGCCAAATGATGGTTCCCACATGTGTTAGGTGACTCTCATGGGCTGCTAATAGCTGATCATTGGAGTGTATATACTAATAGTAAATACATTTAGAAGCTGGGTATTGTATGAGTACGAATACAGTTGCATACGAGTAGAATTGTTGATGAAAATGAATGAGGATGTAATTGTAAGCATTTTTGTTGAGTAGAAGTACTTTGATAAGTGTCTTGAAGTCTTTCAAAAGTGTATGAATATATATTAAAACCATACATGTATATACATTTTAACTGAGTCGTTAAGTCATCGTTAGTCGTTACATATATGTGTTATATTAAAACCTTTAGGTTAACGATCTTGTTAAATGTTGTTAACCCATTGTTTATTATATCAAATGAGATGTTAAATTATTACATTATCATGATATTATGATGTATTAATATATCTTAATATGATATATGTACATTAAATGTCGTTACAACGATAATCGTTACATATATGTCTCGTTTTGAAATCATTAAGTTAGTAGTCTTGTTTTTACATATGTAGTTCATTGTTAATATACTCAATGACATGATTACTTATCATTTATCATGTTAACTATATATATATATATATATATATATATATATATATATATATATATATATATATATATATATATATATATATATATATATATATATATATATATATATATATATATATATATATATATATATATATATATATATATATATATATATATAACCATATATATGTCATCAATTAGTTTTTACAAGTTTTAACGTTCGTGAATCACCGGTCAACTTGGGTGGTCAAATAGCTATATAAAACCTATTTCAATTAATCAAGTCTTAACAAGTTTGATTGCTTAACATGTTGGAAACACTTAATCATATAAATATCAATTTCATTTAATATATATAAACATGGAAAAGTTCGGGTCACTACACCAGTTTCCTCTTGTCTTCAGTTCTCGGGGTCGGGTAGTATTCGGGAGACTTAGATGAATCTTGAAGAGTATTTGGACTATAGTTCAATGGTGGTGAGGCAGGACCAAAAAGAGGGCTTCGGACTGGGCTTGCAGTTGAAGAGTATCCGGTACCTACTTCAGTGGTAAGTTTGAAGTGAGCCATTACTTCAGATGGTTTGAAGAGAGTTGTTTTGTTTGGTTGATTAATGCTTGACATCCTAACATTAGGAAAGAGACTTTGATTAGAATTTTAAGCCAAGATTATTAAAGCAAAGTTGTTAAGATTATAAGGCAATCCTAAGTGCTTTAAGTCTAAGTCAGGAAAGGTTATAGTTTCCTAGATCGCTAAAGTACCCTAGCTGTAGTGACCCGAACTTTTCCATGTTTATATATATATTAAATGAAATTGTTATTTACATGATTAAGTGTTTCCAACATGTTAAGCAATCAAACTAGTTAAGACTTGATTAATTGAAATATGTTTCATATAGACAATTGACCACCCAAGTTGACCGGTGATTCACGAACGTTAAAACTTGTAAAAACTATATGATGACATATATATGGATATATATATAGTTAACATGATACTATGATAAGTAAACATATCATTAAGTATATTAACAATGAACTACATATGTAAAAACAAGACTACTAACTTAATGATTTTTAAACGAGACATATATGTAACGATTATCGTTGTAAAGACATTTAATGTATATATCATATTAAGAGATATTCATACATGATAATATCATGATAATATAATAATTTAAAATCTCATTTGATATTATAAACATTGGGTTAACAACATTTTACAAGATCGTTAACCTAAAGGTTTCAAAACAACACTTACATGTAACGACTAACGATGACTTAACGACTCAGTTAAAATGTATATACATGTAGTGTTTTAATATGTATTTATACACTTTTGAAAGACTTCAATACACTTATCAAAATACTTCTACTTAACAAAAATGCTTACAATTACATCCTCGTTCAGTTTCATCAACAATTCTACTCGTATGCACCCGTATTCGTACTCGTACAATACACAGCTTTTAGATGTATGTACTATTGGTATATACACTCCAATGATCAGCTCTTAGCAGCCCATGTGAGTCACCTAACACATGTGGGAACAATCATTTGGCAACTAGCATGAAATATCTCATAAAATTACAAAAATATGAGTAATCATTCATGATTATTTACATGAAAACAAAATTACATATCCTTTATATCTAATCCATACACCAACGACCAAAAACACCTACAAACACTTTCATTCTTCAATTTTCTTCATCTAATTGATCTCTCTCAAGTTCTATCTTCAAGTTCTAAGTGTTCTTCATAAATTCTACAAGTTCTAGTTACATAAAATCAAGAATACTTTCAAGTTTGCTAGCTCACTTCCAATCTTGTAAGGTGATCATCCAACCTCAAGAAATCTTTGTTTCTTACAGTAGGTTATCATTCTAATACAAGGTAATAATCATATTCAAACTTTGGTTCAATTTCTATAACTATAACAATCTTATTTCAAGCGATGATCTTACTTGAACTTGTTTTCGTGTCATGATTCTGCTTCAAGAACTTCGAGCTATCCAAAGATCCGTTGAAGCTAGATCCATTTTTCACTTTTCCAGTAGGTTTATCCAAGGAACTTAAGGTAGTAATGATGTTCATAACATCATTCGATTCATACATATAAAGCTATCTTATTCGAAGGTTTAAACTTGTAATCACTAGAACATAGTTTAGTTAATTCTAAACTTGTTCGCAAAAAAAAGTTAATCCTTCTAACTTGACTTTTAAAATCAACTAAATACATGCTCTATATCTATATGATATGCTAACTTAATGATTTAAAACCTGGAAACACGAAAAATACCGTAAAACCGGATTTACGCCGTCGTAGTAACATCGCGGGCTGTTTTGGGTTAGTTAATTAAAAACTATGATAAACTTTGATTTAAAAGATGTTATTCTGAGAAAATGATTTTTATTATGAACATGAAACTATATCCAAAAATTATGGTTAAACTCAAAGTGGAAGTATGTTTTTTAAAATGGTCATCTAGACGTCGTTCTTTCGACTGAAATGACTACCTTTACAAAAACGACTTGTAACTTATTTTTCCGACTATAAACCTATACTTTTTCTATTTAGATTCATAAAATAGAGTTCAATATGAAACCATAGCAATTTGATTCACTTAAAACGGATTTAAAATGAAGAAGTTATGGGTAAAACAAGATTGGATAATTTTTCTCATTTTAGCTACGTGAAAATTGGTAACAAATCTATTCCAACCATAACTTAATCAACTTGTATTGTATATTATGTAATCTTGAGATACCATAGACACGTATACAATGTTTTGACCTATCATGTCGACACATCTATATATATTTCGGAACAACCATAGACACTCTATATGTGAATGTTGGAGTTAGCTATACAGGGTTGAGGTTGATTCCAAAATATATATAGTTTGAGTTGTGATCAATACTGAGATACGTATACACTGGGTCGTGGATTGATTCAAGATAATATTTATCGATTTATTTCTGTACATCTAACTGTGGACAACTAGTTGTAGGTTACTAACGAGGACAGCTGACTTAATAAACTTAAAACATCAAAATATATTAAAAGTATTGTAAATATATTTTGAACATACTTTGATATATATGTATATATTGTTATAGGTTCGTGAATCAACCAGTGGCCAAGTCTTACTTCCCGACGAAGTAAAAATCTGTGAATGTGAGTTATAGTCCCACTTTTAAAATCTAATATTTTTGGGATGAGAATACATGCAGGTTTTATAAATGACTTGCAAAATAGACACAAGTACGTGAAACTACATTCTATGGTTGAATTATCGAAATCGAATATGCCCCTTTTTATTAAGTCTGGTAATCTAAGAATTAGGAAACAGACATCCTAATTGACGCGAATCCTAAAGATAGATCTATTGGGCCTAACAAACCCCATCCAAAGTACCGGATGCTTTAGTTCTTCGAAATTTATATCATATCCGAAGGGTGTCCCGGAATGATGGGGATATTCTTATATATGCATCTTGTTAATGTCGGTTACCAGGTGTTCACCATATGAATGATTTTTATCTCTATGTATGGGATGTGTATTGAAATATGAAATCTTGTGCTCTATTGTTACGATTTGATATATATAGGTTAAACCTATAACTCACCAACGTTTTTGTTGACGTTTAAAGCATGTTTATTCTCAGGTGAATACTAAGAGCTTCCGCTGTCGCATACTTAAATAAGGACGAGATTTGGAGTCCATGCTTGTATGATATTGTGTAAAAAATGCATTCAAGAAACTTATTTTGTTGTAACATATTTGTATTGTAAACCATTATGTAATGGTTGTGTGCAAACAGGATATTTTAGATTATCATTATTTGATAATCTACGTAAAGCTTTTTAAACCTTTATTGATGAAATAAAGGTTATGGTTTGTTTTAAAATGAATGCAGTCTTTGAAAAACGTCTCATATAGAGGTCAAAACCTCGCAACGAAATCAATTAATATGGAACGTTTTTAATCAATAAGAACGGGACATTTCAGTTGGTATCCGAGCGTTGGTCTTAGAGAACCAGAAAATTTGCATTAGTGTGTCTTATCGAGTTTGTTAGGATGCATTAGTGAGTCTGGACTTCGACCGTGTTTTCTTTAAAAATGATTGCTTAACATTTTTGTTGGAAACTATATATTATTAACATGTATATATTATGTGATATATTAATCTCTTAACATGTTTGATATTGTGTGATAGTTGTCTACCTGTAGCACAAATCCCATTGACTCACCTAATAATAACGAAGAGTCGAATATATATTGGACTGATTCACAAGTTCCCGAAGAAGAACCGGAAGAAGAATCAGAACCGGAAGAAGAATCGAAACCGGAAGAAGAATCGGAACCGGATGAAGAAATTGAACCGGTGGGGGAAATAATAAAACGGTTAAGTAAAAGAAAATCCTCAACCAACCGACCAAGGTTAATTATGGTCAATGGTGTTTCCGCCAAGGAAGCTAAATATTGGGAGGATTACCAATTCTCCGATGAATCGGATTCCGATGAGAATTCCGATGATGTTATAGAAATTACCCCAACTGAATTTAAAAAGGCAAAAGAAAATAATAAGGGAAAGGGCATAAAAATAGAGAAATCTAATTCCAACCCCGATGAACTTTATATGTATCGTCAACCCCCGAAGCCCTTAAGTTGTAACAATGACCCGGGAACCTCTAAACCACCAGGTTTTTCTAAACCGTTGTGGAAAACGACAGCTCGTATTAGGGGAACATCATATATCCCTAGAAACTTGGCAAAACGAACCAAAACCGAAGAAGAAAAAACGAGCGAGTCGGAATAAGATAGTTGTATTCGTGTGGTGTAATATATGTAATATAGTGTGCTTATGCTTTATGATATATGTAAAAATTGCTTGTATTAATAAGTATTTTTTTTTTATTATGAATCTAACTCTTGTCTATTTTACAGTATAAAAACACAAAATGGATAGACAACCCAATATTTTAAGAGACCTACCCGGAGACATGATTGATGAAATCTTGTCTAGAGTCGGTCAGAATTCTTCGGCACAACTATTTAAGGCGAGATCAGTTTGTTAGACATTCGAAGAATGTTCCAAGAATGTCTTGGTTTATAAGAGACTTTCGTTTGAAAGATGGGGGATATCACATTGGGAAACCCATAAGTTACGATGTGTTTACTTTGACGCATATATTGCGGGGAACCCAAATGCTATTTTACGCAACGGGTTAAGAAATTATTTTGACTCAATGTATCCGAATATAGGACTTCATGATTTAGAAAAAGCGGCTAACATGCAACATAAAGAAGCATGCTATGCTTACGGGTTAGTAATGTTCGCTTCTCACCAAAGTGAGAAAAAGAACATCAGGCTACAACTACTAAACAAAACGTTCCCACAAGTGACGGAGTCGGTAATTGGGGTAAGAAATGAGGTTTTTAGGTTATTACGAGACTGTTGGTCATTACATAACCCTCGTCCCTTTGACGACATTACAACACGCTTTCTTATCAACGGCCATAACGGTTATGTTCCATAAGACCAAGGATGGGAAGTAATCCTAGTAAAACCAAAATGCATGACTTGTTTCTGGACGTATGAATTACGTGTCTTTATTGCCTTTGCTGAACTACTTGTGTACTAGCTAGAATTATCTTCACAACCATCTTGTATCAAATTTATTGTGTGCTATATTTCATGCTATATATAAAATAAGCGGTATTGTAAGTTTGTAAAATATTGTGTAAAAGTTTGAACGCGAAATATTATTATAATCAGTTTTTCATATAGAATTGTAGTAGTTGAATTGTATATTAGCTACTAAGTATGAACTTAACGGGTAGGTACTACCCGAATTTAAACTTATAAAACGCTAATATGAAGAAAAAGCTTTTATAAATGAGTTCATATTATGCTACGAAATACTATTAACTACTCTTAATATTCTGTATGATTAACTTGTTCCATTTGACTATTTTGAAGGAAATGGCACCGACTACTCGACACACCGTGAATATGAATGAAGAGGAATTCCGTACTTTTCTAGCTTCAAACATAGCCGCAGTACAGGCTGCGCTACATACCAACAATAACCTTGGATCTATCAGTACAGGAAATCATGTAGGATGCACCTACAAAGAATTCACTGCCTGCAAACCTTTGGAATTTGATGGAACCGAAGGACCGATCGGATTGAAACGGTGGACCGAGAAGGTCGAATCGGTGTTTGCCATAAGTAAGTGTACTGAAGAGGACAAAGTGAAGTACGCTACGCATACCTTCACAGGTTCTGCGTTAACATGGTGGAATACCTATCTAGAGCAAGTGGGACAAGACGATGCGTACGCACTACCATGGTCAGCATTCAAGCACTTGATGAACGAGAAGTACCGTCCCAGAACCGAGGTCAATAAGCTCAAGACAGAACTTAGAGGGTTACGAACCCAAGGATTTGATATTACCACGTACGAAAGACGATTCACAGAATTGTGCCTATTGTGTCCGGGAGCGTTCTAAGATGAGGAAGAGAAGATCGACGCGTTTGTGAAAGGATTACCGGAAAGAATCCAAGAAGATATAAGTTCACACGAGCCCGCCTCCATACAATAGGCATGTAGAATGGCTCACAAACTAGTGAACCAGATTGAAGAAAGAATTAAAGAACAGACTGCTGAAGAGGCCAATGTGAAGCAAGTCAAAAGAAAGTGGGAGGAAAACGGTGATAAGAATCACCAATACAACAACAACAGCAATTACAACAATAATCGCAACAATTATCCCAACAATCGCAACATCAATCGCAACTACAACAAACGGCCCAAAAACAACAACAACAACAACAACAACAACAACAGCAACTATAACAATCATCCCAACAACAATAATAACCGCAACAACAATAACAATCAGAAGCAGCTATGCCAAAGGTGTGAAAAGTATCACTCGGGGTTCTGCACCAAATTTTGAAACAAGTGTAAAAGAAATGGTCATAGCGCGGCGAAGTGTGAGGTCTACAGACCAGGGGTTAATAGAACGAAAGGAACAAATGGTGTCGGAATGAGTAATGGCGGAGCAAGTAGTGTCGGAGCAAGTTATGCCAATGTAGTTTGTTATAAATGTGGAAAACCGGGCCACATTATTAGAAATTGCCCGAACCAGGAGAACACGAATGGACAAGGCCGCGGAAGAGTTTTCAATATTAATGTGGCAGAGGCACAGGAAGACCCGGAGCTTGTTACGGGTACGTTTCTTATTGACAATAAACCTGCTTACGTTTTATTTGATTCGGGTGCGGATAGAAGCTATATGAGTAGAGATTTTTGTGCTAAATTAAGTTGTCCATTGACGCCTTTGGATAGTAAATTTTTACTCGAATTAGCAAATGGTAAATTAATTTCAGCAGATAATATATGTCGGAATCGAGAAATTAAACTGGTTAGCGAAACATTTAAGATTGATTTGATACCAGTAGAGTTAGGGAGTTTTGATGTAATAATCGGTATGGACTGGTTGAAAGAAGTGAAAGCAGAGATCATTTGTTACAAAAATGCAATTCGCATTATACGAGAAAAAGGAAAACCCTTAATGGTGTACGGAGAAAAGGGCAACACGAAGCTACATCTTATTAGTAATTTGAAGGCACAAAAACTAATAAGAAAAGGTTGCTATGCTGTTCTAGCACACGTCGAGAAAGTACAAACTGAAGAAAAGAGCATCAATGATGTTTCCATTGCAAAAGAATTTCCCGATGTATTTCTGAAAGAATTACCAGGATTAAGCCCACATCGATCTGTTGAATTTCAAATAGATCTTGTACCAGGAGCTACACCAATAGCTCGTGCTCCTTACAGACTCGCACCCAGCGAGATGAAAGAACTGCAAAGCCAATTACAAGAACTTTTAGAGCGTGGTTTCATTCGACCAAGCACATCACCGTGGGGAGCTCCTGTTTTGTTTGTCAAGAAGAAAGATGGTACATTCAGGTTGTGTATCGACTACCGAGAGTTGAACAAACTTACCATCAAGAACCGCTACCCACTACCGAGAATTGACGACTTATTTGATCAACTACAAGGCTCGTCTGTTTATTCAAAGATTGACTTACGTTCCGGGTATCATCAAATGCGGGTGAAAGAAGATGATATTCCAAAGACTGTTTTCAGAACACGTTACGGTCATTACGAGTTTATGGTCATGCCATTTGGTTTAACTAATGCACCAGCTGTGTTCATGGACCTTATGAACCGAGTGTGTGGACCATACCTTGACAAGTTTGTCATTGTTTTCATTGATGACATACTTATTTACTCAAAGAATGACCAAGAACACGGTGAACATTTGAGAAAGGTGTTAGAAGTATTGAGGAAGGAAGAATTGTACGCTAAGTTTTCAAAGTGTGCATTTTGGTTGGAAGAAATTCAATTCCTCGGTCACATAGTGAACAAAGAAGGTATCCAGGTGGACCCGGCAAAGATCGAAACCGTTGAAAAGTGGGAAACCCCAAAAACTCCGAAGCATATACGTCAATTTTTAGGATTGGCTGGTTACTACAGAAGATTCATCCAAGATTTCTCCAAAATAGCAAAACCCTTGACTGCATTAACGCATAAAGGGAAGAAATTTGAATGGAAGGATGAACAAGAGAAGGCGTTTCAATTATTGAAGAAAAAGCTAACTACGGCACCTATATTGTCATTGTCTGAAGGGAATGATGATTTTGTGATTTATTGTGACGCATCAAAGCAAGCTCTCGGTTGTGTATTAATGCAACGGACGAAGGTGATTGCTTATGTGTCTAGACAATTGAAGATTCACGAGCAAAATTATACGACGCATGATTTGGAATTAGGCGCGGTTGTTTTTGCATTAAAGACTTGGAGGCACTACTTATATGGGGTCAAAAGTATTATATATACCGACCACAAAAGTCTTCAACACATATTTAATCAGAAACAACTGAATATGAGGCAGCGTAGGTGGATTGAATTGTTAAATGATTACGACTTTGAGATTCGTTACCACCCGGGAAAGGCAATTGTGGTAGCCGACGCCTTGAGCAGAAAGGACAGAGAACCCATTCGAGTAAAATCTATGAATATAATGATTCACACTAACCTTACTACTCAAATAAAGGAGGCGCAATAAGGAGTTTTAAAAGAGGGAAATTTAAAGGATGAAATACCCAAAGGATCGGAGAAGCATCTTAATATTCGGGAAGACGGAACCCGGTATAGGGCTGAAAGAATTTGGGTACCAAAATTTGGAGATATGAGAGAAATGGTACTTAGAGTAGCTCATAAAACCATATACTCAATACATCCTGGAACGGGGAAGATGTACAAGGATCTTAAGATACATTTTTGGTGGCCAGGTATGAAAGCCGATATTGCTAAATATGTAGGAGAATGTTTGACGTGTTCTAAGGTCAAAGCTGAACATCAGAAACCATCAGGTCTACTACAACAACCTGAAATCCCGGAATAGAAATGGGAAAACATTACCATGAATTTCATTACTAAATTGCCAAGGACTGCAAGTGGTTATGATACTATTTGGGTAATAGTTGATCGTCTCACCAAGTCAGCACACTTCCTGCCAATCAGAGAAGATGACAAGATGGAGAAGTTAGCACGACTGTATTTGAAGGAAGTCGTCTCCAGACATGGAATACCAATCTCTATTATCTCTGATAGGGATGGCAGATTTATTTCAAGATTCTGGCAGACATTACAACAAGCATTGAGAACTCGTCTAGACATGAGTACTGCCTATCATCCACAAACTAATGGGCAGAGCGAAAGGACGATACAAACGCTTGAAGACATGCTACGAGCTTGTGTTATTGATTTCGGAATCAGTTGGGATCGACATCTACCGTTAGCAGAATTTTCCTACAACAACAGCTACCATTCAAGCATTGAGATGGCACCGTTTGAAGCACTTTATGGTAGAAAGTGCAGGTCTCTAATTTGTTGGAGTGAAGTGGGGGATAGACAGATTACGGGTCCAGAGATAATACAAGAAACTACCGAGAAAATCATCCAAATTCAACAAAGATTGAAAACCGCCCAGAGTCGACAAAAGAGCTACGCGGACAGTAAAAGAAAAGATATAGAGTTTGAAATTGGAGAAATGGTCATGCTTAAGGTTTCACCTTGAAAAGGCGTTGTTCGATTTGGTAAACGGGGGAAACTAAATCCAAGGTACATTGGACCATTCAAGATTATAGATCGTGTCGGACCAGTAGCTTACCAACTGGAGCTACCTCAACAACTCGCGGCTGTACATAACACTTTCCACGTCTCAAATTTGAAGAAATGTTTTGCTAAAGAAGATCTCACTATTCTGTTGGACGAAATCCAAATCAATGAAAAACTTCAATTCATTGAAGAACCCGTCGAAATAATGGATCGTGAGGTTAAGAGACTTAAACAAAACAAGATACCGATTGTTAAGGTTTGATGGAATGCTCGTAGAGGACCCGAGTTCACCTGGGAGCGTGAAGATCAGATGAAGAAGAAATACCTGCATTTATTTCCAGAAGATACGTCAACACCTCCAACTGCTTAAAATTTCGGGACGAAATTTATTTAACGGGTAGGTACTGTAGTGACCCGAAATTTTCCATGTTTATATATATATTAAATGAAATTGTTATTTACATGATTAAGTGTTTCCAACATGTTAAGCAATCAAACTTGTTAAGACTTGATTAATTGAAATATGTTTCATATAGACAATTGACCACCCAAGTTGACCGGTGATTCACGAACGTTAAAACTTGTAAAAACTATATGATGACATATATATGGATATATATATAGTTAACATGATACTATGATAAGTAAACATATCATTAAGTATATTAACAATGAACTACATATGTAAAAACAAGACTACTAACTTAATGATTTTTAAACGAGACATATATGTAACGATTATCGTTGTAAAGACATTTAATGTATATATATCATATTAAGAGATATTCATACATGATAATATCATGATAATATAATAATTTAAAATCTCATTTGATATTATAAACATTGGGTTAACAACATTTTACAAGATCGTTAACCTAAAGGTTTCAAAACAACACTTACATGTAACGACTAACGATGACTTAACGACTCAGTTAAAATGTATATACATGTAGTGTTTTAATATGTATTTATACACTTTTGAAAGACTTCAATACACTTATCAAAATACTTCTACTTAACAAAAATGCTTACAATTACATCCTCGTTCAGTTTCATCAACAATTCTACTCGTATGCACCTGTATTCGTACTCGTACAATACACAGCTTTTAGATGTATGTACTATTGGTATATATACTCCAATGATCAGCTCTTAGCAGCCCATGTGAGTCACCTAACACATATGGGAACCATAATTTGGAAACTAGCATGAAATATCTCATAAAATTACAAAAATATGAGTAATCATTCATGACTTATTTACACGAAAACAAAATTACATATCCTTTATATCTAATCCATACACCAACGACCAAAAACACCTACAAACACTTTCATTCTTCAATTTTCTTCATCTAATTGATCTCTCTCAAGTTCTATCTTCAAGTTCTAAGTGTTCTTCATAAATTCTACAAGTTCTAGTTACATAAAATCAAGAATACTTTCAAGTTTGCTAGCTCACTTCCAATCTTGTAAGGTGATCATCCAACCTCAAGAAATCTTTGTTTCTTACAGTAGGTTATCATTCTAATACAAGGTAATAATCATATTCAAACTTTGGTTCAATTTCTATAACTATAACAATCTTATTTCAAGCGATGATCTTACTTGAACTTGTTTTCGTGTCATGATTCTGCTTCAAGAACTTCGAGCCATCCAAAGATCCGTTGAAGCTAGATCCATTTTTCACTTTTCCAGTAGGTTTAGCCAAGGAACTTAAGGTAGTAATGATGTTCATAACATCATTCGATTCATACATATAAAGCTATCTTATTCGAAGGTTTAAACTTGTAATCACTAGAACATAGTTTAGTTAATTCTAAACTTGTTCGCAAACAAAAGTTAATCCTTCTAACTTGACTTTTAAAATCAACTAAACACATGTTCTATATCTATATGATATGCTAACTTAATGATTTAAAACCTGGAAACACGAAAAACACCGTAAAACCGGATTTACGCCGTCGTAGTTACACCGCGGGCTGTTTTGGGTTAGTTAATTAAAAACTATGATAAACTTTGATTTAAAAGATGTTATTCTGAGAAAATGATTTTTATTATGAACATGAAACTATATCCAAAAATTATGGTTAAACTCAAAGTGGAAGTATGGTTTCTAAAATGGTCATCTAGACGTCGTTCTTTCGACTGAAATGACTACCTTTACAAAAATGACTTGTAACTTATTTTTCCGACAATAAACCTATACTTTTTCTGTTTAGATTCATAAAATAGAGTTCAATATGAAACCATAGCAATTTGATTCACTCAAAACGGATTTAAAATGAAAAAGTTATGGGTAAAACAAGATTGGATAATTTTTCTCATTTTAGCTACGTGAAAATTGGTATCAAATCTATTCCAACCATAACTTAATCAACTTGTATTGTATATTATGTAATCTTGAGATACCATAGACACGTATACAATGTTTCGACCTATCATGTCGACACATCTATATATATTTCGGAACAACCATAGACACTCTATATGTGAATGTTGGAGTTAGCTATACAGGGTTGAGGTTGATTCCAAAATATATATAGTTTGAGTTGTGATCAATATTGAGATACGTATATACTGGGTCGTGAATTGATTCAAGATAATATTTATCGATTTATTTCTGTACATCTAACTGTGGACAACTAGTTGTAGGTTACTAACGAGGACAGCTGACTTAATAAACTTAAAACATCAAAATATATTAAAAGTGTTGTAAATATATTTTGAACATACTTTGATATATATGTATATATTGTTATAGGTTCGTGAATCAACCAGTGGCCAAGTCTTACTTCCCGACGAAGTAAAAATCTGTGAATGTGAGTTATAGTCCCACTTTTAAAATCTAATATTTTTGGGATGAGAATACATGCAGGTTTTATAAATGACTTACAAAATAGACACAAGTACGTGAAACTACATTCTATGGTTGAATTATCGAAATCGAATATGCCCCTTTTTATTAAGTCTGGTAATCTAAGAATTAGTGAACAGACACCCTAATTGACGCGAATCCTAAAGATAGATCTATTGGGCCTAACAAACCCCATCCAAAGTACCGGATGCTTTAGTACTTCAAAATTTATATCATATCCGAAGGGTGTCCCGGAATGATGGGGATATTCTTATATATGCATCTTGTTAATGTCGGTTACCAGGTGTTCACCATATGAATGATTTTTATCTCTATGTATGGGATGTGTATTGAAATATGAAATCTTGTGGTCTATTGTTACGATTTGATATATATAGGTTAAACCTATAACTCACCAACATTTTTGTTGACGTTTAAAGCATGTTTATTCTCAGGTGAATACTAAGAACTACCGCTGTCGCATACTTAAATAAGGACGAGATTTGGAGTCCATGCTTGTATGATATTGTGTAAAAACTGTATTCAAGAAACTTATTTTGTTGTAACATATTTGTATTGTAAACCATTATGTAATGGTTGTGTGTAAACAGGATATTTTAGATTATCATTATTTGATAATCTACGTAAAGCTTTTTAAACCTTTATTGATGAAATAAATGTTATGGTTTGTTTTAAAATGAATGCAGTCTTTGAAAAACGTCTCATATAGTGGTCAAAACCTCGCAACGAAATCAATTAATATGGAACGTTTTTAATCAATAAGAACGGGACATTTCACTAGCTAGCAAGTAAGGCATACATAAAGATGCAATCCTGGTTCTCTATAACAGCCTAGTTACGCTCTGATACCAATCTATCACACCCCCAGTAGGGACTGGGTGAATGTGACATTAATATCAAAAATACCAACATATTATATAAATGAGAACGACACTATATGATAAAAAGAAACTTTATTGAGTACGCAGCGGAAAATAGAATGTCGTTACAAGAATTGAAATTGCAAGAATGTAAATAAATGTATAAATAATAAATGTGACTCTTTCTTCAAGTCCTAGAGTCCAAGTAGCATCACACAGATAAGGGTAAGCTGATCAATCATAACCTGAGACAAAACATGCTAAAGTGTCAACCAAAAAGGTTGAGTGAAGTTCATAGGTTTAACAAAATAGTTGACCGTTGTTTAGACCACAAGATTTTTATTTATAAAAGTAGATCTCGTAGGGATCTAAAAGTTAGTGCCAAGTTTGTGATATTTAGACTAAACAGTTTCAAAGTTTGCCCCATGACAAGTTGTACCGTCCTTGTCAGTTTGAATCATTATTAAGTAATACAATGACTTGGTCAAATGTATCGGGGACGTTACTCCCGATAGGCCTACCCCTAATAATTAAGAATGCGTTATGTAAAATCAATTAAAAATATCACAGTGGGGACTTGCAGGACATAGCCAGGTATAGCACAGTTTAATAGTTGGTACTTGTGTCTAAATTGTAAATATTAAAAGTAGCATGTGTCTCACCCCAATAAGTTAAATAAGTTGTGCACAATATAAAGTGGGGCTATGAAGTTCACCTTAGTAAGTAGGAGAAGAGTCTGTTATTCCTCGGAATAGAAGAGTTGGATGAATGTGAGCAGAAAGTCAACCTAATGACATTTAAGAGTAGTTAAATGTTTGCCAAAGTTTAAGTTTAAGTATACAAGTGTTTAAGTGTAGTTCGTTTTACTAAATTCCCATTTTTAGTAAGTTTCCACTTTTAGTAAGTTTCCATTTTTAGTAAGTTAGTGTTGAACACTTGTGAGTTGTCCTTAATAAATCCACCACTTATTAAGTGTGCAAGTGACCAAGTGTTGTTCACTTAGTGAGTGTATGATTACTATAGTCGGGTTTGATATTGTGCACCATACCCAAACATCTATGCCACCACCGAGTAACTTGAATGATCTATTGTTATCGGTTGGCCCAGGATCTCTTGACCAGAATCTAAGTCTTGGAATTTGAGATCCACAAGCGTCCCATAATGGTACCAAGGATCACCCTAAGCCTTAAGTAGCGTTGACGTTCGAGTAATCACACATTATCGTGAATGTTATAATATAAGTATTATAATATAAGTAGTACATCATAAGTGTTAGTAATAGTATAAGTGTGTAAGTGTTAAGTAGTATAGTATAAGTAGTATTAAGTAAGTGATTAGTAATATTAGGGTTTAGTAGTTAAGTAGTATTAGTAGTTAGGGTTAAGTAGTAAGCGGTAGTATTAGTTAATTAGGTTTAATCAATTAAAGTAGTATTAATGATTAGGGTTTAGTGGTGTATTTAGGTTTAGGGTTTAGGTAGTAAATTAGGGTTTAATAAATTAGGGTTAGGTTAATTAGGGTTTAAGTATATATATATATATATATATATATATATATATATATATATATATATATATATATATATATATCTTGTATATATGTATATATATAGTCTATATATATATTTTTTAAATATATTTGTATGTATATATATATATATATATATATATATATATATATATATATATATATATATATATATATATATATATATATATATATATATATATATATATATATATATATATGAGCCATATATGTATATATATTTGTTACCATTTTAAACATTAACATAATCTTTGATAAATCTTTAGGGTTTTTAAGATTCAACAAAATTTCCTTTTTTTTTTTTTTTAAGTCGTGTATATGTATATGCATATATATTTTTATACATGAACAATATGAGCATTAAGATCAAGAATGAATATGATTATGAATAACAACATGAATCGAAAGATAGAATTTAAAAGATTTGGATCTAGAGTTTTACCTTGATGTTGGATGATGAAGATTAACAAAGAAAACAAGAAGAAAACTTGAAGATGAAGATCCAAGCACTCGATAACTCAAGAACACTTTGAAGATCACGAAGAACACGTTGAAGATCACTTGAAGATTACCCGGAATCAAGAAGCAAATAACCAAAACTTTAAAGTGGTGATGGTGGTATTCGGTTTTGTAAAAAACCGAATGGTGGTGGTGGTGTTTTTGGCCATGAGCCAAGAGAGGGAGAGAGGGAGATTGCTTTGTGATTTGCTTAAGAGATTATGAGAATGTGAATAGAAAAATGGTTAGCATGCCTCTCCTTTTATACTTGAGGTAAGAAGGATCTAGAATTAGGGTTTAGTTAGGAGTGCTTAGGGAACAAGTTAGGGTTTAAGGTGGTGGTGATCTGGGATGATTTTTGTAAGGGCAAAATGGTCTTTTTGCCCTTCCTAGGCCACGTCTAGGGTTAGGAGGAATGAGGTGGAAATTTTTCATTTTAGACCTTGTACTTTTGATTAGTTAAAATCGCTCCTTTTAAGTTCAAGTTTAATTGTTTAAAGGCTTTAAGTTTCAAGTTATTATACTTTGTTCACAGTAGTTCATGAACTTATCATTTTCATCTTTTATTAACTTTTCAATTATTGCACAAAGTTAATTAGTGTGTTTTATAACTTTTAAAGTTTGTCAGTTATGGATAAAAGTTATTTATTTCACTTAAATCATTTATTCGGGCATTAATTAAGAGGAAGAAAATATAGATGGAAAAATGAGGGTCGTTATACAAGTATTAAGGCTGCACCATTTGAGGCCTCATACGGACGGAAATGTAGATCCCCACTGTAACTAAGTGTAAACTTTGCTTTAACAAAACGTTGACCGAATGGTAATTTTTAGTCAACACTTCCTGTTAATTAAAGTTCATACATTTCACGTTTCGAATCTGAAAAAGTGTCTCGCTGATGACACACTCATTATTCCTGTGGATGACCTTCAAATTGATGTTAAAATGCACTTCATCGAAGAACCTATAGAAGTTATGGATCGTGAGGTTAAACACTTGAAACAGAGCAACATCTCTATTGTTAAGATCCGTTGGAATTCACGAAGAGGCCCCGAGTATGCCTGGGAACGTGAAGACCAGATGAAGCAGAAATATCTCCATCTCTTCTCAACTGCAGATGCAACCGAGAAGTCTACCTAAAACTTCAGGACGAAGTTTTCATTAACGGGGAGGTACTATAACGACCCTCACTTTTCCATTTCTATTTTTACTAAATTTCCCTTAGGGTTGTGTGCTCGTAAACTTTATTTGACAAAACGTCGACCGAATAGTAAACTTTTAGTCGACACTCTCTGTTAATTAAAGTTTATGCATTTTTGTGATATTGTAAAACTTTAGGTAATTGTTAACCATTTCTCTAAATTATTAAACTAATGGAGAACAATTTAAAATTTATTAAGGATAGGTCTAATTAAATAAAAAGTAATGATAATTTATATATATATATATATATATATATATATATATATATATATATATATATATATATATATATATATATATATATATATATATATAATAAAAACAACAAAAAACGGCTGCTATTATTATAAAAAAAATAATACTAACATTAATATAAAAAAAATGGGCTTATTATTATAAAAAAAGAATAAATATAAACAAAAAAAAACAAATAAAGAGATAAACTAACTTGAAGCCTAGTCCTAATCTAGTTCCAATTTCATCCTAATCCCAACTTAATCTCTAGATTAATCCTTGAGCATTGTAATTTGAATCAAATTCTAAAAGCTACAAAAGGATGCTCATCTAGCTCATATTTTCATCACAAAAAAATTCACAAGCCATCTCTTCTCCTTTTCTTTTTTTGCTCGGCAATTTGGTCCTCACCACCACCTCAAAAACCAACCACCACTACCCTCAAACGTCCCCTTTCTACTGTGATTTTCGGCAGTCTCCTTCACCACCCAATCCCTCACTTTCGACTACCTTGAACCGCCACCACCACAGCCGCTAAGCTGCTGATTTCTGCAGCCCCACAACCGCCACACCTGCTGCGTTTTTGGCAGCCCATACGCACCCAAACCCGCAGCTTCTGCTGCTACTTTTCGACCTCCAAACTCGCCCAAAACAGCCCGCAAAAACACCCCCTGCAGTCTCTATTTTTGCTGCTGTTTTCGCCATCACAAACAGCCCAAAAAGGCAGCCTCTGCTGCTGCTATAAACCGCCACCAAAAACCACCTGTTTCTGCAGTTTTCCGCCACCAAACACCATCATACACCACCCCAAAACAGCCCTCAAAAGTCGCCTGGTCTGCTGCTATTTTTCTGCTGTTTCTTCGCACCCAAAACAGCCCCAAGACCCGCCCAATTCAGCCCCTACTGCTGCGTTTCTGTCTTGTTGCTGTCCGCCTTTGAACCATCACCAAAACTGCCAATTTTGATCAATTTTTGCTCCTATTTTCTGCCCTGCTGCTGTTCGGTTTTGCCACCATCAAAGCCGCCATCTTTTTCTAGCTTAAACCATTGTCAAGGTATCCCTAAAACCATAGATTAATTATACCTTATATTTGTTTCAATTCTCATGTTATAAGTATGTATTAAGTTTAAAAAAAAAGGCATAATGTTTAATAAAGTATGTATAGTTTAACGATTTTGATATGAATGTGTAAAATAAAAAATAAAAGAAACACAAGCATGCACGCATGCGTATGCATACATGATATGTATGTATGAGTATGATAAGTATGTAAGTATATGGAGACTATTATATATGTATAAAATTTTAAGTATGGTAATTGTGATTATGAGGTTAATGTATGTATGTATCATTATATAAACATAATAATGTAGTAAATAATATTAAGGTGATTAAAATGATAAGAATGAATTCAAATAACGGGATATAAACTAGAGATAAGATTTTGATCAAGAAATTATAATATAATTAAGTGATAATTAAGAGGTAAAAGTGATAAGAAGATAATTATGAAAATATAAAAGATAATGGCGACTTGTTTAAAAACAAAAGTAATAATAATTAAGATAATATAATGGTAGGTTTCAAAACACATAGGATACAATTTAGATAAGATAAAAGATTGCAGAATTAGAACTTATCTAGGTCATTTAAAATATATTTGATAATACAAGATAATAAACAAAGTGATAAGATTATAAGATATTAAATAAAGAGATAAGGTTATATAATATAACATGTAAACCTATCTTATATTGTAACACTTTAATTGAACTAAGTTATATTATCACATAAATATTAAACTATTAAGTATAAAAATAATATATTAATATATCGTATCTATACACCTATAACGTGAAAGTTATAATCAAAAGATAACGTGCACTTTATACGAACCTCACCGTTACTTACGGCCTAGGGTGGTCCTTGTTGCTATTATGAGAATAGCTTGTGGATCTCGAATGCCAAGACTTAGATTCTGGTCAAGAGTCCTGGGCGCCCGGTAACAACAGATCATCAGAGTGACTTATCTGATAGCAACGAGGTTTGAGCAAAGTTGTACAACATCTTTGTGAAGGGTTATAACCCGAACTTTCCTAAACTAGAAACTTACTATAAATGGAAGCTTTTCATAAATAGTAGGTTTCCGAAAATAGAAACTTTTGAGAAATAGGAACTTTTCTCGAAAACCGTCACTGTTAATATAGTTGCTATATTAATAAACAAACTTTATGTCTATTAGACACTAACTAATCAAACGTTATATCTCTAGGTTCAGATCTCTGATTACATACTCCGTTCATACTTCTTGCGTGGAATAACTTGCTACAAAGGTGAACTTCATAGCCCCACTTTTTACTATTTCTTAACTGTTTTATACACTTTGGGTTAAGACACATGCTTGCTTTTAAACTATTTTATGATTAGACACAAGTACTCAAACTTGATTAGTTCAAACTGTGCTATGACATGCTTTGTTTCTTGCTAAATCGCTGCCATGATATCGTTAATTGCTACTTTGATACGCAAACTTAGTTATTGTGAGTAGGCCTACTAAGAGTGACATCTCTACCCATTGGCGTGATCGTCAAGGGGGTACATAATAATGATTTCAACAACATTGACAGTTCAAGGTGTCATAGGGTAACTTTGTTTAGTCTCGATATCATATACCTCCGCACTACTAACGAACTGATAAAACTTTATAACTAAATCTTGTGGTCTGAAACTTTATTGATTATATAAGCCTATGATGTTCACTCAACCATTGTGTTGACATTTTAAGCATGTTTGTCTCAGGTGAAGATTAGCTTATGTGCTGCCCTATGATGCTTAGCTAGCTGATGCATTGGAGTCCACATATTTTGAACTTATCATTTGTTATTTACATATAAATTTCATTATGTAAAACATTATTACGTTTACGTTGAAAATCAAATTTTGCTTTATTAAAACGTCTCATTTAGAGTCGTTCTCCATAATATATACTTGTGTTGTGATATTGTGAAGACATATTTACCCCGGCCCTATTTGGGGGTATGACAAAGGAGTAAGCCTGACATCAGAAAAATGAATCCAGATGAAAGGGAGTCTTACAGACTTGAGATCACTGTTCCTGAACAGCTAGAACAAAGACCAGCAGGAATACCAGAAAGAATACGCCATATCAGACTGCTGTATCATCCACTTGACCAACAATTCTACATTAATGCCTTAGAGTTCGACATTGATATTGGTGTGTACTTATACAACAGTGGTCAAAGGTTTCACACTGATGAAGAGAAAGCCCTCTTTTATGAGGATTTGCAGCTGGACATGGATTTAAAGCAATATTATGATGCCTTAACAACTGATGAAGGCAGTCAATTGATTGCAACAACAAAATCCCTGAACATAACTATTAATGACTATCTTACAAGTGTTCAGTTTGAATAACAAGGAAGGGTGATGCTAAGTATGCTGAAAGACTGAGGCTCAGGGAAGAAGAAGCTAAATTGGCTGCTGACAGAAAGCAAGAGGCTGAATCTCTCAAGTTAGCAAAAGCCATAGTCAAAGCTCAGGACAAGCCATTGGATGAACTGGAATCTGCTGAGAAGGTACCTACTGAAACTCCTATAGAGATTGAAAGAACAAAAGAGCTATCTGATCACTTCTTCAGGAGTAAGTATGTTGATGTGATGACCAGAAGATCTAATCCTGGTAAGATCATTAAAGTGCATATAGGTACAAAAAGGTCCTTCAGTATCAGCAGGGACAATAATGTCTATGAGAGGGTAGATTACACGAATCTAAGAACTTTTGGATTCAGTGAATGGATAGAGATACTGCAGTACTTCATTGATAAAGGTAAAAGTGCTATTAAAGATACACTGAAACCAGAACTTCAAGAACTTTTTAACAAAGCAGTCAAGTATGGGAATGCACCAGAAGTGAATGTCGAAGAAGTTCTTTCACAGAAGCCTAAAAGGAAGAAATCTATTGGTGCTGGCCCATACAAAAGAGATCCCATCATTCTACCTCCTCAAATACCAGTGTTTGATCCTGCTGAACTACCTATCCTGTTTCCTGAATCCTGGGTAGCCGTAAAAGTGAAGGAAGAAGAGCTATTTGATGATGAACAAGAAAAAGAAAAGGATAAAAACAGATAGCCTTTTACTACTTAATTTGTATCTTTTGTTATTTCATGTTTCATTATACTATCTTGTAATTATTGTATATATACTATTGTAGTAAACATGAAATGAGTTTATCTTCAAAATCATATCAATTTATAAGATATAGATAACTCATCAAAAGATCCCGAAAAGGGACAAATTTACTGCCTATTTTTCATTAGGTTCCTTAGTGCTGGCTTTAGTGTTTTCTCTACATGTCATAGGTTTTGTCATCATCAAATAGGGGGAGATTGTTGAGTCCCCAAAGTAATTAAGGATTTAATTATGACAAAACAGAAATTTATTTGCACTATAATGTAATGTGAACCAAGCACAAGTTTGTTTATGTATAGACAGCAAATATTGCTATGTCGAGTGTCTAGTATGCTGCCTAGTCTACCAGCACAAGGTAGACAGTATTCATGATTAGCTCAGGATGTGTACCCAGCAATTCAAGAATATTAAGTGACTCAGCATAGAAAAACCAGCATGGCTGGAAAGCAGCATACAACACAAGACAGCTATGCTCTATTACAAGCATAGTAGTTTCCTGAGTGGTCTACATCAATTGTACTATTCAACAGAAGTCAAAGAAAAAGTTAAATAGAAAAGAACACGCGTCGGCGGCTGACAAGTGACCTTACAAGACGACGTGGGAATTCAGAAGTTTAACGCATGTGCAGACATATGCTATCCTTTGTCATTGCCTAGGGAACACAATATTCTATTTGTTTAATCAAATAGTGATGCTAAACCGAATTGGGGTGTTCCTGCACATAGCTACCAACGAGGAAAGAAGGGAGCACGCTCTCTGACACAATTGTCCCCACAAGTATAAACATCTTATGTACAAGTGGACAATATAATAATTACACGATTAATAGAACTACTATAAATTGATGTATCCACTATTGTAACAACCAGTGGTGTGGGTTTTATTTATTAAGAGTCCAAACGTGTAATGGCTTTAGATAACTTCAATAGCTATAACTTAGGTGAATCTGTATCAACCAACTATCATTCCACCAATGATAGTTATGATTCTTTGTGATTTATATCAATAAAGACTAATCATTGAAAAATTACCTTTGACTCTTATTTAGTTTACTTGCACGGATACTAATTTGCTTAAACTGTTAAGATAAATAAAAGAATTGTATTCACCCCCTCTACAATACTCCTGTTGTTAATTAAGGGACCAATAAGTTTCGTAGAAAATAAATAGTTTTAATAAAATAAAATTGGTTTTGGGAGATAGTTATAAAATGATGACTAACTTAATTACTTCAGTTGTAATTATCTGAATAATTTGTCATCTTGAAGTTTAAATGTATGTTTACTTTTTTACATCAACTATTCTTTTTTACCTTTAAACATTACATATATGTGAGAGAGACACCTTAGCTGAGGGGGTAAATTGAAATTAGTTTTGATATTCAGTCAGTTTTTCTATATGTTTGTTTCAATGTCGACATCAACTAACGTGAATGTTGCAAAGTACAGGACTAAACCTTATTGTGCAGTTTCTTAGACTACATTGTTATTTTACAGGAGTCTGTGATTCAGAAGATACGATTCCATCTATGTGATCGCAGCTTGAGCAATCAAACCCGATTAAGCTAGAAAACGACATTTAATGATCTTGGCAACTTATTGAAAATGGTGTAACTATTCTCTTTAGCTTTAATAGGAAGCAACATGATCAGAGTTGCATGTTAGAAGAGGGTCAAAGCACAAACCAGGTACACTATTTGATGCCGATGAAAGTTCATGAATATATCAAAATCGTTACTTGATTCCATTGATGTTCAACATGTTTCTTTGATTCAGTATGCACACCTGTCTAGACGTCCATTCAAGGTGTCTAATGATTGATTACAGCATTTCAAAATGTAAAAAAAGGTATTTTGTGGTTGATTCTTATTTGTTTGAAACAAATACATGGGTATTACATAAGAATCATAAACAGTGGATTAGTACATTCGTTAGGTTCTGATTCTTACATATTTACCATAACAATTTTAAACACTATCATATCGTTACCTTTTATACCTTTTGTACCGAAGCGAAAGACTGTTTATGATTGCTATGTACTAGCGTCCGTTTTAGAATGTATTTCGTACCGAATCGAAATATTGTTTATGATTGTTATGTACAAGCATTTGTATTAGAATTTATTTGTATTTGCAAATGATTTTATTGTTAAATGTTGAACTTTAAATTTTTTATGCAACGAATTTGATGTGGTTGATTGTTAATTTTCGAAAGGCGGATGATTGTTCCTTTGAAGATATCAAGAACTTAACCACTAGATTTGAGATGGTTTTAGTATCAAAATTTTATATTTACTAGCCAACTGTTCATCTGGTATCTCGCTTCTAACATGTCAAAGCAAATCAAGGACTGATTGTAATTTTCCAGAATCATCATTGGTCACACCTCCAGCTGAAGGTATAGTTCATGTTGTCATTTAAGGTTTTTTGCTTTTTGGTTAAAGTTGTCTTATGTTTGTTTTTGTAGTAGATTAGACTTATGCCTGCTGGTAGATTCTATGTTTTTTGCCTTTACCGTTAGTATTGTAAGTTAGTATGTTCTAATCGGTTTGTTATCTCTATTAGTAGGTCTTTTGTATTTTCAGTCGTTATTATGATTTTGTTGGACGATCTAGCATATATGACATTTAGTTATTTTTTATTTTGGTGGTCATCATATTGCAGGTGTTAAATGGTTATACCTAGATATGGGTGAGTTATAAGGGTTATATGGATAATATGTGCATATAATCAGATGGTTAGTGACATTTTTTTGACATATTTTTTGGATAATTGTCATAACTATACAACTACTTTGACATAACCAAAACCATATAGCTGCATTGACATAACCAACAGTAACATTTTGGCAGGCTAACAAAATTAGCAACACCACCAAGAAAGTAACCCTACAGTGACCAGGATCCACCTCTGTTGTGTTAGTGAACGTAGCCATTTTTTGTAATAGACAATTGGATAAGTAAAGTAGAATTGTATGTAATTACTAAATGCTACGTATTTCACCTAGAACTATAACCAAAAAGCAAACAGTACCCGGCTGCCGCAACACGCGGCCCGATACAATACTAGTATAGCTAAATTGTATGAAAACTACATAATAATGATGAATGGTGTTAGTCATCATATTTTTAACTGGTTACCGTTTAGGGTGTTATATTATAATACTAGTTTTATGAGTCCGTGCGTTGTACGAGAGTGTAAAATAAATATAAAAAAAGTAATCATAAGAACATAACACCAATATACCTTCTCAAATAATACATAATAGAATAAACAAATGAGGTATTAAGATTCTGAGCACCAAGTTATATATTTCCAATTCAATGGTTTTGTTAGGCATAAAAATAGATGAGATTTGTACATGTAAAGAGGAGGCATAAATACCACTATTAGCTTAGGAATTAAGCTCTAAGCTTTCATAATGTGACAACCCGTAAATTTTTGGCAAAATTTAAACAAAAATCTTTATATGATTTCATTTAACCTCGACTAATTCCGAAGATTCACGAACAATTATTTGTAAATAATTACCCATTAATTTGATATATTAATATTATTATTATTAATATCCTTTTTAAACAAGATATCAATGATTAATATCTTTATTATCAGTATTGTTATTATGAATAAAAAAAATATATTGACAAATATTCTTGGAAAAGTAATAAATCAATTTGTTTATTTAAAAAAAATATATAAAAAAAATCCTTAAAATAAATGATTTTTTAATAAAATAAATACATAAATAAATAAATTACTTTTTAATTAAAAATTATAATGGAAAACTACTTTTATTATTTTATTTTGTGCATTATCCCATGACCTAACATTTAATACTTTTGAATTTTAAAATCCCATTAAAAATTAAAATATTTCTTTTTCCTTTAATTATTTTATTCTTTTTACCTAATTTTTTCAAGTATAAATACCCCTCATTTCTCATTCAAACTCACACTAAAATTTCTCTCATTCTCTCTTTGAAAAATTACTACTAGTAAGTATTTTTTTCTTACTTTTTACTTTTTACTTTTTACTATTTACTTCAGTTTATTATTTTTTTTACCGAAACATGTAAATAATGTTATAAATTATATGCAATTAAAATTAAAATAAATAACATGTTATAATTAGTAACATATGTTACTAAAAATTATAAAAGTATTTTTATGAATTAATATATAGGAGTTATAATTAAAATCGAATTAATAAATATATATGTATATACGCACCTAACGTGAAGGTTATAATTAAAGATAGCGTACAAAGACTACAAACATCACCGCTACTTGTGGCCTAGGGTGATCCTTGTTACCATTATGGGACGCTTGTGGATCTCGAATGCCAAGACTTAGATTCTGGTCAAGAGATCCTTGGCCGCTCGGTAATAATAGATCATTCGAGTGACTTGCATGTTAGCGATGAAGTTTGGGCAAGATTGTACAACATATTTGTTAAGAATTATAACCTGAACATTCTTAAACTAGAAGCTTACTATAAGTGGAAGTTTTTCATAAATAGTAGGTTTCCAAAAATAGAAACTTTTGAGAAATAGGAACTTTTCTCGAAAACCGTCACTGTCAATATAGTTGATATATTAATAAACATACTTTATGTCAAGTTAGACATTAACTAATCAAATGTTGTACCTCAAGGTTGATATCCAGATCACTTACTTGCTTTACTTTCCTTCTTGCGTGGAATACTTCAACTGCTATTTAATGTGAGTTCATCTGCTCTCTTTTTATATATTTTTGGGCTGAGAATACATGCGCAACTTTTATAACTGTTTTACACGTATCAACTATTAAACTGTGATATGTTGGGCTATGACCAGCAAGTCCCCAACCGACAAGTATAAACGATAACTTGTACGGGGCAAACTTGAAAGTCTAGTCTAAATATCAGTACCAACTATTAAACTGTGATATGTTGGGCTATGACCAGCAAGTCCCCAACCGAAAAGTATAAACGATAACTTGTACGGGGTAAACTTGAAAGTCTAGTCTAAATATCAGTACCAACTGTTAAATTATGCTATACCCGGCTATGTACGACTAAGTCCCTACAGTGATATTTTTAATTACTGTGGCATTCTTAATTATTGGGGATAGGCCTATCGGGAGTAACATCACTGATACATTTGACTAAGTCTTTGTATTACTTGATAATGAAATTAAACGACAAGGACAGAACAACTTGTCACGGGACAAACAACGTTTAGTCTAAATATCACGCACTGGCATAACTTTTTGATCCTGCGGGAGATCAACTTGACTGGATCTGAGTGATCTACTTATGAAAACAAATCTTGTGGTCTAACACTATTACTGAAATTATTATTTATGACAAACCTATGAACTCACTCAACCTCGTGTTGACTTTTTAAGCATGTTTATTCTCAGGTACTTAAATATTACTTCCGCTGTATATCTACTGCTTTGATGATGATTGCTTGCTATGCTTGGAGTCTTCATTACATATCATATCAATTGAAGACATATTTATCTTCCGCTGCAAAACTCAACAAAACGTCTCATGTAGAGTCGTTCTCATTTATACAACTGTGATTTGATATAATTAGTCACAAATATCCCAGGCCCTATTTGGGGGTGTGACAGATTGGTATCAGAGCAGGTTGTTGTAGAGAACCAGGATTGCATTTTATGTGTGCCTTATACAATTAGGTACCTTAGCAATGTAGGACTACAACTTTCCTTGACCGTAGTGCCTTTACTTGTTGCCTTTAACTGTTAAATGCTACACTATACTTTAGAAACTTTACTTATCTTAGAATTCCGAGCTAACCTAAGAACTCTGCTCACTTTCCTAAGTATTATCCAATTACGCCAACGCATTTAAATGCGACCCCATGATTTCTGAAATTCTTGACATTCCTATGTCATCTATCATGGTTTTGTGTATTACATATATATTACATGAAATATTATCCATGATTTTTGAAACTCCTATATTTGTTACTATTTATACTCAAACGTATATAACTCCCTGTTATATCACGTACCTATATGCCTTATGCCTTTATGCATCGATTTGCAAATCGGAAAATGTCATTGGCTTATCACAGTATACGAATTGTAATTCTTTAATCAATATCTGGTTACAAACTTTTTATTTATAATCTCAACACGTCATACCACCATTATTACATAAATGGATGACACATCATATCTTATCATATCTATCCCAGTAAACTTTGTCTACCACTTTTCCTAAATTCTCTCCGTAAATTACGGAAATCTTTTTGCTATAAATACGTATTCAAGGAGACGAATATATCATTCAGTATTCAATACCCATTTCATATCAAACCCTATTCCAAACACATAATATGAATTTCTCGAACTCTTCGAGCTCCAACGGCAGCGTAACCGGAACAAACGAACCAATCAGCCATCATCTTTTCTGGATGAATTGGGGATGGGTTCGTAGCCGACTCAATCAATGGAGGCAAGAAGAAGGTGATCCCTTCCACCAACCGAATTCACCTATTGGCGAAGAACCTGAAGCACTTACCGGTGAACCAGTCCGAAACACCATTTTCTCTCTTCTTTCAAGGGTATCCCGTCACGAATATATAATATCGAAGATTCTAGATCTTATTCACCCCCTTGTTCCAACCACCAATCATCCTGGAATAATAAAAGAAGTCAACGAGCTTCGCGCTCGAGTAGTGGCACTGGAAAATCTGGTGCGAAACCTACGAACACCAGCAGCAGCACCTGCAGCATGACCAGTACCACCAGTACCATCATCACCACCAACAACAACATCAAAATCCCACGCCTCAACATCACACTCGGTACCTCGGATATCAACATCATACGCCCCAAAGATACCAAGGAATATTAGCAATAAAGAGTTAAGATGTATTGACTCATTCTTCGTGAAGAATTATATATGTATACCTTATATATATATGATTTGGAACAATAATAAATCTTGTCGTACTAAGCAATTACGTGAGAATCTCAACTAGTATGTACTACTTGGTTAATTCATATAACTAATATGCTATGATGTACACCCTTCGTTAATGACTTAACAATTGTTAATCACTGCTTCAACACAATAAACTCCGTTTCATAATAAATCAAGTGTAATGATGAATGTATTGATTCATAACTTCATTAGCGAAATATTTCGCGACAATTATGAAATCTCTAAGGTTTTAGAGATTATTTACTCTCGTTCCAAACCGCAAATCAGATAAGTTTAATATATATTAACTCATTAAATCCATGATTATATTTGAAGAATACATATATGAACGTATATCTTCATAAATGTTGTAAATTCTGTTGTACAAACTGTTAGTTGTGAAAATATTTTAACGGGTAGGTAATACCCGAGAAATATTTACATCTCACATTAATACACTGTACATTCTTCAATTTCGATTCATAAATCATTAATTATACGCACTACCTTCATAATGATACACAATCATCTTCATACAAAATCAATTACACATTCTGAAATTAACATATCAGAATTCAAGTAAAGCTTTAGCAGGTATTATCTTCCTAAAGATTACTACATTCATGAATTATATTCATTCGTATTCTGCAATGAATTATCACATCAAACCACCGAAATTATCATTCATCACTTTTAAAACCAATAATGCCTATTCGTTAACCATTAGATCTGTTGATGATTACAATCAGCGTTTAATCATCTAAAAATAAAATTTCTTGAAACCATCTCGAATTGATAACCAATGATTCAGAAATGGTCGCATTAAATGCAGAGGAAACAAAAGAATTTTCCTCGTCATTGGATCTTAGAAATTCTAAGATATCATCGTATCCTTCGTTATAAATATCCTCTATATTTATGAAGATATCTTCATAACGGTTCTTGACCGCAATTAACTGTCTCCTTGCGATATCTTTATCACATCAAAAAGGAAACTGTTTTAGTTTTTATATTCTGTAAAATTCAAGTTTAAATTATGAATGATTTGAAGTAGTGTTGGAAATTGAAGTATGAGTTAGTATAATATAATGACATCAGGCCAACGTGATTATATTACAGAAAGTCATGCTAAATTTTTAATGGAAGATGATGATTCATAGATTTTATGATCATCATTTGTCATGTTACACGACTTTTACATTCTATTTAATCTCTGAACATATCAAGAACATATATTCATGATAGTTCTATCCTCAGTAATTCTTGTAATATAACAAATCAAATCATGATATTACGTTCCTTCCTGCTTAGAACATTATGATCATTCGAAAATTCATACCTACAAATTCTGGACCATTACTCGCTTTACTTAGAGTCGAGAGGAGAATAAAAAGGCAAAGAGCTCCAACATATAAGGGAAAATATAAAGCCCGATAACAACACCGAAATTACAAACCGTGTATATCAATGCGTATAGCAATATAAAGACACGGGAGAACTAAAAACACAATAAATCCTAGAGCATAATAGAAGTAAACAGACTCCTCTGGTGGGAGTTGGAAAAGAAGGAAGATTGTGGTGATAACCAATATAAGGTGAAGAACAAGAACTGGATTGAGCATATTAAGAAATCTTTTGGAAGTATGAATTGAGGAAGAAAGTATAGAAGTGGTGAAGATAATGAAATGGAAAAAGCTAATTTATAGCGAAATTCTAGACACAGCAATCGAGACAATTCACCGTATTTAATTAAAGAAAATCCTAATTTTCTTAATTACCGGAGAATCAAATCTTATAAAGATTATGAAGATTTCTTTAAATCCCTTGAATTTCGGAAATCAACTTTAACCAATATCAAAAGTTAAGGTGAACATTTAATTTCCTCATTTCACTCTTTTGTGATAGTTTCATTTATACTCTTTCTATAATCGAATCGTTTTATCCATATTATTTAATGTCGATAAAACTCTATTTTTCAACTCATATTCATCATTCTTGTTGTAAAGAATGACGATCTCTATCAAATTTCATGATTATGATTTTCATGAACTCCTCTCTATTTTGTCTACCCTAATATTGTGGCATAAACGCTCAAGGTTTAAATAAGCTCACTATTATTCATCACACATTTCATGTATATTGAAATGCTTGTATAACGTCATCATCTCTTTCTGAGGAAAACCTAATCAATGACACTCTTATTAAATCCTTTAGATAACCTCCGCATTAATAATAAAATGCACTTCGCAGAATTTATGGATCGTAAGATTTAAACGCTAGAAACAAAACAATATCCTATTAGTTGGAATTCACGAAAGGCCCAGAGCATACCTGGGAACGTGAAGACCAAATAAATTGAAAATATTCTCACCTGTTTACAAACAACGCCGACTGATGGCAACAACTAAATTTCGGGACGAAATTTCTATTAACAGGGGGATACTGTGATAACCCGTAAATTTTCGGCAAAATTTAAACAAAAATCTTTATATGATTTCATTTAACCTCGACTAATTCCGAAGATTCACGAACAATTATTTGTAAATAATTACGCATTAATTTGATATATAAATATTATTATTATTAATATCCTTTTTAAACAAGATATCAATAATTAATATCTTTATTATCAGTATTGTTATTATGAATAAAAAAATATATATTGATAAATATTCTGGAAAAGTAATAAATCAATTTGTTTATTTTAAAAAAATATATATAAAAAAATCCTTAAAATAAATGATTTTTTTAATAAAATAAATACATAAATAAATAAATTACTTTTTAATTAAAAATTATAATGGAAAACTACTTTTATTATTTTATTTTGTGCATTATCCCACGACCTAACATTTAATACTTTTGAATTTTAAAATCCCATTAAAAATTAAAAAATTTCTTTTTCTTTTAATTATTTTATTCTTTTTACCTAATTTTTTCAAGTATAAATACCCCTCATTTCTCATTCAAACTCACACCAAAATTTCTCTCATTCTCTCTTTGAAGAATTACTACTAGTAAGTATTCTTTTCTTACTTTTTACTTTTTACTTTTTACTTTTTACTTTTTACTTTTTACTTTTTACTATTTACTTCGGTTTATTAATTTTTTTACCGAAACATGTAAATAATGTTATAAATTATATGCAATTAAAATTAAAATAAATAACATGTTATAATTAGTAATATATGTTACTAAAAATTATAAAAGTATTTTTATGAATTAATATATATGAGTTATAATTAAAATCGAATTAATGAATATATATGTATATACGCACCTAACGTGAAGGTTATAATTAAAGATAGCGTACAAAGACTACAAACATTACCTCTACTTGTGGCCTAGGGTGATCCTTGTTACCATTATGGGACGCTTGTGGATCTCGAATGCCAAGACTTAGATTCTGGTCAAGAAATCCTGGGCCGCTCGGTAACAATAGATCATTCGAGTGACTTGCATGTTAGCGACGAAGTTTGGACAAGATTGTACAACATCTTTGTTAAGAATTATAACCCGAACATTCTTAAACTAGAAGCTTACTATAAGTGGAAGTTTTTCATAAATAGTAGGTTTCCAAAAATAGAAACTTTTGAGAAATAGGAACTTTTCTCGAAAACCGTCACTGTCAATATAGTTGCTATATTAATAAACATACTTTATGTCAAGTTATACATTAACTAATCAAACGTTATACCTCAAGGTTGATATCCAGATCACTTACTTGCTTTACTTTCCTTCTTGCGTGGAATACTTCAACTGCTATTTAATGTGAGTTCATCTGCTCTCTTTTTATATATTTTTGGGCTGAGAATACATGCGCAACTTTTATAACTGTTTTACACGTATCAACTATTAAACTGTGATATGTTGGGCTATGACCAGCAAGTCCCTAACCGACAAGTATAAACGATAACTTGTACGGGGCAAACTTGAAAGTCTAGTCTAAATATCAGTACCAACTATTAAACTGTGATATGTTGGGCTATGACCAGCAAGTCCCCAACCGAAAAGTATAAACGATAACTTGTACGGGGTAAACTTGAAAGTCTAGTCTAAATATCAGTACCAACTGTTAAATTATGCTATACCCGGCTATGTCCGACTAAGTCCCTACAGTGATATTTTTAATTGCTGTGGCATTCTTAATTATTGGGGATAGGCCTATCGGGAGTAACGTCACCGATACATTTGACTAAGTCTTTGTATTACTTGATAATGAAATTAAACGACAAGGACAGAACAACTTGTCACGGGGCAAACAACGTTTAGTCTAAATATCACGCACTGGCATAACTTTTTGATCCTGCGAGAGATTAACTTGACTGGATCTGAGTGATCTACTTATGAAAACAAATCTTGTGGTCTAACACTATTACTGAAATCATTATTTATGACAAACCTATGAAATCACTCAACCTTGTGTTGACTTTTTAAGCATGTTTATTCTCAGGTACTTAAATATTGCTTCCGCTGTATATCTACTGCTTTGATGATGATTGCTTGCTATGCTTGGAGTCTTCATTACATATCATATCAATTGAAGACATATTTATCTTTCGCTGCAAAACTCAATAAAACGTCTCATGTAAAGTCGTTCTCATTTATACAACTGTGATTTGATATAATTAGTCACAAATATCCCATGCCCTATTTGGGGGTGTGACACATAATCCCACACACCCTTACACCTTGAAACACACACAAAAGCATACTCTCTCAACTCACATGTAATCCTTATATCCACACGTTATGTAATTGTAACAATATGAATTGAAACTGATCAGATTTACAACAGCATATTCATATCATCATCATCTAGATTCAACATCACCTTCATCACTTATTCATACATATCATATACAATACATACACATTCACCGTATTATCATGAATAAACTACAAATCATGAATCGAAGCTAGATCTTACCTTTTTAATTGGTATCAGAGCATACAGAGTTATATGAGCGATCCACAAAAAACAATTCATGTTTTTTAGATCCAAAAAGCATCACAGTAGCAGTTTTTTGTTGTTTGACCTAAAAGTCAACAAATACAGAATTTTCAAATTCAGATTCGATACTTGTTGTTTGAATCTAGAATTGATTAATGAGTTTTAGGATTAAGATCTCAAACATCTTTCGTTCATATATCATAGCCTGAATCTTTCTAAAACTAAAAAAAGATTTTCGAGCTGCAACAATGGCGGTTTTTCTGATTTTTTACAAATTCATAGATTGAAGATCGTTTTAATTTGGTAAATCGATTGAAATATTATCCAGGAAAGTACAGATACCTGTTTGAATGCGTTTTGCAGGTTGACCGAATTTTTCTGGATTATTCATGTAAAACTCGCCGGAAACTTCATAGAAGAATAACTGCTTTTCATAATTTTGATTACACGATTGAGTTCACGAGTGAGTCAATTAATAGTTGAAATGTACGTTTAGCTATACGATTGATCAACAATTCGTACGAGTGATTTTCGATTGATACACGAGTGCTTATACGGTTGGTGGTACAAGTGAAACGTACAAGTGATTGAAACATATAGTGAACCGTACGAGTAATTGATTTGATTTGCTGAAGCGTACTAGTGGTGTTTAGAATTAGGATTCGTCATTCTTTAATTTGGGGAAGAAGACATTGTATCGTATTTTCCAGGGATTCAATTGAGTTTGTTAACAGGCACATGACTACCCAATCAACTAGGCCTAGCCTCAATTTAAAGGCCCATTTTCGATTTTAAACCTAGTACTAAATTCTGAGTACTTTAAGCACATTTAACTGATCAAGTTAGTAGTTAATTGAAGGACTGTTATTACAAAGTTAAATTTCTAACAAAGGATTAACGGTGCAAAGAAATTTAACGAATCTCGTTAATTTTTCTAACGAAATTTCCAAGGGTTATTCAACTTTCAAGAGTTCAGAATTTTTGACGTATTTCGAGTTTCAACGATTTTGGCAAGAGACTCGTTAGCCCTCAGAGCAGACACCAGACCACCAATTCTTTTTCGAGGAAGTTTTATCACATAGAGATCGAGATTTTTGAATTTCATCGAAAATCATGAGTACGGAAAAGAAATGATTGATTCAGTGAACAATGGATTGGCTAAAAATCAATACCAAACCGGAACCAATATTGAACTTGGATATGACCAATTGACTACTCAACAAAAGAATCGAATAATCGGAGATCAGAAATTAAGATCTTATTTGATGTAATCGTTGACTGATGAGGTTTTCAAAGATATTAACATCTACGAATCGGGAAAAGACATCTGGAATGAATTAAATCGTCAAATGCATGGATCAAGCACTGCTTCTAAATCACGGTTAACTACAACACTGAAAAGCTATGAATTTTTCAAGCAGGAAGATGGTGAACTTCTCAAAGCAGCTTATAAAAGGTTCTGTAACATCATGAATGAGTTACAAAAGAATAAGATCTTTAAGAATAAACTTGAGATAAACATCTAGTTTTTATACAACATGGATTCAGACTTGGAGAGACATTCTATGAATATAATTCAGAATCAAGACATCGAGCATACCGATATTCATTCAATTGTTGAGATTCTAGAACTGAATCAACCAGAGGTTCTGAGAAGGAAAGCTGAGAAGGGAATTCCTCAAACAACAGTTGCTAATCCACTGGCTTTGATAGCTGAAAGGAAGTTTCAAGCTACTTCATATTCACGACAACCGATTGTCGAAGATGTGACGACCTAGAAATTTTTGACCAAATTTAAACTTAATCTTATATGATTTCGACACGATAAGCAAAGTCTGTAATGTGGAGTCTCGAAAATTTTGAAATGATGTTTATACATTCAATTACCTTTTGACTACTCTCGACGATTCACGAACAACTTTGTAAAATAAAAATGTAAATAAATATATATAAATATAAATAATAGTATATGAACAGTTTTAATTAAATAAAAATACATTTTAACTAATTAGAATTAAAAATGTAAAATAATAATTAAAATAATTAAGTTGTTATTAAAATGAATATATGTATATATGGTTTCTATACCTAATTAATATTATATGTATATTACAATATATATATAATATATAAATATTAAATAATCAATATGTGTTATTATGTATATTAGATGTTATTAAATATTACATACCTAATAAAATGTAATATCAACATATTAAATTTACTAAAAGATAAAATATAAATGCCATATTAATATTAATAGTACTTTCATTAAAATAAAGATTTATATTAATATCATTATTAATAGTATTACTAATATTATTATATAGATATGAAATTTAATACAATTAAATTGTTAAAATTATTACTAATATTAGTATTGCTATTATTAATATAATTATTATTATACTCAGTGGTAAATTATAATTTTTTTGTTGACATTTTTAGTTATCATTATTATTATTATTATTACTATTAATATTATCATATTATTATCATTATTCTTTAAAATTACTATTATTATCTTTATAAATAATAATATTATTAATATTATCATTATTAAACTTATTATTAATGATTATCAATATAGTTGATATTAATATTAGTATTATTATTTTTAATATTATAAATAAGATTAAAAGTATTATTATTACTAATATAATTATATTTATTAATAATTAATATGTATAAAATCAGATGCGAATTTAATTCTGTTTCCCATCTCCATTGACGTTATCAGATTTTTTGTTTCTGGTCTGCTAAATCAAGCTGTCGATTTCAATCTACATTACATATCCAAAATTCAGTTAGCAATCCCCTTCAACTTTTTATTTTTTTTATTTTTTTTTCTGTACTCAAAGATTCTTGCTGTCGATGTTCAATTGCTATATAACAAATCGATTCTCTCTGACATTCGACTACAATCATTCAAAAGCAAATAGCATTATCACTTACACATTACCATTTTTATTATTACCCCAAAAATAAAACGAAATTGAAAGAAAAGGAAACCATTCTCTATTCTTGAGTTTTTTTTGTTGCCAAAACTCGATTTCAAATTAAATTTCAAAATCAAACAATGCAGTCTTGTTATAAATCCTTTAATGAAACTATCTGCAAAGTTTCATATTCCAATTCCTAATATCGAATCCAAATTTTCGAGTCAAACTATAATTGCAAAAAGTCAAAAGTTGTGTTCATCACAAAATTCGTAATCGTTTCGAGGTTTCCGGTTAAATTGACGATTGAGAAAGATTCTAGGAGTGATTTTAAACATTTTTTCTATTGTAATCTTTGGCTAAAACATTCTGAAATTCAAAATCATTATTATTTTTTTGAGTCGTAAACAGTACAGCGAGTTGTGTCTTTTTTTTTTTATTTAAGTATCCAACTCAAAGTTATTTACAATTCAATTACAAGTCTTAATTAAACCTTTTTAGTTCACTAGTATTGAGTGTTATTGATTTTGGCCGATTAAGTTTGAAAAGAAGAAGAAGAAGTAATAGAAATAGAACGGACGAGTTTTATATAGTTATGATAGGAATAATTCAGAAAAACAGAAGTAGTGTAATGGTTGGGTGTTGGTTCGGGTTAGCAGGAGGTCTCGAGTTCAATCCCGGCTGGTGACAATTTTTTTAAAACCCATGTCTTTTGAGGTAGAATTTCCATAATTATCATTTTATTATTATCATTATGATTATTATTAAGTATGTTATTATTATTATAAATATTATCATTATCATTATTAACATGAATAATCATTATTAATATAGTTATTATTGTTATCATTACGATTATCTTTACTAGAATTATTATTTTATTTTCATTAAAACTATCATTATTATTATCAGTATTATCTATATCATTATTGTTAAAAATAATTACGTTTAAAAAAATAAAAGTTTTAAAGATATTGTTAAGGTTATAAGTATGTTTTAATCAAATTAACAAAATTTATATAAATATTCATATATAACATGTTAGGTATCTTTATTAAAATACTAATCAAATATATATAACTATATAAATATTAAACATTTTGAATATATACACAAACTAAATAAATATAATATATAATTTAAGCTATAATATATAAACTTGTTGGATTACGATTATATATTTTGATATATATACAAATGATATAGGTTCGTGAATCCGAGGCCAACCATGCATTGTTCAGTTTCGTCATATGTATTTTTACTACAAAATACAGTATAGTGAGTTCATTTGATTCCCTTTTACTCTTTATATTTTTGGGACTGAGAATACATGTGCTGTTTTTATAACTGCTTTATTAAATACTTTTAAAAAATATTTTGAACTGAGAATACATGAGATGATTTTATAAATGTTTGACGAGATAGACACAAGCAAAACATTCCTCGAATGAATCATTATGCAGGCAGAAGTTCTGTGGATTATTATTGAACTAGTTGGACGTTATAATTGCCACTAATTGTTGTGAATATTTCCCCTGATTATTATGGCTTGGTAACCTAAGAATTAGAAAATGGGTATGACCCTAATTTACACGAATCCTAAAGGTAGCTACCGGGTTTAACACCCCCACCCAGAATGTTCACTAGACGGAAGGGCTAGTGGGCGTGGTGTTTAGTACTTCGAAGTTTATATATTATACAGACGAGATGTTCTATTTTGGGGATATTATTGATGCGCATCATATGTTAAGGTCGGTTACCATGTTGAGCAATGAAATCAAATTGAATGTTATGTATCGAGAGAATGATTTTTATACACAGGTTTTGTGTATTATTTTTCTGCACGAGATATGAGTACGGTTATTGAAAAATCGCGAGGCAACCTACGGAGGAGAAAAGGATACGAACCTACTCTGCTAAGCATTATGAAAAAATGGTTTTGTACACGAGATAGGCGTACTGTATTTAAATCTTGTGGTCTATCAAAATGATGAATTTTATTGCTTATGATAAACCTATGAACTCACCAACCTTTTTGCTCATTTATAGTTGGATATATTATGAAATGGTATGCATGTCATCAACTTTTGATGTGATGAAAGTTTGTCTTTTAAAAACGAATGCAATGTTTGTAAAATGTATCATATAGAGGTCAAATACCTCGCAATGAAATCAATTACTATGTAACGTTTATAATCGATATGAACGGGGCATTTCAGTTGGTATCAGAGCGGTGGTCTTAGTGAACCAGGTCTTGCATTACTGTGTCTAACTAATAGTTGTTAAGATGCATTAGTGAGTCTGGACTTCGACCGTATCTGCATGTCAAAAGTTTTGCTTATCATTTCGTGTCAAAAATTACCTTCTTATCATCCTTAGGAAATTACCTACTTATCATTCTTAGTCTAGACACATATTACTGCATTAATTGCATGAATAGTGTATAGACAAAATTCACATCTTAGCGTATCTGCTAATTCATATCTTAGCGTATCTGTTACTGTAAACTTTGCCTGACATATTCCGTAAATTCCTCCGTAATTTACGACATCTCTTGTTTTATATATAGATGTTCTATGTAATTAGAATATCATCCAATATCTGAAAATCATTTCATACTGAAAATCCTTTACTCAATCGTACAAAATGAAACTCGCCATTAGTTCAAGTTCTTCGAAATCCGAAAGCTATTCCGACATGGATGTTCATCTAAGCTCCGAAAGCAGCATCACCAGAATGAATCAACCAATCAGCAATCATCAATTCTGGATGAATTGGGGATGGGTTCGTAGTCGACTTAATCAATGGAGACGAGAAGAAGGCGATCCTTTCCACCAACTGAATTCACCTCTTGACGGAGAACCCGAAGCACTTACCGGTGAACCAGTTCAAAACACCATTTTCACCCTCATTTCTCGAATACCTTGCCACGATTATATTCTATCTAAAATTCTAAACCATATTCATTCGCTCGTTCTGACCGACAATCATCCCGGAATAATATAAGAAGTCAACGAACTTCGCGCTCGAATAATCAATTTGGAGAATATGGTGCAAAATTTACCAGCTTTAGCAACATAATCGGCACCAAAAGTACCATCAATAAACAGCACCAGTGCCATCAACAATCCATGCCTCAACATCTCATTCTGTACCTCGAGTATAATCATCATTCTACGTATCGTTCTACATCAATTATCTTTGTTCTTCATGGTGATTATGTAATCTCTAATGTTTTAGAGATTATGAATTCTAGTTTTAACGGTAAATCAAATGAGATTAATATTATATTAACTCATTAAATCCATGATTACATCTGAAGAAAATATATATGTAAGTATATTTTCATAAAGATTGTAATTAAAAATTCTTTCGTACAAACTGTTAATGATGAAAATATTTTAACGGGAAGGTAATACCCGAGGAATATTTAGACTTCACATTAATAAGTTACACTGTACATTCTTCGAATCTAATTCAACAACCATTTACTATCCTACTTACATCTACAGATATACGAATTCGTTCACCATAGAATAACCATTTTCATTCAATTTCATATTTGAGATTTTGACTTATCAGAATCCAACAAGTGGCATAATGAAGAAAACATTGGACAAAAATAAAATTTGTTAGAAAGAAACAAATTAACTATGAGAAAATTTTGTTAAGGATCCACGCTAACAAAATCCTAGCTAACTGTTCCTAGCTAACTGTTAATTCCTTATTACATTTATTTATTGTAATTTATTTATCGCAATTTTAATTCTCGCAATTTTATTTATCGTTATTTAATTTCTGTTATTTATTTTACGCACTTTAAATATCTTCGTATAAATCAGGACACATATACAATGTTTTGACATATCATATCGACGTCATCTATATATATTATTTGGAATAACTGATAAGGCAAAAAAGGAACATATATTTCATAGCAATATCCCTTCTAAATAATAGGTTTTCATATGTAATTGTATTATATTTTCATTGTAATTGTTTAAATAAATAAGTGCGAAGACAAAAGGCGAAAACGAAGATTTGAAGACGCAAACGTCCAAAAAGCTCAAATGTACAAGATACAATCCAAGTGGTTCAAATTATTGATGAGAAACGTCTAAAAATGACAAGAGTACAAGTTACAAAATGCAAAGTACAAGATATTAAATTGTACGCAAGGACGTTCGAAAATTCGGAACCGAGACATGAACCAACTTTCAACGCTCGACGCAACGGAGCTAAAATTACAAGTTAACTATGCTCAAGAATATAATATAATATTTAAATAATTCATAATAAGAATAATAATAAATAATAAAAAGTTGTTAATTGAGCATAGTTAAGGGGTCATAAGTGAAAATTTCAAATCACCAATTGCCTATAAAATGGAATTCACGGAGTAATGAAAAAATACACCTTTCTTCATATTTCTTTCTCTCTTCTGTAATATGTAATATATAATTATATTATAATTTTGATATAAGTTAATTTTAATAATAAAGTTATGGTTTAGTTGGGTTATTGTAAGAAATGTTTTACGGGTTTTAAGTCGAAATTCTGTCCGTGCAACGCTACGCGATTAATCACCACTGTAAGCTATGTTCTTCCTTTTTAATTTAATGTCTCGTAACTAAGTTATTATTATGCTTATTTGAGCCGAAGTAATCGTGATGTTAGGCTAAAATATTAAGATGGGGTTATTGAACTTTGGACCATAATTAAAGTTTGGGCAAAAGACCGACACTTGTGGAAATTGGACTATTGACTATTAATAGATGGGGGGTATTGTCTAATTGAGTGACAACTCATTGGAGTCTGTTGAACCTATCTTCAAATTAATTAACCTAATAATTAATAATGATTATGGTTGTCCTATTTAGTGACGTTCATATGGAATCTGTTATAATCATTTAATTAATTATTCGGGTTGGGTAATTGATTATTCAAACTGATCAAGTGGGTAAATTAATATTCATATCTAATCAAAACAGGGGTAGATTACATACAGTGATAACTGGTGTAATTGTTGACAGAAGTGATAACTGCGTCACAGTTTAAATTCTTAATTAGTTGGAATATTTGACTTCGGGTATAAGGGTAATTTGACGAGGACACTCGCACTTTATATCTATGACCGATGGACTATTATGGATAAAAACCAGATAGGAATCAAATAAACCATGACAAAGGACAATTAACCCGAGTAACAATTAATTAAAATCAAAACGTTAAACATCATGATTACGGAAGTTTAAATAAGCATAATCCTTTTATTTCATATTCTATCGCAATTTTATTTATTGTTATTTTATTTATCGTCATTTATTTATTTTACGCACTTTAATTATTGTCATTTATCTTTACGCTTAAAAATATAAAATCGACAAACCGGTCATTAAACGGTAAAAACCCCCCTTTTATAATAATATTACTACTTATATATATATATTTATATAAATATAGTTTTATAAAAATATAGTACGTAATCACTAGCTCCCTGTGGAACGAACCGGACTTACTAAAAACTACACTACTCTACGATTAGGTACACTGCCTATAATGTTGTAGCAAGGTTTAGGTATATCCCATCCGTAAATTAATAAAACTTGTGTCATATTTTGTAGTATTTTGTATTAAAAATAATACTATTTCGTACCCTCACGCTACTTCATCAAGTTTTTGGCGCCGCTGCCGGGGAGCGCTAAAACGCTATATTTTTAATTTATATCTGTAAAAATATAGTTATAAAAAAAAAGTAATTTCGGGGACACTTTTTGTGTTTTCACGGGGTATTTAAGTTTTTTTTTAGTTTTTGATTGATTAAAGATATATTAATTTAAATATAATAATTTAATAAATATAATAATATAATAATATTGAAATAAAATATAATAATATAATAATATTTTAGAATCAAATTTGATACGTAAAAGTTTTAAAAGTTTTAAAAAGTCGTATTTATTAAATATTTCAGGGGTATATTATGTAACTTGCAATTAATAATTTCTATCATGTCGCTTTCATGTGAATAGTAAATCAATTAATTTCTTTTCATTTACTATTCATGAATAGTAAATGAGTTAAAAAAAGTTTTGAAAAAAAATAATAATAATAAAAAAAATTATTAATTCCTTTAAAAAAATCATTTTTTTTTTAAAAAAAAATTCGTTTAAAAAAAAAAATTTGTAAAAAAAATCGTTTTTTTTTAAAGAAAAATTTTTTAAAAAAAAAGTTTTTTAAAAAAAATATATATAAAAAAAAAATTTGAAAAAAAAAATTTTAAAATCCTTAAAAAACGAAATATAAAAAAAAAATTAAAAAAAAAGTTTTTTTTTTATTACCTTTAGATTTTTAGACTCTAGTTACAATTTTTAGTATTAAGTTTAGTTTTGCCATAGTTATTTTTATTTCTAGAATTTTTAGTTTTGCCGTAAAATCCCTTAAGTGCTTATTCCTTAGACTAAGATTTATGTGCTTTAGAATTTTGCGACGCCGTTTTTCGCGCTACTTTCTTATTTTTATTTTTCGACGCCTATTTTTCGACCTTTTATTTTTCGACCTTTTTCGACGCGCAATCTTTTTCTTTCTTATTTCTCGCTATTCTAGTTTTAGGACATAGATTTTTATTCTACTTCTTATCTAAATTTCTTAAAATTACGAAAATTTATTTTAAGTGGTTAAATTGATAGACATCAAAATTTTCTGGTTCGTAGTAATAGTTGGATTTGTACGTGGACCGGGTTATTGGAGCCAAACAGTCCTCAATTATATTGAGACCAAACGAATCCTGCCCCTCTGCTGCATCTTTTGGCTATTCGAAACGTGGGCAAAATCAGAAAAGTCTATTAATTGGACAACTTATATAAGTTTTTCTATTTTTATAACTAATAGGATATTCTGTGAATGCACCGAGCAAAACGTTCACTACCTTTCATACATTCACTACCTGTAACTCGATCAAGACATCTAGCCAATATTATCGCCGTTGCTTTTTCTTTAGAATCATCATCTAGACGACCAAGTACTCCAACTCAAATTTCCGATAATCCAATTTTTAAACCCTAAATATAAAGGCTCTCACAACCAAGAACCCGGAGGATATTCAAGGACAATTCCAAGATCCTGAACCACTAATCATTCCTCCTGAACCACAAACCGTTAAATCAGAATCTTCTAGTGATTCGTATTCAACAAATTCAATTATGGAAGTAACGGAACCTCTAAGTATGGAAGATCGAATGAGAGCCACACGCACGGGCCAAGGCCACGCCATTATTCAGCCAGATGTTAGAGCATCAGATTTTGAAATCAAAGGACAAATCCTACACATGATCACCAATCAGTGCCAATTTGGTGGTACAACAAAAGAAGATCCAAACGAACATCTTCGAACTTTTAATCGGATTTGTAATCTCTTTAAAATCCGAGAAGTTGAGGATGAAACTATTTATCTTATGTTGTTCCCATGGACTTTAAAGGGAGAAGCCAAAGATTGGTTAGAATCATTACCTGAAGGAATGATTGACACACGGGATGTTTTAGTTGAGAAATTTCTTCAAAGATTCTTTCCGGCATCTAAAGCCGTGAGACTTCAAGGAGAAATTGCCACGTTCGTGCAAAAACCAAATGAAACATTATATGAGGCGTGGACAAGATTCGGAAGGATGTTGAGAGGATGTCCTCAACACGGATTAGATACTTTTCAAATAGTGCAAATCTTCTATAAAGGCGTAAACATCGCTACACGAAAAGATATCGACACAGCAGCTGGTGGTTCTATTATGAAGAAAACCGAAACTGATGCTTACAAAATTATTGATAACACTGCTTCCCACTCACATGAATGGCACCAAGAAAAAGATATCGTTAGATCATCTAAAGCAGCTAGAGCCGATTCTAGCCATAACTTTGATTCTGTTTCCGCAAAAATAGATGCTTTCGAGAGACGAATGGAAAAGATGACTAAAGACATTCACGCAATACGAATCAGTTGTGAGCAATGCGGTGGACCACACTTAACGAAAGATTGTAATGTTGAACAAACGACGGAACAACGTGAGAATGTTTCCTACATGAACCAAAGGTCGGGAAATAATTATCAACCGCCAAGGCTAAACTTCAATTGAAATCAAAACATTCTTTACAATCCAAATGGAACCAACAATAACTCGTACAACCAACAAGGTACGAATAACCAACCAACTCAAAACAACACTTTCAATCAACAAAGACCTGGCTTATATAAACCACCACAACAAACCGACGAGAAGAAGTCAAATCTGGAAGAAGTGGTATTTAAGCTAGTTGAATCTCAAACACAATTTATTGAAACTCAAACCCAAACAAATGAGAGGTTTGATCAGTCATTTAGAAGTCAACAAGCTTCTATTTTGAATCTAGAAAAACAAGTAGGTACTCTTGTTAGATTGATGAGTGAAAGGGAACAAGGAAAGCTACCGAGTAATAATGAAGTAAATCCTCGGAATGAAAATGTTAATATGGTTTCAACAAATTCTGAAAAACCAGCATCAGAAGATGGGGAGGTTTTAGATGTAAGTAACAATGAAGAAGTTACAACACCACCACCACCCGAGTATGTAAAGCCAGTGGTGGCACCTTACAGACCACCCATCCCGTTTCCAAGAAAAGGAGTTGAGTATGAGCAAGTAATAGGTAATAAAGTTTGTGATACCTCTGGAAAGAAGAAGAAGAAGAATAAAAAAGTGCAAGAAACAAAAACAGTAGAAGTAAACCCGGTGAAGACAGTTCCACCAAATCCTCCACCTAGGGTAGGTGATCCGGGTGAATTTATTGTTCCTTGTCTACTTAGTGACTGTGTCATGTATGATGCACTAGCAGATTTAGGTTCAAGTGTGAGTGTTATGCCTCTTTCATTATATAAGAGATTAGGTGTAGGTGAGTTAACTCCAACGGATATGAGTGTTCGACTCCTTGATCAAACCATTAAGCACCCAGTTGGAATTGCTGACAACCTACCCGTTCAAGTAGGTAATTTAACCTTTCTAGTCGAATTCATTGTCATTGACATAGAAGAGGACTCAAACGTTCCTCTAATTTTAGGTCGACCATTCTTAGCGTCCACCGGGGCGTTATTTGATGTAAGAAAGGGTAGAATGACACTTAGTAATGATGAGAAATCGATCACCTTTATGATTCGAAAGTCTAAATCTCCACCAACCAAAACCGTTGAACCAGCGGAAACGATTGGTAAGAACCATGTTGTTTTACCAACTCCAACGGTAGTGCTTAACAATAATAAAACGCCTAAGTGTGGGGAAAATGAAGTAACACCTAATGATGACCTGATAACAAAGAACCCCGTTGTTGATACGAAATTAAATGATCCCGTTATTAATAGTTCAATGAAGAAACTTATTAAACGGATTCGCGATGCTAGAACCAAGGGGAACTCTAAGTTATATAACCGGTTAGTATCCAATCTATCGCCTAAAGAAAAGGCGAAACTAGTTGAAATTGTGGATATTACACAGGAATCCGACCAATGGCTTAAAAAAAGAGTCATAGATATGCAAGTTGATTATGGTCCAAGAGAAATTGACGATGAAGTTATTCACAATTTCGACACCACATCTACCCCTAAGTGTGAGGAGATTCAAATATTCTAAAAAGAAAATGCTGTTTGGAGTTAGTTGTTCTATTCTCGTGTAGTTCCGAGAATGGAATCCGATTGGTCTTTTCCACTAGCAGACACTAAAGAACTAGTTTTCTCCCCCCATTCTGAATTTTTTTTTGTTTTTTAGGTTTTATATGAAATTAATATGTTTTCTTTTTAAGTTTTGTGTGAATTTAAAAATAAAAATTTACTTTATTTCATTAAGTTGAAAAAAAATGATTTCTAAAATTCGTCGTGAGTTGAAGACTAGGTCGTTGAGCCGAAATTACTTTACCCGAGGGCGGGGCGAAAAATTTTGTCATCATTATTTTTAATTTTATTGATTTAAAGTATGCAAAAAATAAAAAATATTTGATTTTATAAATTTTTGAACGTGGGGTAATAAACCCAACTTTAAAAATATGTATATATGTTTGTATTTTATCATGTAAACAACAGGGTAAAACAACGCACTTTCAAAGACTAACATTAAGTTCAGCAAAAGCTACTGATTTTGACGACAAGATGCAAAACAACAAATGTGATATAATAAATGAAGGAATGAACGATGAGGCGCGCCATCTATCATTCGACGAGCTTTGTAATTACAAACTGGGTATTTTTAATCACTTTCCTACACTAATCACCCTCATGAATTTATAATTATAGTCTGATTTCATGCAAATGAGGGCATTGCATGATCTCAAGTGTGGGGAAGGGTTATAAATTCTCTCGGGTTTATACTTGGTTTATTTTCCAAATTTTATGAAAATTTGAAAAATTTTCAAATAAATGAATTCAAAATCATGTTTATACATATTTATGAACGATAAAACTAGGTGTTAATGCCGAAATTATTGTTACCTCGAGGACATAAATTGAGAAACAACCCAAAACGCTTGAATTCATTTAAAATGGGATAGAAGAGAATAAAAAGGCAAATAAAAGAATAAATAAAAGCTAAGTGTGGGGAGAATGTACCAAGTTATTCAATTAAAAACTATCTATCACATTTTTGTATAAGAATTATTGCAGGTACTTTTGCTTTGGACGATACTAATCAGTTTTACCCGGTTTACTGTAATATATTTTAAAGAAAGATGGATCTACACAATGAATCAATTCCATCATTAAAAGGAAGTAAAGTCTTCCGAAAAAGACACGCGCTTCTTGATTTAGGTCAAGAAGTTGTCGTCCAGACCAGCTGTAGGTTGACGAAAAATCTAGAAAAGTCATCTCTAAAATCAGCAGGAAATCCACGGACCTCAACATCAAACAGGGTCGCCAAGTGGTCAGATTTATCCTAACCATGAGAAGGATTTATCTCGTACAATGGGGGGGCACCGTGCAAATTAGCTTGATAAGACTAATGAATCAGATCCCCAGAAAGGATAATCTCCTTAAAGATTAAAAATCAGCGTTTAAGACTGATATTACTCAATCCTTGAGATTGACCTTAAAGATTGAGAATTCAAACTCATGGAATTCGATGATATCTAAACTCGAGCTTGAACGAGAAAATATTTTGATCAAAATACAAACCGATTTGTTTTCTGAAAACCTATTTTCAATGCGTTCATTACCATTGAACGTAAAATCCTAAAAATTCATTGGAATTCATTAGGTCACCTGAACCAAATCGGGTGTCAACCGTAAGAACGGTGGTTGCATAGCATGGTCGGAGACAGGACCTTGTGCCAAACCAACAAATTATAAGGGTGAGCTTTACTATTGCTCCTACAAAGGATAGTAAAAGCATCCGACACGTTTTTGGACCATAATTAAAAGCATGTCACGGGACATTGCCTTAACAGTTTCTTGTTCATCGCTTTCCTTTACAACCGGACGGTAGTTTGCCGAAAGGTAATATACGGAACAAGTAAACTGGACGTGTTGCTTTCCCAATACAAGGTTAGCAAGTGGGTAACACAAAACCACAAGTGTTGAGCTAAAATTTTCAAATCTGAAACCCACACAACCCACAAAAATATTTTGCAAACACCGGTGAAGGGTTATTCCGGAAAACTTATCTAGGGTAAAAGATAGATTAAATTTTCAAAAAGATCAAATGTTTTCATAAAGATCCAATTTCCTTAAGGATCTACATTTTCATAGTCATGTGAGACTGTAAACCACCTTTCAAATGTGCACTTTGCTTTAGAAACCGAAAGTAAATCGGCTATTTGATTGCATGTGTCGTTGACCTAAACCCGAGGCAACTGTGGATGACACACCCACCTTTAACCATGGTTCTATCGTTACTATCATTGTTTATACCACCATATCAAAATCACTGATGTACAAAGTGTGATGAATAAAAAAGTGATTCATGTATGTTTTTATTTCAAGTTCTGTATTGCTTGAGGACAAGCAACGCTCAAGTGTGGGGATATTTGATAAGGCAAAAAAGGAACATATATTTCATAGCAATATCCCTTCTAAATAATAGGTTTTCATATGTAATTGTATTATATTTTCATTGTAATTGTTTAAATAAATAAGTGCGAAGACAAAAGGCGAAAACGAAGATTTGAAGACGCAAACGTCCAAAAAGCTCAAATGTACAAGATACAATCCAAGTGGTTCAAATTATTGATGAGAAACGTCTAAAAATGACAAGAGTACAAGTTACAAAACGCAAAGTACAAGATATTAAATTGTACGCAAGGACGTTCGAAAATTCGGAACCGAGACATGAACCAACTTTCAACGCTCGACGCAACGGAGCTAAAATTACAAGTTAACTATGCTCAAGAATATAATATAATATTTAAATAATTCATAATAAGAATAATAATAAATAATAAAAAGTTGTTAATTGAGCATAGTTAAGGGGTAATAAGTGAAAATTTCAAATCACCAATTGCCTATAAAATGGAATTCACGGAGTAATGAAAAAATACACCTTTCTTCATATTTCTTTCTCTCTTCTGTAATATGTAATATATAATTATATTATAATTTTAATATAATTTAATTTTAATAATAAAGTTATGGTTTAGTTGGGTTATTGTAAGAAATGTTTTACGGGTTTTAATTCGAAATTCTGTCCGTGCAACGCTACGCGATTAATCACCACTGTAAGCTATGTTCTTCCTTTTTAATTTAATGTCTCGTAACTAAGTTATTATTATGCTTATTTGAGCCGAAGTAATCGTGATGTTAGGCTAAAATATTAAGATGGGGTTATTGAACTTTGGACCATAATTAAAGTTTGGGCAAAAGACCGACACTTGTGGAAATTGGACTATTGACTATTAATAGATGGGGGGTATTGTCTAATTGAGTGACAACTCATTGGAGTCTGTCGAACCTATCTTCAAATTAATTAACCTAATAATTAATAATGATTATGGTTGTCCTATTTAGTGACGTTCATATGGAATCTGTTATAATCATTTAATTAATTATTCGGGTTGGGTAATTGATTATTCAAACTGATCAAGTGGGTAAATTAATATTCATATCTAATCAAAACAGGGGTAGATTACATACAGTGATAACTGGTGTAATTGTTGACAGAAGTGATAACTGCGTCACAGTTTAAATCCTTAATTAGTTGGAATATTTGACTTCGGGTATAAGGGTAATTTGACGAGGACACTCGCACTTTATATCTGTGACCGATGGACTATTATGGATAAAAACCAGATAGGAATCAAATAAACCATGACAAAGGACAATTAACCCAAGTAACAATTAATTAAAATCAAAACGTTAAACATCATGATTACGGAAGTTTAAATAAGCATAATCCTTTTATTTCATATTCTATCGCAATTTTATTTATTGTTATTTTATTTATCGTCATTTATTTATTTTACGCACTTTAATTATTGTCATTTATCTTTACGCTTAAAAATATAAAATCGACAAACCGGTCATTAAACGGTAAAAACCCCCCTTTTATAATAATATTACTACTTATATATATATATTTATATAAATATAGTTTTATAAAAATATAGTACGTAATCACTAGCTCCCTGTGGAATGAACCGGACTTACTAAAAACTACACTACTCTACGATTAGGTACACTGCCTATAATGTTGTAGCAAGGTTTAGGTATATCCCATCCGTAAATTAATAAAACTTGTGTCATATTTTGTAGTATTTTGTATTAAAAATAATACTATTTCGTACCCTCACGCTACATCATCAATAACCATAGACACTCTATATGCGGTAATGCTTGAGTTAGCTATACAGGGTTGAGGTTGATTCTAAATAATATATATACTTTGAGTTGTGATCGAGTCTGAGACATGTATATAATGGGTCACGACACTTATTAATTAATTCGAATATTATATATTAAATTATATATGAATTGTTGACCTACTAATTGTAGACTACTAATTGTGGACTAATAACATTGGACAATTAAAATGAATTAAAATATTGATTATAACATATGAAACTAAACATTTCTTCAAGTTTGCCACTTGATTTCATCTTAAACTTCATTTGTATCTTGACGATTACAATCTGCGTTCAAACCTTTCATGATTCTTAAAAACACCTCAATCGAGAGGATGAACCAACCGCACTTCATCTACGGAAGAAAAGATTGATGCACATAGTTATGCACCTGAAAACACTCGGAACCTGAGTAAACATTTAACACGTATCTGTGCTAGCTCCTTTGGCGTTGTTATTACCGAAAATAACTTTGCAATTCCTTTTCAAATTAGCCAATTTTGTCACAGCTTCAGCAAATCAACATCGACCTTTCATTCGAAACAGACTTATTATAACCTCGATATATACGTTGCCCTTTCATCTGTTGGGATTTAACAAGTTTCAAAATGCTTAAAACATAATAAGAATCAAACTTAGCGGAAGCATGTAATTACCAATTTTAGACTTGTTAAACTTTAACCAATTAAAGTTAAATCCCAATTAGGATCAAGTTGTGAAACATACTTACAAACTACAAGATAGATAAGAGATTATACCTTCTCCAAGCTATGTAGTTGATGATGAAGAAGATGATGATGAATGGAGCTTCAAAAGTATGAAACCTCAAGTTGTTATACCCCAAACTTTGCACCAACACCTTGCAAATTGGTTAGGATTTGTTAACACTTGAATTTGGCTTGCAAGGATCAAAATTTGAACCCTCTTTTTCCCTTAAAAAGTCACGGCATTCAGCAGCAGCAAACCAAGTTTTGTGCAGTTTTTTTTTTTGATCTTTTGATGTGTATGTGCAAGTGTGTTCCTTGAAAGAGTCAAGCCTTGCATGTTATAGAAGAATGGCCCTTGTAATTGACCAAGAAAAGGAATCTTAGCATGTGTACTAGAGTCCCAATGCCTCTTCCATACATTTAAATAAAATGGTTTTATAAAATATGATTTTATAAAACAAGACATATTTTATAAACTTGCTCATTTAATAAACTTGTTTTTATAAAATTAAATTTTATAAAACATATTTATATAAACTTGCAATTTATAATTTATGTATACTTATTTATAAAATTCATTTTTTATGAATTCCATATTATAAGTTATGTTAACATTATTTTATAAAACCAATTTTATAAAATGTAACATAATTTTATTAATTATTTAACCTATAAATAATTAAATTCTTATTATATAAATTATTCCATAACTTATATACACACATCAAGTAATATTATTTAAGAAAACCATTTTTCTTAAATTTCAAGTGTTGCGTAATTTTAATCAACGATTCAATCGTTAAGATCAAAATACGATTAAGGTGTCAGTAAGCTTGTTATTGGGTATGACCCGACTTGGATCAAAACATAATGGCCACATTAATTTAATATGTCTCTCGGGCATACGAAATTCCATCAATCTCCCATTTGCACGAGAAACATGAGAAATTAATGCAAGTGATGGATACCACCTAACGACCGTCCACCACCCCCAATATGTTATGACTTTGTGCCATTCAATAGCATCATCCCTTTTGAGTTCCCATCTCGAATATGAATAGGTGAATCTTTCATAATATCCTTTCGTCCTAGATGTCATGTTAAATCCAAGGGATACAGAGTGATCACTCCCTTTTAGATTTAACTTTATCAGGCCTTAGACATCTGACTCTCAACGAATAAGAGGGACAAATTCCATCTTGACTACATATGTCCCAAATATATACCTTGCACTATACCTGAGCTCTTCCTTATGAACTACCATATTTCAGAATAGCGAAGGAAAGAATCAAGGCACAATACTCGATAAATATTCGAACCCAATATGTATCTCAGGTCAGAGGATACAATGATCTTCGCCTTTACTCAAGATTACACGTGATCAACCACAAAGGCTCCATTCAGTAAATCTTGAGGGCGGCTCTTCCAATATTTGTATCCCATAAATATCTATGAACCTTGGTTGCAACCTTGCCCCACATTTATTCCGTGAATGTATACCAATCCAAGTTCATAATAGTCTAAACCTCACACTTGTTCCCACAAATGTGATCGACTACGGAATTTAGAATAATTACTTATTCCTGGATAAAATATGCAAAATAGTAACTTAACTCAAAATAAATTAAACCATAATTATATTAATGAGTTTGAACAATTTCGTTCCATTACAATACTTAAAACAGATCATGACCAATCACTAGAATATCGAAGCCCTAAAGCACAAACATGTCCTGCATGTTTTGATCCATGTAAGAGCTTCGTGAGTGGATCCTCTATGTTAAGATCTGTGTGAACTTTGCGAATACATATCTTTCACTTTTCAACTTCATCCCTTATGTAGTTGAATCTCCGCTCAATGTGACGGGTCTTTTGATGAGCACGAGGTTCTTTGATTTGAGCAATCGCACCCTCGTTGTCACAAAAGATCTCAAGAGGGACCTGAATGGAAGGGACTACTCCTAAGTCATCGATGAATTTCTTCATCCATGCAGCTTCCTGAGCTGCCAATGAGGCGGCAATGTACTCTGACTCTGTAGTAGATAATGCAACAACATCCTGCTTTGAACTCTTCCAAGAGACCGCGCCTCCATTTAATGTGAAGACATAACCGGATTGTGACCGAGAATCGTCACGATCAGTTTGGAAACTCGCATCCACGTAACCTTTTACAGCGAGTTCCTCCTCACCAGACCCATATATTAGAAACATATCCTTAGTCCTCCTAAGGTATTTCAATATACTTTTAATAGCAATCCAATGACTGTTTCCTGGGTTATTCTGGTATCTACTTGTCAGGCTAAGAGCGCATGACACATCCGGTCTAGTGCATATCATTGCATACATGATTGACCCAATAGCAGACGCATATGGGACTTTCTTCATTCTCTCCTGTTCATCTTTCGTGGTGGGGCACTGAGATGAACTGAGAAGTGTTCCCTTTTGAATGGGTACCAAACCTTTCTTAGAGTTCTCCATCTTGAACCTTTTCAAGATCTTTTCAATGTATGCACTTTGATTCAAACCTATTAGTTTCTTGTATCTATCCCTGTAGATCCCAATCCCCAAAACGGAAAGCGATCTTGACATCCATTTGCCATATTTCATAATCATAATGAGCAGCAATGGCGAGTAATATCCTAATAGACTTTAGCATTGCCACAGGCGAAAAAGTTTCATCATAGTCAACCCCTTGAGTTTGAGTGAAACCTTTTGCTACAAGTCTGGCTTTATATGTATCCAAGTTTCCATGTATGTCGGATTTCATTTTGAAAAGCCATTTACAATCAACTAGCCTTGAGCCAGTAGGTTGTTCAACAAGTTCCCAAACTTGGTTGTCATACATGGATTGCATCTCAGCGTTCATGGCTTCCTGCCATTTATCCTTATCAATCCTTGATAAGGCATCTTGGTAGTTTATTGGTTCATCCAAATCAACCACATAGCAACCATCCATGAGAAACCTATATCTCTCAGGAGGATTACTAATCCTACCAGATTTGCGAACGTCTTGTGTATTTCGATCATCCATTTGATCACTCTCAACATTTTCATGTTGAGTGCTAGTGTCAACCAATTGTGTATCATCTATTTGATCTTGAACCTCTTCAAGATCTATATTCCTTTCACTATTTCCTTCCACTAGGAACTTAGTTTCAAGGAATTCAGCCTTTCGAGCAACAAATACATTTTGCTCGGTTGGATCATAGAAATAGTATCCCATATCATCCTTGGGATATCCTATGAAGATACACTTCGTGGATCGAGCATTCAACTTATTAGGGACGTAATGCTTAGGATAAGCTTCACATCCCCATACCTTTAAGTATGATAGAGATTGAGGTTTTCCAAACCACATCTCATGAGGAGTTCGTTCCACTTTCTTGGTTGGGGCCATATTTAGAATACGAGTCGCGGAGCATAAACAATAACCCCAAAATGATAGAGGCAACGAGCTTCTAGCCATCATAGATCGAACCATATCCATTAGGGTTCGGTTCCTCCTTTTATAAACTCCATTAAGTTGGGGTGTTCCAGGAGGAGTAAGCTGCGAGATAATCCCACAGCTTTTAAGATGATCTTGGAAAGCATCGCTTAGGTATTCACCTCCTCTATCGGTACGAAGTACCTTGATTGTCTTATTGAGTTGATTTTGTACTTCGTTTTGATATTCCTTGAATGCTTCAAAAGTTTCGTCCTTGTGTCTTAATAAGTAGACATATCCGAAACGACTAAAGTCATCAATGAAAGTAACGAAGTATCTTTCACCATTCCTAGTTATGGGATTATAGGGTCCACATACATCTGAGTGTATTAATCCCAATAAGTCCTTAGCCCTTTCATAGGTCCCTTTGAAAGGTGCTTTAGTCATTTTGCCTTGTAAACAAGATTCACATACATCAAATGAGTCTAGTTCATTTGATTTCAAAAGGCCATTCTTTTGAAGTGTATGCATTCGATTCTTGTTTATGTGACCAAGGCGGCAATGCCATAAGTAGGAATCACTCAAATCCCTTTTGAGTTTCTTGGTGTTTGCATGGTATATCGAGCTATTGTATGATGTGTCATCATGAACCAATTCATAAATACCATTCGAAGGCGAAGCCTTAAAATAGAACACATTATCTAAAGAAACATGGATATCATCATTAATAAAATTAAGATTAAAACCATATTGTTTCAGACGGGATACAGAAATAAGGTTTCGAGATAAATCGGGTGCATACAAAACATTTTTCAAAATAAGCTCCAAACCACTTGGTAGCTTCAAAACAAAGTCTCCTTGAGCTTTCACTTGCACCCTTGCTCCATTTCCCATGAAGAGACTTGTTGTTCCCACTTCTTGATCACTTCTTTTGAACCCCTGCAAAGAATTGCAAATATGAGTTTCACATCCTGTGTCTAATACCCATGTATTAGAAGAAGTAATACTAAGCTTAATGTATACCATATATACATTACCTGAGGTTTGCCCTGCATCCCTCTTTTCTTTCAACTCTTTTAGGTAGACCAGACAATTGCGTTTCCAGTGACCCATTTCACCGCAACCAAAGCACGGATCTTCCTTGGGATTAGCCTTTCCGGCAACCTTTTTCTTCTTGTTATTGTTGGTTGGGGTAACCATCTTCCCCTTTCCCTTGCCCTTGCCTTGGTAGGTGGGTCCTTTCCTCTTAGCCGCCTTCGGCTTAGAAGTGTTGTTGCCTTTGGACCCGCCTTCATTGATCATAAACATGGGTGAAGCCCTTTTACCCATGCTCGCTTCGGCCGTCTTAAGCATGGCGTGTAATTCACCAATGCTCTTATCCCATCCATTCATATTGTAATTCATTACAAATGTGTCAAACCTCTTTGACAAGGAGTTAAGGATAAGGTCCGTGGATAATTCATTAGACACGTTGCAGTTTAGACGGTTTGCTCGATCAATTAGGCTTTTCATCTTAAGGACATAAGATGAAACGGATTGGGAGTCGTCCATCCGACATGCATGAAGCGCTCGAACCGTTTCGAAGCGCTCGACACGAGCTTGTTGAAGGAACATCTCCTTCAACTGTGTGATCATGTCATATGCACTATGATGCTCAAAATCCTTTTAGAGTTTGGGTATTATAGTCCAAAGCATGAGGCAAGAAACTTGCACCGAATCAGTGCAATATTTCTCCCAATAAGCCATGCCTTCCGTATCATCCTCGTCCGGTTGATCGGGAATGGGGTCTTCCAACACATACGCCCTGTCCTCTAGTTTGAGGAAAATTCTTAGATTGCGGAACCAATCTATGAAGTTCGTATGGTTGAGTTTTTCCTTTTCGAGGATTGACCTCAACGATAGGTTGTTAAAGTTTATTGGTGCGTTTGGAATGTTGCTGTTATTGGCGGCCATCTACAAAATTTAACAAAGTTGTTTAAGTATTAATTTTAATTTAACAATCAATACCCTTTAAATCCAATTGATATTTATTAAATTTTAGAATCCAACGGTAAACCAAATTTCGGTTAGGTTACCTTTATCCCGTCATTTGATTTAGCTAGGTAGTCATTGTATGACAATTGCAATCCTTTTGCAACTTCTAAGTTATGGGATCATGCAATCCTTTTGCATGGCATATTAATCCCATCAACGCCTATTTGTTCCTCATGCTTCGGTGACCCTAAGTTCATGATTCCCAAATCAAGTCGTCCTACTTGTGTAAACATGTAAATTTAACATACAAGTGGTTAGGTGACCTTTATCCCACAAGTGTGCGAAATTCGCCTTAATCATATTAGTTTGCTCATAACGATTAGGTGACCTTTATCCCATTATGAGTTCCCTAATATTTTTAAGTGTCACACAAAAGGATGACGTTTAACTTGTTTGCCTTGTCGATTAAGGGATTTTAAGTTTCCATTAATTCTAGTTTAAGAAAACTTTTATGCCATACACCAACATGCATTTAGTGCATGGTTTATTTGAAATCCATTTTCAAGTCTTGTAATTTTAGCCAATTACTTGATATAAACCATTTTATATATGATCCTTATCATGTTCTTAATAACCGTTAATTAATGTCCTTTTAGCCATTTTTAATTTAACCATTTAAATTGACGTTTTGCATGTCGTTTATTAATGTCTAATTTAACCAATTAAATTGCCATTTTACTTGTTGTTGACTTGTGTGATTAACTTGTAGCATACAAACATACAATCCACAATCATACAAAAAACAACCATGCATGCAAAATTAATGTGTTCACAATCAAGCCATTTTGATAGACATTTGTTTAGCTGAAAACAAATGTCACCGTTAAGGGTTATAACACAAAGTAGGAGATTTTAAATCTCCCACTTAATCATCCAAATGCTTGTACTTGTGTTCTTCAAGTCTTCATCATCTTCATCTTTTTACAAAATATATATCCTAATACATTTTGTCTAAAATTCAAATTAAAACCTAATCTATTTTACATGCCAAATATAAAATAAATTACATAACCAAATGAATATTATTACAAACCAATTGAATGAATAATTACAAAAATTTTGAAATTAACAAATCAACCAAACAAACATTCATACAACCACAAGGTCAAGGCATTGATTGTGAACTTCAACATACAACAAATATGACTAAAATGGAAGAGCCCAAACCCATTAAATGCAAAATCAAACCCACCCAAAACACAAAGTTTTTGCATTTTACTTGCATGCATGTTCATAAAATGCAAAATAATAGTGGGTTTAATATATCATCTCGAAGCATATTCCATCAACTTTGGCTCTAGATACCATTGTTGGGATTTAACAAGTTTCAAAATGCTTAAAACATAATAAGAATCAAACTTAGCGGAAGCATGTAATTACCAATTTTAGACTTGTTAAACTTTAACCAATTAAAGTTAAATCCCAATTAGGATCAAGTTGTGAAACATACTTACAAACTACAAGATAGATAAGAGATTATACCTTCTCCAAGCTATGTAGTTGATGATGAAGAAGATGATGATGAATGGAGCTTCAAAAGTATGAAACCTCAAGTTGTTATACCCCAAACTTTGCACCAACACCTTGCAAATTGGTTAGGATTTGTTAACACTTGAATTTGGCTTGCAAAGATCAAAATTTGAACCCTCTTTTTCCCTTAAAAAGTCACGGCATTCAGCAGCAGCAAACCAAGTTTTGTGCAGTTTTTTTTTTATCTTTTGATGTGTATGTGCAAGTGTGTTCCTTGAAAGAGTCAAGCCTTGCATGTTATAGAAGAATGGCCCTTGTAATTGACCAAGAAAAGGAATCTTAGCATGTGTACTAGAGTCCCAATGCCTCTTCCATACATTTAAATAAAATAGTTTTTTAAAATATGATTTTATAAAACAAGACATATTTTATAAACTTGCTCATTTAATAAACTTGTTTTTATAAAATTATATTTTATAAAAAATATTTATATAAACTTGCAATTTATAATTTATGTATACTTATTTATAAATTTCATTTTTTATGAATTCCATATTATAAGTTATGTTAACATTATTTTATAAAACCAATTTTATAAAATGTAACATAATTTTATTAATTATTTAACCTATATATAATTAAATTCTTATTATATAAATTATTCCATAACTTATATACACACATCAAGTAATATTATTTAAGAAAACCATTTTTCTTAAATTTCAAGTGTTGCGTAATTTTAATCAACGATTCAATCGTTAAGATCAAAATACGATTAAGGTGTCGGTAAGCTTGTTATTGGGTATGACCTGACTTGGATCAAAACATAATGGCCGCATTAATTTAATATGTCTCTCGGGCATACGAAATTCCTTCATCGTCATCGTTACCAGAGAACCGTTTATATCCCACCACATTAGCAGTAAACTTACCAGCAACTTCATTGATCTTTGATTTTCCGAAAAATCATTATATTCATTGAAACCCTATCATGTACTCATCTGCATCTTGTAACGTTAATTGTCATACCAAAAAGCTTCAATCATTATTCTCAAATTTCACAGCAATTCTACGCCAACAGTTATATATTTATATATATACATATAACATTTATCTCTTAGAATTTTGATCTTCCATTCTGAAATTCTGAAAAGCATCTGGTCTGTGAATCAATACTCGGAATGTTGAAAAAGCTGAAAGAAGCAATAAAAACTGTAAATGACTTTAACAGTCGGAAGTTTGATGATAAAGAATAGTGTGTTGGCAAAGTTCAGAAAAAGTTTGAAACTGGAAAACGGATTGAGCAAATCATGAAGGAGACCAAGGACAAATACAAGGACCAAACCCTGTATTTAAATAATTTAAATGATTCAGTATCTGCTGAAGTCATTAACAAATACCTTGCTCCTGACTCTAAATCTTTACGAACAAATCTTCGTCATCATCCATTAATTTTAGAAATTCTAAGATATCATCGTATCTTTCATTATAGATATCCTCGATACTTCTGAATATATTTTCATAACTATTCTTATCTGAAATCATTTAGCTTTTCACGATATCAGTGTTACATCATAAAGGAAACTATTTTAGTTTCTAAATTCTGAAAGATTCAAATTTAAAATATGAATGTTTTTGAAGTAGTGTTGGGAAATGATGCCTGAGTTAGTATAATATAATGACACTTGATCAACGTAATTATATTATAGTAAGTCATGCTGAGTTTCTAATGAAACGTGATGATTCACAGATTATAACATCATCATGTGCCATGTTACATGACTCTTACATTCTATCTAATCTCCAAACATATCAAGAACGTATCTTCCTGATAGTTCTATCTTTTCTCATGACTTCTGGTAATTTGAAATGTTAGACTGAGCAATCGAGACATATTATGGCATTTAAGCAAAGAAAATTCTAATTTCTTTAATTATCGAAGAACCAAATCTTATTACGAAGATTTTCTCTAAATCCCTTGAATTCCGGAAATCAACTGTGACTACGTCACCTGTTAAGATGAACTTGCATTTATTCATTTCACTCTTTTGTGATAGCTTCACTCATACGCTTTGAGTAATCGAATCATTTTATTTATATTACTCTATGGTAATAAAATTCTATGTAATTAACACATATTTTTCATGAAGACATTCTTATTGTCAGCCATGACGATCCTAATCAAATTTTGGGATGAAATTTCTTTAACGGGTAGGTACTGTGACGACCCGGAAATTTTCGACCAAATTTAAACTTAATCTTATATGATTTCGACACGATAAGCAAAGTCTGTAATGTGGAGTCTCAAAAATTTTGAAATGATGTTCATACATTCAATTACCATTTGACTACTCTCGACGATTCATGAACAACTTTGTATAAATAAAAATGTATATATATATATATATATATATATATATATATATATATATATATATATATATATATATATATATATATATATATATATAAATAAAAGTATATGAACATTTTTAATTAAATAAAAATACATTTTAACTAATTAGAATTAAAAATGTAAATTAATAATTAGAATAATTAAGTTGTTATTAAAATGAATATATATATGGTTTCTATACCTAATTAATATTATATGTATATTACAATATATATAAAATATAAAAATATTAAATAATAAATATGTGTTATTATGTATATTAGATGTTATTAAATATTACATACCTAATAAAATGTAATATCAACATATTAAATTTACTAAAAGATAAAATATAAATGCCATATTAATATTAATAGTACTTTCATTAAAATAAAGATTTATATTAATATCATTATTAATAGTATTACTAATATTATTATATAGATATGAAATTTAATACATTTAAATTGTTATAATTATTACTAATATTAGTATTGCTATTATTAATATACTCCATCCGTCCCAATTTAATAGTCCGCAGACAAAAAACACACAGTTTAAGAAAAGGTAACTGTCACATGTACTTTTTGTCTACTTTTTCCCTACTTTTCAGTTTTACCCATTAATTTTTACCTATACTTTTGTCTTACTTAAATACAATAAGGTATAAAAGTACTTTAACCAATTATTCTTTTCCATTTATGGAAGTGGACTATTAATTTGGGACGGACAAAAAAGGAAAGGTGGACTATTGATATGTGACGGAGGGAGTAATTATTATTATACTTAGTGGTAAATTATGATTTTTTTTTTGACATTTTTAGTTATCATCATCATCATTATTATTATTATTATTATTATTATTATTATTATTATTATTATTATTATTATTATTATTATTATTATTATTATTATTATTATTATTATTATTACTACTACTACTATCAATATTATCATATTATTATCATTATTCTTTAAAATTACTATTATTATCTTTATAAATAATAATATTATTATTATTATCATTATTAAACTTATTATTAATAATTATCAATATAGTTGATATTAATATTAGTATTATTATTTTTAGTATTATAAATATGATTAAAAGTATTATTATAACTAATATAATTATATTTATTAATAATTAATATTTATAAAATCAGATGCGAATCTAATTCTGTTTCCCATCTCCATCGACGTTATCAGATTTTTTGTTTCTGGTCTGCTAAATCAAGCTGTCGATTTCAATCTACGTTACATATCCAAAATTCAGTTAGCAATCCCCTTCAACTTTTATTTTTATTTTTTTCTGTACTCAAAGATTCTTGCTGTCGATGTTCAATTGCTATATAACAAATCGATTCTCTCTGACATTCGACTACAATCATTCAAAAGCAAACAACATTATCACTTACACATTACCATTTTTATTATTACCCCAAAAATAAAACGAAATTGAAAGAAAAGGAAACCATTCTCTGTTCTTGAGTTTTTTTTGCCAAAACTTGATTTCGAATTTAATTTCAAAATCAAATAATGCAATCTTGTTATAAATCCTTTAATGAAACTATCTGCAAAGTTTCATATTCCAATTCCTAATATCGAATTCAAATTTTCGACTCAAACTTTAATTGCAAAAAGTCAAAAGTTGTGTTCATCACAAAATTTGCAAGCGTTTTGAGGTTTTCGGTTAAATTGACGATTGAGAAAGATTCTAGGAGTGATTTTAAACATATTTGGTATTGTAATCTTTGGCTAAAACATTCTTAAATTCAAAATCATTATATTTTTTTGAGTCGTAAACAGCACAGCGAGCTGTGTCTTTTTTTTTTATTTAAGTATCCAACTCAAAGTTATTTACAAGTCTTAATTAAACCTTTTTAGTTCACTAGTATTGAGTGTTATTGATTTTGGCCGATTAATTTTGAAAAGAAGAAGAAGAAGTAATAGAAACAGAATGAACGCGTTTTATATAGTTATGATAGGAATAATTCAGAAAAACAGAAGTAGTGTAATGGTTGGGTGTTGGTTCTGGTTAGCAAGAGGTCTCGAGTTCAATCCCGGCTGGTGACAATTTTTTTAAAACCCATGTCTTTTGAGGTAGAATTTCCATAATTATCATTTTATTATTATCATTATGATTATTATTATTAAGTATGTTATTATTATTATTAATATTATCATTATCATTATTAACATGAATAATCATTATTAATATAGTTATTATTGTTATCATTACGATTATCTTTACTAAAATTATTATTTTGTTTTCATTAAAACTATCATTATTATTATTATCAGTATTATCTATATCATTATTGTTAAAAATAATTACGTTTATAAAAATAAAAGTTTTAAAGATATTGTTAAGGTTATAAGTATGTTTTAATCAAATTAACAAAATTTATATAAATATTCATATATAACATGTTAGGTATCTTTATTAAAATACTAATCAAATATATATAACTATATAAATATTAAACATTTTGAATATATACACAAACTAAATAAATATAATATATAATTTAAGCTATAATATATAAACTTGTTCGATTACGATTATATATTTTGATATATATACAAATGATATAGGTTCGTGAATCCGAGGCCAATCCTGCATTGTTCAGTTTCGTCATATGTATTTTTACTACAAAATACAGTATAGTGAGTTCATTTGATTCCCTTTTACTCTTTATATTTTTAGGACTGAGAATACATGCGCTGTTTTTATAACTGCTTTATTAAATGCTTTTGAAATATATTTTGAACTGAGAATACATGAGATGCTTTTATAAATGTTTGACGAGATAAACACAAGCAAAACATTCCTCGAATGAATTATTATGTAGTCAGAAGTTCTGTGGATTATTATTGAACTAGTTGGACGTTATAATTGCCACTAATTATTGTGAATATTTCCCCTGATTATTATGGATTGGTAACCTAAGAATTAGAAAACGGGTATGGCCCTAATTCATGCAAATCCTAAAGGTAGCTACCGAGTTTAACACCCCCACCCAGAATGTTCACTAGACTAAAGGGCTAGTGGGCGTGGTGTTTAGTACTTCGAAGTTTATATATTATACAGACGAGATGTTCTATTTTGGGGATATTATTGATGCGCATCATATGTTAAGGTCGGTTACCATGTTGAGCAATGAAATCAAATTGAATGTTATGTATCGAGAGAATGATTTTTATACACAGGTTATGTGTATTATTTTTGTGCACGAGATATGTGTACGGTTATTGAAAAATCACGAGGCAACCTACGGGGGAGAAAAGGATACGAACCTACTCTGCTAAGCATTATGAAAAATGGTTTTGTATACGAGATAGGCGTACTTTATTTAAATCTTTTGGTCTATCAAAATGATGAATTTTATTGCTTATGATAAACCTATGAACTCACCAACCTTTTGGTTGACACTTGAAAGCATGCTTATTCTCAGGTATGAAGAAATCTTTCGCTGTGCATTTGCTCATTTAGAGATATTACTTGGAGTCATTCATGACGTATTTCAAAAGACGTTGCATTCGAGTCATTGAGTTCATCAAGAATATTATTAAGTCATTTATAGTTGGATATATTATGAAGTGGTATGCGTGCCGTCAACTCTCGATGTGATGAAAGTTTGTCTTTTAAAAATGAATGCAATATTTGTAAAATATATCATATAGAGGTCAAATACCTCGCAAGGAAATCACTTATTATGTAACGTTTATAATCAATATGAACGGGGCATTTCAGAAGAGGTCTAGACTCTAGAATATGACATCCCTGAAAGTGATGACGATGATTCTGATTTTCTCAAAATGGTTGCTCTATTCACCAAAGTTGTGAATGCTCAATTCTCCAAAGTCAAACCAACCAACAACAATTTGTGCATTACGCCAGCATCTTCTTACAAAAAGAAATCAGAGTTTAAGGGGAAGTCTGAGTACCAGAAAAACTCTCAAATGGAAAACCATTCAACAAGAGATCTCAAGACAACTGAACAGAAAGCTTATACAAAAGGTTGCTATAATCGTGGAAAGCCGAGTCATTTTGCAAGGGATTGTTGGAGACACGAGAACTACTATCGGCACAAGATGCTATTGGCCAAACAGAAAGCTTCTGGAGTTGCACTTTTAGCCGAAGATGAAGCATGGCTTCATGCTACTGATGACGAAAATGAAGATCATCAAGCAAGGTACTGTTACATGGTTCAACTGTCTCCAATGAATGATCTTGACAGATCTATGTCTGCTAAATCAGATTCCGAGGAATCAACTCCAACTGATGATGATATAATCAAAATGGATAACATGTTGAATAGTAAGGAAAACAAATAATTAAAAGAAAATCTTGATTCTTTAAACTATGATTTACAAGAAAAATCATCAACTATTTATGAACTTGCAAAAGAAAATAATAATTTTCCAAAATGGTTGATGTTTTACAAAACAAGAATGACAAACTCAATTCTAAAAATCTTACTTTATATGAGTCATCATGTGTGCAACAAGTGACTTCAATTCAAGTTCATGCTTCAATCATTGAACTTGAAAAGATCTTACATCTACAAGTTCGAATTCTGAAAACTGACAATGGCAGGCTAATAATGAACAGCTCTAACCTGCCCAACTTCCTACAACTATGTGTTAATGTCTTATTTTCTTTTATGTTATAAACTACCTCCAAGTAAACATAGGTGAAAGAGGAGGTAAGAGCATACCGTCATTCAAGCATTGAATTATTTTTCTCTTGTTTCTACAAGTTCGATGCCATTTACACCTCTAGAGACAATATAGTTTCCCTGTAAAGTAGAATATAAGATGAGTAAGCCTTCCCAGTACAATTTGCACTTATTCATTTATGAAATGGTCAGTTGAATCAAAGGTGTTCTAAAAAAAATTATAATCCCCTCGTGCCCAATAAACTTAACATTGACAATTAATGAACCCAACATTTAATAAATTGGATAAACATCAACAACAACTTTCTTTATATATGTGTGTGAATATAGAATAGATAGATACACTAGATAATGTAGCAAATGATGCAATGGGTTGTCTTCAAGCTTCCTCATCACCTCCTCCTACCCAATTAACATCATTAATATATAATGAACTCATAATCATTCATAAATTCAAGTACATAATTTTGTTCAGTTTATAGTGATATGAAAAAAACAATTCATACATGCTAATAGTAAAATATAGTTATTTTACATGGTTTGGTATGGTCATACTTCAATAACCATCCTAAAAAAAGCATGAACTAATTCATGAGTAAAAAAAGTCTTAGTGTATCATAAAAAAATTCCATTACCTGATTTACACAACTTAGAATGTTTCTTGCCACACAACTTCCTTTAGATTTTCGAACTCAATGATTTCCATGAAGTTGTAACTGGAATTTTTTTCACATGCTGCAAAAGCCTAAGTCATCTTTACATGGTACACTTTCTATATTATGCACAATGATAATTAATTCTAGAAGTCGTAGCATCTTATGTTATTCAACATAACACATTCTCGATTCAATGGCAAATGAATAAAAAAAAGAATCAAACGAAGATATATATTTGTAAAATGGATACTTATACTGTGTGATTGAATCAAAGTATAAGATTTACGTCTATACCTATACTTATACTTATACTTAGTAAAATAGCTTTAGGATGAACAATTTGATATAATGAATAAATTTGCTTAATATATTAATAATAAATGTGATAAAAGTATAAAAATAAAAATTCTTAGTTGAACAGATGAACTTCTTATAATTATGTTGTCACAACTCTAGCTTTTCGACTTAAGTTGTCTAGTTTGACTTCTTTAAGTTACCTTTTCTGACATGACGAGTAAATTTATTAATCTATGTCTTGATTTATTTTAGAGTTTGTATAACTCTAAGGTTGCATTTAGGTTTTACCTGACTATGTATTACTTCACACATTTTGCATAAAGTCCTAAAACCCTAGCTTATCATCCTAAACCCTAACTCATTTTCATAAACCTTAGACTTGTACATTATATTTATATTAACTTAATAAATAAACTTATTAACCAAGTATTTAGATTAAAGACTTGAAACAAGTTCATTTGAACATTTGATCATAAGATAAAAACATTTCTACACTTCATCATTTTCACAACTAGTTTTGATTACTTTGTACTTAGCCATTTCTTTCACTTAGCCAACCTTAATCTTTCTTGATTAGATCCTAACATTAGCTTACTTCCTAAACCCTAAACATACAAGTAAACATCTTAGAATTATACATTAAAAAGACTACACAAGTACATGTACACTTGCAAAGCCAAAAATTAACTAGAACATCTACACCATCATCATCATCATCATCATCATCATCATCATCATCATCATCATCATTTTTCATCATCATCATCATCAACTATATCACCTTACCACCTCCACTAAGTACTTCATCCCTAAGTAAACACCATGCAAAACATCATCATATACTCCATTAATGGCAAGTGGTGAGTCATCTCATCCCCTCATCCTCCTTATGCCACGTCCAACACCATCCACCACCACCATCTCTATATAAACCCACTACTACCTCACTTTCTCTCATTTGTTCATTCTCCCTTTGTCATACCCCGTCCTAATCCATCTGGACAAAGTCACCAACATCTGGTTCCATTGCGATGATCGACTCCAAATAATGTCTTTACAATGAGCAAATGCACAGCGGAAGATTTCTTTCATACCTAAGAATAAATATGCTTTAAAGTGTCAACCAAAAGGTTGGTGAGTTCATAGATTTATCATAAGCAATAAAATTCATCATTTTGATAGACCACAAGATTTAAATACAGTACACCTATCTCGTGTACAAAATCATTTTTCATAAATCTTAGTAACCGTACACATATCTCGTGTACAAAATAACATACACATAATCTGTGTATAAAATCATTCTCTCGATACATAACATTCACTTTTCATTCATTGCTTGGCTTGGTAACCGACCTTAACATATAATGCGCATCAATAATATCCCCAAAAACAGAACATCTCGTCTGTATAATAAATAAACCTCGAAGTACTAAACACCACGTCCACTAGCTCTTCCGTCTAGTGAACATTCTGGGTGAGGGTATTAAACCCGGTAGCTACCTTTAGGATTTGCGTCAATTAAGCGTGCACTGATTCTCAAAATTAGTGATGTTCCCTAATTCTTAGGTTACCAAGCAATAATAATCAGGGGAAAAATATCCATATCAATTGTGGCAATTATCACGTCCACATAATTCAATGGTGGCAATTATCACGTCTACATAATTCATTCGGGGAATGTTTTGCTTGTGTCTATCTCGTCAAACATTTATAAAAGCATTTCATGTATTCGCAGTTCAAAATGTATTTCAAAAGCATTTAATAAAGCAGTTGTAAAAGTAGCGCATGTATTCTCAGTCCCAAAAAAGTAAAGAGTAAAAGGGAATCAAATGAACTCACAATACGATATTTTGTAGTAAAAATATGCATACGACGATACTGAACAATGCAAGGTTGGCCTCGGATTCACGAACCTTTATCAAAAATATATATATTAACACATATAATGGTAATCAAACAAATTTATATATTATGTCTTACATTATATATCTTATATGTATATTTAAAATAGTTAATATTTATATAGTTTTATATATATATACATATGATTAATATTTTAATAAAATAAATAATTTGTTATATATAAATATTTATATAAATAATCATAATATATATAATTATATGAAATATTATGATAGTTGTAATAAATATACTTTTATATAGAAAATATTTAGTTGTTATAATAATTTTGTTAATATGAAAGTAATGATAATAATAATAATAATAATAATAATAATAATAATAATAATAATAATAATAGTAATAATAATAATTAATAATAATAATAATAATAATAATAATAATAATAATAATAATAATAATAATAATTTAACTATAATCTTAATAATAATAATGCATGATAATTAATACCTATTTAGTAATAATAATAATAATAATAATAATAATAATAATAATAATAATAATAATAATAATAATAATAATAATAATAATAATAATAATAATAATAATAATAATAATAATAGGATGATAATATTAATAAAATGAATAGATAAGTAACTACCTCAAAGGAGTAGTCCTAAAAAAATGCCCAAGTCCGGGTTTGAACCCGCGACTTTCCGCTAACCCGATAACATTCCAAGACCACTCCTCCATTTTTGTTTTTCTGATTAAACTTTTACCCCATATATATATTTCAAATCAAAGCCTGGCCCAATATGGCAGCCCAATTAACAGCCCAGCACATGCTATTGAAAAAAATAAGTCTTGTCCTAGAATCGAACCCAAGACCTCTCGCTTCTCAACACACCTACTAACCATCTGATCTAGTCTGCTTTTCTGATATAATACCAGTTTAAATTCTTTTAACCTTTATTCCAAATTCATCTTCTTCACTAAATATAAAAACACATTTACAATCTTCATCTTCATCATTTACTATCGATATTAGCATTACGATTATAACATAATTATTCATTATTATCAATCTATCATCGTGACTAGTTCATCAAGCGTCTCACTACTATTCCTCTTAATATTATTATCTTTCATCATCTATTATCATAATTAATTTATACGTGCGTATTACCATCATTTCATTTTAATCATCATCATGCTCTTTAACCTCGTCACCATAAATGTTTTCATCTTTAACACGATCATCATAATTCATCATCTAAAATTGAACATAATTATCAGTTTAATCTAGTTGATATCTTAACCTAGTCTCTATCATCCTCATCTATATAACGCTCGGCCCAACATCAACATCAAAAGCCCAACGTGATTGAATTTAACCTCGGCCCAAAATAACAAAGAACATAATGATCCAATTAAACAATTTCACAAGTCCAATTTCCTAAACCCATTTAGTGTTCCGTAATATGTTAGGATATTAAACAGAATATAATTGCTATCCCTATTATGGTGGGTTCCGATTGTTAGGGAAAAAGGAGACAGAAACAACCATACTTCATCATCACCTTACTCAATTACTTTCATCATTAACGTTATATTTAACAGAGATGGAAATGTGACCAGAAACGTACGAGTAGCAGCAACTTTGATCGGTTTTGAGTGATATCGAATAGAAACAGTGAGTTGCAGTACAAACGGTAATTGCAAACAACCATTTTAATGGAGGTGATCGATGGAGATGAGTAGAATAGAAGCAAAATAAGATCGAGCAAGGTGGTGTTTGTTTATGATCAAAACAGAAATAACCATAGTAGTCGTGTATCATCATTTATCTTTAGTTGTAACAGAAAAATAGCAGTGGAATAGCAGCTATATCAAAAAAAAAAAAAAACAAAGGGTGGTGACAAGTTGGGTGATCGAGAAAGAAAGAAAGAAAGAAAAAATATCAAAGGTGATGGTGGTTCGGTGGTTTTCGATGGTTGGACAGAAACAGTACGCAGGTGGTGGTCTTGATCATTAATTGGTGAAACCATGGTGATTGTGGTGGTTGCCGACGGTGGACTAGGGTGGAGGGTCATGGTGATTCAAGGGTGGCGGTTGATGTAAGGGGTGGCTTCGGTGAAGAAGGTGAGTTGGGTTCGTATAAGAAACAAGAAAAACAATAACATAAACATAAACATGTCGGGCGGTGGCGGTTTAAATGGTGTTTGTTGATAGTGTTTTCATGGTGGTTAGAAGGTGGTTTGATTTGAAGATGGTGATATTAGTCGAGAAACAACAATACGTAAATGGGTGGTGGTGGTTTCAAAGATGGTGGGTTCGATCTAACAGAAATATTAGAAAGAGAATGAGAGAGAGAGAGAGATTGTTGATGGCGGATTTGGTCTTCGTTGGTAATATCAATAAACCATGATTGGTTTGGTTCTTGGGTTATAAATATGTAACTGTATGCGTATGTGGGTTGTGTTTGAATATGAAAAGAAAAGGAACGTGTGATGGTTAAATGGGTTTCCATAAAAATGATGCGTTGGTGCTCGATTAGCATCAAAATGGTGGTGATTGTTTGAGTTGATCAATGATGGTAGTGATAAGTTGGGATGGTGTTTTGATTTTGAATAAAGAGGTATAAGAGATTGGGAGTCATATGGGTTTTGAAGAAAGAGAGGGGGAATGAATATCTGTTAGTGTTTTATTAAATATATAAGGAGTAATCATCTATTATATCTATATGTGTGTGAAACAAGTAGACAACACCTTTCAATTTATAATGGAAATAGTTTTAGTGGTAAAGTCAAGAAAAAAACAATAACCCATCATGTGTTGACTGCATACCACTTGATATTTTACTCTATCTATTTATGCAGTCATCTAAAATATCATGTAACAAGTTGAGTATACAGTATAATAATATAGAAAGAATAAACGTGTTACAATAACATAGCAGGCTCATAATTTGTCTATTCCTACCGACAGTTTTTCACGGACTGTGTTATATCGTGACCATTGCTAAACAGTTAGAATATAAAAGTGTTCCTAAAAATCCTAAATTTTTAGATTAAATATATTTAATTATTTCACTCATTAACTGTTTGAAACCTTATCAAAAAGGTTCTCTAATTATTTATTTTCTGTACCAAATAACATGTACGGAGTACTAAAATTTAAACTAAAAAGATAAAAATATTTTTGACAAATCTAAAACCTTCGTAATCAATTTACAGTCCAACTTTTATTTTAATCCTTCATGAACATGTACAATATCTATATTAAAATTAACAAAACATCAACCGAGGGTTACCGACGTCTGCCAATTAAGCTCGAAATCATTCATTTTCCATTTACTCGCTCTCTATATATAATTAGTTTTAAATAACAAGTTTTATCACATAAATATATATTATATATTTTTAAACAAATAGATTTAATATTATTTTATATATTTCCAAGTAGTATTTATATACATATTTATATATATATATACACAGACACACACACACACACACACACACACACACACACACACACACACACACATATATATATATATATATATATATATATATATATATATATATATATATATATATATATATATATATATATATATATAATAGTAGTTTTCATTATATCGCATATTATTTTACATATTTATTTCCAACAATTAACTAATATATTATTTCAAATAATATTTCAAATTATTATATATATATATATATATATATATATATATATATATATATATATATATATATATATATATATATATATTACAAATAGTTGTTCGTGAATCGTCGAGAACAGTCGAAGGTCAATTGAATATATGAAACAGTTCAAAAAAATTTTTGAGATCCAACCTAACAGACATTTCTTATCGTGTCGAAAATATTACATCGTATCGATAGTTTGGTTCAAAATTAGTCGAAATTTTCCGGGTCAATACAGTACCTATCCGTTAAAGAAATTTCGTCCCGAAATTTGAGTGAGGTCGTCATGGCTAATAATAAAAACGTTTTCATGACGAAAAGGAGTTGATAAATAGAGTTTTATCATTATTGATTAATATAGATAAAACGATTTGATTATGTGAAGCGTACGAGTGAAGCTGTCACAAAAGATTGAGATAGAAATTTAACTTTTGACGTAGTCACGGTGGATTTCCAGAATTTAAGAAATTTAAAGAAATCTTCTAATCAGAAAGAAAATGTAATAGCACGATTTATTAGCAATTTGTTGGAATTACGGAAGAGCAGAAATATCAAGGAAATATTTCTGTGTTATGCTTAGAGATTAAGTAGAATGAAAGAGTCGTGTAACATGACACATGATGAGGGTCGGGTCTGTGAACTATCATGTTCTATTAGAAATTCAGCATGACTTACTGTAATATAACCACGTTGGCCTGACGTCATTATATTATACTAACTCATGCTTCAATTCCCAACACTTCTCTAGGAAATCATTCATAATTTAAACTCGAATTTTACAGAATATAGAAACTAAAATAGTTTCCTTTATGATGTATTATAGATCGCACGAAGAGATAAATGATTATAGATAAAAATAGTTATGAAAATATCTTCAGAATTATCGAAGATATTTATAATGAAAGGTACGATGATATCTTAGAATTTCTAATATAGATGGATGCCGATGAGTTTATGATAAGACTTCCATAGATAAATATAGTGATTTGTCAGAGAGAATTAAGCCAAGGAGCAATGAGGTTGCTGGTACGTCTGCTGGTAATACGGTGGAATATAAAAGGTTCCCCGGTAACGATGATGAAGGGGTAAGGTTTATTCGTATGAAGAATTGAAGCTGATTTGCTGGAGCTATGACAAAATTTGCTAATTTGAAAAAAATTGCAATGTTATTTTCGATAATAGCAATGCGAAAGGAGCTAGCACAGATACGTGTTAAATGTTTACTCAGGTTCCGAGTGTTTCTAGGTGCATAACTATATGCATCAATCTTTTCTTCCGTAGATGAAGTGCGGTTGGTTCATCCTCTCGATTGTGGTGTTTTCAAGAATCATGAAAGGTTTGAACGCAGATTGTAATCGTCAAGATACAAACGAGGTTTAAGATAAAATCAAGTGGCAAACTTGAAGAAATGTTTAGTTTCATATGTTATAATCAATATTTTAATTCATTTTAATTGTCCAATGTTGGCAGTCCACAGTTGATAGTCCACAGTTAACAGTCCAAAAATTCATATATAGTTTAATATATAATATTCGAATTAATTAATACGTATCGTGACCCGTATACATGTCTCAGACTCGATCACAACTCAAAGTATATATATTATTGTAGAGTCAACCTCAACCCTGTATAGCTAACTCCAGCATTACTGCATATAGAGTGTCTATGGTTATTCCAAATAATATATATAGATGCGTCGATATGATATGTCGAAACCTTGTATACGTGTCCCGATATTTAAAGTGCGTAAAATAAATAACAGAAATTAAATGACGATAAATAAAATTGTGAGAATAAAAATTGCGATAATAAATTGCGATAATTAAATTGCGATAATGTAATAGGGAATTAACAGTTAGCTAGGAATAGTTAGCATAGATTCTTAACACAATTTCTCATAGTTAATTTGTTTGTTTCTAACAAATTTTATTTTGTTCAATGTTTTCTTCATTACGCCACTTGTTGGATTCTGATAGGTAAAAATCCAAATATGAAATTGAATAAAAATGATTATTCTGTGATGAACGGATTCGTACTTCTGTGGTTGTAAGTAGGATAGTAAATGACTATTGAATCAGATTCGAAGAATGTATAGTGTAACTTATTAATGTGAAATTTAATATTTCTAGGGTATTACCTACCCGTTAAAATATTTTCACCATTAACAGTTTGTACAAAAGAATTTTTAATTACAATCTTTATAAAAATATACTTCCATATATATTTTCCTCAGATGTAATCATGGATTTAATGAGTTAATATGATATTAACTCATCTGATTTACCGTTAGAACAAGAATATATAATCTCTAAAACATTAGAGGTTACATAACCATCATGTTGAACGAAGATAAATGATGTAGAACGTCATGTGGAACGGTGATTATACTCGAGGTACAGAATGAGATGTTGAGGCATGGATTGTTGATGGCACTGGTGCTATTATTGATGGTACTATTGGTGCCGGTGATGTTGCTGAAGCTGGTAAACTTTGCACCCTATTCTTCAAATTGATTACTCAAGCGCGAAGTTCGTTGACTTCTTCTATTATTTCGGAATGATTTATCTGTCGGTACGAGCGGATGAATAAGGTTTAGAATTGTGGATAGAATATATAATCATGTCGAGGTACTCTGGAAATGAGGGTGAAAATGGTGTTTCGGATTGATTCACCGGTAAGTGCTTCGGGTTATTCGTCAAGAGGGAAATTTGGTTGGTGGAAAAGATCGCCTTCTTCGCGTCTCAATTGATTAAGTCGACTACGAACCCATCTCCAATTCATCAGAATAAATGATGGCTAATTGGTTGATTCATTCCGGTTACACTGCTTTCGGAGCTCGAGTGGAAATCCATATCAGAATAGCTGTCGGAATTCGAGGGACTTGAACTAGTTGCGAGTTTCATTTCGTACGATTGAATAAAGAATTTTCGATATGAAATGATTTTCCGGCTATTGGATGATATTCTAACTACATAGAATATCTATATATATAGTACTAAAGATTTCGTAGATCACAGAGGAATTTACGGCATATGTCAGGCAAGTCTACAGTAACAGATGCGCTAAGATATGAATTATTAGATACGCTAAGATATGAATTTTGTCTATACAGTATTCATGCAGTCAATGCAGTAAAACGTGTCTAGACTAAGAATGATAAGCAAGTGATTCCCTAAGAATGATAAGCAGGTAATTTTCGACACGAAATGATAAGCAAAACTTTTGACATTCAGATACGGTCGAAGTCCAGACTCACTAATTCATCTAATCAACTAACAGTTAGACACACTAATGCAAGACCTGGTTCGCTAAGACCACCGCTCTGATACCACATGTCATACCCCATCCTAATCCATTTGGACGAAGTCACCAACATCTGGTTCCATTGCGATGATCGACTCTAAATAATGTCTTTACAATGAGCAAATGCACATCGAAAGATTTCTTTCATACCTGAGAATAAACATGCTTTCAAATATCAACCAAAAGGTTGGTGAGTTCATAGGTTTATCATAAGTAATAAAATTCATCATTTTGATAGACCACAAGATTTAAATACAGTACACCTATCTCGTGTACAAAACCATTTTTCATAAATCTTAGTAACCGTACACATATCTCGTGTACAAAATAACATACACATAACCTGTGTATAAAATCATTCTCTCGATACATAACTGATGTCGTGCGAGGTGTATATAAAATAGCTATTAAATTTTAGCAGAAAATACTATTAAATACGATACAATTTTACACAAGATATTTATTTATTTAGAGAATGGATATACTTAAACCTTACTACAACACATATAGGCAGTGTACCTAATCGTACAGTAGTGTAGTTTTTAGTAAGTCCGGTTCGTTCCACAGGGAAAATCTTTAAACAAAGCTTAACGCTATATTAGTTTACTTTTATAAAAATACAAATATATATATAAGTAATATTATTATTATAAAGGGGGGTTTTTACGGTTTAATGACCGGTTTGTCGATTTTAAAACTTTAGTCGCAGTTAAAACCAAATGTAAAATAATAAATAAATACAAGACTTAGTGTAAAGTAAATAACGATAATGAAATTGCGATTAATAAAAATGCGATAAAATAAACTTGCGATAATTAAAAAGTACGATAATTAAAAGTGCAATTAAATAAAATAACAATAAAAATGCGATAATTAGAAGTGCAATTAAATATAAAATAAAGGAAATTAAATATGAAATAAAAGAATTATGCTTATTTAAACTTCCGTAATCATGATGGTTGACGTGTTGATTTTAGTTTTATGCCCATGGGTTAATTGTCCTTTGTCCTGGATTATTTAATATGTCCGTCTGGTTTTTGTCCATAACAGTCCATCAGTCATAAATATAAAGTGCGAGTATCCTCGTCAAATTATCCTTATACCCGAAGTTAAATATTCCAACTAATTGAGGACTTAAACTGTAACAAGATTTTAATACTTTGTTTAATAATTACACCAGGATGTCGACTGAGTGTAACCCAAGGTTTTAATATTTTGTTATCAATTATACCAAGTGTCCTTGTACATAATTTCACCCCTGTTTTAATTATTCTAGTGGCTATTAATCCATTCCCGTGTCCGGTTAAATGAACGATTATTCGTACATATAAATACCCCGCTCATCGTGTCCGATCGAGTGTATATGGTAATTTATAGGGACGCCCAATTGTAAATCTTTATATTAACATTAACAAACTATCATTTAGTTAAACAAATATAAAGCCCATTAATAGACCATAGTCTAATTTCCACAAGTGTCGTTCTTTTGTCCAAACCCCAATTATGGTACAAAGCCCAATTACCCAATTTTAGTAATTAGCCCAACATCATGATTACTTCGTTTTAAATAAGCATAATAATAACTTAGCTACGAGACATTAAATTAAAAAGGTTGAACATAACTTACAATGATTAAAAATAGCGTAGCATTACACGGACAGAATTTCGACTTACACCCTTACAATAATCGCTAACATACCCTTTTTATTAGAATTAAAATTAAAATTAAAATTAAAATTAAAATATTACGTATATAGATAGAGCGATGGATATATGAGTGTTTTTTGCGATCAGAATTCGTTTGCTTTTATAGGGAGTTTCAGAAATTGGGGCTCCGCGACTCGCGGCCCTTTTTGCCTTCAAACTCCGCGAGTCGCGGAATTTGTAAATACAGCTCACTCCATTTTGGAGTCTTTCTTGCCGACGGTTTATTTTATTTATATAATATATAAATAATTATAAGAATTATTTAAATATTGTATTATATTTATGTGCATAGTTGACTTGTAATTTTTAGTCCGTTGCGTCGAGCGTTGAGAGTTGACTCTGGTCCCGGATCCGGATTTTCGAACGTCCTTGCGTACAATTTAATATCTTGTACTTTGCGTTTTGAATCTTGTACTCTTGTAATTTCGAGACGTTTCTTATCAATAATTGGAACCTCTTTGATTGTCTTTTGTACTTTTGAGCTTTTTGGTCGTTTGTGTCTTCAATTCATCGAATCTGTCTTTTGTCTTCACCTTTTATTATTTAAACGAATATCACTTGTAAATAGAACAATTGCAACTAAAAGCTTGTCTTTCTTGAGGAATAATGCTATGAAATATATGTTCGTTTTTTATCATTATCAAATATTCCCACACTTAAGCGTTGCTTGTCCTCAAGCAATATCATCTTGAAATACTAGAATCACTTCTTTATTCTTCACACTTTGTACATCAGTGATTTCTATACGGCGGCATAAACAATGGTAGTAACGATATGGTTTACAGTCCCACATGACTATAAAAATTTAGATCCATTAAGGAAATTGGATCTTTATGAAAACATTTGATCTTTTGAAAATTAAATCTAGTTTTTACCCTAGATAAGTTTTCCGGAATAACCCTTTACCGGTGTTTGCAAAATATTTTTGTGGGTTTGGTGAGTTTCAGATTTGAAAATTTTAGCTCAAAACTTGCGGTTTTGTGTCACCCACTTGCTAACCTTGTATTTGAAATGTCCCGTTCTTATTGATTAAAAACGTTCCATATTAATTGATTTCGTTGCGAGGTTTTGACCTCTATATGAGACGTTTTTCAAAGACTGCATTCATTTTTAAACAAACCATAACCTTTATTTCATCAATAAAGGTTTAAAAAGCTTTACGTAGATTATCAAATAATGATAATCTAAAATATCCTGTTTACACACGACCATTACATAATGGTTTACAATACAAATATGTTACAACAAAATAAGTTTCTTGAATGCAGTTTTTACACAATATCATACAAGCATGGACTCCAAATCTTGTCCTTATTTAAGTATGCGACAGCGGAAGCTCTTAATAATCACCTGAGAATAAACATGCTTAAAACGTCAACAAAAATGTTGGTGAGTTATAGGTTTAACCTATATATATCAAATCGTAACAATAGACCACAAGATTTCATATTTCAATACACATCTCATACATAGAGATAAAAATCATTCATATGGTGAACACCTGGTAACCGACAATAACAAGATGCATATATAAGAATATCCCCATCATTCCGGGACACCCTTCGGATATGATATAAATTTCGAAGTACTAAAGCATCCGGTACTTTGGATGGGGTTTGTTAGGCCCAATAGATCTATCTTTAGGATTCGCGTCAATTAGGGTGTCTGTTCCCTAATTCTTAGATTACCAGACTTAATAAAAAGGGGCATATTCGATTTCGATAATTCAACCATAGAATGTAGTTTCACGTACTTGTGTCTATTTTGTAAATCATTTATAAAACCTGCATGTATTCTCATCCCAAAAATATTAGATTTTAAAAGTGGGACTATAACTCACTTTCACAGATTTTTACTTCGTCGGGAAGTAAGACTTGGCCACTGTTGATTCACGAACCTATAACAATATATACATATATATTAAAGTATGTTCAAAATATATTTACAACACTTTTAATATATTTTGATGTTTTAAGTTTATTAAGTCAGCTGTCCTCGTTAGTAACCTATAACTAGTTGTCCACAGTTAGATGTACAGAAATAAATCGATAAATATTATCTTGAATCAATCCACGACCCAGTGTATACGTATCTCAGTATTGATCACAACTCAAACTATATATATTTTGGAATCAACCTCAACCCTGTATAGCTAACTCCAACATTCACATATAGAGTGTCTATGGTTGTTCCGAAATATATATAGATGTGTCGACATGATAGGTCGAAACATTGTATACGTGTCTATGGTATCTCAAGATTACATAATATACAATACAAGTTGATTAAGTTATGGTTGGAATAGATTTGTTACCAATTTTCACGTAGCTAAAATGAGAAAAATTATCCAATCTTGTTTTACCCATAACTTCTTCATTTTAAATCCGTTTTGAGTGAATCAAATTGCTATGATTTCATATTGAACTCTATTTTATGAATCTAAACAGAAAAAGTATAGGTTTATAGTCGGAAAAATAAGTTACAAGTCTTTTTTGTAAAGGTAGTCATTTCAGTCGAAAGAACGACGTCTAGATGACCATTTTAGAAAACATACTTCCACTTTGAGTTTAACCATAATTTTTGGATATAGTTTCATGTTCATAATAAAAATCATTTTCTCAGAATAACAACTTTTAAATCAAAGTTTATCATAGTTTTTAATTAACTAACCCAAAACAGCCCGCGGTGTTACTACGACGGCGTAAATCCGGTTTTACGGTGTTTTTCGTGTTTCCAGGTTTTAAATCATTAAGTTAGCATATCATATAGATATATAACATGTGTTTAGTTGATTTTAAAAGTCAAGTTAGAAGGATTAACTTTTGTTTGCGAACAAGTTTAGAATTAACTAAACTATGTTCTAGTGATTACAAGTTTAAACCTTCGAATAAGATAGCTTTATATGTATGAATCGAATGATGTTATGAACATCATTACTACCTTAAGTTCCTTGGATGAACCTACTGGAAAAGAGAAAAATGGATCTAGCTTCAATGGATCCTTGGATGGCTCAAAGTTCTTGAAGCAAAATCATGACACGAAAACAAGTTCAAGTAAGATCATCACTTGAAATAAGATTGTTATAGTTATAGAAATTGAACCAAAGTTTGAATATGATTATTACCTTGTATTAGAATGATAACCTACTGTAAGAAACAAAGATTTCTTGAGGTTGGATGATCACCTTACAAGATTGGAAGTGAGCTAGCAAACTTGAAAGTATTCTAGATTTTATGAAACTAGAACTTTTGGAATTTATGAAGAACACTTAGAACTTGAAGATAGAACTTGAGAGAGATCAATTAGATGAAGAAAATTGAAGAATGAAAGTGTTTGTAGGTGTTTTTGGTCGTTGGTGTATGGATTAGATATAAAGGATATGTAATTTTGTTTTCATGTAAATAAGTCATGAATGATTACTCATATTTTTGTAATTTTATGAGATATTTCATGCTAGTTGCCAAATGATGGTTCCCACATGTGTTAGGTGACTCACATGGGCTGCTAAGAGCTGATCATTGGAGTGTATATACCAATAGTAAATACATCTAAAAGCTGTGTATTGTACGAGTACGAATACGGGTGCATACGAGTAGAATTGTTGATGAAACTGAACGAGGATGTAATTGTAAGCATTTTTGTTAAGTAGAAGTATTTTGATAAGTGTATTGAAGTCTTTCAAAAGTGTATAAATACATATTAAAACACTACATGTATATACATTTTAACTGAGTCGTTAAGTCATCGTTAGTCGTTACATGTAAGTGTTGTTTTGAAACCTTTAGGTTAACGATCTTGTTAAATGTTGTTAACCCAATGTTTATAAAATCAAATGAGATTTTAAATTATTATATTATCATGATATTATCATGTATGAATATCTCTTAATATGATATATATACATTAAATGTCTTTACAACGATAATCGTTACATATATGTCTCGTTTAAAAATCATTAAGTTAGTAGTCTTGTTTTTACATATGTAGTTCATTGTTAATATACTTTATGATATATTTTCTTATCATAGTATCATGTTAACTATATATATATATATATATATATATATATATATCCATATATATGTCATCATATAGTTTTTACAAGTTTTAACGTTCGTGAATCACCGATCAACTTGGGTGGTCAATTGTCTATATGAAACATATTTCAATTAATCAAGTCTTAACAAGTTTGATTGCTTAACATGTTGGAAACATTTAATCATGTAAACATCAATCTCAATTAATATATATAAACATGGAAAAGTTCGGGTCACTACAGTACCTACCCGTTAAATAAATTTCGTCCCGAAATTTTAAGCTGTTGAAGGTGTTGACGAATCTTCTGGAAATAGATGCGGGTATTTCTTCTTCATCTGATCTTCACGCTCCCAGGTGAACTCGGGTCCTCTACGAGCATTCCATCGAACCTTAACAATTGGTATCTTATTTTGCTTAAGTCTTTTAACCTCACGATCCATTATTTCGACGGGTTCTTCGATGAATTGGAGTTTTTCGTTGATTTGGATTTCATCTAACGGAATAGTGAGATCTTCTTTAGCAAAACATTTCTTCAAATTCGAGACGTGGAAAGTGTTATGTACAGCCGCGAGTTGTTGAGGTAACTCAAGTCGGTAAGCTACTGGTCCTACACGATCAATAATCTTGAATGGTCCAATATACCTTGGATTTAATTTCCCTCGTTTACCAAATCGAACAACGCCTTTCCAAGGTGAAACTTTAAGCATGACCATCTCTCCAATTTCAAATTCTATATCTTTTCTTTTAATGTCAGCGTAGCTCTTTTGTCGACTTTGGGCGGTTTTCAACCGTTGTTGAATTTGGATGATCTTCTCGGTAGTTTCTTGTATAATCTCCGGACCCGTAATCTGTCTATCCCCCACCTCACTCCAACAAATCGGAGACCTGCACATTCTACCATAAAGTGCTTCAAACGGCGCCATCTCAATGCTTGAATGGTAGCTGTTGTTGTAGGAAAATTCTGCTAACGGTAGATGTCGATCCCAACTGTTTCCGAAATCAATAACACATGCTCGTAGCATGTCTTCAAGCGTTTGTATCGTCCTTTCGCTCTGCCCATCAGTTTGTGGATGATAGGCAGTACTCATGTCTAGACGAGTTCCTAATGCTTGCTGTAATGTCTGCCAGAATCTTGAAATAAATCTACCATCCCTATCAGAGATAATAGAGATTGGTATTCCATGTCTGGAGACGACTTCCTTCAAATACAGTCGTGCTAACTTCTCCATCTTGTCATCTTCTCTTATTGGTAGGAAGTGTGCTGATTTGGTGAGACGATCAACTATTACCCAAATAGTATCAAAACCACTTGCAGTCCTTGGCAATTTAGTGATGAAATCCATGGTAATGTTTTCCCATTTCCATTCCGGGATTTCGGGTTGTTGAAGTAGACCTGATGGTTTCTGATGCTCAGCTTTGACCTTAGAACACGTCAAACATTCTCCTACGTATTTAGCAACATCGACTTTCATACCCGGCCACCAAAAATGTTTCTTGAGATCCTTGTACATCTTCCCCGTTCCAGGATGTATTGAGTATCTGGTTTTATGAGCTTCTCTAAGTACCATTTCTCTCATATCTCCAAATTTTGGTACCCAAATCCTTTCAGCCCTATACCGGGTTCCGTCTTCCCGAATATTAAGATGCTTCTCCGATCCTTTGGGTATTTCATCCTTTAAATTTCCCTCTTTTAAAACTCCTTGTTGCGCCTCCTTTATTTGAGTAGTAATGTTATTATGAATCATTATATTCATAGATTTTACTCGAATGGGTTCTCTGTCCTTCCTGCTCAAGGCATCGGCTACCACATTTGCCTTCCCCGGGTGGTAACGAATCTCAAAGTCGTAATCATTCAATAATTCAATCCACCTACGCTGCCTCATATTCAGTTGTTTCTGATTAAATATGTGTTGAAGACTTTTGTGGTCGGTATATATAATACTTTTGACCCCATATAAGTAGTGCCTCCAAGTCTTTAATGCAAAAACAACCGCGCCTAATTCCAAATCATGCGTCGTATAATTTTGTTCATGAATCTTCAATTGTCTAGACGCATAAGCAATCACCTTCGTTCGTTGCATTAATACACAACCGAGACCTTGCTTTGATGCATCACAATAAATCACAAAATCATCATTCCCTTCAGGCAATGACAATATAGGTGTCGTAGTTAGCTTTTTCTTCAATAACTGAAACGCTTTCTCTTGTTCATCATTCCATTCAAATTTCTTCCCTTTATGCGTTAATGCAGTCAAGGGTTTTGCTATTCTGGAAAAGTCTTGGATGAACCTTCTGTAGTAACCAGCTAGTCCTAAAAACTGGCGTATGTGTTTCGGAGTTTTCGGGGTTTCCCACTTTTCAACAGTTTCTATCTTTGCCGGATCCACCTTAATACCTTCTTTGTTCACTATGTGACCGAGGAATTGAACTTCTTCCAACCAAAATGCACACTTTGAAAACTTAGCGTACAATTCTTCCTTCCTCAATACTTCTAACACCTTTCTCAAATGTTCACCGTGTTCTTGGTCATTCTTTGAGTAAATAAGTATGTCATCAATAAAAACAATGACAAACTTGTCAAGGTATGGTCCACACACTCGGTTCATAAGGTCCATGAACACAGCTGGTGCATTAGTTAAACCAAACGGCATGACCATAAACTCATAATGACCGTAACGTGTTCTGAAAGCAGTCTTTGGAATATCATCTTCTTTCACCCGCATTTGATGATACCCGGAACGTAAGTCAATCTTTGAATAAACAGACGAGCCTTGTAGTTGATCAAATAAGTCGTCGATTCTCGGTAGTGGGTAGCGGTTCTTGATGGTAAGTTTGTTCAACTCTCGGTAGTCGATACACAACCTGAATGTACCATCTTTCTTCTTGACAAACAAAACAGGAGCTCCCCACGGTGATGTGCTTGGTCGAATGAAACCACGCTCTAAAAGTTCTTGTAATTGGCTTTGCAGTTCTTTCATCTCGCTGGGTGCGAGTCTGTAAGGAGCACGAGCTATTGGTGCAGCTCCTGGTACAAGATCTATTTGAAATTCAACGGATCGATGTGGGGGTAATCCTGGTAATTCTTTCGGAAATACATCGGGAAATTCTTTTGCAATGGGAACATCATTGATGCTCTTTTCTTCAGTTTGTACTTTCTCGACGTGTGCTAGAACAGCATAGCAACCTTTTCTTATTAGTTTTTGTGCCTTCAAATTACTAATAAGATGTAGCTTCGTGTTGCCCTTTTCTCCGTACACCATTAAGGGTTTTCCTTTTCCTCGTATAATGCGAATTGCATTTTTGTAACAAACGATTTCCGCTTTCACTTCTTTCAACCAGTCCATACCGATTATCACATCAAAACTCCCTAACTCTACTGGTATCAAATCAATCTTAAATGTTTCGCTAACCAGTTTAATTTCTCGATTCCGACATATATTATCTGCTGAAATTAATTTACCATTTGCTATTTCGAGTAAAAATTTACTATCCAAAGGCGTCAATGGACAACTTAATTTAGCACAAAAATCTCTACTCATATAGCTTCTATCCGCACCCGAATCAAATAAAACGTAAGCAGATTTATTGTCAATAAGAAACGTACCCGTAACAAGCTCCGGGTCTTCCTGTGCCTCTACCGCATTAATATTGAAAACTCTTCCACGGCCTTGTCCATTCGTGTTCTCCTGGTTCGGGCAATTTCTAATAATGTGGCCTGGTTTTCCACATTTATAACAAACTACATTGGCATAACTTGCTCTGACACTACTTGCTCCGCCATTACTCGTTCCGACACCATTTGTTCCTTTCGTTCTATTAACCCCTGGTCCGTAGACCTCACACTTCGCCGCGCTATGACCATTTCTTTTACACTTGTTGCAAAATTTGGTGCAGAACCCCGAGTGATTCTTTTCACACCTTTGGCATAGTTGCTTCTGATTGTTGTTGTTGTTGCGGTTATTATTGTTGTTGGGATGATTGTTGTAGTTGCTGTTATTGTTGTTGTTGTTGTTGTTGTTGGGCCGTTTGTTGTAGTTGCGATTGATGTTGCGATTGTTGGGATAATTGTTGCGATTATTGTTGTAATTGCTGTTGTTGTTGTATTGGTGATTCTTATCACCGTTTTCCTCCCACTTTCTTTTGACTTGCTTCACATTGGCCTCTTCAGCAGTCTGTTCTTTAATTCTTTCTTCAATCTGGTTCACTAGTTTGTGAGCCATTCTATATGCCTGTTGTATGGAGGCGGGCTCGTGTGAACTTATATCTTCTTGGATTCTTTCCGGTAATCCTTTCACAAACGCGTCGATCTTCTCTTCCTCATCTTCGAATGCTCCCGGACACAATAGGCACAATTCTGTGAATCGTCTTTCGTACGTGGTAATATCAAATCCTTGGGTTCGTAACCCTCTAAGTTCTGTCTTGAGCTTATTGACCTCGGTTCTGGGACGGTACTTCTCGTTCATCAAGTGCTTGAATGCTGACCACGGTAGTGCGTACGCATCATCTTGTCCCACTTGCTCTAGATAGGTATTCCACCATGTTAACGCAGAACCTGTGAAGGTATGCGTAGCGTACTTCACTTTGTCCTCTTCAGTACACTTACTTATGGCAAACACCGATTCAACCTTCTCGGTCCACCGTTTCAATCCGATCGGTCCTTCGGTTCCATCAAATTCCAAAGGTTTGCAGGCAGTGAATTCTTTGTAGGTGCATCCTACACGATTTCCTGTACTGCTAGATCCAAGGTTATTGTTGGTATGTAGCGCAGCCTGTACTGCGGCTATGTTTGAAGCTAGAAAAGTACGGAATTCCTCTTCATTCATATTCACGGTGTGTCGAGTAGTCGGTGCCATTTCCTTCAAAATAGTTAAATGGAACAAGTTAATCATACAGAATATTAAGAGTAGTTAATAGTATTTCGTAGCATAATATGAACTCATTTATAAAAGCTTTTTCTTCATATTAGCGTTTTATAAGTTTAAATTCGGGTAGTACCTACCCGTTAAGTTCATACTTAGTAGCTAATATACAATTCAACTACTACAATTCTATATGAAAAACTAATTGTAATAATATTTCGCGTTCAAACTTTTATACAATATTTAACAAACTTACAATACCGCTTATTTTACATAAAGCATGAAATATAGCACACAATAACTTTGATACAAGATAGTTTTGAAGACAATTCTAGCTAGTACACAAGTCGTTCGGCAAAGGCAATAAAGACACGTAATTCATACGTCCAGAAACAAGTCATGCATTCTGGTTTTACTAGGACTACTTCCCATCCTTGGTCTTGTGCAACATAACCGTTATGGCCGTTGATAAGACAGCGTGTTGTAACGTCATCAAAGGGACGAGGGTTACGTAATGTCCAACAGTCCCGTAATAATCTAAAAACCTCATTTCTTACCCCAATTACCGACTCCGTCACTTGTGGAAACGTTTTGTTTAATAGTTGTAGCCCGATGTTCTTGTTCTCACTTTGGTGAGAAGCGAACATTACTAATCCGTAAGCATAACATGCTTCTTTATGTTGCATGTTAGCCGCTTTTTCTAAATCACGAAGTCCAATATTCGGATATATTGAGTCAAAATAATTTCTTAACCCGTTGCGTAAAATAGCATTTGGGTTCCCCGCAATATATGCGTCAAAGTAAACACATCGTAACTTATGGGTTTCCCAATGTGATATCCCCCATCTTTCAAACGAAAGTCTCTTATAAACCAAGACATTCTTGGAACGTTCTTCGAATGTCTTACAAACTGATCTCGCCTTAAATAGTTGTGCCGAAGAATTCTGGCCGACTCTAGACAAGATTTCATCAATCATGTCTCCGGGTAGGTCTCTTAAAATATTGGGTTGTCTATCCATTTTGTGTTTTTAAACTGTAAAATAGACAAGAGTTAGATTCATAAAAAAAATACTTATTAATACAAGCAATTTTTACATATACCATAAAGCATAAGAACACTATATTACATATATTACACCACACGAATACAACTATCTTATTCCGACTCGCTCGTTTCTTCTTCTTCGGTTTTGGTTCGTTTTGCCAACTTTCTAGGGATATATGATGTTCCCCTAATACGAGCCGTCGTTGTCCACATTGGTTTAGAAAAACCTGGTGTAGGTTCCCGGGTCATTGTTACAACTTAAGGACTTCGGGGGTTGACGATACATATAAAGTTCATCGGGGTTGGAATTAGATTTCTCTATTTTTATACCCTTTCCCTTATTATTTTCTTTTGCCTTTTTAAATTCAGTTGGGGTAATTTCTATAACATCATCGGAATTCTCGTCGGAATCCGATTCATCGGAGAATTGGTAATCCTCCCAATATTTTGCTTCCTTGGCGGAAACACCATTGACCATAATTAACTTTGGTCGGTTGGTTGAGGATTTTCTTTTACTTAACCGTTTTATTATTTCCCCCACTGGTTCTATTTCTTCATCCGGTTCCGATTCTTCTTCCGGTTCCGACTCTTCTTCCGGTTCTTCTTCGGGAACTTGTGAATCAGTCCACAAATCATTCCAACTTACATTTGACTCTTCATTATTATTAGGTGAGTCAATGGAACTTGTTCTAGAGGTAGACATCTATCACATAATATCAAACACGTTAAGAGATTAATATATCACATAATATTCATATGTTAAAAATATATAGTTTCCAACAAAAATGTTAAGCAATCATTTTTAAAGAAAACACGGTCGAAGTCCAGACTCACTAATGCATCCTAACAAACTCGATAAGACACACTAATGCAAATTTTCTGGTTCTCTAAGACCAACGCTCGGATACCAACTGAAATGTCCCGTTCTTATTGATTAAAAACGTTCCATATTAATTGATTTCGTTGCGAGGTTTTGACCTCTATATGAGACGTTTTTCAAAGACTGCATTCATTTTTAAACAAACCATAACCTTTATTTCATCAATAAAGGTTTAAAAAGCTTTACGTAGATTATCAAATAATGATAATCTAAAATATCCTGTTTACACACGACCATTACATAATGGTTTACAATACAAATATGTTACAACAAAATAAGTTTCTTGAATGCAGTTTTTACACAATATCATACAAGCATGGACTCCAAATCTTGTCCTTATTTAAGTATGCGACAGCGGAAGCTCTTAATAATCACCTGAGAATAAACATGCTTAAAACGTCAACAAAAATGTTGGTGAGTTATAGGTTTAACCTATATATATCAAATCGTAACAATAGACCACAAGATTTCATATTTCAATACACATCTCATACATAGAGATAAAAATCATTCATATGGTGAACACCTGGTAACCGACAATAACAAGATGCATATATAAGAATATCCCCATCATTCCGGGACACCCTTCGGATATGATATAAATTTCGAAGTACTAAAGCATCCGGTACTTTGGATGGGGTTTGTTAGGCCCAATAGATCTATCTTTAGGATTCGCGTCAATTAGGGTGTCTGTTCCCTAATTCTTAGATTACCAGACTTAATAAAAAGGGGCATATTCGATTTCGATAATTCAACCATAGAATGTAGTTTCACGTACTTGTGTCTATTTTGTAAATCATTTATAAAACCTGCATGTATTCTCATCCCAAAAATATTAGATTTTAAAAGTGGGACTATAACTCACTTTCACAGATTTTTACTTCGTCGGGAAGTAAGACTTGGCCACTGTTGATTCACGAACCTATAACAATATATACATATATATTAAAGTATGTTCAAAATATATTTACAACACTTTTAATATATTTTGATGTTTTAAGTTTATTAAGTCAGCTGTCCTCGTTAGTAACCTATAACTAGTTGTCCACAGTTAGATGTACAGAAATAAATCGATAAATATTATCTTGAATCAATCCACGACCCAGTGTATACGTATCTCAGTATTGATCACAACTCAAACTATATATATTTTGGAATCAACCTCAACCCTGTATAGCTAACTCCAACATTCACATATAGAGTGTCTATGGTTGTTCCGAAATATATATAGATGTGTCGACATGATAGGTCGAAACATTGTATACGTGTCTATGGTATCTCAAGATTACATAATATACAATACAAGTTGATTAAGTTATGGTTGGAATAGATTTGTTACCAATTTTCACGTAGCTAAAATGAGAAAAATTATCCAATCTTGTTTTACCCATAACTTCTTCATTTTAAATCCGTTTTGAGTGAATCAAATTGCTATGATTTCATATTGAACTCTATTTTATGAATCTAAACAGAAAAAGTATAGGTTTATAGTCGGAAAAATAAGTTACAAGTCTTTTTTGTAAAGGTAGTCATTTCAGTCGAAAGAACGACGTCTCGATGACCATTTTAGAAAACATACTTCCACTTTGAGTTTAACCATAATTTTTGGATATAGTTTCATGTTCATAATAAAAATCATTTTCTCAGAATAACAACTTCTAAATCAAAGTTTATCATAGTTTTTAATTAACTAACCCAAAACAGCCCGCGGTGTTACTACGACGGCGTAAATCCGGTTTTACGGTGTTTTTCGTGTTTCCAGGTTTTAAATCATTAAGTTAGCATATCATATAGATATATAACATGTGTTTAGTTGATTTTAAAAGTCAAGTTAGAAGGATTAACTTTTGTTTGCGAACAAGTTTAGAATTAACTAAACTATGTTCTAGTGATTACAAGTTTAAACCTTCGAATAAGATAGCTTTATATGTATGAATCGAATGATGTTATGAACATCATTACTACCTTAAGTTCCTTGGATGAACCTACTGGAAAAGAGAAAAATGGATCTAGCTTCAATGGATCCTTGGATGGCTCAAAGTTCTTGAAGCAAAATCATGACACGAAAACAAGTTCAAGTAAGATCATCACTTGAAATAAGATTGTTATAGTTATAGAAATTGAACCAAAGTTTGAATATGATTATTACCTTGTATTAGAATGATAACCTACTGTAAGAAACAAAGATTTCTTGAGGTTGGATGATCACCTTACAAGATTGGAAGTGAGCTAGCAAACTTGAAAGTATTCTAGATTTTATGAAACTAGAACTTTTGGAATTTATGAAGAACACTTAGAACTTGAAGATAGAACTTGAGAGAGATCAATTAGATGAAGAAAATTGAAGAATGAAAGTGTTTGTAGGTGTTTTTGGTCGTTGGTGTATGGATTAGATATAAAGGATATGTAATTTTGTTTTCATGTAAATAAGTCATGAATGATTACTCATATTTTTGTAATTTTATGAGATATTTCATGCTAGTTGCCAAATGATGGTTCCCACATGTGTTAGGTGACTCACATGGGCTGCTAAGAGCTGATCATTGGAGTGTATATACCAATAGTAAATACATCTAAAAGCTGTGTATTGTACGAGTACGAATACGGGTGCATACGAGTAGAATTGTTGATGAAACTGAACGAGGATGTAATTGTAAGCATTTTTGTTAAGTAGAAGTATTTTGATAAGTGTATTGAAGTCTTTCAAAAGTGTATAAATACATATTAAAACACTACATGTATATACATTTTAACTGAGTCGTTAAGTCATCGTTAGTCGTTACATGTAAGTGTTGTTTTGAAACCTTTAGGTTAACGATCTTGTTAAATGTTGTTAACCCAATGTTTATAAAATCAAATGAGATTTTAAATTATTATATTATCATGATATTATCATGTATGAATATCTCTTAATATGATATATATACATTAAATGTCTTTACAACGATAATCGTTACATATATGTCTCGTTTAAAAATCATTAAGTTAGTAGTCTTGTTTTTACATATGTAGTTCATTGTTAATATACTTTATGATATGTTTTCTTATCATAGTATCATGTTAACTATATATATATATATATATATATATATATATATATATATATCCATATATATGTCATCATATAGTTTTTACAAGTTTTAACGTTCGTGAATCACCGATCAACTTGGGTGGTCAATTGTCTATATGAAACATATTTCAATTAATCAAGTCTTAACAAGTTTGATTGCTTAACATGTTGGAAACATTTAATCATGAAAACATCAATCTCAATTAATATATATAAACATGGAAAAGTTCGGGTCACTACAGTATTTGGAAAGCAACACGTCCAGTTTACTTGTCCCGTATATTACCTTTCGGTAAACTACCTTCCGGTTGTAAAGGAAAGCGTTGAACAAGCAACTGTTAAGGCAATGTCTCCTGACATGCTTTTAATTATGGTCTATAACGTGTCGGACGCAATTACTATCCTTGGTAGGAGCAATAGTAAAGCTCACCCTTATGATTTTTTGGTCTGGCACAAGGTCCTGTCATTGACCACTATGCAACCACCGTTCTTACGGTTGACACCCGATTTAGTTCAGGTGACCTAATGAATTCCAGGTGAATTCCTAGGATTTTACGTTCAATGGTAATGAACGCATTGAAAATAGGGTTTTCAGAAAACAAATCGGTTTGTAATTTTGATCAAAATATTTTCTCGTTCAAGCTCGAGTTTAGATATCATTGAATTCCATGAGTTTGTAATTCTCAATCTTTAAGGTCAATCTCAAGGATTGAGTAATATCAGGCTTAAAAGCTGATTTTTGATCTTTTAAGGAGATTATCCTTTCTGGGGATCTGATTCATTAGTCTTATCCAGCTAATTTGCATGGTGCCCCCCCATTTTACGAGATAAATCCTTCTCATGGTTAGGATAAATCTGACCACTTGGCGACCTTGTTTAATGCTGAGGTCCGTGGATTTCCTGCTGATTTTAGTGATGACTTTTCTAGATTTTTCGTCAACCTACAGCTGGTCTGGACGACAACTTCCTGACTTAAATCAAGAAGCGCGTGTCTTTTTCGGAAGACTTTACTTCCTTTTAATGATGGAATTGATTCATCGTGTAGATCCATCTTTCTTACAGTAAATCAGGTAAAACTTTTTAGTTTAGTCTAAAGCAAAAGTATTTTCAGTTATTTGTACAAAAATATGTGATATATGTTTTGAATAACTTGGAGAATTTTCCCACACTTTGCTTTTATTTTCCTTTTTATTGTCCTCTATTCCATTTTAAATGAATTTTAACATTTTGGTTTGTTTCTCAATTTATGTCCTTTCTGAGGTAACAATAATTTCGATGTTAAAACCTAGTTTTATCGTTCATAAATATGTATAAACATGATTTTGAGTTCATTTAATTGAAAATTTTGAAATTTTTTACTAGAATTGGGTAGTCAGTATATAAGACTAGGGCTGTTCTTTATTATCAGAGAGCACTAGATTCTAATACAACTACTGCTTTACTAGTATTTTTAATGGTAACCAAGTGTTTAAGATAAAAATTATAAAATCCGAAAGAATTTAACCCCTTCCCACACTTAAGATCTTGCAATGCCCTCATTTGCAAGAAATTATTAACAATTTAAATTATTGAGGGTGATTTGTGTGAAAATGATTAAATTTTACCAAAGTTTCCAAATATATTGGCGTTTGTTTGCTGAATGATAAATGGTGCACATCATTTGTTCATTCCGTCTTGTTGTTATTTCACATATATTTTGCATCTTGTTGTCAAAATTAGTTGCTTTTGCTGAACTTAATGCCAGTCTTTGAAAATGCGTTGTTTTACCCTGTTGTGTACATAAGATAAACTGCAAACATATATACATATTTTTGAAGTTTGGTATATTACCCCACATTCAAAAATTATTAATATCTAAGAATAAAAGTTAGAAAATTATAAAAACTATTACAATATTAACATAAGTATTAAACGTATCAACATTACAAATTACAAAATAAATAAAACTAAGTAGACTAGGGATGATACTGATACCAATAGGGGTTCCATGCATAATCATAGGTGCTATAAAATGCTTCGGCAGGGTTATACATAGGATACGGTGGTTGCATCTCTATAGACCAGGGAGGGAATATGGGTTTTGGAGTAGGAATATAGTTTCTACCTATATGTTGGCAATGAGCTATGATTTGGTTTTGATGAACTTGCCAATCTTCAAATGCTCTCTGTCTAGCATTTTCGTACTCCTGTGAAGCTATAAACCTTTGCATTTCTTGCATTTCATTTCCCCCTCCTACATTACCTTGCTGTTGGTTTCTCTCAACCTGTGGATGTCTACCATGGTATTGTATTGCGGCGTTATTTCGCCTCTTCAAAACTTTCGCACCATGGTATACATTTAAACCTATATTATCGCGGGGTTCTGGTTCTTCGACTAATAATCCCCCCGACTTATATCCACACCGAGATATTCAGCAATCAAAGTAATAAAAATACCACCTCCTATTATGCTATGCGGTCTCATCCCCCTAACCATAGCTGATAAATAATAACCCACACAATAAGGTATACTTACAGCGCTTTGTGGGTCTCGAATACACATATGATAAAACAAATCCTGTTCATTTACCTTTTCCTTGTTCTTACCTCTTTGTGTAATCGAATTAGCTAAAAACCTATGAATCACTCTTAATTCAGCTCTATCTATGTCCAAATAAGAGTAATTTCCCCCTTTGAATCGGTGATGGCTTGTCATTTGACTCCATACACCATGTGTATCAAAATTTTCATCTATTTTTCTACCATTTAGTATCAACCCTCTACAATCGGCAGATGCTAACTCCTCAGGCGTATATATACGTAAAGCCTGAGCCATGTCTAGTAAAGACATGTGGCGCATCGAACCTCCTAACAAAAATCTAATAAAAGATCGATCGGTTAAACTAGCTACCCGATCATTTAATTCTATACTACACAACAATTCTTCACACCATACTTTATATACAGGTCTACGCATGGTGAATAAACGTACCCAGTCATTAAAAGTAGAATTACCATACCTCTGTGCAAGTAATTCCCTAATTGGCCCGGCCAATTCTACAGCTTCTAATGGTCCCCATTCTATGACCCTAGGTACCTCAACAACTTTAGAATGAAGAGTATGCAAACCCTTTTGGTATTTTGGATAATCTATCCAAAGTCTGTCAAATCTCAGGTTCGGGTGCAAATCTTCCAAGTGCATATCAGAAAATGTCATGACTGGATGAGGTATATCTTGCTTGTAGTAGCTATCCACCTCCTGTTATTCCGCATTCTCAGCAGGAGCATTGCGAGCTTGGGATGAAGATTCACCCCTTTCAGTCTGTAAAACACATCAAACACAATTTTTGTGCATCCAAATATGCATTAGTGTCAGCAAAATCATCAATCAAAATAATTACAATGACATGATCAATTTATATCAAACTTAAGCTCATTTTCACATTTTTATCAAATCTACACTTTTTCAAATAAGCATATACGAAAATGTTCACCAAGTTCATAAGCATTCAACTCAAATAACATGTCAAAATAATCATTACTAGCAATTAAACAAGTTTCAAATGGCATTATCTCTCAAAAATCAAGTTCATGAATTTTAGACTTGAAAAAGTCCACTTTAATTCTCAAAATCATATTTAGGCTCAAAGTTTGGATCATTTAACTATCTAAACATGTTACACTACTTAATTTAACAACAATTCATGACAAAAATCGGCCATAACCCGTTTATATCAAAAAGCCCCAAATTTGCTCAAGAACACAAACTCTAGATTACTCAAAATTTGAAGTTTAAGGCTTCTAATCATGTTAAATAGCATCAATCTAGGTTATACAAGCATAATACATAAACAATTTAAGCATAATTACACTAAAAAGCATCAAAATCAAATTGGGGAAAAAATTGCTCAAGAACACTAATTTTCGGATTAAATGGTGTTTAGGTGCAGAAATTTACCGTTTTTCTTGAGTAATTCCTTGATAGCATCCTTCTCAACATGATTTTAGTAAAAGATTTGATGACTAACGGTTAAAATTTGTGATTTTGGGGGTGTTTTTGCGTGTTTTTCGGAGTATTTTCGCAGTGTTTTCTGTTTTTGTGGTGTGGACTGATCAGTTCTGCGTTTATTTTATTTTTTCTGTATTTTGGTCCTCCCGCGAGTCGCGGGGTTTAAACCTTCAAACTCCGCGAGTCGCGGAGTTTGTGTTTTTTTTTATTTTTTTATTTTTTTAACATCTTATACTAATTAAAACAATTAAGTAATTAATTTTAAAATTTTGTTTCCCTTGTTATTTAGGACGAGGTCGTTTCGGATCGATGTCCTAGTCCGTCCTTCGACAAAATTTTAAAATTTGTCTTTTTGTAGCGATTGTTTTAAAAGCTAAGATTTTTGAGTTTTTTAATGTTTTTGGCATACTTTAATTCAATAAGTTTAAAAAAATAATGATAATAAAAGTTCTCGTCCCTCCCTCGGGTAAAGCAATTTCGGTTCAACGACCTAGTCTTCAACTTACGACGAATTTTAAAAATCATATTTTTAACTTAATGAGATAAAGTAAATTTTTGTTTTTAAATTCACACAATTTAAATATAAAATTCAAAATTAATATTAAAAATTCACACCAAACTTTAAAATTTGAAATGCATAAAATTAAAAATTCATATTTTAAAAATTAAAAATTCACACCAAACTTAATTTAAAAATTCATATTATAAATTCACACCAAACTTATATTAATTTTTCAAATATTTACAATTTTAAATATATTATTTTTACAAAGTTTACAATATTAATTTAAGATTTAAATATTAATTTTAAAAACATGGTAAAAATAAAATTAAAAATCTTTCGCTTTTTATCCCACTTAAATCAATCAAATATTATCAGAAATATGCGCCCCTTTTTTCGGTAAAGTAATTTCGGTTCCAAGACCTAATTTAACTCATGACGAATTTTTGAAATATTTTGGGTTGATTGATTAAAGATATTTATACCTTAAGAATAAACGTTAAATTTTGCAGTGATGTATTAAATTTTTGAATGATATCAATAATTTCGGTCGCCAAACCTAATTTTATTCAATACCAATTTAATACTTTATAGCGAACAAATTAGCGTTTATTATCAAAAGGTTAAAAATAAAAATAAAAATAAAGACTGTACAGACTTACCTGTGAGATAGTATTCTTAGTTATATGATCTATCCCATTCATAAGATAGTCGGTTTAATTGGTTTTCCATAGCTACATAGGCGTAACCTTGAGCATTCAGTGTCTTTTCTTCTAAACATATGAACGGTCCGTCTCTGCATAAAGTAACAAATTCGGTATTTGAATAGGTTTGATTATTTGAACATTTACCTCCATGTGACCATTTTCCGCATTTGTGAAATCTTTCTAGGTGTCGTGCTCTTCTTTTTGCTGCGGATTTTGATTTTCCTTTACCAAATTGTAACTTATTATCTTCGCATCTGGATTCTTTTCTAACTCCGTCCATTCTTTCTCTGATTACTGATACTATTTCACTCGAAAGTGTGTCATTATTACGTTTAGTGATCAAAGCGTGTAGCATTAGACCATGGTTTAGTTCACAGGCAGTCTTCATTTCCTAAAAAAAATAAAAATTCAGAATGGGGGGAGAAGACTAGTTCTTTAGGGTCTGCTAGGAAAAGACCATTCAGGTTCCATTTTCGAGAACTACACGAAAACAGACAATCTAACTCTAACAGAAATACATATTATCCTTTAAAGACTTGATTCTTCCCACACTTAGTTAGCTGTGGTGTCGAAATTGTGATTAACTTCGTTGTCGACTTCCATCGGACTATCTATGTAGTGTTTAACTCTGTGACCATTAACTTTAAATTCAATCTCATTTGAATTTATCAATTCTACTATTCCGTATGGGAAAACTCTTTTGACTATGAATGGTCCAGACCATCTTGATTTCAATTTTCCAGGAAATAGCTTGAATCGTGAATTGAAAAGAAGAACTCTGTCTCCTTCTTTAAATTATTTTGAACTTCTGATTCTTTTATCATGCCATTTCTTCGTTCTCTCTTTATAGATTAACGAATTTTCGTATGCTTCATGTCTTAATTCTTCTAATTCGTTTAGTTGACTTAATCATAGACGTCCAGCTTCATGTATATCAAGATTACATGTCTTCAAAGCCCAAAATGCTTTGTGTTCAATTTCTACTGGAAGATGACATGCTTTTCCATAAACAAGTCTAAAAGGTGTGGTTCCAATTGGAGTTTTGTAGGCTGTTCTAAAAGCCCAGAGTGCATCCTCCAATTTAATGGACCATTCCTTCGGAATTGATCCTACGGTTTTCTCTAGAATACGTTTTAAAGCTCGGTTGGTATTTTCAACTTGTCCACTTGTTTGTGGATGATATGCGGTGGAGATTTTATGAGTTACTCCATATCTTTTAAGAACTTTCTCAAGTTGATTATTACAAAAATGAGTACCCCGATCACTTATTAAAGCTTTCGGTGTTCCAAACCTTGCAAAAAGACGTTTTAAAAAGTTGACTACAACTCGTGCATCGTTAGTTTGGAGAGCTTGTGCTTCCGCCCATTTAGATACATAATCAATGGCTACGAGTATATATAGATTATTATGAGATTTTGGAAATGGACCCATAAAGTCAATACCCCAAATGTCAAATACTTCACATACTTGGATGACATTTTGTGGCATTTCATCACGTTGACTTATTTTTCCGGCCCTTTGACAAGCATCACAGGATTTGCAAAGAAGGTGTGCGTCTTTGTAAATTGTAGGCCAATAGAATCCAGCATCATAAACTTTTCTTGCTATTAGTTGAGGCCCATAATGCCCTCCCGTTAGTCCTGTGTGACAATGGTTTAATATTTTACTAGCTTCATCTCCAAATACACATCGGCGTATTATTCCATCGGGACAACTTTTAAACAAATGTGGATCTTCCCAAAAATAGTGTTTTATATCACTGAAGAATTTCTTTCGTCTTTGGTACGATAATCCTTTTTCAAGGAATCCACAAACTAAGTAGTTTGCATAGTCTGCAAACCATTGAATTTCTTTATAATCTATCTTCAATAGATATTCATCAGGAAAGTTGTCTTATATGGCCGATTCATTTAGAACTTCTAATTCGGGATTTTCAAGACGAGAAAGATGATCAGCGGCGAGATTTTCTGCTCCTCTTTTATCTCGGATTTCAATATCAAACTCTTGTAAGAGTAAGATCCAACGGATTAATCTTGGTTTAGCATCTTGTTTTGAAAATAGGTATCTAAGAGCAGAATGGTCGGTATAGACCACCGTTTTTGCTAGAACGAGATATGAACGAAATTTGTCAAAAGCAAAGACAATAGCAAGGAGTTCTTTTTCAGTAGTTGTATAGTTCGTTTGTGCTCCTTGTAACGTCTTACTAGCATAATATATAGGTTGAAATCGTTTTTCAATCCTTTGTCCTAAAACGGCTCCCATTGCAAAATCACTTGCATCGCACATTAGTTCAAATGGTAGATTCCAATTTGGTGTTATCATGATCGGTGCATTAGTGAGTTTCTCTTTAAGAATATTAAAAGATTTGATACACTCATCTGAAAAGATGAATGGAGCATCCTTTTCTAGAAGTTTATTCATAGGAGTGGCAATTTTAGAAAAATCTTTTATGAAACGTCGGTAAAAACCGGCATGCCCTAGAAAACTCCTAACTCCTCTAACATTGGTGGGATGTGGAAGTTTAGCAATTACATCTACTTTAGCTCTATCCACTTCAATTCCTTCTTTTGAAATTTTATGTCCAAGAACGATGCCTTCTTTAACCATGAAATGGCATTTCTCCCAATTAAGTACTAGATTTGATTGTTCGCATCTAATAAGCATTCGTTCAAGATTAACTAGACATGATTCAAATGTATCACCGAAGACTGAAAAGTCATCCATGAAAACTTCCATGCATTCTTCTATCCTGTCATGAAAAATTGCCATCATACACCTTTGAAAGGTTGCAGGGGCGTTGCAAAGTCCAAATGGCATGCGTTTGTAAGCAAAAGTACCATAAGGGCACGTGAATGTGGTTTTCTCTTGGTCTTCGGGTGCTATTGGAATTTGAAAATATCCGGAAAATCCATCTAGAAAACAATAGTAACTATTTCCGGCTAATCTTTCCAACATTTGATCAATGAAAGGTAAGGGAAAGTGATCTTTTCTGGTGGCGTCATTTAATTTTCTATAATCAATACATACACGCCATCCTGTTACAGTCCTAGTAGGAATAAGCTCATTTTTTTCATTTGTAATGACAGTCATGCCACCCTTCTTAGGTACGCATTGGACTGGGCTTACCCATGGACTATCAGAAATTGGATAAATTAAACCTGCATCTAGTAGTTTAATAATCTCTTTCTTAACTACATCTTGCATATTAGGATTTAGTCTTCGTTGGCGTTGCACATACGTTTTATGACCTTCTTCCATAAGGATTTTATGTGTGCAATACGAAGGACTTATTCCTTTAATATCATGAATCTTCCATGCAATGGCTGGTTTATGAGCTTTCAACACAGAAATGAGTTGTGATTTCTCATTTTCAGTAAGAGAAGACGATATTATTACAGGTAATTCAGATTCACCATGTAAATAAGCGTATTCCAAATGGTTTGGAAGTGGCTTTAACTCTAATTTCGGAGGTTCTTCTATCGATGATTTATATCGATATCTGTCTTCTTCTTTTAGCATTTGAATTTCTTCTGTTGTTGGTTCATATCCATTAGCTATAAGTGTAGCTAACATTTCAGCTTCATCAATTGGTTCATTACCTTCTCCTAAAGAACATTCTCCTGTTCCTTGTAATTCTGGAAATTCTTCTAATAATTCTGCATGTGCATCTATAGTTTGAATATAATAACATGTATCATCTGCAGATTGTGGTTGTTGCATTGCTCTATCAACTGAAAAGGTAACACTCTCATCCTCTATACTTAGGGTCAGTTTCTTACCGAACACGTCTATCATTACTTTAGCCGTGTTTAAGAATGGTCTTCCTAATATGAGAGGAACTTGAGAATCTTCTTCCATGTCCAGAACAACAAAATCTACTGGAAATACTAAAGTACCAACTTTAACTAGCATGTTCTCCATTATCCCTCTAGGATATTTTATTGATCTATCGGCTAGTTGTATGCTTATTCTGGTTGGTTTCAATTCTCCAAGGTCTAGTTTAGCGTATAGTGAATACGGCATTAGATTTATACTAGCACCTAAGTCTGCCAATGCTTCTATTGAACTAAGACTACCCAGAAAACATGGAATTGTGAAACTTCCTGGATCAGATAGTTTTTCTGGTATCTTATTCAACAGCACTACTGAACAATTAGCATTCATGGTAACAGCCGAGAGTTCTTCTATTTTCTTTCTATTTGAGATTAGATCTTTCAAGAATTTAGCATATCTAGGCATTCCTGAAATCACATCAATGAAAGGAAGATTTACATTTATCTGTTTAAACATATCCAAGAATTTGGATTGCTCGGCTTCAAGTTTCTCTTTCTTCATTTTACTCGGGTAAGGAAGTGGTGGTTGGTATGGTTTAACATAAGGTTTAGCCTTAACTGTGTTATCTTCATTAACCTTTTCAACTACCGGTTCTTTTTCCTTATCTTGATTAGGTTGTGATTCTTGTGGAGTAGGAATAGCTTCATCAGAAGTTACAGGTATTTCAGGTGGTTTAAGTGTTGTACCACTTCTTGTGGTAATGGCTTTAGCTGTTTCATTCCGGGGGTTAGCATTTGTATCACTAGGTAGACTTCCCGGTTTTCTTTCACCTATTAACCTTGCTAGGTTACTTACTTCTTGTTCTAGATTTTGAATAGAAGCTTGTTGATTTCTAAATGCTTGAGCATTTTGTTCATTGGTTTGTTTTTGAGATGTGAAAAACTGCGTTTGAGTTTCAACTAGCTTCGTCATCATATCTTCTAAATTCGGCTTTTTATCATCGGTTTGTTGTGGTGGTTTGTTTTGAAAATTAGGTCTTTGCTGATTGTAAGTATTTTTGGATACTTGTTGATTGCTAGGACCTTGTTGGTTGTTGTATGGAATATTTCTGTTATAATTCTGGTTTTGATTGTAAATAGGTCTTGGCGGTTGATAATTATTCTGATAATTATTTCCAGATCTTTGGTTTATGTATGAAATATTATCTCTTTGTTCCATTGTTAATTCAATACTGAGACAATCTTTTGTCAAATGTGGTCCTCCACACTGCTCACAACTAATTCGTATTGAGTGAATATCTTTAGTCATCTTTTCCATTCGTCTCTCGACAGCATCTATCTTTGCGGAAATGGAATCTAAGTCATAGCTAGAATCGGATCTAGCTGCTTTAGATGATCTAACGATATCTTTTTCTTGGTGCCACTCATGTGAGTGGGAAGCAGTGTTATCAATAATTTTGTAAGCATCAGTTTCGGTTTTCTTCATAATAGAACCACCAGCTGCTATATCTATGTCTTTCCTTGTAGTGATGTCGCATCCTTGGTAGAATATTTGTACTATTTGACAGGTGTCTAAACCATGTTGCGGACATCCTCTTAACAACTTTCCAAATCTAGTCCACGCCTCATATAGAGTTTCATTTGGCTTCTGTGTAAACGTAACAATTTCTGCTTGAAGTCTTACGGCTTTAGATGCCGGAAAGAATTGTTTAAGAAATTTTTCAACTAAAACGTCCCATGTATCAATCGCCCCTTCAGGTAACGATTCCAACCAATCTTTGGCTTCTCCCTTTAAAGTCCAGGGAAATAACATGAGATATATCTGTTCATCCTCCACTTCTCGGATTTTAAATAGTGTGCAGATCCTATTAAAGGTACATAGATGTTCATTTGGATCTTCGTTCGGCGCACCACTAAATTGGCATTGATTAGTCACCATGTGTAGAATTTGTCCTTTGATTTCATAATCTGGCGCATTAATGTCTGGATGAGTAATTGCGTGACCTTGGCCAGTGCGTTTAGCTCTCATTCGGTCTTCCATACTTAAAGGTTCCAGATTCTCCATAATTGAATTTGTTGAATCGGAATCACTAGAGGATTCTGATTTAATGGTTCGTTCCTCAACAATCTCTGTTTGAATGATTGGTGGTTCCGGAGGAAAGTTTAGTGGTTCAGGATCTACGAATCGTTCCTGAATATTCTCCGGATTCTCAATTGTGAGGTCGGGTTCAAAAAATGGATTATCGGAAATTTGAACTGGAGTACTTGGTCGACTGGATGACGATTCTAAAGAAAAATCAACGGCAGTAATATTTGCTAAATGTCTTGATCTAGTTACAGGTGGTGAACGTACAAAAGGTGGTGAACGTCTTGCTCGGTGCATTCACTGAATATCCTATTAGTTTTAAAAAGGAAAGAAAAATTATACTAAGTTATCCAATCAATAGACTTTTCTGATTTTGCCCACGTTTCGAATAGCCAAAAGATGCAGCAGAGGGGCAGGATTCGTTTGGTCTCAATATAATTGAGGACTGTTTGGCTCCAATAACCCGGTCCACGTACAAATCCAACTATTACTACGAACCAGAAAATTTTGATGTCTATTAATTTAACCACTTAAAATAAATTTTCGAATTTTAAGAAATTTAGATAAGAAGTAGAATAAAAATCTATGTCCTAAAACTAGAATAGCGAGAAATAAGAAAAAAAAAGAGTTCGTCGAAAAAGGTCGAAAAAGAAAATTGGTTGAAAAATAAAAGGTGACAGAAAAATAAAAGAAACTTATAAAACTTAAAAATACTTGACTAACCTAACCTTATTACTACAACTAACTTAAATTTATAATCGCAAATTGAGATTACTAATTGGAATGATAATTGATACATAGGTAAAAGTCGTCTAAAAATATTAAAGCTTACAGGAAAAACTAAATCCCAAATGGAAATAACTTAAAAAGAAACTAAAACTTAAAAAGGTGTCGCAAAATTCTAGAGTACCTAAATCTTAGTCTAAAGAAAAAGCACTTAAGGAATTCTACGGCAAAGCCTAAAAATCTAGAAATAAAAATAACTATGGCAAAAACTAAGTTTAAAACTAAATATGAGCGAAAAATACAAATATTACGCTAAAACAATTAAAAAGGGACAAAATATAAAAATATACTAAAAGTTGTAAAAAGTTACAAATTTTTATAAAAATATTATTTTTATATTATTTATTTATTAAAACTATTAATTTTACAATTTAATTAAACTAATTAAACAAAATAATAATAAAAACTAAAATAAATAATTAATTAAAACCTAATTAGGGTTTTATAATAATAATTATAATAATTACTCGTAATTAATGCCTGATTAGGGTTCTGTGTACCCGTGTCAGAGTGTCTCCGCGAGTCGCGGTATCCCAAGCAGCAAACCCCGCGAGTCGCGGGGTTCCAGAATTCAACTCAGGTACAGTTTTAAATTTGACATTTTTTTTTATTTATTTTTTTTTTAGTTTTCTGTTTTATATTTTTCTGTTTTAAAATCAAAATATTTTTATATAATAAAAACATATATTTTTATAAAATGAAAATAAAGAAACTTTATAAAACTTAAATATTTAACAAAATCTTAAAAAATACTTATTTTTTTGTTTTCTTTTTATATTTTCGAATATTTAAAACGTATTTTTATAAAAACGAATTTTAATAAAAGTAAACTAAATTTTTTTTTTTATATTAGCGTTGCGCTTCCGGCTTTTAAGCGTTTCCCCGGCAGCGGTGCCAAAAATACTTGATGTCGTGCGAGGTGTATATAAAATAGCTATTAAATTTTAGCAGAAAATACTATTAAATACGATACAATTTTACACAAGATATTTATTTATTTAGAGAATGGATATACTTAAACCTTGCTACAACACTTATAGGCAGTGTACCTAATCGTACAGTAGTGTAGTTTTTAGTAAGTCCGGTTCGTTCCACAGGGAAAATCTTTAAACAAAGCTTAACGCTATATTAGTTTACTTTTATAAAAATACAAATATATATATAAGTAATATTATTATTATAAAGGGGGGTTTTTACCGTTTAATGACCGGTTTGTCTATTTTAAAACTTTAGTCGCAGTTAAAACCAAATGTAAAATAATAAATAAATACAAGACTTAGTGTAAAGTAAATAACGATAATGAAATTGCGATTAATAAAAATGCGATAAAATAAACTTGCGATAATTAAAAAGTACGATAATTAAAAGTGCAATTAAATAAAATAACAATAAAAATGCGATAATTAGAAGTGCAATTAAATATAAAATAAAGGAAATTAAATATGAAATAAAAGAATTATGCTTATTTAAACTTCCGTAATCATGATGGTTGACGTGTTGATTTTAGTTTTATGCCCATGGGTTAATTGTCCTTTGTCCTGGATTATTTAATATGTCCGTCTGGTTTTTGTCCATAACAGTCCATCAGTCATAAATATAAAGTGCGAGTATCCTCGTCAAATTATCCTTATACCCGAAGTTAAATATTCCAACTAATTGAGGACTTAAACTGTAACAAGATTTTAATACTTTGTTTAATAATTACACCAGGATGTCGACTGAGTGTAACCCAAGGTTTTAATATTTTGTTATCAATTATACCAAGTGTCCTTGTACATAATTTCACCCATGTTTTAATTATTCTAGTGGCTATTAATCCATTCCCGTGTCCGGTTAAATGAACGATTATTCGTACATATAAATACCCCACCCATCGTGTCCGATCGAGTGTATATGGTAATTTATAGGGACGCCCAATTGTAAATATTTATATTAACATTAACAAACTATCATTTAGTTAAACAAATATAAAGCCCATTAATAGACCATAGTCTAATTTCCACAAGTGTCGTTCTTTTGTCCAAACCCCAATTATGGTACAAAGCCCAATTACCCAATTTTAGTAATTAGCCCAACATCATGATTACTTCGTTTTAAATAAGCATAATAATAACTTAGCTACGAGACATTAAATTAAAAAGGTTGAACATAACTTACAATGATTAAAAATAGCGTAGCGTTACACGGACAGAATTTCGACTTACACCCTTACAATAATCGCTAACATACCCTTATTATTAGAATTATAATTAAAATTAAAATTAAAATTAAAATTAAAATATAAATTATAAATATAAATATTACGTATATAGATAGAGAGATGGATATATGAGTGTTTTTTGCGATCAGAATTCTTTTGCTTTTATAGGGAGTTTCAGAAATTGGGGCTCCGCGACTCGCGGCCCTTTTTGCCTTCAAACTCCGCGAGTCGCGGAGTTTGTAAATACAGCTCACTCCATTTTGGAGTCTTTCTTGCTGACGGTTTATTTTATTTATATAATATATAAATAATTATAAGAATTATTTAAATATTATATTATATTTATGTGCATAGTTGACTTGTAATTTTTAGTCTGTTGCGTCGAGCGTTGAGAGTTGACTCTGGTCCCGGTTCCGGATTTTCGAACGTCCTTGCGTACAATTTAATATCTTGTACTTTGCGTTTTGAATCTTGTACTCTTGTAATTTCGAGACGTTTCTTATCAATAATTGGAACCTCTTTGATTGTCTTTTGTACTTTTGAGCTTTTTGGTCGTTTGTGTCTTCAATTCGTCGAATCTGTCTTTTGTCTTCACCTTTTATTATTTAAACGAATATCACTTGTAAATAGAACAATTGCAACTAAAAACTTGTCTTTCTTGAGGAATAATGCTATGAAATATATGTTCGTTTTTAGCATTATCAATAACATTCACTTTTCATTCATTGCTTGGCTTAGTAACCGACCTTAACATATAATGCGCATCAATAATATCCCCAAAAACAGATCATCTCGTCTGTATAATATATAAACCTCGAAGTACTAAACACCACGCCCACTAGCTCTTCCGTCTAGTGAACATTCTGGGTGGGGGTATTAAACCCGTTAGCTAACTTTAGGATTCACGTCAATTAGGCGTGCACTAATTCTCAAAATTAGTGATGTTCCCTAATTCTTAGGTTACCAAGCAATAATAATCAGGGGAAAAATATTCATATCAATTGTGGCAATTATCACGTCCACATAATTCAATGGTGGCAATTATCACGTTCACATAATTCATTTGAGGAATGTTTTTCTTGTGTCTATCTCGTCAAACATTTATAAAAGCATTTCATGTATTCGCAATTCAAAATGTATTTCAAAAGCATTTAATAAAGCAGTTGTAAAAGTAGCGCATGTATTCTCAGTCCCAAAAATGTAAAGACGAAAAGGGAATCAAATGAGCTCACGATACGATATTTTGTAGTAAAAATATGCATACGATGATACTAAACAATGCAAGGTTGGCCTCGAATTCACGAACCTATATCAATATTGTAACAACCCAAACCAACCCGCGAACAAACCACGTGAAAATACAAAATAAAAAAAAAATTTGCTGAACTGCCACCTGGCGCGGCGCGCCATATAGGCCGCGCGGCGCGCCAAACCTGACTGTCCGGAAAGTCTTTAAATGCGAAAATGTTTGACTAGTTCCCGACGTATTTAGACAAAACGCTTTTAACCGCATGTTCAATATATAAAAACTAGCGCGTTCCATTAATAAAATTTAGTTTACGAAGCGGGGCCCACATTGACCCAAATTACCCCTTAAGTACCAAAATACAATTTTCGACCATACGACTTTTAATACAAAACAAAGTCGAGCATGGCGATTGGGGATACGCTACCCAATCCTAATAAATCCAAAAGCAAGCCTTCTACGCAAACTATGCAAGTCCTCTAATCCTCGCGCTTACCCGAGCCACCATCCGCATGCAATCTATAAAAAGAGTCAACAACGAGAGGGTAAGCTAACGCTTAGTGAATGATAATATACTACATACATATATATGTATAAAATGGACACGCCACAAAATAACAAATACCGCATACCGAGGCATCCATATAAGGCACTACACTAAGCATACCGTACAATCTCTAAGCAACGAGCTAAAGATACAATAACAATATAAGTTCACCAACGACGATGTGAACAACGCCAAATAGCTACACCCGGAGGGTTAGCTACAACACAACAATACATTAATATATAACAATATAAACGAACAAGGTTAACACCTTAACCCGATACCGAGAACCAAATACCACAATGAAGATTGGCCGAACTACACGAGCCTTAGTAATCCGAAACCACACGAGATTACTATCTTCACAACATCGAGGTTGGCCGAACTACACGAGCCTTAGTAATCCGAAACCACACGAGATTACTACCTCAATAAGATGACCGAACTACACGAGTCACCATGAATCCGAACTACACGAGATTCATTTTGATAAGATGACCGAACTACACGAGTCACCATGAATCTGAACTACACGAGATTCATTTTGATAAGATGACCGAACTACACGCGTCATCGTGAATCCGAACTACACGTGATTCACTTCTCCAACTCAAAACCCTTCGCCATTGGGGTTATGTCATCCACATCACAACCACGTGTGATAGTGTACACACAAAACGTGTACCTCGCCAAATATGGTCAACCAAAACGCACAACCGTGCCAATTGGATCTAAACGCAAGTCTATCAAATCCACCTATATGTGAAGTGAGCTCTATAGCCGAGAATCACTTCACCCGACCCGCACCCATCCTACACATACATATGCACATAGGATATTATCACTCACCTTGAAGTCTTGAAGAATGCTTCCAAGTAATCCGCAACTCGCCAATGGAAAGTACCTATTCCATTATCACAATTACAACAATACTCTTAGAGTGGATTTACAAATCAACCCAATTCGTCACTTAGTGCAATTTCGACCCAAATGCACTTCCAAGCACAAACCGTGCCCAAAACTAACCAATAATCACTAACACAAGTGAGAATGGTCCTAATACGCCAATTAAACCCGAACTCAAGTGTTAAACACGTGTCATACCCATTTTGACACTTAAACCCTAATTTTGACCCATAAGGTCAAAATCTCACCATTTACAAGTTTTGACACCAAAACACATTTAACTTGGTTTTATACTTCAACTTAATCCATTTCAAGTTTATAAACCTCATTAAGTCGCCAAATGGGTCATAATCACCACCAAACCCTAATTTGACCCAAAGTCACAATTAGTCAACCAAATAACCTTAAATGGGTTTCAATACTTCCGTAATCACTAACTTAAGTGATTAAACTCAATTTCAAGTCCTAAACATGGCCAATTAGTTCACCAACCCAAAATCCACCAACAATTAACAATAAACCCAATTACTAGCTTCACTAAACCCATTTCATCACCTAAAAGGGTTTTACCACAAACTAACTCAAAACCCTAACTTGAATATCAAATCAAATAGATGAAATTCGGAGTTTGAGCTTAACAATACTACCACAACGTAGCTACGAACGAAAGGAACAACTTTAGAACTCGAGCTTTTGATCCAAACGGCCTCCTTCTTCTCCAAAACCCCAAATCTCTCTCTAGAATCTCTCTCTCTCTCTCTCTAGATAGTTGGGAGTGATGGATGGATGTGAAAATGATCCAAAACTGATCCAAACCAGCTAATATGGCTCACAAATCCGGTCCCAAGTGAAATTACCCAAATACCCTTCATTTAAACCTTTTAAAAAGGATGAAAATTGCCTCAGCAGCAATCGGCGCGCCGCGCCAGAAGGTGGAGCGCCGCTCCAAATAACTGGAAATTGTGGTCGAGCCCAAAACAGGTTTCAGCAACTTGTTTTGGCCATAACTTTTCGACCGTAACTCCGTTTTTGATGAATCAAATATCGTTGGAAACGTAATAAGATATTCTATCCAATGGTAAGGCTTTGAAACATCAACTCAAACTTTATTTGGGGTTGAAAAGATACGTACACACCTTGTCACTTCTGACAACGTCCAGTTTCCTTCGACGTTCGAGCAAGCAACACGTACACTTCATACACGCATCATACACCATAAATACATTATGTACAATCAATATTTGGGTCTTACAAATACTATATATATTAAAACATATAATGGTAATCAAACAAATTTATATATTATGTCTTAAATTATATATCTTATATGTATATTTAAAATAGTTAATATTTATATAGTTTTATATATATGTGTATATATATATATGTGTATATATATATATGTGTATATATATATATGTATATATATATATATATATATATATATATATATATATATATATATATATATATATATATATATATATATATATATTTATACATATGATTAATATTTTATTAAAATAAATAATTTGTTATATGTAAATATTTATATAAATAATCATAATATATATAATTATATGAAATATTATGATAGTTGTAATAAATATACTTTTATATAGAAAATATTTATTTGTTATAATAATTTTGTTAATATGAAAGTAATGATAATAATAATAATAATAATAATAATAATAATAATAATAATAATAATAATAATAATAATAATTGTAATAATAATAATAATAATAATAATAATAATAATAATAATAATAGTAATAATAATAATAATAGTAATAATAATTTAACTATAATCTTAATAATAATAATGCTTGATAATTAATACTTATATTAGTAATAATAATAATAATAATAATAATAAAAATAATAATAATAATAATAATAATAATACTAATAATAATACTAATAATAATAATAATAATAATAATAATAATAATAATAATAATAATAATAATAATAATAATAATAATAATAATAATAATAATAATAGGATGATAATATTAATAAAATGAATAGATAAGTAACTACCTCAAAGGAGTAGTCCTAAAAAAAATGCCCAAGTCCGAGTTTGAACCCGCGACTTTTCGCTAACCCGATAACATTCCAAGACCACTCCTCCATTTTTGTTTTTCTGATTAAACTTGTAACCCATATATAAATTTCAAATCGAAGCCTGGCCCAATATGGTAGCCCAATTAACAGACCAGCACATGCTATTGAAAAAAATAAGTCCTGTCCTAGAATCGAACCCAAGACCTCTCGGTTCTCAACACACCTCCTAACCTTCTGATCTAGTCTGCTTTTCTGATATAATACCAGTTTAAATTCTTTTAACCTTTATTCCAAATTCATCTTCTTCACTAAATATAAAAAACCATTTACAATCTTCATCTTCATCATTTACTATCGATATTAGCATTACGATTATAACGTAATTATTCATTATTACCAGTCTATCATCGTGACTAGTTCATCAAGCTTCTCGCTACTATTCCTCTTAATATTATTATCTTTCATCATCTATTATCATAATTAATTTATACGTGCGTATTACCATCATTTTGTTTTAATCATCATCATCCTCTTTAACCTCGTCACCATAAATGTTTTCATCGTTAACATGATCATCATAATTCATCATCTAAAATCGAACATCATTATCAGTTTAATCTAGTCGATATCTTAACCTAGTCTCTATCATCCTCATCTATAAAAAGCTTGGCCCAACATCAACATCAAAAGCCCAATGTGATTGAATTTAAACTCGGCCCAAAATAACAAAGAACATAATGATCCAATTAAACAATTTTACAAGTCCAATTTCCTAAACCCATTTAGTGTTCCGTAATATGTTAGGATATTAAACAGAATCTAATTGATATCCCTATTATGGTGGGTTCCGATTGTTAGGAAAAAAGGAGACAGAAACAACCATACTTCATCATCACCTTACTCAATTACTTTCATCATTAATGTTATATTTAACAGAGATGGAAATGTAACCAGAAACGTACGAGTAGCAGCAACTTTGATCGGTTTTGAGTGATATCGAATAGAAACAGTGAGTTGCAGTACAAACGGTAATTGCAAACAACCATTTTAATGGAGGTGATCGATGGAGATGAGTAGAATAGAAGCAAAATAAGATCGAGCAAGGTGGTGTTTGTTTATGATCAAAACAGAAATAACCATAGTATTCGTGTATCATGATTTATCTTTAGTTGTAACAGAAAAATAGCAGTGGAATAGCAGCTATATCAAAAATAAAACAAAGGGTGGTGACAAGTTGGGTAATCGAGAAAGAAAGAAAGAAAGAAACAAAGAAAAAATATCAAAGGTGATGGTGGTTCGGTGGTTTTCGATGGTTGGACAGAAACAGTAACAGGTGGTGGTATTGATCATTAAATGGTGAAACCATGGTGAATGTGGTGGTTGCCGAAGGTGAACTAGGGTGGCGGGTCATGGTGATTCAAGGGTGGCGGTTGATGTAAGGGGTGGCTTCGGTGAAGAAGGTGAGTTGGGTTCGTATAAGAAACAAGAAAAACAATAACATAAACATAAACATGTCGAGCAGTGGCGATTTAAATGGTGTTTGATGATAGTGATTCCATGGTGGTTAGAAGGTGGTTTGATTTGAAGATGGTGATATTAGTCGAGAAACAAAAATACGTAAATGGGTGGTGGTGGTTTCAAAGATGGTGGGTTCGATCTAACAGAAATATTAGAAAGAGAATGAGAGAGAGAGAGAGAGAGATTGTTTATGGCAGATTTGGTCTTCCTTGGTAATATCAACAAACCATGATTGGTTTGGTTCATGGGTTATAAATATGTAACTGTATGCGTATGTGGGTTGTGTTTGAATATGAAAAGAAAAGGAACGTGTGATGGTTAAATGTGTTTCCATAAAAATGATGCGTTGGTGCTCGATTAGCATCAAAATGGTGGTGATTGTTTGAGTTGATCAATGATGGTAGTGATAAGTTGGGATGGTGTTTTGATTTTGAATAAAGAGGTATAAGAGATTGGGAGTCATATGGGTTTTGAAGAAAGAGAGGGGGAATGAATATCTGTTAGTGTTTTATTAAATATATAAGGAGTAATCATCTATTATATCTATATGTGTGTGAAACAAGTAGACAACACCTTTCAATTTATAATGGAAATAGTTTTAGTGGTAAAGTCAAGAAAAAAATAGTAACCCATCATGTGTTGACTGCATACCACTTGATATTTTACTCTATATATTTATGCAGTCATCTAAAATATCATGTAACAAGTTGAGTATACAGTATAATAATATAGAAAGAATAAACGTGTTACAATAACATAGCAGCCTCATAATTTGTCTATTCCTACCGACAGTTTTTCACGGACTGCGTTATATCGTGACCATTGCTAAACAGTTAGAATATAAAAGTGTTCCTAAAAATCCTAAATTTTTAGATTAAATATATATAATTATTTCAATCATTAACTGTTTGAAACCTGATCAAAAAGGTTCGTTAAGTATTTATTTTTTGTACCAAATAACATGTACGGAGTACTAAAATTTAAACTAAAAAGATAAAAATATTTTTGACAAATCTAAAACCTTCGTAATCAATTTACAGTCCAACTTTTATTTCAATCCTTCATGAACATGTATAATATCTATATTAAAACTAACAAAACATCAATCAAGGGTTACCGACGTTTGCCAATTAAGCTCGAAATCATTCATTTTCCATTTACTCTCTCTCTATATATAATCAGTTTTAAATAACAAGTTTTATCACATAAATATATATTATATATTTTTAAACAAATAGATTTAATATTATTTTATATATTTTCAAGTAGTATTTATATACATATTTATATACACACACATACACACACACACACACACACACACACATATATATATATATATATATATATATATATATATATATATATATATATATATATATATATATATACAAATAGTTGTTCGTGAATCGTCGAGAATAGTCGAAGGTCAATTGAATATATGAAACAGTTCAAAAATACTTTGAGATCCAACCTAACAGACATTTCTTATCGTGTCGAAAATATTACATCGTATCGATAGTTTGGTTCAAAATTATTCGAAATTTTCCCGATCACTACACCCTTCTTGAAAGGACCCGTCCTAATCCATCCGGACAAAGTCCACATCGATTATAAACGATTTACAATAGTTGATTACATCGCGAGGTACTTGACCTCTATATGATACATTTTACAAACATTGCATTCATTTTTGAAAAGACAATCTTTCATTACATCAACGGTTGACGACATGCATACCATTTCATAATATATCTTACTATAATTGACTTAATAATAATCTCGATGAACTCAACGACTCGAATGCAACGTCTTTTGAAACATGTCATAAATGACTCCAAGTAATATCCCTAAAATGAGCAAATGCACAGCGGAAGATTTCTTTCGTACCTGAGAATAAACATGCTTTAAAGTGTCAACCAAAAGGTTGGTGAGTTCATTAGTTTTCATAAAGAATCATTTCATAACTTTAATAGACCACAAGATTTCATATTTCTAATTCTCATAAACATACGTCCCATGCATAGAGACAAAAATCATTCATATGGATTGAACACCTGGTAACTGACATTAACAAGATGCATATTAGAATATCCCCTATCATTCCGGGATCCTCCTTCGGACATGATATAAATTTCGAAGTACTAAAGCATCCGGTACTTTGGATGGGGCTTGTTGGGCCCGATAGATCTATCTTTAGGATTCGCGTCAATTAGGGTGTCTGTTCCCTAATTCTTAGATTACCAGACTTAATAAAAAAGGGCATATTCAATTTCGATAATTCAATCATAGAATGTAGTTTCAATTACTTGTGTCTATTTCGTAAAACAGTTATAAAAGCAGCGCATGTATTCTCAGTTCCAAAAATGTAAAGAGTAAAAGGGATCAAATGAAACTCACATAATGTATTTTGTAGTAAAAATACATATGACGTCATTGAACACTGCAGGGTTGGCCTCGGATTCATGAACCTATAACATTTGTATATTTATTAATACACATATTTGTAATAGAATAAGTTTGTATTTTATTATTAGTGATGTACTTGTTATATTTAATAATTCGTAAGTTTTATTAATTATTTATATATTTTCATTTTATATATATGCATATAATTATTAATATAGTTAAGTTATGTAATTTAAATATAATTTTATATCTATACCCTTTATTTTAATACTTATAACCTTAACAACGTCATTTAAAAACTTTTATTTTCATAAATAATATTAGCTTAATAATAATGATATAAATAGTACTTGATAATAATAATATTAATAGTTTTAATGATAACAAAATAATAATGTTTATAAAAAGAATAATAATGATAATAGTTTTTAATAATAACAATACTATTAATGACAATCATACTAATATTAATAATGATAATATCAATAATATTTTGTTGATAATAATAATATTACTAATAATTATGAAATGATACTTATGATAATATTATTAATAATACTTATACTAAAGTTTCAAAGATGTGTTATACCTACATATATAATTCATGAACTTACATAAATTTCATACTTATCCTAATACCATCTATTGTCAATACTGATGATTCTATCTCTATTAATATCATACTTATCGTTCTCATAATCCTAATTTCTTCAAAATTTCTAATATTACAATTACTAGCAATTACATATATTTACTTTAGTTTTATTCATTGTCTTTTGTATTCAATAATTTATAATAATACTAATAGTAATAATATTAATGATAATAGTAATAATAATAAGTTAATGATAATAAAGATAATAATATTTCATCTTTGCATCAACACTTAATTATAAGTTTACTCATCTTTATAAACATATTTATATTAATAATCTATATATATATATATATATATATATATATATATATATATATATATATATATATATATATATATATATATATATATATATATATATATATATATATATATATACATATATACATATATATGTATAATCATAATTTTATCTAATAATTATTCTAACTTGTTCATTATCATAATAATAATAATCATAAATACAACAACAATAATAATAACAATAACAATAAGAATAATAATAATAATAACAACAATAATAATAATAATCATAATGATAATTAATAATTAATAATAATAATAATAATAGAATTTGAAACTACCTCAAGTGAAATGGGTTAAGGGAAAAAAAATCGTGACGGCCCCTGGACTCGAACCCGTGACCTCCCGCTCACTCAACAGATCCCTTTACCACTCAACCAGACTCATTTTTCTGAAATTAAACCCACTTTATAAAATTATAACCCGATTTCTTTTCGTGTTCATCCTCTTCATCCTTAAGCTAATCAATCAATTCCAAGTTCAAAATCAAACTAACAATTTCATTGTTTCATTTCAGTATTGTAAATGATTGTAAATTTAGAAAGAGGGAAAAGAAAAAATAATAAAAAAAACAAAAAAAAAACAGAAGCAGTTGCTCCTGCTGCTGCCGTCGCTATGTGTCTCAAAAAAAAAATTGATTTCACATTCTATCAAGATTTGGACAAATGTTACAATACGAACTTAGTTTAAAATCAATCATATAATGTATTGAAATCGTCAATTTGACTTCAAACATCGAAACGACTACGAATTTTGTAATGAACGATTCGTTTGACTTTTTGAAAATTTTCTTTGACTTCAAAATTCGTTTTAAATTTTTGGAATTGGAACATGAAATTTCAGAGGAAGTTTGAGTAAAATAATTCTAACAATTTTGCATTTATAGTTTTTGAAAATTGATACAAAAATCCAGTTCTTGATAAAATGGGTCACGAACAAGGAAACAGAAAAAAATTCAGTTTCTTTTGTTTTTGATTGAATTCTTTTATATATAAACAGAGGTTGGTAATGTGTGATTGGTATTGTTGTTGACTTGGATGCTTGTAGTAAAAATCAAGAGGTGGTCGATTGTATTCTAGTGAAGGATGGGTCGACAACAAAATTAAGTAGGAGAAAAAAATGAAAAGCAGAATCAGATTTGTACAATTATATTTCATTATGATTTATATATAATAATAAAGATTAATATTAATAATTATTAATTAATATAATAATAATAATACAAATAATAATAATAATTGATAAATCTGGTTTTGTCTGATTTTTGAAATGCTGATATAAATATAACTAAATTAATAATGATATGATGTAACTTGTTATTACTTATAAAAGTACTAATAAATTAGTAATAATAATAATAATAATAATAATAATAATAATAATATCGAATAATACTATTAATTATAATAATAATGATAAAAATGAGAATTTTTAGTAATCTTGTTATTGATAATAATAAAGATGGTAATTTGATAATATGATAATTTTATCACTAATACTAATAATAATAATATAGCATATTACATATATTACATATGATATTATTAATAATAATGAAAGTAATAATAATTTTAATATATTAGTTATATTCCAACTTGTTAATTAATACAACCACCATTTATTTATGTAATATTATGTTATATGATGACATTTTACTGAACAATTAATATTTATATATTTTATGTATGTATTAAACAGAAATCATATATATAAACTCAGTTTAAATTACACTTAATTACTTCATATCTTATTTTATATATTTAATTCTAATATTTAAGTTAAATTTTATTATTATATATATTTACCTGTATTTATATATATTTATATATATATATATATATATATATATATATATATATATATATATATATATATATATATATATATATATATATATATATATATATATATATATATATATATATATATATATTTACACATTAGGGTTCGTGAATCGTCGAGCACAGTCAAAGGGTATTTGCATAAATGAAATCAGTTCAAATTTTTAACTCAACATTATAGACTTTGCTTATCGTATCGGAAACATATAAAGATTAAGTTTAAATTTGGTCGAAAATTCCCGGGTCGTCACAGTACCTACCCGTTAAAGAAATTTCATCCCGAAATTTGAGTGAGGTCGTCATGGCTAACAATAAATATGTTTTCCTGACGAATATGAGCTGATAAATAGAGTTTTATCATTATTGAATAATACAGATAAAATAATTCGATTATTCGAAGAGCACGAATGAAGTTATCACAAAAGAGTGAAATGAATGAATGAAGTTTCGTTTTAACTTTTGACGTTGTCTTGGTTAAATTTCGGAATTCAAGGGATTTAAAGAAAATCTTTAAAATCTAAAAGATTTGATTCTTTGGCGAGTAAGGAAATTAAGATCTCTATAATTAAATACGGTGATCTGCCTCGATTACTCTGTCTGATATAACCATTATAAATTAAATTCCTCCGTTCTAATATTCTCACCATTCCTATACTTTCCTTCTTAGGTCATACATCCAAAAGATTGTGAAAATGCTTAGTCCAGTTCTGATCCTTGTCCTCATCCTTACTATCGCAACAATCATTCTCCTTTTCCAACTTCCACCAGAGGAATCTGTTTTCTTCTACTTCGCCCTCGGGATTATAATGTTTTTAATTCTCCCGTGTCTTTATGTTGCGATAAACATTGATATACACGGTTTGTAATTTATGTGTTGTTATCGGCTTTATATTCTCCCTTATATTTCAAAGCTCTATGCTTTTATTTTCTCTTCCCGACTTCCAGTCAAGCGGTTAATGGTCCAGAATTTGTAGATATAGAGTCTTGAATGATTATAATGTTCTAAGCAGGAAGGAACGTGATAGCACGATTTGATTTTCAAATTTATCAACATCACGGAAGATAGAACCATCAAGAATACATTTTCTTGATTTGTTCCGGAGTTAAGTAGGATGAAAGAGTTATGTAACATGGCACATGATGACGTTATGATCTGTGAATCATCACGTTCCATTTAGAAACTCAGCATGACTTACTGTAATATAATCACGTTGATCAAGTGTCATTATATTATACTGCTTCATGCATCAGTTCCCAACATTACTCCAATAACATTCATATTTTTAAGCTCGAAAGTTTACAGAATATAGAAACTAACAGTTTCTATATGATGTAACACTGATATCAGGAAGAGATTAATGATTTCAGATAAGAATAGTTATGAAAATATCTTCAGAAATATGGAGGATATTTATAACGAAAGATACGATGATATCTTAGAATTTCTAATATCGATGGATGATGAAGAAGATTTATCCGTAAGGGTTTAGATTCGGAAGCAAGGTATTTGCTAAAGACTTCATCAGAAATAGAATCATTTGGATTCTTTGAAGTCAAACTTATTCTTTGTGATTTGTCCACGGCTTCCTTCATAGATAGCTCAATCTGTTTTTCAATACCCAATTTTCTATTGAGCGTTCCCAACACTCCTTTCTTTATCATCAAATTTTTGGTCGGTTAGGCCATCTACCATTTTTTTGTTTCCTCTGCATTTAATGCTTTGATATTTGAATCATCGATTATTAATCCAAGGTGGTTTCAGGAAAATTGTGTTTTTAGATGATTAAACGCTGATGGTAATATGGTGGAATACGAAAGGTTCCCTGGTAACAATAAAAGAGCACGCGTATATATCAAGATTATAATAAGGTTGTTTCGAACGAAAAGTCTAAGTTGACTTGTTGGAGCTGTGACAAAATTGACTAATTTTGAAAAGGAATTGCAAAGTTATTTTTGGTAATAACAATGCCAAAAAATTTAACACAGATACGTGTTTAACGTTTACTCAGGTTCCGAGTGTTTTCAGGTGCATAACTATATGCATTAACCTTTTCTTCCGTAGATGAAGTGCGGTGGGTTCATCCTCTCGATTGAGGTGTTTTCAAGAATCATAAAAGGTTTGAAAATAGACTGGAATTGTCAAGATACAAATGAGGTTTAAGATGAAATCAAGTGGCAACTTGAAGAATTATTTAGTTTCATATGTTATAATCAGTATTTTAATTCATTTTGATTGTCCAATATTATTCGTCCACAGTTAACAGTTCAATAATTTATATACAGTTTAATATATAATATTCGAAGTAATTAATACGTGTCGTGACCCGTATACGTCTCAGACTCGATCACAACTCAAAGTATATATATTAATGTAGAATGAACCTCAACCCTGTATAGAGAACTCGATCATTACTGCATATAGAGTGTCTATGGTGATTCCAAATAATATATATAGATGCATCGATATGATATGTCAAAACCTTGTATACGTGTTCCGATATTTAAAGTGCGTAAATAAATAACAGAAATTAAATAACGATAAATAAAGTGCGTAAAGTAAATAACAGAAATTAAATGACGATAAATAAAATTGCGAGAATGTAAATTGCGATAAAATAAATTAAAATAAACAAAATGTAATCAGTTAGCTAGGAACAGTTAGCTAGGATTTTGTTAGCGTGGATTTCTTAATAGAATTTCATATTGTTAATTAATCTGTTTCTAATCAATTTTTATTGTGTCCATTATTTCTTCGTTATGCCACTTGATGGATTCTGATAGATCAAAATCCAAATATGTAATTGGATGAATATGGTTATTCTGTGGTGAACGGATTTGTATATCGGTGGATGTAAGTAGGATAGTATATGACTTGTTGAAACAGATTCAAAGAACGTACAATGTAACTTATTAATGTGAAATTTAAATAGTCCTCGGGTATTACCTACCCGTTAAAATATTTTCACCATTAACAGTTTGTACAAAAGAATTTTTAATTACAATCTTTATGAAAACATATATACATATATATTTTCTTCAGATTTATTCATGGATTTAATGAGTTAATATGATATTAAACTCATTTGCTTTTCGGTTGGAACTAGAATAAATAATCTCTAAAACTTTAGAGATTACATATTCGCCATGTCGAACGAAGATAAATGAGGTAGAGCGATACGTAGAACGAAGATCATACCCAAAGTACATATGCTGATATTAAAGCATGGATTGTTGATGGTACTGGTGCTGTTATTGATTGTACTGTTGGTGCCGGTGATGTTGTTGAAGCTGGTACATTTTGCACCATATTCTCCGAATTGATTATTCGAGCGCGAAGTTCGTTGACTTATTACTCCAGGATGATTGTCGGTCAGAACGAGCGGATGAATAAGGTTTAGAATTGTGGATAGAATATAATCTTGTTGAGTTACCCTGGAAATGAGACTGAAAATGGTGTCTCGAACAGGTTCGCCGGTAAACGCTTCAGGTTCATTGTCAAGAGATGAATTCGGTTGGTGGAAGGGATTGCTTACTGCGCATTTCCATTAATTAAGTCGTCTACGATCCCATCAGATGAATTGATAATGGCTGATTGGTTGATTCATGGCGATGACGCTGTTTTCGGAGCTTAGGTGAACATCTATGTCGGAATAGCTGTCGGAATAACTATCGAAATAGCTATCGGAATCTGAGGGACTTGAACTGGTTGCAGGCTTCATCTCGTACGATCAGATGAAGGATTTTCGATAAGAAATAGATTATAGGATGTAGATTAGTACCCTGCAATACATAATTTACATATACATATATTACTAAAATCCCATAAGTTATGAAGGAATCTACGAAAGCTATCAGGCAAAGATAACAATAACATATATGCTAAGATATGAATTAGCAGATACGCTAAGATACGAATTTTGTCTATACACTATTCATGCAATCATTGCAGTAAGATATGTCTAGACTAAGAATGATAAGCAGGTAATTTCCTAAGTATGATAAACAGATGATTTTCGACAAAAATGATAAACAACACTTTTGACATGCAGACACGGTCGAAGTCCAGACTCACTAATGCATCTTAACGACTTTCAGTTAGACACACTACTACAAGACCTGGTTCGCTAAGACCACCGCTCTGATACCAACTGAAAGGACCCGTCCTAATCCATCCGGACAAAGTCCACATCGATTATAAATGATTTACAACAGTTGATTACATCGCGAGGTACTTGACCTCTATACGATACATTTTACAAACATTGCATTCATTTTTGAAAAGACAATCTTTCATTACATCAACGGTTGACTACATGCATACCATTTCATAATATATCTTACTATAATTGACTTAATAATAATCTCGATGAACTCAACGACTCGAATGCAACGTCTTTTGAAACATGTCATAAATGACTCCAAGTAATATCCCTAAAATGAGCAAATGCACAGCGGAAGTTTTCTTTCGTACCTGAGAATAAACATGCTTTAAAGTGTCAACCAAAAGGTTGGTGAGTTCATTAGTTTTCATAAAGAATCATTTCATAACATTAATAGACCACAAGATTTCATATTTCCAATTCTCATAAACATACGTCCCATGCATAGAGACAAAAATCATTCATATGGATTGAACACCTGGTAACCGACATTAACAAGATGCATATTAGAGTATCCCCTATCATTCCGGGATCCTCCTTCGGACATGATATAAATTTCGAAGTACTAAAGCATCCGGTACTTTGGATGGGGCTTGTTGGGCCCGATAGATCTATCTTTAGGATTCGCATCAATTAGGGTGTCTGTTCCCTAATTCTTAGATTACCAGACTTAATAAAAAAGGGCATATTCGATTTCGATAATTCAATCATAGAATGTAGTTTCAATTACTTGTGTCTATTTCGTAAAACAGTTATAAAAGCAGCGCATGTATTCTCAGTCCCAAAAATGTAAAGAGTAAAAGGGATCAAATGAAACTCACATAATGTATTTTGTAGTAAAAATACATATGACGTCATTGAACACTGCAGGGTTGGCCTCGGATTCCTGAACCTATAACATTTGTATATTTATTAATACACATATTTGTAATAGAATAAGTTTGTATTTTATTATTAGTGATGTACTTGTTATATTTAATAATTCGTAAGTTTTATTAATTATTTACATATTTTCATTTTATATATATACATATAATTATTAATATAGTTAAGTTATGTAATTTAAATATAATTTTATATCTATACCCTTTATTTTAATACTTATAACCTTAACAACGTCATTTAAAAACTTTTATTTTCATAAATAATATTAGCTTAATAATAATGATATAAATAGTACTTGATAATAATAATATTAATAGTTTTAATGATAACAAAATAATAATGTTTATAAAAAGAATAATAATGATAATAGTTTTTAATAATAACAATACTATTAATGACAATCATACTAATATTAATAATGATAATATCAATAATATTTTGTTGATAATAATAATATTACTAATAATTATGAAATGATACTTATGATAATATTATTAATAATACTTATACTAAAGTTTCAAAGATGTGTTATACCTACATATATAATTCATGAACTTACATAAATTTCATACTTATCCTAATACCATCTATTGTCAATACTGATGATTCTATCTCTATTAATATCATACTTATCGTTCTCATAATCCTAATTTCTTCAAAATTTCTAATATTACAATTACTAGCAATTACATATATTTACTTTAGTTTTATTCATTGTCTTTTGTATTCAATAATTTATAATAATACTAATAGTAATAATATTAATGATAATAGTAATAATAATAAGTTAATGATAATAAAGATAATAATATTTCATCTTTGCATCAACACTTAATTATAAGTTTACTCATCTTTATAAACATATTTATATTAATAATCTCTATATATATATATATATATATATATATATATATATATATATATATATATATATATATATATATATATATATATATATATATATATATATATATATATATATATATATATATATATATATATACATATATACATATATATGTATAATCATAATTTTATCTAATAATTATTCTAACTTGTTCATTATCATAATAATAATAATCATAAATACAACAACAATAATAATAACAATAACAATAAGAATAATAATAATAATAACAACAATAATAATAATAATCATAATGATAATTAATAATTAATAATAATAAGAATAGAATTTGAAACTACCTCAAGTGAAATGGGTTAAGGGAAAAAAAAACGTGACGACCCCTGGACTCGAACCCGTGACCTCCCGCTCACTCAACAGATCCCTTTACCACTCAACCAGACTCATTTTTCTGAAATTAAACCCACTTTATAAAATTATAACCCGATTTCTTTTCGTGTTCATCCTCTTCATCCTTAAGCTAATCAATCAATTCCAAGTTCAAAATCAAACTAACAATTTCATTGTTTCATTTCAGTATTGTAAATGATTGTAAATTTAGAAAGAGGGAAAAGAAAAAATAATAAAATTTTTTTAAAAAAAAAAACAGAAGCAGCTGCTCCTGCTGCTGCCGTCGCTATGTGTCAAAAAAAAAAATTGATTTCACATTCTATCAAGATTTGGACAAATGTTACAATACGAACTTAGTTTAAAATCAATCATATAATGTATTGAAATCGTCAATTTGACTGCAAACATCGAAACGACTACGAATTTTGTAATGAACGATTCGTTTGACTTTTTGAAAATTTTCTTTGACTTCAAAATTCGTTTTAAATTTTTGGAATTGGAACATGAAATTTCAGAGGAAGTTTGAGTAAAATAATTCTAACAATTTTGCATTTATAGTTTTTGAAAATTGATACAAAAATCCAGTTCTTGATAAAATGGGTCACGAACAAGGAAACAGAAAAAAAATTCAGTTTCTTTTGTTTTTGATTGAATTCTTTTGTATATAAACAGAGGTTGGTAATGTGTGATTGGTATTGTTGTTGACTTGGATGCTTGTAGTAAAAATCAAGAGGTGGTCGATTGTATTCTAGTGAAGGATGGATCGACAACAAAATCAAGCAGGAGAAAAAAATGAAAAGCAGAATCAGATTGGTACAATTATATTTCATTATGATTTATATATAATAACAAAGATTAATATTAATAATTAATAATTAATATAATAATAATAATACAAATAATAATAATAATTGATAAATCTGGTTTTATCTGATTTTTGAAATGCTGATATAAATATAACTAAATTAATAATGATATGATGTAACTTGTTATTACTTATAAAAGTACTAATAAATTAGTAATAATAATAATAATAATAATAATATCGAATAATACTATTAATTATAATAATAATGATAAAAATGAGAATTTTTAGTAATCTTGTTATTGATAATAATAAAGATGGTAATTTGATAATATGATAATTTTATCACTAATACTAATAATAATAATATAGCATATTACATATATTACATATGATATTATTAATAATAATGAAAGTAATAATAATTATAATATATTAGTTATATTCCAACTTGTTAATTAATACAACCACCATTTATTTATGTAATATTATGTTATATGATGACATTTTACTGAACAATTAATATTTATATATTTTATGTATGTATTAAATAGAAATCATATATATAAACTCAGTTTAAATTACACTTAATTACTTCGTATCTTATTTTATATATTTAATTCTAATATTTAAGTTAAATTTTATTATTATATATATTTACCTGTATTTATATATATATATATATATATATATATATATATATATATATATATATATATATATATATTTATTTATTTATTTATTTATTTACACATTAGGGTTCGTGAATCGTCGAGCACAGTCAAAGGGTATTTGCATAAATGAAATCAGTTCAAATTTTTAACTCAACATTATAGACTTTTCTTATCGTATCAGAAACATATAAAGATTAAGTTTAAATTTGGTCGAAAATTCCTGGGTCGTCACACTTCTCTCTCACACTTCTATACTCTCTAAATACAGATCATAAACCATATTTTGATCATCTTCTTTAAGCATTAGGAATACATATCATTAAGGTATAACTAGCTAAACTAAATCGATTTATCATTTCTAGTCATAATCAAGAGCTTTCATGGTGTAAAAGCTTAATCTAGAGTGTTAAATCACTCAATAATGACTATATATCTAACCATGATCTTGATGCTAGATCAGTAAACTTAAGATCTCTACATATCATATGTCTTAAAATGAAGTTAAATTAAGAACCAAATTGGTTAAACTATGTAAAACTGTTTTGTCTTTGAGCTATCCAAATTTCTACTTGAAGTCTATGACCTAAACACCAACCTATGGTTGCTCTTTGGAACTCATGAATTTATATGATGTTTATATATGTGTTTGAGACTTCTAGTAAAGATTTCATGATTTATCTCAAATAGAAAGTCATTTTTAAATTTTATTTGGTGAGACAAGTTTAGATTCAAAGCAATCTGACCAAGTATCAAAGATTCATGTATAAATCAAAATATAAGATAGATCTTGCACTAAAGTCTTCTGATTTAAAAATTATACTTAATAAGGAAACCATGATAGGAAAATCACCAACATGCATTAATAAATCATTGAGATATAGTCCTATCTAGTTGACATAAGATTTTGTTGAAGTCAGAAATTAGTCTAAATCCTTATCTCTAAAGACAAGGTTAATGAAGACCTAGAGGATATTCCTTTTCGGAATAAGAACTTTTATATGTGCTAAGACTTTTGTAAAATTCTTGAGTCAAATAAATAAGTGTTGCTATTTCTAAACTTGCATAAGATATTATAGTGTAAAACTGAACTATTTTGCACACTTGTAAAGAAATGAACTTTTGACCAACTTATGTTCTGGGTTTAGAAGCTAACCTTACATTTTTAGAATCTAGACTCAAAGAGCTTTCCAGAGATAATAATCTCACTTAAAATGGATGTTTAGATTAATAGAAACACCTACACTAATATTATGGTAAAACTAGTCAAAAACAGTCTACATTTAAAACTATGAACTATTAACTTTTGAAACCGAGAACCTAATTGGACATGTAATATTACTTAAGGGATTGATCTTAAACCTAATCTAAATACTATATTAGATAGTATGACCTCTGACCTATTAACATTTCATTAGGTCTGAAGCCCGGAACACCGAACACAAACTGACCGATTACCGTGAACGCTTTGCACCGCATCACTTGTGAGTTCGTAGTCCAATTTTTAATAAATCTTTTATACTTTTGGGATGAGATAATAATTGTTTACTATTTTACATATTGGAATCAAGTACTTACAACTATATTCTATATTGAGTAACAAAGGTCAATTTAGAAAGCCCGATTTTGATATCGTTAATTACCGGTTTGGTAAACGCGAATATTATGAATAGATCTATTTGAGGATGACTCCTCACATCAGGATAGGCCTTTTAGGCTATCGGATTCATAATCTTCGCCCATATGCACTTAGACCTTAAGTGACGCTTGTTTTCGAGTACTTTTACGTTAACGTTCGATATCGAAAGCTCATGAACTATAATATCTTTTAACTGTTTTATACATGAAATCTTGATGTCCATTAACTTATGCATTGTAACTAAACCTATGAACTCACCAATATTTATATTGACATTTTTAAGTATTTATCACAGGTACTTAGCTTTTGGAGCATTTTCAGGTCGGGCATCGTGGAAGTTTAAAAATGTCTTTTGTTAAATCTAGTTTTGATAGGCTAGATTATGATGTAATTGTATTTGTACTATGTTTGTACTTGTATTTTGTAACCACGATGTACCAAAACTAAAAATAGAGACCGTGATGTAATAATATTTATGTTTCCGCTGCTACGTTGACTATAACCTGAAATGTCCCGTTCATATTGATTATAAACGTTCCATATTAATTGATTTTGTCGCGAGGTTTTGACCTCTATATGAGACGTTTTTCAAAGACTGCATTCATTTTTAAAACAACCATAACCTTTATTTTATCAATAAAGGTTTAAAAAGCATTACGTAGATTATCAAATAATGATAATCCAAAATATACCGTTTACACACGATCATTACATAATGGTTTACAATAAGAATATATTACATCAAAAATAAGTTTCTTGAATGCAGTTTTTACATAATATCATACAAGCATGGACTCCAAATCTTGTCCTTATTTTAGTATGCAACAGCGGAAGCTCTTAATAATCACCTGAGAATAAACATGCTTAAAACGTCAACAAAAATGTTGGTGAGTTATAGGTTTAACCTATATATTATCAAATCATAATAATAGACCACAAGATTTCATATTTCAATATACATCCCATACATAGAGATAAAATTCATTCATATGGTGAACACCTGGTAATCGACATTAACAAGATGCATATAAGAATATCCCCTATCATTCCGGGAAATCCTTCGGACATGATAAAAACGAATTCGAAGTACTAAAGCATCCGGTACTTTGGATGGGGTTCGTTAGGCCCAATAGATCTATCTTTAGGATTCGCGTTAATTAGTAGATCGGTTTACTAATTCTTAGGTTACCAAGCAAAAGGGGCATATTCGGCTTTGATCATTCACCCATATAATGTAGTTTCATTTACTTGTGTCCATTTCGTAAAACATTTATAAAACTGCATGTATTCTCATCCCAAAATATTAGATTTTAAAAGTGGGACTATAACTCACTTTCACAGATTTTTACTTCGTCGGGAAGTAAGACTTGGTCACTGGTCGATTCACGAACCTATAACAAATATGTACATATATATATCAAAGTATGTTCAAAATATATTTACAACATTTTTAATACGTTTTAATGATTTAAGTTTATTAAGTCAGTTGTCCATAGTTAGATGTACAGAAAATAAATTGATATATATTATCTTGACCCAATCCACGACCCAGTGTATACATGTCCCAGGCTAGATCACAACTCAAAGTATATATATATTTTTGGAATGAACCTCAACCCTGTATAGCTAACTCCAACATTACTGCATATAGAGTGTCTATGGTTGTTCCAAATAATATATATAGATGGGTCGATATGATATGTCAAAACATTTGCATACGTGTCTATGGTATCCCAAGATTACATAATAAATTAGAACACATGTATAATACAATATAAGTTAGCTAGGATATGATTAATATAAATTTGTTACCAATTTTTCCCATAGCTACAACAATCAAAAAATATCCAATCTTGTTTTACCCGTAACTTCTTCGTTTTAAATTCGTTTTGAGTGAATTAAATTGCAATGGTTTCATATTGAACTCTATTTTATTAATATAAACAGAAATAGTATAGGTTTATAGTCGGAAATATAAGTTACAAGTCATTTTTGTAAGAGGTAGTCATTTCAGTCGAAAGAACGACGTCTTGATGACTATTTTGAAAAACATACTTCCACTTTGAGTTTAACCATGATTTTTTGGATATAGTTTCATGTTCATAAGAAAAATAATTTTCTCATAAGAACAACTTTTAAATCAAAGTTTATCATAGTTTTTAATTAACTAACCCAAAATAGTACGCGATGTTACTACGACGGCGTATATCCGGTTTTACGGTGTTTTTCGTGTTTTCTGGTTTTAAATCATTAAGTTAGCATATCATATAGATATAGAACATGTGTTTAGTTGATTTTAAAAGTCAATTTAGAAGGATTAACTTTTGTTTGCGAACAAGTTTAGAATTAACTAAACTATGTTCTAGTGATTTCAAGTTTAAACCTTCGAATAAGGTAGTTTTATATATATGAATCGAATGATGTTATGAACATCATTACTACCTCAGGTTTTGTCGATAAACCTACTGGAAATGAGAAAAGTAGATCTAGCTTCAAAGGATCATTGGATGGCTTGAAAGTTCTTGAAGCAAAATCTTGACACGAAAACAAGTTCAAGTAAGATTTCCACTCGAAATAAGATTGTTAAAGTTATAAAAATTGAAACAAAGTTTGAATATGAGTATTACCTTATATTAGAAAGATATCTTACTATAAATAAGAAAGATTTCTTGAGGTTGGATGATCACTTTACAAGATTGGAAGTAAGCTAGCAAACTTGGAAGTATTCTTGATTTTATGAAACTAGAACTTATAGAATTTATGAAGAACACTTAGAACTTGAAGATAGAACTTGAGAGAGATCAATTAGATGAATAAAATTGAAGAATGAAAGTGTTTGTAGGTATTTTTGGTCGTTGGTATATGGATTAGATATAAAGGATGTGTAATTTAGTTTACTTGTAAATAAGTCATGAATGATTACTAATATTTTTGTAATTTTGTGAGATATTTCATGCTAGTTGCCAAATGATGGTTCCCACATGTGTTAAGTGACTCATATGAGCTTCTAAGAGCTGATCATTGGAGTGTATATACCAATAGTACATACATCTAAAAGCTGTGTATTGTACGAGTACGAATACAGGTGCATACGAGTAGAATTGTTGATGAAACTGAACGAGGATGTAATTGTAAGCATTTTTGTTAAGTATAAGTATTTTGATAAGTGTCTTGAAGTCTTTAAAAAGTCTATGAATACATATTAAAACACTACATGTATATACATTTTAACTGAGTCGTTAAGTCATCGTTAGTCGTTACATGTAAGTATTGTTTTGAAACCTTTAGGTTAACGATCTTGTTAAATGTTGTTAACCTATTGTTTATTATATCTAAAGAGATGTTAAATTATTACATTATCATGATATTATGATATATTAATATATCTTAGTATGATATATATATACAGTTAAATGTTGTTACAACGATAATCGTTAGATATATGTCTCGTTTCGAAATCATTAAGTTAGTAGTCTTATTTTTTTACATATGTAGTTCATTGGTAATATACTTAATGATATTTTTACTTATCATAATATCATGTTAACTATATATATATATATCCATATATATGACATCGTATAGTTTTTACAAGTTTTAACGTTCGTGAATCACCGGTCAACTTGGGTGGTCAATTGTCTATATGAAACCTATTTCAATTAATCACGTCTTAACAAGTTTGATTGCTTAACATGTTGGAAACACTTAATTATATAAATATCAATTTTATTTAATATATATAAACATGGAAAAGTTCGGGTCACTACAGTACCTACCCGTTAAATAAATTTCGTCCCGAAATTTTAAGCAGTTGGAGGTGTTGACGTATCTTCTAGAAATAAGTGTGGGTATTTCTTTTTCATCTGATCTTCTCATTCCCAGGTGAACTCGAGTCCTCTATGAGCATTCCATCGAATCTTAATAATTGGTATCTTATTTTGCTTAAGTCTTTTAACCTCACGATCCATTATTTCAACGGGTTCTTCGATGAATTGAAGTTTTTCGTTTATTTATATTTCGTCTAACGGAATAGTGAGATCTTCTTTAGCAAAACATTTCTTCAAATTCGAGACGTGAAAAGTGTTATGTACAGCCACAAGTTGTTGAGGTAACTCAAGTCGGTAAGCTACTGGTCCGACACGATCAATAACCTTGAATGGTCCAATATACCTTGGATTTAATTTTCCTCATTTACCAAATCGAACAACGCCTTTCCAAGGTGCAACTTTAAGCATGACCATTTCTCCAATTTCAAATTCTATATCTTTTCTTTTAATGTCAGCGTAGCTCTTTTGTCGACTTTGGGTGGTTTTCAATCGTTGTTGAATTTGGATGATCTTCTCGGTAGTTTCTTGTATTATCTTCCGATCCGTAATCTGTCTATCCCCCACTTCACTCCAATAAATCGGAGACCTGTACTTTCTACCATAAAGAGCTTCAAACGGCAACATCTCAATGCTTGAATGGTAGCTGTTGTTGTAGGAAAATTCTACTAACGGTAGATGTCGATCCCAACTGTTTCTGAAATCAATAACACATGCTCGTAGCATGTTTTCAAGCATTTGTATTATCCTTTTGCTCTGCCCATCAGTTTGTGGATGATAGGCAGTACTCATGTCTAGACGAGTTCCTAATGCGTGCTGTAATGTCTGCCAGAATCTTGAAATAAATCTGCCATCCCTATCAGAGATAATAGAGATTGGTATTCCATGTCTGGAGACGACTTCCTTCAAATACAGTCATGCTAACTTCTCCATCTTGTCATCTTCTCTTATTGGCAGGAAGTGTGCTGATTTGGTGAGATGATCAACTATTACCCAAATAGTATCAAAACCACTTGCAGTCCTTGGCAATTTAGTGATGAAATCCATGATAAAGTTTTCCCATTTCCATTCCAAAATTTCGGGTTGTTGAAGTAGACCTGATGGTTTCTAATGCTTAACTTTGACCTTAGAACACGTCAAACATTCTCCTACGTATCTAGCAACATCGGCTTTCATACCCGACCACCAAAAATGTTTCTTGAGATCCTTGTACATCTTCCCCGTTCCATGATGTATTGAGTATCTGGTTTTATGAGCTTCTCTAAGTACCATTTCTCTCATATCTCCAAATTTTGGTACCCAAATCCTTTCAGCCCTATACCGGGTTCCATCTTCCCGAATATTAAGATGCTTCTTCGATCCTTTGGGTATTTCATCCTTTAAATTTCCCTCTTTTAAAAATCCTTGTTGCGCCTCCTTTATTTGAGTAGTAAGGTTAGTGTGAATCATTATATTCACAGCTTTTACTCGAATGGGTTCTCTGTCCTTTCTGCTCAAGGTGTCGGCTACCACATTTACCTTCCCCGGTGATAACGAATCTCAAAGTCGTAATCATTCAACAATTCAATCCATCTACGCTGCCTCATGTTCAGATGTTTCTGATTAAATATGTGTTGAAGACTTTTGTGGTCAGTATATATAATACTTTTGACCCCATATAAGTAGTGCCTCCAAGTCTTTAATGCAAAAACAACCACGCCTAATTCCAAATCATGCGTCGTATAATTCTGCTCGTAAATCTTCAATTGTCTAGACGCATAAGCAATTACTTTCATTCGTTACATTAATACACAACCGAGACCTTGCTTTGAGGCGTCACAATATATCACAAAATCATCATTCCCTTCAGGTAATGACAATATAGGTGCCGTAGTTAACTTTTTCTTCAACAATTGAAATGCTTTTTCTTGTTCATCCTTCCATTCAAATTTCCTCCCTTTATGCGTTAATGCAGTCAAGGGTTTTGCTATTTTGGAAAAATCTTGGATGAACCTCCTGTAATAACCAGCTAGCCCTAAAAATTGGCGTATGTGTTTCAGAGTTTTTGGGGTTTCCCACTTTTTAACGGTTTCAATCTTTGCTGGATCCACCTGAATACCTTCTTTGTTCACTATATGACCGAGAAATTGAACTTCTCCCAACCAAAATGCACACTTTGAAAATTTAGCGTATAGTTTTTCTTTCCTTAACAACTCTGGCACTTTTTTCAAATGTTCTTCGTGCTCTTGGTCATTCTTTGAGTAAATAAGTATGTCATCGATGAAAACAATGACAAACTTGTCAAGGTATGGTCCACACACTCAGTTCATGAGGTCCATGAACACAGCTGGTGCGTTAGTCAACCCAAATGGCATCACCATAAACTCGTAATGACCGTAACGCGTCCTAAAAGCAGTCTTTGGAATATCATCCTCCTTCACCCGCATTTGATGATACGCAGAACATAAATGAATCTTCGAATAAACCGACGAGCCTTGTAGTTGATCAAATAAGTCGTCAATTATCGGTAGTGGGTAGCGGTTCTTGATGGTAAGTTTGTTCAACTCTCGGTAGTCGATACACAATATGAATGTACCATCTTTCTTCTTGACAAACAGAATAGGAGCTCCCCATGGTGATGTACTTGGTCGAATGAAACCACACTCTAAAAGTTCCTGTAATTGACTTTGTAATTCTTTCATTTTGCTGAGTGCAAGTCTGTATGGAGCACGAGCTATTAGTGCAGCTCCTGGTACAAGATCTATTTGAAATTCAACGGATCGATGTGGGGGTAATCCTGGTAATTCTTTCGGAAATACATCGGGAAATTCTTTTGCGACGGGAACATCACTGATGTTCTTTTCTTCATGTTTAACTTCCTCGATGTGTGCTAGAATGACGTAACAAACTTTTCTTATTAGTTTTTGTGCTTTCAAACTACTAATAAGATTTAATTTCGCGTTGTTCTTTTCTCCGTACAACATTAAAGGTTTTCCCTTTTCACGCATAATGCGAATCGCATTTTTGTAACAAACGACCTCTACTCTCATCTTTTTCAACCAGTCCATGCCAATTATTACATCAAAACTCTCTAACTCGACTGGTATTAAATCAATTTTAAACGTTTCATCCCCCAGTTTAATTTCTCTATCCCGACATATATTATCTGCTGAAATTAATTTGCCGTTTGCTAATTCGAGTAAAAATTTGCTATCCAAAGGCGTCAATGGGCAACTTAACTTAGCACAAAAATCTCTACTCATATAGCTTCTATCCGCACCCAAATCAAATAAAACATAAGCAGATTTATTATCAATAAGAAACGTACCCGTAACAAGCTCCGGGTCTTCCTGCACTTCTGCAGTATTAATATTGAAAAGTCTTCCGAGGCCCTGCCCATTAGTATTCCCCTGATTTGGGCAATTACTTCTAATGTGGCCCGTTTTTCCACATCCATAACAAACAAAGGCGGTATTACTTGTTTCGCCACTATTTGTTCCTTTAGTTCTGTTAAACTTTGGTCCGTAGACCTCACAATTTTTCGCACCATGGCCAGTTCTTTTACACTTGGTGCAAAATGTAGTGCAAAACCCATTCTGGTGGTACTCTTCACACCTTTGGCATTTTTAGTTTTTGTTGTCGTTGTTGTTATTGAGGTTATTGTTGAGATTGTTATTGTTGTTGGAACGGTTGTTGTAGTTGTTGTTGTTGTTGTTGTTGTTGTTGTTGTTGGGATGTTTGTTGTAGTTATTATTAGGATTACGGTTATTGTTGCGATTGTTGTTGCGGTTGTTTGGATAGTTGTTGCGATTGTGGTTGTAATTGTTGTTGTTGTTGTTGTTCTGGTGACTCTTGTCACCGTTTTCCTCCCACTTCCTCTTGAGTTATTTCATGTTGGCTTCTTCGGCCGCCTGCTCTTTAATTCTTCCCTCAATTTGATTTATGAGTTTATGAGCCATTCGACTTGCCTTCTGTATAGAAGCGGGCTAGTGTGAACTCACATTTTCTTGAATCCTTACTGGTAACCCTTTTACAAACGCGTCGATCTTCTCTTCTTCATCTTCGAACGCTCCCGGACACAATAGGTACAACTCTGTGAATCATCGTTCATATGTGGTAATGTCAAACCCTTGTGTTCGTAACTCTCTAAGTTCTGCCTTGAGCTTATTGACTTCGTTTCTAGGACGGTACTGCTCGTTCATCAATTGCTTGAATGCCGACCACGGTAGTGCGTAAGCAGCATTTTGTCCTACCTTTTCAAGATAGGTGTTCCACCACGTTAACGCAGTACCTATGAAGGTATGCATAGCGTACTTAACTTTTCCTCTTCAGTACACTTACTTATGGTAAACACCGATTAGACTTTCTCGGTTCACCGTTTCAATCCAATTGGTCCTTCGGTTCCATCAAATTCCAAAGGTTTGTAGGCAGTGAATTCTTTGTAGGAGCATCCGACACGATTTCTTGTGGAATTAGTTCCACTGCTAGATCCAGAGTTATTGTTATTTTGCATCGCAGCCTGTACTGCGGCTATGTTTGCTGCAAGGAAAACACGAAAGTCTTCCTCGCTCATGTTCAAATTCTGACGAGTCGCCGGTGCCATTTCCTTCAAAATAGCCAACTGAATCGAGTTAATCATACAGAATATTAAGAGTAGTCAATAGTATTTCGTAGCATAATATGAACTCATTTATAAAAGCTTTTTCTTCATATTAGCGTTTTATAAGTTTAAATTCAGGTACTACCTACCCGTTAAGTTCATACTTAGTAGCTAATATACAATTCAACTACTACAATTTCATATGAAAAACTGATTATAATAATATATCACATACAAATATTCTTCAAACTTACAACTTCGCTATACTACATATAACATGAAATATAGTACACTTTGATACAGGACAGTTTTGAAGAAAAATCTAGTTAATACGCAAGTTGTTCAGCAAAGGAAATAAAGACACGTAATTCATAAGTCTAGAAACAAGTCATGCATTCTGATTTTACTAAGACGACTTCCCATCCTTGGTCTTGTGGAAAATAACCGTTATGACCATTGGCTAGGCAGCATGTTGTAGTGTCGTCAAAAGGACGAGGGTTTCGTAATGTCCAACAGCCCCGTAATAATCTAAAAACCTTGTTTCTCACCCCAACTGCTGAATCCGTCACTTGTGGGAAGGTTTTATTTAAAAGTTGCAATCCGATGTTCTTTTTCTCACTTTGGTAAGAAGCGAACATCACTAACCTGTAAGCATAACATGCTTCTTTATGTTGCATGTTATAAGCTCTTTCTAATTCACGAAATCCTATGTTGGGATATGTTGAGTCAAAATAGGTTCGTAACCCATAGCGTAAAATTGCATCTGGGTTTCCCGCACTAAATGCCTTAAAGAAAACTTGGCGTAACTTAAAGTCTCCCCAATGTGATATACCCCATCTTTCAAAGGAAATCCTTTTATATACTAAGGCATGCCTGGAATGTCTTTCAAACGTTTGACAAACTAATTTTTCCGTAACTAATTATGCTGATGAATTCTGCCCGACTCTAGACAAGATTTCATCAATCATATCCTCTGGTAGGTCTTCTAAAATATTCAGTTGTATACCCTTAATGTCCATTTTGTTTTTATACTGTAAAATAGACAAGGATTAGATTCGTAAAAGATAATTAACAAACAATACAAGCAATTTTTTACATAGAACATAAAAGTACAAGCACACTACAATACATATAATATACAACATGATTACAACCCTCTAATCTGAATCACTGGTTTCTTCTTCTTCGGACTTGGTTCGTTTTCCTAATTTTCTAGGGATATATGATGTTCCTCTAATACGAGCCGTCGTTTTCCATAATGGTTTAGAAAAACCTGGTGGTTTAGAGGTTCCCGGGTCATTGTTACAATTTAGGAAATACGGACGTTGCCGATACATATAAAGTTCATCGGGGTTGGAATCAGGTTTCTCTATTTTTATACCTTTTCCCTTATTATTTTCTTTTGCCATATTAAATTGGGCCGAGGTAATTTCTATAACATCATCGAAATCCTCATCGGGATCCGATTCATCGGAAAATTGGTAATCTTCCCAATATTTTGCTTCCTCGGCGGAAACACCATTGACCATTTTTAACTTTGGTCCGTTGGTTGATGATTTTCTTTTATTTAATCGATTTACTGTAGGTATCAAAATTTCATCCTCCATAACCTCTTCTTCTTCCGGTTCCTCCTCTTCCAGTTCCTCCTCTTCTGATTCCTCTTCTTCCGGTTCCTCTTCTTCCGATTCCTCTTCTTCCGGTTCCTCTTCGGGAATTTGTGAATCTTCCCAAATTATATTCGACTCCTCATTATTATTAGGTGAGTCGATGGGATTTGTACTAGTGGTAGACATCTATCACACAATATCAAACACATTAAGAGATTAATATATCACATAATATTTACATGTTAATAATATATAGTTTCCAACAAAAGTGTTAAGCAATCGTTTTTAAAGAAAACACGGCCGAAGTCCAGACTCACTAATGTATCTTAACAAACTCGATAAGACACACTAATGCAAATTTCTGGTTTTCTAAGATCAACGCTCAGATACCAACTGAAATGTCCCTTTCATATTGATTATAAACGTTCCATATTAATTGATTTCGTCGCGAGGTTTTGACCTCTATATGAGATGTTTTTCAAAGACTGCATTCATTTTTAAAACAACCATAACCTTTATTTTATCGATAAAGGTTTAAAAAGCATTACGTAGATTATCAAATAATGATAATCTAAAATATACCTTTTACACACGACCATTACATAATGGTTTAAAATAAGAATATATTACATCAAAAATAAGTTTCTTGAATGCAGTTTTTACATAATGTCATACAAGCATGGACTCCAAATCTTGTCCTTATTTTAGTATGCAACAGCGGAAGCTCTTAATAATCACCTGAGAATAAACATGCTTAAAACGTCAACAAAATTGTTGGTGAGTTATAGGTTTAACCAATATATATATCAAATCATAATAATAGACCACAAGATTTCATATTTCAATACACACCCCATACATAGAGATAAAATTCATTCATATGGTGAACACCTGGTAACCGACATTAACAAGATGCATATAAGAATATCCCCTATCATTCCGAGAAATCCTTCGGACATGATAAAAAAGAATTCGAAGTACTAAAGCATCCGGTACTTTGGATGGGGTTCGTTAGGCCCAATAGATCTATCTTTAGGATTCGCGTTAATTAGTAGATCGGTTTACCAATTCTTAGGTTACCAAGCAAAAGGGGCATATTCGGCTTCGATCATTCACCCATATAATGTAGTTTCATTTACTTGTGTCTATTTCGTAAAACATTTATAAAAATGCATGTATTCTCATCCCAAAATATTAAATTTTAAAAGTGGGACTATAACTCACTTTCACAGATTTTTACTTCGTCGGGAAGTAATACTTGGCCACTGGTCGATTCACGAACCTATAAAAAATATGTACATATATATCAAAGTATGTTCAAAATATATTTACACCATTTTTAATACATTTTAATGTTTTAAGTTTATTAAGTCAGCTGTCCTCGTTAGTAACCTATAACTAGTTGTCCATAGTTAGATGTACAGAAAATAAATTGATATATATTATCTTGACCCAATCCATGACCCAGTGTATACACGTCTCAGGCTAGATCACAACTCAAAGTATATATATTTTTGGAATCAACCTCAACCCTGTATAGCTAACTCCAACATTACTGCATATAGAGAGTCTATGGTTGTTCCAAATAATATATATAGATGGGTCGATATGATATGTCAAAACATTTGCATACGTGTCTATGGTATCTCAAGATTACATAATATATTAGAATACATGTATAATACAATATAAGTTAGCTAGGATATGATTAATATAAATTTGTTACCAATTTTTCCCGTAGCTACAACAATCAAAAAATATCCAATCTTGTTTTACCCATAACTTCTTCGTTTTAAATCCGTTTAGAGTGAATCAAATTGCTATGGTTTCATATTGAATTCTATTTTATGAATCGAAACAGAAAAACTATAGATTTATAGTCGAAAATATAAGTTACAAGTCGTTTTTGTAAGAGGTAGTCATTTTAGTCGAAAGAACGACGTCTTGATGACTATTTTGAAAAACATACTTTCACTTTGAGTTTAACCATGATTTTTGGATATAGTTTCATGTTCATAAGAAAAATCATTTTCCCAGAAGAACAACTTTTAAATCAAAGTTTATCACAGATTTTAATTAACTAATCCAAAACAGCCCGCAGTGTTACTACGACGGCGTATATCCGGTTTTACGGTGTTTTTCATGTTTTCCGGTTTTAAATCATTAAGTTAGCATATCATATAGATATAGAACATGTGTTTAGTTGATTTTAAAAGTCAATTTAGAAGGATTAACTTTTGTTTGCGAACAAGTTTAGAATTAACTAAACTATGTTCTAGTGATTTCAAGCTTAAACCTTCGAATAAGGTAGTTTTATATATATGAATCGAATGATGTTATGAACATCATTACTACCTCAGGTTTTGTGAATAAACCTACTGGAAATGAGAAAAGTAGATCTAGCTTCAAATAATCCTTGGATGGCTTGAAAGTTCTTGAAGCAAAATCATGACGCGAAAACAAGTTCAAGTAAGATTTCCACTCGAAATAAGATTGTTAAAGTTATAGAAATTGAAACAAAGTTTGAATATGAGTATTACCTTATATTAGAAAGATATCTTACTATAAATAATAAATATTTCTTAAGGTTAGATGATCACTTTACAAGATTGAAAGTAAGCTAGCAAACTTGGAAGTATTCTTGATTTTATGAAACTAGAACTTATAGAATTTATGAAGAACATTTAGAACTTGAAGATAGAACTTGAGAGAGATTAATTAGATGAATAAAATTTAAGAATGACAGTGTTTGTAGGTGTTTTTGGTCGTTGGTATATGGATTAGATATAAAGGATGTGTAATTTTGTTTACTTGTAAATAAGTCATGAATGATTACTAATATTTTTGTAATTTTATGAGATATTTCATGCTAGTTGCCAAATGATGGTTCCCACATATGTTAGGTGACTCACATGGGTTACTAAGAGCTGATCATTAGAGTGTATATACCAATAATACATACATCTAAAAGCTATGTATTGTACGAGTACGAATACGGGTGCATATGAGTAGGATTGTTGATGAAACTGAACGAGGATGTAATTGTAAGCATTTATATCAAGTAGAAGTATTTTTATAAGTGTATTGAAGTCTTTCAAAAGTGTAAGAATACATATTAAAACACTACATGTATATACATTTTAACTGAGTCGTTAAGTCATCGTTAGTCGTTACATGTAAGTGTTGTTATGAAACCTTTAGGTTAACGATCTTGTTAAATGTTGTTAACCCATTGTTTATTATATCTAAAGAGATGTTAAATTATTACATTATCATGATATTATAATATATTAATATATCTTAGTATGATATATATACAGTTAAATGTTGTTACAACGATAATCGTTACATATATGTCTCGTTTCGAAATCATTAAGTTAGTAGTCTTGTTTTTTTACATATGTAGTTCATTGATAATATACTTAACGATATTTTTACTTATCATAATATCATGTTAACTATATATATATCCATATATATGACATCATATATTTTTTAGAAGTTTTAACGTTCGTGAATCACCGGTCAACTTGGGTGGTCAATTGTCTATATGAAACCTATTTTAATTAATCACATCTTAACAAGTTTGATTGCTTAACATGTTGGAAACACTTAATCATATAAATATCAATTTTATTTAATATATATAAACATGGAAAAGTTCGGGTCACTACATAACCTAGGACACTATGTTAAAGTTCACACCACGTCTTGGGAAATCGAGACGGGGGTCGTGACAGACATGGTATTATAGCTTGGGTTATAGGGAATTTCTATAGCATTAGTGTGTCTAGACCTGACCAACTAGGATTGCATTAGTGTGTCCCACCTATAACCGAGTCAAAAATTTTGCGGTCTCTACTATTTTTCGAGTTATATAATATTACTTTTACTCGTTGGAAATTCTATAGGCTAACTTTTATATGTTGTGTATGTTAAGATGGCATTGTCTAGTTCTATGGGATCCAACACCGTGACTGTACTTATCATTGTTAGTGATGATTCAGACGATAATTATAATAGAAATGAGTTTGAAATGTACCAACCATTCTGGAGACGATTGAAAGGACCCGTTCATATACATTATAAACGATTCACAATAGTTGATTACATCGCGAGGTATTTGACCTCTATATGATACATTTTACAAACATTGCATTCGTTTTTAAAAGACAAACTTTCTTTACAACGAAAGTTGACGGCATGCACACCATTTCATAATACATCCAACTATAATTGGTTTAATAATAATCTTGATGAACTCAATGACTCGGATGCAAAGTCTTTCAAAATATGCCATGAATGACTCCAAGTAATATCCTGAAAATGAGCTAATGCACAGCGGAAGATTTCTTTAATACCTGAGAATAAACATGCTTTAAAGTGTCAACCAAAAGGTTGGTGAGTTCATAGGTTTATTATAACAATCATTTCAATATATTAATAGACCACAGGATTTCCGTTTATAAATATATGTACACTCGCAAGTGTATAAAAGTATTCTATAAGTTGTAGGCATCCGGTAACGAGCCTTAACGTTCATGTTTTACCCTCTGAAGTACACCAGATCAGGTGTGTTTAAAATAACCTCGAAGTACTAAAGCATCCCATAGTCAGGATGGGGTTTGTCAGGCCCAATAGATCTATCTTTAGGATTCGCGCCTACCGTACATAGACAAGTAGTTTAATGTTACCAAGCTAAGGGTATATTCCTGGTTTAAACCCACATATAATTAGTTTTAGTACTTGTGCCTATTTCGTAAAACATTTATAAAACAGCGCATGTATTCTCAGCCCAGAAATATATATAAAAAGGGAGCAAATGAAACTCACCATACTGTATTTCATAGTAAAAATACATATAACGTCATTTAACAAGTGCAAGGTTGGCCTCGGATTCACGAACCTATATTAAGTATATATATTTATATGTTGGTCAATATCTGTCTAACAATTTAGGTCAAGTCGTAGTGTATCACAATCCTAATGCTCGAGACCGACATGCAAAAGTCAACAAAAGTCAACTTGACCCAAAATGACTTCCAAAATCTATACATGTTTATTATATAACTTATATATAGTCGTTTTATATATTTAAATATATTTATCAGATCTTATTATACTAAATAATACCAGTCATTTATTAATAAATAAAAATTTATATTTAAATTTATATATGATAAAAATATACTTTTATATATCTCAAGTAATAAAATTTATAAAATTCACTTAATATCATAAAAATATAATGGTATGTATTATTAATGTAATTATATTACGTGTGGTAAAAATATCTTTGTACGCATATTTATTTGATTAAATAATATTGATAATAATAATAATGATAAAAATAATAAAATGATAGTTTCAATAAAAATATTAATTTTTAGTAATAAAGATAATTTTAGTAATAACATCAACTGATAACAATTATAATAATCGTTTTAATAATAATATTAAAATTAATAATAATTCAGTTGACCATATCTTTTAATCCATTCATCGAACCCACACGATTTCTAAATGAAAAGTTATTAATTTTTCTTTAGCTTTTCAACGACATGAATATCATATACCTTATCTCAGTAGCATATGTATCAAATTCGTGATTTATCATAAACTATTTAACGACGAAACTAAGCATACAAACATGCATAATCATATATACTCGAGCACTAGTCAGGGATACACTATTAATATATAAAAGATAAGATATGAATGCTCACGTATCAATATTGTGATTCAATATTGCAGGAAAGTACGTAGACGCAATGAAAATGATAAACGTTATGTTGACCTTACGAGCAATACCCTCCAACAATACCCATAACCTCCATAGCTATAACTCATAATTTCCTTAGCTCTATCCTGTTTGAAAACTTATTTTGAAATCGTCTGAATATAACTCCATCGTAGTATTTTATGTATACTAATAATATCTTGAAATAATACTAAGTAAATATATATATGTAATTTGATTGAGAGAGTTTAGAAAAATATATTTTCAAATTTTTATTAAATAATGAAACCTATTGAATTCTATTTATAATAGATTTTTGAATTATTAAAGTGAATTATTAAAGTATGAATTATTAAAGTGAATTATTAAAGTATTAATTATTAAAGTGAATTATTAAAGTATGAATTATTAAAGTGAATTATTAAAGTATGAATTATTAAAGTGAATTATTAAAGTTAAAGTAAAGTAAAAGTAAAGTAAAAGTAAAGTAAAGGTAAAGTTAAAGTATAGTAAAAGTATAAAACTATGTACGTATAATACGCGTATAAATATATTTAATATTAATTTAAATCGTTATATCATAAAATATTTTAGAAAAGTAGAATTATATATATTTATAATAGGTTTCAAGTTTTTAAATTACAGTCTGTTGGTGAAGCATGGGATAAAGTCCAAAGGTTTAATAAACGTATGAAATCATCTTAATGAAAAATGTCGAGTTACTTAACTTGTCGATATCCAACATCTAAGTTATTTACACTCCACGTTCTTACTTATAGATCACTTTACCATTTTCCGAATATTGTCAAAAAGAATAGATTTCTTAAATCACAGTGGACCTCATAACATTGGCTCGTAATCATATCATAATGTATCTGATAATTCAATCATTTGATATTATCTCTTAATTCTGTCGATAAATATATCGAAACAAATACGTTCATGTAAAGTATCATATATATCAAATACTTTGTTAATGTTTTCAGTTATTATATATTATATATACATATCTATATACACATAATTGTTCGTGAATCGTCGAACACGGTCATAGGGTAATTGATTACATGAATGTAGTTCCAAACTTTTTGAGATTCAACATTATAAATTTTGCTTATCGTGTCGGAAACATATAAAGGTTAGGTTTAAATTTGGTCGGAAATTTCCGGGTCGTCACAGTACCTACCCGTTAAAGAAATTTCGTCCCGAAATTTGATCGAGGTCGTCATGGCTAACTTTAAAAATGTTTTCATGACGAATATGAGTTGATAAATAGAGTTTTATCATCATTAAGTAATATAGATAAAACAATTTGATTACGCGAAGAGTATAAGTGAAGTTATCGCAAGAGAGTGAAATGAGTAAACGTATACTCGTTTTAACCGATGACGTAGTTATGATTGATTTTCGGAATTCATGGAATTTAAAGAAAATCTTTGCAATAAGATTTGGTTCTTCGGCGATTAAGGAAATCATGATCTTATTTGATTAAATGCGATAATCTGTCTCGATTTCTCTGTCTGATATTTTACTATAAATCCACCTCCTTCGTTTCTTTATTTCCACAGCTCACACCTTCTAGTCTTTCTCCCCAATTCATACTTTAAAGCATTCGTTAATATGCTTCATACAGTATTGATTCTTGATATACTCTTAACTTTCATATCTGTCATTCTTCTTTTTCATCTACCACCGGAGGAAGTTATTTTCTTCTACCATTACCTTGGGGTTATTGTGTTTTTCATTCTCCCGTATCTTTATATTTCTATACGCATTGATATACAAGGTTTGTAATTTCGGGGTTGTTATCGAGCTTTATATTCTCCATTATATTTCGGAGCTTCATGCTTTCGTTTTCTCTTTCCGACCTTAAGTCAAGTGGATAATGGTCCAGAATTTGTAGATATGAATTTTTGGATGAACATAGTTAATGTTCCAAGAAGAAAATCGTAATGGCACGATCTTGATTTGGCAAATTACCAGAATATCCGAAAATATAGAGCTATCAAGATGATATGTTCTTAATATGTTTGGAAATTGGGTAGAATGTAAGAGTCGTGTAAATAGTACATGATGATGGTATGTTCTGTGAATCATCACGTTCCATTAGAAACTCAGTATGACTTACTGTAATATAATCACATTGATCAAGTGTCATTATATTATACTAACTCATGCTTCAGTTCCCAACACTACTTAAAAAACATTCCTATTTTAAATTCGAATTTTTTTTTCAGAATTTAGAAACTAACACAGTTTCTTTTTATGTTGTAACGAAGATATTGTGAATAGATAGAATATTTCGGATAAGAATAGTTGTGAAAATATCTTCAGGAATATCGAAGATATTTATAATAAAAGATACGATGATATCTTAGAATTCTTAACGTAGATGGATGATGAAGAAGATTTGTCTGTGAAGGTTTAGAATAAGAAGTCAGGTGTTTGCTAACGATTTTAGTAGACACTGAATCATTTGGATCCTTTGAAGGCAGGTTTAGTCTTTGTGATTTGTCCACAGCCTCCTTCATGGTCTGCTCAATCCGTTTTCCAGTATCAAACCTTCTCTTTTTCTCAGCTTTACCACCATACTATTCTTTATCATCAAACTTTTGACTGTTAAAGTCGTTTACAGTTTTTGCTGCTTCATCAGCATTTTTCCAATTTCGTAGAACTAGTTCATAGTTTGGGATGTTTTTCAGAAAATTCACATTCGAAGTATGTAAGTCTAGGAGATAGACGTTATATGTATACATATAACTTTTGACGTAAAATTGTCGCGGAATTCAAAATACTGATTGCTAATTCCCAGTAGTTGGTGTGACAATTATTGTTACAGGATGTAGGTGAGTACATGATGGGGTTTTAATGAATAAGTATAGTGGCTTTTTGGAGAGGCTTAAGTCGAAGGTTAATGAAGTTGTTGATAAGTTTACTGCTAATGTGGCGAGACATGAAAGGTTCCCTGGTAACAATGATGAAGGGGTAATTGTTATAATAAGGTTTATTTGTATAAACAAATGAAGGTGATTTGTTGAAGCTATGACAAAACTGTCTATTTTGGAAAGAGATTGAAAAATTATATTTAGTAATAAATATCAAAGGATCTGACAAGGATACGTGTTAAACTATAACTTTGATTTCGAGAGCTTTTCAGGTGCATGAAAGTGGGTAATGTGTGGTTGGATCATCATCTCGCATGTCTTTAAGAATTTTGAAGTGTTTAAACACATATTGTAATTGTTAATATACATATGATGTTCTAAGATTTTGAATGATACAAATATTTTGTGAGTTCCATGAATAGAAATGAGGTTCTAGGACAGTTTTGAAGTCAAAGTATAGTTTTGAAAGATGTAGAAATCTAAGAGTGATGATTTCGGTTATATCTTGAATCGAATTCTGAGATTTCAAAATCAGAATATGTAATTAGATTTTGAATGAGTATGGTTGTTTTGATTTCTATAAAAGAATGTATATTGTTGTGAAAGAAAGGAGTATAATGGATGATTTGCTGAATCTGATTCGAAGAATGTAACATATTAATTGTGAATTTATATATCTCTCGGGTATTACCTACCTGTTAAAAAATATTTCACAATTAATATTTTGTACAAAAGAATTTTATTACAGTCTTTATGGAAATATATATATGTATATTTCTTCAGATGTAATATAGATTTAATGAGTTAATATTAAATTAAACTCATTTGATTTATGGTTAAGGCTAGGATAGATAATTTCTAAACTTTAGAAATTACATAATCGTCGTAGAATGTTTTCCCAATAAAGTTATGAATCAATACTTCATCGTTGTGGTATTCCTTGGTATCTACATGGCGTATGACGTCGATGCTCGTGGGACAGATTGTGAAGTTGAGGTTTGCGATGCGGTTGTTGTTGGTGGTGGTAATGGCACTGTTGATGTTGTTGATGGTGGTACTTGTTATACTGCTGGTGCTGCTGCTGGTGTTTGTAACCTTTGCACCATATTCTCCAAAGCCACTACCCGAGCACGAAGCTCGTTGACTTCTTCTATTACACTGGGGTGATTGTCGGTTCGGACGAGCGGATAGATAAGATCTAGAATTTGGTGTAGTATATAATCATGACGAGATACTCTGGAAATGAGAGAGAAAATGGTGTTTCGGACAGGTTCGCCGGTAAGTACTTCAGGTTCATTGCCAAGAGGGCAATGTGGTGGATGAAAGGGATCACCTTCTTCTTGTCTCCAATGGTTAAGTAGATTACGAACCCATCCCCAATTCATCCAAAATAGATGATGGATAATTGGTTGATTCATTCCGGTCACACTGCTTTCGGAACTTGAGTGGAATTCCATTTCGGAATCCGAGGGACTTGAACTAATGATGAATTCCATTTCGTACGATTGAATAAAGAATTTTTTTTTCGATATCAAATGATTTTCCGGCTATCGGGTGGTATTCTAATTATATAGAGCAAAAGGTTTCGTAGATTACGGAGGAATTTACGAAATATGTCAGTTAAAGTTTGCAGTAACAGATACGCTAAGATATGAATTAGCAGATACGCTAAGATATGAATTTTGTCTATACACTATTCATGCAATCAATGCAATAAGATGTGTCTAGACTAAGAATGATAAGCAGGTAATTTCCGACAAAAATGATGAGCAAAACTTTTGACATGCAAACACGGTCGAAGTCCAAACTCACTAATGCATCCTAACGACTATCAGTTAGACACACCAATGCAGACCTGGTTCGCTAAGACCACCGCTCTGATACCAACTGAAAGGACCCGTTCATATACATTATAAACGATTCACAATAGTTGATTACATCGCGAGGTATTTGACCTCTATATGATACATTTTACAAACATTGCATTCGTTTTTAAAAGACAAACTTTCTTTACAACGAAAGTTGACGGCATGCACACCATTTCATAATACATCCAACTATAGTTGGTTTAATAATAATCTTGATGAACTCAATGACTCGAATGCAAAGTCTTTCAAAATATGCCATGAATGACTCCAAGTAATATCCTGAAAATGAGCTAATGCACAGCGGAAGATTTCTTTAATACCTGAGAATAAACATGCTTTAAAGTGTAAACCAAAAGGTTGGTGAGTTCATAGGTTTATTATAACAATCATTTCAATATATTAATAGACCACAAGATTTCCGTTTATAAATATATGTACACTCGCAAGTGTATAAAAGTATTCTATAAGTTGTAGGCACCCGGTAACGAGCCTTAACGTTCATGTTTTACCCTCTGAAGTACACCAGATCAGGTGTGTTTAAAATAACCTCGAAGTACTAAAGCATCCCATAGTCAGGATGGGGTTTGTCAGGCCCAATAGATCTATCTTTAGGATTCGCGCCTACCGTACATAGACAAGTAGTTTAATGTTACCAAGCTAAGGGTATATTTCTGGTTTAAACCCACATATAATTAGTTTTAGTACTTGTGCCTATTTCGTAAAACATTTATAAAACAGCGCATGTATTCTCAGCCCAGAAATATATATAAAAAGGGAGCAAATGAAACTCACCATACTGTATTTCATAGTAAAAATACATATAACGTCATTTAACAAGTGCAAGGTTGGCCTCGGATTCATGAACCTGTATTAAGTATATATATTTATATGTTGGTCAATATCTGTCTAACAATTTAGGTCAAGTCGTAGTGTATCACAATCCTAATGCTCGAGACCGACATGCAAAAGTCAACAAAAGTCAACTTAACCCAAAATGACTTCCAAAATCTATACATGTTTATTATATAACTTATATATAGTCGTTTTATATATTTAAATATATTTATCAGATCTTATTATACTAAATAATACCAGTCATTTATTAATAAATAAAAATTTATATTTAAATTTATATATGATAAAAATATACTTTTATATATCTCAAGTAATAAAATTTATAAAATTCACTTAATATTATAAAAATATAATGGTATGTATTATTAATGTAATTATATTACGTGTGGTAAAAATATCTTTGTACGCATATTTATTTGATTAAATAATATTGATAATAATAATAATGATAAAAATAATAAAATGATAGTTTCAATAAAAATATTAATTTTTAGTAATAAAGATAATTTTAGTAATAACATCAACTGATAACAATTATAATAATCGTTTTAATAATAATATTAAAATTAATAATAATTCAGTTGACCATATCTTTTAATCCATTCATCGAACCCACACGATTTCTAAATGAAAAGTTATTAATTTTTCTTTAGCTTTTCAACGACATGAATATCATATACCTTATCTCAGTAGCATATGTATCAAATTCGTGATTTATCATAAACTATTTAACGACGAAACTAAGCATACAAACATGCATAATCATATATACTCGAGCACTAGTCAGGGATACACAATTAATATATAAAAGATAAGATATGAATGCTCACGTATCAATATTGTGATTCAATATTGCAGGAAAGTACGTAGACGCAATGAAAATGATAAACGTTATGTTGACCTCACGAGCAATACCCTCCAACAATACCCATAACCTCCATAGCTATAACCCATAATTTCCTTAGCTCTATCCCATTTGAAAACTTATTTTGAAATCGTCTGAATATAACTCCATCGTAGTATTTTATGTATACTAATAATATCTTGAAATAATACTAAGTAAATATATATATGTAATTTGATTGAGAGAGTTTAGAAAAATATATTTTCAAATTTTTATTAAATAATGAAACCTATTGAATTCTATTTATAATAGATTTTTGAATTATTAAAGTGAATTATTAAAGTATGAATTATTAAAGTGAATTATTAAAGTATTAATTATTAAAGTGAATTATTAAAGTATGAATTATTAAAGTGAATTATTAAAGTATGAATTATTAAAGTGAATTATTAAAGTTAAAGTAAAGTAAAAGTAAAGTAAAAGTAAAGTAAAGGTAAAGTTAAAGTATAGTAAAAGTATAAAACTATGTACGTATAATACGCGTATAAATATATTTAATATTAATTTAAATCGTTATATCATAAAATATTTTAGAAAAGTAGAATTATATATATTCATAATAGGTTTCAAGTTTTTAAATTACAGTCTGTTGGTGAAGCATGGGATAAAGTCCAAAGGTTTAATAAACGTATGAAATCATCTTAATGAAAAATGTCGAGTTACTTAACTTGTCGATATCCAACATCTAAGTTATTTACACTCCACGTTCTTACTTATAGATCACTTTACCATTTTCCGAATATTGTCAAAAAGAATAGATTTCTTAAATCACAGTGGACCTCATAACATTGGCTCGTAATCATATCATAATGTATCTGATAATTCAATCATTTGATATTATCTCTTAATTCTGTCGATAAATATATCGAAACAAATACGTTCATGTAAAGTATCATATATATCAAATACTTTGTTAATGTTTTCATTTATTATATATTATATATACATATCTATATACACATAATTGTTCGTGAATCGTCGAACACGGTCATAGGGTAATTGATTACATGAATGTAGTTCCAAACTTTTTGAGATTCAACATTATAAATTCTCTTATCGTGTCGGAAACATATAAAGGTTAGGTTTAAATTTGGTCGGAAATTTCCGGGTCGTCACAACGATGGATATGGGTTCGGAAAATTCTAGGTAGATGGAACCAACAAGAGGGAACCCCGTATCATGAGCATATTATTCCTCCGACCATTAATGGCAGGGATGGATTAATGGATCAATCACAACAGGATTCGATTTACAACTTGTTTGCTAGAATCTTTAGGCATGAAACACGTATTGAGCGACTTCAAGGGACGGTTGATTACTTGTACATCCAAGAGAATCGGGATGCTAACGATTCTCGTTTTAATGAGCTTGAGGAAGTACACTATACACAGCATGAGGAGATCGGGTTGTTGAAGTACCGTGTGGATGATTTGTCGGCAAGGAATCGTGACCTTGCGGAGCAGGTGGCTAGTTTAGGAACTTATTTGAATGAAGTGGTTTTAGTGGTTAATGCCATTGTTCCACAGTAGTTCTACCATTAGGGATTAGGAGTGTTTTTTTTAGCTTACACTCTTAAGATGTTCTTATTTCGGATATTATAGGTCAAGTAACTAATGTAATAGTTGTTTATATGTATGAAAGGAACTAACGGGTAGGTTAGATTCCCAAATTTTGTAATATTGAAAAGCCTATCTTAATCGATAACTTTTATATTATGATTGCTTGAGTTCATTTTCATATTATGAACAATTATATATATGTTACTTATAATATCTCAAATATTTGAATTATCTTCCTTTGTTAGAAAAATGCCTCCGAAGAGAAATCCAAACACGAGAATGAGTGCTGCTTAGATCGAGGAGATGGTAACTCAAAGAGTAGCTGAAGCGGTTGCTAACGCTGAAGCGGGACGTGCAGCAAATGCCGCGAACGAAAGGGGACCCGAAGTGGAAAACGTTCATCAGTGATGCAATTACAAGGCATTTATGGGTTGCAAGCCCCAGAGTTTTTTCTTGAACGAAAGGAACCGTAGGGTTAATGAGATTGCTTGAAAAACTAGTATCAGTATTCAAAATCAGTGAGTGCGAGCACAATGATCGAGTGAAGTTCACATCATGTACTCTTTTGGATGGAGCCTTAACCTGGTGGAATTCTTTTGCCAAGTCTGTGGGTATTGATGTTGCATATAATACGCCATGGGAAGAATTCAAGAAGCAGATGATTGATGAGTATTGCCCAAGGAATGAGATTCAAAGGCTAGAAACTGAGTTGTGGAACTTAAAGTTACAAGGAACGGATATCTCATGATATACTAATCGATTCCTTGAGTTAGCTTTAATGTGCCCAACCATGGTCACTCTCGAATATAAGAGAGTTGAGAGATATATTTGGGTTCTGTCAGAAGACATTCAAGGAAATGTTATGTCGTCTAAACCAAAAATGATCCAGAATGCTATTCGTATGGCGCATGATTTGATGGTGCAAGTAGTACGACGTCAACCAATCAATGCTAAGACAGATGTGAAGGTTACGACTGAGAAGCGTAAATGGGATGGAAACCATGAAGGTAATTCCAAGAAGCAAGGAACTGCCAAGGTTGAGAGTTCAAATAACAAGTATGCAGGAAAGAAACCCTACTGCAGTAGATGCACGAAACATCATTTTGGTGTTTACACTGTAGTTTGTGATCGATGCAAGAAGCAAGGACATCTTTCAAAGGATTATAGAGTTCGTTTACCAGGGAATGATAAAGGTGAAAAGAACATTTGTTTTGGATGTGGTCAAGCAGGGCATTTCAAGAAAGAATGTCCCAAGGCTAAGAAGGGTGAAATGGCTAAGGGCCGAGCTTTTTTCAGATCACAACGAAGGAAGCTCGTGAGGACCCAGAGTTAGTCACGGGTACATTCCTCCTCAATAATCATTTATCATCTATTTTATTCGATACCGACGCTGTTAAAAGTTTTATAGCTAAAGATTTTATTGTTGCGATAAATAGGCCTTTAACTGCCTTAGACACTAGATATGTTGTAGAATTGGCAAACGGTAAGTTGATACAAGTAGATAAGATTATGCGAGGTTGCACCTTAAATTTGTCAAACAATCTGTTCGAAGTTGATTTAATGCCCGTTGAGTTAGGAAGTTTCGATGTTGCTATTGGTATGGACTGGTTGTCTAAAAATTGTGCGGACATTAATTGTGCTGAAAAGTCTATCCGTATACCTCTTGAGAATGGTGAGAGCTTAGTCATCCAAGGAGATAAGAGCAAGGTAAACCTTAATATTATTTCCTGTATGAGAGCTCGAAGGTATCTAAAGAAGGGATATCCTTCCATTCTCTCACATGTGAAAGAACTCAAAACCAAAGAGATTGGATTGGAGAATGTTCCAGTTATTCGTGAGTTTCCACAAATATTTCCAGAAGATTAGTCGAATTTCAAATTGATTTAATACTAGGAGCCACACCATTTGCCAAATCGCCTTATCCATTAGCTCCTTCTGAACTACAAGAACTATCAAATCAACTCCAAGAATTATTAGATAAGGGATTTATTCGACCTAGTGTTTCTCCATGGAGTGCTCCAATCTTGTTTGTCAAAAGAAGGACGGATCTTTCAGAATGTGCATTGACTATCGAGAGTTGAATAAGCTTACAGTCAAGAATCGTTACCCGTTACCAAGGATAGATGATCTATTTGACCAATTACAAGGGTCAAGTGTTTATTCCAAGATCGATCTCAGATCAGGGTACCATCAATTGAGAGCCAAAGAGGATGATGTGCCTAAGACAACATTCAGAACATGCTTTGGCCATTATGAATGTTTGGTAATGCCGTTTGGTTTAACCAATGCCCCTGCAGTATTTATGGATCTGATGAACAGATTCTGCAAACCGTATCTAGATAAATTCATCATAGTATTTATTGATGCTATTTTGTTCTACTCCAAGAATAAGGAAGAGCACGAGCATAATTTGAGATTAGTTTTGCAACTTTTGGAAAAAGAGTAGTTATATGCTAAATTTTCAAAGTGTGGTTTTTGGCTCGATTCAGTCCAATTTTTGGGTCATGTGGTTAATAGAGAAGGTATCCATGTTGATCCTACCAAGATTGAGGCTATTAAGAATTCGGAAGTGCCCAAGAACCCATCTCAAATTCGTCAATTTCTAGGACTTGCTGGATATTATAGAAGATTTATTCAGAATTTCTCCAAGATAGCAAGACCATTAACTGTGTTGACGCACAAGGATAAGAAATTTGAATGGTCCTCAACACAGGAATCTGCTTTTCAAATGTTGAAACAGAAGTTGACAACTGCACCAATACTATCACTACCGGATGGAAATGAAGATTTTCTATTTTATTGTGATGCATCTCGAAAAGGGTTAGGATGTGTTTTAATGCAACTACAGAAGGTCATTGCGTATGCATCCCGTCAACTGAAAAACCATGAGAAGAATTATACAACTCATGATTTGGAGTTAGGAGCCGTTGTTTTTGCGTTGAAAATATGGAGACATTATTTATATGGGACCAAGTGTACCATATATACAGATCATAAAAGTCTTCAACATATTTTCAATTAGAAACAGTTAAACATGCGACAAAGACGTTGGGTGGAGCTTATAAATGATTACGATTATGATATTCGATATCATCCAAGGAAAGCGAACATTGTAGCTGATGCATTGATTCGTAAAGAAAGGGTTAAACCTCTGAGAGTTAGGTCATTGAATATGACTATTCAGACAAACCTTGTGTCTTGTATTCAAAATGCACATTTGGAAGCTATGAAGGAAGAGAACGTGAAGAATGAAGGAATTAGTGAGAAGGATAAGAACTTTGAAGTTAAGAGTGACGGAACCCGATATTTTGCAGACATAATTTGGATTCCAAAGTTTGGTGGATTGAGAGAGCTTGTGATGGATGAAGCACACAAGAGGAGATATTTAATTCATCCAGGGTCTGGTAAAATGTACCATGACCTAAAGGAATTCTATTGGTGGCTGAACATGAAGGCTGAGATTACAACTTATGTTGGGAAGTGCTTGACATGTTCGAAGGTCAAGGCCAAAAATCAGAAACCATCAGGGTTATTGCAGCAACCTACGAAGGGTTATGACACCATTTGGGTAATAGTAGATTGACTTACGAAATCTGCACATTTCTTACCCATGAAAGAAACCGACAAGATGGAAAAGTTGGCTAGCTTATACATTAAGGAGATTTTCTCTAGACATGGAGTTCCAGTTTCTATTATCTCTGACCGAGATAGCAGATTTACTTCAAGATTTTGGCAATCTTTGCAAAAAGCCCTAGGTACTCGTTTAGACATGAGTACGGCCTATCATCCCAAACTGATGGACATAGTGAGAGAACTATTCTAATAATTGAAGACATGCTCCGAGCATGTGTAATTGATTTTGGACATAGTGAGAGAACTATTCTGACATTTACCTTTAGCTGAGTTTTTGTATAACAATAGTTATCACTCGAGTATTAAGGCTGCACCATTTGAAGCTTTGTATGGAAGGAAACGTAGATCACCATTGTGTTGGAGTGAGATTGGTGATTCACAATTGACAGGACCAGAGATTATCCAAGAAACAACTGAGAAGATCTTTCAGATCCAGGAAAGATTAAAGACAGCGAGAAATAGGCAGAAGAGTTATGCCGATGTCCGAAGGAAATTTTTAGAATTTCAAGTGGGTGACAAAGTCATGCAAAAAGTTTCTCCATGGAAGGGAGTGATAAAGATTGGGAAGCGAGGAAAGCTGAGCCCGAGATATGTAGGACCTTTTGAGGTTATTGAAAGGATTGGTCCAGTTGCATATAGATTGAAACTACCACAGGAGCTTAGTGGTATTCATAATGCTTTTCATGTTTCGAATTTGAAAAAGTGCTTGTCGAATGAGAATTTAGTGATTCCTTTAGAAGAACTAAGTATCGATGACAAGTTGCATTTTGTTGAGGAACCAGTAGGGGTGAAGAAGCTGAAGCATAGTAGAATCTCAATTGTTAAAGTTTGTTGGAATGCCCAGAGAGGTCCAGAGTTCACGTGGGAACGTGAGGACCATATAAGATAGAAATACCCTCATTTATTCGATAATCGAAGTACCTCCTAAATTTCGAGAATGAAATTTTTCTTAACGGGTAGGTAATTTCACAACTCTAGCTTTTCGAATTAATTTTTCTAGTTTGACTTCTTTAAGTTACCTTTTCTGACATGACGAGTAAATTTATTAATCTATGTCTTAATTTATTTTAGAGTTTGTATAACTCTAAGGTTGAATTTAGGTTTTAACTGACTAAGTATTACTTCACACATTTTGCATAAAGTCCTAAAACCCTAGCTTATCATCCTAAACCTTAACTCATTTTCATAAACCTTAGACTTGTACATTATATTTAAATTAACTTAATAAATAAAATTATTAACCAAGTAAATAGATTAAAGACATGAAACAGGTTCATTTTAACATTTGATCATAAGATAAAAACATTTCTACACTTCATCATTTTCACAAATAGTTTTGATTACTTTGTACTTAGAAAATTTCTTTCACTTAACCAACCTTAATCTATTTTGATTAGAACCTAACCTTAGCTTACTTCCTAAACCCTAAACATACAATTAAACATCTTAGAATTATACATTAAAAAGACTACACAAGTACATGTACACTTGCAAAACCAAAAATTAACTAGAACATCTACACCACCATCATCATCGTTTTTCATCATCATCATCAACTATATCACCTTACCACCTCCACTAAGTACTTCATCTCTAAGTAAACACCATGCAAAACATCATCATATACTCCATTAATGGCAAGTGGTGAGTCATCTCCTCCCCTCCTCCTCCTTGTGCCACGTCCAACACCATCCACCACCACCATCTCTATATAAACCCACTACTACCTCACTTTCTCTCATTTGTTCATTCTCCCTTCTCTCTCTCACTTCTATACTCTCTAAATACAGATCATAAACCATCTTTTGATCATCTTCTTTAAGCATTAGGAGTACATATCATTAAGGTACAACTAGCTAAACTAAATCTATTTATCATTTTTAGTCATAATCAAGAGCTTTCATGGTGTAAGCTTGATCTTGAGTGTTAAATCACTCAATGATGACTATATATCTAACCATGATCTTGATTCTAGATCAGTAAAATTACGATCTCTACATGTCCTATGTCTTAAAATGAAGTTAAATCAAGAACCAAAGTGGTTAAACTATGTAAAACTGTTTTGTCTTTGAGCTGTCCAAATTTCTACTTGAAGTCTATGACCAAAACACCAACCTATGGTTGCTCTCTGGAACTCATGAATTTATATGATGTTCATATATGTATTTGAGACTTCTAGTAAAGATTTCATGATTTATCTCAAAGAGAAATCATTTTTAAATTTTATTTGGTGAGACAAGCTTAGATTCAAAGCAATCTGACCAAGTGTCAAAGATTCATGTATAAATCAAAATTTAAGATAGATCTTGAACCAAAGTCTTCTGATCAATGTATACTTAATAAGGAAACCATGGATATCAAAATCACCAAAATCCATTAAGAAATCATTGAGATATAGTCCTATCTAGTTGACACAAGATTTTGTTGAAGTCGGAAATTGGTCTAAAACCTTATCTCTAAAGATAAGGTTAATGAAGACCTGGAGGCTATTACTTTTGGGAATAAGAACTTTTATATTTTCTAAGACTTCTGTAAAATTCTTGAGTCAAATAAATAAGTGTTACTATTTCAAAACTTGCATAAGATCTTATAGTGTAAAACTGAACTGTTTTGCACACTTGTAAAGAAATGAACTTTTAACCAACTTATATTCTGGGTTTAGAGGCTAACCTTACATGGTTAGAAGCTCGACTCAAAGAGAATTACAGAGATAGTAATGTCACTTAAAATGGATGTTTAGATTAATAGAAACACCTACACTAATGTTATGGTAAAACTAGTCAAAAACAGTCTACATTTAAAACTATGAACTAGTAACTTTTGAAACCGAGAACCGAATTGGACATGTAAGATTACTTAAGGGATTGATCTTAAACCTAATCTAAATACTATATTAGATAGTATGACCTCTGACCTATTAAAATTTCATTAGGTCTCAAGCCCGGAACACCGAACACAAACTGACTGATTACCGTGAACGCTTTGCACCGCATCACTTATGAGTTCGTAGTCTCATTTTTATTCAATCTTTTATACTTTTGGGATGAGATAATACTTGTTTACTATTTTACATATTGGAATCAAGTACTTACAAATATATTCTATGTTGAGTAATAAAGGTCAATTTAGAAAGCCCGATTTTGATATCGTTAATTACCAGTTTGGTAAACGCGAATATTATGAAATGATCTATTTGAGGATGACTCCTCACATCAGGATAGGCATTCTAGGCTTTTGGATGCATAACCTTCGACCATATGCACTTAGACCTTAAGTGACGCTTGTTTTCGGGTACTTTTACGTTAACGTTCGATATCGAAAGCTCATGAACTAGAATATCTTTTTAACTGTTTTATACATGAAATCTTGATGTCCATTAACTTATGCATTGTAACTAAACCTATGAACTCACCAATATTTATATTGACATTTTTAAGTATTTATCTCAGGTACTTAGCTTTTGGAGCATCTTCAGGTCGGGCATCGTGGAAGTTTAAAAATGTCTTTGGTTAAATCTAGTTTTGATAGGCTAGATTATGATGTATTTGTATTTGTACTATGTCTGTACTTGTATTTTGTTACCACGATGTACCAAAACTAAAAACAGAGACCGTGATGTAATAATATTTATGTTTCCGCTGCTACGTTAACTATAACCTGGGACACTATGTTAAAGTTCACACCACGTCTTGGGAAATCGAGACGGGGGTCGTGACATATGCATTGACTAAAGAATGTATTGATGATTAAAATGTAGATGAGTAAATCACATCAAACACTAAAATTAAGAATGTCAATGAAGCACATACCTAATTGAGGAGTTGATTATATGAATAAGATTTGATTATCTAAATCACTCTTTTATCAGAGGCAATTCGTTACACCATTTTCACCTAATTGAAGAGTTGATTATGTAAATAAGATTTGATTATCTAAATCACTCTTTTATTAGAGCCAATTGGTTACACCATTTTCAATAACTATAACCTCCTAAGTTGGACAATCGAGTATTCATTATCGCAACCTTTGTGTCGTACCCAAAACCATCTCGTTTATTCAAATAGTGATACATATGTGACCATGACTCCTAGTCATCTTTATTCTCACCTAAATGTATGTGAGGAATATTCCTAGTCATGGAAGGATATAATAGATATTAGATCACTAGTTGAACACATACCTAAACTCTAGTCAGCTTATGAACACAAATACTCAATATATTCGTACAATACCGTGGATTACCCATATCAAGCTTATAAACACACACATGGTATCAGGCATTTAACCTAAAAACCCTATTCGACCAAACCATTCATGATCGATGTATCATCAACAAAAATTTGCCACTTCTTTTTCCTTATTATTTTTTTCTTTTGCTACGGAGTACATCAGCCTGTATTATCTTTCAATTGATGCATGCTTATTTCTGATTGGACCACAATTTATAAAACATTACAAGCTTTAAAGAAGGCTCAAAGAAGTGCACGTGGATACAACAATATTTGCAAAAGCATTGGTACGTTTATCGAAAAGCTCTAATCCTTTCAATTATTTCTAAAATTACTACACATCATTGGGTAATTAAGATCACACTCTCTCAGTCATATCTCCACCTCCTGCCGACACTCCTACTCCTTCTACCACTCCTTCTCCTCCCACTTACCACCCCAAAACACGATCTCCACTCACCTTATGGTTACTCTACACTGTCTTGGCACCACCAAACCTATTCAACATCTTAACCTCCACGTTTCCACACCTTCCCCTACACCAAAATCATATTCCAACACATTTTAACGACCCTAATTGGCATAACGCTATGACTGAGCAATATAATGCTTTAATTAAAAATGGTACTTGGACTCTTGTGACCCTCCGTACGGACACGAACATCGTTCGCTCCATGTGGTTGTTTAAGCACAATTTTAATGCAGACGGTACACTGAGCAGGTATAAGGCTCGACTTGTCGCTAACGGTCGAAGGCAGCAGGTTGGTATTGATTGTGATGAGACTTTCAGCCCGGTTGTAAAACCGGTCACTATTAGGATTGTACTTAGTCGTGCTACATCTCGACACTGGTTCATTCATCAACTAGATGTCAAGAATGTATTTCTCCATGGCACTCTCTCTCTGAGACCGTCAACATGCATTAGCCCCCTGGTTTTCATGACCCCACTCGTCCCGATCATGTCCGCCTTTTACAGAAATCTTTATATGTATTGAAGCAAGCTCCTCGAGCTTGGTTTCATGAATTTTCCAGGTAAGCTCAGCATGTTGGCTTCCAACACAGTAGATATGACACCTCTTTGTTAATCTACAAGCACGGCTCAGACACAACCTGTGGACGACATCATCTTGACTGCCTCATCTACAGCCTTTCTTCATCGATTTATTACCTCATTACATCAGAAGTTCTACATGACTAATCTTGGCCCGTTAAATTATTTTCTTGGCATTGCTGTCACTCGTACTCCTTCTGGTATGTTTCTATCTTAGAAGAAGTACACATCTGAGATCATTGAGCGTGCATGCATGGTTGATTGTAATTTTAGTCACACACCGATCGATATTGGCACTAAACTAACCACTGTTGGTCCCCCAGTTAAAGATCCCACTTTATATCGTAGCCTTGCCAGTGCTCTCCAGTATCTCACTTTTACTAGGCCCGACATATCTTATGCTGTCTAGCAGATCTGTTTGTTTATGCATGATCCTCGAGAGCCTCATATGGCTGCTCTCCGAAGGATCATTGGATATGTTCAAGGGACTCTAGATCTTGGTCTACAGTTGTTTTCATCTAGCACTTGTGCATTGGTTACTTATACTGATGCTGACTGGGCTGGTTGTCGCTCTACTCACCGCTCTACATCTGGATACTGTGTATTTTTGGGTAATAATATACTATCTTAGTCCTCTAAACGGAAACATACTCCGTCACGCTCCTGTTTCGAAGCTGAGTACTGCGGTGTCGCAAACGCCATTGCAGAGACATGCTGGATTCATAATCTTCTACGTGAGCTCCGTTACCCGCTTTCATCTTCTACTCTTGTCTACTGTGACAATGTTAGTGCAGTTTACATGTCTGGCAACCCGGTGCAACACCAGCACACCAAACATATTACCATGATCTTGTTCTTAAGAGTCATGTTTGGGTCGTTCATGTTCCTTCTCGCTATCAGTTTGCAGATATCTTCACTAAAGGCCTACCTACTATACTTTTTGATGAGTTTCGATCCAGTTTAAGTGTTCGCCCAGCTCCCGTTACAAATGAGGGGAGATGTTAGATGGATATTGCTTATGCATTTATATATTGGATTATTTAGCCCGTGTTCTATAACGGCCCGTTAGCTTACCTAGTCCACTAGGTTTAGCACCTGCTTAATCCTATTTATATGTATGTATTCTGCTACTATAATGATTCAGAAATAATATTAAGCAGTTTTCATCAATTAACAAGCATTGGTGTACATGATTGTTGTACCTGTAGAAACATTTACCACCACTTGGGTCAGAACAAATTATTACAATATATGTTTACAAATAATTTACAATATAACCAGATTGATGTAGTTTCAAGTGCATAACACAAAAGAGGTTTAAAGATTGTCATACCTTCGCCAACTGAAGAGTTTTTGTATGGTTGATGATTTGAAGTCTATAAATCCCTATTTCAACATTCGACCCAAAACTAATTAAATTGCTTTCACAATCGAATGTAGCATATATTTATCTTCTGCGAACAAATATGCAATCGATGCAACAGGTTTCATAGAACGACTCTAAATTACACGGTTTATTATACCATATCATAAACTTAAAATAAAATTACAAGGTTGGTCTGTGATGCGCCCCCGGTCATCGGGTTCTTTCCCGCTGTCACCGTGCGGGCTGTTTGGTTAAGGTATTCAAGTTTGAAATTTATAATTGCGGGAATAGATCAAATCACAATATTAATACTCGAACTCTTGTTAAAGGTTTGTAATGAATAAGTATGACTCGGGTGTCGTTATCGAATGTTTTAATCAGGATTAATTTTTATATTATTATAAGGTAATATCTTTTCTAATTTTTTATTTCGTAATTAATAATAATTGTAATTAAAATACTAAATTAAACTAAAGGGAAGGTACTTTATATGATGAAAGTGTGTCTATTAAATCTATAAGCTGCATTCTAGATTACGATACTATTATTTCGTGGAATATTATCACTTTTATTCAATCTAATATATATTTATTCACTAACTTATTTCCAAGAAACTTAAATCAAGAACAAATAATTAATGTATCATTTGATAAAAATATAGGGTTTATTATAAAAGAGATTTTACTTATAATAAAATAGATCAACCCAACAACCACCCTCGATTCTTAATTCTCTTATGGAATCTCCCGCGAGGGTGTAACAAGAAAAATTAGACATGTTGACAACACTTGTCAGAAATAGGAATATTATTTCTACCGAATTAAGTTGGTAATGGTTAATTTGAACAGTTGAGAATGGCCTTCGACAATGAATAACGTGATTATATATATATATATATATATATATATATATATATATATATATATATATATATATATATATATATATATATATATATATATATATATATATATATATATATATATATATATATATATATATTTGTCGTTTAAATTTAAAGCATGTGTTAATGACTACTACTTTATAAAAACCTTAGACTCCAAATATTAAATGATGAATTAATATAAGTTGACTGAAAATGACACCAGCTGTGTATCAAGCCAGTTATAAAAAGACCACAAGTCTATAATGTTAAACTTTACCAATTGACTGAAAATGGCATTGGATGCGTATCATGCCATTTATTGAAAGAGGGCTGTTATGTTCTTTAGTTTCAAAGCATGTTATTCGACTGACATCGAAGACTAATTGTGACACCGGCCATTTTTTTTAAATTTACAGCGGAATAAATAGACATTAATAATAAAACACTGTCATTTAAATTATTACATTAATACATAACTCCGAGTGTCACTTAAAACTATTTACAATTTACATGGTTATATAAAAATCCACATCGTAGTTGACTTCATGACAAACATAACACCAGCATACCCGTCAACTCCCCAAAACATGCAATCTAATAAGCTAACAACATGCAGGGAAGAGATGGAGGGGTTAGCACAAAGCTAAGTGAATGGCACTAACGACTGACAATAGTATACAGTACCGTCATACATCTCGTCATACATCTAAGCACACAAACCACTAGTGCTGTCACAAGAGACTCCGGCGGCCTGGCCGAGCCATTTGATGAAACATGACTAGGAACTTTGAGATCAACAGGTTTAATTCACACAAAGGCGGAATTAGTGAATCAAACCAATCAAAGTGAATATGGGTAGCTTTTTGGGATTAAATTAGTCAAACCACAACAAGGATTGTGATTAGATTAATGCCTAGAGCTATTATTCACTACCAGGAGTGATTTGGGTTGAGAGAGAATCGGATCAGGTGAACTAGATCTGAATGATTGTGTGTGAGAGAGGCTTAACCTAAAATGAAGAACATAAGACTTTATATACCCCTCCTGTTGACTCACCCGTACGAGTCATCCATCACACGTACGAGTTAGCTTCATCAGCCGTACGGGTGATCACTCACTCGTGTCTGCTCATTCAGGTCATAATTATGACTTAGCTCAGCATCAATCGTGCGTATGAGCCTGTCAGCCGTATGAGTGATGCTTCACTCGTACGTCTAACTAAGTCTAACATAGTTAAACATCCGTATCGCGTTCTTGCAGTACCTGTAACCACATACAAACACATATAGGATAATAACGGCGATCATGGTATCCCATAAACTGAAGTACTAATCACAAACGTAGGCAAGATGTCTAGGGACTTACAGAACATGCATCAACAACTCCCCCTAGGACCTAGAACATCGATTACAATAAAGTAAACTTTCGTGAAATATATATAAGTCCAAAAGTAGCATCAGTCTAATATCAGTTACATATCTAGATTATCTCTTTCTCTAAAATACATCATCATCAAAAAAACAAAAACAAACAAAATTACTAACTAGCATCACAGTATTCGACACACATCAGCTGGCCTGAACTTGATTTGAGCTTTGAGCATCACTTTCTTTGTTGAGGTATGCATAGAGGACATCGATCACATGTTGATATCTCATAGCTTCCTCCTTTCGATCGTCTTTAAATGTAATGTGATGGCGGTGAAGAGTCTCCACATCAAATCTCGACAAGTTCCTCAGCCACATAGGATCTAGAATCCTCACATTGTCGAACTGTATGCTTCCATCATCCTTCTCAATCGCAGTCAAGATCACTGCTTCCTCTGATAATTCATCATAGAACCACCATCTGAAGTTCTTACAAATATCCTTAGGTAAGGGTATCAAAGGAGATTTCTTCATGTACTTAGCTAGACAGAACTTAACAACACGTACAGGTCCTCCCTTAGAATTCTTCTTTATTGGATGAATGGAGAATCTGGCGACTGTTGACATAAAGAAATCCCATTTCCCTATCTTGTACTCATATCTGAGTTTTCTTTGACACTACTTGGAAAGGTCACAATCTTCAGCATTCAACATCTTCAGCTTAGCAAGTTTCATAATCTCGAAGTAAGGTAGAGTTTTGAAGTGGCTAGGACATGCCATATAATCAACTCCTCCTTCCCTCTTGATAGCAAAGCAATTAATCTCCTTGAAGTAACCCCAGCTTAGTATTTTACCCTTGGAATACTTCTTGGCTCTCTTTCCTTTCTCATAGAAACTAACAAACTTCGGCTCGAACTCTGGCTTATCTACTTGATCAGGGTTAACAACGTTCTGTCTCCACCAACTCTGGCGATCTTCGTCTTCCTTAACATTTCTGTTTACCTTAACCCTATAACGTACGAACCATTCTTGAATTTCATTCCATCCCTCAGCCTTGGCTTTTTTGGCTCGGAGTCTCTTCTTATTCAACTCAGTTTCTTTTCTTCTTTTCTCTACGAGCAGTTTCTCATGACGGATCTTCTTGTTTCTTTCAATTAAAACATCAACATCTTTCACTTGTTCTTTGTATACCTTCCTCGCTTTTTCCAAATCTTCTAATTTCTTTCTTTTCACATCACTACTCAAATTGAAGAAGTCACTTAAAGTATTGAGTGATGGATTTGAGTATGGTGCAAGCGAAGGCATAACAATCTCAACTTCTTCTTCTTGGTCTTCTTCATTATCAGATTCTGTTACAAATTCATCCTCGGATTCAATAATCACATCCTCTTTAACACTTTCCTTACTAACAGAATCCTCACTCTTCTCATCAGCAAATAAATTATCGAAATCGCTTAAGTTGATATTTTGGATTGATTCAGGAGGGATTTCATCAGCTGGCTCTTCTTGTGGAGCCTTGCATTCAGCTTCAACTGACTCTGCATTCTCTGTATCGTTTTCACTGTCATATGCTAGAGCAGCAAGCAGTTCCAATTGAAAATCACTTGGTGGAACGTCCCCCTTTTGGTATCTCAAAAGAGGGTCCTCCAGTTCCAGCATCTTCTTCTTCATCTCTTTCACTACCTTCTCCCAAATCAGAAGAATACTCTTCTCCTTTCTCCGTTATCAACTTGGTTTTACCCGTGGTAAGCTGTTCAATTCTTTCATTCAACTTCTTCATCTTCTCCCTGTTCTCACTCTTAAATCACCGAAAACTTCTTCTTCAATTTATCTATTCTTTCCTTCTGACAGTCCAGTCTATCAGATAACCTCTTGTTCTCTTCCACCAACGAATCAATCTTAGCATTACTGATCTTCTTCTCCTTATTAGCTTGATTCTCCAGATTGGTTATTTTTGTGATCAATGACATCAACAAATTTTGATGTGTCTTGTATTCATCTGACGTGACCTGAGGGGTTGTTGTTGCAGGTTTAGGTGAGGTAACAGCAGCTCTTGCATCCTTCATAAACCCGGATGGTTTCCTCTGAGCCTGTTGTTTTGAACCTCCCTGTGATGATTTCTGGGGTGAATCATAATAATACTTCGTTCTTTTCTCCTTCTTTTTCATTTGCTCTGCGGGCATAGGATCTTTTCCTTTCCTCTTCTTTTGAATCAAACTGGTATCCTCCTCAGTTGCTTCATCATCACCCTCGATAATCTCATCATCAACATTACCTCCTCCTTGAGCATTACCAGTAGCTTTCTGATTATCACATTGACCTTCTTCCTCATCAGTAGCTTCATAGTTAGAGTCTAAATTATCATTTCTCCACGCATTACCTGCTGGACATCAATAGTTCTCCTTGACAAGATGACAAATAAGCTTCCTATTAAAGTCAGGCTTTAAATCTTCATTCCTTGTCTCTTCCATTCTTCGGAAAGTAATTGGAGTCATCGGTAAAAGGTGGATAATATTCTCTTCAAGCTTAGGTAAATCAGGTGCAGCACCATTAATGATCAATTGTAGAAAATGGGCGTATATCAGATACTTCTGGGAAGAACTGAAGTGGTTTTCCTTGAAATAGTAGAAAACAAAACCCGAAAAATATTATGGAGCCTTGAGAACAAGTGCCACAAACATACTCTGCACTTTCTCGTTCAGCTTATCAAAACCCTATTTGTGTTCACTCAAGTAATGCATGATCACATGAGCAAGATATCTAAACTATGGTGGAAGACATGTCTTCACCAGCTCAGATTTGCCGCCAATGTAACCAGAATAAGCACATCTTCTGAAACAACCATGGATTCGTTCTCTACTAATAGTCATATGGGAGCAGTTCTCGTCATTGAAACCCAAAATCCTTCTAATCACATCCTTACAAACAGTAATATCATGACCTTGAATCTTACTAACAAGCTTATCTTCATCAACATCCAACACAACATTTCTCCAGAACTCTCTCTGATGACTGTAGTATGCAGTGCATTCAGTAGAAATAGCAGTGTGTATCCTTGATCTCTTAAGAAACTCGACAATATCCTTAAAGTGAGAACCTCTTTCAAGAGTAGTATTGATAATGCTAAAAATGAACATATATTTCATAGCATTATCCCTCAAGAAAGACAAGCTTTTAGTTGCAATTGTTCTATTTACAAGTGATATTCGTTGAAATAATAAAAGGTGAAGATAAAAGATAGATTCGACGATTTGAAGACGCAAACGACCAAAAAGCTCAAAAGTACAAAGTACAATCAAAGTGGTTCAAATTATTGATGAGAAACGTCTAAAAGTTACAAAAGTACGAGCCGCGAAACGCAAAGTACAAGATATTACATTGTACGCAAGGACGTTCGAAAATTCGGAACCGGGACCAGAGTCAACTCTCAACGCTCGACGCAACGGACTAAAAATTACAAGTCAACTATGCACATGAATATAATATAATATATAATTAATTCTTAAAATTATATATATTATATTATATATAAAACCGTCGGCAAACTAGGTGACAATCGAATGTGAGCTGGTATCCCAGGCCATGGGATCGCATGGCCAGCAAGACCAATTTCCATGCGATCGCATGGAGCAAAAAAGTTGGTGACATCCTATAAATTTCGCAGTTTTCGGCCGAATAACACACATCTTTATCTTTTCTCTATCTCTCTATCTCACGTAATATATATATATATATATATATATATATATATATATATATATATATATATATATATATATATATATATATATATATATATATATATATATATATATATTATAATTTTAATTTTAATTTTAATTTTAATTTTAATAATAATAAGGGTATGTTAGCGAATGTTGTAAGTGTGTAAGTCAAAATTTTGTCCGTGTAACGCTACGCTATTATTAATCATTGTAAGTTATGTTCAACCTTTTTAAATTAATGTCTCGTAGCTAAGTTATTATTATACTTATTTAAATTGAAGTAATCGTGATGTTGGGCTAAAATATTATGATTGGGTAATTGTCTTTGTACCATAATTGGGGTTTGGACAAAAGAACGACACTTGTGGAAATTAGACTATGGGCTATTAATGGGCTTTATATTTATTTAATTGAATGATAGTTCGTTAATTTAATATGAAGATTTACAATTGGATGTACCTATAAATAACCATATACACTCGATCGGACACGATGGGCGGGATATTTATAAGTACTAATAATCGTTCATTTAACCGGACACGGGAATGGATTAATAGTTAATGGAATTATTAAAACATGGGTGAATTATATACAAGGAAAATTGGTGTAATTATAGTTTAAGTCCCCAATTAGTTAGAATATTTGACTTCAGATATAAGGATAATTTGACGAGGACACTCGCACTTTATATTTATGACTGATGGACTGTTATGGACAAAAACTAGATGGACATATTGAATAATCCAAGACAAAGGACATTTAACCCATGGTAATAAACTAAAATCAACACATCCAACATCATGATTACGGAAGTTTAAATAAGCATAATTCCTTTATTTCATATTTAATTGCACTTTTAATTATCGCACTTTAATTTATTGTCATTTTAATTATCGTACTTTTTAATTATCGCAATTTTATTTATCGTCATTTTATTTATCGCACTTTTATTTATCGCAATTTCATTATCGTTATTTACTTTACGCTTAAAATTAAGTTATATTTATTTTTAATATTTTACATTAGGTTTTAGCTGCGACTTAAGTTTTAAAATCGACAAACCGGTCATTAAACGGTAAAAATCCCCTTTAATAATAATAATACTACTTATATTTATATATATTTATATACAAATATAGTTTTAAAAATATAGCGTTAAACTAGGCTAGGTCCCTGTGGAACGAACCAGACTTACTAAAAACTACACTACTGTACGATGATGTACACTGCCTATAAGTGTTGTAGCAAGGTTTAGGTATATTCATTCTATAAATAAATAAATAACTTGTGTAAAATTGTATCATATTTAATAGTATTTTGTAGTAAAAATATAACTATCTCGTATACACCTCTACGCACATCAAGTATTTTTGGCGCCGCTGCCGGGGAACTGCTTAAACGCCAGAAACAAAACCTTTTTACAAAAAAAAAAAATATTTTTATTAAGTCTTAGTTTACTTTTGTAAAAATACGCTTTTGTAAAAATACGTTTTAAATATTAAAAAAATACAAAAATATAAAAAGAAAAATAAAATATATATATTTTTTTAGAGTTTGTTAAATATATATAAAATTATAAAGTTTCTTTATTTTTATTTTAGTATTTAAAATATAAGTTTTTATTTATTCTATTTAAATATTTTATAAAAACAGAAAAAAAATAATATAAAAGCCTCGGCCCGGTACTGTAGCAGCCCAAGATCAGACCTGGTATCCGATCTCATGCGATCGCATGAGCACAAGCCGTGAAACCCATGCGACCGCATGGCCTTGTCTGACACGCCAGAATGAACCTGGTACTGCATTAATTACGGAGTATAATTTAATTATAATTAATATAAACCCTAATTAGGGTTAATTATAATAATAATTAAGTTTTAGTTTTATTATTTTTGTATCTTAAGTTTAATTAGTTTTATTAATATATAAAAATTAATACTTTTATAAAATAAATATAAATATAAAATTTTTATAAAAATAAGTTATTTTATCACTTTTTATATTTATATCTTTTTAATCGTTTAAGCGTAATTTTATAATTTTTCATTCGTAATTAGTTTTTAATTTAGTATTTGCCATAGTTATTTATATTTCTAGATTTTTAAGATTTGCCGTAAAATCCCTTAAGTGCTTTTTCTTTAGACTAAGATTTAGGTGCTTTAGAATTTTGCGACGCCGTTTTATAAATTTTAGTACTTTTTAAGTTATTGCCGTTTTGGATATAGAATTCCTTTTAAGCTTTAATACCTTTAGACGCAACTTTTAATTCTTAGTTTTTAGACTTTTAAGTTTTGACGCGCTACGTTATTTTTATTATTTTTTGACCATTTATTTTTCGACGTTTTTCGACGCGCTCTTTTTCTTTCTTATTTCTCGACGCTCTAGTTTTTAGGACATAGAATTTTCTATTTCTTCTCTAAAATTTCTTTAAAATTTCGACGAAAAATTATTTTAAGCGGTTAAATTGATAGACATCCAAAATTTTCTGGCTCGTAGTAATAGTTGGATTTATTAGTGGCGAGTTGTGGGCTTCCGATTTAAAGGGTCCTGGCTACCTGCTGCATCTATTGGCTATTCGAAACGTGGGCAAAATCAGAAAAGTCTATTAATTTGATAACTTATATAATTTTTATCTTTTATAACTAATAGGATATTCAGTGAATGCACCGAGCAAAACGTTCACCACCTTTTATACGTTCACCACCTGTAACTCGAACAAGACATCTAGCCAATATTTTCGCCGTTGATTTTTCTTTAGAATCGTCATCAAGTTGACCAAGTACTCCAATTCAAATTTCTGATAATCCATTTTTTGAACCCGACCTCACAATTGAGAATCCGGAGGGTATTCGGGGAAAATTCCGAGATCCTGAACCATTAATCTTTTCTCTGGAACCACCAATCATTCAAACAGAGATTGTCGAGGAACAAACCATTAAATCAGAATCCTCTAGTGATTCAGATTCAACAAATTCAATCATGGAAAATCTGGAACCTCTAAGTATGGAAGACCGAATGAGAGCTAAACGCACTGGCCATGGTCATGCAATTACTCAACCAGACATTAATGCACCAGATTATGAAATCAAAGGACAAATCCTACACATGGTAACTAATCAATGCCAATTTAGTGGTGCACCGAAGGAAGATCCAAATGAACATCTTCGTACCTTTAATAGGATCTGTACTTTATTTAAAATTTGAGAAGTGGAGGATGAACAGATATATCTCATGTTATTTCCCTGGACTTTAAAGGGAGAAGCCAAAGATTGGTTAGAATCGTTACCTGAAGGGGCGATTGATACATGGGATGTTTTAGTTGAAAATTTTCTTAAACAATTTTTTCCGTCATCTAAAGCCGTGAGACTTCAAGGAGAAATTGTTACATTCACACAAAAGCCAAACGAAACTCTGTATGAAGCGTGGACAAGATTTGGAAAGTTATTGAGAGGATGTACGCAACATGGTTTAGACACTTATCAAATAGTAAAAATATTCTACCAAGGATGCGACATCACTACAAGAAAAGACATTGATATAGCAGCTGGTGGTTCCATTATGAAGAAAACCGCAACTGAAGCTTACAAAATTATTGATAACACTGCTTCCCACTCACATGAGTGGCACCAAGAAAAAGATATCGTTAGATCATCTAAAGCGGCTAGAGCCGATTCTAGCCATGACTTCGATTCCATTTATGCAAAGATAGATGATGTCGAGAGACGAATGGAAAAGATGACTAAGGATATTCACTCAATAGGAATTAGTTGAGACAGTGTGGAGGACCACATTTAACAAAAGATTTTCTCAATATTGAACAAACAATGGAACAAAGAGAGAATGTTTCATACATAAACCAAAGGCCTGGAAATAATTATCAGAATAATTATCAACCGCCAAGACCAATTTACAATCAAAACCAGAATTATAACCGAAATATTCCATACAACAACCAACAAGGTCCTAGCAATCAGCAAGTATCCAATAATACTTACAATCAACAAAGACCTATTTTTCAAAATAAACCACCACAAACCGATGATAAAAAGCCAAATTTAGAAGATATGAGGTTGAAGCTAGTTGAATCTCAAACGCAGTTTTTCTCATCTCAGAAACAGACCAATGAACAAAATGCTCAAGCATTTAGAAATCAACAAGCTTCTATTCAAAATTTGGAACAATAAGTAAGTAACCTAGCAAGGTTGATAGGCGAAAGAAAACCGGGAAGTTTACCTAGTGATACAAATGCTAACTCCCGAAATGAAACAGCTAAGGCCATTACCACAAGAAGTGGTATTACACTTAAACCACCAGAAATGCCTGTAATTTCTGATGACACTATTCCTACTCCACAAGAACCACAATCTGAGCAAGATAAGGAAACAGAACCGGTAGTTAAAAAGGTTAATGAAGATAACACAGTTAAGGCTAAGCCTTATGTTAAACCATACCAACCACCACTTCCTTACCCGGGTAAAATGAGAAAAGAAAGACTTGAAGCCGAGCAATCCAAATTCTTGGATATGTTTAAACAAATAAATGTCAATCTTCCTTTCATAGATGTGATTTCAGGAATGCCTAGATATGCTAAATTCTTGAAAGATCTAATCACAAATAGAAAGAAAATGGAAGAACTCTCAGCTGTAACAATGAATGCTAATTGTTCTGCAGTGCTGTTGAATAAGATACCAGAAAAATTATCTGATCCAGGAAGTTTCACAATTCCATGTTTTCTGAGTAGTCTTAGTTCAATAGAAGCATTGGCAGACTTAGGTGCTAGTATAAATCTAATACCGTATTCACTATACGCTAAACTAGACCTTGGAGAATTGAAACCAACAAGAATAAGCATACAACTCGCCGATCGATCAGTAAAATATCCTAGAGGGATAATGGAGAACATGCTAGTTAAAGTTGGTACTTTAGTATTTCCAATAGATTTTGATATTCTGGACATGGAAGAAGATTCTCGAGTTCCTCTCATATTAGGAAGACCATTCTTAAACACGGCTAAAGCAATAATATACGTGTTCTGTAACGACCCGAATTTTTCCGATCGTTTTATACTTATGAGATTAATATTTACATAAATTAAACCTTACCAACATGATAAGCAATCTAAATTTTGAGGCTTATGTTTTTGAAAAGAGTTTTACACAACGTTTGACCGTCCAATTTGACCAATGATATCACGAACTATATAACACACGATAATTATATGATTATGTATATATACATATCTATACATATTTAACATGATTTAAGGATGGTTTAACGTCTCATTGTGTACTAACAACAATAAGTTATAGGTAAATTTTGAGATCACTAACTTAAGTTTTCAAAACGATAACTATATGTAACATTCTTTGACATATAAACTTATAATCTATAATGTGTTGGTGATTTATGTCACCAATATGATTTAAGTGTAATGGGATTAATTTGTTAACCAAAATAATCTTGATAAATATCGAACAAGTTTGGGAAAGTGTGGAGTGCACACTTATTTGAACTTATCTTGATCATGACGGGGGTTCGGGGGCAGTGCCCCCGATAGCGGGGTCCAAGGGGTGGCAACCCCTGGCGGGGTCCAAGGGGTAGAGCCACTAGACATGATGTTACATGTGGGAACCAACCATTTAACCTCATGTATGACTTATATGCAAGAATACAAACTAAATATCCTATATATCCATCCCATAATCACATCATTTTGCACACACACATACAATTTCATTTCCAATTTTCTTTCAAGTTAATTCACTCCCTAATCTCTCTTCATGTACCTACTCAAGAACGTATCAATATAGTCATCCGATTTCAAGGAGATTACTTCCAATCTTTCAATCCCACTCCACCATTCTTTTGATTCCAAGATTTTTCTTATCTTTTCCAGTAGCTTTATCCAAGTAACCTGAGGTAGTAACCTTATTCATAATCTTATTCGATTCATATTTATATAGCTATCTTATTTTGAGTTATAAATTATAACAACAAGAACATAGTTTGAATGATTTCAAACTTGTTCGCAAACTAAATAGATCCTTCTAACTTGACTTTTAAAATACTTCAAGACCTGTAATATATCATAATGATATGCTAACTTCGCAAGATACAACTTGTTTTTACAAAGAACACCTTAAAACAAAATCGGGTATCCGAAGCTAGTTTAGCTACGAAATTAATTGGAGTAAAACTAAACTAATCATATTTTTGCTAATTAATATGATATTTTATATATATTTACTTATGATTTGATTTTATATATTTCAGGACCACCCGTAAACAACACGAGAAGATTAATCATAAGACCTCATGATTGTACGCAACACATCATTTGACAACACGGTACTTTATGTACGCAACACGTCATTTGACAACATGGTACCATGGGTCGAGATTAATTCTGATCAATACGAATACGATGGGGTCTTTATTTATTTTATTGATCAACTAATTGTGGACCATTAACAACAGACTGCTAACTACGGACTAAGAAAATATTAAAAGTATTAAAAGTATATATATATATATATATATATATATATATATATATATATATATATATATATATATATATATATATATATATATGTGTGTGTGTGTGTGTGTGTGTGTGTGTGTGTAACGATTACTTGAAAAGAAAATATGTTGATATATTATATATATGGTTAGGTTCGTGATATCTATCGGAGACCAAGTCGTATTAAATACCTTCAAGGCAAAAGTGAGTATATAGTCCCACTTTTAAACTCTAAATATTTCGGGATGAGAATACATGCATTTTATGATTTACGTTATGGACACAAGTGATTAAAAATATATATTCTACATTGAGTTGTACCACTGGCATACTTCCCTGTAACTTGGTAACTACTATTTACATGAGGTATTGTAAACGTGAATCCTGTTGATAGATCTATCGGGCCTGACAACCCTAACCGGACTGGACGACCAGTATTTAACGGTTGCACAGTACTTCGTTTCGGTGACTACACTTGGTACGGTGTAGTAAGATTTCATAATAAAGGGAATATGCGACGTTGATTAAATGTTAAGTATGGTTATCAAGTGCTCAACAACTTAGAATATTTTTATTAAAACGTTTATATATGAAATCTTGTGGTCTATATTTATAACACTGCCGGCATTAAACCTATATCTCACCAACTTTATGTTGACGTTTTAAGCATGTTTATTCCCAGGTGATAACTAAAAGCTTCCACTGCAACATGTTGAATTTAAGCAAGATCTTGAGTATGCATATTTGTGTCAAAAATAAAACTGCATATCGGAGAAGTTGTAATGTAAAATACGTTCGAAATCGTGTTGTTATCATCACATGTAAAGTTTGTAAGGCTAAGATTATCGCTAAACGATAATCATTATTATGTTGTTTAAACTTTGTATTTTTAATAAGAGTTATGGTTTGTATTGTAAAAACGAATGCAGTTTTCTTTGAAAAATGTCGCATATAGAGGTCAATACCTCGCGATGAAATCATATGTTATTATATTTATCCTTATGGTTTAGGACGGGTTATGACATGTGGTATCAGAGCGTTGGTCTTAGAGAACCAGAAAATTTGCATTAGTGTGTCTTATCGAGTTTGTTAGGATGCATTAGTGAGTCTGGACTTTGACCGTGTTTGATTTAGAAAACTATTGCTTATCCTTGTTGGTTAAAAATTAATATGTAAATATTATGTGGTACTAATGTGCTAGTTGTTATGTGATAGATGTCTGGCTTAGAACTTGTTATCACATTCAGCGACTCCTAACTAGAATCTTCAGATGGTGTTCCAGTCATTAACCTATCCGATGATGAAAACGACACCTTTGGGGAAGACTCACAATTTTCGGATGAATCAATTGAAGAGGAACCGGGAAGTGATCCTGAGGAGGAAGAAATACAGGAAATTACGAAAGACAAGTTCGAAAGAGGAAAGAAACGAAAGGCTACTGAATTGGAAAATCCAAATCCCGAGTTTAGTGAGGATGTTGTGGCACCAACTCCACCAGACACTTCCACCTCTATTCCCGCTATTCCTATTAGTTCTATCCTGGCATCCAGTTCTTCAGCCCCTCAGCCAAAACACAGGGAGACAGTCAAGATAACCTTTAAGCGATTTCTTTGAACACAAACGTTTGGGGTTAAATGATGCGCTGTTGTTTTAAACCATGGGATCATATAACGTTTTGTATAATATTACTAGTGTGGTTTGCTTAATGTTTGATGTAAGATAAGCATATGTAAAATAGTGAAGTGTGAAATGCAATAATTTTCCATGGTTGAGTATTATTTGGATGGTAGTAATTAATTTCTGTACGAAGCTATTAAGTATGAACTTTAACGGGTAGGTACTACCCTAGATATAATTATAAAATGCTAATAAGAAGAAAAGGCTTTTATAATAATAACTGGTTCATATTATTAATAAGCTACGAAGTACTGTAAATACACACTACATCTATAATATTCCATGTGAATAATTATTTTTTTTCATTCTTATTGAAGATTATGGCGCGATTGAACCGAATGACGAAACAAGAAATCGAGGAACTCATCAATCAGCGAGTGAACGACAGAATGTTATGGGTCGAGGCTGCGAGAAGTGCTGCAGTTAACCCAAATCCTCGTGTGGGATGTACTTACAAAACTTTTCAAGGTTGCAAGCCCTCATCATTCAGTGGAACAGAAGGACCGGTCGGTTTAACCCGGTGGATCGAAAAGATTGAGTCTGTGTTTAAAATCAGTGGTTGTATTGAGAAGGACATGACCAAGTATGCATCGTGCACCTTACAAGATAGTGCACTCACGTGGTGGAAAAACTATGTGAGGGCCGTAGGAGGAGATGTAGCTTATGATACTCCCTGGGAAGAATTCAAAACAATGCTAATCAATGAGTATTGTCCAAGGAACGAGGTTAGAAAGTTGGAAGCTGAATTACGAAGCCTGAAAGTTATTGGTACTGAACTCACCAACTACAATCAGCGATTCTTGGAATTAGCTTTGCTATGACCCGAATTGGTACCAACCGAAGAAAGGAAGATAGAACTGTACAAAGATGGTTTGCCTAAAAATGTTAAGGCAAATGTTACAGCATTGAAACCCAAGACTATTCATGAAGCCATCACTATGGCAAACGAGTTGATGGACCAGATTATTCTGGATAAGAACACTGATGTCAAGACATCGGAAAACAAAAGAAAGTGGGAAGGTAATCAACAATCCAACAAGAAATAAGAAACCACGCAAGGTGTGGGTAGTGGTTCAAGCTCAGGTTACAAAGGACGAAATCCTTTATGTAACAGATGCCACAAACATCACTCTGGTTATTGTAATGTGGTGTGCGATAATTGTAATCGAAGGGGTCATCTTGCTAAAGATTGTAGGATTCCTGTTACAAATACCAATGGCACCAAGACTCCTGCCACCAATGCAAATAGAACTGCCTTGGCCACTGTTACTTGTTATGGGTGTGGGAAACAGGGTCATTATAAGAGCCAGTGCTCGAATCCAGAGAAGAATAACAGATCTGCACGTGGAAGAGCATTTATTATTAATGCTAGAGAGGCGTGTGAAGACCCGGAGCTTGTTACGGGTACGTTTATCATTAATAACTTATCAGTATCTATTATATTTGATACTGGTGCCGATAGAAGTTACGTGTGTAGAGACTTTTACGCTAAATTGAATTGTTCATCATTACCTCTAGATGCTAAGTAGATGATTGAGTTAGCTAATGGTAAACTAATTAAAGCCGATAAAATTTGCCGTGATTGTAAAATAAATTTAGCCGGAGAAACATTTAAGATTGATTTAATACCTATAGAATTAGGAAGTTTTGACGTAATTATCGGCATGGACTGGATGTCCAAAGTAGGAGTCGAAGTGGTGTGTGCTGAAAAGCCAATTCGTATTCCTCGAAAGGATAAATCAATGATAATGATTTACGGAGATAAAGGTAACCCAAACCTAAATCTCATTAGCTGTTTGAAAGCTCGAAAGTGCTTAGAAAAGGGATGTTATGCCATCCTAGCACATGTAAAGAAAGTTGAAGAAAAGGAGAAGAATATTAACGATGTAAATGTAGTAAGAGACTTTCCCGATGTATTTCCGGAAGAATTACCGAGACTACCTCCTTTCAGGTCTGTAGAATTTCAAATATATCTTGTACCAGGAGCTGCACCAGTTGCTTGTGCTCCATATAGACTTGCACCATCCGAGTTAAAAGAACTTCAGAGTCAGTTAAAAGAATTACTGGACCGAGGATTCATACGACCAAGTACTTCACCATGGGGAGCTCCAATTTTATTTGTTAAAAAGAAAGATGGATCTTTTAGGATGTGTATAGATTATCGTGAATTAAATAAGTTAACTATCAAGAATCGGTATCCACTACCGAGAATTGACGACTTATTTGATCAACTGCAAGGATCATGTGTGTACTCGAAAATCGACTTAAGATCGGGCTATCATCAACTACGTTTCAAAGAAGAAGATATTCCGAAAACTTCTTTCCGGACACGCTACGGTCATTACGAATTTTTGGTCATGCCGTTTGGATTAACGAATGTACCAGCTGTATTCATGGACCTCATGAATCGAGTTTGTAGTCCGTATCTAGATAAGTTTGTTATCGTTTTCATTGATGATATTCTCATCTATTCCAAAAATGAGCAAGAGCATGAGCAGCATTTAAGGTTGGTATTAGAATTGTTAAGAAAGGAACAGTTATATGCCAAATTTTCTAAGTGTTCATTTTGGTTGAAAGAAGTGCAATTTCTTGGTCATGTTGTTAGTAGCAAAGGAATTCAGGTTGATCCAGCTAAAATTGAGGCCATTGAAAAATGGGAGACTCCTAAGACACCAACGCAGATACGCCAATTTTTGGGTTTAGCCAGTTATTATAGAAGGTTCATTCATGATTTTTCCCGAATAGCTAAACCATTAACAGCGTTAACGCAAAAAGGGAAGAAGTACGAATGGACTTCTGAGCAGGAGAGTGCATTTTAATTACTGAAGAAGAAGTTGACTACAGCACCTATTTTATCGTTACCTGAAGGGAACGATGATTTTGAGATATATTGTGACGCTTCGCGACAAGGTTTTGGTTGCGTCCTTATGCAACGGAAGAAAGTTATAGCATACGCATCCTGACAATTGAAGATTCACGAGCGGAATTATACGACGCATGATTTAGAATTGGGAGCAGTAGTGTTTGCATTGAAGATATGGAGACACTATTTATATGGGGTTAAATGCACTGTGTTTACTGATCATAAAAGCCTTCAACATATTTTTAATCAGAAACAGCTGAGCATGAGGCAACGTAGGTGGGTCGAGCTGATAAATGACTATGACTGTGAAATTCGCTATCATCCCGGGAAAGCGAACGTGGTGGCTGACGCTCTAAGCAGAAAGGAACGGGAACCAATTCAAGTACGAGCAATGAACATAAAAATTCGCATGAATCTCAACTCACAAATCAAAGAGGCTCAACGAGAAGCTCTTACTAAAGAAAACATAGGAAATGAAATAATGAAGAAGTATGGGAAACAACTCGTTATACGGGAAGACGGAATTCGATATTTTGTAAACCGTATTTGGGTACCAAAGTTGGGTGGATTAAGGAAGTTGATATTGAATGAGGCACATAAAACAAGATACTCGATACATCCTGGAGTTAGAAAGATGTATCAAGATCTTAAGACGCATTATTGGTGGCCTAATTTAAAGACATGCGTTGCAACATATGTTGGGGAATGTTTAACTTGTTCCAAAGTTAAAACAGAACATCAGAAGCCGTCAGGGTTACTTCAACAACCAAAAATCCCAGAATGGAAATGGGACGGTATTACCATGGATTTCATCACGAAGTTACCTAAGACTGCCTGGGGTTATGACACCATTTAGGTAATAGTTGATCGTCTTACCAAATCTGCACATTTCTTGCCTATAAAGGAAATGGATAGAATGGAGAAATATTACGATTATACATAAAGGAAATTGTTTCAAGGCATGGAATACCTATTTCCATTATATCTGATCATGATAGTAGATTTACATCAAAGTTCTGGCAATCACTACAGGAAGCCCTGGGAACTCGTTTGGATATGAGCACCGCATATCATCCACAAACTAACGGGCAGAGTGAAAGAACAATTCAGACTCTTGAAGACATGCTCAGGGCATGTGTGATCGATTTTGGAAACGGATGGGATAAATATCTACCATTAGCAGAATTCTCGTATAATAAGAGTTATCATGCGAGTATTAAAGCTGCACCATTTGAAGCACTGTATGGAAGGAAGTGTAGATCCCCTATCTGTTGGAATGAAGTAGGAGATCGACAATTAACTGGTCCCGAGATTATACACGAAACGACTGAGAAGATAGTACAAATCAAGGAGAGATTGAGGATGGCCCGTAGTCGCCAAAAGAGCTACGCCGATGTCCGAAGGAAACCATTAGAGTTTCAGATCGGTGACATGGTTAAGCTAAAGATGTCACCTTGGAAAGGTGTAACACGTTTCAGTAAAAGGGGTAACTTGAACCCAAGGTATGTAGGCACGTTCAAGATCATTGAACGCATTGGACCGGTAGCTTATCGACTCGAGTTACCACAACAACTTGCTGGAGTACATAATACGTTTCACCTTTCAAACCTTAAGAAGTGTCTTGCAAATGAAGACCTCACCATTCCACTTGGAGAAATCCAAGTCGACGAGAAACTACAATTCATAGAAGAACCAGTTGAAATCATGGACCGTGAAGTTAAACGGCTCAAGCAGAGCAACATACCAATCATTAAGGTTCGTTGGAATGCTCGAAGGGGTCCCGAGTTTACTTAGGAACGAGAGGATCAGATGAAACAAAAGTATCCACATTTGTTTCCCGATGACGCAAAATAGGTACAATTTTAAAATTTCTGGACAAAATTTATTTAACGGGTAGGTACTGTAACGACCCGGATTTTTCCGATCGTTTTATACTTATGAGATTAATATTTACATAAATTAAACATTACCAACATGATAAGCAATCCAAATTGTTGAGGCTTATGTTTTTGAAAAGAGTTTTACACAACGTTTGACCGTCCAATTTGACCGATGATATCACGAACTATATAACACACGATAATTATACAATTATGTATATACACATATCTATACATATTTAACATGATTTAAGGATGGTTTAACGTCTCATTGTGTACTAACAACAATGAGTTATAGGTATATTTTGAGATCACTAACTTAAGTTTTCAAAACGATAACTATATGTAACATTCTTTGACATATAAACTTATAATCTATAATGTGTTGGTGATTTATGTCACCAATATGATTTAAGTGTAATGGGATTAATTTTTTAACCAAAATAATCTTGATAAATAGCGAACAAGTTTGGGAAATTGTGGAGTGCACACTTGTTTGAACTTATCTTGATCATGACGGGGGTTCGGGGGCAGCGCCCCCGATAGCGGGGTCCAAGGGGTGGCAACCCCTGGAGGGGTCCAAGGGGCAGAGCCCCTGGCTGGGGTCGAGCTGCCAGGTCAGCCTCTTTTACAGTTATAAACCCGTCCATATTTGAATTCTCGTTCCGTTTCCTCAAAATTTCTACAAGTATATCTAGGGTATATGTAACCGTATCATACCCAGCTTCTATACGTATTTACTATTAGTATATACCAATAATAAACTCCAATGATCAGCCACTAGACATGATGTTACATGTGGGAACCAACCATTTAACCTCATGTATGACTTATATGCAAGAAAACAAACTAAATCTCCTATATATCCATCCCATAATCACATCATTTTTCACACACACACATACAATTTCATTTCCAATTTTCTTTCAAGTTAATTCACTCCCTAATCTCTCTTCATGTACCTACTCAAGAATGTATCAATATAGTCATCCGATTTCAAGGAGATTACTTCCAATCTTTCAATCCCACTCCACCACTCTTTTGATTCCAAGATTTTTCTTATCTTTTCCAGTAGTTTTATCCAAGTAATCTGAGGTAGTAACCTTATTCATAATCTTATTCGATTCATATTTATATAGCTATCTTATTTTGAGTTATAAATTATAACAACAAGAACATAGTTTGAATGAATTCAAACTTGTTCGCAAACTAAATAGATCCTTCTAACTTGACTTTTAAAATACTTCAAGACCTATAATATATCATAATGATATACTAACTTAACAAGATACAACTTGTTTTTACAAAGAACACCTTAAAACAAAATCGGGTATCCGAAGCTAGTTTAGCTATGAAATTAATTGGAGTAAAACTAAACTAATCACATTTTTGCTAATTAATATGATATTTTATATATATTTACTTATGATTTGATTTTATATATTTCAGGACCACCCGTAAACAACACGAGAAGATTAATCATAAGACCTCATGATTGTACGCAACACGTCATTTGACAACACGGTACTTTATGTACGCAACACGTCATTTGACAACATGGTACCATGGGTCGAGATTAATTCTGATCAATACGAATACGATGGGGTCTTTATTTATTTTATTGAGCAACTAATTGTGGACCATTAACAACAGACTGCTAACTACGGACTAAGAAAATATTAAAAGTATTATAAGTATATATATATATGTAACAATTACTTGAAAAGAAAATATGTTGATATATTATATATATTGTTAGGTTCGTGATATCTATCGGAGTCCAAGTCGTGTTAAATACCTTCAAGGCAAAAGTGAGTATATAGTCCCACTTTTAAACTCTAAATATTTCGGGATGAGAATACATGCATTTTATGCTTTACGTTATGGACACAAGTGATTAAAAATATATATTCTACTTTGAGTTGTACCACTGGCGTACTTCCCTGTAACTTGGTAACTACTATTTACATGAGGTATTGTAAACGCAAATCCTGTTGATAGATCTATCAGGCCTGACAACCCCAACCGGACTGGACGACCAGTATTCAACGGTTGCACAGTATTTCATTTCGGTGACTACACTTGGTACGGTGTAGTAAGATTTCATAATAAAGGGAATATGCGACGTTGATTAAATGTTAAGTATGGTTATCAAGTGCTCAACAACTTAGAATATTTTTATTAAAACGTTTATATATGAAATCTTGTGGTCTATATTTATAACGCTGCCGGCATTAAACCTATATCTCACCAACTTTATGTTGACGTTTTAAGCATGTTTATTCTCAGGTGATAACTAAAAGCTTCCGCTGCAACATGTTGAATTTAAGCAAGATCTTGAGTATGCATATTTGTGTCAAAAATAAAACTTCATATCGGAGAAGTTGTAATGTAAAATACGTTGGAAATCGTGTTGTTATCATCACATGTAAAGTTTGTAAGGCTAAGATTATCGCTAAACGATAATCATTATTATGTTGTTTAAACTTTGTATTTTTAATAAAAGTTATGGTTTGTATTGTAAAAACGAATGCAGTTTTCTTTGAAAAATGTCGTATATAGAGGTCAATACCTCGCGATGAAATCATATGTTATTATATTTGTCCTTATGGTTTAGGATGGGTTATGACATGTTCGGTAAGAAACTGACCCTAAGTATAGAGGATGAGAGTGTTACCTTTTCAGTTGATAGAGCCATGCAACAACCGCAATCTGCAGATGATACATGTTATTATATTCAAACTATAGATTCACATGCAGAATTGTTAGAAGAATTTCCAGAATTACAAGAAACAGGAGAATGTTCTTTAGGAGAAGGAACTAAACCAATTAATGAAACTGAAATGTTAGCTACACTTATGGCTAATGGATATGAACCAACAACAGAAGAAATTCAAATGCTAAAAGAGGAAGCCACACTTATAGCTACACTTATGGCTAATGGATATGAACCGACATTAGAGTTAAAGCCACTTCCAAACCATTTGGAATACGCTTATTTACATGGTGAATCTGAATTACATGTAATAATATCGTCTTCTCTTACTGAAAATGAAAAATCTCAACTCATTTCTGTGCTAAAAGCTCATATACCAGCTATTGAATGGAAAATTCATGACATTAAAGGAATAAGTCCTTCGTATTGCACACATAAAATCCTTATGGAAGAAGGTCATAAAACGTATGTGCAACGCCAACGAAGACTAAATCCGAATATGCAAGATATTGTTAAGAAAAAAATTATTAAACTGCTAGATGCAGGTTTAATTTATCCAATCTCTAATAGTCCATGGGTAATCCCAGTTCAATGCGTACCTAACAAAGGAGGCATGACTGTCATCACGCATGAAAAAAATGAGCTTATTCCTACTAGGACTGTAACAGGATGGCGTGTTTGTATTGATTATAGAAAATTAAATGACGCCACCAGAAAAGATCACTTTCCCTTACCTTTTATTGATCAAATGTTGGAAAGATTAGCCAGAAATAGTTACTATTGTTTTCTTGATGGTTTTTTCGGATATTTTCAAATTCCAATAGCACTCGAGGATTAAGAGAAAACCACATTCACGTGCCTTTATGGTACTTTTGCTTACAAACGCATGTCATTTGGACTTTGCAACGCCCCTGCAACCTTTCAAAGGTGCATGATGGCGATTTTTCACGACATGATAGAAGATTGCATGGAAGTTTTCATGGATGACTTTTTAGTCTTCGGTGATACTTTTGAATCATGTCTAGTTAATCTTGAACGAATGCTTATTAGATGCGAACAATCAAATCGAGTACTTAATTGGGAGAAATGCCATTTCATGGTTAAAGAAGGCATCATTCTCGGTCATAAAATTTCCAAGGAAGGAATTGAAGTGGATAGAGCTAAAGTAGATGTAATTGCTAAACTTCCATATCCCACCAATGTTAGAGGAGTTAGGAGTTTTCTAGGGCATGCCGGTTTTTACCGACGTTTCATAAAAGATTTTTCTAAAATTGCCACTCCTATGAATAAACTCCTAGAAAAGGATGCTCCATTCATCTTTTCGGATGAATGCATCAAATCTTTTAATATTCTTAAAGAAAAACTCACTAATGCGCCGATCATGATAACTCCAAATTGGAATTTACCATTTGAACTTATGTGCGATGCAAGTGATTTTGCAATGGGAGCCGTTTTAGGACAAAGGATTGAAAAACGATTTCAACCTATTTATTATGCTAGTAAGACGTTACAAAGAGCACAAACGAATTTCACTCCTGGAGTTACACAAATTTCGTTCAAATCTCGTTCTAGCTAAAACGGTTGTCTATACCGACCATTCTGCTCTTAGATACATATTTTCGAAATACGATGCCAAACCAAGATTAATCTGTTGGATTTTACTCTTACAAGAGTTCGATATTGAGATTCGAGACAAAAAGGGAGCAAAAAATCTCGCAGCTGATCATCTTTCTCGTCTTGAAAATCCTGAATTAGAAGTTCTAAATGAATCGGCCATACAAGATAACTTTCCTGATGAATATCTATTGAAGATAGATTATAGTGAAATTCCATGGTTTGCAGACTATGCAAACTACTTAGTATGTGGATTCCTTGAAAAAGGATTGTCATACTAAAAACGAAAGAAATTCTTTAGTGATATAAAACACTATTTCTGGGAAGATCCACATTTGTTTAAAAGTTGTCCCGATGGAATAATACGCCGATGTGTATTCGGAGATGAAGCCAGTCAAATCTTAAACCATTGTCACACAGGACCAACAGGAGGGCATTATGGGCTTTAACTCACAGCAAGAAAAGTCTACGATGCTGGATTCTATTGGCCTACAATTTTCAAAGACGCACACCTTCTTTGCAAATCCTGTGATGCATTTCAAAGGGCCGGAAAAATAAGTCAACGTGATGAAATGCCACAAAATGTCATTCAAGTATGTGAAGTATTTGACGTGTGAGGTATTGACTTTATGGGTCCATTTCCAAAATCTCATAATAATCTCTACATTCTCGTTGCCATTGATTATGTATCTAAATGGGCGAAAGCACAAGCTCTCCCAACTAACGATGCACGAGTTGTAGTCAACTTCTTAAAACGTCTTTTTGCTAGGTTTGGAACACCAAAAGCTTTAATAAGTGATCGGGGTACTCATTTTTGTAATAATCAACTTGAGAAAGTTCTTAAAAGATATGGAGTAACTCATAAAATCTCAACCGCTTATCATCCACAAACAAGTGGACAAGTTGAAAATACTAACCGAGCATTAAAACGTATTCTAGAGAAAACCGTAGGATCAAATCCGAAGGAATGGTCCATGAAATTGGAGGATGCACTCTGGGCTTTTAGAACAGCCTACAAAACTCCAATTGGAACCACACCTTTTAGACTCGTTTACGGAAAAGCATGTCACCTTCCAGTAGAAATTGAACACAAAGCATTTTGGGCTTTGAAGACATGTAATCTTGATTTACATGAAGCTGGACGTCTACGGTTAAGTCAACTAAACGAATTAAAAGAATTAAGAGATGAAGCATACGAAAATTCGTTAATCTATAAAGAAAGAACGAAGAAATGGCATGATAAAAGAATCAGAAGTTCAAAAGAATTTAAAGAAGGAGACAGAGTTCTTCTTTTCAATTCACGATTCAAGCTATTTCCTGGAAAATTGAAATCAAGATGGTCTGGACCATTCATAGTCAAAAGAGTTTTTCTGTACGGAACGATAGAATTAATAAATTCAAATGGAATTGAATTTAAGGTTAATGGTCACAGAGTTAAACATTACATAGATAATTCAATGGAAGTTGAAGATGAAGTTTATCACAATTTCGACACCACAACTAAGTGTGGGAAGGTTCGAATCATTTTAGGGTAATATATATTTCTGTTAGAGTTAGATTTTCTGTTTTCGTGTAAGTTCTCGAGAATGGAATTCGAATGGTCTTTCCCTAGCAGACCCTAAAGAACTAGTCTTCTCCCTCCATTCTGAATTTTTATTTTTTTTAGGTTTTACGAGATGAAGAATTCCTTTGATCTAAACCATGGTCTAATACTACACGTTATGATTACTAAACGTAATAATGATACACTCCTGAGTGACCTGGTGTCAGTAATAAGAGGCAAAATGGATGGAGTAAGAAAAGAACTCAGAAAAGATCATCATAAGATACATTTTGGTAAAGGAAAATTAAAATCCGCAACAAAAAGAAGAGCACGACACCTTAAAAGATGTTATAAATGCGGAAAATGGTCATACGAAGGTAAATGTTCAAATAATCAAACATATTCAAATACCGAATTTGTTACTCTATGCAGAGAAGGACCGTTCATATGTTTAGAAGAAAAGATATTGAAGAATCGAGGTTACGCCTACGTAGCTATGGAAAACCAAATCACACGACTCTCCTATGAGTCACCTAAAGCAGGTCTCTGAGAATTCTATCTCACAGGTAAGTATGTACAGTTTTTATTTTTTTTTATTATTGCTTTTAACCTTTTGATAATAAACGCTGAATCGTTCGCTATAAAGTATTAAATTGGTATTCAATAAAATTAGGTATGCGTAACCGAAATTATTGATATCATACAAAAATTTATTACATCACTGCGAAGTTTTCCGTTTATTCTTAAGGTATAAATATCTTTAATCAATCAACCCAAAATATTTCAAAAATTCGTCAGGAGTAAAACTAGGTTTTGGAACCGAAATTACTTTACCGAAAAGAGGGGCGTATATTTTTGATAATATTTGATTGATTAAAGTGGGATAAAAGACTAAAAAGATTTTTAATTTTAATTTTTACCATGTTTTTAAAATTAATATATAAATATTAAATTATTAATGTAAATCTTTAAAATCAATATATTTAAGTTTGTAAATATTTGAAAAATTAATATTTTTAATATAAATTTGTATGTATAAAAACAAAAATATAATATAAATTTGATGTGAATTTTTAATTTTAATAATATGAATTTTTAATTGTATGCATTTTAAATTTAAGTTTGGTGTGAATTTAAAAACAAAAATTTACTTTATTTCACTAAGTTAAAAATATGATTTTTAAAATTCGTCGTAAGTTGAAAACTAGGTAGTTGAACCGAAATTGCTTTACCCGAGGGCGGGACGAGAACTTTTATTATCATTATTTTTAATCTTATTGAATTAAAGTATGCCAAAAACATTTAAAAAAAACCCAAAAATATTTGCTTTAAAAACGACGCTTAAAAAGTAACGAATTTTAAAACTTTTTGAGAGACGGACTAGGACAACGATCCGAAACGCCCTCACTCCTAAAAAGAAACAAATTTTTAAAATTTATTGATTTATGTTTTAAAAGTATAAGGTTTTTATAAAAAATAATAATAATAATAATAATAATAATAATAATAATAATAACAGACCCCATGCGATCGCATGGGGTTCCTTCACAAAATCCATGAGGTCGCATGGAGTGAAAAAACTGGGCAAATTATATGGTCAGTCGAGTTCTGCTCTCCACACAACACGCACACAAATACACGAACACATCCATAATTCACCTCTAAAATCACCAATTTTTCACCAAATTCAACCAAATTTCTTGCTATAATCCACTCTAATCTTGAAATTGTTCAGAAGTTTTTCAAAGAAGGTAACAATTACACCCCTAAACCTCTTTAAATTTGATATTTAGTGTTCTTGAGCTATAATTTACCTAATTTGATTTTGTTAATTTCTAGTGTAATTAGAGTTAAATTGTTAGTATATTATGCATGTATAACCTAGATTGATGCTATTTAACATGATTTGAAGCCAAAAACTTCAAAATTTTTAGAAATCTTGGGTTTGTGTTCTTGAGCAATTTGGGGCTTTTTAACATAAACAGTTTATGGCCAAATTTTATCATCAATTATTGCTAAATTAAGTAGTGTAACATGTTTAGGTAGCTAAATGATCCAAACTTTGATCCTAAACATAATTTTTGAGAATTAAAGTGGACTTTTTAGGTCTAAAGTTCATGAATTTGATTAAATTGATATAAATGCCATTTGAAACTTGTTTAATTGCTAGTAATGGTTATTTTAACATGTTATTTGAGTTGAATGCTTATGAACTTTATAAACATTTTCATATATGCTTATTTGAAAAAGTGTAGAATTGTTAAAATTGTGAAAATGTGTATAAGTTTAATTTTGATTGAACATGTTACTGTAATTTTTTCAAGTTGGTATTTTGTTAACACTAATGCATATTTGGATGCACAAATTTTGTGTTTAATGTGTTTTGCAGAGGTTTACCGATACTGATGGTGCATCATCATCATCTAGACAACCTGTTCCAGAACCTGAACCAGAAATGCAATATGAACCAGAGCAACAACAGGAACAACAACAACCTGATCAACACGTACCATATTCTGATCCGCAGCAAGAATATGTTAATGCCTACGAACAATTTCCAATTCATCCGATAATAGCACACCCAACGATTCATGAAGAACAGTTGCATCCTAATTTGAAATTTGATCGAAGTTGGAGAGATTACCCGACGTATCAAAGTAACAAATTTAAACTGATACCAAAAAATGTAGAAGTACCGAGGGTAATTGATTGGGAACCTTTGGAAAGGGTCCAACTAGTTAACTCAGTTAGACAGCATCTGATCCAAAGGTATGGCAGCTCTTCTTTTCCCGATTGGGAACGTTTATTCACCATTCGTAGGCCTGTATATAAAGAGTGGTGCGTTGAGCTTATGAGTACTGTTTCACTTAATGCGGATGTAGATAGGTTATATGATAGAAGTTTTCTTAGATTTTTACTTGGTCGTAGGATGTACAGGATGTCCATGCTGGACAAGGCCAGGGCTTTACAGATTTACACTCCTGGTGAATTACTACTACCCGATTGTACAAATTTGATTTATCATGGGGAGCGGGTAGATAGGAATTTTGACGCGGACGCCGTCTGGAGGCGTATGTTAGATTATAATGTTTTTACGCTGGGAGGAAGACACTCCTATTTAGATATTAACAAAGTAGAGCTACTTATTATACATAGATTTTTAGCTAATTTGATTACACAAAAAGGTAAAAACAAGGAGAAGATGACCTTACACGACTTATTTTACCTTAAGTGTATTCGAAAACCTAGAAGCTTTGTTAATATCCCCTACTATGTTGGTTTTTATCTGTCCAAAGTAGTGGCGGGAATACAGGACGGGGGAGTAATAGGAGGAGGTATTTTTGTTACTCTCATTGGAGAGTATTTGGGTGTATATAGGGACCAAGGGGGTCCACTGATGGTGTGTAGGAAACAGGTTGATCCTTTAGGATTGAAGGTCTATCAGGGTGCTAAGGTATTAAAGAGCAGACGCAATCAAGCAATACCATATGATGGCCGTCATCCACAGGTAGAGAGAGGTTCAGATGAGGAAATGGAGGAAGCAGATGACATTAGGGATGTCATTAGGGAGGCTATGACTGACGTCTACCAGCGTATAGATGAGGTAAAAATGACAAACCAGGATAGACATAGTCGGTACGAGCAGTGGCAAGCCCAGAATGTGTACGAGCATTCTAGGCAACGACAGCATGATAGATGGCACTATCATCAGTATCAGATCATGAGCCAGCTATCACCTCAGGATCACTACGTACCGACCCGACCTGCTTACTATCCTCCACACCAGCCCTATATGCGACCACCATTTACTCTCTACGACCCTAACCAGGCATATCAGTACACCTATAACCAACCATGAAACCCGCCCGACGACATTAACTGGAACCCCTATCCAGATTGATATATAGTTCCGTTGGTGATTTTTATGATTTTTATCTTTTTATCATTTTTATTTATTTATGTTTAAACATATTATATTGTGATACTTTTATGTAAGTTTTAACATTTTTATTATGTTATATTAATATTTCATATTTGATTTGAAAATGGGATGTTAAGTCCCATTTCAAATTACCATGCATGTTTATATTTGTATTGTATGTATTTTATTTCATGTACACAACAGGGTAAAACAGCGCATTTTCAAAGTCTGGCATTAAGTTCAGCAAAAGCTACTAATTTTGACGATAAAACGAAAAACAAATGTGATGTAACAACAAGACGGAATGAACAAATGATGTGCACCATTTATCATTCAATAAATAAAAGCCAATATGTTTGGAAACTTTGGTAAAACTTAATCATTTTTCTACGCTAATCACCCTCAATAATTTAAATTGTACTGATTTCTTGCAAATGAGGACATTTCAAGATCTTAAGTGTGGGAAGGGGTTAAATTATTTCGGATATTTAAAATTTTTGATTTAAACACTTGGTTACCATTAAAAATACTAGTAACACAGTAGTTGTATTAGAATCTAGTGCTCTCTGATAATAAAGAACAGCCCTAGTCTTATATACTGACTACCCAATTCTAGTAAAATTTTTCAAAATTTTCAAATAAATGAATTCAAAATCATGTTTATACAAATATATGAACGATAAAACTAGGTGTTAACACCGAAATTATTGTTACCTCGGAAAGGACATAAATTGAGAAACAACCCAAAATGTTAGAATTCATTTAAAATGGAATAGAGGATAATAAAAAGGCAAAGAAAGAAAAATAAAAGCCAAGTGTGGGAAAAATTTACCAAGTTATTTAAAACATATATCACATATTTTTCTACAAATAATTGAAGATACTTTTATTTTGGACAAAATTAACCGTTTTACCCGGTAAATTGTAATATATTTGAAAGAAAGATGGATCTACACGATGAATTAATTCCATCATTAAAAGGAAGTAAAGTCTTCCAAAAAAGACACGCGCTTCTTGATTTAGGTTAGTAAGTTGTCGTCCAGACCAGTTGTAGAGTCTACGAAAAACCTTGAAAAGTTTTCTCAAAAATCCGCTGGCAATCCACGGACCTCAGCATCAAACAGGGTCGCCAAGTGGTCAGACTTATCCTAACCATGAGAGGATCTGTCTCATACAATGGGGGGGCACCGTGCAAATTAGCTTATAAGACTAATGAATCAGACCCCCAGAAAAGGATAATCTCCTTAAAGATCAAAAATCAGCTTTTAAGACTAATATTACTCAATCCTTGAGATTGACTTTTAAAGATTGAGAATTTAAACTCATAGAATTCGATGATATCTAAACTCGAGCTTGAACGAGAAAATATTTTGATCAAAATTACAAACCGATTTGTTTTCTGAACACCCATTTTTAATGCGTTCATTACCATTGAACGTAAAATCCTAGGAATTCACCTAGAATTCATTAGGTCACCTGAACCAAATCGGGTGTCAACCATAAGAACGGTGGTTACATAGCATGGTCAAAGACAGGACCTTGTGCCAGACCGAAAAATTATAGGGTGATCTTTACTATTGCTCCTACAAAGGATAGTAATTACATCCGACACGTTATAGACCATAATTAAAAGCATGTCACGGGACATTGCCTCAACAGTTCCTTGTTCAACGCTTTCCTTTACAACCAGACGGTAGTTTACTGAAAGGTAATATACGGAGCAAGTATACTGGACGTGTTGCTTTCCCAATACAAGGTTAGCAAGTGGGTGATACAAAACCGCAAGTTTTGAGCTAAAATTTTCAAATCTAAAACCCACCAAACCCACAAAAACAATTTGCAAACACCGGTGAAAGGTTATTCCGGAAAACTTATCTAGGGTAAAAGCTAGATTGAATTTTCAAAAGATCAAATGTTTTCATAAAGATCCAATTTCCTAAAAGGATCTAAATTTTCATAGTCATGTGAGACTGTAAACTACAACGTTACTATCATTGTTCATACCGCCGTATAGAAATCACTGATGTACAAAGTGTGAAGAATAAAGAAGTGATTCTAGTATTTTTATTTCAAGACTATATTGCTTGAGGACAAGCAACGCTCAAGTGTGGGAATATTTGATAATGCTAAAAACGAAAATATATTTCATAGCATTATCCCTCAAGAAAGACAAGCTTTTAGTTGCAATTGTTCTATTTACAAGTGATATTCGTTTAAATTATAAAAAGTGAAGACAAAAGACAGATTCGACGATTTGAAGATGCAAATGACCAAAAAGCTCAAAAGTACAAAGTACAAAGTACAATCCAAGTGGTTCAAATTATTAATGAGAAACGTCTAAAAGTTACAAAAGTACGAGCCGCGAAACGCAAAGTACAAGATATTAAATTGTACGCAAGGACGTTCGAAAATTCGGAACCGGGACCAGCGTCAACTCTCAACTCTCGACGTAACGGAATAAAAATTACAAGTCAACTATGCACATGAATATAATATAATATATAATTAATTCTTAAAATTATATATATATTATATTATATATAAAACCGTCGGCAAACTAGGTGACAATCGAATGTGAGCTGGAATCCCAGGCCATGCGATCGCATGGCCAGCAAGAACAATTTCCATGTGATCGCATGGACCAAAAAAGTTGGTGACATCCTATAAATTTCGCAGTTTTCGGCCGAATAACACACATCTTTATCTTTTCTCTATCTCACGTAATATATATATATATATATATATATATATATATATATATATATATATATATATATATATATATATATATATATTTTAATTTTAATTTTAATTTTAATTTTAATTTTAATTTTAATAATAAGGGTATGTTAGCGAATGTTGTAAGTGTGTAAGTCGAAATTCTGTTCGTATAACGCTATGCTATTATTAATCATTGTAAGTTATGTTCAACCTTTTTAAATTAATTCTCGTAGCTAAGTTATTATTATGCTTATTTAAATTGAAGTAATCATGATGTTGGGCTAAAATATTAAGATTGGGTAATTGGGCTTTGTACCATAATTGGGGTTTGGACAAAAGAACGACACTTGTGGAAATTAGACTATGGGCTATTAATGGGCTTTATATTTGTTTAATTGAATAATAGTTCGTTAATTTAATATAAAGATTTATAATTGGATGTACCTATAAATAACCATATACACTCAATCGGACACGATGGGCGGGATATTTATAAGTACTAATAATCATTCATTTAACCGGATACGGTAATGGATTAATAGTTAATGGACTTATTAAAACAGGGGTGAATTATATACAAGGAAAATTGGTGTAATTATAGTTTAAGTCCCCAATTAGTTGGAATATTTGACTTCGAATATAAGGATAATTTGACGAGGACACTCGCACTTTATATTTATGACCGATGGACTGTTATGGACAAAAACTAGATGGACATATTGAATAATCCAGGACAAAGGAGAATTAACCCATGGTAATAAACTAAAATTAACACGTCCAACATCATGATTACGGAAGTTTAAATAAGCATAATTCCTTTATTTCATATTTAATTGCACTTTTAATTATCGCACTTTAATTTATTGTCATTTTAATTATCGTACTTTTTAATTATCGCAATTTTATTTATCGTCATTTTATTTATCGCACTTTTATTTATCGCAATTTCATTATCGTTATTTACTTTACGCTTAAAATTAAATTATATTTATTTTTAATATTTTACATTAGGTTTTAACTGCGACTTAAGTTTTAAAATCGACAAACCGGTCATTAAACGGTAAAAACCCCTTTAATAATAATAATACTACTTATATTTATATATATTTATATACAAATATAGTTTTAAAAATATAGCATTAAACTAGGCTAGGTCCCTGTGGAACGAACCAGACTTACTAAAAACTACACTACTGTACGATTAGGTACACTGCCTATAAGTGTTGTAGCAAGGTTTAGGTATATCCATTCTATAAATAAATAAATAACTTGTGTAAAATTGTATCATATTTAATAGTATTTTGTAGTAAAAATATAACTATTTCGTATACACCTCTACGTACATCAAGTATCATAAAGAGCGACTTGATTATTCAGTTTGCCCATTTCTAACGGAATCTCTTGTTGAGCAGGTGGATTGATAGGATTAGCTTGAGGATTAGCTTGTGGATTAACTTGTTGCCCCCCCTGTCCTTCAATGTTAACAACCGGAACGTTTACTTGTTGTTTTGCCATTTGATGATATCTAAACAGAAACTGAAATGTTAACAAAGATGTTAGATATATAAATCAATCAACATAAAGCATTAAAGCATTTGCATCAACGTGTCATAAATATCTTAAATAGGATGAAACGTGCGAGTGACAGTGTCACACGTGCGGCTGAGAGATCAACCGTGCGAGTGATATAGTCACTCGTGTCACTGTTGATACGTTTGAGCAGTAATATGGTTTCAGACAGGGTATACGTCTGATGCATTAAAACATAAGCGAGTGAATCAACCGTGTGGTGACTCGTGCGTGTAATCACACATGTCAGCTCTTGCAAATGAGTGATCAATAAATTCAAGACAAACGAGTGAGCTCAAAGGTCTACACGGTTGATGATCAACCGTGCACTGACTCGTGCGAGTCATGTCTCACGCGTGCGAGTGACGTCACTCGTGCATGTTTGATGAAACCCGTATTAAATGCCTTTTTCAAATCATCAAGATCACATAATTGTGCATTTTATGGACCGATTTACATCACGATAGCATCATAAGGTTCCATTAAACACAAAACAATTACAGATACACATCAAAATAACCTTCAATTTCACAAAATTCGAGTTATATACCCTTAAGGTTTCGACTCATTAAAACAACAAATTAAGGTATCTAAACTCGATGAAATCATACCTAATAGGTGGCGCCGGATTCGTCTAAAGATGCTTAACGTTCGTTGCAAAGCAATGCTTGATCGGTGATGATCGAATTTAGAGAGAGAAAAAGAGTTGGGTGCACAAGTGTGAGCTACTGAGCTCATCACCCCTATTTATACTCTTGTGATCAACCGTGCAGTTGATCACACGATCCACCATCAAACGCGCATCTCACCTAAATCACACGTGCGTGTGACCCAATTGTCTTAGGACAAGTTTGATCAGGGTCATCCGTAAGGTTAACCTCAAATGTGTGGTCAATCGTACGATTCACACATCAAGCGTGCGTGTGAGCACTTAGGCAATTTCAAAACTTCAAAATTTTACAACCTTAGGATTTCGACTCGTTCGGCAATCTTAGATCTAACAAGCACTTTCAACTTGAGTCGAAAATCACTAAACCTTTAAGAAATGACCATTAACACTTAGGCATACAAAATCCTAACCTAAACATGGTTATTACTCTAATCATTCTGTGTTCCAAGAGTAAATCCTACAGTGTAATGTCAACTTAAGTTCATTAGCAATCTAAATCATCAATGTCCTTCAAACAGTCACAAGCTCTACAAACTTCTATCTCATGGATTTGGTGGCCCAATATCTTGATCTCAACAAAGTTCTTTCAGATGTCGTTATGCGCTCAGAGGATAATCAGAAAAACAAGGAAATGATAGAATCTTTATGAATTTTCTGATGTAAAAAGTCATGCAACTAAAATTATGCAAATGAAAGACATTCTATCATGAAATGCAATAACATGCAAACCAAAATCTTTTTGTTGTTTTATAGTTTTCAATGCAAACAAATTAACAGTACAGATATATAAGACATACAAATCCACATTCTTTTTGTGAGCAAGATGATTAACTATTTTAAAAATGGATCAGAACTGACATATTGAATCAATTTCTATTTTTCATTCCTAATTATCCAGTCTATGTCTATTATCATGTAATTACTGATATCAATCCTCATTAAACATGAACATATTCATTCCGAACATATCGACAATCATGTTGGCATTAATTACTTGAACACTATAAAGCAATGATTTTTGAGATCATGCTAAGTTCATTAATCCTTGATTCTTCCATCAATTATGATTGTGCATTTTTATTAGGTTGTCAATTCATTACACGTAACTTTCCGTTATCTCTTTCCATGTACTTCATTCAAATTGAACAGGATGGTTCTCACGGCATTTTGAATAACCCTGTCAGCCTTTGGCTTCTACCAATGTGTTGACAATCTTCAATCTAGTTGGCTCAACTGATCATAGAGTATGTTGGATTATCCGAATAGGTGCACTATTTACCACGGGGATTGGTCTACAGTTAAAGCAGACTTGCCTGATGACCAGTCGTCACACGAAATAAATCTCGAGGCCCTTAACTTCTTTATGTTCAAGTTGTCATGGAAAACGGAATCGAAAGTTAAACTTTCATAAATAAGTATTAGAGTATATCTAGGTAAGTATCTTTCCAACTTACAGTCTTAATGGATATAACTCTAAATTGTAGACGACAAGAATCTTGATAGTTCAGTGTGAACGTCGTGATTAAACAATTCAAGCTGCGCGGGGGCGTCACACTAAGAATGATCTAAGTTCTTTATGAGCACATCATGAATCAGCATTCTTCCTACTTTCAGGACTTTGCCATCTTGATACGCCAATTTTATTGACATTGATTTTCTTTTGATATTTTATTTTTCAGCATATCACTGTCTTTTGATATATTGATTTTGAACGTCATCATGAATGGATTTTCCATTTTTATGCATGAACTCATGTTTCTTTATTGTGTGCTCAGATCACTCGAAGGTGTTCTCCCTTAAATGCTTGAACGGTCCGTAATAAGGAATTATACTTTTCGACCTTAAGCAAGAAGGGATACCTACTTCAACATACACTAATTTTCTCTCATATTTTCAGGGTTGAGTTTCGATTATTAAGTCTCATGCCCGTGACAACGTGGTATGCACCAGCCAAACAGATAATCCTCAACCCCTTAAATCATCTATTGAATGTCCCATTCATAGCTGTGAAGCTGAATTGGTAGAGCAACGTTGAATATTGCTTGGGGACATCCAACACCAACTTTCTCTAACGATTATCAATTATGATGGGGGATACCCTCAACCGACTGTTGAGTTCCTCAACAACTATCATTTCATACAGTTTCGAAGATAATTAGGTGATTACCTTCAAACGCTACAGATCGTCCATGACTTCTGAATCCTAGATGATCATTATTCTTATTATGATAGTCTAATGCCAGGAATTCATAAGTCACATCTATCAGTACATCACACAACAGATAAACATAAATGTTCAAATCAGTCCTTACTAATCAAAAATATCAATTCTCAGTACAGTAAATTCTTCATCTCCAATATATAAATCAAAACAAGCTCATTTTCGGATTTTTCAACTTTTTAAGATTTTCTGGTGAGGCATTTTTCACTTTTTAGATATTTTCTGCTGATAACATATACTCCCGCTAAAATGCTGAAATATAAAATCTTTTTGTGTTTTAGCATTTTAACCAAACAGAAAATATCTACAGACTAGCATGCAATCATGAAAGAAATTATGTAAAGAAATGCAGACATGAAGCAAAAATATGCAATACAGATAATTAACAACCAAAAATCTACATGTCATGCATCCTGCATGCAAAGTCTAAAAGCTTGACTAACCCTCACACACAACATCCGTAATTACTTTGTCTCGATCAACAATGCCATTCATCTCTAGTAGGAGTAAGAACCTAGGTTTATCAAAAGCCTTAGTGAATAGGTCAGCCCTTTGGTCCTTAGTACCTATTCTCTTAACCTTAATAATCTTTTTCTCACGTCAATCCCTAAGAAAATGATATTTAACACCTATGTGTTTAGTCTTAGAATGTTGCACAAGATTCTTAGTAATTGCTATAGCAGCAGTATTATCAATATAAAGAGGAGAGAAAGAGATTCTTAGCCCGTAATTGTGAAGTTGTTGTTGGATCCAAACAACTTGCGAACAACAACTAGCAGCAGCTATATATTCAGCTTCACATGTGGAAAGAGCAACTGCAGTTTGTTTCTTACATTGCCAGGTCACCAGCCTTTCACCTAGAAATTGACATCCTCCTGATGTAGACTTATTGTTGATTTTGCAACCAGCATAATCTGAATCGCTATAAGCTACAAGATCAAACTTCTCATCATTCGAATACTAGATACCGAGATTTGGCGAATGCAACAGATAACGTAGAATTCTTTTGGCAGCTGTAAGATGAACTGTATTCGGATTAACTTGATAACGAGCACACATACAAGTTGCGAACATAATATCCGACCTAGACGCAGTGAGATACATGAGCGATCTAATGATTGCTCGATAGTATGTAGGGTCAACAGGTTCTCCTTCGCACTCTAGTGAAATACCATGATTAACAGCTAGCGGAGTTGATACAGGACGTTCTTGAGTCATACCAAAACGTTCGAGTATATCATTTACATACTTTGCTTGATGAAGAAAAATACCATTACTAGTCTGTTCGACTTGTAAACCAAGAAAGTAGTGTAAGAGACCCAATTTACTCATTTTGAACTCGTCCTTCATCACCTGTTCGAACTCATCAACGAGTTCCTGCTTAGTAGCACCGAAGATAATATCGTCAACATAAATCTGGACTAAAATAATGTCGTCATCTTGAACTTTTGTGAACAGAGTACAGTCTACCGTGCCCATTTCATATCCTTTTTCAATCAGATAACTCGATAACCATCTGTACCAAGCCCTAGGAGCTTGATGTAAACAATAAAGGGCTCGACGTAATCGGTAAACTTTGTCAGGATGAAGATGATCTTCAAAACCCGGAGGTTGACTGACATATACTCTTTCATTTAGCTTGCCATAAAGAAATGCACTCTTAACATCCATTTGATAAACTTTAAACTTCATAAAAGACGCGAAAGTCAAGAAAATGCGAATCGCTTCCAATCTGACAACAGGAGCGAAAACTTCATCGTAATCAAATTCAGGATCTTGCTGATAACCTTTAGCAACTAATCTTGCTTTGTTACGGGTAACATTGCCATCTTCGTCGAATTTTCACTTCCAAACCCATTTGAGGTCGATTACTTTCGCACCATGCGGCTTAGTAACTAACTTCCAAATATCTAGATGATGGAACTGCTGAATCTCTTCTTGCATAGCCATCACCTAATCAACATGCTTCAAAGATTCTTTTGTTGTCTTTGGCTCTATTCTAGAAATATGACATGAGTACTCGTAATATGCAGCAGCGGCTGTCATATGAGAATCAACTTGACCATCAAACTGAACTTGTCTTCTTGTCCTAACACATGCATTCGGATCTCCAATAATGTTCTCTCTAGGATGAGCAGCTGTAGTTCTGGGAACTGGCTGTGCGGGAATAGGTATTTCTCGATGTAGATTCGTGGTATCTCCGTCTTCATGATTATCAGAATTTTCACTCAAAATATCAGATCCGCATGTATCGTACACTGGATCAACATCTTGATCTGAATTTTGAGCTGGTTCAACGACAGTAGGTAATGGAGTTGAAGTAGGGGCAGACATTCTGGTTCATTTTGCAAATTAAAAAACATTTGTAACTCAACTTCATTGTCCGTCAGATCTGGAGCAAGATTGAATGAGTCAATCAGCTCGTCATAGTTATAAATCCAAGGATGACTCTTCAGAATACTTTTCGTATGATTCCTCTGGACATCAACTTCAGACCATTCTTCAACACATCTCGTCTCATTGTTGAAAACTCGCTTGTTAGTAGAACTATAACCGAGAAATACTCCAGTAACCACTTTTGAATCAAACTTACTTCCTAATTTTCTTTTCAAAATGGTGCACGGCGCACCAAATGGTTCCAGATGCTTCAATGATGGTTTTCTCCCATGTAATAACTCATATTAAGTCTTACCCAGTCGTTTAACAGTTAATACCTGATTCATAGTGTAACAAGCATTTGCAACAGCTTCACCCCAAAAATGAACTGGTAAAGATGAATCAGCTAGCATAGTTCTAGCAGTCTCAATCAGAACCTTATTCTTTCTTTCAGCGACACCATTCATCTGTGGAGCGTATGCAGAACTGAACTGCATATTGATACCTTTTTCAATACAAAAACTTGCAAGAAACTGATTCTTGAATTCTGTACCGTTATCGCAACGAATCTTTCTGACTTTCAAATTAAAACCTGTCTCTAATCGATTGATTAGCACTTTTAAGTTCTCAAACGTATCGGACTTCTCTTTCAAGAACATTACCCAAGAGAATCTTGAATAATCATCAGTTACCACCAGACAATACTTACTTCCATCAATGCTTTCAAAATGGATTGGACCGAAAAGATCCATATGTAATAATTCAAGTGGAGCAGAGATAGGATTGTACTTCACCAACTTATGAGCTTTCTTGCTCTGCTTACCCTTCTTACACGGAACACATGTTCCTGGAATCTAAAAAGATCGAAGATCAACACCTTCTACAAGATTGTTGTGAACCAAATGGTTCATCTTCCGAAAACTTAAATGACCCATGCGTTTGTGCCATGTAATAGAATCTTGTTCAATCGCTTTAGAAACAAAAGCTTGATGATGTTCAGCAGTTGAAGTAGCAACATTCATATCTAGCATGTATAAATCAGCTTTTCTAGGAGCCTTCATCAAAATCATTTCTAGAGGAATCACAAACTCTGGTTTCAAAATGTAGCTGAATTCGTCATCAAATGCTACTTTGAAGGATTTTTCACAGATTTGTGAAATCGACAACAAATTGTTTTTAAGCTCTTAACAGTAGTTTACTTTGTCGAAACTAACTTTATCATTCTTCAATAAACCTTGAACTGAAATATGACCTCCTTTATCTCCAGCAAATGCAACATAACCTACCTTAATTGGGTGTACATCCGAGAGAAGAGATAGCTGTCCAGTCATATGTCTCGAAGTGCCGCTATCCACTATCCAGGTGTTGTTTTCAGGTAGCCTGGTTCCCTGCATATCACATTAAAATAATTAATTGATAATGGGAACCCACGCCCGGACGGCAGTAGGTTGTCCATTAACACCCATAGCTTGAACTTCCATCCATTTCCCATTTGAGTCAGGTGGAACCTCATCGTCTGAAACCATAAACTTAGACAGTTTAGAAGAAGCAACATTGCTCTTATGGTTTTTCACATTTTGCTCATCTTCAGAGCGATTCACTCGTGGTCTGGTACAGGAAAAGTATTTACTACGACTAGCTTTTTGCGAAGGTGATCGTGCCTTAGATTCATAGGCTTTACCTCAATCACTTGATTCGGCAACTCTTTCCTCGGTATCCTTCTTAGGAACCTTAATCTTCACAGGGGAAATTGACCTATTGAAGTTCTTTCTCTTATAGTCTCCATAGATATCATTTTTCATATGTCTTCTAGTACGAACTTCATCACGAACAGGTGAACCTGTTCTGTGAGCATGATGTGATCGGTGATCATCATATGTGAGGTCAATCTTATGTCTTGGTGTTCTATACCTTGTAGGACAGTTAGCAGCAATGTGTCCAAACACACCACAACTAAAACATTGTCGAAATTCTCTATATCCTCTAGATTGATATTGATTATTTGAGTTAGAGGAAGAGGGATCTTGTGTTTTTGAAAACACATGAGAATCGTTTGATCTCTTTCTAGGGATAGGTTTAGATACAGGTTTAGGTGTAATCGGTGGAACCACTCTATTAGCAAGCTTTGGATTTTTCATAATCCAAATTGGCTCATCAGGTGTTATCACCTTCCTTTTCTTCGACTTATCTCCTAGACCAGTTTTCTTATCTTCCTCATGATCTAAAGATCCTTCAGTGGTATCATCAGAAGGTGCATTCTCAGTTGAGCTACACTTTTTGTTCTTCTCAACATAGTCCTAATAACTAGGTGGAATACAGTCTTCTGATCGTCCATCAATAACATTTGCATTAACAAATATGTTCTGAAACGGTGGAGCTATGGCCTTTAATCCAATACCCTTTCCCTTGGTGTCATTTAATTCCACCATTAATGCATTCCATTGTGACGCACTTGCCCAACATTTCATCTTAATTGACATAGCTTCTAAATCAGCTTTAACACATTCATTTTCTTTCTTCAACTCGTTTATTGTGTCAACACGTTTAACTAAAGCTTGATTTATATCAAAGTTATAACATTTAAGATCGTGAAGTTGTTTTTTATAAACTTTGATTTGCTCTTTCAACTCATTTTCAACCTTAGTGGTCACATGTCAGCATGCCATTTTTCTTTAATCTCCGCATATGCCTTAGTTAAATTATCTATTATTACCTTAGATTCAGCACATTTAACACATTCAATAACAGTAGATGGATCAGAAGATACCCGTTGAGCATTATTTGATGAGGAAGTCTCAGCCATAAATGCAAAGAAATCTGTCTTCTTCCCATCATCGAGCTCATCTTCTAATTCTGACGAGTCTGTAAGAAACTCTGATGTATCGGCGTCTTTACCCAAATGAATCTACTCAAGTCTATCCCAGATATCCTTAGCTCTTGTCAAACCGGAAACCTTTTCAAGATCACTAGCTGATAAGCACATCTTCAATAAGTCTACTACTTGCTTGTTCAATGCTTCAAAATAAGTTTGATCTACCCCAGTATGATCAGCTTTATCTTCAACCTCTGATTCTTACGTCTTGTCCGAATCATCAACATCTGAATTTACACTCTCGAGGTCTGAACCTTCACCCAAAAGAACTAACATCTCCAATTCAATAGGAATCATTCTACCCCATTCGTCTAATTCCTTATCAGCATCAACCAATATTTCTTCACTATGATCTGCTTCTAGACTATATTCAAACACTGAGGTATCACCATACTTATCCTTCCAACTGTTGAAGTAGTAGTCCTCTGATGATGTCGGTGAAACACTTCCAGATTCAGGTGTACGAGGAACCGAATCACGTGCCTTTTTGAATTTTCTCTCAACTTGCTTCCGAACCTTCTCTCTTCGAATGGTTCTTGACAATTCTTCAGCTCTTTCAGCATGAGCAGTCAGCTTCTCAATTATGTTTTGACTAGTGATACAGTCTTCTTCTACTTCGGTGATCTTTGCCATGTTGGCTTTAGGTTGTTGTTCAGCCACATTTAACTTCATAGACCAATCATCATCGTCTCCATGAATAACAACCAAAGCTTTGTTCGGACTTTCAGCTGCATCAGCTTCATTTACTTTATCAGTAATGTAGATCTCATGTTTAGTTGAATGACTCTGAGAAGTATAATTCTGATTCTTGAACGGATTATGATTACCCTACTTCTTTTGTTTTGTACACTGCCTTGAAAAATGACCTAATTCTCCACAGTTGAAGCAAGTAACAGTATTCAAATCAAAACCCAGTTTTGTATCTTTGGTCAGACTGATCGGTTTCCCAGTTCGCTCTTCACAATCTCTAGCACGTCTCACAAAATTTGCCATACCCTACATAATATCCATCTTCTAGGCTTCGTTCTTATCAAGTTGATGATAATCTTCAGTTGTTAGATGAATATTACCTACGTGACCATCAAGATAACTATCATAAGAATTAACAAGGCTTGAAAGTAAATCTATATCTTCACTAATCTTTTTTTCCCAGCTTTCCTCATGTTTTCAAGCTTAAGTGTAGAAAGGACATCTGATGCAGTCAGTGTAGATGACTCAGTAGTATTCGAAGTAGGCTGTAATTGATTATTGAGTGAACATGGTGAAACTTGTGGTGGATATGAAGTTTGTTGAATAGGTGCACTGCTAACATTTAAACCATACATATTCTGATTGTTCGTAGCAAAAGCTGTTTGAAATGGTGCATGAGCCGACTTAGGCGGTGTGTAACCATTTGGACAGTACATTTTGGTGTCTTGAACTTGTTTAGACCTCTTGACTTTGTTTAACAACTCTAGTTCTTCTTCCTGAAGTCTTGTGATAAACAAGTTCACTGTAGCAGTAGCTAATTCTCCACTAGTTTTCATAGTTAATACAAAACCATTCCATTCTAACGGTAATGCTCCAGCTAGACATGTCACTTTGTCTTTCTCTTCAACAGTTACATCATGCTTATGTATTTCAGCTAGCAAATGATGAAATCTTTCAACCAATTTTGTAATAGACTCTCCAACTTGCCAGTGAAAACGATCAAACTCTGCTTTCAACTCTAAACCTTTTCTAGTTCTGTAAGATGAATTTCCTTCATTGAAAGTACGAAGTGCTTCCCATATCTTGAATGAATTATCATGACACAGAAATTGATGGAAAATCGGACCATCAAGAGCACTCGTCAAATTACAGTACATTTTTTTCTCCAAGTTATACTCCTCACGTTCTTCAGAAGGCATGTTGTGTAATGTATACAACTCATTAGTAACTGGTGAACGTGTCCATTGAAATTCGATTTCAATGTACTTCCAAAGCTTCGTGTCCTGACCATCAGACCAAATCTTAAACCTCGACTTCCAAGTAGAATAATTATCCATATTCAGTAACCTCGGACATTTCGTACCACTTCCAGATTCACTTTCAGCAAGGAGTAATCGTTGAGTCATATTCATAATGCTCTGAACTAACGGTGCGGCCAACGCGTAATCATTTGAATTAAACATCTTGAAAACTTTACCAAAAGGGTAAACCGTACGGTTCAGGTTATCAATCGTACGTGTGATAGTATCAACCGTACGTGTGAAAGTATCAACCGTACATTTCACAGACTCAAGCGTGTGTGTTACTACTTAACCAACAAAACCGAACACTAAGTAACAACCGTGCGCGTGACAATCACCCGTGTGATTACTCGTACGTGTCACAATAAACTGTTTGATCACTCGTGTGATCAGACTGTAGACACTTAACCTCAAAAGGTTATGCTAAACCGTGCGTGTGAGTTCACGAGTGATGATCAACTGTGTGATCAACCGTGCGTGTGATCAAAAATTTGGACCCACTCGTGTGAGCTGCTGTTCAGCTCAAATCACCCAAAAACCCTAAAAATTGATGTTAAACCTCAATTTCTTCGTCCTAAAGCTGGATTAGCACTAAACAAACATAAACACACTCTCTAATTACAATTAAACACGTAAAAATGATTCCTTTTTAATTAAAATCACTTTTATCTCAAAAACCCAAATAATAAACCCTATTAATCACCAAAAATCACTTGATGATGTTGAAATCACAACCAACGCTCTGATACCAATGATGAAACATGACTAGGAACTTCGAGATCAACAGGTTTAATTCACACAAAGGTGGAATTAGTAAATCAAACCAATCAAAGTGAATATGGGTAGCTTTTTGGGATTAAATTAGTCAAACCACAACAAGGATTGTGATTAGATTAATGCCTAGAGCTATTATTCACTACCAGGAGTGATTTGGGTTGAGAAAGAATAGGATCAGGTGAACCAGATCTGAGAGATTGTGTGTGAGAGAGGCTTAACCTAAAATGAAGAACATAAGACTTTATATACCCCTGTTGTTGACTCACCCGTACGAGTCATCCATCACACGTACAAGTTGGCTTCATCAGTCGTACGCGTGATCACTCACTCGTGTCTTCTCATTCAGGTCATAATTATGACTTAGCTCAGCATCAACCGTGCGTACGAGCCTATCAGCCATACGAGTGATGCTTCACTCGTACGTCTAACTAAGTCTAACATAGTCAAACATCCGTATTGCGTTCCTACAGTACCGGTAACCACATACAAACACAGATAGGATAATAACAAGCGATCATGGTATCCCATAAACTGAAGTACTAATCACAAACGTAGGCAAGATGTCTAGGGACTTACAGAACATGCATCAACACCATTAACTACAGTTGATCAGACTGGTATTACCCGAAGTTCCTTCCCATTACGAATCGTATAAGTCCTCCATACGCAACGAATGCGTCGTTCAAACTTATACGGATTCCTCTACCTTAAGGAACCCAACCCCTCAACTTGGTTGATCTCTTCCTACTGCTGACTCGATAGGGACGTACTAGGGTTATAACAGAAAGCAAGCACGTATCCACATATACGATAGCATTCAGTATCCAATAACAAGAGTAGCATGGCAATCCTAACTAGCATGGCACAAGGATAACTAGCTACTCCATACTATGCATTAATGGCTAGTCCCACTCACCAATTACCAGCAACAGAAGGTTTTCAGAGGTCTAATCTTTTTGAGCCTTCTCTCTATCTTTAACACCTGAGCAAAGACAATACAAGTCGGTAACTTCATTCCAATAACAATAATGCTAGTACTAAATATTTAACAAATAGATCTACATCTATTGACCCATTACAAAGTCACATTTTCATTCAACGGAATGGTATTGCACGCACACATGAACGACATACATAACACGAAATAACACTAAAATCACAATCCTAACAGCTAAGGTGTTCATAATAAAATTAGACACACGGGTAGCATAACAGCTAGGAAACAACACTTAGGAAAAATTACAACTGCCAAACACCATCGGTCGACTGTCAATAGACAATCGGTCGAGTGTTAAGTCAATCGGTCAGTAGTCACTAACAGACACCATCGGTCGGATATCAACTCAGTCGATCGAGGGTCTTCACTGTCGGACGACTGTCAATAGACATTCGACCAACTGTGTTCATCTACTGCAGAAGATGAACAAAGCTACGAGTTTCAAGCTAAAATCACCAATTCTTGCGCGAGAGCTTGTTTTTACCCCAAAACTAACCACATCTTGTTTATAAAACGTTTCAGAACACAAACCAACAAGATTTTAGCACAAACAACATCAACTCAAGAACTTTTGATCCAAAATCACACTTTTGTAAAACCTAGCATAAAAACTCCATTTTTACAAAGATTCAATCATGAAATCTCATGATTCTTACCTCAAAAGAATCGGTAGATGATAGGGAACAAAATGGTGTAACTGATTTGAGCTCAAGAATAAAATTTAGAGATTGTGGTTTGGTTAGGTGATGAAGTGAAGAACGAGGTGTGTGTGGTGAATTTTCTAGAAAATGAAAGAAAATGTAGTGGCAAGGCAAATAAGTGGGGTTAAAACCAGTACCTCATAACACACGGGTATTTATCATGATATCTTTCGTATATCGTTAAGCGGCCCTCGTCACAAACATGTTTTGGACCCTTGTCACAAACTAGTCTTAACCACATAGTCAAATAATCATAAACATTATACTAAAATAAAAGCATATAAGAACATGTATACAAACTTAAGGGCAAAAAAGTAATCTCGCAGCTAGGCCCAGTTCGATACGAATCTAGTATCCCAGATTCTGTTGTAAACTATTCCAGAAGTTCGATATGAATCTAGTATCCCTGTCAAAAACTATAGAAAACGGCACACCATGTCTGCCGACAATCTCTTTCAAGTACAAATCTGATAAATCACTCAAGGAAGCTGTTTCTCGAGTAGCTAAAATGTGAGCACTCTTTGTCAGACGATCCATTATCACCCAGATCATTTCACGTCCTTTCTGGGTTTGGGATAACTTGGTTACAAAATCCATCGTAATATGATCCCATTTCCACTCACGAATTTCTAATTGTTGTAAAGATCCATACGGTTTCTAGTATTCCGCTTTGATTTGTGCATAAATATGATATTTTTCAACAAAATTATCAACATCTGTCTTCATTGTTTTCCACCAACACAAGTTTTTCAAATCTCTTTACATCTTTGTACTACTAGGATGCACCGTCAATCTAGATTTATGTGCTTCTGTAAGGATTAAATCCCTCAAACCTCCAAGCAAAGGCACCCAAATCCGATCATTATAAGTCTTTAATCCTCTAGCATCGTTACATAGGTCAAATTTTCGTTTGGTCATTTGTTCAGTCTTTAGATTTTCATTATTCAAAGCTACAAGTTGAACAGTTTTCAATCGATCTTTTAAATTTGAAACGATCTCAATTCTCATCAACTGTCTTCTTGCGACTCAATGCATTAGCGACTACATTTGCTTTACTCGGATGATATTTGATCTCACAGTCATAATCCTTAATCATTTCTTGCCATCGACGTTGACGCATATTCAATTTTTTCTGCGACAAGATGTATTGAAGACTCTTATGATATGTATAAATTTCACAATGCGTCCCATTCTCCAAAGTTTTAGGGCGAAAACCACTGGAGCTAACTCTAAATCATGCGTAAGGTAATTTCATTCATGGTCTTTTACCTGTCGTGGGGCGTAAGCTATAACCTTATTACTATGCATCAAAACACAACCCAAACCAGTGTGTAAATCATCACAATAAACCAAAAAATCTTCGGACCCCTCTAGAAAAGCTAAAAATGACGCTTGACACAACAACTATTTAAGAGTCTGAAAAACCTTTTCTTGATCATCAGTCCATCGAAAGGCTACGTCTTTTCAGGTTAACTTATTTAACGGACCCGCTATTTTTGAAAAGTCTTTGATAAATTGACAATAATAACCTTCTAAACCCAGAAAATGTTTAATTTCTTTTGGAGTTTGTGACGACCCGGAAATTTCCGACTAAATTTAAACTTTATCTTTATATTATTCTGACACGATAAGCAATGTTTGTTAAGTTAAATCTCAAGGATTTTAAACTATGTTTATACATTCATTTAAACCTCGACCAAATTCCAATGATTCACGAACCATTAAATGAACATATATGAATATGTGTGTATATGTGTATATGTTATAAATTGAAAATGTCAACAAAGTATTTAAACGTATAATGCTTTATATGAACGTATTTGTTTCAATATGATTATCGACGAAATTAAAAAAAAATATATTAAATGATTGAATTATCAGAAACATTGAATTATGATTACAAGTCTCTGTTGAGAGGTCCACTATAATTTGAGAAAATCTATTCCTCTTAACGATATTCGGAATAATTTGTAAAGCTATTTATAAATATAAATAAAAAGTGTCATTTACGAAAGTTAGACAAAAGCTAGTGGAGAATTGATTTTCATAATATTCTATTAATCTATTTTCAAACGTACAAAAACGTTTTCAGTTTAAAAAGAACTTTATTATTAAAACGTATATAACTTTTATAAATATCTAGGATCACTTTTGACAGCTCATTACTTAACCAGTATAATAAATATAACGATATTTATATTTTATTTCATTAAATATATATAACGATTTAAATTAATATTATATATATTTATACGCGTATTATACATACATAGTTTTTATACTTTTACTATACTTTAACTTTACCTTTATTTTACTTTTACTTTACTTTAACTTTAATAATTCACTTTAATAATTCATACTTTAATAATTCATACTTTAATAATTCACTTTAATAATTCATACTTTAATAATTCACTTTAATAATTCATACTTTAATAATTCACTTTAATAATTCATACTTTAATAATTCATACTTTAATAATTCATACTTTAATAATTCAAAAATCTATTACAAATAGAATTCAATAGGTTTCATTATTTCATAGAAACTTGAAAATATATTTCTCTAAACTCTCTCAATCGATTTACATATATATATATATATATATATATATATATATATATATATATATATATATATATATATATATATATATATATATATATATATATATATATATATATATATATATATTTCCTCTGTATTATTTCAAGATATTATTAGTATACATAAAATATTACGACGGAGTGATGTCCGAGTGATTTTAAAATAGTTTTTTTTGAATGAGTCGAAGCTAAGGAAATTATGGGTTATAGCTATAGAGGTGATGGGTATGGTTCATGGGTATGCTCGTGAGGTCAATCTAGTGTTTATCATCTCCGTTGCGTCTACGTACTTTCCTGCAATATTGAATCTCAATATTGATACGTGAGCACTCATAACTTAACTTTTATATATCAATAGTGTATCCCTGACTAGTGCTCGAGTATATAGGATTATGCATGCTTGTACATTCGATATTATCCTTAGATAGGTTTGTTGAATCCTGAATTAGATACATATGCTACTGAGATAGGGTATATGATATGCATGTCATTGGAAAGCTAGTGAAAAATTAAGAACTTTTCATTTAGATATCGAATGGTTTCGATGAACGGATTTGAAGTTATAGTCAACTGAATTTTAGTATTATTGTTAAAATGATTATTATTACTATCGTCGTTATTATTTTAATAGAAATATCATTGTTATTATAAAATATCATTATTACTATTATGTTAGTATTATCATTTTATCATAATAACATTTTTAGTAAATATAAATATTGTTATTTTTTTTATAGAATAATAATAATTATTATTACAAAATAATACAACTTTTACTTATTATTATTATGATCAATATTATTTTATCAAATAAATAGGGGATACAAAGATATTTTTTACCACGCATAATATAATTACATTAATAATACTTACCACTATAGTTTTAAGATATTAAGTGAACTTTATAAATTTTACTACTTAAGATATATAAAAGTATATTTTATCATATATAAACGTTAATATAAATTTTTATTAATAAATGACTTTTATTATTATAAAATCTAATAAATATATTTAAACATATAAAACGACTATAGTTAAGTTATATAATAAACACGTATAAATTTTAGAAGTCATTTTGGTTTACGTTGACTTTTGTTGACTTTTGCATATTAGTCTCGAGCATTAGGATTGTGGTACACTATGACTTGACCAAAAATTGTTAGACAAATATTGACCAACATATAAATATATATAATTAATATAGGTTCGTGAATCCGAGACCAACCTTGCACTTGTTAAATGACGTTGTATGTATTTTTACTACGAAATACAGTATGGTGAGTTTCATTACTCCCTTTTTATATATATTTTTGGGCTGAGAATACATGCGCTGTTTTATAAATGTTTTACGAAATAGGCACAAGTACTAAAACTAATTCTATGTGGGTTTAAACCATAAATATACCCTTAGCTTGGTAACATTAAACTACTTGTCTATGTACGGTAGGCGCGAATCCTAAAGATAGATCTATTGGGCCTGACAAACCCCATCCTGACTATGGGATGCTTTAGTACTTCGAGGTTATTTTAAAAACACCTGATCTGGTGTACTTCAGAGGGTAAAACATGAACGTTAAGGCTTGTTACCGGGTGCCTACAATTTATAGAATACTTTTATACACTTACGAGTGTACATATATTTATAAACAGAAATCTTGTGGTCTATTAATATATTGAAATGATTGTTATGATAAACCTATGAACTCACCAACCTTTTGGTTGACATTTTAAAGCATGTTTATTCTCAGGTATTAAAGAAATCTTCCGCTGTGCATTAGGATATTACTTGGAGTCATTCATGGCATATTTTGAAAGACGTTGCATTCGAGTCATTGAGTTCATCAAGATTATTATTATATCAATTATAGTTGGATGTATTATGAAATGGTGTGCAATCCGTCAACTTTCATTTTAAAGAAAGTTTGTCTTTTAAAAACGAATGCAATGTTTGTAAAATGTATCATATAGAGGTCAAAATACCTCGCGATGTAATCAACTATTGTGAATCGTTTATAATGTATATGAACGGGTCCTTTCAGTTGGTATCAGAGCGGTGGTCTTAGCGAACCAGGTCTGCATTAGTGTGTCTAACTGATAGTCGTTAGGATGCATTAGTGAGTCTGGACTTCGACCGTGTCTGCATGTCAAAAGTTTTGCTCATCATTTTTATTGGAAATTATCTGCTTATCATTCTTAGTCTAGACACATCTTATTGCATTGATTGCATGAATAGTGTATAGACAAAATTCATATCTTAGCGTATCTGCTAATCCATATCTTAGCGTATCTGTTACTGTAAACTTTGCCTGACATATCCCGTAATTTCCTCCGTAATCTACGTAATCTTTTGCGCTATTTATATAGATATTCTATGTAATTAGAATACCACCCGATAGCCAAAAAAATCATTTCATATCGAAAAATTCTTTATTTAATCGAACGAAATGGAATTCGTCATTAGTTCAAATCCCTCGAATTCCGATATGAAATCCCACTCAAGCTCCGAAAGCAGTGTGACCGGAATGGATCAACCAATTAGCCATCATCTATTATGAATGAATTGGGGATAGGTTCGTAGCCTCCTCAATAATTGGAGACAAGAAAAAGGTGATCCCTTCCATCCACCACATTGCCCTCTTGGCGAAGAACCTGAAGCACTTACCGGCAAACCGGTCTGAAACACCATTTTCTCTCTCATTTTCAGAGTATCTCATCACGATTATATACTACATCAAATTCTAGATTTTATTTATCCGCTCGTCCGAACCGACAATCACCCCGATGTAATAGAAGAAGTCAACGAGCTTCGCGCTCGAGTAGTGGCTTTAGAGAATATGGTGCAAGGGTTACAAACACCAACAAATAACGAAGCATTAATTCATAATTTCAATTTTATTGAATAAATACTCCGTAAAAGTTATGTAATTTCTAAAGTCTTTAGGGATTATTCAGTTCTAGTTTCAACCGTAAATCAAATGAGTTTAATTTAATATTAACTCATTAAATATATATTACATCTGAAGAAAATATGCACATATATATTTTCATAAAGACTGTAATAAAATTCTGTTGTACAAAATATTAATTGTAAAATTTTTTTTAACGGGTAGGTAATACCCGAGAGATATATAAATTCACAATTAATATATTACATTTTTCGAATCTGATTAAGCAAATCATCAACTATACTCCCAAAATCTCACAACAATATACATTCTTGTATAGAAATCAAAACAACCATTCTCACCCAAATTTGATTACGCATTCTGATTTTGACAAATCAAAATCCAAGTCATGATTTAACAGAAGACATCACTCTTAGATTCCTACATCTTTCAAAGCTATACTTTGACTTCAAAACCGTGTTAGAACATCATATGTATATTAACTATTACAAACTGTGTTCAAACTCTCCGAAGTTTTCGAAGACACTTCAAACAATGAACAATCGAGATGATGATCCAACCACATATTACCCACATTTATGTACCTAAAAAGTTCTCGAAGCCAAAGTCATAGTTCGACGCGTATCCGTGTCAGATCCTTTGGCATTTATTAGCTAGAATGACTTTTAAATTCCTTTTCAAAGTAGACAGTTTTGTCACAGCTCCAGCAAGTCAACTTCAACTTTTCAGTCGGACTAGTCTTATTATAACCTCGATAGATACGTTGCCCTTTCATCATCGTTACTGGGGACCTTTCATATCTCGCCACCTTAGCAATAAACTTACCAACAACTTCAATTATCTTTGACTTTTCGAAAAATCATTATATTTATTGAAATCACATCATTTACTCATTCTCATCTTGTAACGAGAATTGTCATACGAATCATCGAAAAACAGTAACCAGTATTTTGAAATCTCGCAGCATGTCTACGCCAATAGTTATATGTGTACGTAAAACGTCTATCTCCTGGACTTACATACTTTGAATATGAAGTTCTGAAAAATATTTTGAACTGCAAACTAGTTCTTGAAATGCTGACGAAGCATCAAAAACTGTAAACGATCTTAACAGTAAAAAGTTTGATGACAAAGAATAGTAAGGTGGTAAAGCTGAGAAAAAGAGAAGGTTTGGAACTGGAAAACGGATTGAACAGACTATGAAGGAGGCTGTGGACAAATCACAAAGACTAAATCTGCCTTCAAAGAATCCAAATGATTCAGTGCCTGCTAAAGTCATTAACGAATACCTTACTCTTTATTCTAAACCTTTACAGACAAATCTTCATCATCATCCATCAATATTAGAAATTCTAAGATATTATCATATCTTTCATTATAAATATCCGCGATATTTCTGAAGATATTTTCACAACTAATCTTATCTGAAGTCATTTATCTCTTTGCGCTACCAGTGTTACATCATATAAGAAACTATTAGTTTCTATATTCTATAAACTTTCGAATTTAAATTATGAATGTTTTGAAGTAGTGTTGGGAACTGAAGCATGAGTTAGTATAATATAATGACACTTGATCAACGTGATTATATTACAGTAAGTCATGCTGAGTTTCTAATGGGACATGACGATTCACAGACCATGCCGTCATCATGTTCCATATTACACGACTCTTGTATTCTATTTAATCTCTAAAAATATCAAGAATATATTTTCTTGATGATTCGGTCTTTTCAGGATATTCTTGTAAATTAACAAATCAAGATCGTGCCATTACCATTTTCTTCTTAGAACATTAACTATGTTCATTCTGAAATTCATATCTGCGAATACTGGACCATTACAAACGTTGATTAATCGCAAGAAGAAGAAACGAAAGGAAAAAAACTCCAAAATAGAAATTGGAGTATAAATCGCCGCAAATAGAAGGGAGCATTAACTGTGGATATCAATAATTATAGAAGACAAAAGCAGGGGCTTTGAAATATAAGGGAAAATATAAAACCCAACAACCACCCAAAAATTATAAAACATATATATCGATGCATATAGCAATATAAATACACGGAAGAACTAAAAACACTATAAAACCGAGAGTATAGTAGAAGTAAATAGATTCTTCCGAAAACAGATGAAAAAGAAGAACGACAGATATGAAAGTGAGGAGTATATCGAGAATCAGTACTGGATGAAGCATATTGACAAATACTTTAAAATATGAGTTGAGGGAGAAAGAATAGAATTTGTGAGTTGTAAGGAAACGAAGGAGGTGGATTTATAGTGAAATACCCGATGGAGAAATCAAGATGGATTATCGTATTAATTCGAAGAGAATCATAATCTCCTTAATCACCGAAGCATCAAATCCAACATAGATTACAAAGATTTTCTTTAAATTCGGAGATCAATTGTGATGACGTTAAAAGATATGACGAATCACTATAATCTTATTTCCTTCATTTATGATAACTTCCCTCATACGCTTTGAGTAATCGAATTATTTTATCCATACTTCTTAGACATGATAAAACTTCATAATCGTCATAATAACATTCTCATTGTTAGCCATAACGACCTCTATCAAATTTCGGGGACGAAATTTCTTTAACGGGTAGGTACTGTGACGACCCGGAAATTTCCGACTAAATTTAAACTTTATCTTTATATTATTCTGACACGATATGCAATGTTTGTTAAGTTAAATCTCAAGGATTTTAAACTATGTTTATACATTCATTTAAACCTCGACCAAATTTCAATGATTCACGAACCATTAAATGAACATATATGAATATGTATGTATATGTGTATATGTTATAAATTGAAAATGTCAACAAAGTATTCAAACGTATAATGCTTTATATGAACGTATTTGTTTCAATATGATTATCGACGAAATTAAAAAAATATATATTAAATGATTGAATTATCAGAAACATTGAATTATGATTACAAGTCTCTGTTGAGAGGTCCACTATAATTTGAGAAAATCTATTCCTCTTAACGATATTCGGAATAATTTGTAAAGCTATTTATAAATATAAATAAAAAGTGTCATTTACAAAAGTTAGACAAAAGCTAGTGGAGAATTGGTTTTCATAATATTCTATTAATCTATTTTCAAACGTACAAAAACGTTTTCAGTTTAAAAAGAACTTTATTATTAAAACGTATATAACTTTTATAAATATCTAGGATCACTTTTGACAGCTCATTACTTAACCAGTATAATAAATATAACGATATTTATATTTTATTTCATTAAATATATATAACGATTTAAATTAATATTATATATATTTATACGCGTATTATACATACATAGTTTTTATACTTTTACTATACTTTAACTTTACCTTTACTTTACTTTTACTTTACTTTAACTTTAATAATTCACTTTAATAATTCATACTTTAATAATTCACTTTAATAATTCATACTTTAATAATTCACTTTAATAATTCATACTTTAATAATTCACTTTAATAATTCATACTTTAATAATTCACTTTAATAATTCATACTTTAATAATTCATACTTTAATAATTCATACTTTAATAATTCACTTTAATAATTCAAAAATCTATTATAAATAGAATTCAATAGGTTTCATTATTTCATAGAAACTTGAAAATATATTTCTCTAAACTCTCTCAATCGATTTACACATATATATATATATATATATATATATATATATATATATATATATATATATATATATATATATATATATATATATATATATATATATATATATATATATATATATATATATATTTTCTCTGTATTATTTCAAGATATTATTAGTATACATAAAATATTACGACGGAGTGATGTCCGAGTGATTTTAAAATAGTTTTTTTTGAATGAGTCGAAGCTAAGGAAATTATGGGTTATAGCTATAGAGGTGATGGGTATGGTTCATGGGTATGCTCGTGAGGTCAATCTAGTGTTTATCATCTCCGTTGCGTCTACGTACTTTCCTGCAATATTGAATCTCAATATTGATACGTGAGCACACATAACTTAACTTTTATATATCAATAGTGTATCCCTGACTAGTGCTCGAGTATATAGGATTATGCATGCTTGTACATTCGATATTATCCTTAGATAGGTTTGTTGAATCCTGAATTAGATACATATGCTACTGAGATAGGGTATATGATATGCATGTCATTGGAAAGCTAGCGAAAAATTAAGAACTTTTCATTTAGATATCGAATGGTTTCGATGAACGGATTTGAAGTTATAGTCAACTGAATTTTAGTATTATTGTTAAAATGATTATTATTACTATCGTCGTTATTATTTTAATAGAAATATCATTGTTATTATAAAATATCATTATTACTATTATGTTAGTATTATCATTTTATCATAATAACATTTTTAGTAAATATAAATATTGTTATTTTTTTTATAGAATAATAATAATTATTATTACAAAATAATACAACTTTTACTTATTATTATTATGATCAATATTATTTTATCAAATAAATAGGGGATACAAAGATATTTTTTACCACGCATAATATAATTACATTAATAATACTTACCACTATAGTTTTAAGATATTAAGTGAACTTTATAAATTTTACTACTTAAGATATATAAAAGTATATTTTATCTTATATAAACGTTAATATAAATTTTTATTAATAATTGACTTTTATTATTATAAAATCTAATAAATATATTTAAACATATAAAACGACTATAGTTAAGTTATATAATAAACACGTATAAATTTTAGAAGTCATTTTGGGTCACGTTGACTTTTGTTGACTTTTGCATATTAGTCTCGAGCATTAGGATTGTGGTACACTATGACTTGACCAAAAATTGTTAGACAAATATTGACCAACATATAAATATATATAATTAATATAGGTTCGTGAATCCGAGACCAACCTTGCACTTGTTAAATGACGTTGTATGTATTTTTACTACGAAATACAGTATGGTGAGTTTCATTACTCCCTTTTTATATATATTTTTGGGCTGAGAATACATGCGCTGTTTTATAAATGTTTTACGAAATAGGCACAAGTACTAAAACTAATTCTATGTGGGTTTAAACCAGAAATATACCCTTAGCTTGGTAACATTAAACTACTTGTCTATGTACGGTAGGCGCGAATCCTAAAGATAGATCTATTGGGCCTGACAAACCCCATCCTGACTATGGGATGCTTTAGTACTTCGAGGTTATTTTAAACACACCTAATCTGGTGTACTTCAGAGGGTAAAACATGAACGTTAAGGCTTGTTACCGGGTGCCTACAATTTATAGAATACTTTTATACACTTACGAGTGTACATATATTTATAAACAGAAATCTTGTGGTCTATTAATATATTGAAATGATTGTTATGATAAACCTATGAACTCACCAACCTTTTGGTTGACATTTTAAAGCATGTTTATTCTCAGGTATTAAAGAAATCTTCCGCTGTGCATTAGGATATTACTTGGAGTCATTCATGGCATATTTTGAAAGACATTGCATTCGAGTCATTGAGTTCATCAAGATTATTATTATATCAATTATAGTTGGATGTATTATGAAATGGTGTGCAATCCGTCAACTTTCGTTTTAAAGAAAGTTTGTCTTTTAAAAACGAATGCAATGTTTGTAAAATGTATCATATAGAGGTCAAAATACCTCGCGATGTAATCAACTATTGTGAATCGTTTATAATGTATATGAACGGGTCCTTTCAGAGTTTTCGATGAGTTCCAATTCCTTACTGCCTCTCTCTTAGACTATCTACTTTAATACCCCATTCATAAACTACGTGACCTAGAAACTGCACTTCTCACAACCAAAATTCACACTTGGAGAACTTCGCATACAACTGTTCTTGTTTTAGTAGTTCTAAGACTAACCTCAAATGTGTAGCTTGATCACTTTCTGTTTTTGAATATATTAAAATGTCATCTATAAAAACAATCACAAACATATCGAGGTACTGTCCACACACTCTATTCATTAAATTCATAAACACTGCTGGCGCGTTCGTTAACCCGAATGGCATAACCAATAATTCATGATGCCCATATCTTGTTCTAAATGTTGTTTTTCGTACGACAGTCTCTGCTACTCTTACCTAATGATACCCTTAGTGTAAATCAATCATGTAACGACCCGGATTTTTCCGATCATTTTATACCTATGAGATTAATATTTACATAAATTAAACCTTACCAACATGATAAGTAATCTAAATTGTTAAGATTTATGTTTTTAAAAAGAGTTTTACACAACGTTTGACCGTCCAATTTGACCGATGATATCACGAACTATATAACATACGATAATTATACGTTTGTGTATATATATATATATGTATTTATATATATTTAACATGGTCTAAGGATGGTTTAACATCTCATTGTGTACTAATGACAATGAGTTATAAGTATATTTTGAAACTACTAACTTAGGTTTTCAAAATGATAACTATACGTAACGTTATTTGACATATATACCTTTAACCTATAATACTTATACAAGTATCGTATAAATATGTATTTAATCACTTTTAAAGGGCTTATATACATAAAACAATATAAGTATATTTACAAAAGATATCTATATTTGAATTCTCATTCCGTTTCCTAAAAAATTTCTACACGTATACCTAGAGTATATGTACTCGTATCATACCCAGCTCCTATACGTATTTACTATTAGTATATACACATCACAATCACTTTATTAGCAGCCATGAGTCAGCCAATTTTGGATCTTAGCATGCATGATTAATCAATTTGGCATATTACAAGACTTTTGCACAATATTACAAATTTATACATCTTTTCACCACCATTTATACTCCATTCCAATTTCATTTTTACTACACATTTTCTCTAACCAAAAACACACTCTTAGGAACCTTAAGTGTTCTTCACAATCTCAGCAAATAACCATGAAGATCTAGCTTCAAAAACAAGCCTTAATCATCATAATAAATTCCTTACAAGAAAACTTCAATAATCCTTCCAAAAATACAAGTTTACTTCCAACCTTTTGATCCAACTCCACCACTCTTTTGGTTCTAAGATTTTTCTCATCTTTTACAATAACTTTGTCCAAGTAACTTGAGGTAGTAACCTTGTTCATAATCTTGTTCGATTCATAATTATATAGCTATCTTATTTTATATTGTAAAATTTTAACAACAAGAACATAGTTTGAATGATTACAAACTTGTTTGCAAACTAAATAGATCCTTCTAACTTAAATTTTAAAACACTTCAAGACCTGTAATATATCATAATGATATGCTAACTTAACAAGATATAACTTGGTTTTACAAAGAACATCTTAAAAAAACTGAATCTACGTCGTCGGAGTGCAATCGGGGACTGTTTTGGGTTGGATAATTAAAAACTATCTTGAACTTTGAATTGGAAGTTTATGTTCTGGAAAAATGATATTTCCTATGAATATGTTAACAAATAAAAATTTCATGGTTTAACTCAAAGTGTAAGTATTTTTAGAAAAATGATCATTAAATGTTGTTTTTATAATGGAAAATGATCACTTTCATAAATTTCACCAAAGTTTGACCTATAACCTGTGATTTCGAATACAACCTAAGGTATTTTCAGTTCATATTCTTAAAATTTGACTCGATCCAAGGAAGTGGCAAGTTGAACCAATAAAAACGGAGTTGTAATGAAGAAACTACGACTAAAACAAGATCGGGTATCCGAAGCTAGTTTAGCTACGAAAATATTTGGAGAAAAATTAAATTAATCATATATTTCTCATTAATATGATATTTCATATATATTTACTTATGATTTGATTTTATATATTTCAGGACCACCCGTAAACAACACGAGAAGATTAATCATAAGACCTCATGATTGTACGCAACACGTCATTTGACAACACGGTACTTTATGTACGCAACACGTCATTTGACAACATGGTACCATGGGTCGAGATTAATTCTGATCAATACGAATACGATGGGGTCTTTATTTATTTTATTGAGCAACTAATTGTGGACCACTAACATCGGACTGCTAACTACGGACTAAGAAAACATTAAAAGTATTATAAGTACATATATATATATATATATATATATATATATATATATATATATATATATATATATATATATATATATATATATATATATATATGTAACGATTACTTGAAAAGAAAATATGTTGATATATTATATATATGGTTAGGTCCGTGATATCTATCGAAGACCATGTCGTGTTAAATACCTTCAAGGTAAAAGTGAGTATATAGTCCCACTTTTAAACTCTAAATATTTCGGGATGAGAATACATGCATTTTATGATTTACGTTATGGACACAAGTGATTTAAAATATATATTCTACGTTGAGTTGTACCACTGGCATACTTCCCTGTAACTTGGTAACTATTATTTACATGAGGTATTGTAAACGCGAATCCTGTTGATAGATCTATCAGGCTAGACAACCCCAACCGGACTGGACGACCAGTATTCAACGGTTGCACAGTACTTCGTTTCGGTAACTACACTTGGTACGGTGTCGTAAGATTTCATAATAAAGGGAATATGCGACGTTGATTAAATGTTAAGTATGGTTATCAAGTGCTCAACAACTTAGAATATTTTTATTATAACGTTTATATATGAAATCTTGTGGCCTATATTTATAACGCTGCCGGCATTAAACCCATATCTCACCAACTTTATGTTGACGTTTTAAGCATGTTTATTCTCAGGTGATAACTAAAAGTTTCCGCTGCAACATGTTGAATTTAAGCAAGATCTTGAGTATGCATATTTGTGTCAAAAATAAAACTGCATATCGGAGGATTTGTAATGTAAAATATGTTGGAAGTCGTATTGTTATTATCACATGTAAAGTTTGTAAGTCTAAGATTATCGCTAAACGATAATCATTATTAAGTTGTTTAAACCTTGTATTTTTAATAAAAGCTATGGTTTGTATTGTAAAAACGAATGCAGTTTTTGAAAAATGTCGCATATAGAGGTCAATACCTCGCGATGAAATCATATGTTATTGTAATCGTCCTTATGGTTAAGGTCGGATTATGACAAATCATTGAAAAGTAAGACGCACCCTGTAACTGATCAAATAATTCATCTATTCTCGGTAATGGATACTTATTCTTTATCGTTCTCTTATTTAAATCACAGTAGTCTATACACATTCGAAGAAACCTATCTTTCTTTTTCACAAACAAAACAGGAGCACCCCATGGTGAAGAACTTGATCTAATAAACCCCTTATCCAACAGTTCCTGAATCTGAGATATCATTTCTCGAATTTCTGATGAAGCTAATCTGTAAAGAGCTTTTGCTACCCGGGTAGCACCTGATACCAAATCAATTTTATATTCTACTTTACGCACCGGAGGTAAACCTGGTAAATTATCTGGAAACACTTCTGGAAATTCTGACACAACCGAAATATGTGAAACCTGCTTCTTCTCCTTCTTAACATCAATCATGTAGGCTAAAAATGAATCGCATCCTTTTAAAATTGCCTTCTGGGCTTTCATTAGCGAAACCATAGGAAAGTTAAATCCACCGCGCTCCTCTGCTACAACCCGAGACCCATCGGCCAAAGGAAAGAAATAATCTTCTTATGGCACTTGATACTAGCCCTATTCGAACTTATCAAGTTCATACCTATGACTACATCGAAGCTAGGTATGGGCATCACCAAACAGGTAATAGAGAAAGGATGGCCATCAATATCGATGGTAACTCCAGACACAGTTGATGTGCATGGAACCGATTTAGCATCAGCTACTTCTATTTTTAAAGGCTCGTCTAATATCCTAACAGGCAACTTTAACTTAACACAAAATTCTAAGGACATAAATGAGTGGCTCGCCCAGGAATCAAACAATACATGAGCTGGCAAAGAGTTAACCAAAAACATACCGGTGATGATGTCATCGGTAGCAGTTGCAGCGTCTACCGTCATCTGAAATGCCCTTGCTACTGCCACTGGAGGTTTCTTTCTTTTCTGCCCGGTAGTAGAAGCAGGCGATCCCCATTGACGTTGACCTTGCCCTTGACCCTGCCCTGGAGTTGCTTCTGGACGCTGATGGACTGTATGTTGCTCTATGACCCTTTTGGTGACAATTCCAATAAACATTAGCTTTTTAAGAACAATCATTCGATTCATGACCCACAACCCCACATCTCAAACATCTCCTTATCATCGAGAACACGGTCCAGAATGGGTTGATTTAAAGTCAAAACACCATTCTTTCTTATTTGAACTCGACCCGCTCATATCAGATTTTACCATTCAGTTTCTGAACACCTCATTTCTTAAAACGATGACCCGACTGTCGACTTGATTGCTAACTGGACTGATAACTTAATTGACTGCCAGATCTTTCCCCAAAAGAACCACCTCATGTCCGTTCACTTCTTAAAACCTTAACGTCACCTTATGTAGTTTTGGTCATCTCATAGCCTTGAGATAGGGTTAAAATGAATCTTGTTATCGTTCGATACTGTGGCTTCATCAGATTCACAAAATGATGAATTTATCTTTTTCATTGGGTACCCACTGCTAAACGAATCTTAACTTAGAAGTGAACTCCCAGAAAATGTCATCGATGGTCATATCGTCAGTCATCTTCATATTCAGAAATTCTGTCTTCAACATTTCCATCTCATATTCTGAACAATATTGTTCACAAAATTTTGCATGAAATTGTTCCCAAGTTAATTGGTTGAATTGCTCCTTGGGTAAATGAGCAGTGATAGAATCGCACCATTTCATAGCCTGACCTTTAAGCATACGACTAGCATACAGTACCTTTAATTCGGGCTCATACTGACAAGCCTCTAAAGCACGTTCAACTTCTCTGAGCCATTGGTATGTCACGGTAGGATTTGTATGACCGCTGAATTCAAGGGGTTTACAATCGAGAAACTGTTTGTAAGTACACTTCTTTTTCATTTCAAACATTGAAGGCTAAAACATGGGCATCAGAAATGGGTACGGCATTTGGTTTGGGAATGGTTGATTGTACTAAGGTGGTATCTGATTTGGTAGCGGATATTGATATTGAGTTTGTGGAAATTGTTGTGGTAAGGAACTTCCGTATTGTGGGTAAAGAGTTGGAGGTACTGATGGGTTCAATGTTGTAGTATTAGGGTTTGTCTGTACTTGTTGTTGTTGTTGTTCAAGCTCTTTGATTCGATCTCGAGCTTCCTGTAACTGACTCTGTAGGTAAATAATTTCATGAAGCGTCTTTTCCTCTGATGACACAAGCTCATCTTCATCTGGGGCTCTAAAATGTAACAACCCAACCCAATATCCAACCGAATGCACAAAATATTTTTATTTTATTTTTTAGCACAGGTGCGCGGGGCGCACAAGCTCCAACAGCTTCTGCCCGGTTTTGTCAAATTTCAATTAAAGATCTCCCACTTCCCGACATATTTAGACGAAACGCTTTTCACAACATGTTATAATAGTTAAAACTCACACGATTCAATAATAAAATAAGTTTTACAAAACCGGGCCCACATTTGCCGTAATACGAGTTTCGTACAAAATAAGAGTTTCGACCACACTAGTTTAAATTCCAAACGACACTATGAGCATGGTGTTTGGGGGTTAAACTACCCAAATCTCGGTCAAACTCCAAAAGCTATAAGCCAAAAGCGTCCTCTATCAAAACAAAGCGGGATCACTAATCCAAACGAACGCCCTTACCCGTGTCCAAGCCAGAGCCTATAAAAAGGTAAACAACGAGAGGGTAAGCTAAAGCTTAGTAAATGCCACAATTATACATATACATATATAACCTACTTACTTGCAATCACTTACACAATACCGCATACAAGCTAGCAATTCGACAATTATGCAAGCATTATGCATAAACCAATATCCGCAATTCATAATAAGCTAGCGACACCAAAATCATATAGTTCACAATTGAATATGCTAATACAAAATTCACACAACCATGGTTAACCAATCGTATCGCTAGAGACCATCGGAGTTCATAACATCCATTAGTGTACATACGACGCGTAATCATTAATCCCTCGAGTGATGTCTTGAACACCGCGATAATTTCATCACCATGACAATGTGGTATCTTGAACACCGCGACAATTCTACATGTCAATCAAATTAATGAGTGGTGTCTTGAACACCGCGACAATTCCACTCCCATGGCAATGTGATGTCTTAAACACCGCGACTATTCCACTTGTCAATCAAATCAAACGAGTGGTGTCTTAAACACCGCGACAATTCCACTCGTTACATAGAATGTGGTGTCTTGAACACCGCGACAATTTCACATTCCACGCTACACAAATAAATACATTATATACGTACACGTATAATTATTCCACTCACCTTAACAATTTGGTGACGGTTCTTTAATTCCGCGAGCTTCAAGGTAAAGTACCTAATACAATAAGTACTCGATCAACACACAAACTAGTTAGACTAAATGCTAACAACTTACACATGTGCATTTAATGACTTAATGCATTAAATGCCCCCATTTTTGCCAAACCGTCCATTTAAGGTCAAGACCATCACATATCACTAAAAGCTAGTGACTAAGGTCCAACAACACTAACTAATACACAATTAGGGTATTTCATAACCATCTTTCCCAACTAGGTCGATTATTACCCATTTAACCATTTTAAGGTCACACACCCATTTCGGGTCATCCACTAACCCCATTAACACCCATTTGCTTAATAACTAGGTGTGCTAGTAATTAACTAACCAATTATGACTCATAAGTCCATTTAACATTTCCAAAACCCTAGGTTAGTCATCCTTGGGTCCTCATGACCCAATCTTACCCAAGAACACCTAAAATCACCAAATATGGGTTTTATGTTCATCACTAACCCAAACCCTAACCCTTAAACAAATTAAAATAAGGAAATCAAAGTTAGAACTTACCACCACAATCACAACGTAGCTAGTGATTAGATGAATAACTTTAACACACGCGGTTTGGCCCGAAATCAACTTCTTCCTCCTTGATTTGAGCTTTCTCTCACTCAAATGGGTTTCTCACTCTAGAACCTTTAATTGGAGAGATGAAGTGGTTGGTAGAAATGTTTAAAGTGTTTCATCTACCACACAACTGGCCATTTACAGCCTTGAACTCGTCCCCATGTGAAAAGACCACAATACCCTTCATTTAACTTTTAATTAAAAGCAGAAAACTGTGCACAGGGCTAGTGCGCGGCGCGCACACATAACCCTGCGCGGCGCGCACAATGGTATGGGCGGTTTCTGACTTCTGTTTAACTGTACAATGATACCCACACTCTATGTATCATATTTACACTGCTGTACAATAATAATTTGGGTCTTACAACTCTCCCCCACTTGAATCGGAGCGCGTCCTCGCGATCCAAGCCGCATGACAAGAGGGAAGATACACCAACACAAACTCTTCTGGCTCCTACGTAAACTCGGAACCTTTATTACGATGCCATTGAACTTTATAAGTTCTCACTTCTTTATTCCTCAACCGTTTGACCTTCTCATCGAGTATAGCAATCGGCTCCTCAACATACTCCAACTTGTTGTTTAACTCGATTTCGTCTAATGGCATCCATGATGAATCATCCGCAAGACACTTACGGAGATGGGAAACATGAAATGTATTATGGATCCCCGCAAGCTCTTCGGGTATTTCCAAACGATACGCTACTTCACCAACACGAGCTATAATTTTAAAAGGACCAATAAACCAAGGAGCTAACTTTCCCCGTTTTCAAAACCAAATAACACCTTTCCATGGCAAAACTTTAAGCATCACCATGTCGCCTTCTTGGAACTCAATTTGTCGTCTACGCTTATCGGCATAAGATTTTTGTCTATCTTGGGCCTTTTTTCAAATGAGTCCGAATCATATCAATCTTGCTATCTGAAATATCCCGTTCATATTGATTATAAACGTTCCATATTAATTGATTTCGTCGCGAGGTTTTGACCTCTATATGAGACGTTTTTCAAAGACTACATTCATTTTTAAAACAACCATAACCTTTATTTTATCGATAAAGGTTTTTAAAAAAAAATATTACGTAGATTATCAAATAATGATAATCTAAAATATACCGTTTACACACGACCATTACATAATGGTTTACAATAAAAATATATTACCTCGAAATAAGTTTCTTGAATGCAGTTTTTACACAATATCACACAATCATGGACTCCAAATCCTGTCCTTATTTTAGTATGCAACAGCGGAAGCTCTTAATAATCACCTGAGAATAAACATGCTTAAAACGTCAACAAAAAATGTTGGTGAGTTATAGGTTTAACCTATATATTATCAAATTAATATAATAGACCACAAGATTTCATTTATTCAATAATCTTACACTCGCAAGTGTATAAAAATCATTCTATGATGATCACCTGGTAACCGACATTAACATAATGCATATAGAATATTCCCAGCATACTCGCAAGTATGTCATAAATTGGCAATCGTAATCACCATCTAAATCGAAGTATTAAAGCATTCCAAATTCCAGAATGGGGTTTGTTTGGCCCATAGATTTATCTTTAGGATTCGCGTCAATTAGGGGTCATTTCCCTAATTCTTAGGCTACTAGACTTGAAGGGGCAATAATCGGTTTAATAATCCAATCATGGAATGTAGTTTCGCATACTTTTGTCTATTTTGTAAAACATTTATAAAGCTGCATGTATTCTCATCCCAAAAATATTAGATTTTAAAAGTGGGACTATAACTCACTTTCACAAATTTTTCCTTCGTTGGAAATAAGACTTCGCCACTGGTCGATTCACGAACCTATAACAAATATGTACATATATATCAAAGTATGATTTAAATATATTCACAACATTTTTTATTACGTTTTTATGATTTAAGTTTGTTAAGTTAGCAGTCCTCGTTAGTAACCTACAACTAGTTGTCCACAGTTAGATGTATTGAAATAAATCAATATATATTATCTCGAATCAATCCACGACCCAGTATATACAAGTCTCAGGCTAGATCACAACTCAAAGTATATATATTATTTTGGAATCAACCTCAACCCTGTATAGCTAACTCAAACATTACTGCGTATAGAGTGTCTATGGTTGTTCCGAAATATATATATAGATGGGTCGATATGATATGTCAAAACATTGTATACGTGTCTATGGTATCCCAAAATTACATAATATGTATAATATAATATAAGTTAGTTAGGATATGTTTAGTCTAGATTTGTTACAAAATTTTCGTAGCTAAAACTAACAAATTTATCCAATTTTGTTTTACCCGTCATTTCTTCGTTTCAAATCCATTTTGAGTGATTCAAGTTGCTATGGTTTCATAATGAATTGAAATTTATGAAACTAAACAGAAAAAGTATAAATTTATTGTCAGAAATACAGGTTACAAGTCATTTTTTAAAGAGGTAGTCATTTCCGTCGAAAGAACGACATCTTGATGACCATTTTGAAAAACATACTTCCACTTTGAGTTTAACCATGATTTTTGGATATAGTTTCATGTTCATAAGAAAAATCATTTTTTCAGAAGAACAACTTTTAAATCAAAGTTTATCATAGTCTTTAATTATCAAACCCAAAACAGCCCGCGGTGTTACTACAACGGCGTATGTCCGGTTTTACGGTGTTTTTTTGTGTTCCAGGTTTTAAATCATTAAGTTAGCATATCATATAGATATAGAACATGTGTTTAGTTGATTTTAAAAGTCAAGTTAGAAGGATTAACTTTATTTACAAGTTTAGAATTAACTAAACTATGTTTTAGTGATTACATGTTCAAATCTTCGAATAAGATAGTTTTATATATATGAATCGAATGATGTTATGAACATCATTACTACCTAAAGTTTAGTAGGTAAACCTACTGGAAGTGAAAAAAATTGATCTAGCTTCAAAGGATTCTTGGATGGCTTGAAAGTTCTTGAAGTAGAATCATGACACGAAAACAAGTTCAAGTAAGATTATCACTCGAAATAAGATTGTTATAGTTATAGAAATTGAACTAAAGTTTGAATATGAGTATTACCTTGAATTAGAAAGATATCTTACTGTAAATAAAAAAGATTTCTTGAGATTGGATGATCACTTGAAATGGATTAGAAAGCTTGGAAGTAGACTTGTAAACTTGAGAGTATTCTTGATTTTATGAAACTAGAACTTATAGAATTTATGAAGAACACTTAGAACTTGAAGATAGAACTTGAGAGAGATTAATTAGATGAAGAAAATTGAAGAATGAAAGTGTTTGTAGGTGTTTTTAGTCGTTGGTATATGGATTAGATATAAAGGATGCGTAAGTTTATTTTCATGTAAATAATTCATTAATGATTTATAATATTTTTTGTAATTTTTTGAGATATTTCATGCTAGTTTCCAATTGATTGTTCCCACATGTTTAATGACTCACATGGGCTGCTAAGGAGCTGATCATTGAAGTGTATATACCAATAGTATATACATCTAGAAGTTGTGTATTGTACGAGTACGAATACGGGTGCATAAGAGTAGAATTGTTGATGAAAATGAATGAGGATGTAATTGTAAGTATTTTTGTTAAGTAGAAGTACTTTGATATGTGTCTTGAAGTCTTTCAAAAGTGTACAAATACATCTTAATACACTACATGTATATACATTTTAACTGAGTCGTTAAGTCATCGTTAGTCGCTACATGTAAGTGTTGTTTTGAAACCTTTAAGTTAACGATCTCATTTAATGTTGTTAAACCATTGTTTATTATATCTAATGAGATATTAAATTATTATATTATAATGATATTATGATGTATGAATATATCTTAATATGATATATATTCATTAAAATGTCGTTATAACGATAATCGTTACATATATGTCTCGTTTCGAAATACTTAAGTTAGTAGTCTTGTTTTTACATATGTAGTTCATTGTTAACACACTTAATGATATACTTAATTATCATTTTATCATGTTAAACATAGTGTATCTATATCTTAATATGATTCATATGTATTTAGTAAGACTTTGTTATAACGATAATCGTTATATATATCGTTTCAAGTTTCTTAATTCAATAATCTCATTTTTATGTATATCACTCATTGTTAATACACTTAGTAAGATACTTACTTATCATAATCTCATGTTAACCATATATATATATATATATATATATATATATATATATATATATATATATATATATATATATATATATATATATATATATATATATATATATATATATCATCATCATCATGTAGTTTTTACCAGTTTTTAACGTTCGTGAATCGCCGGTCAACTTGGCTGGTCAATTGTCTACATGAAACTCATTTCAATTAAACAATTCTTAACAAGTTTGATTGCTTAACATGTTGGAAACATTTAATCATGCAAATATAGTTTTCATTTAATATATAATCATGGAAAAGTTCGGGTCACTACAGTACCTACCCGTTAAATAAATTTCGTCCCGAAATTTTAAGCGGTTGAAGATGTTGACGCATCTTCTGGAAATAAGTGCGGATATTTCTTCTTTATCTGGTCTTCACATTCCCAGGTGATGTTATGCGAGGTGTATACGAAATAGTTATATTTTTACTACGAAATACTATTAAATACGATACAATTTTACACAAGTTATTTATTTATTATTAGAGTGGATATACCTAAACCTTGCTACAACACTATAGGCAGTGTACCTAATCGTACAGTAGTGTAGTTTTTAGTAAGTCCGGTTCGTTCCACAGGGAGCTAGCCAAGTTTAACGCTATATTTATTTTAAACTATATTTGTATCAATATATATATAAGAAATATTATTATTATTATTATTAAAGGGGGGTTTTTACCTTTTAATGACCGGTTTGTCGATTTTATGTCTTAAGTCGCAATTAAAACCTAATGTAAAATATTAAATATAAATACAACTTAATTTAAAGCGTAAAGTAAATGACGATAAATAAAAATGTGATAAATAAAAGTACGATGAAATATGAAATAAAGGAATTATGCTTATTTAAACTTCCGTAATCATGATGTTCGACGTGTTGAATTTAGTTTATTACCATGGGTTAATTATCCTTTATCCTGGATTATTCGATATGTCCATCTGGTTTTTGTCCATAACAGTCCATCAGTCATAAATATAAAGTGCGAGTGTCCTCGTCAAATTATCCTTATACCCGAAGTCAAATATTCCAACTAATTGGGGACTTAAACTGTAATAAGGTTTTAAAAAATTGTTAATGATTACACCAGGTTATCGGCTGCGTGTAACCCAAGGTTTTAATACTTTGTTAACAATTACGCCAAGTGTCCTTGTACGTAATCTACCCCTATTTTAATAAGTCCATTGACTATTAATCCATCCCCGTGTCTGGTTAAATGAACGATTATTAGTACTTATAAATATCCCGCCCATCGTGTCCGATCGAGTGTATGTGGTTATTTATAGGTACGTCCAATTGTAAATCTCTATATTAAATTAACGAACTATCATTCAATTAAACAAATATAAAGTCCATTAATAGCCCATAGTCTAATTTCTACAAGTGTCTGTCTTTTGTCCAAACCCCAATTATGGTACAAAGCCCAATAACCCCGTCTTTAATATTTAGCCCAACATCACAATTACTTCGGCTTAAATAAGCATAATAATAACTTAGCTACGAGACATTAATTTAAAAAGGTTGAACATAACTTACAATGAGTATTAATAGCGTAGTGTTACACGGACAGAATTTCGACTTACAAACTTAAAACATTCGCCACTATAACCTTATTATTATTAATCTTAAATTAAAATTAAAATTATAAAATATATATATATATATATATATATATATATATATATATATATATATATATATATATATATATATATATATATATATATATATATATGTTGAGAGAGTGCAGAGAAAAGAAAGAAAAAGATGTGTTTATTTCGTCCGAAAATGCTTCAATTTATAGATGTGGCCAGACTTTGGGTGCCATGCGATCGCATGGGATTAACTCTTCCTGGCCATGTGATCGCATGGCCTGCTTTTCCAGCTCATGTACTTTTGTTTTTTTATTTATCGACGGTTTTTAATATAAATATAATATATAAATAATTTATAGAATTATTTATATATTATATTATATTCGTGTGCATAGTTGACTTGTAATTTTAGCTCCGTTGCATTACGCGTTGATAGTTGGTTCATGTCCCTGTTCCGGATTTTTGAACGTCCTTTCGTACTATTTAATATCTTGTACTTTGCGTTTTGCGGCTCATACTCTTGTAACTTTTAGACGTTTCTCATCAATAAATTGAACCACTTGGATTGTACTTTATACTTTTTAGCGTTTTGGTCATTTGCATCTTTAATTCGTCGATTCTGTCTTTTATCTTCACCTTTTAATATTTAAACGAATATCACTTGTAAATAGAACAATTTCAACTAAAAGCTTGTCTTTCTTGAAGGATAATGCTATGAAATATGTGTTCGTTTTTAGCATTATCAAATATTCCCACACTTGAGCGTTGCTTGTCCTCAAGCAATATAGAACTTGAATATAACTTTACTAGAATCACTTCTTTATTCTTCACACTTTGTACATCAGTGATTTTAATACGGCGGTATGAACAATGATAGTAACGATGTGGTTTACAGTCCCACATGACTATGAAAATTTAGATCCTTTAAGGAAATTGGATCTTTATGAAAACTTTTGATCTTTTGAAAATTCAATCTAGCTTTTACCCTAGATAAGTTTTCCGGAATAACCCTTCACCGATGTTTGCAAATTGTTTTGGTGGGTTTTGTGGGTTTCAGATTTAAAATTTTTAGCTTAAAACTTATGGTTTTGTGTCACCCACTTGCTAACCTTGTATTGGAAAAGCAACATGTCTAGTTTACTTGCTCCATATATTACCTTTTGGTAAACTACCGTCCGGTTGTAAAGGAAAGCGTTGAACAAGCAACTGTTGAGGCAATGTCCCGTGACATGCTTTTAATTATGGTCTATATCGTGTCGGATGCAATTACTATCCTTTGTAGGAGCAATAGTAAAGATCACCCTATAGTTTTTCGGTCTGGCACAACGTCCTGTCTTCGACCATGCTATGCAACCACCGTACTTACGATTGACACCCGATTTGGTTCAGGTGACCTAATGAATTCCAGGTGAATTCCTGGGATTTTACGTTCAATGGTAATGAACGCATTGAAAATAGGGTTTCAGAAAATAAATTGGTTTGTAATTTGATCAAAATATTTTCTCGTTCAAGCTCGAGTTTAGATATCATTGTATTCCATGAGTTTGTAATTATCAATCTTTAAGGTCAATCTCAAGGATTGAGTAATATCAGGCTTAAAAGCTGATTTTTGATCTTTAAGGAGATTATTCTTTCTGGGGATCTGATTCATTAGTCTTATAAGCTAATTTGCACGGTGCCCCCCCCATTGTACGAGACAGATCCTCTCATGGTTAGGATAAGTCTGACCACTTGGCGACCCTGTTTAATGCTGAGGTCCGTGGATTTCCAGCTGATTTTTGAGAAAACTTTTCAAGGTTTTTTGTAGACTCTACAACTGGTCTGGACGACAACTTCCTGACCTAAATCAAGAAGCGCGTGTCTTTTTCTCGAAAGACTTTACTTCCTTTTAAATTCTATTACAATAAACTGGGTAAAACTTGATTAAAATTGTCCAAAACAAAAGTATCTTCACTTATTTGTACAAAAATATGTGATATATGTTTTAAATAACTTGGTAAATTTTTCTCACACTTGACTTTTATTTTCCTTTCTTTTCCTTTTTATTCTCCTCTATTCCATTTTAAATGAATTCAAGCATTTTGGGTTGTTTCTCAATTTATGTCCTTTTCGAGGTAACAATAATTTCGGTGTTAACACCTAGTTTTATCGTTCATAAATAAGTATAAACATGATTTTGAATTCATTTATTTGAAAATTTTTAAAAATTTTACTGGAACTGGGTAGTCAGTATATAAGACTAGGGCTGTTCTTTATTATCAGAGAGCACTAGATTCTAATACAACTACTGCGTTACTAGTATTTTTAACGGTGGCTATTAAACTGTGACGCCCCGTACTAAATCATCATGTACGGACCATCATCAACAGGATCATTACAAGGTTAAGTACTATATGCGTTTTCAAAACAGAGTTGTATTCATTAAATAAAGTGACGTCATAACAAACGTCGAATGGTTTTACAATTCAAAAGTATGCTTCACTAAGTAGAAGCATTAAATAAGTGTACGTGACCACAAGGGCCGTTACATAACATAGTTTCAAAAGCAAATAAGTTTGAATGCAAGATAAGTAGTCATGTGATAACAACTCTAAGCAGCGGGTTCTACAGCACGACTAGTATGATAGCGGAAGCGACTTCAAGCACCTGAGAAATACACGCTTAAAAAGGTCAACACAAAGGTTGGTGAGCTATAGTTTAAGTATAACAGTAATGTAAGTAGGCCACGAGATTTCAGTGCTACAACGAGCGTTCAAAAGTATGTAAAAGTATATGCTTAACCGCGGGCACCCGGTAACTAACTTAACGTTTATGTACCCCCTGAAAGTGCACATGGCAAGTGCGTATAACCTCGAAGTATTAAACACTCGTTAAATGCTAGCGCGACTAGCTCGAGTGGGGATGTCAAACCCTATGGATCCATATCTAAGATTCGCGTTCACAGTTCAAAAACCAATGATTAAACGTTACCGAGCTAAAGGGAATGTTTCTGCCGTTATATAACCCACACATATATAAAGTTTAAGTACTCGTGCCTATTATGTAAAACATAAAATGCGCATGTATTCTCAGTTCCCAAAATAAGTTAAAGTAAAAAGGGAAAGCTATAACTCACAATGATAAGTAGCGGTAAAATAGTAGTAATGTAGAGTCGGGAAAGTGTGCAAGTAATCGGTCCAAAAGTCCTCAACCTAAGTCAAATAGTACCAAGTCAGTAGCTTGTCTTAAAAGGTTTATAAATATGTAAATAAGGTCATAAGGGTCATCATCAATCATCATCAAACGAAAGGTATAGGTATGTTTTGTTCATAAAAGAAGTTTTAAAACAAAGGCTGACTTCGGTCAGTCACCACGGTCTCTATACCTACTGAAATAAGGTGAGACCAGTGGCCATGGCTCCGTCTATGAGTCCCTTAAGGGTGGTAAAAATCTCAGAAGCAAACTCGTCTTATTTTGACCGTGGCGACGGTTTAAGTGCGAGTAGGTCAGAATTTTCTGCACAACGTTAAAGGACCTAGTGACGATCGGAGGGCCATAAATCCTAAATCGTAACTCGTATTAAGACGAGTCCTAAACGAAAAATTATCTAATAGAACAGAGCTAACTGAATATCACAGTTAAAGTAGCCCAGGTGTTCGGGTCTGACTCAGAAAACAGTAAACAGAAAACAGAAACAGGAAACAGAAAAGTAAATGGACCTAGTGACGATCGGAGGGCCATAGACTCTAAACCGTAACTCGTATGAAGACGAGTCTTATATGAAAAGTTATCTACTCGAAAAGTCATATCTAAAAATCAAGGTTAGATCAGCCCAGACCTACTGGTCAGTTACAAATTCAGCTGATCAGAAAGTTGGACAGAAACAGTAAGTTTTAAATGGATTCCGGTGGTTTGGTGCTTGATGCTCATCACGCTTCTCATCCTTGATGCATATAGCTTCAAGTGCACAACTCGTTGATGTGTTAGGATCATCTTGACCAAGGTTTGACCATCATAATCCTTGTGTGAGTCTATGATATGAAGCACAACTCACTTTAGAGTTGCATGAAGTTTGATGAACCAAAGTTGCATCAAGGTCATAGATTCAACACATGCATGCAATGTAAAAGTAATATTGAACTATAAATTTGAAAATAAACTAATTACACAAGTAGTAAGTTCATGGGTTTCATACTTTTAAAGATTCAAGCCTAAGTCTTGATCTTTAGAAAGTAAACTTTTAAGTTTACTTCATGAACACAAGTATGATTTTAGAACTTATGAACTTACAATCTTTTAACAAATATGTAGAACATAAACTAGGGAGTTTAGCTCTTGCATGTTCTTGTATGAACAAGGTAAATGAAGAATCAAACTAGAAAGTTTGCTTCTTAGTAAATAGTATGTAACAACAAAGACTAGTATCCAAAACAACAATAAGCAAGTAACAATAACAAGAACAAGTAACAACAATTAAATGATGATGATTAAAGGGGTGTTTTGGTTCGGTTTTAGCAAGGGGAAAGAAGAGAGAAAAGTTGCTCATGATACTTACAAGAAGGAGAGAAAAGTGAGAGAGAATGCAATGCAAGTAGTGTGTGTTTTGAGAATGAGAGGAATGCAAGTAAACTAGTAATAAGTAGTCAAAGAAATTTGAAACCAAAACAAGCTCCAAGGCCACTTTGGCCGTGAGCCTAGGGTGCCACAAAGGGGGGAATCATTTGCTACTTTTAAGACTTGGAATAAGTGTGTTGGCTAAATAAGTTAAATGCATGGAGATGTGGTTTGCATGTTTGAAGTAGCATGTCCCCCATTAAGCTATTTAATACATATTTAATCTTAACATTTTACTAGCACATAAGTGGGCTTACATGTTCACTAAGGGTGAGTAGGGTGGGCTCTTTTAAGTCCATTAACACAAATAAGGCCCAAGTTCCATTGATTTACAAATTAATCCAACAAGAGCCCAAGTAATTAATTAGTAGCCATAATTAATTAAAATAATTAATAAAATTAATTATGAATGTAAATAATACTTGGAATTATTATTCGTGCAAGTTCCGGGTGTCACAAAGACGTTTCGGGCAATTAAAGAATCAAGTACGGGCAATCATGGCAACAAGTAAATGTAATAACATACATTCGTTTAATCATACGTATTAATAATAATAATTATTAATAAAATAATGTTGGAAAGTCCAGGGTCGTTACATTACCCACCTGTTAAAGAAAATTTCGTCCCGAAATTTTAAGCTGAATCTGAAGGTGATGGCGGAGGTGGGAACAGGTGAGGATACTTCTGTCTCATGCGGTCCTCTCGTTCCCAAGTAAACTCAGGTCCTCGTTTGGAATTCCATCGAACTCGGACGATCGGAATCCTATTGTGTTTCAACTCCTTGACTTCTTTTTCCATGATTTCAACGGGCTCTTCCACAAAGTGGAGTTTGTCATCGATAGTAAGTTCTTCCAATGGTATGATAAGTTCAGGTAGAGCAAGACACTTCTTCAAGTTTGACACGTGGAAGGTAGGATGAACTGAACTCAATTGTGCTGGAAGATCAAGACGATAAGCAACGGGTCCAACACGTTCCAAAATTTCAAAAGGACCAATGTACCGCGGGTTTAACTTTTCGCGCTTCCCAAAACGAATCACACCCTTCCAAGGTGCAACCTTCAACATAACACGATCACCAACGTTGAATTCAAAGTCTTTACATTTAAGATCAGCATAACTCTTTTGGCGGTCACGGGCTACCTTGAGTCTGTTTTGAATCTGAGCAATCTTTTCTGATGTTTCATGGACTATCTCGGGCCCGGTGAGTTGCACTTCACCTAGTTCGGCCCAACAAAGAGGAGAACGGCACTTGCGGCCATACAATGCTTCAAAAGGTGCAGCTTTAATGCTCGAGTGATAACTGTTGTTGTAAGAGAATTCGGCGAGTGGCAAATGCCTTTCCCAGACCTTTCCAAAATCAATAACACATGCACGTAGCATGTCCTCCAAGGTTTGAATTGTTCGTTCACTTTGCCCGTCAGTCTGAGGGTGATATGCAGTGCTCATGTCAAGACGTGTTCCCATGGCTTCTTGCAAAGAACGCCAAAATCTAGAAGCAAATCGAGGATCGCGATCGAAGATGATCGATAAGGGTATACCGTGTCGTGATACAACCTCTTTAATATAAAGTTGAGCAAGTCTCTCCATTGTATCGGTTTCTTTCATTGCTAAGAAATGTGCGGTCTTGGTAAGACGGTCAACAATAACCCAAATGGTATCGTATCCGCCCACTGTCTTTGGCAGTTTGGTGATAAAGTCCATAGTTATCATCTCCCACTTCCATTGTGGGATTTCCGGCTGTTGAAGTAACCCAGAAGGTTTTTGATGCTCGGCTTTAACCTTTGAGCAAGTCAAACACTTACTAACATAAGCTGCAACGTCTTTCTTGAGATTCGGCCACCAATATTGTTCTTTAATATCATGGTACATCTTGCCCGCTCCGGGATGAATCGAATATCTCGACTTGTGAGCTTCATCCAATATGAGGCTCCGTAAGTCTCCATAGCGTGGTACCCAAATTCTTCCGGCATAACATCGGAGTCCGGATTCTCTAACCTCGAATTTAGAGACGAGAATGTTCAAATATTCATATCGTAAGTGCTTCTCTATGAGAGCCTGTTCTTGGGCTGCTCGGATTTGGTTCTGGAGATTGGAATGAATCGTGATGTTCAATGCTCGAACGCGAAGAGGTGCCGATCTCTCCTTTCGGCTTAAGGCGTCAACAACAACGTTGGCCTTACTCGGATGATAGCGAAGTTCACACTTGTAATCATTTAGCGTCTCAATCCACCTTCGTTGTCTCATATTCAAATGTTTCTGATCGAATATATGCTGGAGACTCTTGTGATCGGTGAAGATAGTGCATTTAGTTTCATAAAGGTAGTGCCTCCACAATTTGAGCGCGAAGACAACGGCTCCAAGTTCAAGATCGTGTGTAGTATAGTTTCGTTCGTGGATCTTAAGTTGACGAGAAGCATAGGCGATGACCTTCGTGCGATGCATAAGCACACAACCATAACCAGTTTTCGAGGCGTCGCAGTAAACAACAAAATCGTCATTACCTTCAGGAAGTGATAGGATAGGCGCGGTGGTTAACTTCCGTTTCAAGAATTGAAACGCTTTCTCTTGCTCGTCTCCCCAAACAAATTTCTTTCCTTTGTGAGTGAGTGCGGTTAGCGGACGTGAAATCAGAGAGAAACCTTCGATAAACCTTCGGTAATAACCGGCAAGGCCCAAAAATTGGCGGATGTGGGTCGGAGTAGTGGAGGTCTCCCACTTGCTGATAGCTTCGATCTTGGCGGGATCAACTTTGATGCCCTGGTCACTCACAACATGACCCAAAAACTGAACTTCCTTCAACCAGAATTCACACTTGGAAAACTTTGCGTAAAGTTGCTCACGTCTCAAAAGTTCAAGTACTAATCGGAGATGATGCTCGTGTTCTTCTTCGCTCTTAGAGTAGATGAGGATATCATCTATGAAGACTATAACAAATTTGTCCAAGTACGGCTTGCAAACACGATTCATAAGGTCCATAAATACAGCAGGTGCATTGGTCAGACCGAATGGCATTACAAGAAACTCATAATGTCCGTAGCGGGTTCTAAATGCAGTTTTCATCACGTCACTTTCCTTCACCCTCAACTGGTGATAGCCGGACCGTAAATCGATCTTTGAGTAAACACACGATCCTTGCAGTTGGTCAAAAAGATCGTCAATTCGTGGGAGAGGATATCGATTCTTGATTGTTAATTTGTTGAGCTCACGGTAGTCGATACACATTCAGAAGGATCCATCCTTCTTCTTTACAAACAACACAGGCGCGCCCCACGGCGAAGAACTCGGTTGAATAAACCCTCGATCAAGTAACTCTTGTAGCTGGCTTTGCAATTCTTGCATCTCGGAAGGTGCAAGTCTATAGGGTGCGCGAGCTACAGGTGCAGCTCCTGGCACTAAGTCGATTTGAAATTCTACTGCCCTCGGTGGCGGTAATCCAGGAAATTCTTCGGGAAAGACATCGGAGAACTCGTTCACAATACGCACATCTTCTACTTTCTTCTCCTCGGTTCCTACGGTTTTCACATGAGCTAGGACAGCAAATCGTCCCTTCTTCATGATCTTTTGCGCCTTCACGCAACTAATGAGGTTCAGTTGAGAGCTACATCTCTCCCCATAAATGATCAATGGCTCGTCATCTCCTTGCGGTATGCGGAGTGCTTTATCTCCACAAATAATCTCGGCCCTTATCTTAGTTAGCCAGTCCATGCCAACAATAACGTCAAAACTCCCCAACTTAATGGGTATCAAGTCTATCTCAAAGTATACCCCGGCTATGTTGATAATAGCCCCTCTGCCAATTTGGTCAACTTTTTCACGTTTTCCGTTGGCTACCTCGACAAGCATACTTTCCTTTAAAGGAACTAACGACCAATCTAACTTATCACAAAAATGTCTACACACATAGCTCCTATCGGCACCAGTATCAAATAGGACAGAAGCTAAAAGATTGTTGATTTCGAATATACCTGTCACCAAGTCGGGGTTGTCACGTGCGTCCCTTGCATTAACATTGAAGGCTCTAGCACGTGGTGGTCCGCCATCTTTACGCTTGTTTGGGCACTCGTTTCTGAAATGGCCCGTCTTCCCGCATTCATAACACTTCTTAGGCCCATTGTGGTTGTGGTTTGGCTTCACATTCAATGTAGTAATCTTGCAATCCTTGCCAACATGCCCGGTCCGTTGGCACTTCTCACAAACAACATTACAATACCCGGTGTGGTGCTTGTAGCACCTCTTGCATTGTGGTAGGGTTCCCTTGTAGTTCGGGTTAGAGCTTGTGCCGGGGTTGGTGTTGTTGTTTTGCCTGAAACCTTCATGTCGCTTCACTGGGTTTTGATCATAGTTTCTACCTCGGTTGTTGTTGTTGTGGTTGTTGTCCCATTTCCTCTTCTCGCCACTACCAGTTTCAAGCTTAGCCTTCTCCGGCTCGTCAAGGATGATTTGATTCAAGAGAGTATGCGCCATGCGCATTGCTTCGGGAACACTTGGTGGCTTGGATGAGGTAACATTGCCCTTGATGGACTTAGGAAGTCCCGAGAAGTATTTTTCCAAGCGCTTAAATTCGGGGGTGACCATGGTCGGGCACATAAGAGCCAACTCCAAAAACCTACGATTGTAACTGTTAAGGTCGTTCCCTACGGTCTTCAATTGCATAAATTCAATTTCCATCTTTTGGATTTCGGTCCTCGGACAGTATTCCTCGATCATAGCATATTTAAATTCTTCCCAAGGCGTAGCATACGCCTCATCAATTCCTTGCGCTTGGGCCATGGTATTCCACCATGTAAGCGCACCATCGGAAAGCGTGCAAGATGCAAATTTCGTTTTGTTAGCCTCAGAGCAATTGCTAACCCTGAATACCGATTCTAACTTTTCGAACCATCTTGTGAGACCGACTGGTCCCTCAGTGCCACTGAAGTAGTGCGGCTTACAGCTTTGGAATTCCTTATATGTACACCCAATTTGGAAGGGTGGAACAACCGGTGGTGGTGGTGGTGGAGCTTGGGGTTGCCTTTCAGCTAGAGCAGCAGCAACACGCTCGTTAATCATTTCCTCAATTTGTGATGCGGTAGGGGTTGATCTCCCGTTGGCCATGATGTTCTAAACAAACATTTTGACTCAAGTCAAAATCCAGTATGCAAATAATAATAATATAGTGTATAACAATCAACATGAAAACAGCACAATACATGTTGATTAAGTAACGCAAGCAGATATAAGTACCACAAAACCATGATAATGTAAATAGAACACTTGTGCAAAAAGTAAACAACACAAATTTCCATTCATTAAAGATAATAAGTTCCATACATTACAATAAGTTCGTACGATACATAAGTGAAATATGAAATTCCAAAAGAGATTACAATACATAATCTAATACAAAGTCCTACGGTGATGGTGGGTGCAAGATGTCCAAAACCTGAGCCAACTGCTCCTCAAGCTCAGTAACTCGGGCCTGAAGAATCTCAATCTCCCGCCTCAGTCCCTCATTAGAGGAAGATGGTGGGGCAGGTGGTGCTGACGGTGCAGGTGGTGCTGGTGGTGCTGAAGTAGATGGTCCGGCTCTGGGTGGAGATGGTAATATCAGTGGGTCAGCAGGGTACGGCACCAGCCGTTTACGAGCAGTAATCCTCTGACGCCGACCAAAAGCGTCAGTGATAGTACGACCCGGAATAATGCCAGCGAAGCGATACCGCTTCTTCGGCGGGGTAGAGGGTGCCTGAATCGGTCTGTCAGCGGGATCCTCCTCATCACTGGAGTCATCAGATGAGGTGTCGTCTGAAGGAGCATCGGTGGAAGACCCGTCGTCTAAATCATGTGGTGGTGACACGGGTGGCTCAACTGGATATCCGAAGGCGGCCAACATCTGTCGGTGTCGGCCTGGCGTAATCACGGCTAGGTATCCGTCGGGAGTGCGTCGGCAGGGAGTGCGCCAGTGATTATGAAAAGGACCTTCCCCGAACTCCGCGGGGATCTCCATACCACCAATGCGATCCAGTTGCCTCGGGGGTCTGGAAGAAGACGCTGGGGCAGGTGCACTAGAGCTAGCTCCGGAAGTGGAAGCGCCGGGATCGCCAGTGGGTGTCGGGGCCGGAATATCGGCAGCAGCAGCAGCAGCAGCAGGTGTAGCAGTAGGTGGGACAACGGGGTCTGAGCCTGTACTGCCCGGAATGCTAGCAGGTGGAACGTCCGACATCTGAACAAGGAAAAATAAATTTTTCCATGTCAGTAAGTCATAAAGCATGCAAATGATTGGCCAATAGTTTAAATCATGTATAACAGTAACTAGCATGGCAATAACAGCAAATCGTATGAAAGTAGCATGCAATTGAAAGCAAATAATAGCATGCAGTAGTGAAAACATGTAGTAACATACGGCATATAGCAGTAAAGGTAAGCAGCAACATGTAGTAAACACAGCGGAAACAAGTAAACTAGCAAGTTGTAGATTAGTCCTATTAGTGAATCCTACTCGGGTCGGTCTTAGACTCACTAATGCATCCTAATTCCCTACAACCAACGCTCTGATACCAAATGTGACGCCCCGTACTAAATCATCATGTACGGACCATCATCAACAGGATCATTACAAGGTTAAGTACTATATGCGTTTTCAAAACAGAGTTGTATTCATTAAATAAAGTGACGTCATAACAAACGTCGAATGGTTTTACAATTCAAAAGTATGCTTCACTAAGTAGAAGCATTAAATAAGTGTACGTGACCACAAGGGCCGTTACATAACATAGTTTCAAAAGCAAATAAGTTTGAATGCAAGATAAGTAGTCATGTGATAACAACTCTAAGCAGCGGGTTCTACAGCACGACTAGTATGATAGCGGAAGCGACTTCAAGCACCTGAGAAATACACGCTTAAAAAGGTCAACACAAAGGTTGGTGAGCTATAGTTTAAGTATAACAATAATGTAAGTAGGCCACGAGATTTCAGTGCTACAACGAGCGTTCAAAAGTATGTAAAAGTATATGCTTAACCGCGGGCACCCGGTAACTAACTTAACGTTTATGTACCCCCTGAAAGTGCACATGGCAAGTGCGTATAACCTCGAAGTATTAAACACTCGTTAAATGCTAGCGCGACTAGCCCGAGTGGGGATGTCAAACCCTATGGATCCATATCTAAGATTCGCGTTCACAGTTCAAAAACCAATGATTAAACGTTACCGAGCTAAAGGGAATGTTTCTGCCGTTATATAACCCACACATATATAAAGTTTAAGTACTCGTGCCTATTATGTAAAACATAAAATGCGCATGTATTCTCAGTTCCCAAAATAAGTTAAAGTAAAAAGGGAAAGCTATAACTCACAATGATAAGTAGCGGTAAAATAGTAGTAATGTAGAGTCGGGAAAGTGTGCAAGTAATCGGTTCAAAAGTCCTCAACCTAAGTAAAATAGTACCAATTCAGTAGCTTGTCTTAAAAGGTTTATAAGTATGTAAATAAGGTCATAAGGGTCATCATAAATCATCATCAAACGAAAGGTATAGGTATGTTTTGTTCATAAAAGAAGTTTTAAAACAAAGGCTGACTTCGGTCAGTCACCACGGTCTCTATACCTACTGAAATAAGGTGAGACCAGTGGCCATGGCTCCGTCTATGAGTCCCTTAAGGGTGGTAAAAATCTCAGAAGCAAACTCGTCTTATTTTGACCGTGGCGACGGTTTAAGTGCGAGTAGGTCAGAATTTTCTGCACAACGTTAAAGGACCTAGTGACGATCGGAGGGCCATAAATCCTAAATCGTAACTCGTATTAAGACGAGTCCTAAACGAAAAATTATCTAATCGAACAGAGCTAACTGAATATCACAGTTACAGTAGCCCAGGTTTTCGGGTCTGACTCAGAAAACAGTAAACAGAAAACAGAAACAGGAAACAGAAAAGTAAATGGACCTAGTGACGATCGGAGGGCCATAGACTCTAAACCGTAACTCGTATGAAGACGAGTCTTATATGAAAAGTTATCTACTCGAAAAGTCATATCTAAAAATCAAGGTTAGATCAGCCCAGACCTACTGGTCAGTTACAAATTCAGCTGATCAGAAAGTTGGACAGAAACAGTAAGTTTTAAATGGATTCCGGTGGTTTGGTGCTTGATGCTCATCACGGTTCTCATCCTTGATGCATATAGCTTCAAGTGCACAACTCGTTGATGTGTTAGCATCATCTTGACCAAGGTTTGACCATCATAATCCTTGTGTGAGTCTATGATATGAAGCACAACTCACTTTAGAGTTGCATGAAGTTTGATGAACCAAAGTTGCATCAAGGTCATAGATTCAACACATGCATGCAATGTAAAAGTAATATTGAACTATAAATTTGAAAATAAACTAATTACACAAGTAGTAAGTTCATGGGTTTCATACTTTTAAAGATTCAAGCCTAAGTCTTGATCTTTAGAAAGTAAACTTTTAAGTTTACTTCATGAACACAAGTATGATTTTAGAACTTATGAACTTACAATCTTTTAACAAATATGTAGAACATAAACTAGGGAGTTTAGCTCTTGCATGTTCTTGTATGAACAAGGTAAATGAAGAATCAAACTAGAAAGTTTGCTTCTTAGTAAATAGTATGTAACAACAAAGACTAGTATCCAAAACAACAATAAGCAAGTAACAATAACAAGAACAAGTAACAACAATTAAATGATGATGATTAAAGGGGTGTTTTGGTTCGGTTTTAGCAAGGGGAAAGAAGAGAGAAAAGTTGCTCATGATACTTACAAGAAGGAGAGAAAAGTGAGAGAGAATGCAATGCAAGTAGTGTGTGTTTTGAGAATGAGAGGAATGCAAGTAAACTAGTAATAAGTAGTCAAAGAAATTTGAAACCAAAACAAGCTCCAAGGCCACTTTGGCCATGAGCCTAGGGTGCCACAAAGGGGGGAATCATTTGCTACTTTTAATACTTGGAATAAGTGTGTTGGCTAAATAAGTTAAATGCATGGAGATGTGGTTTGCATGTTTGAAGTAGCATGTCCCCCATTAAGCTATTTAATACATATTTAATCTTAACATTTTACTAGCACATAAGTGGGCTTACATGTTCACTAAGGGTGAGTAGGGTGGGCTCTTTTAAGTCCATTAACACAAATAAGGCCCAAGTTCCATTGATTTACAAATTAATCCAACAAGAGCCCAAGTAATTAATTAGTAGCCATAATTAATTAAAATAATTAATAAAATTAATTATGAATGTAAATAATACTTGGAATTATTATTCGTGCAAGTTCCGGGTGTCACAAAGACGTTTCGGGCAATTAAAGAATCAAGTACGGGCAATCATGGCAACAAGTAAATGTAATAACATACATTCGTTTAATCATACGTATTAATAATAATAATTATTAATAAAATAATGTTGGAAAGTCCAGGGTCGTTACTTCATAAATAAGTATAAACATGATTTTGAATTCATTTATTTGAAAATTTTTAAAAATTTTACTGGAACTGGGTAGTCAGTATATAAGACTAGGGCTGTTCTTTATTATCAGAGAGCACTAGATTCTAATACAACTACTGCGTTACTAGTATTTTTAACGGTGGCTATTAAACCAAGTGTATAAGTCAAAAAAATTTAAAACCGAAAGAATTTTAATCCCTTCCCACACTTAAGATCTTGCAATGCCCTCATTTGCAAGAAATCAATAGCAATTTAAATTATTGAGGGTGATTAGCGTAGTAAAATGATTAAATTTTACCAAAGTTTCCAAACATATTGTTGTTTATGTTGAATGATAAATGGTGCACATCATTTGTTCATTCCGTCTGTTGTTACATCACACTTGTTTTTTGTTTTGTCGTCAAAATTAATAGCTTTTGCTGAACTTAATGCCAGTCTTTGAAAATGCGCTGTTTTACCCTGTTGTGTACATGAGATAAAATACATACAATACGAATATAAACATGCATGGTAATTTAAAATGGGACTTAATATCCCACTTTCAAATTACAAAAATGAAATATTAGTATTAAATAATAAACATATTAAACATTACATTAAAGTATCAAAATGTTAAAATAGATAAAAATAATAAAAGAGAAGACATCACCAATGGAACACTATTGATTTAGATAGGGGTTCCAGTTCATATCGTCGTTTGGGTTCCATGGTTAGTGATAGGTGTTCTGGTATGCTTGATTGGGATCGTACAAGTCATAGGGTGGTCGCATGTCAGGATGATGCGGTGGATAGTAAGCAGGCTGAGTCGGGATGTAGTTATTTAGTACCTGATATGATAGCTGGCTCATGATTTGGTGCTGATGAACTTGCCAGCTATCATGTTGGCATTGCCTGGAAGTCTCATACTCATTCGCGGCTTGCCACTGCTCATACCGACGATGCCTATCCTCATTAGTCATTTCTACCTCATCTATACGCTGGAAAACGTCAATAGCACTATCCCTAATGACATCCCTAATGTCATCCGCTTCCTCTATCTCATCATCCGAACCCCTCTCTACCTGTGGATGGCGGCCCTGATACGGTATTGCCTTATTGCGTCTCCTAGTCAATACCTTTGCACCTTGATAGACTTGCAAACCTAAAGTCTCATCCTGTTCCCTACATACCATCATCGGACCCCCTTGATCCCTATCTACACCTAAATACTCTCCAATGAGAGTAACAAAAATGCCTCCTCCTATTATTCCCCTTCCTGTATTCCTTCCACCATTTTGGACAGATAAAAACCAACACAGTAGGGGATATTAACAAAGCTTCTAGTGTTTTGAATGCACTTAAGGTAAAATAAATCGTGTAGGGTCATTTTCTCCTTGTTGTTACCTCTTTGTGTAATCGAGTTTGCTAAGAATCTATGTATTATACGAAGCTCGGCTTTATTAATATCTAAATAGGAGTGTCTTCCTCCCCGCGTAAACACATTAAAATTTGACATACGCCTCCAGATAGCGTTAGCGTCAAAATTTCTATCTACCCGCTCACCATGATAAATCAAATTTGTACAATCAGGTGATAGTAATTCAGCGGGAGTGTAAATCTGTAAAGCCCTGGCCATGTCCAGCATGGACATCCTGTACATCCTACGGCCAAGTAAAAATCTAAGAAAACTTTTATCGTCTAACCTATCTACATCCTTATTAAAAGCTATAGTACTCATTAGCTCAACATACCACTCCTTATATACAGGCCTACGAGTGGTAAATGAACGTTCCCAATCGGAAAAAGAAGAGCTGCCATACCTTTGGATTAGATGCTACCTAACTGGGTTAGCTAGGTGGACCCTTTCCAAAGACTCCCAATCTATTACCCTTGGTACTTCTACATTTTTGGTCCAACGCTTAAATTTGTTACTTTGGTATGTCGGGTAATCTCTCCAACTTCTATCAATTCTTAAATTGGGATGCAACTGTTCTTCATGAATTGTTAGGTGTTCTATTATATGGTGAACTGGAAATACTACGTAGGCAATAAAAAATTGTGGCTCCGGCTCATAGTATGGCACGTGTTGATCATAATGTTGTTGTTGTTCAGGTTGTTGTTCCGGTTCGTGATATTGCATCTCTGGATGTGGTTCCGGATCAGGTTACCTAGACGATGATGCACCGTCCGTATCTGTATTTCTCTGCAAAACACATTAAACACAAAATTTGTGCATCCAAATATGCATTAGTGTTAGCAAAATAACAAATTAAAACAATTACAATAACATGTTTATTCCATATTAAATTTATACTCATTTTCATATTTTTATCAATTCTACACTTTTTCAAATAAGCATATATGAAAGTGTTTACAAAGTTCATAAGCTTTTATCTCAAATAACATGTCAAAATAATCATTACTGGCAATTAAACAAGTTTCAAATGGCATTTATAACAAATTAATCAAGTTCATGAATTTTAGACTTAAAAAGTCTACTTTAATTATCAAAAATCATGTTTAGGATCAATGTTTGGATCATTTAGCTACCTAAACATGTTACACTACTTAATTTAGCAATAATTCATGACAAAAATTGGCCATAACCTGTTTATATCAAAATGCCCCAAATTGCTCAAGAACACAAACCCTAGATTTCTAAAAATTTTATTTTTTGGCTTCAAATCATGTTAAATAGCATCAATCTAGGTTATACATGCATACTATACTAACAATTTAACTCTAATTACACTAGAAATTAACAAAATCAAATTATTGCAATTAATTAAAATTATCACAAAAAGTAGGAAATTGATGAGTTTAGGGGTGAAATTTTTACCTTCCTGCTTCTCCATCTGAGAAAAGACATGATTATAGCGGATTATTGCAAGAAATTTGGTGAATTTTGGTTGAAAATTGGTGATTTTGGAGAGGATTTGGGATGTATTTGCGTATGTGTGTGCGTGTAAAAATGGAGACAGAACACAGCTCGTGCTGCTTTTGGCACCTGACCAGTTTTCCCAGCCCATGCGATCGCATGGGTTGGCTGTGTAAACCCCATGCGATCGCATGGGGTCTGATTTTTTTTTTTTATGAAAACCTTTTACTTATAAAACAAAAAATGAAATAAATCTAAAATTTTGTTTTTATATTGAGTGCATTTCGGTACGTTGACCTAGTTCGTCCCTCGACAAAATTTTAAAATTTTGTCTTTTTAAAGCATTGTTTTAAAAGCTAAGGTTTTTGGATTTTTTTATGTTTTTTTGGCATACTTTAGATAAATTAAATTAAAAATAATGATAATAAAATTTCTCGTCCCGCCCTTGGGTAAAGCAATTTCGGTTCAACGACCTAATCTTCAACTCACAACGAATTTTAAAAATCAAATTTTTAACTTAATGAAATAAAGTACATTTTTGTTTTTAAATTCACACCAAACTTAAATTTAAAATGCATAAAATTAAAAATTCATATTAATTTTATTAATATTTTTATATATTAATTTTACAAACTTATATTGAAAATATTAATTTTTAAAATATTTAAAAACTTAATTATATTGGTTTTAAAAATTTACAATAAAAATTTAATATTAATTTAAAAACAAGGTAAAAATTAAAATTAAAAATCTTTTTGGTCTTTTATCCCACTTTAATCAATCAAATATTAACAAAAATATACGTCCCTCTTTTTGGGTAAAGTAATTTCGGCTATATTACCTAGTTTTACTCCTGTCGAATTTTTGAAATATTTTGGATTGATTGATTAAAGATATTTATAGCTTATGAATAAACGGTAAATTTCGCAGTGATGTAATAAATTTTTGTATGATATCAATAATTTCGTTTTCGCATACCTAATTTTATTGAATATCAATTTAATACTTTATAGCGAACGATTCAGCGTTTATTATCAAAAGGTTAAAAGCAATAAAATAAAAATAAAAACTGTACATACTTACCTGTGAGATAAAATTCTCAGAGACCTGCTTTAGCCGACTCATAGGAGAGTCGTGTGATTTGGTTTTCCATAGCTACATAAGCGTAACCTCGATTTTTCAATAACTTTTCTTCTAAACATATGAACGGTCCTTCTCTGCATAGAGTAACAAATTCGGTATTTGAATATGTTTGATTGTTCGAACATTTACCTTCGTGTGACCATTTTCCGCATTTATGACATCTTTCAAGGTGCCATGCTCTTCTTTTTGTTGCGGATTTTGATTTTTCTTTACCAAAATGTGTCTTATGATGATCTTTCCTGAATTCTTTCCTTACTTCGTCCATTTTGCCTCTTATGAATGATAACAGTTCACTCGGGAAGATGTTATTATTACGTTTAGTAATCATAGCTTGTAGTAGTAGACTATGGTTCAGATCAAAGGAATTCTTCATCTCGTAAAACCTAAAAGAAATAAAAATTCAGAAAGGAAGGAGAAGACTAGTTCTTTAGGGTCTGCTAGGGAAAGCCCATTCGGATTCCATTTTCGAGAACTACACGAAAACAGAAAATCTAACTCTAACACAAATACATATTACCCTTAAAAGATTCGAATCTTCCCATACTTAGTTAGCTGTGGTGTCGAAATTGTGATTAACTTCATCTTCAACTTCCATTGGATTATCTATGTAATGTTTAACTCTGTGACCATTTACTTTAAATTCAATCCCATTTGAATTTATTAACTCTACTGTTCCGTATGGGAAAACTCTTTTGACGATGAATGGTCCAGACCATCTTGATTTCAATTTTCCAGGGAATAGCTTGAATCGTGAATTGAAAAGAAGAACTCTGTCTCCTTCTTTAAATTCTTTTAAACTTCTGATTCTTTTATCATGCCATTTCTTCGTTCTTTCCTTATATATTAACGAATTTTCGTATACCTCATGTCTCAATTCTTCTAATTCGTTTAGTTGACTTAACCGTAGACGTCCGGCTTCATACAAATCAAGATTACATGTCTTCAAAGCCCAAAATGCTTTGTGCTCAATTTCTACTGGAAGGTGACATGCTTTTCCATAAACGAGTCTAAAAGGTGTGGTTCCAATTGGAGTTTTGTAGGTTGTTCTAAAAGCCCAGAGTGCATCCTCCAATTTCATGGACCATTCCTTCGGATTTGATCCTACGATTTTTTCTAGAATAAGTTTTAAAGCTCGGTTGGTATTTTCAACTTGTCCACTTGTTTGTGGATGATAAGCGGTTGAGATTTTATGAGTTACTCCATATCTTTTGAGAACTTTCTCAAGTTGATTATTACAAAAATGAGTACCCCGATCACTTATTAAAGCGTTCGGTGTTCCGAACCATGCAAAAAGACGTTTTAAAAAATTGACTACAACTCGTGCATCGTTAGTTGGGAGAGCTTGTGCTTCCGCCCATTTAGATACATAATCAATGGCAACGAGAATATAGAGATTATTATGAGACTTTGGAAATGGACCCATAAAGTCAATACCCCAAACGTCAAATATTTCAAATACTTGAATGACATTTTGTGGCATTTTATCACGTTGACTTATTTTTCCGGCCCTTTGACATGCATCACAGGATTTACAAAGAAGGTGCGCGTCTTTGAAAATTGTAGGCCAATAGAATCCAGAGTCGTAAACTTTTCTTGCTGTGTGTTGAGGCCCATAATACCCTCCTGTTGGTCCTGTGTGACAATGGTTTAAGATTTAACTAGCTTCATCTCCGAATACACATCGGAGTATTATTCCATCGGGACAACTTTTAAACAAATGTGGATCTTCCCAGAAATAGTGTTTTATATCACTAAAGAATTTCTTTCGTTTTTGGTATGACAACCCTTTTTCAAGGAATCCACATACTAAGTAGTTTGCATAGTCTGCAAACCATGGAATTTCATTATAATCGATCTTCAAAAGATATTCATCAGGAAAGTTATCTTGTATAGCCGATTCATTTAGAACTTCTAATTCGGGATTTTCAAGACGAGAAAGATGATCAGCTGCGAGATTTTCTGCTCCCTTTTTATCTTGGATTTCAATATCAAATTCTTGTAAGAGTAAGATCCAATAGATTAATCGTGGTTTGGCATCTTATTTTGAAAATAGGTATCTAAGAGCAGAATGGTCAGTATAGAGCACCGTTTTTGCTAGAATGAGATATGAACGAAATTTGTCAAAAGCAAAGACAATAGCAAAGAGTTCTTTTTCAGTAGTTGTGTAATTCGTTTGTGCTCCTTGTAACGTCTTACTAGCGTAATAAGTAGGTTGAAATCATTTTTCAATCCTTTGTCCTAAAACGGCTCCCATTACAAAATCACTTGCATCGCACATAAGTTCAAACGGTAGATTCCAATTTGGAGTTATCATGATCGGTGCATTAGTGAGTTTTTCTTTAAGAATATTAAAAGATTTGATGCATTCATCCAAAAAGATGAATGGAGCATCCTTTTCTAGGAGTTTATTCATAGGAGTGGCAATTTTAGAAAAATCTTTTATGAAACGTCGGTAAAAACCGGCATGCCCTAGAATACTACTAACTCCTCTTACATTGGTGGGATATGGAAGTTTAGCAATTACATCTACTTTAGCTCTATCCACTTCAATTCCTTCCTTTGAAATCTTATGACCAAGAACGATGCCTTCTCTAACCATGAAATGGCATTTCTCCCAATTAAGTACTAGATTTGATTGTTCGTATCTAATTAGCATTCGTTCAAGATTAACTAGACATGTTTCAAAAGTATCACCGAAGACTGAAAAGTCATCCATGAAAACTTCCATGCATTCTTCTATCATGTCGTGAAAAATCGCCATCATACACCTTTGAAAGGTTGCAGAGGTGTTGCAAAGTCCAAATGGCATGCGTTTATAAGCAAAAGTACCATAAGGGCACGTGAATTTGGTTTTCTCTTGGTCCTCGGGTGCTATTGGAATTTGAAAATATCCAGAAAAACCATCAAGAAAACAATAGTAACTATTCCCGGCTAACCTTTCCAACATTTGATCAATGAAAGGTAAGGGGAAGTGATCTTTTCTGGTGGCGTCATTTAATTTTCTATAATCAATACAAACACGCCATCCTGTTACAGTCCTAGTAGGAATAAGCTCATTTTTTTTCATTTGTGATGACAGTCATGCCACCCTTCTTAAGTACGCATTGAACTGGGCTTACCCTTGGACTATCAGAGATTGGATAAATTAAACCTGCATATAGCAGTTTCATTATTTCTTTCTTAACAACATCTTACATATTTGGATTTAGTCTTCGTTGGCATTGCATATAGGTTTTATGACCTTCTTCCATAAGGATTTTATGTGTGCAATACGAAGGACTTATGCCTTTAATGTCATGAATCTTCCATGCAATAGCTGGTTTATAAGTTTTTAGCACAGAAATGAGTTGAGATTTTTCATTTTCCGTAAGAGAAGACGATATTATTACAGGTAATTCAGATTCACCATGTAAATAAGCGTATTCCAAATGGTTTGGAAGTGGCTTTAACTCTAATATCGGTGGCTCTTCTATCGACGATTTATATCGATATCTGTCTTCTTCTTTTAGCATTTGAAGTTCTTCTGTTGTTGGTTCATATTCATTAGCCATGAGTGCAGCTAACATTTCAGCTTCATCAATTGGTTCAGTTCCTTCTCCTAAAGAACATTCTCCTGTTCCTTGTAATTCTGTAAATTCTTCTAACAATTCTGCATGTGAATCTATAGTTTGAATATAATAACATGTATCATCTGCAGATTGCGGTTGTTGCATGGCTCTATCAACAGAAAAGGTAACACTCTCGTCCTCTATACTTAGGGTCAGTTTCTTACTGAACATGTCTATTATTGCTTTAGCCGTGTTTAAGAATGGTCTTCCTAATATGAGAGAAACTCGAGAATCTTCTTCCATGTCCAGAATAACAAAATCTACTGGAAATACTAAAGTACCAACTTTAACTAGCATGTTCTCCATTATCCCTCTAGGATATTTTACTGATCGATTGGCTAGTTGTATGCTTATTCATGTTGGTTTCAATTCTCCGTGGTCTAGTTTAGCGTATAATGATTATGGCATTAAATTTATACTAGCACTTAAATCTGCCAATGCTTCTATTGAACTAAGACTACCCAGAAAACATGGAATTGTGAAACTTTCTGGATCTGAGAGTTTTTCTGGTAGTTTATTCAACAGTACTGCAGAACAATCAGCATTCTTAGTAACAGCCGAAAGTTCTTCCATTTTCATTCTATTTATGATTAGATCTTTCAGGAATTTAGCATATCTTGGCATTCCTGAAATTACATCAATGAAAGGAAGATTTACATTTATTTGTTTAAACATATCCATGAATTTGGATTGCTCGACTTCAAGTCTTTCTTTTCTCATTTTACTCGGATAAGAAAGTGGTGGTTGGTATGGTTTAACATAAGGTTTAGCCTTAACTGTGTTATCTTCATTAACCTTTTCAACTACCGGTTCTATTTCCTTCTCTTACTCAGGCTGTGGTGCCTGTGTAGAGTCATCGAAAATTACAGGTATTTCAGGTGGTTTAAGTGTAATACCACTTCTTGTGGTAATGTTTTTAGCTATTTCATTCCGGGGGTTAGCATTTGTATCACTAGGTAGACTCCCCAGTTTTCTTTCACCTATCAACCTTGCTAGGTTGCTTACTTCTTGTTCCAGATTTTGGATTGAAGCTTGTTGATTTCTAAATGCTTGAGCATTTTGTTCATTGGTTTGTTTCTGAGATGTGAAAAATTACGTTTGAGATTCAACTAGCTTCGACATCATATCTTCTAAATTTGGTTTTTTATCATCGGTTTGTGGTGGTTTATTTTTAAAAATATGTCTTTGCCGATTGCTAGGACCTTGTTGATTGTTGTATGGAACATTTCGGTTATAATTCTGATTTTGATTGTAGTTTGGTCTTGGCGGTTGATAATTACCTTGGAAATTATTTCCCGGCCTTTGGTTCATGTATGAAACATTCTCTCTTTGTTCCATTGTTTGTTCAATTCTGAAACAATCTTTTGTCAAATGTGGTCCTCCACACTGCTCACAACTAATTCGTATTGCGTGAATATCCTTAGTCATCTTTTCCATTCGTCTCTCGAAAGCATCTATCTTTGCAGAAATGGAATCAAAGTCATGGCTAGAATCGGCTCTAGCCGCTTTAGATGATCTAACGATGTCTTTTTCTTGATGCCACTCATGTGAGTGGGAAGCAGTGTTATCAATAATTTTGTAAGCTTCAGTTGCGGTTTTCTTCATAATGGAACCACCAGCTACTATATCGATGTCTTTTTGTGTAGTAATATCGTATCCTTGGTAGAATATTTGTACTATTTGATAAGTGTCTAAACCATGTTGCGGACATCCTCTCAACAACTTTCCAAATTTTGTCCACGCCTCATATAGAGTTTCATTTGCCTTTTGCGTAAACGTAACAATTTCTCCTTGAAGTCTCACGGCTTTAGATGCCGGAAAGAATTGTTAAAGAAATTTTTCAACTAAGACATCCCATGTATCAATCGCCCCTTCAGGTAACAATTCTAACCAATCTTTGGCTTCTCCCTTTAAAGTCCAGGGAAATAACATGAGATAAATCTGTTCATCCTCAACTTCTCTTATTTTGAATAGAGTACAGATCCTATTAAAGGTTCGAAGACGTTCATTTAGATCTTCCTTCGGTGCACCACTAAATTGGCATTGATTTGTTACCATGTGTAGGATTTGTCCTTTGATTTCATAATCTGGTGCATTAATGTCTGGTTGAGTAATTGCATGACCTTGGCCAGTGCGTTTAGCTCTCATTCGGTCTTCCATACTTAGAGGTTCCAGATTTTCCATGATTGAATTTGTTGAATCTGAATCACTAGAGGATTCTGATTTAATGGTTTCTTCCTCAACAATCTCTGGATGAGTGATTTGTGGTTCAGGAGGAATGATTAGTGGTTCAGGATCTCTGAATTGTCCCTGAATATCCTTCGAATTCTCAATTGTGAGGTCGGGTTCAAAAAATGGATTATCGGAAATTTGAATTGGAGTACTTGGTCGACTAGATGACGATTCTAAAGAAAAATCAACGGAGACAATGTTGGCTAGATGTCTTGATCGAGTTACAGGTGGTGAACGTATAAAAGGTGGTGAACGTTTTGCTCGGTGCATTCACTGAATATCCTATAAGTTATAAAAATAAAAATTATATAAGTTATCAAATTAATAGACTTTTCTGATTTTGCCCACGTATCGAATAGCCAATAGATGCAGCAGGTAGCCAGGACCCTTTAAATCGGAAGCCCACAACTCGCCACTAACAAATCCAACTATTACTACGAACCAGAAAATTTTGGATGTCTATCAATTTAACCGCTTAAAATAATTTTTCGTCGAAATTTAAAGATAATAAAAAAAATTCTATGTCCTAAAAACTAGAGCGTCGAGAAATAAGAAAGAAAAAGAGTGCGTCGAAAAACGTCGAAAAATAAAAGGTCGAAAAATAGAAAGAAATTAGCGCGTCAAAACATAAAAGGTACTAAATACTAAATATTAAAAATTGAGTCTAAAGGAATTAAAGCTTAAAAGGAATTCTATATCCAAAACGGCAATAACTTAATTAGGCACTAAAATCTATTAAATATTAAAGCGATAAGCGACGTTGTAAAATTCTAAAGCGTCTAAATCTTAATCTAAAGAAAAAGCACTTAAAGGATTTTACGGCAAAGCCTAAAAATCTAGAAATATAAAATAGCTACGGCAAAAACTAAGTTTAAAACTAATTACGCACGATAAATATACAAATTACGAAATAAAGAATTAAAATATACAAATTATAAAAAGATATAAAAAGTGATAAAATGACTTATTTTTATAAAAATATTATTTTTATATTATTATTTTATAAAAGTATTAAGTTTATATAATTAATAATAATATTAAAACTTAATATTACAAATTTAATTAAAACTAAAATTAAAAACTAATTAAATAATTAAAACCTAATTAGGTTAAACAATAATAATATTAATTAATTTAAAACCCTAAATCCGTAATTATGGCGTACCAGGTTTCAGCTATCAGACCTTCTCATGCGGTCGCATGAGATATAAAGGTCTGGGCCATGCGATCGTATGGGGTGTGGATCTAGGCCAGCTGATGGGCTGCTACAGTATTCTGCCCTTTTACTCTTTTATTTTTTTCTTCTGATTTTTAAATTTTTGTTTTTAATTTATAACAAAAAATAATATGTAATAAAAACTTATAAGAAAAAAAATTACTTATTAATCTTATTTTTTAACAAAAGAAAAATAAAAATATAAACTTTTTAATTTAAATACTTAAAAATATAGAAATATATAAATTTTTTATAGCGATTCGCTTATTCCCCGGCAGCTGCGCCAAAAATACTTGATGTTATGCGAGGTGTATACGAAATAGTTATATTTTTACTACGAAATACTATTAAATACGATACAATTTTACACAAGTTATTTATTTATTATTAGAGTGGATATACCTAAACTTTGCTACAACACTATAGGCAGTGTACCTAATCGTACAGTAGTGTAGTTTTTAGTAAGTCCGGTTCGTTCCGCAGGGAGCTAGCCAAGTTTAACGCTATATTTATTTTAAACTATATTTGTATCAATATATATATATAAGTAATATTATTATTATTATTAAAGGGGGGTTTTTACCGTTTAATGACCGGTTTGTCGATTTTATGTCTTAAGTTGCAATTAAAACCTAATGCAAAATATTAAATATAAATACAACTTAATTTAAAGTGTAAAGTAAATGACGATAAATAAAAATGCGATAATTAAAAGTGCGATAATTAAAAGTGCAATAAATAAAATGACAGTAAATAAAAGTACGATGAAATATGAAATAAAGGAATTATGCTTATTTAAACTTCCGTAATCATGATGTTCGACGTGTTGATTTTAGTTTATTACCATGGGTTATTTGTCCTTTGTCCTGGATTATTCGATATGTCCATATGGTTTTTTTCCATAACAGTCCATCAGTTATAAATATAAAGTGCGAGTGTCCTCGTCAAATTATCCTTATACCCGAAGTCAAATATTCCAACTAATTGAGGACTTAAACTGTAATAAGGTTTTAATACATTGTTAATGATTACACCAGAATATCGACTGCGTGTAACCAAAGCTTTTAATACTTTGTTAAAAATTACGCCAAGTGTCCTTGTACGTAATCTACCCCTGTTTTAACAAGTCCATTGACTATTAATCAATCCCCGTGTCCGGTTAAATGAACGATTATTAGTACTTATAAATATCCCGCCCATCGTGTCCGATCGAGTGTATGTGGTTATTTATAGGTACGTCCAATTGTAAATTTCTATATTAAATTAACGAACTATCAGTCAATTAAACAAATATAAAGTCCATTAATAGCCCATAGTCTAATTTTCACAAGTGTCGGTCTTTTGTCCAAACCCCAATTATGGTACAAAGCCCAATAACCCCGTCTTTAATATTTAGCCCAACATCACGATTACTTTGGCTTAAATAAGCATAATAATAACTTAGCTACGAGGCATTAATTTAAAAAGGTTGAACATAACTTACAATGAGTATTAATAGCGTAGTGTTACAAGGACAGAATTTCGACTTACAAACTAAAAACATTCGCCACTATAACCTTATTATTATTAATCTTAAATTAAAATTAAAATTATAATATATATATATATATATATATATATATATATATATATATATATATATATATATATATATATATATATATATATATATATATATATATATATATATATGTTGAGAGAGTGCAGAGAAAGGAAAGAAAAAGATTCATAGCCTTATTCTTCAATTTCCCTTCTCTTACAACTCCCTGCTGCTCCTCCTTTATTTGAGTAGTAAGGTTAGTACGAATAATTATATTCATAGCTTTTACCCGCATAGGTTCTCTGTCCTTTCTACTCAAAGCATCGGCTGAATGTCCCGTTCTTATTGATTAAAAACGTTCCATATTAATTGATTTCGTTGCGAGGTTTTGACCTCTATATGAGACGTTTTTCAAAGACTGCATTCATTTTAAAACAAACCATAACCTTTATTTCATCAATAAAGGTTTAAAAAGCTTTACGTAGATTATCAAATAATGATAATCTAAAATATCCTGTTTACACATGACCATTACATAATAGTTTACAATACAAATATGTTACAACAAAATAAGTTTCTTGAATGCAGTTTTTACACAATATCATACAAACATGGACTCCAAATCTCGTCCTTATTTAATTATGCGATAGCGGAAGCTCTTAATAATCACCTGAGAATAAACATGCTTAAAACGTCAACAAAAATGTTGGTGAGTTATAGGTTTAACCTATATATATCAAATCATAATAATAGACCACAAGATTTCATATTTCAATACACATCCCATACATAGAGATAAAAATCATTCATATGGTGAACACCTGGTAACCGACATTAACAAGATGCATATATAAGAATATCTCCATCATTCCGGGACACCCTTCGGATATGATATAAATTTCGAAGTACTAAAGCATCCGGTACTTTGAATGGGGTTTGTTAGGCCCAATAGATCTATCTTTAGGATTCGCGTCAATTAGAGTGTCTGTTCCCTAATTCTTAGATTACCAGACTTACTAAAAAGGGGCATATTCGATTTCGATAATTCAACCATAGAATGTAGTTTCACGTACTTGTGTCTATTTTGTAAATCATTTATAAAACCTGCATGTATTCTCATCCCAAAAATATTAGATTCTAAAAGTGGGACTATAACTCACTTTCACAGATTTTTACTTCGTCGGGAAGTAAGACTTGGCCACTGGTTGATTCACGAACCTATAACAATATATACATATATATCAAAGTATGTTCAAAATATATTTACAACACTTTTAGTATATTTTGATGTTTTAAGTTTATTAAGTCAGCTGTCCTCGTTAGTAACCTACAACTAGTTGTCCACAGTTAGATGTACAGAAATAAATCGATAAATATTATCTTGAATCAATCCATGACCCAGTGTATACGTATCTCAGTATTGATCACAACTCAAACTATATATATTTTGGAATCAACCTCAACCCTGTATAGCTAACTCCAACATTCACATATAGAGTGTCTATGGTTGTTCCGAAATATATATATAGATGTGTCGACATGATAGGTCGAAACATTGTATACATGTCTATGGTATCTCAAGATTACATAATATACAATACAAGTTGATTAAGTTATGGTTGGAATAGATTTGTTACCAATTTTCACGTAGCTAAAATGAGAAAAATTATCCAATCTTGTTTTACCCATAACTTCTTCATTTTAAATCCGTTTTGAGTGAATCAAATTGCTATGGTTTCATATTGAACTCTATTTTATGAATATAAAGAGAAAAAGTATAGGTTTATAGTCAAAAAAATAACTTACAAGTCGTTTTTGTAAAGGTAGTCATTTCAGTCGAAAGAACGACGTCTAGATGACCATTTTAGAAAACATACTTCCACTTTGAGTTTAACCATAATTTTTGGATATAGTTTCATGTTCATAATAAAAATCATTTTCTCAGAATAACAACTTTTAAATCAAAGTTTATCATAGTTTTTAATTAACTAACCCAAAACAGCCCGCGGTGTTACTACGACGGCGTAAATCCGGTTTTACGGTGTTTTTCGTGTTTCCAGGTTTTAAATCATTAAGTTAGCATATCATATAGATATAGAACATGTGTTTAGTTGATTTTAAAAGTCAAGTTAGAAGGATTAACTTTTGTTTGCGAACAAGTTTAGAATTAACTAAACTATGTTCTAGTGATTACAAGTTTAAACCTTCGAATAAGATAGCTTTATATGTATGAATCGAATGATGTTATGAACATCATTACTACCTTAAGTTCCTTGGATAAACCTACTGGAAAAGAGAAAAATGGATCTAGCTTCAACGGATCCTTGGATGGCTCGAAGTTCTTGAAGCAGAATCATGACACGAAAAGAAGTTCAAGTAAGATCATCACTTGAAATAAGATTGTTATAGTTATAGAAATTGAACCAAAGTTTGAATATGATTATTACCTTGTATTAGAATGATAACCTACTGTAAGAAACAAAGATTTCTTGAGGTTGGATGATCACCTTACAAGATTGGAAGTGAGCTAGCAAACTTGAAAGTATTCTTCATTTTATGTAACTAGAACTTGTAAAATATATGAAGAACACTTAGAACTTGAAGATAGAACTTGAGAGAGATCAATTAGATGAAGAAAATTGAAGAATGAAAGTGTTTGTAGGTGTTTTTGGTCGTTGGTGTATGGATTAGATATAAAGGATATGTAATTTTGTTTTCATGTAAATAAGTCATGAATGATTACTCATATTTTTGTAATTTTATGAGATATTTCATGCTAGTTGCCAAATGATGATTCCCACATGTGTTAGGTGACTCACATGGGCTGCTAAGTGTAGTGACCCGAACTTTTCCATGTTTATATATATTAATTGAGATTGATATTTACATGATTAAATGTTTCCAACATGTTAAGCAATCAAACTTGTTAAGACTTGATTAATTGAAATATGTTTCATATAGACAATTGACCACCCAAGTTGACCGGTGATTCACGAACGTTAAAACTTGTAAAAACTATATGATGACATATATATAGATATATATATAGTTAACATGATACTATGATAAGTAAACATATCATTAAGTATATTAACAATGAACTACATATGTAAAAACAAGACTACTAACTTAATGATTTTTAAACGAGACATATATGTAACGATTATCGTTGTAAAGACATTTAATGTATATATATCATATTAAGAGATATTCATACATGATAATATCATGATAATATAATAATTTAAAATCTCATTTGATATTATAAACATTGGGTTAACAACATTTAACAAGACCGTTAACCTAAAGGTTTAAAAACAACACTTACATGTAACGACTAACGATGACTTAACGACTCAGTTAAAATGTATATACATGTAGTGTTTTAATATGTATTTATACACTTTTGAAAGACTTCAATACACTTATCAAAATACTTCTACTTAACAACAATGCTTACAATTACATCCTCGTTCAGTTTCATCAACAATTCTACTCGTATGCACCCGTATTCGTACTCGTACAATACACAGCTTTTAGATGTATGTACTATTGGTATATACACTCCAATGATCAGCTCTTAGTAGCCCATGTGAGTCACCTAACACATGTGGGAACCATCATTTGGCAACTAGCATGAAATATCTCATAAAATTACAAAAATATGAGTAATCATTCATGACTTATTTACATGAAAACAAAATTACATATCCTTTATATCTAATCCATACACCAACGACCAAAAACACCTACAAATACTTTCATTCTTCAATTTTATTCATCTAATTGATCTCTCTCAAGTTCTATCTTCAAGTTCTAAGTGTTCTTCATATATTCTACAAGTTCTAGTTACATAAAATCAAGAATACTTTCAAGTTTGCTAGCTCACTTCCAATCTTGTAAGGTGATCATCCAACCTCAAGAAATCTTTGTTTCTTACAGTAGGTTATCATTCTAATACAAGGTAATAATCATATTCAAACTTTGTTTCAATTTCTATAACTATAACAATCTTATTTCAAGTGATGATCTTACTTGAACTTGTTTTCGTGTCATGATTCTGCTTCAAGAACTTCGAGCCATCCAAGGATCCGTTGAAGCTAGATCCATTTTTCTCTTTTCCAGTAGGTTTATCTAAGGAAATTAAGGTAGTAATGATGTTCATAACATCATTCGATTCATACGTATAAAGCTATCTTATTCGAAGGTTTAAACTTGTAATCACTAGAACATAGTTTAGTTAATTCTAAACTTGTTCGCAAACAAAAGTTAATCCTTATAACTTGACTTTTAAAATCAACTAAACACATGTTCTATATCTATATGATATGCTAACTTAATGATTTAAAACCTGAAAACACGAAAAACACCGTAAAACCGGATTTACGCCGTCGTAGTAACACCACGGGCTGTTTTGGGTTAGTTAATTAAAAACTATGATAAACTTTGATTTAAAATTTGTTATTCTGAGAAAATGATTTTTATTATGAACATGAAACTATATCCAAAAATTATGGTTAAACTCAAAGTGGAAGTATGTTTTCTAAAATGGTCATCTAGACGTCGTTCTTTCGACTGAAATGACTACCTTTACAAAAACGACTTGTAATTTATTTTTCCGACTATAAACCTATACTTTTTTCTGTTTAGATTCATAAAATAGAGTTCAATATGAAACCATAGCAATTTGATTCACTCAAAACGGATTTAAAATGAAGAAGTTATGGGTAAAACAAGATTGGATAATTTTTCTCATTTTAGCTACGTGAAAATTGGTAACAAATCTATTCCAACCATAACTTAATCAACTTGTATTGTATATTATGTAATCTTGAGATACCATAGACACGTATACAATGTTTCGACCTATCATGTCGATACATCTATATATATTTCGGAACAACCATAGACACTCTATATGTGAATGTTGGAGTTAGCTATACAGGGTTGAGGTTGATTCCAAAATATATATAGGTTGAGTTATGATCAATACTGAGATACGTATACACTGGGTCGTGGATTGATTCAAGATAATATTTATCGATTTATTTCTGTACATCTAACTGTGGACAACTAGTTGTAGGTTACTAACGAGGACAACTGACTTAAGAAACTTAAAACATCAAAATATATTAAAAGTGTTGTAAATATATTTTGAACATACTTTGATATATATGTATATATTGTTATAGGTTCGTGAATCAACCAGTGGCCAAGTCTTACTTCCCGACGAAGTAAAAATCTGTGAAAGTGAGTTATAGTCCCACTTTTAAAATCTAATATTTTTGGGATGAGAATACATGCAGGTTTTATAAATGATTTACAAAATAGACACAAGTACGTGAAACTACATTCTATGGTTGAATTATCGAAATCGAATATGCCCCTTTTTATTAAGTCTGGTAATCTAAGAATTAGGGAACAGACACCCTAATTTACGCGAATCCTAAAGATAGATCTATTGGGCCTAACAAACCCCATCCAAAGTACCGGATGCTTTAGTACTTCGAAATTTATATCATATCCGAAGGGTGTCCCGGAATGATGGGGATATTATTATATATGCATCTTGTTAATGTCGGTTACCAGGTGTTCACCATATGAATGATTTTTATCTCTATGTATGGGATGTGTATTGAAATATGAAATCTTGTGGTCTATTATTATTATTATGATTTGATATGTATAGGTTAAACCTATAACTCACCAACATTTTTGTTGACGTTTTAAGCATGTTTATTCTCAGGTGATTATTAAGAGCTTCCGCTGTCACATACTTAAATAAGGACGAGATTTGGAGTCCATGCTTGTATGATATTGTGTAAAAACTGCATTCAAGAAACTTATTTTGTTGTAACATATTTGTATTGTAAACCATTATGTAATGGTCGTGCGTAAACAGGATATTTTAGATTATCATTATTTGATAATCTACGTAAAGCTTTTTAAACCTTTATTGATGAAATAAAGGTTATGGTTTGTTTTAAAATGAATGCAGTCTTTGAAAAACGTCTCATATAGAGGTCAAAACCTCGCAACGAAATCAATTAATATGGAACGTTTTTAATCAATAAGAACGGGACATTTCAGTTGGTATCCGAGCGTTGGTCTTAGAGAACCAGAATTTTGCATTAGTGTGTCTTATCGAGGTTGTTAGGATGCATTAGTGAGTCTGGACTTCGACCGTGTTTACATGAAAAATGATTGCTTAACAAATTTTATTGAAAACTATATATTTTTAACATGTGAATATTATGTGATATATTAATCTCTTAACGCGTTTGATATTATGTGATAGATGTCTACCTCTAGAACAAGTCCCATTGACTCACCTAATAATAATGAAGAGTCAAATGTAAATTGGAATGATTCGTGGACTGATTCACAAGTTCCCGAAGAGGAACCGGAAGAAGAGTCGGAACCGGAAGAAGAATCGGAACCGGAAGAAGAATCGGAACCGGATGAAGAAATAGAACCGGTGGGGGAAATAATAAAACGGTTAAGTAAAAGAAAATCCTCAACCAACCGACCAAGGTTAATTATGGTCAATGGTGTTTCCGCCAAGGAAGCAAAATATTGGGAGGATTACCAATTCTCCGATGAATCGGATTCCGACGAGAATTCCAATGATGTTATAGAAATTACCCCAACTGAATTTAAAAAGGCAAAAGAAAATAATAAGGGAAAGGGCATAAAAATAGAGAAATCTAATTCCAACCCCGATGAACTTTATATGTATCGTCAACCCCCGAAGTCCTTAAGTTGTAACAATGACCCGGGAACCTCTAAACCACCAGGTTTTTCTAAACCAATGTGGATAACGACGGCTCGTATTAGGGGAAAATCATATATCCCTAGAAACTTGGTAAAACGAACCAAAACCGAAGAAGAAGAAACAAGCGAGTCGGAATAAGATAGTTGTATTCATGTGGTGTAATATATGTAATATAGTGTGCTTATGCTTTATGATATATGTAAAAATTGCTTGTATTAATAAGTATTTTTTTTTATGAATCTAACTCTTGTCTATTTTACAGTATAAAAACGCAAAATGGATAGACAACCCAATATTTTAAGAGACCTACCCGGAGACATGATTGATGAAATCTTGTCTAGAGTCGGTCAGAATTCCTCGGCACAACTATTTAAGGCGAGATCAGTTTGTAAGACATTCGAAGAACGTTCCAAGAATGTCTTGGTTTATAAGAGACTTTCGTTTGAAAGATGGGGGATATCACATTGGGAAACCCATAAGTTACGATGTGTTTACTTTGACGCATATATTGCGGGGAACCCAAATGCTATTTTACGCAACGGGTTAAGAAATTATTTTGACTCAATGTATCCGAATATAGGACTTCATGATTTAGAAAAAGCGGCTAACATGCAACATAAAGAAGCATGCTATGATTATGGGTTAGTAATGTTCGCTTCTCACCAAAGTGAGAAAAAGAACATCGGGCTACAGCTATTAAACAAAACGTTCCCACAAGTGACGGAGTCGGTAATTGGGGTAAGAAATGAGGTTTTTAGATTGTTACGGGACTGTTGGACATTACGTAACCCTCGTCCCTTTGACGACGTTACAACACGCTGTCTTATCAACGGCCATAATGGTTATGTTGCACAAGACCAAGGATGGGAAGTAGTCCTAGTAAAACCAGAATGCATGACTTGTTTCTGGACGTATGAATTACGTGTCTTTATTGCCTTTGCTGAACGACTTGTGTACTAGCTAGAATTATCTTCACAACTATCTTGTATCAAAGTTATTGTGTGCTATATTTCATGCTTTATGTAAAATAAGCGGTATTGTAAGTTTGTAAAATATTGTATAAAAGTTTGAACGCGAAATATTATTATAATCAGTTTTTCATATAGAATTGTAGTAGTTGAATTGTATATTAGCTACTAAGTATGAACTTAACGGGTAGGTACTACCCGAATTTAAACTTATAAAACGCTAATATGAAGAAAAAGCTTTTATAAATGAGTTCATATTATGCTACGAAATACTATTAACTACTCTTAATATTATGTATGATTAACTTGTTCCATTTAACTATTTTGAAGGAAATGGCACCGACTACTCGACACACCGTGAATATGAATGAAGAGGAATTCCGTACTTTTCTAGCTTCAAACATAGCCGCAGTACAGGCTACGCTACATACCAACAATAACCTTGGATCTAGCAGTACAGGAAATCGTGTAGGATGCACCTACAAAGAATTCACTGCCTGCAAACCTTTGGAATTTGATGGAACCGAAGGACCGATCGGATTGAAACGGTGGACCGAGAAGGTTGAATCGGTGTTTGCCATAAGTAAGTGTACTGAAGAGGACAAAGTGAAGTACGCTACGCATACCTTCACAGGTTCTGCGTTAACATGGTGGAATACCTATCTAGAGCAAGTGGGACAAGACGATGCGTACGCACTACCGTGGTCAGCATTCAAGCACTTGATGAACGAGAAGTACCGTCCCAGAACCGAGGTCAATAAGCTCAAGACAGAACTTAGAGGGTTACGAACCCAAGGATTTGATATTACCACGTACGAAAGACGATTCACAGAATTGTGCCTATTGTGTCCGGGAGCATTCGAAGATGAGGAAGAGAAGATCGACGCGTTTGTGAAAGGATTACCGGAAAGAATCCAAGAAGATATAAGTTCACACGAGCCCGCCTCCATACAATAGGCATGTAGAATGGCTCACAAACTAGTGAACCAGATTGAAGAAAGAATTAAAGAACAGACTGCTGAAGAGGCCAATGTGAAGCAAGTCAAAAGAAAGTGGGAGGAAAATGGTGATAAGAATCACCAATACAATAACAACAGCAATTATAACAATAATCGCAACAACTATCCTAACAATCGCAACATCAATCGCAGCTACAACAAACGGCCCAACAACAACAACAACAACAACAACAACAGCAACCACAACAATCATCTTAACAACAATAATAACCGCAACAACAAAAACAATCAGAAGCCGCTATGCCAAAGGTGTGAAAAGTATCACTCGGGGTTCTGCACCAAATTTTGCAACAAGTGTAAAAGAAATGGTCATAGCGCGGCGAAGTGTGATGTCTACGGACCAGGGGTTAATAGAACGAAAGGAACAAATGGTGTCGGAACGAGTAATGGTGGAGCAAGTAGTGTCGGAGCAAGTTATGCCAATGTAGTTTGTTATAAATGTGGAAAACCGGGCCACATTATTAGAAATTGTCCGAACCAGGAGAACACAAATGGACAAGGCCGCGGAAGAGTTTTCAATATTAATGCGGCAGAGGCACAGGAAGACCCGGAGCTTGTTACGGGTACGTTTCTTATTGACAATAAATCTGCTTACGTTTTATTTGATTCGGGTGCGGATAGAAGCTATATGAGTAGAGATTTTTGTGCTAAATTAAGTTGTCCATTGACGCCTTTGGATAGTAAATTTTTACTCGAATTAGCAAATGGTAAATTAATTTCAGCAGATAATATATGTCGGAATCGAGAAATTAAACTGGTTAGCGAAACATTTAAGATTGATTTGATACCAGTAGAGTTAGGGAGTTTTGATGTGATAATCGGTATGGACTGGTTGAAAGAAGTGAAAGCAGAGATCGTTTGTTACAAAAATGCAATTCGCATTATACGAGAAAAAGGAAAACCCTTAATGGTGTACGGAGAAAAGGGCAACACGAAGCTACATCTTATTAGTAATTACAAAAACTAATAAGAAAAGGTTGCTATGCTGTTCTAGCACACGTCGAGAAAGTACAAACTGAAGAAAAGAGCATCAATGATGTTCCCGTCGATGTATTTCCGAAAGAATTACCGGGATTACCCCCACATCGATCCGTTGAATTTCAAATAGATCTTGTACCAGGAGCTGCACCAATAGCTCGTGCTCCTTACAGACTCGCACCCAGCGAGATGAAAGAACTGCAAAGCCAATTACAAGAACTTTTAGAGCGTGGTTTCATTCGACCAAGCACATCACCGTGGGGAGCTCCTGTTTTGTTTGTCAAGAAGAAAGATGGTACATTCAGGTTGTGTATCGACTACCGAGAGTTGAACAAACTTACCATCAAGAACCGCTACCCACTACCGAGAATCGACGACTTATTTGATCAACTACAAGGCTCGTCTGTTTATTCAAAGATTGACTTACGTTCCGGGTATCATCAAATGCGGGTGAAAGAAGATGATATTCCAAAGACTGCTTTCAGAACACGTTATGGTCATTACGAGTTTATGGTCATGCCGTTTGGTTTAACTAATGCACCAGCTGTGTTCATGGACCTTATGAACCGAGTGTGTGGACCATACCTTGACAAGTTTGTCATTGTTTTCATTGATGACATACTTATTTACTCAAAGAATGACCAAGAACACGGTGAACATTTGAGAAAGGTGTTAGAAGTATTGAGGAAGGAAGAATTGTACGCTAAGTTTTCAAAGTGTGCATTTTGGTTGGAAGAAGTTCAATTCCTCGGTCACATAGTGAACAAAGAAGGTATTAAGGTGGATCCGGCAAAGATAGAAACTGTTGAAAAGTGGGAAACCCCGAAAACTCCGAAACACATACGCCAGTTTTTAGGACTAGCTGGTTACTACAGAAGGTTCATCCAAGACTTTTCCAGAATAGCAAAACCCTTGACTGCATTAACGCATAAAGGGAAGAAATTTGAATGGAATGATGAACAAGAGAAAGCGTTTCAGTTATTGAAGAAAAAGCTAACTACGGCACCTATATTGTCATTGCCTGAAGGGAATGATGATTTTGTGATTTATTGTGACGCATCAAAGCAAGGTCTCGGTTGTGTATTAATGCAACGAACGAAGGTTATTGCTTATGCGTCTAGACAATTGAAGATTCACGAACAAAATTATACGACGCATGATTTGGAATTAGGCGCGGTTGTTTTTGCATTAAAGACTTGGAGGCACTACTTATATGGGGTCAAAAGTATTATATATACCGACCACAAAAGTCTTCAACACATATTTAATCAGAAACAACTGAATATGAGGCAGCGTAGGTGGATTGAATTGTTGAATGATTACGACTTTGAGATTCGTTACCACCCGGGGAAGGCAAATGTGGTAGCCGATGCGTTGAGCAGGAAGGACAGAGAACCCATTCGAGTAAAATGTATGAATATAATGATTCATAATAACCTTACTACTCAAATAAAGGAGGCGCAACAAGGAGTTTTAAAAGAGGTAAATTTAAAGGATGAAATACCCAAAGGATCGGAGAAGCATCTTAATATTCGGGAAGACGGAACCCGGTATAGGGCTGAAAGGATTTGGGTACCAAAATTTGGAGATATGAGAGAAATGGTACTTAGAGAAGCTCATAAAACCAGATACTCAATACATCCTGGAACGGGGAAGATGTACAAAGATCTCAAGAAACATTTTTGGTGGCCGGGTATGAAAGCCGATGTTGCTAAATACGTAGGAGAATGTTTGACGTGTTCTAAGGTCAAAGCTGAGCATCAGAAACCATCAGGTCTACTTCAACAACCCGAAATCCCGGAATGGAAATGGGAAAATATTACCATGGATTTCATCACTAAATTGCCAAGGACTGCAAGTGGTTTTGATACTATTTGGGTAATAGTTGATCGTCTCACCAAATCAGCACACTTCCTGCCAATAAGAGAAGATGACAAGATGGAGAAGTTAGCACGACTGTATTTGAAGGAAGTCGTCTCCAGACATGGAATACCAATCTCTATTATCTCTGATAGGGATGGCAGATTTATTTCAAGATTCTGGCAGACATTACAGCAAGCATTAGGAACTCGTCTAGACATGAGTACTGCCTATCATCCACAAACTGATGGGCAGAGTGAAAGGACGATACAAACGCTTGAAGACATGCTACGAGCATGTGTTATTGATTTCGGAAATAGTTGGGATCGACATCTACCGTTAGCAGAATTTTCCTACAACAACAGCTACCATTCAAGCATTGAGATGGCGCCGTTTGAAGCACTTTATGGTAGAAAGTGCAGGTCTCCGATTTGTTGGAGTGAAGTGGGGGATAGACAGATTACGGGTCCAGAGATTATACAAGAAACTACCCAGAAGATCATCCAAATTCAACAACGGTTGAAAACCGCCCAAAGTCGACAAAAGAGCTACGCTGACATTAAAAGAAAAGATATAGAATTTGAAATTGGAGAGATGGTCATGCTTAAAGTTGCACCTTGGAAAGGCGTTGTTCGATTTGGTAAACGAGGGAAATTAAATCCAAGGTATATTGGACCATTCAAGATTATTGATCGTGTCGGACCAGTAGCTTACCGACTAGAGTTACCTCAACAACTCGCGGCTGTACATAACACTTTCCACGTCTCGAATTTGAAGAAATGTTTTGCTAAAGAAGATCTCACTATTCCGTTAGATGAAATCCAAATCAACGAAAAACTTCAATTCATCGAAGAACCCGTCGAAATAATGGATCGTGAGGTTAAAAGACTTAAGCAAAACAAGATACCAATTGTTAAGGTTCGATGGAATGCTCGTAGAGGACCCGAGTTCACCTGGGAGCGTGAAGATTAGATGAAGAAGAAATACCCACATCTATTTCCAGAAGATTCGTCAACACCTTCAACAGCTTAAAATTTCGGGACGAAATTTATTTAACGGGTAGGTACTGTAGTGACCCGAACTTTTCCATGTTTATATATATTAATTGAGATTGATATTTACATGATTAAATGTTTCCAACATGTTAAGCAATCAAACTTGTTAAGACTTGATTAATTGAAATATGTTTCATATAGACAATTGACCACCCAAGTTGACCGGTGATTCACGAACGTTAAAACTTGTAAAAACTATATGATGACATATATATAGATATATATATAGTTAACATGATACTATGATAAGTAAACATATCATTAAGTATATTAACAATGAACTACATATGTAAAAACAAGACTACTAACTTAATGATTTTTAAACGAGACATATATGTAACGATTATCGTTGTAAAGACATTTAATGTATATATATCATATTAAGAGATATTCATACATGATAATATCATGATAATATAATAATTTAAAATCTCATTTGATATTATAAACATTGGGTTAACAACATTTAACAAGACCGTTAACCTAAAGGTTTAAAAACAACACTTACATGTAACGACTAACGATGACTTAACGACTCAGTTAAAATGTATATACATGTAGTGTTTTAATATGTATTTATACACTTTTGAAAGACTTCAATACACTTATCAAAATACTTCTACTTAACAACAATGCTTACAATTACATCCTCGTTCAGTTTCATCAATAATTCTACTCGTATGCACCCGTATTCGTACTCGTACAATACACAGCTTTTAGATGTATGTACTATTGGTATATACACTCCAATGATCAGCTCTTAGCAGCCCATTTGAGTCACCTAACACATGTGGGAACCATCATTTGGCAACTAGCATGAAATATCTCATAAAATTACAAAAATATGAGTAATCATTCATGACTTATTTACATGAAAACAAAATTACATATCCTTTATATCTAATCCATACACCAACGACCAAAAACACCTACAAACACTTTCATTCTTCAATTTTATTCATCTAATTGATCTCTCTCAAGTTCTATCTTCAAGTTCTAAGTGTTCTTCATATATTCTACAAGTTCTAGTTACATAAAATCAAGAATACTTTCAAGTTTGCTAGCTCACTTCCAATCTTGTAAGGTGATCATCCAACCTCAAGAAATCTTTGTTTCTTACAGTAGGTTATCATTCTAATACAAGGTAATAATCATATTCAAACTTTGGTTCAATTTCTATAACTATAACAATCTTATTTCAAGTGATGATCTTACTTGAACTTGTTTTCGTGTCATGATTCTGCTTCAAGAACTTCGAGCCATCCAAGGATCCGTTGAAGCTAGATCCATTTTTCTATTTTCCAGTAGGTTTATCCAAGGAAATTAAGGTAGTAATGATGTTCATAACATCATTCGATTCATACGTATAAAGCTATCTTATTCGAAGGTTTAAACTTGTAATCACTAGAACATAGTTTAGTTAATTCTAAACTTGTTCGCAAACAAAAGTTAATCCTTCTAACTTGACTTTTAAAATCAACTAAACACATGTTCTATATCTATATGATATGCTAACTTAATGATTTAAAACCTGAAAACACGAAAAACGCCGTAAAACCGGATTTACGCCGTCGTAGTAACACCGCGGGCTGTTTTGGGTTAGTTAATTAAAAACTATGATAAACTTTGATTTAAAAGTTGTTATTCTGAGAAAATGATTTTTATTATGAACATGAAACTATATCCAAAAATTATGGTTAAACTCAAAGTGGAAGTATGTTTTCTAAAATGGTCATCTAGACGTCGTTCTTTCGACTGAAATGACTACCTTTACAAAAACGACTTGTAACTTATTTTTCCGACTATAAACCTATACTTTTTCTGTTTAGATTCATAAAATAGAGTTCAATATGAAACCATAGCAATTTGATTCACTCAAAACGGATTTAAAATGAAGAAGTTATGGGTAAAACAAGATTGGATAATTTTTCTCATTTTAGCTACGTGAAAATTGGTAACAAATCTATTCCAACCATAACTTAATCAACTTGTATTGTATATTATGTAATCTTGAGATACCATAGACACGTATACAATGTTTCGACCTATCATGTCGACACATCTATATATATTTCGGAACAACCATAGACACTCTATATGTGAATGTTGGAGTTAGCTATACAGGGTTGAGGTTGATTCCAAAATATATATAGTTTGAGTTGTGATCAATACTGAGATACGTATACACTGGGTCGTGGATTGATTCAAGATAATATTTATCGATTTATTTCTGTACATCTAACTGTGGACAACTAGTTGTAGGTTACTAACGAGGACAACTGACTTAAGAAACTTAAAACATCAAAATATATTAAAAGTGTTGTAAATATATTTTGAACATACTTTGATATATATGTATATATTGTTATAGGTTCGTGAATCAACCAGTGGCCAAGTCTTACTTCCCGACGAAGTAAAAATCTGTGAAAGTGAGTTATAGTCCCACTTTTAAAATCTAATATTTTTGGGATGAGAATACATGCAGGTTTTATAAATGATTTACAAAATAGACACAAGTACGTGAAACTACATTCTATGGTTGAATTATTGAAATTGAATATGCCCCTTTTTATTAAGTCTGGTAATCTAAGAATTAGGGAACAGACACCCTAATTGACGCGAATCCTAAAGATAGATCTATTGGGCCTAACAAACCCCATACAAAGTACCGGATGCTTTAGTACTTCGAAATTTATATCATATCCGAAGGGTGTCCCGGAATGATGGGGATATTATTATATATGCATCTTGTTAATGTCGGTTACCAGGTGTTCACCATATGAATGATTTTTATCTCTATGTATGGGATGTGTATTGAAATATGAAATCTTGTGGTCTATTATTATTATGATTTGATATATATAGGTTAAACCTATAACTCACCAACATTTTTGTTGACGTTTTAAGCATGTTTATTCTCAGGTGATTATTAAGAGCTTCCGCTGTCACATACTTAAATAAGGACGAGATTTGGAGTCCATGCTTGTATGATATTGTGTAAAAACTGCATTCAAGAAACTTATTTTGTTGTAACATATTTGTATTGTAAACCATTATGTAATGGTCGTGCGTAAACAGGATATTTTAGATTATCATTATTTGATAATCTACGTAAAGCTTTTTAAACCTTTATTGATGAAATAAAGGTTATGGTTTGTTTTAAAATGAATGCAGTCTTTGAAAAACGTCTCATATAGAGGTCAAAACCTCGCAACAAAATCAATTAATATGGAACGTTTTTAATCAATAAGAACGGGACATTTCACTAAGAGCTGATCATTGGAGTGTATATACCAATAGTACATACATCTAAAAGCTGTGTATTGTACGATTACGAATACGGGTGCATACGAGTAGAATTGTTGATGAAACTGAACGAGGATGTAATTGTAAGCATTTTTGTTAAGTAGAAGTATTTTGATAAGTATATTACAGTCTTTCAAAAGTGTATAAATACATATTAAAACACTACATGTATATACATTTTAACTGAGTCGTTAAGTCATCGTTAGTCGTTACATGTAAGTGTTGTTTTGAAACCTTTAGGTTAACGATCTTATTAAATGTTGTTAACCCAATGTTTATAATATCAAATGAGATTTTAAATTATTATATTATCATGATATTATCATGTATGAATATCTCTTAATATGATATATATACATTAAATGTCTTTACAACGATAATCGTTACATATATGTCTCGTTTAAAAATCATTAAGTTAGTAGTCTTGTTTTTACATATGTAGTTCATTGTTAATATACTTAATGATATGTTTACTTATCATAGTATCATGTTAACTATATATATATCCATATATATATCATCATATAGTTTTTACAAGTTTTAACGTTCGTGAATCACCGGTCAACTTGGGTGGTCAATTGTCTACATGAAACATATTTCAATTAATCAAGTCTTAACAAGTTTGATTGCTTAACATGTTGGAAACATTTAATCATGTAAATATCAATCTCAATTAATATATATAAAAATGGAAAAGTTCGGGTCACTACAGTACCTACCCGTTAAATAAATTTCGTCCCGAAATTTTAAGCTGTTGAAGGAGTTGACGAATCTTCTGGAAATAGATGCGGGTATTTCTTCTTCATCTGATCTTCACGCTCCCAGGTGAACTCGAGTCCTCTACGAGCATTCCATCGAACCTTAAAAATTGGTATCTTGTTTTGCTTAAGTCTTTTAACCTCACGATCCATTATTTCGACGGGTTCTTCGATGAATTGAAGTTTTTCGTTGATTTGGATTTCATCTAACGGAATAGTGAGATCTTCTTTAGCAAAACATTTCTTCAAATTCGAGACGTGGAAAGTGTTATGTACAGCCGCGAGTTGTTGAGGTAACTCAAGTCGGTAAGCTACTGGTCCGACACGATCAATAATCTTGAATGGTCCAATATACCTTGGATTTAATTTCCCTCGTTTACCAAATCGAACAACGCCTTTCCAAGGTGCAACTTTAAGCATGACCATCTCTCCAATTTCAAATTCTATATCTTTTCTTTTAATGTCAGCGTAGCACTTTTGTCGACTTTGGGCGGTTTTCAACCGTTGTTGAGTTTGGATGATCTTCTCGGTAGTTTCTTGTATAATCTCCGGACCCGTAATATGTCTATCCCCCACTTCACTCCAACAAATCGGAGACCTGCACTTTCTACCATAAAGTGCTTCAAATGGCGTCATCTCAATGCTTGAATGGTAGCTGTTGTTGTAGGAAAATTCTGCTAACGGTAGATGTCGATCCCAACTGTTTCCGAAATCAATAACACATGCTCGTAGCATGTCTTCAAGTGTTTGTATCGTCCTTTCGCTCTGCCCATCAATTTGTGGATGATAGGTAGTACTCATGTCTAGACGAGTTCCTAATGCTTGCTGTAATGTCTGCCAGAATCTTGAAATAAATCTGCCATCCCTATCAGAGATAATAGAGATTGGTATTCCATGTCTGGAGACGACTTCCTTCAAATACAGTCGTGCTAACTTCTCCATCTTGTCATCTTCTCTTATTGGCAGGAAGTGTGCTGATTTGGTGAGACGATCAACTATTACCCAAATAGTATCAAAACCACTTGCAGTCCTTGGCAATTTAGTGATGAAATCCATGGTAATGTTTTCCCATTTCCATTCCGGGATTTCGGGTTGTTGAAGTAGACCTGATGGTTTTTGATGCTCATCTTTGACCTTAGAACACATCAAACATTCTCCTACGTATTTAGCAACATCGACTTTCATACCCGGCCACCAAAAATGTTTCTTGAGATCCTTGTACATCTTCCCCGTTCCAGGATGTATTGAGTATCTGGTTTTATGAGCTTCTCTAAGTACCATTTCTCTCATATCTCCAAATTTTGGTACCCAAATCCTTTCAGCCCTATACCGGGTTCCGTCTTCCCGAATATTAAGATGCTTCTCCGATCCTTTGGGTATTTCATCCTTTAAATTTCCCTCTTTTAAAACTCATTGTTGCACCTCCTTTATTTGAGTAGTAAGGTTATTATGAATCATTATATTCATAGATTTTACTCGAATGGGTTCTCTGTCCTTCCTGCTCAAGGCATCGGCTACCACATTTGCCTTCCCCGAGTGGTAACGAATCTCAAAGTCGTAATCATTCAATAATTCAATCCACCTACGCTGCCTCATATTCAGTTGTTTCTGATTAAATATGTGTTGAAGACTTTTGTGGTCGGTATATATAATACTTTTGACCCCATATAAGTAGTGCCTCCAAGTCTTTAATGCAAAAACAACCGCGCCTAATTCCAAATCATGCGTCGTATAATTTTGTTCGTGAATCTTCAATTGTCTAGATGCATAAGCAATCACCTTCTTTCGTTGCATTAATACACAACCGAGACCTTGCTTTGATGCGTCACAATAAATCACAAAATCGTCATTCCCTTCAGGCAATGACAATATAGGTGCCGTAGTTAGCTTTTTCTTCAATAACTGAAACGCTTTCTCTTGTTCATCATTCCATTCAAATTTCTTCCCTTTATGCGTTAATGCAGTCAAGGGTTTTGCTATTCTGGAAAAGTCTTGGATGAACCTTCTGTAGTAACCAGCTAGTCCTAAAAACTGGCGTATGTGTTTCGGAGTTTTCGGGGTTTCCCACTTTTCAACAGTTTCTATCTTTGCCGGATCCACCTTAATAACTTCTTTGTTCACTATGTGACCGAGGAATTGAACTTCTTCCAACCAAAATGCACACTTTGAAAACTTAGCGTACAATTCTTCCTTCCTCAATACTTCTAACACCTTTCTCAAATGTTCACCGTGTTCTTGGTCATTCTTTGAGTAAATAAGTATGTCATCAATGAAAACAATGACAAACTTGTCATGGTATGGTCCACACACTCGGTTCATAAGGTCCATGAACACAGCTGGTGCATTAGTTAAACTAAACGGCATGACCATAAACTCGTAATGACCGTAACGTGTTCTGAATGCAGTCTTTGGAATATCATCTTCTTTCACCCGCATTTGATGATATCTGGAACGTAATTCAATCTTTGAATAAACAGACGAGCCTTGTAGTTGATCAAATAAGTCATCGATTCTCGGTAGTGGGTAGCGGTTCTTGATGGTAAGTTTGTTCAACTCTCGGTAGTCGATACACAACCTGAATGTACCATCTTTCTTCTTGACAAACAAAACAGGAGCTCCCCACGGTGATGTGCTTGGTCGAATGAAACCACGCTCTAAAAGTTCTTGTAATTGGCTTTGCAGTTCTTTCATCTCGCTGGGTGCGAGTTTGTAAGGAGCACGAGCTATTGGTGCAGCTCCTGGTACAAGATCTATTTGAAATTCAACGGATCGATGTGGGGGTAATCCCGGTAATTCTTTCGGAAATACATCGAAAAATTCTTTTGCAATGGGAACATCATTGATGCTCTTTTCTTCAGTTTGTACTTTCTCGACGTGTGCTAGAACAGCATAGCAACCTTTTCTTATTAGTTTTTGTGCCTTCAAATTACTAATAAGATGTAGCTTCGTGTTGCCCTTTTCTCCGTACACCATTAAGGGTTTTCTTTTTTCTCGTATAATGCGAATTGCATTTTTGTAACACGATCTCTGCTTTCACTTCTTTCAACCAGTCCATACCGATTATCACATCAAAACTCCCTAACTCTACTGGTATCAAATCAATCTTAAATGTTTCGCTAACCAGTTTAATTTCTCGATTCCGACATATATTATCTGCTGAAATTAATTTACCATTTGCTAATTCGAGTAAAAATTTACTATCCAAAGGCGTCAATGGACAACTTAATTTAGCACAAAAATCTCTACTCATATAGCTTCTATCTGCACCCGAATCAAATAAAACGTAAGCAGATTTATTGTCAATAAGAAACATACCCGTAACAAGCTCCGGGTCTTCCTGTGCCTCTGCCGCATTAATATTGAAAACTCTTCTGCGGCCTTGTCCATTCGTGTTCTCCTGGTTCGGGAAATTTCTAATAATGTGGCCCAGTTTTCCACATTTATAACAAACTATATTGGCATAACTTGCTCCGACACTACTTGCTCCGCCATTACTCGTTCCGACACCATTTGTTCCTTTCGTTCTATTAACCCCTGGTCCGTAGACCTCACACTTCGCCGCGCTATGACCATTTCTTTTACACTTGTTGCAAAATTTGGTGCAGAACCCCGAGTGATACTTTTCACACCTTTGGCATAGCTGCTTCTGATTGTTGTTGTTGTTGTTGCGGTTGTTATTGTTGTTGGGATGATTGTTGTAGTTGCTGTTGTTGTTATTGTTGTTGTTGTTGTTGGGCCGTTTGTTGTAGTTGCGATTGATGTTGCGATTGTTGGGATAATTGTTGCGATTATTGTTGTAATTGTTGTTGTAGTTGTTGTATTGGTGATTCTTATCACCGTTTTCCTCCCACTTTCTTTTGACTTGCTTCACATTGGCCTCTTCAGCAGTCTGTTCTTTAATTCTTTCTTCAATCTGGTTCACTAGTTTGTGAGCCATTCTACATGCCTGTTGTATGGAGGCGGGCTCGTGTGAACTTATATCTTCTTGGATTCTTTCCGGTAATCCTTTCACAAACGCGTCGATCTTCTCTTCCTCATCTTCAAATGCTCCCGGACACAATAGGCACAATTCTGTGAATCGTCTTTCGTACGTGGTAATATCAAATCCTTGGGTTCGTAACCCTCTAAGTTCTGTCTTGAGCTTATTAACCTCGGTTCTGGGACGGTACTTCTCGTTCATCAAGTGCTTGAATGCTGACCACGGTAGTGCGTACGCATCGTCTTGTCCCACTTGCTCTAGATAGGTATTCCACCATGTTAACGCAGAACCTGTGAAGGTATACGTAGCGTACTTCACTTTGTCCTCTTCAGTACACTTACTTATGGCAAACACCGATTCGACCTTCTCGGTCCACCGTTTCAATCCGATCGGTCCTTCGGTTCCATCAAATTCCAAAGGTTTGCAGGCAGTGAATTCTTTGTAGGTGCATCCTACACGATTTCCTGTACTGCTAGATCCAAGGTTATTGTTGGTATGTAGCGCAGCCTGTACTGCGGCTATGTTTGAAGCTAGAAAACTACGGAATTCCTCTTCATTCATATTCACGGTGTGTTGAGTAGTCGGTGCCATTTCCTTCAAAATAGTCAAATGGAACAAGTTAATCATACAGAATATTAAGAGTAGTTAATAGTATTTCGTAGCATAATATGAACTCATTTATAAAACCTTTTTCTTTATATTAGCGTTTTATAAGTTTAAATTCGGGTAGTACCTACCCGTTAAGTTCATACTTAGTAGCTAATATACAATTCAACTACTACAATTTTATATGAAAAACTGATTATAATAATATTTCGCGTTCAAACTTTTACACAATATTTTACAAACTTACAATACCGCTTATTTTACATATAGCATGAAATATAGCACACAATAAATTTGATACAAGATGGTTGTGAAGATAATTCTAACTAGTACACAAGTCGTTCAGCAAAGGCAATAAAGACACATAATTCATAGTCCAGAAACAAGTCATGCATTCTGGTTTTACTAGGATTACTTCCCATCCTTGGTCTTGTGGAACATAACCGTTATGGCCGTTGATAAGACAGCGTGTTGTAACGTGGTCAAAGGGACGAGGGTTACGTAATGTCCAACAGTCCCGTAACAATCTAAAAACCTCATTTCTTACCGCAATTACCGACTCCGTCACTTGTGGGAACGTTTTGTTTAATAGTTGTAGCCCGATGTTCTTGTTCTCACTTTGGTGAGAAGCGAACATTACTAATCCGTAAGCATAACATGCTTCTTTATGTTGCATGTTAGCCGCTTTTTCTAAATCACGAAGTCCAATATTCGGATATATTGAGTCAAAATAATTTCTTAACCCATTGCGTAAAATAGCATTTGGGTTCCCCGCAATATATGCGTCAAAGTAAACACATCGTAACTTATGGATTTCCCAATGTGATATCCCCCATCTTTCGAACGAAAGCCTTTTATAAACCAAGGCATTCTTGGAACGTTCTTCGAATGTCTTACAAACTGATCTCGCCTTAAATAGTTGTGCCGAAGAATTCTGACCGACTCTAGACAAGATTTCATCAATCATGTCTCCGGGTAGGTCTCTTAAAATATTGGGTTGTCTATCCATTTTGTGTTTTTATACTGTAAAATAGACAAGAGTTATATTCATAAAAAAAAATACTTATTAATACAAACAATTTTTACATATATCATAAAGCATAAGCACACTATATTACATATATTACACCACACGAATACAACTATCTTATTCCGACTCGCTTGTTTCTTCTTCTTCGGTTTTGGTTCGTTTTGCCAAGTTTCTAGAGATATATGATGTTCTCCTAATACGAGCCGTCGTTTTCCACATTGGTTTAGAAAAACCTGGTGGTTTAGAGGTTCCCGGGTCATTGTTACAACTTAAGGACTTCGGGGGTTGACGATACATATAAAGTTCATCGGGGTTGGAATTAGATTTCTCTATTTTTATGCCCTTTCCCTTATTATTTTCTTTTGCCTTTTTAAATTCAGTTGGGGTAATTTCTATAACATCATCGGAATTCTCGTCGGAATCCGATTCATCGGAGAATTGGTAATCCTCCCAATATTTTGCTTCCTTGGCGGAAACACCATTGACCATAATTAACCTTGGTCGGTTGGTTGAGGATTTTCTTTTACTTAACCGTTTTATTATTTCCCCCACCGGTTCCGATTCTTCTTCCGGTTCCGATTCTTCTTCCGGTTCCGACTCTTCTTCCGGTTCCTCTTCGGGAACTTGTGAATCAGTCCACGAATCATTCCAATTTACATTTGACTCTTCATTATTATTAGGTGAGTCAATGGGACTTGTTCTAGAGGTAGACATCTATCACATAATATCAAACGCGTTAAGAGATTAATATATCACATAATATTCACATGTTAAAAATATATAGTTTCCAACAAAATTTGTTAAGCAATCATTTTTCAAGTAAACACGGTCGAAGTCCAGACTCACTAATGCATCCTAACAAACTCGATAAGACACACTAATGCAAAATTATGGTTCTCTAAGACCAACGCTCGGATACCAACTGAAATGTCCCGTTCTTATTAATTAAAAACGTTCCATATTAATTGATTTCGTTGCGAGGTTTTGACCTCTATATGAGACATTTTTCAAAGACTGCATTCATTTTAAAATAAACCATAACCTTTATTTCAAAGGTTTAAAAAGCTTTACGTAGATTATCAAATAATGATAATCTAAAATATCCTGTTTACACACGACCATTACATAATGGTTTACAATACAAATATGTTACAACAAAATAAGTTTCTTGAATGCAGTTTTTACACAATATCATACAAGCATGGACTCCAAATCTCGTCCTTATTTAATTATGCGACAGCGGAAGCTCTTAATAATCACCTGAGAATAAACATGCTTAAAACGTCAACAAAAATGTTGGTGAGTTATAGGTTTAACCTATATATATCAAATCATAATAATAGACCACAAGATTTCATATTTCAATACACATCCCATACATAGAGATAAAAATCATTCATATGGTGAACACCTGGTAACCGACATTAACAAGATGCATATATAAGAATATCCCCATCATTCCGGGACACCCTTCGGATATGATATAAATTTCAAAGTACTAAAGCATCCGGTACTTTGGATGGGGTTTGTTAGGCCCAATAGATCTATCTTTAGAATTCGCGTCAATTAGGGTGTCTGTTCCCTAATTCTTAGATTACCAGACTTAATAAAAAGGGTCATATTCGATTTCGATAATTCAACCATAGAATGTAGTTTCACGTACTTGTGTCTATTTTGTAAATCATTTATAAAACCTGCATGTATTCTCATCCCAAAAATATTAGATTTTAAAAGTGGGACTATAACTCACTTTCACATATTTTTACTTCGTCGGGAAGTAAGACTTGGCCACTGGTTGATTCACGAACCTATAACAATATATACATATATATCAAAGTATGTTCAAAATATATTTACAACACTTTTAGTATATTTTGATGTTTTAAGTTTATTAAGTCAGCTGTCCTCGTTAGTAACCTACAACTAGTTGTCCACAGTTAGATGTACAGAAATAAATCGATAAATATTATCTTGAATCAATCCATGACCCAGTGTATACGTATCTCAGTATTGATCACAACTCAAACTATATATATTTTGGAATCAACCTCAACCCTGTATAGCTAACTCCAACATTCACATATAGAGTGTCTATGGTTGTTCCGAAATATATATAGATGTGTCGACATGATAGGTCAAAACATTGTATACGTGTCTATGGTATCTCAAGATTACATAATATACAATACAAGTTGATTAAGTTATGGTTGGAATAGATTTGTTACCAATTTTCACGTAGCTAAAATGAGAAAAATTATCCAATCTTGTTTTACCCATAACTTCTTCATTTTAAATCCGTTTTGAGTGAATCAAATTGCTATGGTTTCATATTGAACTCTATTTTATGAATCTAAACAGAAAAAGTATAGGTTTATAGTCTGAAAAATTAGTTACAAGTCGTTTTTGTAAAGGTAGTCATTTCAGTCGAAAGAACGACGTCTAGATGACCATTTTAGAAAACATACTTCCACTTTGAGTTTAACCATAATTTTTGGATATAGTTTCATGTTCATAATAAAAATCATTTTCTCAGAATAACAACTTTTAAATCAAAGTTTATCATAGTTTTTAATTAACTAACCCAAAACAGCCCGCGGTGTTACTACGACGGCGTAAATCCGGTTTTACGGTGTTTTTCGTGTTTCCAGGTTTTAAATCATTAAGTTAGCATATCATATAGATATAGAACATGTGTTTAGTTGATTTTAAAAGTCAAGTTAGAAGGATTAACTTTTGTTTGCGAACAAGTTTTGAATTAACTTAACTATGTTCTAGTGATTACAAGTTTAAACCTTCGAATAAGATAGCTTTATATGTATGAATCGAATGATGTTATGAACATCATTACTACCTTAAGTTTCTTGGATAAACCTACTGGAAAAGTGAAAAATGGATCTAGCTTCAACGGATCCTTGGATGGCTCGAAGTTCTTGAAGCAGAATCATGACACGAAAATAAGTTCAAGTAAGATCATCACTTGAAATAAGATTGTTATAGTTATAGAAATTGAACCAAAGTTTGAATATGATTATTACCTTGTATTAGAATGATAACCTACTGTAAGAAACAAAGATTTCTTGAGGTTGGATGATCACCTTACAAGATTGGAAGTGAGCTAGCAAACTTGAAAGTATTCTTGATTTTATGTAACTAGAACTTGTAGAATATATGAAGAACACTTAGAACTTGAAGATAGAACTTAAGAGAGATCAATTAGATGAAGAAAATTGAAGAATGAAAGTGTTTGTAGGTGTTTTTGGTCGTTGGTGTATGGATTAGATATAAAGGATATGTAATTTTGTTTTCATGTAAATAAGTCATGAATGATTACTCATATTTTTGTAATTTTATGAGATATTTCATGCTAGTTGCCAAATGATGGCTCTCACATGTGTTAGGTGACTCACATGGGCTGCTAAGAGCTGATCATTGGAGTGTATATACCAATAGTACATACATCTAAAAGCTATGTATTGTACGAGTACGAATACGGGTGCATACGAGTAGAATTGTTGATGAAACTGAACGAGGATGTAATTGTAAGCATTTTTGTTAAGTAGGAGTATTTTGATAAGTGTATTGCAGTCTTTCAAAAGTGTATAAATACATATTAAAACACTACATGTATATACATTTTAACTGAGTCGTTAAGTCATCGTTAGTCGTTACATGTAAGTGTTGTTTTGAAACCTTTACGTTAACGATCTTATTAAATGTTGTTAACCCAATGTTTATAATATCAAATGAGATTTTAAATTATTATATTATCATGATATTATCATGTATGAATATCTCTTAATATGATATATATACATTAAATGTCTTTACAACGATAATCGTTACATATATGTCTCGTTTAAAAATCATTAAGTTAGTAGTCTTGTTTTTACATATGTAGTTCATTGTTAATATACTTAATGATATGTTTACTTATCATAGTATCATGTTAACTATATATATATATCCATATATATGTCATCATATAGTTTTTACAAGTTTTAACGTTCGTAAATCACTGGTCAACTTGGGTGGTCAATTGTCTATATGAAACATATTTCAATTAATCAAGTCTTAACAAGTTTGATTGCTTAACATGTTGGAAACATTTAATCATGTAAATATCAATCTCAATTAATATATATAAACATGGAAAAGTTCGGGTCACTACATCGGCTACCACATTCGCCTTCTCCGGATGGTAACGAATCTCGAAATCGTAATCATTCAATAACTCAATCCACCTACGCTGCCTCATGTTTAGTTGTTTCTGATTAAATATGTGTTGGAGACTTTTGTGATCGGTATATATAATACTTTTGACCCCATATAAGTAGTGCCTCCAAGTCTTTAATGCAAAAACAATAGCGCCTAATTCCAAATCATGCGTCGTATAATTCTGCTCTTGAATCTTCAATTGTCTAGACGCATAAGCAATTACCTTTGTTCGTTGCATTAATACACAACCGAGGCCTTGCTTTGAGGCGTCACAATATATCACAAAATCATCATTCCCTTCAGGCAATGACAATATAGGTGCCCTAGTTAACTTTTTCTTCAACAATTGAAACGCTTTCTCCTACTCATCCTTCCATTCAAATTTATTCCCTTTATGCGTTAATGCAGTCAAGGGTTTTGCTATTTTAGAAAAATCTTGGATGAATCTTCTGTAGTAACCAGCCAATCCTAAAAATTGACGTATATGCTTCGGAGTTTTCGGGGTTTCCCACTTTTCAACGGTTTCAATCTTTGCCGAATCCACCTGAATACCTTCTTTGTTCACTATGTGACCGAGGAATTGAACTTCTTCCAACCAAAATGCACACTTTGAAAATTTAGCGTACAGTTTTTCTTTCCTCAACAACTCTAGTACTTTTCTCAAATGTTCTCCGTGCTCTTGATCATTCTTTGAGTAAATAAGTATGCCATCGATGAAAACAATGACAAACTTGTCAAGGTATGTTCCACACACTCGGTTCATGAGGTCCATGAACACAGCTAGTGCGTTAGTCAACCCAAACGGCATAACCATAAACTCATAATGACCATAACGCGTTCTGAAAGCAGTTTTCGGAATATCATCCTCCTTCACCCGCATTTGATGATACCCAGAACGTAAATCAATCTTCGAATAAACTGACAAGCCTTGTAGTTGATCAAATAAGTCGTCGATTCTCGGTAGTAGATAACGGTTCTTGATGGTAAGTTTGTTCAACTCTCTGTAGTCGATACACAACCTGAATGTACCATCCTTCTTTTTGACAAACAAAACAGGAGCTCCCCATTGTGATGTACTTGGTCGTATAAAACCACGCTCTAAAAGTTCTTGTAGTTGGCTTTTGAGTTCCTTCATTTCGCTGGGTGCGAGTCTGTATGGAGCACGAGCTATTGGTGCAGCTCCTGGTACAAGATCTATTTGAAATTTAACGGATCGGTGTGGAGGTAGTACCGGTAATTCTTTCAGAAATACATCGGAAAATTCTTTTGCGACGGGAACATCATTGATGTTCTTTTCTTCGGTTTGTACTTTCTCGACATGTGCTAAAACAGCATAGCAACCTTTTCTTATTAGCTTTTGCAACTTCAAATTACTAATAAGATTTAGCTCCGCGTTGCTCTTTTCTCCGTACACCATTAAGGGTTTTCCTTCTTCTCGTATAATGTGAATTGCATTTTTGTAACATACGATCTCTGCACTCTCCTTTTTCAACCAGTCCATGCCAATTATCACATCAAAACTCCCTAACTCTACCGGTATCAAATCAATCTTAAACGTTTCACTAACCAGTTTAATTTCTCAATTCTGACATATTTTATCTGCCGAAATTAATTTACCGTTTGCTAATTCGAGTAAAAATTTATTATACATAGGCATAACTGGACCACTTAATTTAGCACAAAAATCTCTACTCATATAGCTTATATCCGCATCCGAATCAAATAAAACATAAGCAGGGTTTTTATCAATAAGAAACGTACCCGTAACAAGCTCCGGGTCTTCTTGCGCTTCTGCCGTATTAATATTGAAAACTCTTTCGCGGCCCTGTTCATTAGTATTCCCCTGATTTGAGCATTCATTTCTGATATGACCCGGCTTCCCACATCCATAACAAATAATGGCGGTATTATTTGTTCTGACATTATTTGTTCCTTTATTCTTGTTAGCCATTGGTCCGTAAACTTCACACTTCATCGTACCATGACCCTTTCTATTACACTTAGTACACGATGTCGTACAAAGCCCAGTCGGATGGTATCCTTCACACCTATGTCATGGTTTCTGCCTCTAGTTGTTATTGTTGGGATTGTTGTTGTTGCGGTTGTTGTTATTGTTGGAACGGTTATTGTAGTTGTTGTAGTTGTTGTTGGGATTGTTATTGTTGTTGCGGTTAAAGTTGCGGTTGTGGTGGTAGTTATTGCATTTGTAATTGCGATTATTGTTGTTGTTGTATTGGTGACTCTTGTCACTGTTTTCTTCCCACTTCCTCTTGACTTGTTTCGTGTTGGCTTCTTCGGTCGCTTGCTCTTTAATTCTTCCCTCAATCTGATTTATGAGTTTGTGAGCCATTCGACTTGCCTTTTGAATGGAGGCGGGCTCGTGTGAACTCACATCTTCTTGAATCCTTTCTGGTAACCCTTTTACAAATGCGTCGATTTTCTCTTCTTCATCTTCGAACGCTCCCAGACACAATAGGAACAACTTTGTGAATCGTCGTTCATACGTGGTAATATCAAACCCTTGTGTTCGTAACCCTCTAAGCTCTACCTTGAGCTTATTGACCTCGTTTCTGGGACGGTACTGCTCGTTCATTAAGTGTTTGAATGCTGACCACGGTAGTGCGTAAGCAGCATCTTGTCCCACCTGTTCTAGATAAGTGTTCCACCATGTTAACGCAGTACCAGTGAAGGTATGTGTAGCGTACTTTACTTTGTCTTCTTCAGTGCACTTACTTATGGTAAACACCGATTCAACCTTCGCAGTCCACCGTTTTTATCCGATTGGACCCTCGGTTCCATCGAATTCCAAAGGTTTACAGGCAGTGAATTCTTTGTAGGAGCATCCTACACGAGTTCTCGTGGCGTTAGTGAAATGTCCCGTTCTTATTGATTAAAAACGTTCCATATTAATTGATTTCGTTGCGAGGTTTTGACCTCTATATGAGACGTTTTTCAAAGACTGCATTCATTTTAAAACAAACCATAACCTTTATTTCATCAATAAAGGTTTAAAAAGCTTTACGTAGATTATCAAATAATGATAATCTAAAATATCCTGTTTACACACGACCATTACATAATGGTTTACAATACAAATATGTTACAACAAAATAAGTTTCTTGAATGCAGTTTTTACACAATATCATACAAGCATGGACTCCAAATCTAGTCCTTATTTAAGTATGCGACAGCGGAAGCTCTTAATAATCACCTGAGAATAAACATGCTTAAAACGTCAACAAAAATGTTGGTGAGTTATAGGTTTAACCTATATATATCAAATCATAATAATAGACCACAAGATTTCATATTTCAATACACATCCCATACATAGAGATAAAAATCATTCATATGGTGAACACCTGGTAACCGACATTAACAAGATGCATATATAAGAATATCCCCATCATTCCGGGACACCCTTCGGATATGATATAAATTTCGAAGTACTAAAGCATCCGGTACTTTGGATGGGGTTTGTTAGGCCCAATAGATCTATCTTTAGGATTCGCGTCAATTAGGGTGTCTGTTCCCTAATTCTCAGATTACCAGACTTAATAAAAAGGGGCATATTCGATTTCGATAATTCAACCATAGAATGTAGTTTCACGTACTTGTGTCTATTTTGTAAATCATTTATAAAACCTGCATGTATTCTCATCCCAAAAATATTAGATTTTAAAAGTGGGACTATAACTCACTTTCACAAATTTTTACTTCGTCGGGAAGTAAGACTTGGCCACTGGTTGATTCACGAACCTATAACAATATATACATATATATCAAAGTATGTTCAAAATATATTTACAACACTTTTAATATATTTTGATGTTTTAAGTTTATTAAGTCAGCTGTCCTCGTTAGTAACCTACAACTAGTTGTCCACAATTAGATGTACAGAAATAAATCGATAAATATTATCTTGAATCAATCCACGACCCAGTGTATACGTATCTCAGTATTGATCACAACTCAAACTATATATATTTTGGAATCAACCTCAACCCTGTATAGCTAACTCCAACATTCACATATAGAGTGTCTATGGTTGTTCCGAAATATATATAGATGTGTCGACATGATAGGTCGAAACATTGTATACGTGTCTATGGTATCTCAAGATTACATAATATATAATACAAGTTGATTAAGTTATGGTTGGAATAGATTTGTTACCAATTTTCACGTAGCTAAAATGAGAAAAATTATCCAATCTTGTTTTACCCATAACTTCTTCATTTTAAATCCGTTTTGAGTGAATCAAATTTCTATGGTTTCATATTGAACTCTATTTTATGAATCTAAACAAAAAAAGTATAGGTTTCTAGTCGGAAAAATAAGTTACAAGTCGTTTTTGTAAAGGTAGTCATTTCAGTCGAAAGAACGACGTCTAGATGACCATTTTAGAAAACATACTTCCACTTTGAGTTTAACCATAATTTTTGGATATAGTTTCATGTTCATAATAAAAATCATTTTCTCAGAATAACAACTTTTAAATCAAAGTTTATCATAGTTTTTAATTAACTAACCCAAAACAGCCCGCGGTGTTACTACGACGGCGTAAATCCGGTTTTACGGTGTTTTTCGTGTTTCCAGGTTTTAAATCATTAAGTTAGCATATCATATAGATATAGAACATGTGTTTAGTTGATTTTAAAAGTCAAGTTAGAAGGATTAACTTTTGTTTGCGAACAAGTTTAGAATTAACTAAACTATGTTCTAGTGATTACAAGTTTAAACCTTCGAATAAGATAGCTTTATATGTATGAATCGAATGATGTTATGAACATCATTACTACCTTAATTTCCTTGGATAAACCTACTAGAAAAGAGAAAAATGGATCTAGCTTCAATGGATCCTTGGATGGCTCGAAGTTCTTGAAGCAGAATCATGACACGAAAACAAGTTCAAGTAAGATCATCACTTGAAATAAGATTGTTATAGTTATAGAAATTGAACCAAAGTTTGAATATGATTATTACCTTGTATTAGAATGATAACCTACTGTAAGAAACAAAGATTTCTTGAGGTTGGATGATCACCTTACAAGATTGGAAGTGAGCTAGCAAACTTGAAAGTATTCTTGATTTTATGAAACTAGAACTTTTGGAATTTATGAAGAACACTTAGAACTTGAAGATAGAACTTGAGAGAGATCAATTAGATGAAGAAAATTGAAGAATGAAAGTGTTTGTAGGTGTTTTTGGTCGTTGGTATATGGATTAGATATAAAGGATATGTAATTTTGTTTTCATGTAAATAAGTCATGAATGATTACTCATATTTTTGTAATTTTATGAGATATTTCATGCTAGTTGCCAAATGATGGTTCCCACATGTGTTAGGTGACTCACATGGGCTGCTAAGAGCTGATCATTGGAGTGTATATACCAATAGTACATACATCTAAAAGCTGTGTATTGTACGAGTACGAATACGGGTGCATACGAGTAGAATTGTTGATGAAACTGAACGAGGATGTAATTGTAAGCATTTTTGTTAAGTAGAAGTATTTTGATAAGTGTATTGAAGTCTTTCAAAAGTGTATAAATACATATTAAAACACTACATGTATATACATTTTAACTGAGTCGTTAAGTCATCGTTAGTCGTTACATGTAAGTGTTGTTTTGAAACCTTTAGGTTAACGATCTTGTTAAATGTTGTTAACCCAATGTTTATAATATCAAATGAGATTTTAAATTATTATATTATCATGATATTATCATGTATGAATATCTCTTAATATGATATATATACATTAAATGTCTTTACAACGATAATCGTTACATATATGTCTCGTTTAAAAATCATTAAGTTAGTAGTCTTGTTTTTACATATGTAGTTCATTGTTAATATACTTTATGATATGTTTTCTTATCATAGTATCATGTTAACTATATATATATATCTATATATATGTCATCATATAGTTTTTAAAAGTTTTAACGTTCGTGAATCACCGATCAACTTGGGTGGTCAATTGTCTATATGAAACATATTTCAATTAATCAAGTCTTAACAAGTTTGATTGCTTAACATGTTGGAAACATTTAATCATGTAAACATCAATCTCAATTAATATATATAAACATGGAAAAGTTCGGGTCACTACAGTACCTACCCGTTAAATAAATTTCGTCCCGAAATTTTAAGCTGTTGAAGGTGTTGACGAATCTTCTGGAAATAGATGCGGGTATTTCTTCTTCATCTGATCTTCACGCTCCCAGGTGAACTCGGGTCCTCTACGAGCATTCCATCGAACCTTAACAATTGGTATCTTGTTTTGCTTAAGTCTTTTAACCTCACGATCCATTATTTCGACGGGTTCTTCGATGAATTGGAGTTTTTCGTTGATTTGGATTTCATCTAACGGAATAGTGAGATCTTCTTTAGCAAAACATTTCTTCAAATTCGAGACGTGGAAAGTGTTATGTACAGCCGTGAGTTGTTGAGGTAACTCAAGTCGGTAAGCTACTGGTCCGACACGATCAATAATCTTGAATGGTCCAATATACCTTGGATTTAATTTCCCTCGTTTACCAAATCGAACAACGCCTTTCCAAGGTGAAACTTTAAGCATGACCATCTCTCCAATTTCAAATTCTATATCTTTTCTTTTAATGTCAGCGTAGCTCTTTTGTCGACTTTGGGCGGTTTTCAACCGTTGTTGAATTTGGATGATCTTCTCGGTAGTTTCTTGTATAATCTCCGGACCCGTAATCTGTCTATCCCCCACCTCACTCCAACAAATCGGAGACCTGCACTTTCTACCATAAAGTGCTTCAAACGGCGCCATCTCAATGCTTGAATGGTAGCTGTTGTTGTAGGAAAATTCTGCTAACGGTAGATGTCGATCCCAACTGTTTCCGAAATCAATAACACATGCTCGTAGCATGTCTTCAAGCGTTTGTATCGTCCTTTCGCTCTGCCCATCAGTTTGTGGATGATAGGCAGTACTCATGTCTAGACGAGTTCCTAATGCTTGCTGTAATGTCTGCCAGAATCTTGAAATAAATCTGCCATCCCTATCAGAGATAATAGAGATTGGTATTCCATGTCTGGAGATGACTTCCTTCAAATACAGTCGTGCTAACTTCTCCATCTTGTCATCTTCTCTTATTGGCAGGAAGTGTGCTGATTTGGTGAGACGATCAACTATTACCCAAATAGTATCAAAACCACTTGCAGTCCTTGGCAATTTAGTGATGAAATCCATGGTAATGTTTTCCCATTTCCATTCTGGGATTTCGGGTTGTTGAAGTAGACCTGATGGTTTCTGATGCTCAGCTTTGACTTTAGAACACGTCAAACATTCTCCTACGTATTTAGCAACATCGGCTTTCATACCCGGCCACCAAAAATGTTTCTTGAGATCCTTGTACATCTTCCCCGTTCCAGGATGTATTGAGTATCTGGTTTTATGAGCTTCTCTAAGTACCATTTCTCTCATATCTCCAAATTTTGGTACCCAAATCCTTTCAGCCCTATACCGGGTTCCGTCTTCCCGAATATTAAGATGCTTCTCCGATCCTTTGGGTATTTCATCCTTTAAATTTCCCTCTTTTAAAACTCCTTGTTGCGCCTCCTTTATTTGAGTAGTAAGGTTATTATGAATCATTATATTCATAGATTTTACTCGAATGGGTTCTCTGTCCTTCCTGCTCAAGGCATCGGCTACCACATTTGCCTTCCCCGGGTGGTAACGAATCTCAAAGTCGTAATCATTCAATAATTCAATCCACCTACGCTGCCTCATATTCAGTTGTTTCTGATTAAATATGTGTTGAAGACTTTTGTGGTCGGTATATATAATACTTTTGACCCCATATAAGTAGTGCCTCCAAGTCTTTAATGCAAAAACAACCGCGCCTAATTCCAAATCATGCGTCGTATAATTTTGTTCGTGAATCTTCAATTGTCTAGACGCATAAGCAATCACCTTCGTTCGTTGCATTAATACACAACCGAGACCTTGCTTTGATGCGTCACAATAAATCACAAAATCATCATTCCCTTCAGGCAATGACAATATAGGTGCCGTAGTTAGCTTTTTCTTCAATAACTGAAACGCTTTCTCTTGTTCATCATTCCATTCAAATTTCTTCCCTTTATGCGTTAATGCAGTCAAGGGTTTTGCTATTCTGGAAAAGTCTTGGATGAACCTTCTGTAGTAACCAGCTAGTCCTAAAAACTGGCGTATGTGTTTCGGAGTTTTCGGGGTTTCCCACTTTTCAACAGTTTCTATCTTTGCCGGATCCACCTTAATACCTTCTTTGTTCACTATGTGACCGAGGAATTGAACTTCTTCCAACCAAAATGCACACTTTGAAAACTTAGCGTACAATTCTTCCTTCCTCAATACTTCTAACACCTTTCTCAAATGTTCACCGTGTTCTTGGTCATTCTTTGAGTAAATAAGTATGTCATCAATGAAAACAATGACAAACTTGTCAAGGTATGGTCCACACACTCGGTTCATAAGGTCCATGAACACAGCTGGTGCATTAGTTAAACCAAACGGCATGACCATAAACTCGTAATGACCGTAACGTGTTCTGAAAGCAGTCTTTGGAATATCATCTTCTTTCACCCGCATTTGATGATACCCGGAACGTAAGTCAATCTTTGAATAAACAGACGAGCCTTGTAGTTGATCAAATAAGTCATCGATTCTCGGTAGTGGGTAGCGGTTCTTGATGGTAAGTTTGTTCAACTCTCGGTAGTCGATACACAACCTGAATGTACCATCTTTCTTCTTGACAAACAAAACAGGAGCTCCCCACGGTGATGTGCTTGGTCGAATGAAACCACGCTCTAAAAGTTCTTGTAATTGGCTTTGTAGTTCTTTCATCTCGCTGGGTGCGAGTCTGTAAGGAGCACGAGCTATTGGTGCAGCTCCTGGTACAAGATCTATTTGAAATTCAACGGATCGATGTGGGGGTAATCCCGGTAATTCTTTCGGAAATACATCAGGAAATTCTTTTGCGACGGGAACATCATTGATGCTCTTTTCTTCAGTTTGTACTTTCTCGACGTGTGCTAGAACAGCATAGCAACCTTTTCTTATTAGTTTTTGTGCCTTCAAATTACTAATAAGATGTAGCTTCGTGTTGCCCTTTTCTCCGTACACCATTAAGGGTTTTCCTTTTTCTCGTATAATGCGAATTGCATTTTTGTAACAAACGATCTCCGCTTTCACTTCTTTCAACCAGTCCATACCGATTATCACATCAAAACTCCCTAACTCTACTGGTATCAAATCAATCTTAAATGTTTCGCTAACCAGTTTAATTTCTCGATTCCGACATATATTATCTGCTGAAATTAATTTACCATTTGCTAATTCGAGTAAAAATTTACTATCCAAAGGCGTCAATGGACAACTTAATTTAGCACAAAAATCTCTACTCATATAGCTTCTATCCGCACCCGAATCAAATAAAACGTAAGCAGATTTATTGTCAATAAGAAACGTACCCGTAACAAGCTCCGGGTCTTCCTGTGCCTCTACCGCATTAATATTGAAAACTCTTCCACGGCCTTGTCCATTCGTGTTCTCCTGGTTCGGGCAATTTCTAATAATGTGGCCTGGTTTTCCACATTTATAACAAACTACATTGGCATAACTTGCTCCGACACTACTTGCTCCGCCATTACTCGTTCCGACACCATTTGTTCCTTTCGTTCTATTAGCCCCTGGTCCGTAGACCTCACACTTCGCCGCGCTATGACCATTTCTTTTACACTTGTTGCAAAATTTGGTGCAGAACCCCGAGTGATTCTTTTCACACCTTTGGCATAGTTGCTTCTGATTGTTGTTGTTGTTGCGGTTATTATTGTTGTTGGGATGATTGTTGTAGTTGTTGTTGTTGTTGTTGTTGTTGTTGTTGTTGGACCGTTTGTTGTAGTTGCGATTGATGTTGCGATTGTTGGGATAATTGTTCCGATTATTGTTGTAATTGCTGTTGTTGTTGTATTGGTGATTCTTATCACCGTTTTCCTCCCACTTTCTTTTGACTTGCTTCACATTGGCCTCTTCAGCAGTCTGTTCTTTAATTCTTTCTTCAATCTGGTTCACTAGTTTATGAGCCATTCTACATGCCTGTTGTATGGAGGCGGGCTCGTGTGAACTTATATCTTCTTGGATTCTTTCCGGTAATCCTTTCACAAACGCGTCGATCTTCTCTTCCTCATCTTCGAATGCTCCCGGACACAATAGGCACAATTCTGTGAATCGTCTTTCGTACGTGGTAATATCAAATCCTTGGGTTCGTAACCCTCTAAGTTCTGTCTTGAGCTTATTGACCTCGGTTCTGGGACGGTACTTCTCGTTCATCAAGTGCTTGAATGCTGACCACGGTAGTGCGTACGCATCATCTTGTCCCACTTGCTCTAGATAGGTATTCCACCATGTTAACGCAGAACCTGTGAAGGTATGCGTAGCGTACTTCACTTTGTCCTCTTCAGTACACTTACTTATGGCAAACACCGATTCAACCTTCTCGGTCCACCGTTTCAATCCGATCGGTCCTTCGGTTCCATCAAATTCCAAAGGTTTGCAGGCAGTGAATTCTTTGTAGGTGCATCCTACACGATTTCCTGTACTGCTAGATCCAAGGTTATTGTTGGTATGTAGCGCAGCCTGTACTGCGGCTATGTTTGAAGCTAGAAAAGTACGGAATTCCTCTTCATTCATATTCACAGTGTGTCGAGTAGTCGGTGCCATTTCCTTCAAAATAGTCAAATGGAACAAGTTAATCATACAGAATGTTAAGAGTAGTTAATAGTATTTCGTAGCATAATATGAACTCATTTATAAAAGCTTTTTCTTCATATTAGCGTTTTATAAGTTTAAATTCGGGTAGTACCTACCCGTTAAGTTCATACTTAGTAGCGAATATACAATTCAACTACTACAATTCTATATGAAAAACTGATTGTAATAATATTTCGCGTTCAAGCTTTTATACAATATTTTACAAACTTACAATACCGCTTATTTTACATAAAGCATGAAATATAGCACACAATAACTTTGATACAAGATAGTTGTGAAGATAATTCTAGCTAGTACACAAGTCGTTCAGCAAAGGCAATAAAGACACGTAATTCATACGTCCAGAAACAAGTCATGCATTCTGGTTTTACTAGGACTACTTCCCATCCTTGGTCTTGTGCAACATAACCGTTATGGCCGTTGATAAGACAGCGTGTTGTAACATCATCAAAGGGACGAGGGTTACGTAATGTCCAACAGTCCCGTAATAATCTAAAAACCTCATTTCTTACCCCAATTACCGACTCCGTCACTTGTGGAAACGTTTTGTTTAATAGTTGTAGCCCGATGTTCTTGTTCTCACTTTGGTGAGAAGCGAACATTACTAATCCGTAAGCATAACATGCTTCTTTATGTTGCATGTTAGCCGCTTTTTCTAAATCACGAAGTCCAATATTCGGATATATTGAGTCAAAATAATTTCTTAACCCGTTGCGTAAAATAGCATTTGGGTTCCCCGCAATATATGCGTCAAAGTAAACACATCGTAACTTATGGGTTTCCCAATGTGATATCCCCCATCTTTCAAACGAAAGTCTCTTATAAACCAAGACATTCTTGGAACGTTCTTCGAATGTCTTACAAACTGATCTCGCCTTAAATAGTTGTGCCGAAGAATTCTGGCCGACTCTAGACAAGATTTCATCAATCATGTCTCCGGGTAGGTCTCTTAAAATATTGGGTTGTCTATCCATTTTGTGTTTTTAAACTGTAAAATAGACAAGAGTTAGATTCAAAAAAAAAAAAAAAAAAAAAAAAAAAAAAATACTTATTAATACAAGCAATTTTTACATATATCATAAAGCATAAGCACACTATATTACATATATTACACCACACGAATACAACTATCTTATTCCGACTCGCTCGTTTCTTCTTGTTGGGTTTTGGTTCGTTTTGCCAAGTTTCTAGGGATATATGATGTTCCCCTAATACGAGTCGTCGTTGTCCACATTGGTTTAGAAAAACCTGGTGGTTTAGAGGTTCCCGGGTCATTGTTACAACTTAAGGACTTCGGGGGTTGACGATACATATAAAGTTCATCGGGGTAGGAATTAGATTTCTCTATTTTTATGCCCTTTCCCTTATTATTTTCTTTTGCCTTTTTAAATTCAGTTGGGGTTATTTCTATAACATCATCGGAATTCTCGTCGGAATCCGATTCATCGGAGAATTGGTAATCCTCCCAATATTTTGCTTCCTTGGCGGAAACACCATTGACCATAATTAACCTTGGTCGGTTGGTTGAGGATTCTCTTTTACTTAACCGTTTTATTATTTCCCCCACCGGTTCTATTTCTTCTTCCGGTTCCGATTCTTCTTCCGGTTCCGACTCTTCTTCCGGTTCCTCTTCGGGAACTTGTGAATCAGTCCACGAATCATTCCAATTTACATTTGACTCTTCATTATTATTAGGTGAGTCAATGGGACTTGTTCTAGAGGTAGACATCTATCACATAATATCAAACACGTTAAGAGATTAATATATCACATAATATTCATATGTTAAAAATATATAGTTTCCAACAAAAATGTTAAGCAATCATTTTTAAAGAAAACACGGTCGAAGTCCAGACTCACTAATGCATCCTAACAAACTCGATAAGACACACTAATGCAATTTTCTGGTTCTCTAAGACCAACGCTCGGATACCAACTGAAATGTCCCGTTCTTATTGATTAAAAACGTTCCATATTAATTGATTTCGTTGCGAGGTTTTGACCTCTATATGAGACGTTTTTCAAAGACTGCATTCATTTTAAAACAAACCATAACCTTTATTTCATCAATAAAGGTTTAAAAAGCTTTACGTAGATTATCAAATAATGATAATCTAAAATATCCTGTTTACACACGACCATTACATAATGGTTTACAATACAAATATGTTACAACAAAATAAGTTTCTTGAATGCAGTTTTTACACAATATCATACAAGCATGGACTCCAAATCTAGTCCTTATTTAAGTATGCGACAGCGGAAGCTCTTAATAATCACCTGAGAATAAACATGCTTAAAACGTCAACAAAAATGTTGGTGAGTTATAGGTTTAACCTATATATATCAAATCATAATAATAGACCACAAGATTTCATATTTCAATACACATCCCATACATAGAGATAAAAATCATTCATATGGTGAACACCTGGTAACCGACATTAACAAGATGCATATATAAGAATATCCCCATCATTCCGGGACACCCTTCGGATATGATATAAATTTCGAAGTACTAAAGCATCCGGTACTTTGGATGGGGTTTGTTAGGCCCAATAGATCTATCTTTAGGATTCGCGTCAATTAGGGTGTCTGTTCCCTAATTCTCAGATTACCAGACTTAATAAAAAGGGGCATATTCGATTTCGATAATTCAACCATAGAATGTAGTTTCACGTACTTGTGTCTATTTTGTAAATCATTTATAAAACCTGCATGTATTCTCATCCCAAAAATATTAGATTTTAAAAGTGGGACTATAACTCACTTTCACAGATTTTTACTTCGTCGGGAAGTAAGACTTGGCCACTGGTTGATTCACGAACCTATAACAATATATACATATATATCAAAGTATGTTCAAAATATATTTACAACACTTTTAATATATTTTGATGTTTTAAGTTTATTAAGTCAGCTGTCCTCGTTAGTAACCTACAACTAGTTGTCCACAATTAGATGTACAGAAATAAATCGATAAATATTATCTTGAATCAATCCACGACCCAGTGTATACGTATCTCAGTATTGATCACAACTCAAACTATATATATTTTGGAATCAACCTCAACCCTGTATAGCTAACTCCAACATTCACATATAGAGTGTCTATGGTTGTTCCGAAATATATATAGATGTGTCGACATGATAGGTCGAAACATTGTATACGTGTCTATGGTATCTCAAGATTACATAATATATAATACAAGTTGATTAAGTTATGGTTGGAATAGATTTGTTACCAATTTTCACGTAGCTAAAATGAGAAAAATTATCCAATCTTGTTTTACCCATAACTTCTTCATTTTAAATCCGTTTTGAGTGAATCAAATTTCTATGGTTTCATATTGAACTCTATTTTATGAATCTAAACAAAAAAAGTATAGGTTTCTAGTCGGAAAAATAAGTTACAAGTCGTTTTTGTAAAGGTAGTCATTTCAGTCGAAAGAACGACGTCTAGATGACCATTTTAGAAAACATACTTCCACTTTGAGTTTAACCATAATTTTTGGATATAGTTTCATGTTCATAATAAAAATCATTTTCTCAGAATAACAACTTTTAAATCAAAGTTTATCATAGTTTTTAATTAACTAACCCAAAACAGCCCGCGGTGTTACTACGACGGCGTAAATCCGGTTTTACGGTGTTTTTCGTGTTTCCAGGTTTTAAATCATTAAGTTAGCATATCATATAGATATAGAACATGTGTTTAGTTGATTTTAAAAGTCAAGTTAGAAGGATTAACTTTTGTTTGCGAACAAGTTTAGAATTAACTAAACTATGTTCTAGTGATTACAAGTTTAAACCTTCGAATAAGATAGCTTTATATGTATGAATCGAATGATGTTATGAACATCATTACTACCTTAATTTCCTTGGATAAACCTACTAGAAAAGAGAAAAATGGATCTAGCTTCAATGGATCCTTGGATGGCTCGAAGTTCTTGAAGCAGAATCATGACACGAAAACAAGTTCAAGTAAGATCATCACTTGAAATAAGATTGTTATAGTTATAGAAATTGAACCAAAGTTTGAATATGATTATTACCTTGTATTAGAATGATAACCTACTGTAAGAAACAAAGATTTCTTGAGGTTGGATGATCACCTTACAAGATTGGAAGTGAGCTAGCAAACTTGAAAGTATTCTTGATTTTATGAAACTAGAACTTTTGGAATTTATGAAGAACACTTAGAACTTGAAGATAGAACTTGAGAGAGATCAATTAGATGAAGAAAATTGAAGAATGAAAGTGTTTGTAGGTGTTTTTGGTCGTTGGTATATGGATTAGATATAAAGGATATGTAATTTTGTTTTCATGTAAATAAGTCATGAATGATTACTCATATTTTTGTAATTTTATGAGATATTTCATGCTAGTTGCCAAATGATGGTTCCCACATGTGTTAGGTGACTCACATGGGCTGCTAAGAGCTGATCATTGGAGTGTATATACCAATAGTACATACATCTAAAAGCTGTGTATTGTACGAGTACGAATACGGGTGCATACGAGTAGAATTGTTGATGAAACTGAACGAGGATGTAATTGTAAGCATTTTTGTTAAGTAGAAGTATTTTGATAAGTGTATTGAAGTCTTTCAAAAGTGTATAAATACATATTAAAACACTACATGTATATACATTTTAACTGAGTCGTTAAGTCATCGTTAGTCGTTACATGTAAGTGTTGTTTTGAAACCTTTAGGTTAACGATCTTGTTAAATGTTGTTAACCCAATGTTTATAATATCAAATGAGATTTTAAATTATTATATTATCATGATATTATCATGTATGAATATCTCTTAATATGATATATATACATTAAATGTCTTTACAACGATAATCGTTACATATATGTCTCGTTTAAAAATCATTAAGTTAGTAGTCTTGTTTTTACATATGTAGTTCATTGTTAATATACTTTATGATATGTTTTCTTATCATAGTATCATGTTAACTATATATATATATCTATATATATGTCATCATATAGTTTTTAAAAGTTTTAACGTTCGTGAATCACCGATCAACTTGGGTGGTCAATTGTCTATATGAAACATATTTCAATTAATCAAGTCTTAACAAGTTTGATTGCTTAACATGTTGGAAACATTTAATCATGTAAACATCAATCTCAATTAATATATATAAACATGGAAAAGTTCGGGTCACTACAGTTAGTTCCATTGCTGGATTCAGAGTTATTGTTAATTTGCATCGTAGCCTGTACTGCGGCTATATTTGCTGCAAGGAAAGCACGGAAGTCTTCCTCGCTCATGTTCAAATTCTGACGAGTCGTCGGTGCCATTTCCTTCAAAAATAGCCCAATAGAATTAAGTTAATCATATAGAATATTAATAGTAGTCAATAGTACTTCGTAGCATAATATGAACTCATTTATAAAAGCTTTTTCTTTATATTAGCGTTTTATAGTTTTAATTCGGGTAGTACCTACCCGTTAAGTTCATACTTAGTAGCTAATATACCATTCAACTACTACAATTCTATATGAAAAACTGATTATAATAATATTTCGCGTTCAAACTTTTATACAATATTTTACAAACTTACAATACCGCTATAATACATATAGCATGAAATATAGCACACAATAACTTTGATACAAAACAGTTGTGACAAAAATCCTAGTTAATACGCAAGTCGTTCAGCAAAGGCAATAAAAACACGTAATTCATAAGTCCAGAAACAAGTCATGCATTCTGGTTTTACTAAGACTATTTCCCATCCTTGGTCTTGTGGAACATAACCATTGTGGCTATTGACAAGATAGCATGTTGTAACATCATCAAAGGGACGAGGGTTTGGTAATGCCCAACAGCCCCGTAATAATCTAAAAACCTTGTTTCTCACCCCAACTACTGAATCCGTCACTTGTGGGAAGGTTTTATTTAAAAGTTGTAATCCGATGTTCTTTTTCTCACTTTGGTGAGAAGCGAACATCACTAACCCATAAGCATAACATGCTTCTTTATGTTGCATGTTAGAAGCTCTTTCTAACTCACGAAGTCCTACATTGGGATATGTTGAGTCAAAATAGGTTTTTAACCCGTAGCGTAAAATTGCATTTGGGTTCCCCGCATTTAACGCTTTAAAGAAAACACGGCGTAACTTACGGTGTCCCCAATGTGATATACCCCATCTTTCAAATGAAAGCCTTTTATAAACTAAAGCCTGCCTGGAACATTCTTCAAATGTTCTACAAACTAATTTTGCCATAAATAATTGTGCCGACGAATTGTGACTGACTTTAGACAAGATTTCATCAATCATGTCCCCGGGTAGGTCTTCTAAATTTTTTTTGTTGTCTATCCTTAATGTCCATTGTGTTTTTATACTGTAAAACAGATGAGAATTAGATTCGTAAAAGATAATTATCAAATAATACAAGAAATTTTCACATACAACAAGAAAAGTACAAGCACACTTATTTTACATATTTTACACCTCATGATTACAACTCTTTATTCCGACTCACTAGTTTCTTCCTCTTCAGACCTGTTTCGTTTTGCTAATTTTCTAGGGATATATGATGTTCCTCTAATACGAGTCGTTGTTTTCACAAATGGTTTAGAAAAACCTGGTGGCTTAGAGGTTCCCGGGTTATTGTTACAACTTAAGAAATACGGGTGTTGACGATACATATAAAGTTCATCGGGGTTGGAATCAGGTTTCTCTATTTTGATGCCCTTTCCCTTATTATTTTCTTTTGCTTTTTTAAATTGGGTCGAGGTAATTTCTATAACATCATCAGAATCCTCATCGGGATCCGATTTATCGGAAAATTGGTAATCTTCCCAATATTTTGCTTCCTCGGTGGAAACATCATTGACCATTATTAATTTTGGTCCATTCGTTGAGGGTTTTCTTTTACTTATATGTTTTTCTGTGGTTCCTAATATTTCCTCCTCCGGAACCTCTTCTTCTTCCGGTTCCTCTTCTTCCGGTTTCTCTTCGGAAATTTATGAATCTTCCTAATATATATTCGACTCTTCATTATTATTAGGTGAGTCGATGGGATTTGTACTAGAGGTAGACATCTATCACACAATATCAAACATGTTAAGAGATTAATATATCACATAATATTTACATGTTACAATTTGTAGTTTCCAACAAAAAAATATTAAGCAATCATTTTTAAAGAAAACACGGTCGAAGTCCAGATTCACTAATGCATCCTAACAAACTCGATAAGACACACTAATGCAAATTTTCTAGTTCTCTAAGACCAACGTTCGGATACCAACTGAAATGTCCTGTTCATATTGATTATAAACGTTCCATATTAATTGATTTCATCGCGAGGTTTTGACCTCTATATGAGACGTTTTTCAAAGACTGCATTCATTTTTAAAACAGCCATAACCTTTATTTTATCGATAAAGGTTTTAAAAAAAACATTACGTAGATTATCAAATAATGATAATCTAAAATATACCGTTTACACATGACCATTACATAATGGTTTACAATAAAAATATATTACATCGAAATAAGTTTCTTGAATGCAGTTTTTACACAATATCACACAATCATGGACTCCAAATCCTGTCCTTATTTTATTATGCAATAGTGGAAGCTCTTAATAATCACCTGAGAATAAACATGCTTAAAACGTCAACAAAAAATGTTGGTGAGTTATAGGTTTAACCTATATATTATCAAATTAATATAATAGACCACAAGATTTCATTTATTCAATAATCTTACACTCGCAAGTGCATAAAAATCATTCTATGATGAACACCTGGTAATCGACATTAACATAATGCATATAGAATATACCCCGCATACTCGCAAGTATGTCATAAATTAGCAATCGTAATCACCATATAAATCGAAGTATTAAAGCATTCCAAATTCCAGAATGGGGTTTCTTAGGCCCATAGATCTATCTTTAGGATTCGCGTCAATTAGGGGTCATTTCCCTAATTCTTAGGCTACCAGACTTGAAGGAGAAATATTCGGTTTAATAATCCAACCATAGAATATAGTTTCGCATACTTGTGTCTATTTTGTAAAACATTTATAAAGCTGCATGTATTCTCATCCCAAAAATATTAGATTTTAAAAGTGGGACTATAATTCACTTTCACAGATTTTTCCTTCGTTGGAAATAATACTTGACCACTGGTTGATTCAAGAACCTATAACAAATATGTACATATATATCAAACTATGATTTAAATATAGTCACAACATTTTTTATTACATTTTTATGATTTAAGTTTGTTAAGTTAGCAGTCCTCGTTAGTAACCTACAACTAGTTGTCCACAGTTAGATGTATTGAAATAAATCAATATATATTATCTCGAATCAATCCACGACCCAGTGTATACATGTCTCAGGCTAGATCACAACTCAAAGTATATATATTATTTTGGAATCAACCTCAACCATGTATAGCTAACTCAAACATTACTGCATATAGAGTGTCAATGGTTGTTCCGAAATATATATATAGATGGGTCGATATGATATGTCAAAACATTGTATACGTGTCTATGGTATCCCAAGATTACATAATATGTATAATACAATATAAATTAGTTAGGATATGTTTAGTCTAGATTTGTTACAAAATTTTCGTAGCTAAAACTAGCAAATTTATCCAATTTTGTTTTACCCGTCATTTCTTCGTTTCAAATCCGTTTTTAGTGATTCAAGTTGCTATGGATTCATAATGAACTGAAATTTATGAAACTAAATAGAAAAAGTATAAGTTTATTGTCAGAAATACAGGTTACAAGTCATTTTTTAAAGAGGTAGTCATTTCCGTCGAAAGAACGACATCTTGATGACAATTTTGAAAAACATACTTCCACTTTGAGTTTAACCATGATTTTTGGATAACTTTTCATGTTCATAAGAAAAATCAATTTTCCAGAAGAACAACTTTTAAATCAAAGTTTATCATAGTCTTTAATTATCAAACCCAAAACAGCCTGCAGTGTTACTACAACGACGTATGTCCGGTTTTACGGTGTTTTTTCATGTTTTCAGGTTTTAAATCATTAAGTTAGCATATCATATAGATATAGAACATGTGTTTAGTTAATTTTAAAAGTCAAGTTAGAAGGATTAACTTTATTTGCGACAAGTTTAGAATTAAATAAACTATGTTCAAGTGATTACATGTTCAAATCTTCGAATAAGATAGTTTTATATATATGAATCGAATGATGTTATGAACATAATTACTACCTCAATTTTAGTAGGTAAACCTACTGGAAGTGACAAAAATTGATCTAGCTTCAAAGGATTCTTGGATGGCTTGAAAGTTCTTGAAGTAGAATCATGACACGAAAACAAGTTCAAGTAAGATTATCACTCGAAATAAGATTGTTATAGTTATAGAAATTGGACCAAAGTTTGAATATGAGTATTAGCTTGAATTAGAAAGATATCTTACTGTAAATAAGAAATATTTCTTGAGATTGGATGATCACTTGAAATGGATTAGAAAGCTTGGAAGTAGACTTGTAAACTTGAGAGTATTCTTGATTTTATGAAACTAGAACTTATACAATTTATGAAGAACACTTAGAACTTGAAGATAGAACTTGAGAGAGCTTAATTAGATGAAGAAAATTGAAGAATGAAAGTGTTTGTAGGTGTTTTTAGTCGTTGGTATATGGATTAGATATAAAGGATGTGTAAGTTTGTTTTCATGTAAATAATTCATGAATGATTTATAATATTTTTTGTAATTTTTTGAGATATTTCATGCTAGTTACTAAATGATGGTTTCCACATGTTTAATGACTCACATGGGCTGCTAAGGATCTGATCATTGAAGTGTATATACCAATAGTATATACATCTAGAAGTTGTGTATTGTACGAGTACGAATACGGATGCATGCGAGTAGAATTGTTGATGAAAATGAATGAGGATGTAATTGTAAGCATTTTTGTTAAGTAGAAGTACTTTGATATGTGTCTTGAAGTCTTTCAAAAGTGTACAAATACATCTTAATACACTACATGTATATACATTTTAACTGAGTCGTTAAGTCATCGTTAGTCGTTACATGTAAGTATTGTTTTGAAACCTTTAAGTTAACGATCTCATTTAATGTTGTTAACCCATTGTTTATTATATCTAATGAGATGTTAAATTATTACATTATAATGATATTATGATGTATGAATATATCTTAATATGATATATATATATATACATTAAAATGTCGTTACAACGATAATCGTTACATATATGTCTCGTTTTGAAATCCTTAAGTTAGTAGTCTTGTTTTTACATATGTAGTTCATTGTTAACACACTTAATGATATAATTAATTATCATTTTATCATGTTAAACATAGTGTATCTATATCTTAATATGATTCATATGTATTTAGTAAGACGTTGTTATAACGATAATCGTTATATATATCGTTTCGAGTTTCTTAATTCAATAATCTCATTTTTATGTATATCACTCATTGTTAATACACTTAGTAAGATACTTACTTATCATAATCTCATGTTAATCATATATATCCATATATATATATATATATATATATATATATATATATATATATATATATATATATATATATATATATATATATATATATATATATATATATATATATATATATATATATATCATCATGTAGTTTTTACCAGTTTTTAACGTTCGTGAATCGCCGGTCAACTTGGGTGGTCAATTGTCTACATGAAACTCATTTCAATTAAACAAGTCTTAACAAGTTTGATTGCTTAACATGTTGGAAACATTTAATCATGAAAATATAGTTTTCATTTAATATATAATCATGGAAAAGTTTGGGTCACTACACTATTCGTCTCTAAAACCAAATCGGTACTCCCGATTTCTCTTTGACCAACTTCACCCCAACAAATCGGGGTTCGACACCTACGCCCATAAAGCATCTCGTAAGGTGGCATCCCGATACTAGTGTGATAACTATTATTGTATGAGAATTCCACCAATGGTAAGTGCTCATCCCAACTACCGCCGAAATCAATAATACACGCCCGTAACGTATCCTCCAAAATTCGTACGTTCGGTTTGACCGTCCGTTTGAGGATGGTACGCCGTGCTCAATTTCAATTGAGTACCCATGTCTTCATGAAACGTTTCCCAAAACCGAGATGTGAAACGAGTATCTCGATCTGAAATAATAGATATAGGAACCCCGTGTCTCGATATCACCTCCTTGATAAACAACTTAGCTAAGGTCTCGAACGATATTGCTTCCCTAATGGGAAGAAACGGAGCACTTTTCGTCAATCGATCAACTATTACACAAATCGAGTCTAATTGGGTTCTCACCGTATTTGGTAACTTTGTGATGAAATCTATGGTAATGTGCTCCCATTTCCATTTCGGAATTTCTAACGGTTGTAACGTACCATACGGCTTTTGGTGTTCGGCTTTAACTTGCAAACACGTGACGCATTGTTGAACATACTTAACAACATCACGTTTCATGCCCGGCCACCAATACTCCTTCCTCAAATCAAGATACATTTTCGTCGTGCCTGGATGAATGGAATACTTCGACTTATGTGCTTCATCAAGTAGCACTCGTCGATAATCACCCATTTTAGGCACCCACACTCGTCCTTGAAAGGATAACAAACCATGCGGACCTAAAGTAATAGACTTCGTTTGTCCCACGATTCGTTCCTCATGCTTATTGTTAACAAAAGCTTCAATTTGAATCTCACCGAGCTATACAAGAAAATTGTTAGTAATAATCATGCGTAACGATCCTACTCGTATCGCCGGATGTTGACTCTTCTGACTTAATGCATCCGGGACCACATTCGCCTTACCCGGATGATAAAGTATTTCACAATCATAGTCTTTCACCACATCCATCCATCTACGTTGACGATAATTCAAATCTCGTTGATCAAAAAGATGTTTTAAGCTCTTGTGATCCGAATAAATCGTACACTTGACACCATACAAGTAATGGCGTCAAATTTTCAATGCATGAACAACCGCCGCCAACTCAAGATCATGAGTCGGATATCTCGTTTCGTGTTCCTTTAATTGTCGAGAGGCATACGCGATGACTTTACCTCGTTGCATTAGAACACAACCTATCCCATTTAAAGAATCATCACAATAGACCGTCAAGTCTTCTACACCTTCCGGCAACACTAAAACCGGAGCTTGACATAACTTCTCTTTTAACAATTGGAAAGCAATTTCTTGCTCGTTTTCCCAATTAAATCTCGCGTTCTTTCTCGTTAACTTTGTCAATGGAGAAGCGATTTTAGAAAAGTCTTGGATAAACCGACGATAATAACCGGCCAATCCGACAAAATTTCGGATTTCCGTAGGCGTAGTAGGTCGTCCCCAACTCTTTACCGTCTCAATCTTCCCCAGATCTACTTGAATATCATCCTTGTTCACAATATGGCCAAGGAATTGAACTTCCCTTAGCCAAAGTGCACATTTGGAGAATTTTGCATACAACTTCTCCTTCTGCAACGTCTTCAACACACCACGCAAATGATGTTCATGTTCCTTCATACTCTTCGAATAGACAAGTATGTCGTCAATGAACACAATCACCGACTTGTCCAACATAGGTTGGCACACACGGTTCATAAGATCCATGAATGCCGCCGGTGCATTCGTAAGACCGAAAGGCATAACTACAAACTCAAAATGCCCGTAACGCGTTCGAAAAGCCATTTTCTCAATATCTTCCTCACGGACCCGCATTTGGTGATAGTCGGACCGTAGGTCAATCTTAGAAAAATACGTTGCACCTTGGAGTTGGTCAAACAAATCGTCAATCCGAGGCAATGGATAACGATTCTTTATCATCACTTTATTCAACTCCTGATAATCGATTCACATCCGTATACTACCATCCTTCTTTTTCACGAATAAAACCGGAGCGCCCCATGGTGAAGCACTTGGTCGAATAAAACCCTTTTCAAGCAACTCTTGGGTTTGATTTAACAACTCTCGCATCTCCGTTGGTGCTAAATGATAAGGAGTTTTAGCAATGGGAGTAGCCCCCGGAACCAACTCAATGCGAAATTCAACTTGTCTTTCCACCGGAATACCCGGTAATTCATCCAGAAAAACGTCTTCGAATTCACTAACCACCGGAATTTCATGAATGGATGGTGGCGCTTCACGAGTATCAACTACATGAGCAAGAAAAGCCATACCACCACTAACAAGAAAACGACGTGCCCGTGCATAAGTGCATAATGGCACAAGTCTTCTCCGTCTCTCGCCATGAATAATTAACTCTCCCCCACTTGGGGTCTTCACACGAATAGATTTTTCATGGCATGCAATATCGGCTCTATAACGATCGAGCCAATCCATACCAGCGACAATATCAAATTCACCCAAGGTCATCGGGATAAGATCAATTTTAAATGTTTAGGAACCAAACACAATATCACAATCTTTACACACATCAACCCCTAGCACCGTCTTACCATCCGCTATTTCGACTTCTACCGGATGACTTAACTTAGCTAGCCGTTTATCAAGCTTAGACACAAAACTTGGAGAAACAAACGATAAATTTGCACCGCTATCAAATAGGATCCTTGCCGGATTAGAGTTAACCATGAAAGTACCTGAGACAACTTCGTTTGATTGCTTGGCCTCATCGTGGGTTATTAAGTAATTTCGTCCCTGAGCTGTACCCACCGCCTTCTCTAACTTCTTAACATGATCATCCCACAACTCGGGACACTCCGGCCTTCGGTGCCCTTCTTTACCACAATTATAACAAGTGAGTTTGGTTGTAGTAGATGGTTTGGTACAATCACGGGCCATATGCCCCTTTCTTCCACAATTATGACAAGAATAAGGAAAAGCACCGGAAGCACCTTTCTTCACACTACCGACACTCTCGGTCGCACCTTTACTCTTCTTGTTCGAATGACTAGTAGCTTCGAACTTCCTTTTGCCAAAAGTAAAGCCACTCTTTCTCAAAATGAGCGACTCAAAGCCTTTGGCCATATCAAACAACTCATCAAAGCTTTTCACCACGTTTACACTAATCTTATCTTGATAGTTGTCATTCAAGATTCGATAAAAGTCTTCCTTCAATATTTTATCATTTCTGACATACTCCGGGAAAAATTGGGTCTTTTACAAGAAAACGGATTTGAGAGTGTTCAAATCCATCGACCCTTGCCTCAAGGCAAGCAACTCGTCCTTAAGTCTAGTAAAATTGGCCAAAGTTCGGTACTCGTTGAAAAACTCCGCCTTGAACTCATCCCAAATGAAATCCATGCATTGTTCTTCACCATAAAGTTGGATTTTCGCATCCCACCAAAACTTGGCATCACCCCGTAACATGCTACAACCATACCTCGTCTTCTTTTCGAGAGGGCATTCACAAGTTCGAAAAGCCCCCTCCATATCGGAGATCCAACGATTGCTTTTTAGCGGATCCCTTTCGCCATCAAAAGTGGGAGGTTGAGAATCCTTGAAATTTTTATAAAAGAAGTCCTGCCTTCCCACATTGTCTTCTTGTCGAACAAGCTTAACTTGTTCCTTAACCACATTGACTACTTGCTCGTCAATTGAATCTAGAAATATCTTCTTGACGTCTTCGAGAAACTCCGCTTTTTGACGTTTAAAGATGGCCTCAACTTTGGCCGTAAACTCGAGGTCCTCGCTCGTAGCTCCTTCATGGTTTTCGGGTTCGTTTCTCGTCTTCATACTATAAAACAGAAATAGATTAAACAATGAAACGAGAGGACAAGACACAAATATATATATATATATATATATATATATATATATATATATATATATATATATATATATATATACACCTCACCGTCCCATCTTGCTCAACAATCGTCGTACATCGCTTGTTTGACACGATTTGAACCCGTAACAATGGTAGCTAATCATTGTTACGCGAGCACGTCGCATTAACTTGCTAGTACAACGTCTATCTCGCTTGATGATTGCAAATACAACACAAAACAATTAGCGCATAGTTAGTTCACCTAAACCTAGGCACTATCCAATTCCCGGTCCGACCCGTCTCCTACAAATCCCGCATAAAGCGCGTACACAATAAAGTCTAAGTCTAGACACCTATCTCGAGTCGCCTAATCCCTTAGACCATGCTCTGATACCACTTGTAACAACCCAACCCAATATCCAACCGAATACACGAAATTTTTTTTTTTTTTAGCACAGGTGCGCGGCGCGCACAAGCTCCAACAGCTTCTGTCCGGTTTTGTCAAATTTCAATTAAAGATCTCCCACTTCCTGACATATTTAGACGAAACGCTTTTCACAACATGTTATAATAGTTAAAACTCACATGATTCAATAATAAAATAAGTTTTACGAAACCGGGCCCACATTTGCCGTAATACGAGTTTCGTACAAAATAAGAGTTTCGACCACACTAGTTTAAATTCTAAACGACACTATGAGCATGGTGTTTGGGGGTTAAACTACCCAAATCTCGGTCAAACTCCAAAAGCTATAAGCCAAAAGCGTCCTCTATCAAAACAAAGCGGGATCACTAATCCAAACGAACGCCCTTACCCTTGTCCACGCCAGAGCCTATAAAAAGGTAAACAACGAGAAGGTAAGCTAAAGCTTAATGAATGCAACAATTATACATATACATATATAACCTACTTACTTGCAATCACTTACACAATACCGCATACAAGCTAGCAATTCGACAATTATGCAAACATTATGCATAAACCAATATCCGCAATTCATAATAAGCTAGCGACACCTAAAGCATATAGTTCACAATTGAATATGCTAATACAAAATTCACACAACCAGGGTTAACCAATCGTACAAGGGAACGGTACTCGCTAGAGACCATCGGAGTTCATAACATCCATTAGTGTACATACGACGCGTAATCATTAATCCCTCGGGTGATGTCTTGAATAACGCGACAATTTCACCCCCATGACAATGTGGTGTCTTGAATGTGACGACCCGGAAATTTTTGACCAAATTTAAACTTGATCTTAAATTGATTTCGACACGATAAACAAAGTCTACAATATTGAGTCTCAAAAAAAAAATTAAAAATTGTTTACATGGATTCATTTAACCTTTGACTATGCCCGACGATTCACGAACCGATGTGTAAATAATTATGTAAATATATACATATATATATATATATATATATATATATATATATATATATATATATATATATATATATATATATATATATATATATATATATACATAAGTGTATATATAATAATTTAAATTAATAAGCATACATTAATCAATTAGAATAAATAATGTAAAATAATAAACAAAATAATTAAGTTACTGTTACAATAAACATATATAAATAGATATATAATATTATTATGAATCTAAATAATATATATATAAATGTAAGAACATATATTAATTTGAAGTAATAAAATATAATTTAAACATTTGGAATTAAAGATGTAAGGTTAATATATTATATGAAAATACAAGTTAAAACATAGTTATTATATTAACAATGTTATTATTAATTTCATTAAAATAAATATTAATACTAATCTCAATATTATGAATACTATTATTATATATACATGTTAATACATGTTAATACATGTAATTTAAGATATTAATGATTATCATTATAGTTATTATCATTATTATTGTTTTAATTGTAATTAAAAAGTTATGATTAACGAAATAAAGATGAAAAATATAAATATTATTATAAGAATAATTTAAACTATAATTTTAATTATTATTATGATTAATTATTATTATTATCATTATCTTTATCAAAATTAATATTATTAATATCATTAATATTATTTTAGTTATAATTAGGAAATAATACAATCTAATATTATTATTATAAATAATATTAATATTTCTATTATTATTATTAGTATTTCTATATTCTGTATTATTAGTATAATTATTGATTATTATTAATATTACTATTATATTTATTAAATAATACTAATTATTATATAAACTGTTGAATCAAGAAAAACTTACGTACGATTCTGTTTAACATTGCTTTCATTCTGTAGATCAATTTGATTCTTGTCTGCAAAATCGTACTAATTAAATTCATATCACAGATCACTCCAATTCTTGTCATAAATTAATTTCAAACTTTTATATCTTATATTTGTTTTCTTCTGTTTTGAGCTCGTAATTGTTTATCCTGTCTACAAGTGGTTACCAGTCAACTTCAATCACTCAATACACAACAATCTTGAATGTTTATAGGTATTATCTCACATCAATTAATTACCTACTGCATTTCATATTCTAAAAATAGATAATAAAAAAAAGCTCAAGAACCTCTGTTCTTACATTTTTTGCCATATTTCGAAATCGAACCATTTTCCAAAATCTAAAAATGTAGTTTGGTTAGAAATCATGTGTCTAATCTATCTGTAAAGTTTCAAGTTTCAATTTTTAATAACGAATTCGAATTTTGGAGTCAAAGTTTTAAAATCAAAAGTCAACAGATTTGTTCTTGGTAAAATTCGAGTTTGTTTTAATGTTTCAAGTTCAATTGACGATTCCAATAGTTTCTATATACGATTTACAAACTATTTCATGTTATAATCATTGTCCAAAACGAGCTCAAATGTGAAATCAATTTTTTTTTTTTTTGAAAAAGCTAGTGACGGGTCAGCAGCACTTTTGTTCTTTTTTTTTTTTGTTTTTTTAATCCAGTTAATCATAATTATTAGTTGTTTCTAAATCAAAATAACATCCTAAGTCAAACTGTTAATTGCTGTTATGATTATCAAAAAGGATTCGGTGGATTTAATAAATTGAAGAAGATGAAGAGTAAAAATAGGAATAGAATAATAATATGGTTATATATATATATATATATATATATATATATATATATATATATATATATATATATATATATATATATATATATATATATATATATATATATATATATATATATATATATATATCAGAGGTGTTTTAAATCAGAATGAAACAAGCGGAGCCATGGTTAAGAGTGTTGTCGGGTGTGCAGGAGGACACGGGTTCAAGTCCCATTTGGGGCAACTTTTTTTAGAAAAGCATTTTGAAAGGGTATACACTTTAATTTTCATTTCCATTATTATTATTATTATTATTATTATTATTATTATTATTATTATTATTATTATTATTATTATTATTATGTGTTATTATTATTACTATTAATTAGTGTTATTACAAGTATTACTAATGTTATTATTATTATAAATTTTATCATTTTAAGTATTATTAACATTATTATGATTAGGATTACGAATTTATGTTATAAAATCTTTAGTCATTAGTTTAGAAAATTAACACGAAGCGTACGAATATAGAAATCTTGGATATAAATATTATTATGAAAATGATACAAATTATTATTATTTTCATTTATATTAATATTAATACAATTTCTATAATTATTATTAGTATTATTATTATTAAGATCATCATTATTATAATTATCAATATCATTATTATTAGTATTATAATTATTATTATAATTATGAATATAAGTATTAGGATAAAAATTATCATTTATTACTACTATGATAATAACTATTATAATTAGTATCATTATTATTATCATTATCACTATTATCATCATCGTAGATATTATTATTATTAGTATTAGTATCATTTTATTAGAATTATTACTACTAGTAACATAAGCATTATTATAAATATTATCATTATTATCATTTTTATTAAAATTCTTATTATTTTACTATCATTAAAATTATCATTATTATTATTATCGGTATTATCTATATCAATATTTTTAAAATAATTATGATTACTAAAATAAAAGTTTTAATAACGTACTTAAAGTTATAAGTATGAAAATAAAGATTATATATATATATAAATATATTTTGTACACATAACTTAACTATATTAACATTTACATATATAACATGAAAATATATATAAATAAATAATGAAACTTATAACTTATTAAATATATAAATTACATCACTAATAATAATATATATATTTATTCGATTACGATTATATATATTAATGAATATACAAATGATATAGGTTCGTGAATCCGAGGCCAACCATATACTTGTTCAATGTCGTTCTATGTATTTTTACTACAAAATACAGTATGGTGAGTTTCATTTTCCTTTTTACCCTTTATATTTTTTGGGCTGAGAATACATGCGCAATTTTTATAAATATTTTACGAAATAGACACAAGTAATCGAAACTACATTATATGGTTGAATGATCGAAGCCGAATATGCCCCTTTTACTTGGTAACCTAAGAATTAGTAAACCAGTCTACTAATTGACGCGAATCCTAAAGATAGATCTATTGGGCCTAACGAACCCCATCCAAAGTACCGGATGCTTTAGTACTTCGAATTTGTTTTTATCATGTCCGAAGGATTTCCCATAATGATTGGGGATATTCTTATATGCATCTAGTTAATGTCGGTTACCAGGTGTTCAATCCATATGAATGATTTTTGTCTCTATGCATGGGACGTATATTTATGAGAACTAGAAATGAAATTCTTGTGGTCTATTAAATGATGAAAATGATCGTTTATGATAAACTAATGAACTCACCAACCTTTTGGTTGACACTTTAAAGCATGTTTATTCTCAGGTGTTAAAGAAATCTTCCGCTGTGTATTTGCTCATTTTAAAGATATTACTTGGAGTCATTCATGACATATTTCAAAAGACGTTGCATTCGAGTCGTCGAGTTCATCAAGATTATTATTAATTCAATTATTGTTGGATATATTATGAAATGGTATGCATGCTATCAATTTTCGATGAAATGAAAGTTTGTCTATTAAAAAGGAATGCAATGTTTGTAAAATGTATCATATAGAGGTCAAGTACCTCGCGATGTAACCAAATGTAATGTATTTGTCCAGATGGATTAGGACGGGTCGCTTCATGTGGTATCAGAGCGGTGGTCTTAGCGAACTAGGTCTTGCATTAGTGTGTCTAACTGATAGTTGTTTAGATGCATTAGTGAGTCTGGACTTCGACCGTGTCTGCATGTCAAAAGATTTGCTTATCATTTCGTGTTGAAAATTATCTGCTTATCATTCTTAGTCTAGACACATCTTAATGCATTGATTGCTTGAATAGTGTATAGACAAAATTCATATCTTAGCGTATCTGCTAATTCATATCTTAGCGTATCTGTTATTGTTACCTTTGCCAGACAGATTCCGTAGATTCCTCCATAACTTATGGGATTTTAGTATTATATATGCATATGTAAATTATGTATTGTAGGGTACTAATCTACATACTATAATCTAATTCTAATCGAAAATCCTTCCTCTAATCGTACGAGGTTAATCCCGCAACTAGTTCGAGTCCCTCAAATTCCGATAGCTATTCCGGTAGTTATTCCGACAGCTATTCCGACATGGATATTCACCTAAGCTCCTAAAGCAGTGTAAACGAAATGTATCAACCAACTAGTCATCTTCAATTCATCTGATGGGTTCGTAGTCTACTTAATCATTGGAGACAAGAAGAAGTGATCCCTTTCATCCACCATATTGTCCGCGGGACGAAGAACTTGAAGCATTCACCGGCGAACCAATCCGAAACACCATTTTCACTCTCATTTCTCGAATACCTCGCCACGATTATATTCTATCTAAAATTCTAAACCTTATTCATTCACTCATTCCGACCGACAATCATCCCGGAATAATAGAAGAAGTCAACGAACTTCGCGCTCGAGTAATTAATTTGGAAAATATGGTGCAAAACGTACCAGCTTCAGCAACATCAACGGCACCAACAATACCACCAACATCAATACCAGTACCACCAACAACCCAAGTTCAACATCTCACACCTCAACATCTCATTATGTACCTCGAGCATAATCATCAATCTGCGAATCGTTCTACATCATTTATCTTCGTTCGACACGACGATTATGTAATCACTAATGTTTTAGAGATTATATATTCTTGTTCTAACGGTAAATCAAATGAGTTTAATATCATATTAACTCATTAAATTCATGATTACATCTGAAGAAAATATATATGTAAATATGTTTTCATAAAGATTGTAATTAAAAATTCTTTTGTACAAAATGTTAATGGTGAAAATATTTTAACGGGTAGGTAATACCCGAGGAATATTTAGATTTCACATTAATAAGTTACATTGTACATTCTTCGAATCTGATTCAACAGTCATTTACTATCCTACTTACAACCACAGAAGTACGAATCCGTTCATCACAGAATAACCATTTTCATTCAATTTCATATTTAGATTTTGACCTATCAGAATCCAACAAGTGGCATAATGAAGAAAACATTGGACAAAATAAAATTTGTTAGAAACAAACAAATTAACTATGAGAAAAATTTTGTTAAGAATCCACGCTAACAAAATCCTAGCTAACTGTTCCTAGCTAACTGTTAATTCCTTATTACATTTTATTATCGCAATTTATTTATCGCAGTTTATTTATCGCAATTTATATTCTCGCAATTTTATTTATCGTCATTTAATTTCGGTTATTTATTTTACACACTTTATTTATCGTCATTTAAATACTGTTATTTACGCATTTAAATATCGGGACACGTATACAGGGTTTTGACATATCATATCAACACATCTATATATATTATTTGGAATCACCATAGACACTCTATATGTAGTAATGATCGAGTTCTCTATACAGGGTTGAGGTTGATTCTCAAATAATATATATACTTTGAGTTGTGATCGAGTCTGAGACATGTACACGGGTCACGATACGTATTAATTAATTCGAATATTATATATTAAACTATATATGAATTATTGGACTATTACTGTGGACTATCGACTGTGGACTAATAACATTGGACAATTAAAATGAATTAAAATATTGATTATAACATATGAAACTAAACATTTCTTCAAGTTTGCCACTTGATCCCATCTTAAACCTCATTTGTATCTTGACGATTACAATCTGCGTTCAAACCTTTCATGATTCTTGAAAATACCTCAATCGAAAGGATGAACCAATCGCACTCTACCTACTGAAGAAAAGATTGATACATATAGTTATGCACCTGAAAAACTCTCGGAACCTGAGTAAACATTTAAAACGTATCTGTGCTAATTCCTTTAGTGTAATTATTACCCAAAATAACTTGGTAATTCCTTTCAAAGTAGCAAATTTTATCACAGCTCCGGCAAGTCAACTTCGACTTTTCGTTCGAAACAACATTATTATCACCTTGATTTATATGTATGCTCTTTTATTGTTACCGGGAACCTTTTATATTCCACCATATTACCAGCAGATATACCAGCAACCTCGTCGCTCCTTGGTTTAAATCTCTCTGACGAATCACTATATTTATCTATTGAAGTCTCATCATGTACTCATCCGCATCTTGTAACAAGAATTGCTATACCAATTACCGAAAATCAACAAATCTGTATGGTGAGTCTCGCAACGTTTCCACATCAACAGTAATATGTATCCATATAACATTTATCTCTTAGAACTATGATCTTCCATTCTGAAATTCTGAAAAGCACCCAGTCTGCGAATTAATACTCTGAATTTTGAAAAGTTGAATGAAGCAACCAAAACTCTAAACGACCTTAACAGCCAAAAGTTGATGATAAAGAATTGTATGTTGGCAATTGAGCAAACAACGAACGAGTCTCTGAACAAATCACAAGGACTAAACTTGTACATTAAAAATCCTGATGATTCTGTTTCCGATGAAATCTTTAGCGAATACCTTGCTTCTGACTCCAAATTCTTGCGGACAAATTTTCTTCATCATCCTTCGATATTAGAAATTCCAAGATATCATCGTATCTTTCATTATAAATATCCTCCATATATTTGAAGATATTTTTATAACTATTCTTATCTGAAATCATTAATCTCTTCGTGCTATCAGTGTTACATCATATAGACACTGTTAGTTTCTATATTCTATAAACTTTCGAGCTTAAAATATGAATGTTATTGAAGTAATATTGGGAACTGATGCATGAGTTAGTATAATATAATGACACTTGATCAATGTGATTATATTACAGTAAGTCATGCTGAGTTTCTAATGGAACGTGATGATTCACAGACTATAACTTCATCATGTGCTATGTTACACGACTCTTACGTTCTGTCTAATCTATAAACATATCAAGAATATATTTTTCTTGATAGTCCTATCTTTCCTTGAATTCTGGTAATTTGACAAGTCAAATTGTGCTATAACTGTTTCTTTCTTAGGACATTAACAATGTTCATTCTGAAACTTATATCTACGAATTCTGAACCATTATAAGAGATACCCAATCGCAAGAAGAAGAAACGAAGGGACAAAGCTCCGAAATAGAAATTTGAGTATAAATCGCAGCAAATAGGGGGGAGTATTAACTGGGGATGACAATGATTATAGGAGACAGAAGTAGGGACATTGAAATATAAGGGGAGTTATATAAGGCCAGATAACAACCCATAAATTACAAACCGTGTATATCAATGTTGATCGCAACATAAAGACACGGGAGAATTAAAAACACTATAACCCCAAGGGCAAAGGAGAAGTAAGCAGATTCCTCTGATGGAAGATGGAAAAGGAGAATGATTGTTGCGATAGTAAGAATAAGGACAAGGATCAGAACTGGATTAAGCATTTTCATAATCTTTTGAATTTGGGAATTGAGTATAGGAGTGGTAAAAATAATGGAACGAAAGAGGCTCATTTACAATGAAAATATCAGACAGAGTAATCGAGACAGATCACCGTATTTAATTATAGAGATCTTAATTTCCTTATTCGCTAAAGAATCAAATCTTTTAGATTTCGGAGATTTTTTTTTATATCCCTTGAATTCCGGAATTTAACCAGGACAACGTCAAAAGTTAAGACGCATCTTATTTTCTAAATTCAATCATGACTAGTCAAAAGTTATGATGAAACATGTCCTTCTCATTTCATTATTAAGTGACAGCTTCATTCGTACTATTCGGGTAATTAAAACATTTTATCTATATTACTCACTAAAGATAAAACTCTATTTATCAGCTTATATTTGTCATGAAAACATTTTTATTGTTAGCCATGTCGACCACACTCAAATTTCGGGACGAAATTTCTTTAACGGGTAGGTACTGTTACGACCCGGAAATTTTTGACCAAATTTAAACTTGATCTTTAATTGATTTCGACACGATAAGCAAAGTCTACAGTATTGAGTCTCAAAAAAAAATTAAAATTGTTTACATGGATTCATTTAACCTTTGATTATGCCCGACGATTCACGAACCGATGAGTAAATAATTAGGTAAATATATACATATATATATACATAAGTGTATATATAATAATTTAAATTAATAAGTATACATTAATCAATTAGAATAAATAATGTAAAATAATAAACAAAATAATTAAGTTACTGTTACAATAAACATATATAAATAGATATATAATATTATTATGAATCTAAATAATATATATATAAATGTAAGAACATATATTAATTTGAAGTAATAAAATATAATTTAAACATTTGGAATTAAAGATGTAAGGTTAATATATTATATGAAAATACAAGTTAAAATATAGTTATTATATTAACAATGTTATTATTAATTTCATTAAAATAAATATTAATACTAATCTCAATATTATGAATACTATTATTATATATACATGTTAATACATGTAATTTAAGATATTAACGATTATCATTATAGTTATTATCATTATTATTGTTTTAATTGTAATTAAATAGTTATGATTAACGAAATAAAGATGAAAAATATAAATATTATTATAAGAATAATTAAAACTATAATTTTAATTATTATTATGATTAATTAATATTATTATCATTATCTTTATCAAAATTAATATTATTAATATCATTAATATTATTATAGTTATAATTAGGGAATAATACAATCTAATATTATTATTATAAATAATATTAATATTTCTATTATTATTATTATTAGTATTTCTATATTCTGTATTATTAGTATAATTATTGATTATTATTAATATTACTAGTATATTTATTAAATAATACTAATAATTATATAAACTGTTGAATCAAGGAAAACTTACGTACGATTCTGTTTAACATTGCTTTCATTCTGTAGATCAATTTGATTCTTGTCTGTAAAATAGTACTAATTTAATTCATATCACAGATCACTCCAATTCTTGTCAGAAATTAATTTCAAACTTTTATATCTAATATTTGTTTTCTTCTGTTTTTGAGCTCGTAATTGTTTATCCTGTCTACAAGTGGTTACCAGTCGACTTCAATCACTCACTACACAACAACCTTGAATGTTTATAGGTATTATTTCACGTCAATTAATTACCTACTGCATTTCATATTCTAAAAACAGATATAAAAAAAAAAAAAACTCAAGAACCTCTGTTCTTACATTTTTTTGGCATATTTCGAAATTGAAAAATTTTCCGAAATCTAAAAATGTAGTTTGGTTAGAAATCATGTGTCTAATCTATCTGTAAAGTTTCAAGTTTTAATTTTTAATAACGAATTCGAATTTTGGAGTCAAAGTTTTAAAATCAAAAGTCAACAGATTTGTTCTTGGTAAAATTTGAGTTTGTTTTAATGTTTCAAGTTCAATTGATGATTCCAATAGTTTCTATATACGATTTACAAACTATTTCATGTTATAATCTTTGTCCAAAACGAGCTCAAATGTGAAATCAATTTTTTTTTTTTTTTGAAAAAGCTAGCGACGGGTCAGCAACACTTTTGTTCTTTTATATTTATTTTTTTGTTGTTTTGTTAATCCAGTTAATCATAATTATTAGTTGTTTCTAAATCAAAATAACATCCTAAGTCAAACTGTTAATTGCTGTTATGATTATCAAAAAAGATTCGGTGGATTTAATAAATTGAAGAAGATGAAGAGTAAAAATAGGAACAGAATAATAATATGGTTATATATATCATAGGTGTTTTAAATCAGAATGAAACAAGCGGAGCCATGGTTAAGAGTGTTGTCGGGTGTGCAGGAGGTCACGGGTTCGAGTCCCATTTGGGGCAACTTTTTTTAAAGCATTTTTGAAAGGGTATACACTTTAATTTTCATTTCCATTATTATTATTATTATTATTATTATTATTATTATTATTATTATTATTATTATTATTATTATTATTATTATTATTATTATTATTATTGTTATGTGTTATTATTATTACTATTAATTAGTGTTATTACAAGTATTACTAATGTTATTATTATTATAAATTTTATCATTTTAAGTATTATTAACATTATTATGATTAGCATTACGAATTTATGTTATAGAAGCTTTAGTCATTAGTTTAGAAAATTAACACGAAGCTTACGGATATAGAAATCTTGGGTATAAATATTATTATGAAAATGATACAAATTATTATTATTTTCGCTTATATTAATATTAATACAATTTCTATAATTATTAATAGTATTATTATTATTATTAAGATCATCATTATTATAATTATCAATATCATTATTATTAGTATTATAATTATTATTATAATTACGAATATAAGTATTAGGATAAAAATTATCATTTATTACTACTAAGATAATAACTATTATAATTAGTATCATTATTATCATCATTATCACTATTATCATCATCGTAGATATTATTATTATTAGTATTAGTATCATTTTATTAGAATTGTTACTACTAGTAACATAAGCATTATTATAAATATTATCATTATTATTATTTATATTAAAATTATTATTATTTTACTATCATTAAAATTATCATTATTATTATTATCAGTATTATCTATATCAATATTTTTAAAATAATTATGATTACTAAAATTAAAGTTTTAATAACGTACTTAAAGTTATAAGTATGAAAATAAAGATTATATATATATAAATATATTTTGTACACATAACTTAACGGTATTAACATTTACATATATAACATGAAAATATATATAAATAAATAATGAAACTTATAACTTAATAAATATATAAATTACATCACTAATAATAATATATATATTTATTCGATTACAATTATATATATTAATGAATATACAAATGATATAGGTTCGTGAATCCGAGGCCAACCCTATACTTGTTCAATGTCGTTCTATTATTTTTACTACAAAATACAGTATGGTGAGTTTCATTTGCCTTTTTACCCTTTATATTTTTTGGGCTGAGAATACATGCGCAATTTTTATAAATGTTTTACGAAATAGACACAAGTAATCGAAACTACATTATATGGTTGAATGATCGAAGCCGAATATGCCCCTTTTACTTGGTAACCTAAGAATTAGTAAATCAGTCTACTAATTGACGCGAATCCTAAAGATAGATCTATTGGGCCTAACGAACCCCATCCAAAGTACCGGATGCTTTAGTACTTCGAATTCGTTTTTATCATGTCCGAAGGATTTCCCGGAATGATAGGGGATATTCTTATATGCATATAGTTAATGTCGGTTACCAGGTGTTCAATCCATATGAATGATTTTTGTCTCTATGCATGAGACGTATATTTATGAGAACTGGAAATGAAATTCTTGTGGTCTATTAAATGATGAAAATGATCGTTTATGATAAACTAATAAACTCACCAACCTTTTGGTTGACACTTTAAAGCATGTTTATTCTCAGGTGTTAAAGAAATCTTCCGCTGTGTATTTGCTCATTTTAAAGATATTACTTGGAGTCATTCATGACATATTTCAAAAGACGTTGCATTCGAGTCGTCGAGTTCATCAAGATTATTATTAAGTCAATTATTGTTGGATATATTATGAAATGGTATGCATGCCGTCAATTTTCGATGAATTGAAAGTTTGTCTATTAAAAACGAATGCAATGTTTGTAAAATGTATCATATAGAGGTCAAGTACCTCGCGATGTAACCAAATGTAATGTATTCGTCCAGATGGATTAGGATGGGTCACTTCATTGAACACCGCAACAATTCCACATGTCAATCAAACCAATGAGTGGTGTCTTGAATACCGCGACAATTCCACTTCCATGACAATGTGATGTCTTAAACACCGCGACTATTCCACATGTCAATCAAATCAAACGAGTGGTGTCATGAACACCGCGACAATTCTACTCATTACATAGAATGTGGTGTCTTGAACACCACGACAATTCCGCATTCCACGCTACACAAATAAATACATTATATACGTACACGTATAATTATTCCACTCACCTTAACAATTTGGTGACGGTTCTATACTTTCGCGAGCTTCAAGGCAAAGTACCTAATACAATAAGTACTCGATCAACACACAAACTAGTTGGACTAAACGCCAACAACTTACACATGTGCATTTAATGACTTAATGCATTAAATGCCCCATTTTCGCCAAACCGTCTATTTAAGGTCAAGACCATCACATATCACTAAAAGCTAGTGACTAAAGTCCAACAACACTAACTAATAAACAATTAGGGTATTTCATACCCATCTTTCCCAACTAGGTCGATTATTACCCATTTAACCATTTTAAGGTCACACACCCATTTCGGGTCATCCACTAACCCCATTAACACCCATTTACTTAATAACTAGGTGCGCTAGTAATTAACTAACCAATTATGACTCATAAGTCCATTTAACATTTCCAAAACCCTAGGTTAGTCATCCTTGGGTCCTCATGACCCAATCTTACCCAAGAACACCTAAAATCACCAAATATGGGTTTTATGTTCATCACTAACCCAAACCCTAACCCTTAAACAAATTAAAATAAGGAAATCAAAGTTAGAGCTTACCACCACAATCACAACGTAGCTAGTGATTAGATGAATAACTTTAACACACGCGGTTTGGCCCGAAATCAACTTCTTCCTCCTTGATTTGAGCTTTCTCTCACTCAAATGGGTTTCTCACTCTAGAACCTTTAATTGGAGAGATGAATTGGTTGGTGGAAATGTTTAAAGTGTTTCATCCACCACACAACTGGCCATTTACAACCTTGAACTCGTCCCTATGTGAAAAGACCACAATACCCTTCATTTAACTTTTAATTAAAAGCAGAAAACTGTGCACAGGGCTAGTGCGTGGTGCGTACACATAACCCTGTGCGGTGCGCACAATGGTCTGGGCGGTTTCTGACTTCTGTTTAACTGCACAATGATACCCACACTCTATGTACCATATTTACACTGCTGTACAATAATAATTTGGGTCTTACATAAAAGTTCCGGGGGCGATGGGTCCAGTAGCATTGTTCTTGCTATAAGCCATTTCTGCACTACCACAACATCTCACATCAAAGCTTATTATATAATCGGTTAGTACTTACGGACTAACATACACCCATTCCTAGCATTCACTTAGCCCATCCCCTAACGTGTTATATTTTACCTGACTTTCATAGAATTTGGGAACATAACATTCAATCACAATGTACATGCTGCCAAACCTACGTTTTGATACCAACTTGTGACACCAACCATTTTTTTTAACTTTACAACAGAAGTAAATAGACATTAATATTAAACAAACATTACCATTTAAATTATTACATTAATACATAACTCTGAGTGTCACTTAAAACTATTTACAATTCACATAAATATATAAAAATCTACATCAGAATTGACTTCATGACAAACATAACACCAGCACGCCCATCAACTCCCCAAAACATGCAATCTGATAAGCTAACAACCTGCAGGAAAGAGATGGAGGGGTTAACACGAAGCTAAGTGAATGGCACCAACAATTAACAATAGTATACAGTACCGTCATACATCGCGTCATACATCTAAGCACACAAACCACTAGCGTTGTCACAAGAGACTCCGATGGCCTGTCCGAGCCATTAACCATAGTTGATCAGACTGGGTTTACCGGAAGTTCCTTCCCGTAACGAATCGTATAAGTCCCCATACGCAACGAATGCGTCGTTTAAACTTATATGGATCCCTCTACCTTAAGGAAACCAATCCCTAAACCTGGTTGATCTCTACCTACCTCTAACTCGATAAGGACGTACTAGGGTTCATAATAAAATTAAACACACAGGTAGCATAACGGCAAGGAAACAACACTTAGGGAAAATTACAACTGCCAAACACCATCGGTCGACTGTCAGAGACAGTCGGCCGACTGTCGATACACAATTGGTCGAGTGTTAAGTCAATCAGTCAGTAGTCGGTAGTCACTAACAGACACCATCGGTCAAATGTCAACTCAGTCGGTCGAGGGTCTTTACTGTCTCGGTCGACTGTCAATAGACAATCGACCGACTGTGTTCATCTTTTGTAGAAGATGAACAAAGCTACGAGTTTCAAGATAAAATCACTAATTCTTTCTCTAGAGCTCATTTTTTACCCCAAAAGTAACCACTTCTTATTTATAAAACATTTCAGAACACAAACTCACAAGATTTTAGCACAAACAACATCACCTTAAGCAATTTTGACCCAAAATCAGACTTTTGTAAAACGTTGCATGAAATCCCATGATTCTTAACTCAAAAGAATCAGTAGATGATACGGAATAAAATGGTGTAACTGATTTGAGCTCAATAAAAAGATTTAGAGATTAGGATTTGGTTAGGTGATGAAGTGAAGAACGAGGTGTGTGTGGTGAATTTTCTAGAAAATGAAAGAAAAGGCAGTTGCAAGCAAATAAGTGGGGTTAACACCAATACCCCACAACACAAGGGTATTTATTAGTAATATGATATCTTTCATATATCGTTAGACGGCCCTAACGAAGTCCAATTAAAATAAACAAACATGTTCTGTGACCTTTGTCACAAACTCGTCTTAACCACATAGTCGAATAATCATAAACATTATATTAAAATAAAAGCATATAATAACACGTATACAAACTAAAGGGCTAAAAAGTAATCTCACAGTAGGCCCCGTCCGAGGGTGTTACACTAAGTTGAGGAAAGAAGGACACGAGTCGGCAGTTGACAAATGACCTTACTATACAACGTGGAATGCATAGGTATAACCCATGCGCAGTTCATGGTTATGCCTAATGCCAAGGTCTTGGGAACCGAACATTCTATTTGTTTAATCAAATATTATGTCTGCTCAAATTGAGCAGGTCCAGAAATAGCTTAAAATAAATGGTGAGGCATGTGTTCACTTACAAGCTTGTCGGGTGAAGTACAAACATGCTTTGAACCAACGGACATTAGAGCCTTTACCTGGTTATTAGTCACTATATATAAAGAGAACTCCATTTATGTTATAATTTAGTGGTGTGGGTTTACTAAAGTGTTGTTTGTTGTCTTATGCCTGCGCACAACCGCATACGTTTTTACTGCGCACAGTTTGTTTTTTTGAAAACATAAGATAAAATAATGTGTTATTATGTTTGCAGTCTTGTAGACTTAGAAATATGCTTCTAAGCGTTGCAGACGGAATTAAGTTATTTTGCAGACATAAAAACAAACAGTATTCACTATTCATCATACAGACGACATACATGATACGCAGATCTTCCGATAAAAACATCTTAAAAAACAAACAACACCTAAGTCGATATATTATGTAACCTTATATGCTTAAGATTTTTTTAAGATATCTTGGCATAATATGCATCAACCGGTCATATCTTTCGCTATAAGATTATATCAATAAAGAAATCAGTTAAAAATTACATTTGACTCTGATTTAATTATTTACTTATTTATATACTTAACTGCTCAGCAAAAGATTTCGTATCCCCCCCCCCCCCCAAAAAACTTCATGTTGTTAATTGGGACAAACAGTAAGGAACAGAGCTCGAGGGAAGTTGAAGCTGTTGGAAAAGTTAGTGCAAGAGTGTTCTTTTATATATTAATATGTACATTTCCTTTGGATTATTTTGGAGACTTTATGAATGTTTGAAATAAATGAATTTTAGTATATTATTGATTGTCGTTAATGTGACATCTGTTTTCACCTACGAAAATGAGTCGTTACATTTGACGATTGTTGTTCTACAATTTTAATGTTATGATCATATATGAGTTTGTACTAATTTTCTCAATGATATAATTGGTAGTTAAGAACAAAAGCAATGCAACTCTACTAGTCACTACTTGTTCACCAAGTAAAAAAAGGGCATGAGAAGTAATACACAATCAAAATATACTGATTTACTAATTGTTGTTTATCATATAATAACATGACGTATAAAAACTGCATTTCATGTTCTTCAACACAAGAGTAACTGAGTAACTCATCATTTTTTTTTTTTTTTTTTTTTTTTTTTTTTTTTACCATCTTGATACAGAAAACATGAAGAAAAGTAGCTAAAATATCATAGCATATCAATTAAGATGATACAACTATTTTATTTACTAGATATTACATAATAATTAACGTACTGTAATAACGAACACAAAAGTTAACTATTATGCCAAAGGATTGAGGTTGCCCTGTTAACAAACCACCCTTGATTCTGATCAAGGGTGTTCCCATCTCATGAACATCTTACGTCGACAACGAACATAACCATAATAATGCCACGTGTTTCACTACCGTAACAACTTGTTACAACGATCGAACGATGTTCTAACGTTGGATCTACATCTTGAGCCATGATGAGGAAAATAAATGTGATAAAAATTAAGGGTTATATATGAATGAACGTAGTAGTCATTACTTGTATAAATAGTAGTAGCAATTTGTATTTTGAGTACGGAAAAAGTAAGAAAAAAAGCATCGTAGGCATCTTCCACTGGATATGCTGATGACAACATATAAAGCCACCAACCAAATATTGGTGTCCATGTTAAATTCCTTAAGTAGTTGCCTATAATCAGATTTTTATAAAAATCTAAAAACCATATATAGAAAATAAGCAAACCAAGAGAATAAAGACTTCTATGTGATATGATAGCAATGTTTTACTTCTTTTTTTAACACGGCAACCCGATGATCTAATTTACATTGAATATATACAAACCGCACATCAATATAATGTTTTTCTCATACGACTTAAACGCAGTGGCTGTCTGGCGGAGACAAGGGAGACATGGGTGGTGCCTCAACAACCCAAGTTTAACCATTACTCCATTATTCAGTAATTTTAGTGCAAGTTACATTAGTTTGAGATGATTTAATGCTACCATTATTATTATTATAGGGAATTGAACTAGTAGAAGAGAACGAAATGGATTGAAGGAGAAAAAAGAAAGTGATACTATCGTTCAAAATATGTGACCTCGTTCCTTTGTTATAATTTTACGGTTTATAAAAATTTGAGCTCCCCTTAACTGGCTCCGCCTTTACGTAAACGAACAATTCTTGTTGAATTGTAAATGGGTAAACATGTAAAGATTTTTCTATTCATGCTATTCGGGAGGGGGTTATTTATCTTGAGATGGTTCTATCTTTGATAGGCTCTTCTCAAACACCTAAGCCACAGGTTATTTGGTGGTGTTCGTTTGGCTTACTAAAACAATCATCATTGCATTTGTATAAAAAAAACTTCAATTTTCTGGTTTCATTGTTCAATGTTTATAACTTTATAATATACATTTGTGGAATTGGGTCAATCTTGTCTCGAGATTACAATCCTCTACGTAATGTACAATAATATACTTCAAAGATCCAATATTGTAATATGCACAAATAACTTTTGGTTCAATTGTATATAATATATAACATTATATTATTGAAAGTGGCTTTTGATGTAATGTGAGGGTAAAGCGAGATCTCCATAGATGGGTGACGAAAGAAGCATATATATAGTTACTGCATATTCGCTATGCTGATTCTCCACTTAATTTCTTATTTTAACATATTTTTTATATTTAATTGTTATTGTTATATTTAACTACAATTAGTTATTACAATGTTCATCTGTGAAAACACTCATAGATAACGCTTTAAAGATTTTTTTTTGGAAATGAAAGGAACGAGACTAATATGGAAGTAAAAACCTAGAGTTTTTATTTTAAGTGAAATAAAAAAAACAAATAAAAAATTAGGATGAAAAATCCATAGGTTTTTGTTAATAACACATTTCGTTCTTATTTAAGTGGATTTTATCGTTCATATTTGATTAGATTGAAGAAAAAAAATCTACGTATTTATTTTAATATACATTATCATATACTGTATAATATTAGAATCTTATTCTTAATCCTTCTGCTATTTTACACTCAATATCTATTTATGGCTAGCGGCTTATAAGTATCAGTATAACACTAGAACTCCTTAGTGTGATGGGGTATATTGCCGATTGATGTTTACCCTCGGGATAATTCCCTACAGACCCGGATCACGGTCTAGTACCCCGGGGTGGCTTTATCAATCTTACAGAGCCAAACTGAGAATTGGTCCGTTCAGCACTTTGAGGCTATGTCTTTAGGTTCTAGAGTGAGGAAAAGTATTGTGTGAGAGAGTAAGTGTGTTCTCTGTCACAAGTCTAAATGTCAAAAAAGTGATGGTAAGGTGGGCTATTTGTTGGCGTAAATGCTCTGTAATGTTTGGAGACAAGACACGTGTCATGTTGCCACTGATTGAATTATGCGAAAAGTGCGTATCAACTTTGTGTTTTACGCTGATGTGGCATGTGTGCTGCTCACGTATTCTTTTTAGGGCTTAAGCATAAGTAGCGACTTGCAGATCTTACACAAAACGCTAAGCTTCAAATTATTATGTTCATCTTGACGGAAAGCGCTAAACGGATAATACTAATTTTATGCCTTTTAAGTGTCTTCTCCGTCTTGAAATTGTATTTTTATGCGTGCAAACTATATGGAGTACCATTAAAAACGTTATTGTTTGTTGTACGCAACAGAAAATGACGGAAAAAATTAACACAACTTTATTTATCTCATTCTTCGATCACCTGGTGTACTTTATTACTCCATCTTAAGTTATACCTCTATTTTCACACTCTAAATAATTAATTAACCAAAGAACTTAGTTATAATGAAAATCTTGTTATAATTCAGTAGGCTTATAACTACCTTTAGTGGTTCTTGACTGTAGAAGGTATATAGAGATAGAGATACTGTAAAACGGAGAAAACAAAGGTTGAACAAAAGGTATGAGTAATTAGTTTTTTATTTATAGAAAAATGTACAATGAGAGTTTGGTGGCATTTGGAATCTAGAGAGAGAGTGTGTTTTTGTTAACCAAAAAAATACATACAATAAACTCTAACTCAACACACCTATTTATACTCAAAAAAATATACTATGCAATATCTATAATAATAATAAAATTATCATCCAATTATTACTTTTATAACACTCCCCCTTGGATGATAATTTTATTAGTGAATAACTAGTACTGCCTCGTTAAAAACCTTGCTAAAGAAAACCCTTTGGGATAAAACTTTAGCTAAGGGAAAAAGAGTGCAGCATAGAGTTGACTCCCCCTCAAGTAGGCAACGCCTGAGTTGTTACATCTTCTGAACATGCCTCATGCCAATATTATGAACGTGTGTTCTGAAAATAGCAGTTGGAAGTGCTTTGGTGAAAAGGTCAGCAGAGTTTTTGCTGGACTGAACATATCTCATTTCAATCTGGTTGTCCTTAATGAGATTTTGAGTGTATGAGAAGAATCTAGGGGGTATGTGTTTTGTTCGGTCACTTTTGATATACCCTTCTTTCATCTGTGTTATGCAAGCTACATTATCTTCATAGATAGTTGTTGAACTTTTATTGCGTTCTAGTCCACAAGAATCAGTAATGAGTTGTGTCATTGATCTCAACCAAAAACATTCCCGACTGGCTTCATGTAATGCAATTACTTCGGCATGATTTGATGATGTTGCAACAAGTGTTTGTTTTTGAGAACGCCATGATATTGCGGTACCTCCATTTAGGAATACATATCCATTTTGAGATTTAGCTTTATGTGGATCAGATAAATAACCTGCATCTGCATAACCAACCAAATCTTGTTTTGATTTGTTAGAATAAAATAATCCTAAATCAGTAGTTCCTCGAAGGTATCGAAATATGTGTTTGATCCCATTCCAGTGTCTTTTGGTAGGGGCTGAGCTGAACCTTGTCAACAAATTAACTGCAAAAGAAATGTCAGATCTTGTATAATTTGTAAGATACATAAGAGCCCCAATTGCACTAAAATATGGAACTTCTGAACCAAGAAGATCTTCATGATCTTCTAGAGGATGAAATGGATTAGTATCAATATTAAGATCTAACAACCATATGAGTACTTAATAGTTTTTGTCTTGTCCATATTAAAATATTTTAAAATCTTTTCGGTATAAGTTGTTTGATGTATAAGTAAGTCATTAATTATATGCTCAATATGTAAATCAACGTAATACTTGATTTTTTTTTTATTTTAAAATCTTTCTTTAGAAGTTGAATGGCTTCATGGATCTCTTTATTTGTACCTATGATATTAAGATCATCAACATAAACAGCTATGATCACATATCCGGATGTTGTTTTCTTAATGAAAACACATGGGCAAATAAGATTATTGGTATACCCTTTGCTTATCAAGTAATCACTTAATCGTTTATACCATATGCGACCCGATTGTTTCAACCCATATAAAGACCTTTGTAACTTGATTGAGTACATTTCTTTGGGTTTTGCATTGGTTGCTTCTGATATCTTAAATCCTTCAGGTATCTTCATATATATATCACTATCAAGTGATCCATAAAGATAAGCAGTCACAACATCCATGAGATGCATTTCTAAATTTTCAGAAACTGCCAGGCTGATTAAGTATCTAAAAGTAATTGCATCCATAACAGGAGAATAAATTTCCTCATAATCAATTCCCGGTCTTTGAGAAAAACCTTGAGCTACAAGTCTAGCTTTATACCTTGTAACTTCATTTTTCTCATTTCTTTTTCGCACAAAAACCCATCTATATCCCACAGGTTTCACATCTTTAGGTGTGAGAATGATAGATCCGAAAACTTTTCTTTTATTGAGTGATTCAAATTCAGCTCGTATTGCTCCTTTCCAATGATCCCAATCATGTCTATTTTGACATTCCATGACAGATTTTGGTTCTGGATCATCATCATCATTCATGATGTCATATGCAACATTATATGAAAATATCTCATCAAGATTTTTCATTTCATTTCGGTTCCATAATATTTTTGAATGTGCGTAATTGATTGAAAATTCCGTATTGACATCATCAATCTCCTCTGCAGAAGGAGTATTGATTTGTAGTTCTTCTTGAACACTTTCTTTTACCTCATTATCAGCTGATTTTCTTTTCCGAGGATTTTTTATCTTTGGAACCAATTGGTCTCCCACGTTTCTGGCGTGGCAAAGACTCAAGAATAACATTATTGCCAGTTTTTGGAATTTCAATTCGAGCTGGAGCATTTGCTGCTGGTATATATGATTTAGTCACTCTTTTTGTATCTGTAAATGCATCAGGCAATTTATTTGCAAGTTCTTGCATATGCATTATTTTTTGAACTTCGATCTCGCATTCTTTTGTGCGAGGATCAAGATACATTAATTGAGGTTCACACCATGAAACATCATTTTCTTTATTTTTTATTTCTCCCCCTAATCTAGGGAATAATGTTTCATTAAAGTGACAATCAGCAAAACGTGCTGTAAAAACATCACCCGTCATGGGTTCAATATATCTTATGATTGAAGATGTTTCATATCTAACATATATTTCAATCCTTCTTTGAGGAACCATTTGTTGTGGTTGTTCAATTAAAAATACACTGCACAACCAAATGTTCTAAGATGGAAAATATTTGGTCTCCACCAAAATTAAGTTGGTAATGGAGAATATTTATAACTTGCACTTGATTTAATGCGAATTAATGTCATATCATGTAAATTTACATGTCCCCATATAAATATTGAGAGTTTTGTACTCATTTCTAATTGTCTAGTTATTAGCTGTAAGCGTTTATCTATTGATTCAGCTAAACCAATTTTGTGTATGCACATGAGCAACTGGATGTTCAACAACAATCCTTGTAGACATATAATAATCATTAAAAGCTTGAGATGTTAACTCACCAGCATTATCAAGTCTCATCCTTTTAATGGTGTAATCAGAATAATGTGTTCTTAATTTAATAATTTGTGCAAGAAACTTTGCAAATGGCATATTATGGCTTGATAACACATAAACATGAGACCATGTGTTAGATGCGTCTATTAGAAAAATGGTCCACATGATGGATGAATTGGTCCATATATATACCCTTGAATTCTTTCAAGAAACATTGGTGATTATTTCTCAATGTGCTTTTCATTAATCGCCATATGTGATTTTCATTAATCACCATATGTGTTTTTTCGTTAATCACTATATGTGCTTTTCATTAATCACTATATGTGCTTTTCATTAATCACCATATGTGATTTTCATTAATCACCATATGTGATTTTCATTAATCACCATATGTGCTTTTCATCATATATCATTTTCACCATATGCGCTTTTAATCATATGTGCTGCGCTTTTCGTCATATGCACTTTTCATTATATGCGCTTTTAATTATATGCGATGCGCTTTTCATCATATGCGCTTTTTATCATATGCGCTTTTAATCCTATGCGCTTTTCGGTGCTACATAGATATTTCTCATTTTCGATTATCATTGACTGATAATCATATCCATTATGATATATATCAGAGAAACTTAACAAATTTCTCTTTGATTTGGGAGAAAACAAGACATTGTTTACCAAAAAATTCGTACCATTTGGTAATATGAAATTTTGCCTTTTTCGTTTCTTATATCAAGTTTGCAAGAGCTGATATAGTATTTATAATTCCTTCATTTGATTTAAATCAATGAAATATTTCTTATATTTGATCATAGTGTGTATGTTACTACTATATGCAATACATAGGTCTTTACCATTTAATTGATGTTGTATTTTTGCAGGATTCATACTAAAACTTCAATTAAGATAAGCAAATAATGAGTTATATTTCAGCAAGATAATCAAATTATATTACCTGCAAACAAGTTATAATCTGAAGTACATAAAAGATAACACTTAATAAAACATATGCGTTATGGTCTAAAACCATTTATTTATGAGTGATACATAAAAAAAAAACTAGGCATCTTAGAAAATTCAAACCATTCAAGTCTCAAGGTAGCTCAGGGTTAATTACATCTACTAATATCTACTAATGTAATCCGGAATTCTTATAAGAACGTCTACTAATATCTTTAATTTTATTCTTTCATGGATCACCGTTATTATTATTATTATTATTTTTTTTGATAATTAATATCGTATTTATCTTTGAGTATTTTCCATAATACACTTGGATTTTCGATCATATAATATGTAAATTCTAAGGACTCGTCAATATGTTTGCTAAGAAAAATACTTACTATTGCTTTCTCTTGTTCGGAATAATTGTTATTTTCATTAAGGGTTTCTAAAATACCGTTTGATTCGAGATATTTTTCTACATTCATAACCTATGTTAAGTAGTTGTTCCCACTTGTTCTAAATGAGCAAATTTAAGCCTTTTTTAAATTCGACATTTTCTATTATCAAAAAGATGAATAACATAAATCATAATCATAATCAACTTCTATTCATAGACAAATAATAAAATGAAATTAGAATCATTTTAAATTCATAAGTAGCAAACAACAGAATAATGGTATGATTACAAATAATAAAACCACAAGGGCAGGATAGAATATAGGTTCACCCGGTGGTATATTAGCAACAATGATGATAGTTAATATGACCAATACAATAGGAAAAATCATCCTTGTGTGAATCATTTTTACAAAAACTTTTTGAGAGTAGTATTCTGAAAAATGAAGATTGATTTGTGAAAATGTGAAAACGGAGATGTTTATTTTATATTTGAAAAATATAGTTGTTGTAACGTCGTCAGTTGACGTTAACAACCGTTATGTATATATGACCGTTGTAACGTCGTTAGTTGACGTTAACGAATAAAGTCACTATATCAAAACGCGTATGAGTAATATAAAGGACAAGATTTTTTTTTTTCTTATTTTAACTTTTAAGATTTACTTTTAATAAAAATACAAACTACTTTTCTTATTTTAACTTTTAAGATTTACTTTTAATAAAAATACAAACTACTTTTTCTTATTTTAACTTTTAAGATTTACTTTTAATAAAAATACAAACTACTTTTTCTTATTTTAACTTTTAAGATTTACTTTTAATAAAAATACAAACTATTTTTTTTATTTTAACTTTTAAAATTTACTTTTAATAAAAATACAAACTATTTTTCTTATTTTAACTTTTAAGATTTACTTTTAAGAATAAACATTAGTATGCATGAAATAAATAATGATTAATTGCATAAGTAATCATAAATGTTAGATAACATATAAAGACCCCATCGTATTCGTATTGATCGAAATTAATCTTGACCCATGGTACCGTGTTGTCAAATGACGTGTTGCGTACATAAAGTACCGTGTTGTCAAATGACGTGTTGCGTACAATCATGAGGTCTTATTAACATAAATATAAATGTTAGTGAAGTTAATAAGAGTTAGATTACAGAAAATATAATTCAGGTGGTATAACCGACCATATATAACTTAAATAACATAAATATAAATGTTAGTGAAGTTAATAAGAGTTAGATTACAGAAAATATAATTCAGGTGGTATAACCGACCATATATAACTTAAATAACATAAATATAAATGTTAGTGAAGTTAATAAGAGTTAGATTACAGAAAATATAATTCAGGTGGTATAACCGACCATATATAACTTAAATAACATAAATATAAATGTTAGTGAACATAACTGTAAATGTTAGTATACATAAATAAATGTTAGATAACATAAATGTAAATGTTAGTATACATAAATAAATGTTAGATAACATAAATGTAAATTAGGCGACAGTGTCGACCATATATCATTTAGGTGGTATAACCGACCATATATTAGTTAGGTGGCAGAGCCAACCATATTTAGTATAAATGTTGAGATAATCGTGCTGATAACGTGTTATAATTCAGTAGGCTTATAACTACCTTTAGTGGTTCTTGACTGTAGAAGGTATATAGAGATAGAGATACTGTAAAACGGAGAAAACAAAGGTTGAACAAAAGGTATGAGTAATTAGTTTTTTATTTATAGAAAAATGTACAATGAGAGTTTGGTGGCATTTGGAATCTAGAGAGAGAGTGTGTTTTGTTAACCAAAAAAATACATACAATAAACTCTAACTCAACACACCTATTTATACTCAAAAAAATATACTATGCAATATCTATAATAATAATAAAATTATCATCCAATTATTACTTTTATAACAAATCTATGTTTAATACAAATAGTAAAAATAATATGTATGAAACTAATAACTAATTACCCAATATATATTATATAATTGATTTACATATTAATTCACTTGAAATTTTATAAATTCAAAATACTGTAATTGAAAAACTATTTTCTATCACTTTGTTTTCTTGTACTTTAATGTATGTTTTTCTAAATTTCATTTCTACCCTTTCACTCTCTTTTCATTTTACATCCTTTATATTCTATCTAAAAAAAAAATAACTTAAGAATGCAAAGTTGTTGAAGGAAGTAATAACCTAAAAAGAACGCATCAAAACCTATATAGAAAATTAACTAAACACGAATTTCAAATCCAGTACAACCAAAGATCAAAAGTTACAAAAAAATCTTAACAAATAAGCTTAGGCCACTCCCTATCTTAACTAAACTATTCATCCTCTTAACCTTCCACATCATCGCCACATCATCACCAATATTCTATAACTAACCCATAACTAAACACTCTCTATCATGCCTAAAACAATAACCCTCTTAATATACAACGTACAAGCAATAAAGCATTAAGTCCAAACAATAAAAAACCATTGGGACCCACAAATCTATAACTAAACCTCATACTTCCATTAAATCCATGGTGAAAGCGGATAACTAAAGCGGGTAACTAGCTCGTGCCTATGGTTAGTTACGGGTAATGACGGGTAATGAGCGGATAACTAACGGATAACTAGCTGTAGGGAGTGGTCTTAAAAGCCTTCTAAGAACAGAGGTTTTGCTCGGATTTAATTAAGCCCGGGAAGTCAAACGGTCTCAAGTCAACACTGTATAAAAAGTACAAGTATACACAATCTACAATTCAGAACAAAACACATTGTACCATTATTACCTAGATTATAAAAATTGGGTCAATCTCATCGTCATCATCTCCATCCACCCCAAACTCATCTTCTTCGACCCATTCATCTTCTTCACCATCCCAATGTGCTTGCACAATATTCATAAAGTTTTGTAAATCTCCCCACGCTACAGGAAGTTGAGTAGTATTAAGCGCACCGCTATGTCCACTGCAAACGCTTTGCATAATCTTTACAAATTCATCAACGTCGTACTTGAGAGATACAACATTCGACGGTTGAGAAAACTCAACACTAAATGCAGGTGATAGTTTGCGCCCAATTGCCTGAACACGAGCCACGCTGTATAATAAGCCGTAACTGTTAGTTTTGCACATAATTTTTGAGCAAAGTTCAGTAAATGTTGCTGTATATCTTACTAACCATATATAATATTTTCCATCGGCATCTTGTTTCTGAACCCGACCCAACAGCTCAACTTGTAAAAAACCACCAATGCAAACAACAGGCTCCGGCAACTCGAACCTTTGTAATCGATTTTCCTGTTTATAAAATATTGGTTAATGAAATGAAAGATACATGAATGCGAGAAAGCATGACCTCTTACAGAGATGGCAAGATGCGCACATCGGAGTGGTTAACGGATCCAGATGAGCGCGCACGCGCGGAGGGCGACTAATCCCAGGATTTCCGACCCGCTTTACGAGCCAACTAATCCCAGGGCGACTACCCGCTTTGCGGGCAGCCCAAAGTCATCACTGGCGAACCTCCGTGGCCATGAGCGCAAAGTGAGCATCTTTTATCATTTTGATACTCACGAAATTGACATATGTAGCATTTTATTTCCCCAAAGTAACATATAACTAAAAATGGCCTTACCTGAGACACGGGAAACATTTTGGATGTGTATGTCCAGATAAACTTGTCATCTGCACATTCTTGTGCATTTACGAAGTCACGGTCTATCTCATTCCAACATTTCGGATGACCCATCCGGAATCGAATATATTTGGATGAATATATTGGAAAATTTAACTGAAACAAAGCTGTTTACACAAACAACATCCATCAAAGATTTAAACGGTGCTACAAGATAAAAAAAATTAAGAGAAAGCGGTTGTAAAAAAAACACCTTGGAATGGATGCAAGTAGATTTCGGTTATAACACAAAAATTATCCTTCAATCTATAAATCAATGTCTCAGGTGTATCCGTAGTATCACTTCCTTTACTTGACCAATATGACTTAGGATGTAGAATTTTGTCTTTTGCAATGGTTTTCAAGATGCTTTCTTGTGGGTACCTGTCGGTGCTCGAGGCACTTATGGGATCACCGATGAGAAAAGTTTGTGGAAATGATGTTAGTGCACAGAGAAGAGATGCATATGCCTTGTGATCTTTCTCACCCACTACGGGTTCTTTACCATCAGTTGCTGAATCGACGCCAGTTGGCACCAAGTTGCGACTCGGTTCGGTTACACGAGTAATGCTAGTAAGCTCGGGAAATCGTTCAACGCAAAGCTTCTTAGTAAGTTCATTAGATATCACTGCAACCATTGAAACAATATATAAGTATTAACTAATTAGCACATAACTAATGATGAAAAATAGTTAATGTATATCCCTAAGCCCGAAACCCTAAACCCTAAGCCCTAAACCCTAAACTCTAAATCGGGCTACATCTTGAAAAAAACTTCACATATGATGGGAAAAAAAACGCTCGAAGAATAACATTCAGGAATAACATTACACATGTTGCATGTTATCAGTTTTTTCTTCGAGAGTATTCTCGCCAAAATAATAACATTTATCACACAGTGTCTTTTTTAAATATTCATATTTTCGTCTTCTCTTAATGTTGGAAAAAAAAAAATTCGAAAAAAACGAAAAAGTAAAAAAATAAATTTTACTTCCCCGTTCCCCCAAAAAAGTGCTTCCCTCTTGATTATGACCCTATATATATATATATATATATATATATATATATATATATATATATATATATATATATATATATATATATATATATATATATATATATATATAGTGGTAGGATCAAGAGGGAAGTAACCATTCGGGGGGAAGCGGGGGGAAGCAAAAACTTTTTTTTTTTTTTTTCGTTTTTTGAAAAAACTTTGTTCACGAACATTATAGATGAAATGAAAATATGAACATTTAGTAGAGACACTTTGTGATAAATGTTTTTATTTTGGCGGGAAAACGCTTGAAGAAGTAATATATAACAATTATCGTGTTTTTCGAGCGTATTTTGAGATTTTAGTTATTGGGTTTTAGATATTAGGGTTTATAGGGTTTAGATATTAGGGTTTAGAAATTTAGGGTTTAGGGTTTAGATTTAGGGTTTGGATTTAGGATTTATATTGAGTTTTTAACACGAACGGTTTAGAGTTTAGGGTTTAGGGTTTAGGGTTTAGGGTTTGGTGTTTTGGGTTTATTCCTGGTTTAGGGTTTGGTGTTTTGGGTTTATGGAATAAACCCAAAACACCAAACCCTAAACCCTAAACTCTAAATCGGGCTAAATTTTACTTCATAAAACATGGAAAAAAAACGTTCAAATTCTTCACGAACAATATTATCTTGAATGTTATTTTGTCGATCGTTTTCCCGCCTAAATAATAACATTCATCACGAAGTGTCTCTTCTAAATGTTCATACTTTTGTGTGATCTTGATGCCGGAAAAAAAAATTCCAAAAAAAAAGAAAAAAAAAAAAAAATTTTGCTTCCCCCCGCTTCCACTTCCCCATTGATCCTGCCCCTATATATATATATATATATATATATATATATATATATATATATATATATATATATATCCGTATATGCATGTGCATATGTATGTCTATAATCTATATGTACATGTATGTGTGTAGGTACATATGTGTATATGTACATGTATGTGTATATGTGTGTGCATATGTATACATGTATGAGTATATGTACATGTATGTGTATATGTATGTATGAGTATGCGTATATGTATGTAACTATGTATATGTGTGTGTATGTATATGTATATGTATGCGCATGTGTATGTGTATGTGTACATGTATGTGCATCAATGCGAGATTGTAAACGGGTAGTAACAGAGAGTTGATCAGATTGAACCATGGTGGAGGTTTGGGGTAGGTTGGCAATGGAACCAATTGATAGAAACTGAAATAGCAGTAGCAGTTATAGAGAATAAATAACAAGAATATGGATGAATAGCAAGAGCAGATGAAGAAGGTGAATGGAATTAAAGACAATTGTATTATATAATTGGAAGATAAATAAGAGGATAACAACATCAAATTGGTATCTCCCTCCCTAATTCAGAGAAGAAGCTGAATACAAAACACACACCAAAATACATGACCCTCTCTCGCAATCACGGCCAATATATATTATTGCCTAACAAAGCAAATAAAAACTAATTGATAATGGGCTTGGGTTAATCCTTCTTGGGCTGGAAGATGAGGTTACGAGTTGATCTCTATCAATATATATATTTATATGTATGTATGTATGTATGTATATATATATGTATATATATATATGCATGTATGTATATACATATGTATATGTATGCATGTATGTATATACATATGTATATGTATGCATCTATGTGTATATGTATGTATATGTGTACGTATGTAACACTCACCGATATTTTTCCAGTACCGAGATACAGCAGATGCGCAAATGAGGTCAGCGGCATCATCCAGACAAGCGAGTATTTTAAGTGCCATGTCAGTACTAAGCCAACGTAAGAAATCAATCCGAGTCTCCATATTCTGTGAAAAACAGAAGGTACGATTATTCGATTATTGCTGGCTTTAGATTTGAAGAAGACAAAGACACAAAACAATAAAATCTCATGTATCAAAGCAAGACATTTGTGCCATGTAATAGGTAAACTTATGTACAATTGTCATGTAATATTGGTCTTTCATTTGTTATCTTCTGCCTAGGTATAGCTTCAAATTCAAAAGGGAAAAATTATACATCATACACGATACAAAAACAGCAAATAAATAGCAGTAACAGAATGATAAGGCCATTTAGGTATGACACAATTGCAGATTTGAATCTAAGATAATCGAATACATGCGTAGAGAGAAAAAGATGAACAGTTTGATATGACAAAATGACATAACTGCTCACTACAAAACCATACATACCACAACCTAAACTGCAAAGACAATAGAACTTAAAAAGATCTATTCTTAATAAAAGTATCACGCACGTTTTTATTTCAAGAAAGTGTGAGACCTTGGGCATGTTTGGCATCAAGCTTTTAGAGCTTTAGAAACTTTTAGCTTCCATCTTTTATACTTCTATAAAGAAACTCCTATCAAGTAAAAAAACTCCGTTTGGTTACAAGAGCTTAAAGCTTTTTGAGGGTGGGAAAAAGCTAAAAGCTAATTGAACTAGCGTTTGAAAAAAAGCTCCTAGCTATTTGTCATTTTATTCTTTATTTTAACAGTAGTTTTAGCTACCATGTCAAACACCTAAATACATACAAAAAGCTACCAGCTAGCTAGTCTTGCCAAATATACCCCTTAACAAAAAGTTTTTATTCTTTCTAACATTGAATTCGCATAATCTGTAGATAGAGCAATAATTGATGCCCTACATTCAAGAGGTTGATCTCTTAATGAGCAAAAACTGATGCCCTAACTAAAAACATGTCAGTAACTTTATTACCTGACGACAATCTAAAACAACAAAAAGGGTAAACCGACCGTCTGGCGGCCCCAACAACCGGTCAATCTAAAACAGCAAATCAACAATTATCTAAGCCGAATCAGTAAAAAGAAACACAGGAAGCAAGAGTATGTAAATTATATTATACATTAAGTAATTGACATAGTATAAATCATGCACAGTATCAAGAACACAAATCGCCACCCACATCTATTATCTTCTACGCAGATAGTAACTTTACACTTCTATTTTAAATCTAAATCCAAAATATAATTAAATAAGATGTTCATCCAACAATCAAAAAAGTCATAAGAATTAAACAATCAATCATGTACTTCTTAAAAAAAAAATAAAAAAAAAAAATCCTTTTCCGGGTAACATCGATTGTTCAAATATGTTCCCCTAGAAAACTTTCAAATCAAACACCAAAGTAAAGACTTTAACTTCATCATCACCAACAACACCTGGAATTAACTTTTTTTTTTTTTTGAACTATTTCGAAAATGTTTCACATAAAAATCAAATACAGCAATTAATAATATAAAAAGCAGTTAAATTTCATTAAACTGCATAAAACTAATACTAACCCAAAATTAACATCCACATTAAACTTTTGAGCTGACATAAATCGCAATGCCTATGCTGTGTAACACGTATTGGTTATACAGCGATGAAAGGTCGTGCTTTTTAACATATTAATTGATGACGGATCGAAGACATGTACAATTAAATAGGAGGATAAAAAAACGAGAAATAGACATTATCAACGAAATAAACAAAATTGGGGATGTGAAAAATGTTACCATGCTGTGTTTAAGATGGAGCAATTGATAGAAACGAAACCCTAATTTTGAGTAAATTGGATTGAAGTGATTGGGTGGGGTAATGAACGTTTTCGGGGAGATAGAGGTATAGAAAAATAAGATATTAGCTACTCGTATTAGCAAGTGATTTTGTAAAGTGACTATGTTTAAGACTAGAAAATACAACTAAACAACGAAGCAAGCAACCGATATCTATTATCAAGCCTAACTAGGGACGACAATAGTAATTCTATCCGAGGACATCTACCTGCTCCGATACACTATGATGGATATGGATGGACCAAATGGATAAATATTAAATATCTAATATTATGATGGATATGGATAAACTAAATGAATAAATATTAGATATTAAATATGAATATGGATGGATATTGATATTTAGTGGATTGGATATCAATCACAATTTATAATCCATGAATATACCCGTTTCACCCAAAATATATACTCGTAATAAATATGTATATAACTAGTTAAATGACTCGTGGAACCACGAGTTTGTTTAAATGAAACAGTTTAATGATATGTTTTAGGTATTAAGTGAACGTAAATGCTAAAGTCATTTAGTTTAATGACCCGTGGAACCACAGATTCCGACTAAGAAACTTGTTGTTGTTTTACAAACATATTGATATACTTAACTTTGTCAAAATAAATGAACTACATTTATTCTCCCACCACTTTCTTCTAATTTTCATCACAATTATTATTTTTCTTGTCATAAAAGCTACATTACAACATTTTATTGAGACATCTATTTCGCATACATATGTAACGTAATTAATTCCGTAAAAAGAACCCATATTTGAATAATAATAATAATAATAAAGTTTGGTATAAAATTATACTTTTAATAATAATTTTTAGTACTAACAAATGACTCTTTAATTTTTTATTAAAATTAAAATACAATTATTATATGAAGGTTGTACAATATACTTCTAAGTTTGTACATATATTCATGGGGTGTTTTATAAAAGATTGTACAATTTGTTTTAAAGTTTGTACATATGGTCATGGGGGTATTTTATCATATAGTTTGTACATAATGTTTCAAATACTGTACATATGGTAATGGGGGTATTTAACATAAGGTTGTACATAATGCTTCAAATATTGTACATATGGTCATTGGGGTATTTTATCATAAGGTTTTACATAATGTTTCATATATTATACAATTAACACGTTCATATTTTTATTAAAAATAATTAATTATTTTAATGACATCATCATGAGGCGCTGAGAAATTTTTTATTTATTTTTGTATTTTTTTAAACTTGGATATTCCTTATTTATAACATCATCATTTTTTTTTTTTTTTTTGAACGGCACGTTAGCTTCGCAGGTTAGTGGTTAGCACACACACAGTCAGAGGAGGAAACCGGACCGTAACCAGAGGGTAGAGAGACCGAGGTCTCACAGGTTAAGGCGGGGAAAACCCCCTTGGCGCAAGCGAGACTCGAACCCGGGTCTCTACTCACCTAACACCCCCAGGTGTTAGACCACTGAGGCAAAGCCCCAATGGCTTAACATCATCATTTTAGAGATTTATATGATACAATAGATATATAGATATAAATGTATTATAACACACACGTAATTTAAGTTACTTTCGTAGCTTTCATTCTTCGAGCTAACTTATACTTGTGATTAAAAGTTAACTTCGGTTAAGAAACCTTTTTAGCGTATTGAATTTGATGCTTTGATAGTTTGTCACATGTTAAATAGAACCATTTCAAATGGAAGTAATGACTTGATTCACTCCTTTCTGATATATGCAGTTTGTGTTAAAATTCTCTTTAGATGTTGAGTTTGATGTCAAATCCTTGTATTTAACTACTTTTGTTAGGACCCCAAAGATGTATAGTGTTAATGTGATATAAGCTAAATAGAATGTTCCTTAGAAAATGGCTATATAAGGAACCTTAGTTGTCCTAATTAGATAGCCATTGCATTGTAACTGAGTTTAAGAAGCTGTGGAATGTAATTTTATCGAAACTCTCTAATACCAAATCTGTTCACCTTTAACCCGAATCTCATTCTATCTCTTATATCTTCAATTCTCACTATGATCTGACCTATCATTTGGTATCAGAGCAAAGATTTTTTGTATGTAATTAGTAAGAATGCTAAATTTTTGCACACTATCGATGCAAATTGGGAGATTGTTAGAACCCCGGGAATTGCCTAGATAGTGTGCCAAGACTTAGAGTGGTGGGATATGACGAGGGCTATAAATATCTTACCAAGGCATCCTTAAAAGTGAGCCATCACACATAGCCAAAGTACTTAACCGAGTTCAAGAGAGTTGTGGAATTAGTCAATCTTGACTCTTTAACTAATTCTCTCAACATTCATATCAGTATACACGATATTCATACGTATTTGGTCCTTTCATTTGGTATCCGAGCCATCCCTTCAACGAAACGAAGGAGATCCTTATTGAATATCGTGTGTATCTTCAAACCACCTTCAGCCGAATCTTCATCCAATCTTCAAATCTTCATCTAATCTTCAAACCGAATCTTCAAACTCAAAAATTACCGAATACGAATTTCATTTAAATTTCTCCGAATCTCAACAAAATTCATATTTCGTATCGGTTAGCCCTTGGAGCCGCCGTTGGGGGCCGCCCTTCAAGGGCGCCGATACTAGCATCTGAATTTCGAACCGCCCTTCCTTTTGCTTGCCAACGAAATTCTGAATCACGGTTTAAATTCAAAATTTTCGAACGTTTGAAACATTTAAACGGTAATATGAACGTTTGGTTGCTTGCTCAGGCTATATATACATGTGTATATGAACATAAATACAATACACACACTACAAACGATTTATATGCAATACACACAATCACTCAAACATAAACACACACAACAACAAATACTGTCTCGTTCATCAAAAAAGCACACACTCAACCAATGGCGCGTTTAACTTGTTCGATGGATGTTTTGTAGTGACCCGAACTTTTCCATGTTTATATATATTAATTGAGATTGATATTTACATGATTAAATATTTCCAACATGTTAAGCAATCAAACTTGTTAAGACTTGATTAATTGAAATATGTTTCATATAGACAATTGACCACCCAAGTTGACCGGTGATTCACGAACGTTAAAACTTATAAAAACTATATGATGACATATATATGGATATATATATATATAGTTAACATGATACTATGATAAGTAAACATATCATTAAGTATATTAACAATGAACTACATATGTAAAAACAAGACTACTAACTTAATGATTTTTAAACGAGACATATATGTAACGATTATCGTTGTAAAGACATTTAATGTATATATATCATATTAAGATATATTCATACATGATAATATCATGATAATATAATAATTTAAAATCTCATTTGATATTATAAACATTGGGTTAACAACATTTAACAAGATCGTTAACCTAAAGGTTTCAAAACAACACTTACATGTAACGACTAACGATGACTTAACGACTCAGTTAAAATGTATATACATGTAGTGTTTTAATATGTATTTATACACTTTTGAAAAACTTCAATACACTTATCAAAATACTTCTACTTAACAAAAATGCTTACAATTACATCCTCGTTCAGTTTCATCAACAATTCTACTCGTATGCACCCGTATTCGTACTCGTACAATACACAGCTTTTAGATGTATGTACTATTGGTATATACACTCCAATGATCAGCTCTTAGCAGCCCATGTGAGTCACCTAACATATGTGGGAACCATTATTTGGCAACTAGCATGAAATATCTCATAAAATTACAAAAATATGAGTAATCATTCATGACTTATTTACATGAAAACAAAATTACATATCCTTTATATCTAATCCATACACCAACGACCAAAAACACCTACAAACACTTTCATTCTTCAATTTTCTTCATCTAATTAATCTCTCTCAAGTTCTATCTTCAAGTTCTAAGTGTTCTTCATAAATTCTACAAGTTCTAGTTACATAAAATCAAGAATACTTTCAAGTTTGCTAGCTCACTTCCAATCTTGTAAGGTGATCATCCAACCTCAAGAAATCTTTGTTTCTTACAGTAGGTTATCATTCTAATACAAGGTAATAATCATATTCAAACTTTGGTTCAATTTCTATAACTATAACAATCTTATTTCAAGTGATGATCTTACTTGAACTTGTTTTCGTGTCATGATTCTGCTTCAAGAACTTCGAGCCATCCAAGGATCCGTTGAAGCTAAATCCATTTTTCTCTTTTCCAGTAGGTTTATCCAAGGAACTTAAGGTAGTAATGATGTTCATAACATCATTCGATTCATACATATAAAGCTATCTTATTCGAAGGTTTAAACTTGTAATCACTAGAACATAGTTTAGTTAATTCTAAACTTGTTCGCAAACAAAAGTTAATCCTTCTAACTTGACTTTTAAAATCAACTAAACACATGTTATATATCTATATGATATGCTAACTTAATGATTTAAAACCTGGAAACACGAAAAACACCGTAAAACCGAATTTACGCCGTCGTAGTAACACCGCGGGCTGTTTTGGGTTAGTTAATTAAAAACTATGATAAACTTTAATTTAAAAGTTGTTATTCTGAGAAAATGATTTTTATTATGAACATGAAACTATATCCAAAAATTATGGTTAAACTCAAAGTGGAAGTATGTTTTCTAAAATGGTCATCTAGACGTCGTTCTTTCGACTGAAATGACTACCTTTACAAAAACGACTTGTAACTTATTTTTCCGACTATAAATCTATACTTTTTCTGTTTAGATTCATAAAATAGAGTTCAATATGAAACCATAGCAATTTGATTCACTCAAAACGGATTTAAAATGAAGAAGTTATGGGTAAAACAAGATTGGATAATTTTTCTCATTTTAGCTACGTGAAAATTGGTAACAAATCTATTCCAACCATAACTTAATCAACTTGTATTGTATATTATGTAATCTTGAGATACCATAGACACGTATACAATGTTTCGACCTATCATGTCGACACATCTATATATATTTCGGAACAACCATAGACACTCTATATGTGAATGTTGGAGTTAGCTATACAGGGTTGAGGTTGATTCCAAAATATATATAGTTTGAGTTGTGATCAATACTGAGATACGTATACATTGGGTCGTGGATTGATTTAAGATAATATTTATCGATTTACTTCTGTACATCTAACTGTGGACAACTAGTTGTAGGTTACTAACGAGGACAGCTGACTTAATAAACTTAAAACATCAAAATATATTAAAAGTGGTGTAAATATATTTTGAACATACTTTGATATATATGTATATATTGTTATAGGTTCGTGAATCAACCAGTGGTCAAGTCTTACTTCCCGACGAAGTAAAAATCTGTGAAAGTGAGTTATAGTCCCACTTTTAAAATCTAATATTTTTGGGATGAGAATATATGCAGGTTTTATAAATGATTTACAAAATAGACACAAGTACGTGAAACTACATTCTATGGTTGAATTATCGAAATCAAATATGCCCATTTTTATTAAGTCTGGTAATCTAAGAATTAGGGAACAGACACCCTAATTGACGCGAATCCTAAAGATAGATCTATTGGGCCTAACAAACCCCATCCAAAGTACCGGATGCTTTAGTACTTCGAAATTTATATCATATCCGAAGGGTGTCCCGGAATGATGGGGATATTCTTATATATGCATCTTGTTAATGTCGGTTACCAGGTGTTCACCATATGAATGATTTTTATCTCTATGTATGGGATGTGTATTGAAATATGAAATCTTGTGGTCTATTATTATGATTTGATATATATAGGTTAAACATATAACTCACCAACATTTTTGTTGACGTTTTAAGCATGTTTATTCTCAGGTGATTATTAAGAGCTTCCGCTGTCGCATACTTAAATAAGGACGAGATTTGGAGTCCATGCTTGTATGATATTGTGTAAAAACTGCATTCAAGAAACTTATTTTGTTGTAACATATTTGTATTGTAAACCATTATGTAATGGTCGTGTGTAAACAGGATATTTTAGATTATCATTATTTGATAATCTACGTAAAGCTTTTTAAAACCTTTATCTATGAAATAAAGGTTATGGTTTGTTTTAAAAATGAAAGCAGTCTTTGAAAAACGTCTCATATAGAGGTCAAAACTTTGCAACGAAATCAATTAATATGGAACGTTTTTAATCAATAAGAACGGGACATTTCAGTTGGTATCAGAGCGTTGGTCTTAGAGAACCAGAATTTTGCATTAGTGTGTCTTATCGAGTTTGTTAGGATGCATTAGTGAGGCTGGACTTCGACCGTGTTTACTTGAAAAATGATTGCTTAACAAATTTTGTTGGAAACTATATATTTTTAACATGTGAATATTATGTGATATATTAATCTCTTAACGCGTTTGATATTATGTGATAGATCTCTACCTCTAGAACAAGTCCCATTGACTCACCTAATAATAATGAAGAGTCAAATGTAAATTGGAATGATTCGTGGACTGATTCACAAGTTCCCGAAGAGGAACCGGAAGAAGAGTCGGAACCGGAAGAAGAATCGGAACCGGATGAAGAAATAGAACCGGTGGGGGAAATAATAAAACGGTTAAGTAAAAGAAAATCCTCAACCAACCGACCAAGGTTAATTATGGTCAATGGTGTTTCCGCCAAGGAAGCAAAATATTGGGAGGATTACCAATTCTCCGATGAATCGGATTCCGACGAGAATTCCGATGATGTTATAGAAATTACCCCAACTGAATTTAAAAAGGCAAAAGAAAATAATAAGGGAAAGGGCATAAAAATAGAGAAATCTAATTCCAATCCCGATGAACTTTATATGTATCGTCAACTCCCGAAGTCCTTAAGTTGTAACAATGACCCGGGAACCTCTAAACCACCAGGTTTTTCTAAACCAATGTGGATCACGACGGCTCGTATTAGGGGAACATCATATATCCCTAGAAACTTGGCAAAACGAACCAAAACCGAAGAAGAAGAAACAAGCGAGTCGGAATAAGATAGTTGTATTCGTGTGGTGTAATATATGTAATATAGTGTGCTTATGCTTTATGATATATGTAAAAATTGCTTGTATTAATAAGTATTTTTTTTTATGAATATAACTCTTGTCTATTTTACAGTATAAAAACACAAAATGGATAGACAACCCAATATTTTAAGAGACCTACCCGGAGACATGATTGATGAAATCTTGTCTAGAGTCGGTCAGAATTCTTCGGCACACCTATTTATGGCGAGATCAGTTTGTAAGACATTCGAAGAACGTTCCAAGAATGCCTTGGTTTATAAAAGGCTTTCGTTCGAAAGATGGGGGATATCACATTGGGAAATCCATAAGTTACGATGTGTTTACTTTGACGCATATATTGCGGGGAACCCAAATGCTATTTTACGCAATGGGTTAAGAAATTATTTTGACTCAATATATCCGAATATTGGACTTCGTGATTTAGAAAAAGCGGCTAACATGCAACATAAAGAAGCATGTTATGCTTACGGATTAGTAATGTTCGCTTCTCACCAAAGTGAGAACAAGAACATCGGGCTACAACTATTAAACAAAACGTTCCCACAAGTGACGGAGTCGGTAATTGGGGTAAGAAATGAGGTTTTTAGATTGTTACGGGACTGTTGGACATTACGTAACCCTCGTCCCTTTGATGACGTTACAACACGCTGTCTTATCAACGGCCATAACGGTTATGTTCCACAAGACCAAGGATGGGAAGTAATCCTAGTAAAACCAGAATGCATGACTTGTTTCTGGACGTATGAATTACGTGTCTTTATTGCCTTTGCTGAACGACTTGTGTACTAGCTAGAATTATCTTCACAACCATCTTGTATCAAATTTATTGTGTGCTATATTTCATGCTATATGTAAAATAAGCGGTATTATAAGTTTGTAAAATATTGTATAAAAGTTTGAACGCGAAATATTATTATAATTAGTTTTTTATATAGAATTGTAGTAGTTGAATTGTATATTCGCTACTAAGTATGAACTTAACGGGTAGGTACTACCCGAATTTAAACTTATAAAACGCTAATATGAAGAAAAAGCTTTTATAAATGAGTTCATATTATGCTACGAAATACTATTAACTACTCTTAATATTCTGTATGATTAACTTGTTCCATTTGACTATTTTGAAGGAAATGGCACCGACTACTCGACACACCGTGAATATGAATGAAGAGGAATTTCGTACTTTTCTAGCTTCAAACATAGCCGCAGTACAGGCTGCGCTACATACCAACAATAACCTTGGATCTAGCAGTACAGGAAATCGTGTAGGATGCACCTACAAAGAATTCACTGCCTGCAAACCTTTGGAATTTGATGGAACCGAAGGACCGATCGGATTGAAACGGTGGACCGAGAAGGTCGAATCGGTGTTTGCCATAAGTAAGTGTACTGAAGAGGACAAAGTAAAGTACGCTACGCATACCTTCACAGGTTCTGCGTTAACATGGTGGAATACCTATCTAGAGCAAGTGAGACAAGACGATGCGTACGCACTACCGTGGTCAGCATTCAAGCACTTGATGAACGAGAAGTACCGTCCCAGAACCGAGGTCAATAAGCTCAAGACAGAACTTAGAGGGTTACGAACCCAAGGATTTGATATTACCACGTACGAAAGACGATTTACAGAATTGTGCCTATTGTGTTCCGGAGCATTCGAAGATGAGGAAGAGAAGATCGACGCGTTTGTGAAAGGATTACCGGAAAGAATCCAAGAAGATATAAGTTCACACGAGCCCGCCTCCATACAACAGGCATGTAGAATGGCTCACAAACTCGTGAACCAGATTGAAGAAAGAATTAAAGAACAGACTGCTGAAGAGGCCAATGTGAAGCAAGTCAAAAGAAAGTGGGAGGAAAACGGTGATAAGAATCACCAATACAACAACAACAGCAATTACAACAATAATCGCAACAATTATCCCAACAATCGCAACATCAATCGCAACTACAACAAATGGCCCAACAACAACAACAACAACAACAACAACAACAACAACAACAACTACAACAATCATCCCAACAACAATAATAACCGCAACAACAACAACAATCAGAAGCAGCTATGCCAAAGGTGTGAAAAGAATCACTCGGGGTTCTGCACCAAATTTTGCAACAAGTGTAAAAGAAATGGTCATAGCGTGGCGAAATGTGAGGTCTACGGACCAGGGGTTAATAGAACGAAAGGAACAAATGGTGTCGGAACGAGTAATGGCGGAGCAAGTAGTGTCGGAGCAAGTTATGCCAATGTAGTTTGTTATAAATGTGGAAAACCGGGCCACATTATTAGAAATTGCCCGAACCAGGAGAACACGAATGGACAAGGCCGTGGAAGAGTTTTCAATATTAATGCGGCAGAGGCACAGGAAGACCCGGAGCTTGTTACGGGTACGTTTCTTATTGACAATAAATCTGCTTACGTTTTATTTGATTCGGGTGCGGATAGAAGCTATATGAGTAGAGATTTTTGTGCTAAATTAAGTTGTCCATTGACGCCTTTGGATAGTAAATTTTTACTCGAATTAGCAAATGGTAAATTAATTTCAGCAGATAATATATGTCGGAATCGAGAAATTAAACTGGTTAGCGAAACATTTAAGATTGATTTGATACCAGTAGAGTTAGGGAGTTTTGATGTGATAATCAGTATGGACTGGTTGAAAGAAGTGAAAGCAGAGATCGTTTGTTACAAAAATGCAATTCGCATTATACGAGAAAAAGGAAAACCCTTAATGGTGTACGGAGAAAAGGGCAACACGAAGCTACATCTTATTAGTAATTTAAAGGCACAAAAACTAATAAGAAAAGGTTGCTATGCTGTTCTAGCACACGTCGAGAAAGTACAAACTGAAGAAAAGAGCATCAATGATGTTCCTATTGCAAAAGAATTTCCCGATGTATTTTCGAAAGAATTACCGGGATTACCCCCACATCGATCCGTTGAATTTCAAATAGATCTTGTACCAGGAGCTGCACCAATAGCTCGTGCTCCTTACAGACTCGCACCCAGCGAGATGAAAGAACTGCAGAGCCAATTACAAGAACTTTTAGAGCATGGTTTCATTCGACCAAGCACATCACCATGGGGAGCTCCTGTTTTGTTTGTCAAGAAGAAGGATGGTACATTTAGGTTGTGTATTGACTACAGAGAGTTGAACAAACTTACCATCAAAAACCGTTATCTACTGCTGAGAATTGACGACTTATTTGATCAACTACAAGGTTCGTCAGTTTATTCGAAGATCAATTTACGTTCTGGATATCATCAAATGCGAGTAAAGGAGGATGATAATCCAAAAACTGCTTTTAGGACGCGTTATGGTCATTACGAGTTTATGGTTATGCCGTTTGGATTGACTAACGCACCAGCTGTGTTCATGGACCTTATGAACCGAGTGTGTGGGCCATATCTTGACAAGTTTGTCATTGTTTTCATCGATGACATACTTATTTACTCAAAGAATGATCAAGAGCACGAAGAACATTTGAGAAAAGTGCTAGAAGTATTGAGGAAAGAAAAACTGTACGCTAAGTTTTCAAAGTGTGCATTTTGGTTGGAAGAATTTCAATTCCTTGGTCACATAGTGAACAAAGAAGGTATCCAGGTGTACCCGGCAAAGATCGAAACCGTTGAAAAGTGGGAAACCCCAAAAACTCCGAAGCATATACGTCAATTTTTAGTATTGGCTGGTTACTACAGAAGATTCATCCAAGATTTCTCCAAAATAGCAAAACCCTTGACTGCATTAACGCATAAAGGGAAGAAATTTGAATGGAAGGATGAACAAGAGAAGGCGTTTCAATTATTGAAGAAAAAGCTAACTACGGCACCTATATTGTCATTGCCTGAAGGGAATGATGATTTTGTGATTTATTGTGACGCATCAAAGCAAGGTCTCAGTTGTGTATTAATGCAACGGACGAAGGTGATTGCTTATGCGTCTAGACAATTGAAGATTCACGAGCAAAATTATACGACGCATGATTTGGAATTAGGCGCGGTTGTTTTTGCATTAAAGACTTGGAGGCACTACTTATATGGGGTCAAAAGTATTATATATACCGACTACAAAAGTCTTCAACACATATTTAATCAGAAACAACTGAATATGAGGCAGGGTAGGTGGATTGAATTGTTGAATGATTACGACTTTGAGATTCGTTATCACCCGGGGAAGGCAAATGTGGTAGCCGACGCCTTGAGCAGAAAGGACAGAGAACCCATTCGAGTAAAATCTATGAATATAATGATTCATAATAACCTTACTACTCAAATAAAGGAGGCGCAACAAGGAGTTTTAAAAGAGGGAAATTTAAAGGATGAAATACCCAAAGGATCGGAGAAGCATCTTAATATTCGGGAAGACGGAACCCGGTATAGGGCTGAAAGGATTTGGGTACCAAAATTTGGAGATATGAGAGAAATGGTACTTAGAGAAGCTCATAAAACCAGATACTCAATACATCCTGGAACGGGAAAGATGTACAAGGATCTCAAGAAACATTTTTGGTGGCCGGGTATGAAAGCCGATGTTGCTAAATACGTAGGAGAATGTTTGACGTGTTCTAAGGTCAAAGCTGAGCATCAGAATCTATCAGGTCTACTTCAACAACCCGAAATCCCGGAATGGAAATGGGAAAACATTACCATGGATTTCATCACTAAATTGCCAAGGACTGCAAGTGGTTTTGATACTATTTGGGTAATAGTTGATCGTCTCACCAAATCAGCACACTTCCTGCCAATAAGAGAAGATGACAAGATGGAGAAGTTAGCACGACTGTATTTGAAGGAAGTCGTCTCCAGACATGGAATACCAATCTCTATTATCTCTGATAGGGATGGCAGATTTATTTCAAGATTCTGGCAGACATTACAGCAAGCATTAGGAACTCGTCTAGACATGAGTACTACCTATCATCCACAAACTGATGGGCAGAGCGAAAGGACGATACAAACGCTTGAAGACATGCTACGAGCATGTGTTATTGATTTCGGAAACAGTTGGGATCGACATCTACCGTTAGCAGAATTTTCCTACAACAACAGCTGCCATTCAAGCATTGAGATGGCACCGTTTGAAGCACTTTATGGTAGAAAGTGCAGGTCTCCGATTTGTTGGAGTGAAGTGGGGGATAGACAGATTACGGGTCCGGAGATTATATAAGAAACTACCGAGAAGATCATCTAAATTCAACAACGGTTGAAAACCGCCCAAAGTCGACAAAAGAGCTACGCTGATATTAAAAGAAAAGATATAGAATTTGAAATTGGAGAGATGGTCATGCTTAAAGTTGCACCTTGGAAATGCGTTGTTTGATTTGGTAAACGAGGGAAATTAAATCCAAGGTATATTGGACCATTCAAGATTATTAATCGTGTCGGACCAGTAGCTTACCGACTTGAGTTACCTCAACAACTCACGGCTGTACATAACACTTTCCACGTCTCGAATTTGAAGAAATGTTTTGCTAAAGAAGATCTCACTATTCCGTTAGATGAAATCCAAATCAACGAAAAACTTCAATTCATCGAAGAACCCGTCGAAATAATGGATCGTGAGGTTAAAAGACTTAAGCAAAACAAGATACCAATTGTTAAGGTTCGATGGAATGCTTGTAGAGGACCCGAGTTCACCTGGGAGCGTGAAGATCAGATGAAGAAGAAATACCCGCATCTATTTCCAGAAGATTCGTCAACACCTTCAACAGCTTAAAATTTCGGGACGAAATTTATTTAACGGGTAGGTACTGTAGTGACCTGAACTTTTCCATATTTATATATATTAATTGAGATTGATATTTACATGATTAAATATTTCCAACATGTTAAGCAATCAAACTTGTTAAGACTTGATTAATTGAAATATGTTTCATATAGACAATTGACCACCCAAGTTGACCGGTGATTCACGAACGTTAAAACTTGTAAAAACTATATGATGACATATATATGGATATATATATATATAGTTAACATGATACTATGATAAGTAAACATATCATTAAGTATATTAACAATGAACTACATATGTAAAAACAAGACTACTAACTTAATGATTTTTAAACGAGACATATATGTAACGATTATCGTTGTAAAGACATTTAATGTATATATATCATATTAAGATATATTCATACATGATAATATCATGATAATATAATAATTTAAAATCTCATTTGATATTATAAACATTGGATTAACAACATTTAACAAGATCGTTAACCTAAAGGTTTCAAAACAACACTTACATGTAACGACTAACGATGACTTAACGACTCAGTTAAAATGTATATACATGTAGTGTTTTAATATGTATTTATACACTTTTGAAAGACTTCAATACACTTATCAAAATACTTCTACTTAACAAAAATGCTTACAATTACATCCTCGTTCAGTTTCATCAACAATTCTACTCGTATGCACCCGTATTCGTACTCGTACAATACACAGCTTTTAGATGTATGTACTATTGGTATATACACTCCAATGATAAGCTCTTAGCAGCCCATGTGAGTCACCTAACACATGTGGGAACCATCATTTGGCAACTAGCATGAAATATCTAATAAATTACAAAAATATGAGTAATCATTCATGACTTATTTACATGAAAACAAAATTACATATCCTTTATATCTAATCCATACACCAACGACCAAAAACACCTACAAACACTTTCATTCTTCAATTTTCTTCATCTAATTAATCTCTCTCAAGTTCTATCTTCAAGTTCTAAGTGTTCTTCATAAATTCTACAAGTTCTAGTTACATAAAATCAAGAATACTTTCAAGTTTGCTAGCTCACTTCCAATCTTGTAAGGTGATCATCCAACCTCAAGAAATCTTTGTTTCTTACAGTAGGTTATCATTCTAATACAAGGTAATAATCATATTCAAACTTTGGTTCAATTTCTATAACTATAACAATCTTATTTCAAGTGATGATCTTACTTGAACTTGTTTTCGTGTCATGATTCTGCTTCAAGAACTTCGAGCCATCCAAGGATCCGTTGAAGCTAAATCCATTTTTCTCTTTTCCAGTAGGTTTATCCAAGGAACTTAAGGTAGTAATGATGTTCATAACATCATTCAATTCATACATATAAAGCTATCTTATTCGAAGGTTTAAACTTGTAATCACTAGAACATAGTTTAGTTAATTCTAAACTTGTTCGCAAACAAAAGTTAATCCTTCTAACTTGACTTTTAAAATCAACTAAACACATGTTATATATCTATATGATATGCTAACTTAATGATTTAAAACCTGGAAACACGAAAAACACCGTAAAACCGGATTTACGCCGTCGTAGTAACACCGCGGGCTGTTTTGGGTTAGTTAATTAAAAACTATGATAAACTTTAATTTAAAAGTTGTTATTCTGAGAAAATGATTTTTATTATGAACATGAAACTATATCCAAAAATTATGGTTAAACTCAATGTGGAAGTATGTTTTCTAAAATGGTCATCTAGACGTCGTTCTTTCGACTGAAATGACTACCTTTACAAAAACGACTTGTAACTTATTTTTTCGACTATAAACCTATACTTTTTCTGTTTATATTCATAAAATAGAGTTCAATATGAAACCATAGCAATTTGATTCACTCAAAACGGATTTAAAATGAAGAAGTTATGGGTAAAACAAGATTGGATAATTTTTCTCATTTTAGCTACGTGAAAATTGGTAACAAATCTATTCCAACCATAACTTAATCAACTTGTATTGTATATTATGTAATCTTGAGATACCATAGACACGTATACAATATTTCGACCTATCATGTCGACACATCTATATATATTTCGGAACAACCATAGACACTCTATATGTGAATGTTGGAGTTAGCTATACAGGGTTGAGGTTGATTCCAAAATATATATAGTTTGAGTTGTGATCAATACTGAGATACGTATACACTGGGTCGTGGATTGATTCAAGATAATATTTATCGATTTATGTCTGTACATCTAACTGTGGACAACTAGTTGTAGGTTACTAACGAGGACAGCTGACTTAATAAACTTAAAACATCAAAATATATTAAAAGTGTTGTAAATATATTTTGAACATACTTTGATATATATGTATATATTGTTATAGGTTCGTGAATCAACCAGTGGTCAAGTCTTACTTCCCGACGAAGTAAAAATCTGTGAAAGTGAGTTATAGTCCCACTTTTAAAATCTAATATTTTTGGGATGAGAATACATGCAGGTTTTATAAATGATTTACAAAATAGATACAAGTACGTGAAACTACATTCTATGGTTGAATTATCGAAATCAAATATGCCCCTTTTTATTAAGTCTGGTAATCTAAGAATTAGGGAACAGACACCCTAATTGACGCGAATCCTAAAGATAGATCTATTGGGCCTAACAAACCCCATCCAAAGTACCGAATGCTTTAGTACTTCGAAATTTATATCATATCCGAAGGGTGTCCCGGAATGATGGGGATATTCTTATATATGCATCTTGTTAATGTCGGTTACCAGGTGTTCATCATATGAATGATTTTTATCTCTATGTATGGGATGTGTATTGAAATATGAAATCTTGTGGTCTATTATTATGATTTGATATATATAGGTTAAACCTATAACTCACCAACATTTTTGTTGACGTTTTAAGCATGTTTATTCTCAGGTGATTATTAAGAGCTTCCGCTGTCGCATACTTAAATAAGGACGAGATTTGGAGTCCATGCTTGTATGATATTGTGTAAAAACTGCATTCAAGAAACTTATTTTGTTGTAACATATTTGTATTGTAAACCATTATGTAATGGTCGTGTGTAAACAGGATATTTTAGATTATCATTATTTGATAATCTACGTAAAGCTTTTTAAAATCTTTATCTATGAAATAAAGGTTATGGTTTGTTTTAAAAATGAAAGCAGTCTTTGAAAAACGTCTCATATAGAGGTCAAAACCTCGCAACGAAATCAATTAATATGGAACGTTTTTAATCAATAAGAACGGGACATTTCATGTTTGGTACGGGGGTTCACTAAGCGGCGATTGGAAGATGTACTTGGACGGGAAGAAACAGTCGTTTGAGTCACTCGATATCACCTACTGGGACACGACACGTTTGTTCAACTACATACGCGAACATGTGGATTTCGAGGCCTCGGATTTTGCTTGGTGTGATCCAGAAACCGATAAGTTCGAGTTTATTACGACCGAAAAAGAATGGCATGAAATTGTCGGGAGAGCGTTACTCAAATGCAACCGGATCGAGTTGTATTCTATTGGTATTTGGACCCGAAAATTTTGCGCTCGTCCTCAGCCTGACTACCCCCACACCAATGAGGGGTACGTGAGTGACGATACGATCGGGTCGTATTAAACCCGCCATGTTTTTTATTTTTAGGAATTTGTAATCTTTTTTTTAGGAAATTGTAATGGTTTTTTTTTTATTTTTAGGAGTTTGTAATCTTTTTTTTTTTTTTTTTTTTTTAGGAATTTGTAATGTTTTTTTTTTAATTTTTAGGAATTCGTAATGGTTTTTTTTTATTTTTAGGAATTTGTAATATTTTGTTTTTAATTAATAAAATTTTAATTTTTAGGAATTTAAATGTTATATATAAGTTATTATTAAATATATAAGATTAATATAAAAAAAATAAAGGTGTGACGATGACGGACCGTCATAGATGTTAGTAATTTAGTGATGGGTTAGTGATGGGAAGAAGGTGCTGATGTGGCGTTGATGTGGCAGTCAGTGATCCCATGACGGACCGTCATGGTTAAGAGTGGTCTCATCTACATTACATCTACCGAATCTGACAATAACTGTACATATGATTTTCTCTCTCTTCATGCTTCATCTATCTGATCTATCTTCCTCTAACCTAATCAATCTTCACCTTCTTCAAAAAATCATCAACTAATCTTAAACCTCTTCAACTCACATCAAACATCTTAGATTCATATTCAGATTTACAGGAAACTCAAAAACATAAAAATACCGAATCATGTTCATAGCTACAGTACAGTACTCATTGTCTTCTTCATTATGCCATACGAAATTCATCTTATCACATGATGATTGTCATCACAAAAGGAGATCAGATTTGTGGGTTACATCAATAATCGAAGCATCGTGAATTATATATTTCAATTAACAGTTACGAATTCAAGGATTTTCAGATTGTGTTCTTCATCGTTCGAACACTCAAGCTTGTTTTGGTCTTCGAAATAATCTAGCTTATCTCAGATCAAATTGAACAGATATTCTAGTTTCTAATCATTCATTTCAGCTTCGTGATACCTCAATTCGGATTAAAAAACATGATAGATTGCTAAATCGATAAGTTAAAGTTCAAAACAAAAAGTCAACCGCTAGTTCAAAAGATCAATTGGAACGAATTACCGTTTTTCAGAGGTTGAGAGATGATAGCGAGCATTCATAAGATGATTTTAAGCATCTTTTATGTACAAATCGTGGCCTGAATACAAGTTGATCTCAATTTTAGTTTTACAGTTCATATGAAGAAAAAGACACATGTTCATCAATAATTTTTAGATTTTGAGGATGTTTTGGACCCGATTCTTCATGAATTCTGCTTAATCACTGCTCAAAGATCAAGTTACACTTGACTTCGTGGTTTAATTTCATTCAAATCGAATGGTTTAATGTTTCGTGATACCTGTTCTTGTTAGCCATGGTACTTAAATCAGATTCGGGTATTTGAAAGAAGATACTGATTCATCTGATTCGGTTATACAGCTCTTAATTCTGATTGAGTTCTTACACTTGATGAATATTCGGTAGTTGTTACTAATTTGATTCATGATTCATTAGGTTTGGGCACATGATTTTGAATAAGGAAGTTTGAAAACCGAATACCACATTCGGTTGATTACAGATTCGGGTGCACTGGTTGTGTTTGTTTATTGGCTGATCCTAATTCGGTATTGGATTTTTTTAAGTGTTAATTGGGCTACTGAATCCTTATTGTCACGGCCCAACAAGCTGCAACTCTTTATTGCGCTACTATTATTCTTTTGAATCCAACAAGCTCAAGTAGGTTCAAAGTTTGGGAATTATCCACTTCTGGTCCCTATCAGAATCCCATATTTTTCAAGACAGGTCCTTACCGAATCTGGACCTTCTGTGCAACAGTTTTCCATAGTTCAAAGTTAACGAAGGTTGATAGAATTTAACGAAACCTAAAGAAACATCGAAAAACAAAATTTGATTCACGTGAATCGTATTTTGTGTAACACCCTCGAAGCGGGCTTAGCTGTTAGATTACTATTTTGACCTCAGGTTGTGTGGTGTTATTATACGCTTTTATTTTAATTTTATAATTATTATTATTTAATGATGTGGATAGGACCAGTTTGTGACAAGGGCCACAGAACAGGTTTGTTTATTTAATCTGGACTCCGTTAGGGCAGTCAAATTAAGTACGAAAGATATAAGATAACTGGTAAATACCCGTGTGTGATGGGGTATGGCGTTTAACATAAATATATAAGGATGGCATCAGCCATTTTCTTGAAGTTTCTTGAAATCTCATTTCACACTCCGTACCTTCACTTTCACCTACACCAAAACCCCAATCCTTAATCCTTACTTTAGTCTGGTGTAGTTTGTGTCAAAATCTTGTGGGTTTATACTCATACATATTTAGTATACTTGATTTGGTTAGCTTTGGGGTCAAAATCGAGCTATAGAGCAAGAATTGGTGATTTGTGCTTGAAACCCGTAGGTTTTGCTGTTGCTGCTGCTGATGAATGCAACCGCACGGTTGCATATTGTAACCGTACGGGTGCATGGTATAACTGTACGGATGCAAGTGCAATCGTATGGATGCAGCAGTGTTGTACAACCGGGCCAAAACTTGCAACCGCACTGTTACATATTATAAACGTACAAATGGAGGCTGTAACCATACAGATGCATCTGCAACCGTACGGGTATATATCAGAACCTGTTTTGTTGTTTAAGTGTTGGTTTCTAGCTGTTATGCTGCCCGTTTGTATAGTGATGGAGTGTATATATATATATATATATATATATATATATATATATATATATATATATATATATATATATATATATATATATATATATATATAGATATATATATATATATATACATTGTGATTGTGATATTGTGAGTATTTGGAATATGATTTGCTAACTTGTGAGTATTGTTTTCAGGTGATACAGACGAGGAGAAGACTCGGTGACATTAGACTACCGAGTGATGCCGGTATCGGTGAGTGGGACTAACTGGAGAATATAGTATATAGTAGCATGTTATATTATGATTGCCATGCTTGTTAGATATACTTACTGTTGTGGTTAGTTAGTTTGTTGTGACGACTGCATGTTAGTTGATGCTTGTCTGCTGGAGCCCAGTGCGTTCCTATTGTGTGGTAGCCTCGGTAGGAGAGATCAACCTGCGGGTTGGCTTCCTCTAGGGTAGCCTAGACAATCGTGGTGTATATATATGTGAATGACGCGTCCGTCGCGTGTGGATTATATATATACATACGGTGGTAGAGGAACTTCTGGTAAGCCCCTGTCCGATCAACTGGTGGTTAATGGTTTGGCCGAGCCGCCAGAGTCTCTGTAGATGGTACTTGGGTGATGTTTATGTGTTATACTATGTGACATGATTATTATGACAGTTCATGTATACTATTGCATGTAGTTAGTTGCACTCACTTAGCTTCGTGCTAATCCTCCACATCTTCCCTGCAGGTTATGGATTTGTTGTATGCTAGTTATCAGGGTGAAGATGGGATGTTGGAAGATATGTTTGACAAAGCTGGAAACTCTGATGTCGTGTCTTTTATATTAAAAGTTGTAATATTTAATATAACACCCAGACTTTTAAATATTAATGTATATACTATAATCAAGTGGATTTTATATGATATATATATATATATATATTATAACCAGGTCTTCCGCTGTATTTTAAAAAAAAATTAGGGGTGTTATAAGTTGGTATCAGAGCGTAGGTTTGGCAGCATGTGCACGAAAGTGACATGTTCCCAAACCACGTGTCAAGTCAAACATACTTTGGGGGTGGATTAAGTGAGTGAAGTAGGTATTGACGAGTTATTTGGCGGAAACTAGCAGATTATCTACTACGCTTTTGTGTGTAAGATGTCGTGATAAGATAGGTATGAAGATCGATTCCACCCTGCTGGTGCCCCGTTGACCCTCAGTGCTGACAGATCTTCGGTGGATGCGTTTGATGCCGATTTGGATGAAGGATTTGACGAGTATTAGTCGATGTGGCTCCAATGATGAGGATTCAGTTGCAGAGTTGATGAGGGTTAAGGGTGTGGGTGCGATCGAGGTGTTGATAGATACAAAAGATGTCTTCTTATTCATAAAGGTACATTCTTGTTACATTACTGTAATTATTATTATTATTGAATCTGTAGATTGTGTTCATGCCTTTGTCAAATTGTGTGTTTGTTGTAATGATAATCTGTGATGATTAGTGATTCTAGTTGCGATTGAGTAATTATTCATGTAAGATAGAAGTAGATGATAGTTGACGGATCTAGTTACGACGATTGTATCTGGAACTACCCTGGCCACTATCGGGATTTTATTCCCTTATACTAACTGCTATGTTCTGTGAGACTTTATAGACATGACCTTTGGAATATTGCGTCATGCTGTTGTGAATTGTTGTTATATGGCCTTTTATACTATACGTGAGACTACTGTTGGCCTAGACTGGAAGAATTGAGGTGAATAATTTATAGTATTAACCAAGACGAATATGAAGTCTTATCTTTACCATTGACTGTTGGGACACCTGTAGTGATCCATATAGACTGATTAGGGTAGTCACCCCTTGATGATTAGTGAAGGTCCCGAAACCTATTGTGTAATTATGTGAAGTGTAGATTTCATGCTTGTCGACCGTGACTGAACCAGTAAATGACGGACCCTATGATATTGTTGTATGACGGGACTAGTTGTGTTGGACTTATGTGAAATAAAATTCCTTTCCATGGATCGACGGGACACACGTAGTGGCCCATAAGGATTGGGATAGAGTAGTAGTTTTCTTGTCTTCTAATAAGAGGACCCAGACCCTGTTTGTTACTGTCGTATGTATATGGTTTGCGTGTCATGTATGATGTAGACTTTTGGTTCAGATGTTTGTGATCGTAGTAAGACCTTGAGGATTCTCTTTTCCTACCTTAGACTCATGTGAGTTGGTGGTGACCTTTAAGAAGTATGTTTGAAAGGAGCTTTCCATGTAGTCTTGACTGAAGATAGGAAAATTATGTTTTGTTGTTATGTAAGGATTATTACTAGCCTGGCTGTACCGTTGTAGGATTTGATTAGCTATATAGGACTCGTAGAGTTATCCTGAGAAGTTGTTGACTTTTGTGAATTGATGTGACTCATTAGATGTCAGTATAGGAGACGTTCGTTTAGTGACTTTCTTGGAAGTGGAGAAGACTTTAATCGGAATAGGAATTCAGTTCAAGCTGAATTGTGATGAATCTTGACTAGGTCAGAAGACGTGATTAGAACAGTGATCATATTACTGTTAAGGTAGAATCACTGATCTGATAGTTCGATAGTGACTAATGTGAATATCTTATTTTTTAAAGATTATATATATATATATATATATATATATATATATATATATATATATATATATATATATATATATATATATATATATATATATATATATATATATATATATATATATATATATATATATATATATATATATATATATATATATATATATATATATATATAAATGCAAGGTCGAGGACGGACAATAATAGTATTTGCAAATAAGACGAGGTAAGTAGGTATAGTTTATTGAATGTTGAATCGGATTTTCAAATGCGGTTGCTAAAGAGGACTTTGTAGAATTAAGATCGAGCTAGAACCGAGTTAGGTGTTTACTTACAAGACTTCTTGCGGTTTGGATAGTCTTAGATTGTAAAATCTATTTGATTGGGGTATAGTGGAGATTTATAACTACTAGTGACTTGAGAAAATAGACCGTGTTGTATTAATGAACTCTATTAAGATCTTGTTCCGAAATACTCGAAATGAAAGTGTGATTTAGAATGATGTATTACGTCTGGCCAACGGAAATACATTGTAGTAAATCATACAGTAGTTTCGAGAGTCGGAAGAGATGTAACGAGTGTTAGATCGGGTGTTGTTTGACGATGAATGTGATTTTCGATGAACTGTTGACCGAGAGTAGACTTTTCTGACATAGTAATGTTAGTTGAACAATATTTGGACCTAGGCTATTGATGATCGAATAAGCCTTAGTTTTGAGTTCTGATGAAGTTCGAAGCAAAATAAAGTTGACACAGAGATAATTTTAAACGCGTGTATTGATATCATTTGACGGACTTAATTGTTAGATGGATGTTTATTGCTTGTAGTAGTGGATATCATTGACTTGAAATCCATGTTCGAATGATTAATGTTGGTTTAATATTGCATTTGTAAGTGTTTCTTCTATTGATGATATGAATAAAGTCATGCTTTAAGTGATGAATTTTCGGTAAGTATCAATCTAGATAAGTGATTTATGACGAAACCCTTAAAAATCGAATTGGAACTAGGTATTTAATTGCGGGTTCTGGTAGCACTTTAACCTAGTGACGATCTTTCTGATGTAACTGTAGCAGTGTTGGGCATGTGTATTGATTTTACTTGAGGAGATTAATACTTGGATAATTACTTTCAGAATGTGTGGACGATTATTCTTTACTCAAGATTTGTGATGTAATGATTGAATTGATTTGAAATTGAGTTGGTAATCATTTTTACTATGATTGAGTTAACCAGAATCACGATTTAGTCATTGAATAATTGGGTGAATATTGAACCAGATAAGCGAATTTCAATGAAATTCTTGAATATCGAGATTGAAACAGGTATTAAATTACGGAGTTTGGGTAATTTAGTGTAATCCGAGTTGATTTGGCTATGTTGTAGTGATGAAATTAGCTAAGTTTGTGTATTCTAATTTAAATAATAGCGATTATTCAGTGTTTTAGAGTGAGTTGATCTAGGAAATTCGATGAAGGTGACTCGGGGATAACCTCAAATCATGATTGACAGATATCATGTAGTGGGTCGTTAGTAGTGACTCGAGAGTTAGTGTGTAAAACCTAGACATGAGGTGGAATTTTCGTGGTATTTTGTAAGATTAATGATAGACCAAGTTTGGAATTCAGACGAAATTAGACTTGTTCAGTTATTAGATAGCGGCAAGTTGTCAGCATTGAATTTCTTTAGCTCATGGTAAAGACTTTTTTCTAGACTAGAATATGAGGAACGATTCGGATATTGTGTAGTGTAAGTAAGTAAGTTTGCAGATCGACATATAGCGGGTCTTGACCCTTGGGTAGTAGAATAGTAGATGGTGTGTTTGGATTTAGACCGATAAGTTAGCTTTTGACCTACAAGAATGGATGGAGCTTTGTAAGGCGTATGACCGTAGGACATGTTTTGACTTAGGTCACGTTGTGGCCCGTTGTGGTGGTTTGTAATACCCATGACCTTTGTTGATTTGGTAATGTAGAATTGTGGGCTTAACTGAGTTGTGTCTTCATGTGGCACGTTGACAATAAATAGATGACTTAGAATAATCTAAATGGGAGATTGGATGGATTTACTTTATGGGTAATCTCGAAATTTGATGGATCAGTCCGATTCGATGAAATTGACAGTGTATAACCGTTGGTATCTTCAGAGAGTGGGGTGTAGTGTCAGTTTGACGTGAAACTTTTCGTGGAAAACCGAGAAAATCAGACCGATTGATGTAAATTAGAGGACTAAATGATGGATAGTTATATATGATTCGAGAATACGATATGTAAGCGAAAACTTGTTGTGAACCATTTCGTGGAAGTCAATTAATTTGATGATGGGTCTGTATAATACTTTTGGGTTGTCTTGTATTTGAATGAATGTTGATTGTATCTAGTGTTGAATTGTTTGATCTTTATCCTCTTAGTTTAGCGTTAGGATAAAAGATGACGTGCACGGCCCTTGTTAAACAGTAGATTGTTGGTACTTGGTTACCCCTTCAAGCGATAATTGTGATGCTATAGACAATTGCGAGATAAATTATCTGAATGTTGTGTTGCGTGATTGGAGCTGGTCGTAACAGAAAGGGTTGGCACTGACTTAGTGACGGTGAGTTTTTAAATTGACGATTTTGGCTTATGGGTTGACAGCTGAGAAAACTAATGAACCTTGGTAATGCTTGTCATCTTAGGATGTGTTTTGGTGTAACTACCAGTGTGACCAATTGTGTTGGTATTTGTTACCTGCGATCCGTCTTGGCTATGACTTAGCAGATTCCGAGGATGGAATCTCTTTAAGGGGGTAGATTTGTAACACCCTCGAAGCGAACGTAGCAGTTAGATTACTATTTTGCCCTCAGGTTGTGTGGTGTTATTATATGCTTTTCGTTTAATTTCATAATTATTATTATTTAATGATGTGGATAGGAACAGTTTATGACAAGGGCCACAGAACAGGTTTGTTTATTTAATCTGGACTCCGTTAGGGTAGTCAAATTAAGTACGAAAGATATCAGATAACTGGTAAATACCCGTGTGTGATGGGGTATAACGTTTAACATAAATATATAAGGATGGCATCAGCCATTTTCTTGAAGTTTCTTGAAATCTCATTTCACACTCCGTACCTTCACTTTCACCTACACCAAAACTGTAGCGACCCGACAAAATCGACATTGACGGCGCCGTCTACTTAGGTCCCGTTACGTGGTCATAAGTCTTTAAAACAACGTTTGACCAAAAGTATGTCGCATTCATTTCAAAAATAAAGATTTTTCAAGGTTTACAAAGTAGTTCGACAACTAGTTACATACTACCTCCGTCCCAATTAGATAGTCCTGTTTTTCCATTATGGGATGTCCCAAATTAATAGTCCACTTCCATAAATAGAAAGGAAAGAGGATATTTGATTGGTGGATCTGGAGAGAGAAGATATTTCATTGGTGAATAAATGAAATTAGTGGGATTTCCTAAAACTGTGTGCCCTTTTGTCTGTAGACTATTAAATTGGGACGGAGGGAGTAACAAAGTTTAAAGTACAATTGAAACATATGCGACACAATTTGAAAGTAGCCAAAAGACGCTCCACGTATGCATGTATACTCGACATCCAAGCAAGTATCAAAAGTAATGAGCGGAAGCATATATCACAAAACATTCAAGGACCTGAGAAAAACATAGAAATCTGTCGACGAAAACGTTGGTGAAATCATAGGTTTAAGTAAGTAAGTACAAGTGAACCACAAGATTTGTAACATTGATATAATAGTAAACCATTCCAAAAATTGTTTCACGAGCACCCAATTATCAATACTTAACATTCCTTCCATAGAACCCCATCACAACAGTGTTAGAACATACACTGTTTCTCGAAAATATATTTCATTCGTAGACGGTAGCGAACCGCCTGAATGAGGGTTTGTCAAACCCATATGGCCATATAACATAAGTTCTCGCTTACACCCGGCAAGTGTAACTAATGATAATCGAATTGAGGATTTTTGTTCAAACTCGTATGTAGAATGTTTGTTTTTCTGTACTTGTGTTCACTTAGTAAAAAGAAACGTTTATGTTATCTCATCCCAATTGTAAGTTCAAAAGAGTAAAAGTGGGACTATGATCTCACCTTGAGTGCACGTATGTAAAAGTACTTCAACAAGTAAACGTGTGCAAGAACGAATGCTAGTCTTGACCTAAACAAATAGGTTTGTATCAATATCGGTAAACACGGTCGGTCAAAGTGTTCAATTAGTCCTATGGCTCATTAAGACTCGATTATAATAGCATGTGAATCAAATTGTCATGTTTCATGCAAGGTACAAGTATAAAAGCATGTTAGAATGATCGCATAAGTATTTGGTTAAGTTTGATTAAAAGTCAACTTTGGTCGGGTCAAAGTCAACGAAAAGTCAACACGTTCGGGTCGGGTCCCGAACTATTTTTTCGAGGTTTTTAATCATATATGATCATGTTAGAACAAGTTACATGTGAATCGGAGGTGCGTTGCATAGCAAACATTTTTCGTAAAATGGTAAAACAAAACAGATACTGGCAGTGTAACTGGACGGCGTCCAGATTTGCTGAACGGCAACCATCATTGAAGGCCTGGATGGCGTCCAATAATCTGGACGGCGTCCAGATTGGTATGCAGACCCTGTTTCTGCTGCAACAAATAAATGCACGAACCAAACTTCAAACATTCCCAATTTATGACCCGCAAACAACCAAAACATGTATCTTATATCATCGGGAAGGTATTTTGACGAGGAAAACAACTAAACACGTTTGAACAAACAATTCAATACTTGTAACAACCCAAATCACATTCAATGCTCATCATTTAATGTATTCAAGTTCATAAATGCAATTCAATGATTCGGGCAACCAATTTACACAAATGATATGCCGTTTCGAAGATAACTAAACATACAACACAACTAAACACTTACTAATAACATCTCATGTCATTCAAAACATCAAAGGTTCATTTTAAGTTCATCAAACCCTAACCCAAATCCACCAAAATCAATAATCAAGTTTATGAAGTTTTCTAAAGCAACCTACACATCAAATTGAAGCTAGTGATACTAGGAACACATTTAATACTTGCACTTTATCATAACAACAACATTAAATCATCCAAAACTCAAAATCAAACACACACTTTTCATGTTCATGCTAGTTACACTAAAACAACGAGATCGAGCATATAAATCATATATTCATGTTAGACTTGAGCCATAGACACTAATTAACAACTTTATAAGTTAAAAACATCAAGAACACAAAATCTAGTGATTTTAGAAAGTTACCCAAATGTAACGAAACCGGAATGGAATCGAAGAGGAAGTTGCAAGGATTCCAAAAATGCAATTTGTTTTGTTGCTAGCTTCCTAATCCGAATTTAGATGATGAATTCTTGTTGGTGTTCTTGAGAGAAAAAAAGGAAGTAGTAAAAGTGAAAGGGAAGAAATGAATGGATGAGAGTGAAGTGTTGACCCTTTGACCTAGTCAAAAGTTTGGTCATTTGGCAAGTTTGGTCCCTCTAATTTCATTCGGGTGCGTGAATTACCTAAATGAGATAATTTAAAACGCATATCAACGGGAGATGTTATAAATATATAACGGACTTTAAAATGAATAAACGGAAAGTAAACGGAAAAAGGCGGGATGTTACATTACCTACTCCTTAAAAGAAATTTCGTCCCGAAATTTAAGTAGGCGTAGTAGTCGTTGTTTCTTCCTCGGGATTTTGCATTTCCGAATTCGCGAATAGATGAGGATACTTCCTTTGCATTTGATCTTTTCTTTCCCAAGTAAACTCGGGTCCCCTTTTGGCGTTCCAACGGACCTTGACAATTGGAATTCGATATTGTTTTAGCCTTTTGACGGAGGTGTCCACAATTTCGACCGGTTCCTCCACAAAATGAAGTTTGTCATTAATGGTAAGCTCCTCGAGAGGGATAATGATATCGGGTTAGGCAATGCACTTTTTCAAGTTGGATACATGGAAAGTAGGATGAACGGAGCTCAATTGAGGCAGAAGATCTAAACGATAAGCAATGGTTCCAACACGCTCCAAGATTTCGAAAGGACCAATATACCGCGGATTTAGCTTTCCGCGTTTCCCAAAACGGATTACAACTTTCCAAGGTGCGACTTTTAACATTACTCGATCACCGACTTGAAATTCAAGGTCGCTGCGTCGTTTGTCGGTATAGCTCTTTTGACGACTTCGGGCCGTCCTAAGCCTATCTCGGATTTGAACGATCTTATCGGTTGTTTCATGAATGAGTTCGGGTTCGGTGATTTGTGTGTCACCTACTTCGGCGCAACAAAGAGCTAAACGACATTTTCTGCCATATAAAGCTTCGAATAGTGCGGCGTTAATACTTGCGTGATAACTATTGTTGTAGGAGAATTCGGCGAGGGGCAAGTGCTTATCCCAAGCTTTTCCAAAGTCGACAACGCAAGCTCGTAGCATGTCTTCCAAGGTTTGAATTGTGCGTTCGCTTTGTCCGTCAGTTTGTCGATGATATGCGGTGCTCATGTCTAAACGCATCCCCAACGCTTCTTGTAAGGTACGCCAAAATCTAGAAACAAAACGGCCATCTCGGTCGGAGATAATCGATAAGGGTACACCGTGTCGGGCTACGATTTCTTTAATGTAAAGTTGTGCGAGTTTCTCTATGTTGTCGATTTCCTTCATGGCTAGGAAGTGCGCGGATTTGGTGAGACGGTCAATAATAACCCAAATAGTATCATAACCGCCAACCGTCTTTGGTAGTTTGGTGATAAAATCCATCATTATCCTTTCCCACTTCCATTGTGGGATTTTGGGTTGTTGAAGTAGTCCGGACGGTCTTTGATGTTTGGCTTTGACTTTGGAGCAAGTTAGGCACTTTCCAACATAAGTAGCAACGTTCTTTTTAATGTTCCGCCACCAATATTGTTCTTTGAGGTCGTGGTACATCTTATTGGCACCAGGGTGAATCGAATATCTTGACTTATGGGCTTCGTCTAAAATAAGGCTTCGCAAGTCCCCATAGCTAGGCAACCAAATTCTTCCGGCGAAATATCAGAGTCCGGTTTCTTTAACTTCGAATCTAGAGGTGAGGACGTTTAAGTGTTCGAGGGAGATGTTTTCATCCTTGAGAGCCTCGTCTTGGACTACACGAATTTGACTATTGAGGTTGGTGTGAATGGTGATGTTTAAAGCTCAGACACGAAGAGGCACCGCTCTTTCCTTTGGACTTAAGGCATCAGCTACTACGTTTGCCTTCCCGGGAAGGTAACGAAGCTCACAATCATAATCGTTTAAAGTTTCAATCCACCATCGATGTCTCATGTTTAGTTGCTTTTGATCGAAGATGTGTTGAAGGCTTTTGTGATCGGTGAAGATGGTACTTTTGGTTCCATAAATATAATGTCTCCACATTTTAAGTGCGAAGATAACGGCTCCGAGTTCGAGATCATGTGTTGTATAGTTCCGTTCATGAATTTTGAGTTGTCGGGAGACATAAGCAATGACTTTCTTTCGTTGCATCAATACGCACCCAAAACCATGTTTCAAAACATCGCAATATACAACAAAATCATCATTGCCTTCGGGAAGTGACAAGATATGAGCGGTGGTTAGCTTTGTCTTCAAGATTTGAAATGCAGATTCTTGTTCGGTTGCCCAAATAAATTTCTTTCCCTTTTGAGTTAACGCGGTTAGAGGTCGAGCAACCAAAGATAAATCCTTGATGAATATACGGTAGTATCCAGCGAGACCCAAAAATTGACGAATGTGAGTAGGAGTAGTAGGAGTCTCCCATTTACTAATGGCTTCGATTTTCGTGGGATCGACTTTAATACCTTGATCACTTACAACATGACCAAGAAATTGAACTTCCTTCAACCAAAATTCACACTTGGAGAATTTGGCATAGAGTCGGTCTTGTCTCAAGAGTTCAAGCACAAGTCGGAGATGTTGTTCATGCTCTTCTTCGCTTTTAGAATAGACCAAGATGTCATCGATGAACACAATAACGAATTTATCGAGATACGGTTTGCACACGCGTTTCATAAGATCCATGAACACCGCTGATGCGTTAGTGAGACCAAATGGCATAACAAGAAATTCATAACTACCATAACGAGTCCGGAAAGCGGTTTTGGAGACATCTTCCCCCTTAACCCTTAATTGATGATAACCCGAGCGGAGATCGATTTTTGAATATACACAAGATCCTTGTAGTTGATCAAAGAGGTCATCGATGTGAGGAAGAGGATATTGGTTCTTAACCGTCAATTTGTTTAGTTCACGATAATCAATGCACATTCGTAGGGATCCATCTTTCTTTTTAACAAACAAAATCGGAGCACCCCATGGTGAATGGCTAGGTTGGATAAAACCAAAGTCAAGTAGTTCTTGGATTTGACTTTGCAATTCTTGCATTTCGGAGGGGGCAAGTCTATATGGTGCACGTGCTACGGGTGCGGCTCCCGGAATTAGAACGATTTGGAATTCTACCGGTCGATGAGGTGGAAGACCCGGTAATTCGTCGGGAAATACATCGGAAAAGTCACTAATAATTGGCACATCATCGATATGCTTCTCATCGGACTCGACTTTCTTAATGTGGGCAAGGATCGCAAAACAACCCTTACGGTGTAGTTTTCTAACTTTAAGGAACGAAACGAGGTTGAGTCCAGTGCAACTCTTATCTCCATAAACAATCAAAGGTTCACCATTCTCAATAGGAATTCGGATTGCATTAAGATCACAAAGGATGTGAGATTTCATTTTGGCTAACCAATTCATACCGATTATCACATCGAAGCTTCCTAGTTCCATGGGTATCAAGTCAATTTCAAACTCATTACCCAAAATGTTTAACGTACACCCCCGATAATATGTGTCGACACTCAATAGTTATCCGTTGGCCACATCAATGGTATAAGTGGTATCTAATGGAAGTGGGGAAGTGCTAAAAGAATGAGTCAAAGTCTTAGATACAAAGCATTTATCGGCACCCGAATCGAATAAGCAAGTAACATAAGAGTTGTTTAGAAGAAACGTACCCGTGACTAATTCATTGTCATCTCAGGCTTCCTCGGTGTTGATGTTGAAAGCTCGGCCGCGCGTATTGGGGTTATCTTTCTTCTTCGGGCATGCATTTCTATAATGGCCCGTTTGGCAACATTCGTAACAAGTTCCCGTCTTTGGTGCATTGGGCCCCTTTCGAGCGATGGGGGTGACACTTTTACATTCGTTGGCCTTATGACCAACTCCTTGGCACCGATGGCAAATTAGCTTCCCACATTCACCAAAGTGATGCTTGTTGCATTTGTTGCAAAGAGGTAGGTTTCCGGCATAACCCTTCTTGCCATCGGAGGTGAAAGGCTTCTTGGCAAAGTTGTTGTTGCTTGATTGGGGGGCTTCCCATTTTCTTTTGTTGTTACCCGACTTATCCTCGACTTTAGGTGTCGGCACTACAATTTCGTCCACCGTTTCTATCAATTTGCGGGCCATGTTCAAAGCTTCTTGATGATTAGTGGTTTTGGATGACATTACCCCGTGTTTGATGCTCTTTGGAAGACCATCCATGTAAAGTTCAACCCTTAAAGATTCGGGGTTCACAAGGTTTGGGCACATCAAGGCTAGTTCAGAAAATCGTTGATTGTAGGCCTTAAGATAGTTTCCGACCGCTTTCAAAGTTCTTAGCTCTTGTTCGAGCCTTTGGGTTTCTTCACGAAAGAAATATTTGACGATCATCTTTTCCCTTAAGTCGGCCCAAGAGAGGGCGTGAGCTTCATCGGTACCCACCGATTGTACATAGGTGTTCCACCATGTGAGGGTGACACCGGCGAAAGTGTGAGTGGAGTATTTGACCTTATCTTGGTCCCGACAACCGCTTATGCTAAAGACGGCCTCCGTTTGTTCGAACCATTGAGTGAGAGTAACCGGTCCCCCGGTCCCATCAAAAGTATGAGGTTTGCACCCCATGAAGGCTTTGTAGGAGCACCCTTCGCTTGAGTTACCGACCCCTTGATTGTTGTTGTTATTGTTGTTGTTGGAGGAGTGACCGGCCATGGCCGCATCCACGGCGGTGGCTTTCATCCGTTGAAGGGCTTGTTCGGGAGTCTCATGGTGTGGCACACGGCGAGGAGGCATTGTTCCTTCAAAACACCAGAATACCGTTGATTAGTATTTTCAATAATACTAATCATGATATGGAATAAGGATAGAGAGAAAAATTTTCCTTGACTCGCCTTAAATTCTTTATGCCATAATGTCGGAACGTTCATATGTGTCACCGTAATATAATCCCGGAAATTATATTACCCTAATTTATATGTGCATTCGACATTATTTCACTAAGTCAAGGTGGCGTGTCAATCAAATTAAATAACGTGAGATTAAGATGAATTAAGAGTAGATATGAGTAGAAACGTTCGAGTATAAATGCACAAGTAGTCAAGTAATTCCTACTTCAAGTCTATATGCCGGTTGTAGTCTAGACTCACTAATGTACCCTATGACTTGGGGTTGACACCAATGAACTCTAAATCCCTACAACCAACGCTCTGATACCATCTGTAGCGACCCGATAAAATCGTTATTGACGGCGCCGTCTACTTAGGTCCCGTTACAAGGTCATAAGTCTTTAAAACAACGTTTGACCAAAAGTATGTCGCATTCATTTCAAAAGTAATGATGTTTCAAGGTTTACAAAGTAGTTCGACAACTAGTTACATAACAAAGTTTAAAGTACAATTGAAACATACGCGACACAATTTGAAAGTAGCCAAAAGATGCTCCACGTATGCATGTATACTCGACATCCAAGCAAGTATCAAAAGTAATGAGCGGAAGCATGTATCACAAAACGTTCAAGGACCTGAGAAAAACATAGAAATCTGTCGACGAAAACGTTGGTGAAATCATAGGTTTAAGTAAGTAAGTACAAGTGAACCACAAGATTTGTAACATTGATATAATAGTAAACCATTCCAAAAATTGTTTCACGAGCACCCAATTATCAATACTTAACATTCCTTCCATAGAACCCCATCACAATAGTGTTAGAACATACACTGTTTCTCGAAAATATATTTCATTCGTAGACGGTAGCGAACCGCCTAAATGTGGGTTTGTCAAACCCATATGGCCATATAACATAAGTTCTCGCTTACACCCGGCAAGTGTAACTAATGATAATCGAATTGAGGATTTTTGTTCAAACTCGTATGTAGAATGTTTGTTTTCCTGTACTTGTGTTCACTTAGTAAAAAGAAACGTTTATGTTTTTTCATCCCAATTGTAAGTTCAAAAGAGTAAAAGTGGGACTATGATCTCACCTTGAGTGCACATATGTAAAAGTACTTCAACAAGTAAACGTGTGCAAGAACGAATGCTAGTCTTGACCTAAACAAATATGTTTGTATCAATATCGGTAAACACGGTCGGTCAAAGTGTTCAATTAGTCCTATGGCTCGTTAAGACTCGATTATAATAGCATGTGAATCAAATTGTCATGTTTCATGAAAGGTACAAGTATAAAAGCATGTTAGAATGATCGCATAAGTATTTGGTTAAGTTTGATTAAAAGTCAACTTTGGTCGGGTCAAAGTCAACGAAAAGTTAACACGTTCGGGTCGGGTCCCGAACTATTTTTTCGAGGTTTTTAATCATATATGATCATGTTAGAACAAGTTACATGTGAATCGGAGGTGCGTAGCATAGCAAACATTTTTCGTAAAATGGTAAAACAAAACAGAAACTGGCAGTGTAACTGGACGGCGTCCAGATTTGCTGGACGGCGTCCAGCATTGAAGGCCTGGACGGCGTCCAATAATCTGGACGACGTCCAGATTGGTATGCAGACCCTGTTTCTGCTGCAACAAATAAATGCACGAACCAAACTTCAAACATTCCCAATTTATGACCCGCAAACAACCAAAACATGTATCTTATATCATCGGGAAGGTATTTTGACGAGGAAAACAACTAAACACGTTTCAAAAAACAATTCAATACTTGCAACAACCCAAATCACATTCAATGCTCATCATTTAATGTATTCAAGTTCATAAATGCAATTCAATGATTCGGGCAACCAATTTACACAAATGATATGCCGTTTCGAAGATAATTAAACATACAGCACAACTAAACACTTACTAATAACATCTCATGTCATTCAAAACATCAAAGGTTCATTTCAAGTTCATCAAACCCTAACCCAAATCCACCAAAATCAATAATCAAGTTTATGAAGTTTTCTAAAGCAACCTACACATCAAATTGAAGCTAGTGATACTAAGAACACATTTAATACTTGCACTTTATCATAACAACAACATTAAATCATCCAAAACTCAAAATCAAACACACACTTTTCATGTTCATGCTAGTTACACTAAAACAACGAGATCGAGCATATAAATCATATATTCATGTTAGACTTGAGCCATAGACACTAATTAACAACTTTATAAGTTAAAAACATCAAGAACACAAACTCTAGTGATTTTAGAAAGTTACCCAAATGTAATGAAACCGGTATGGAGTCGAAGAGGAAGTTGCAAGGATTCTAAAAATTCAATTTGTTTTGTTGCTAGCTTCCTAATCTGAATTTAGATGATGAATTCTTGTTGGTGTTCTTGAGAGAAAAAAAGGAAGTCGTAAAAGTGAAAGGAAAGAAATGAATGGATGAGAGTGAAGTGTTGACCCTTTGACCTAGTAAAAGGTTTGTTCATTTGGCAAGTTTAGTCCCTCTAGTTTCATTCGGGTGCGTGAATTACCTAAATGAGATAATATAAAACGCGTATCAACGGGAGATGTTATAAATATATAACGGACTTTAAAATGAATAAACGGAAAGTAAACGGAAAAAGGCGGGATGTTACAAAAACCCCAATCCTTAATCCTTGCTTTAGAGCTCAAATTGTTTGTATCTTTGTATTCTATGTGACTTAGTAATCCTATCAAGGTAAGAATCATAACATTTCATGCTCTAATCTTTGAGAAAAATGGGTTTTTGTGTGAGTTTGTTGAAAGTATGAATTTGGGTCTAAAATCTTTAATTTAGTGTATTTTGTGTCAAAATCTTGTGGGTTTATACTCATACATGTTTAGTATACTTGATTTGGTTAGTTTTGGGGTCAAAATCGAGCTATAGAGAAAGAATTGGTGATTTGTGCTTGAAACCCGTAGGTTTTGCTATTGCTGCTGCTGATGAATGCAACCGCACGGTTGCATATTGTAACCGTACGGGTGCATGGTGTAACCGTACGGATGCAAGTGCAACCGTACAGATGCAGCAGTGTTGTGCAACTGGGCCAGAAACTTGCAATCACACGGTTACATATTGTAACTTTACGGATGGAGGCTGTAACCGTACGGATGCACCTGCAACCATACGGGTATATATCAGAACCTGTTTTGTTGTTTAAGTGTTGGTTTCTAGCTGTTATGCTGCCCGTTTGTATAATGATGGAGTATATATATATATATATATATATATATATATATATATATATATATATATATATATATATATATATATATACATATATACATATATATATACACATATATATGTATATATATATATATATATATATATATATATATATATATATGTATATATGTATATATATATATATGTATATATATATATATGTATATATATATATATGTATATATGTATATATATATATACATTGTGATTATGATATTGTGAGTATTTGGAATATGATTTGCTAACTTGTGAGTATTGTTTTTAGGTGATACAGACGAGGAGAAGACTCGGTGACATTAGACTACCGAGTGATGCCGGTATCGGTGAGTGGGTCTAACTGGAGAATATAATATATAGTAGCGTGTTATATTATGATTGCCATGCTTGGTAGATATACTTACTGTTGTGGTTAGTTAGTTTGTTGTGATGACTGCATGTTAGTTGATGCTTGTCTGCTGGAGCCCAGTGCGTCCCTATTATGTGGTAGCCTCGGTAGGAGAGATCAACCTACGGGTTGGCTTCCTCTAGGGTAGCCTAGACAATCGTGGTGTATATATATGTGAATGTCGCGTCCGTCGCGTGTGGATTATATATATACATACGGTGGTGGAGGAACTTCTGGTAAGCCCTAGTCCGATCAACTGATGGTTAATGGTTTGGCCGAGCCGCCAGAGTCTCTGTAGGTGGCACTTAGGCGATGTTTATGTGTTATACTATGTGACATGATTAGTATGATGGTTCCTGTATACTATTGCATGTAGTTAGTTGCACTCACTTAGCTTCGTGCTAATCCCCCACATCTTCCCTGCAGGTTATGGATTTGTTGTATGCTAGTTATCAGGGTAAAGATGGGATGTTGGAAGATATGTTTGACAAAGCCAGAAACTCTGATGCCGTGTCTTTTATATTAAAAGTTGTTGTAATATTTAATATAACACCCAGACTTTTAAATATTAACGTGTATACTATAATCAAGTGGATTTTATATGATATATATATATATATATATATATATATATATATATATATATATATATATATATATATATATATATATATATATATATATATATATATATATATATATATATATATATATATATATATATATATATAACCAGGTCTTCCGTTGTATTTTTTAAAAAAAAAAAATCAGGGGTGTTATATTTTGAGGGAGAGAAAAGGTGAAAATTCTTGATATTATTCGACGTTTCGTGATAATGAAGCGTGTTACACAAGATTTACCTCCGAAATTAGATTTCTTTGAACAATTCAATCATCGAGACAAGAGATGTTCTTGTTATTACAACACTCCTAAAAAATGTGCTTTTATCATATTTGTGGAAGCAACAAAAGCTACACAATTTGAGGCGATTGCTTTGTTAATGACTCCAGCAGAACCATCTTCTGTTGAATTGACTGCACATTATGAATATGGTTGTTCATGCCACAACAGAAGTAAACGTTCCAATTGTGTCTTTAAACAACACAAACTTCATCAATAGCTTCAAACAGAACTTCAACAGATGAGAAAACAAGAAGATGAACTGAGAATTCAAACGACATCTTCAACAGAGATTTCCAAGTTGCAAGCTCAAATCAAAGAATTGAAATCTTTCGTTGCATATAGTAAATCAGAATCTGAAAAGATTCAAAAGAAAGTGACTACTCTTCAAAGTGACTTAAAGAATCAAGCAAAGACATACAAAGAAAAAGATGAGAGTACCGTTCACATCATTCAGGATCTTCGTTCAAAGATTGCTGAAAAATAAATACTTACCGAGGAACGTGAGCTTTATTCAAATATCATTATTCAACTTCGCAATGATTTTGATCAAGCTCAGTTTCAAAATAGAACATTAACTCGTGACTTTGAGAAATGCATTTTTGAGTTACAAAAGGAGTTAGATGTTAAATCAACACCAATTCTAAAACCCAATATGGTGTCACTAGGAGTTAATACTGATCCGATATCAGTAGTGGATGAACCAAAGACTACGATTCCGGATTCTCCTCAAGCGGTTGAGAAGAAGGTCATCAAGATGGAATCCACTCCTCCTACAGTTCCTAAACCCAAGAAATCATTTTCCTCAAGCAAAAAGATTTATTCCGGTTACGAGACCAATGTGAATCGTCCATTTCTAAAAACCACATATGGGGAGAATGGAGAGATTACGGGTTATCGCGATCAATATGGTTTGTTCCACACAAAACCAAGAAGTCATCCATAGGTCTGAGAAAAACCCCTCGTACCAAAGTTGACCTTGTTTCTCAAACCTCAAAGCTTCAGTTTCCGAAATAAGTGTCAATCAAAGCTGGAACCACACCCATTTCTTCAACAACAACCAAATACTCTTTTCAAGAGTTGCTCAAGTTTAAGCCACGGTCTGTGATTATGGCTAAAACTTCATTCCCTTTAGTACCACCAGAATTATTCTCCCAAGCTAAACTAAGTATTCCAACAAAGTGGAGTGAAAAATCCATAGATGCAATTGATAATACCTACAAGTGGTATTATAAACGAAGATGATTTAACTTCACTACGGTTTCCATATACTTCTGTATGGGACCCGCTCTTCAAAGAGATGTTAAACATCACGTGTACCTTAACCGACGTAACTTGTTACGGGGTAGAAAGTGTTCTTACTTCTAGGGGGAGCACCAATTATTCTTTTTAGGGGGAGTGAACACATGCTTACCACGATTCCTGACTCTGATACCTTGATTAAGTTTCCGCATTAGTCAAGGGGGAGCTATGCATGAAGATACAATGAAGATTAACTTTGCATAGGCTCTGATACTCTTTCCCTCTCTAATCAAAATATACTTAAGAGTTAATTACATTTTGAGGGTGAGATATAAGGGAAAGTATGAGGTCTTCAGCAAATTTCAATTTAAAGAAGATTCTCAAGAAGTCCGTTGAAGTTCCAAGAATTCAAGAAATTCAAGATTGTCAGCAATGGCAACATACATAAATCGAAGACTAGACTAGTAGTTTTAAATTTTTTGTATGTAATTAGTAAGGATGCAAAATTTTTGCTCACCATCGATGCAAAGGGGGAGATTGTTAGAAACCCAGGATTTGCCTAGATAGTGTGCCAAGCCTTAGTGTGGTGGGATATGACGAGGGCTATAAATATCCTACCAAGGCATCCTTAGAAGTGAGCCATCACACATATCCAAAGCACTTAACCGAGTTCAAGAGAGTTGTGAAATGTAATTTTACTAAAACTCTCTAATACCAAATATGTTCACCTTTAACCCGAATCTCATTCTATCTCTTATATATTCAATTATCACTATGATCTGACCTATCATTTGGTATCAGAGCATCCTGGGAGTGATACTACATCACTATATCGATCCAGAGATTGAAGTTTACAAGATCTGAACACATTCGATTAGATTGAATCACATTCAGTATCATTGAAATTGATAATATGACGTTTAGATTTGTGTGAAAAGCACAACGAAGGTTTATTAGGTGTATTAGAAAGTGTTTCGATCATCATTATAGCTTTACAACAACAATTATGGAGATTCAAGCTAAATTTTAGAGTTCTTGGCTAAAACTCTCTATTTTGATTAATTCAAGCTTGTTTCTGTGTTCAAGTGAAGATCAGTGGATTTAGTTAAGTTTGTGAGGTTATTAGGCAACTATCTGACGGTTTAATTTCATCAATTCATCAATTTTTAGAGATTTGATCCTCATTCGGTATCTCAACTGCCATACCGAATCTGCTTCATCTCAGAAATTCATTTAAGGTGTTGCTGATTCTAGAGTGTTTGTGATTCAGTCACATTCGGTTTGTTATTAAGCAGCTAATTCAAGTGGTTCAAGCAGTGATTCGATCAATTATCTAAGTTTCACACTTAGAATCGGTTTGTCAACTGCTACAGTTGACATTCGGTTTCAAGACATTCGATTTAATTGATATTTCACTTGTTACTAACTTGTTTCCTTGTGTAGCAAGGTGACCGAATCTGATTCAAAGGGTCAAGCATTGGATTGGATTCATCTATTTGTGATTTTTACAGAATCTGGTTACCGAACCAGATACCAAAACCGAATCTCATATATACTTGATATATTTTGGGGTATAAGTGTTCTAAGGCTTCAAATTCTATACTTACCGAATTTGTGTGAGATACTTGTTACTTATATCAGTTTCAGATATAGATTTTGATATACCGAATGTGCTACAGTACCGAACTAGATACCGAACCCGAATCTGCTACAGTCGGAAATCGAATCTGACATTTTTTTAGATTTTTCTGAACCTGAATCTTAGATTTTATGATGTACCGAATCTTTACCGAATCTATCTCAGATTTTGTTAATATGTCTACTCAAGATACATTAATTATTCGATCAGATTCCAGACTTCCTGTGTTGTTTGATGGCAAGTACAACCAGTGGCTCCATTGTATCACTCAGTACATAGACTACAAGGGTGAGAAGGCAAAGTACATATGGGCTTCTTTGGAAGAAGGACTAGTTACTGAATTTCATCCAGAAAATGGTATGTCAATTCCAGTCTGTAAACTTTCTGGAGAGAAACGTGAGAGTGCTCAGGGTGATATTGAAGCTAAAAATGTCATCATGCAAGCCATCTCGTATGAGTTGTTTGAAAATGTTGACAGCAACACTACTGCTAAAGACATATGGGATGAAATCAAAAGACAACAAGAAGGTTATGACATGTCTGATGTTACCAAAAAGAATAAGGCTCTAGGACTTTATGAAGATTTTAGGTAGGAACCTGAAGAACTTTTCAAGGAAACCTACCGACATTTCAATAAGGTGCAAGATTACTAAAGTAAATGTTGAGATCAACAAGAAGTTTCTCAAAAATCTCAATTCTTATTGGCTTCCTTATAGAACTATCATTCGATCTACCAAAGAGATTGATAAGCTAAACATTCATGAGCTCGTTGGAATCCTTATGCATTATTAACCAGTCATGTCTAAATGTTAAGAGGAAAGAAAAGAGTCTTCTCCAGGTGATCCACTTGCCCTCATTGCTAATAAGAAGAGCAAATCTTACACTAATTCCAAAAGCTTATCCAAGAAAGTGCTTGTTGAAGAATCAACTAATTCTGAAGGGCTCAATCTTTCAGATGTTGATGATTCTCACCTTGAACTAGTCAAGATGGCTGCTATGTTCACCAAAGCTTTAAAAAAGTACAAGTTTAAAGGCAAATCAAGCAACCAACGCAAGAATTCCTCATCTTCCTCCTACTACAAGAAACCTGATTCTTCAAAACATCAACATGCTGATGATTCCAAGAAGGATGATTCAATCTGCTATAATTATGGCAAATCTGGCCATTTTGCAAAATGCCTAAGAAGAATGATGCAGCTTACTACAAGAAGAAAATGTTGATGACAAAGATTATGGAGACTGGGGGAGATCTGAAATCGGTTGAAGATACTTGGTTCAATTGGACGGATGATTCAGAATACGAGGTGGAACATGCTAATGTCTGCAAGGTGACCACACTTATCAAAGCAAAGAAAACAATGGAGAACTCTGACTCAATATCTGATGATGTTGAGGTACAATTTACTGAAATCCCAACTGATTTTATGAAAATGTAAAACGACACGATGAAGAATTTAGTCTCAATGTCAAAAGAGGTAAATTGCTTAAAGTCTAAAAACAAAGTTTTGAAAGAGAAAATAAAACTAAATGAGACTAAATCTTCTTCATCATCCAATTCACAATTGAAAGTGAATCGATTGAGAACCCAACTCATCTCCATGGACACTGTGTGATGACCCGGAAATTTCTGACCAAATTTAAACTTAATCTTTGTATGATTAACATTTCCGACACGATAAGCAAAGTCTGTAAAACTGAATCTCAAAATTTTTGAACTACTTTTATATATTTAAATACCCTTCGGTTGTTTTCGACGATTCGAGAACAATTATATGTAAATAGATACATATATACTATAACTTGAAAAGGTAACAATGTATTAATTATTTGATACCGTACATTAAACTTATTGGTTTAAATATCTATTTGAATATATATGATAAGTTGAAATATTTATTATTAAAATTTATTTATAAATAACTTCCAATGTGTATTTAAAAAAAAACTGATTTATGTATATTAAAAAGATATATACATATATATAATTTCAAGTTATTTAGTAAACGATAGTAACATTCGTTTATTGATTCGATTGATATTCAGATAAGTTAACTAAAGCATTTAAGATGAACCAGTAAAACACTAAATTGCTACAGTATTTTCAAATTGCTACAGTACCCAAAATGCTACAGTGTTTTTGAAAATTACTATTTGCTACAGTGAAATTGACTTTGCTACAGTAAACACTATTTTAAAATGTATTTTAACAAATAGCGAGACGATGATTTATAGAAGTAAATGACCAAAACACTCAAATGTATAAGTTATATTTTGAGTGATATAATTTAGGGATAATTTAAGGCTATATTTTGACTAAGGTACGTGTCCCAAAATGTAATGTACAAGTTTTCTCAGCGTACGAAGGGACATTCGAAAAACTAGAACCGGGACATAAGTCGAGTGACGACGTACGACTTATCGAAACAAAAATTACAAATCAACTATGCACGAGAATAAAATATAATATATAATTAATTAATTTAAATTATATATTATATATATTATAAAAATATGTCGACGAGCTAGTTGCCAAAACATTGTGAGCTGGAAAAGTTTCCCATGCGATCGTATGGGAATTACACTGCCCAGCCATGCGATCGCATGGCAGTGGAAATCAGGCCAGGTCTATAAAGCTCGCAGTTTTGTTCGAATTTATTTATTTTTTTCTTCTCAAATCTCTCTATCTCTCAATTATATTTATTATTATTATTATTATTATTATTATTATTATTATTATTATTATTATTATTATTATTATTATTATTATTATTATTATTATTATTACTATTATTATTATTATTATTATTATTATTATTATTATTATTATTATTAAGATTAATATTATTATTAATCTTAATATTATTAGTAGTAATATTATTAATTAGTATTATACATAAAATACTACGACGAGGTCATGAGCATGTCACTTTCAAAATGGGTTTTTGAGCGGGATAGAGTTAAGAAAACTATGGGTTATAGCTATGGAGGTTATGGGTAATGTTCATGAGTATTGTTTGCAAATCAAACCTAGTGTTTATCATCTCTGTTGCGTCTACGTACTTTCCTGCAATATTGAATCACAATATTAATACGTTGAGATCTACGGTTATTTGGTAATCCGTGTTTCGATCACATTTTGGTGAACGACTTTATATGCTGCTAAGGTGAGTTTCATATGATCCCTTTTACTCTCTACATTTTTGGGCTGAGAATACATGCAAATGCTTTATTAACTGATTTACAATATTTATATGTGTGAGTTTCATTTGCTCCCTTTTTAATTGCCTTTGCAATCTATATTTTTGGGCTGAGAATACATGCACTTTATTTTAAACGCAATGGATACAAGTACATACTAAATTCTACACCGAGTTTGAATCGAAAATCCCTTAGCTTTGGTAACTAGTAACTGCCGGTTATAAGAACTGGTGGGCGCGAGTAGTAGTATATGGATCCATAGGGCTTGATATCCCCGTCCGAGCTAGAGCACTAGCCTTTTAACGGACGTATACTATTTGAGAAGCGTACACGTTGGTTTGCGTGTATTTTTAAGATGATTATACAAAGGGTACAAATTATATATACGTTAAGTTTAGTTACCAGGGTGCTCAATTTCGTAGAATATTTTGATAAACGTTTCTGGATTGAACAACTGAAATCTTGTGACCCAACTTTATATACAGATTATACGAAACATTAAAACTATGAACTCACCAACCTTTGTGTTGACACTTGTTAGCATGTTTATTCTCAGGTTTCCTAGAAGTCTTCCGCTGTTTGCTTAGATGTTAGACAAGCTATGTGCATGGAGTCTTACATGACATATTTTTCAAGGAAACGTTGCATTCACCAAATCATCACCATGTATCTTATTTTGACTGCATTGTCAACGGAAGTACTGTTGTAAACTATTATTTATGGTGATTGTCTATATGTAGAAATCATCAGATGTCGATAACCTTTGATTTAAATATTCATTTATGGTGTGCCTTTTCAAAAGAATGCAATGTTTACAAAACGTATCATATAGAGGTCAAATACCTCGCAATGAAATCAATGAATGACGTGTTCGTCCATATGGATTTGGAGCGATCGTCACAGTTGGTATCAGAGCGTTGGTCCTAGTGAACCAGGTCTTGCATAAGTGTGTCTAACTGATAGTTGTTAGGATGCATTAGTAAGTCTGGACTTCGACCGTGTCTGCATGTCAAAAGTTTTGCTTATCATTTTTTGTCGAAAATTACCTGCTTATCATTTCTAGTCTATACACGTTTTACTGCATTGATTGCATGAATAGTGTATAGACAAAATTCATATCTTAGCGTATCTGTTACTGTAAACTTTTCCTGACATCTTCCGAAAATTTCTCCGTGATTTATGGAATTTGGTATTATATATACATATGTAAATTATGTATTGAAGAATACCAAACTAAATTATATAATCTAATTCATATAAAAAAAATCATCTCCCTAATTATACAAGATGGATCCCGTATCTAGTTCAAATTCCTTAAACTCTGACAGCTATTCCGATATGGATATTCACCTGAACTCTGAAGAAAGTGTAACCGGAACGGATCAACCAATTAGCCATCATCTATTCTGGATGAATTGGGGATGGGTTCGTAGCCTACTTAATTATTGGAGACAAGAAGAAGGCGATCCCTTCCATCCACCACATTGCCCTCTTGGCGAAGCACCTGAAGCACTTACCGGCGAACCTGTTCGTAATACAATTTTCTCTCTCATCTCGAGAATATCTCGTCATGATCATATACTCTCTCAAATTCTGGATCTTATTCATCCGCTCGTCCGAACCGCCAATCATCCTGGTATAGTAGAAGAAGTCAACGAGTTTCGCGCTCGGGTAGTGGCTTTGGAGAATATGGTGCAAAGGTTACAAGCACCAACAGAATCTCCGGCAACAACAGTACCACCGACAACAACACCAACAGTACCATTACCACCACCAACAACATCCGTACCGCAAGCCTCAACATCACAATATGTACCTTGAACATCAACGTCATACGCACCGTAGTTACCAAGAAATACCAGCAACAATAACCGATGAAGTATTAACTCATTTCCCCTGAAGAAATTTTATGTATATTTAATATATATGAATTTTGAAATCAAAATAAATCTTTTCGTACCAAGTTATTACGTGTGAATCTTAACTGGTAGGTACTACTCGGTTAATTCATATTACTAATATGCTATGATGTACATCCTTCATTAATGACTTAACCATCGTTAACTATAATCTCTGTTTCCAACTCAATGAATTCCATTTCATAATAAACTAAGTATATTATTCAATTATATGGTTGATTTTATACTTTCATCTTCGATGTACTCGAAACTTTCCAGAAAACATCATCTGTGCCTTCTAAGGATCACAAAGATTCCACAAGCATCAACATCCTTCACCGAGATATAAGAATAAATAATGGAGTATCGATTACATTAGCGAAATACTCCGCAAAGATTATGTAATCTTTAATGTTTTAGAGATTAATCATTGCTAAGTCAAGTTGAAAATCAAATGAGCTTAATATGAAATTAACTCATTAAATCTGTATTAGATTTGAAAAAAAAAATACATACATATATTTTCATAAAGACGGGAATAAATTTTTTTTTTTTTTTTTTTTTGTACAAAGTATTAATTGTGAAATCTTTAACGGGTAGGTACTACTCGAGAAATATTTAAGTTCACAATTAATATGTTACACTGTACATTCTTCAATTTTGATTCAAAAATCATTAACTATACTCACTATCTTCACAATGATACACAATCATTTCATACAAATTCAATCACATATTCTGATATCGACGGATCAGAATCCAAGCCATAACTCTGAACCGGTGACATCATTCTTAGATCTCTACATCTTTCAAAACTATACTTTGACTTCAAAACTATGCAAGATCCTTTAGCATTGTTTTTACCGAAAATAACCTTGCAATTCCTTTTCAAAGTATCCAGTATTATCAACCATTCAACCAGTCAACGACGACCTTTCAGACTTGTAACTTTGGCATATATTTTTTTTATCGGGGAATCTTTCATGTTCCACCACATTAGCAGTAAATTTACCAACAACTTCATTGATCTTTGACCTTCCAAAAAAATCCTTATACTCATTGAAACCGTATCATGTACTCATCCACATCTTGTAACGGCAATTGCCATACCAACTATCGGGAATTAGCAATCAGTATTTTGAAATATTGTAGCACGTCTACGCCAACAGTTATATGTGTACATATAACGTCTACTTCCTGGACTTACATACTTCGAATGTGAAGTTTCTGAAAAACACCCCAAACTGCGAAAATAGTATTCCGAAATTGGAACAATGCTGATGAAGCAGCAAAAACTGTAAACGACCTTAACAGTCAAAAGTTTGATGATAAAGAATGGTATGGTGGTAAAGTTGAGAAAAAGAGAAGGTTTGGAACTGGAAAACGGATTGAGCAGACCATGAAGGAGGCTGTGGACAAATCACAAAGAATAAATCTACCTTCAAAGAATCCAAATGATTCAGTATCTGCTGAAGCCATTAATGAATACCTTGCTTCCGAATCTAAACCCTTACGGACAATATTCTTCATCATCCTCTGATATTAGAAATTCTAAGATATCATCGTATCTTTCATTATAAATATCCTCCATATTTCTGGAGATAATTTCATAATCATTCTTATCGAAAATCAAATTTCTCTTTACGATATCTGTGTTACACCATAAAAGAAACTATTTTAGTTTCTAAATTCTGAAACTTTCAAGTTTAAAATATAAATGTTTTGAAGTAATGTTGGGAATTGAAGCATGAGTTAATATAATATAATGACACTTGATCAACTTGATTATATTACAGTAAGTCATGCTGAGTTTCTAATGGAACGTGATAAAGGTTCACAGATCCCACCCTCATCATGAACCATGTTACATAACTCTTTCATTCTATATAATCTCTAAATATATCAAGAAAATATTTTCTTAATGATTCGGTCTTTTTTGAGATATTCTGGTAATTTGACAAGTCAGATTGTGCTATTACCATTTCTTTCTTAGAACATTAGTTATGTTCATCTGAAACTTCATACCTACGAATTCTGGACCATTATCCGCTTGACTTAAGGTCGGGAAGAGAAAACGAAAGCATGAAGCTCCGAAATATAATGGAGAATATAAAGCCCTATAACAACCCCGAAATTACAAACCGTGTATATCAATGCGTATAGCAATATAAAGACACGGGAGAATGAAAAACACTATAACCCCAAGGTAATAGTAGAAGAAAATAACTTCCTCTGGTGGCAGATGAAAAAGAAGAATGAAGGATACGATAACCAGGAAAATATCAAGAATCAGAACTGGATTAAGCATTTTCACAATCTATTGGGATGTATGAAATAATAAAGAAGATTATAGGAGTGTTGAAAATAAATGAAACGGAAGAGGTCAATTTATAGCAAAATATCGGACGCAGCAATAGAGGCAGGTTACGCATTTAATCAAAGAAAATCCTAATTTCCGCAAATTCTGAAAAATCAAATCTTATTTAAATTATGAAGATTTTCTATTCCTTAAAATCCGGAAATCAATCATTACTACATCAAGAGATAAGACGCATCTCTATTCTCCATTTCACTTGATTACGATAACTTCTCTCTTACGCTTCGAGTAATTGGATTATTTTATCCATATTATTCAAACATAGATAAAACTCTATTATCAACTCATATTCGTCATTAAAACATTTTTATTGTTAGCCATGACGACCTCACTCAAATTTCGGGACAAAATTTCTTTAACGGGTAGGTACTGTGATGACCCGGAAATTTCTGACCAAATTTAAACTTAATCTTTGTATGATTAACATTTCCGACACGATAAGCAAAGTCTGTAAAACTGAATCTCAAAATTTTTGAACTACTTTTATATATTTAAATACCCTTCGGTTGTTTTCGACGATTCGCGAACAATTATATGTAAATAGATACATATATACTATAACTTGAAAAGGTAACAATGTATTAATTGTTTGATACCGTACATTAAACTTATTGGTTTAAATATCTATTTGAATATATATGATAAGTTAAAATATTTATTATTAAAATTTATTTATAAATAACTTCCAATGTGTATTTAAAAAAAAACTGATTTATGTATATTAAAAAGATATATACATATATATAATTTCAAGTTATTTAGTAAACGATAGTAACATTCGTTTATTGATTCGATTGATATTCAGATAAGTTAACTAAAGCATTTAAGATGAACCAGTAAAACACAAATTTGCTACAGTATTTTCAAATTGCTACAGTACCCAAAATGCTACAGTGTTTTCGAAAATTACTATTTGCTACAGTGAAATTGACTTTGCTACAGTAAACACTATTTTAAAATGTATTTTAACAAATAGCGAGACGATGATTTATAGAAGTAAATGACCAAAACACTCAAATGTATAAGTTATATTTTGAGTGATATAATTTAGGGATAATTTAAGGCTATATTTTGACTAAGGTACGTGTCCCAAAATGTAATGTACAAGTTTTCTCAGCGTACGAAGGGACATTTGAAAAACTGGAACCGGGACATAAGTCGAGTGACGACGTACGACTTATCGAAACAAAAATTACAAATCAACTATGCACGAGAATAAAATATAATATATAATTAATTAATTTAAATTATATATTATATATATTATAAAAATATGTCGACGAGCTAGTTGCCAAAACATTGTGAGCTGGAAAAGTTTCCCATGCGATCGCATGGGAATTACACTGCCCAGCCATGCGATCGCAAGGCAGTGGAAATCAGGCCAGGTCTATAAAGCTCGCAGTTTTGTTCGAATTTATTTATTTTTTTCTTCTCAAATCTCTCTGTCTCTCAATTATATTTATTATTATTATTATTATTATTATTATTATTATTATTATTATTATTATTATTATTATTATTATTATTATTATTATTATTATTAATATTATTATTATTATTATTAAGATTAATATTATTATTAATCTTAATATTATTAGTAGTAATATTATTAATTAGTATTATACATAAAATACTACGACGAGGTCATGAGCATGTCACTTTCAAAATGGGTTTTTGAGCGGGATAGAGTTAAGAAAACTATGGGTTATAGCTACGGAGGTTATGGGTAATGTTCATGAGTATTGTTTGCAAATCAAACCTAGTGTTTATCATCTCTGTTGCGTCTACGTACTTTCCTGCAATATTGAATCACAATATTGATACGTTGAGATTTACGGTTATTTGGTAATCCGTATTTCGATCACATTTTGGTGAACGACTTTATATGCTGCTAAGGTGAGTTTCATATGATCCCTTTTACTCTCTACATTTTTGGGCTGAGAATACATGCAAATACTTTATTAACTGATTTACAATATTTATATGTGTGAGTTTCATTTGCTCCCTTTTTAATTTCCTTTGCAATCTATATTTTTGGGCTGAAAATACATGCACTTTATTTTAAACGCAATGGATACAAGTACATACTAAATTCTACACTGAGTTTGAACCGAAAATCCCTTAGCTTTGGTAACTAGTAACTGCCGGTTATAAGAACTGGTGGGCGCGAGTAGTAGTATATGGATCCATAGGGCTTGATATCCCCGTCCGAGCTAGAGCACTAGCCTTTTAACGGACGTATACTATTTGAGAAGCGTACACGTTGGTTTGCGTGTATTTTTAAGATGATTATACAAAGGGTACAAATTATATATACGTTAAGTTTAGTTACCAGGGTACTCAATTTCGTAGAATATTTTGATAAACGTTTCTGGATTGAACAACTGAAATCTTGTGATCCACCTTTATATACAGATTATATGAAACATTAAAACTATGAACTCACCAACCTTTGTGTTGACACTTGTTAGCATGTTTATTCTCAGGTTTTCTAGAAGTCTTTCGCTGTTTGCTTAGATGTTAGACAAGCTATGTGCATGGAGTCTTACATGACATATTTTTCAAGGAAACGTTGCATTCACCAAATCACCACCATGTATCTTATTTTGACTGCATTGTCAACGGAAGTACTGTTGTAAACTATTATTTATGGTGATTGTCTATATGTAGAAATCATCAGATGTCGATAACCTTTGATTTAAATATTCATTTATGGTGTGCCTTTTCAAAAGAATGCAATGTTTACAAAACGTATCATATAGAGGTCAAATACCTTGCAATGAAATCAATGAATGACGTGTTCGTCCATATGGATTTGGAGCGATCGTCACACACTGAGTTGGAAGAACTTTAAAAGTCAATACTTCCAATTAAGATTGAAAGAACGGATTATTGTTTGAAATCCGAACGTCTTGCGGAGAAAGTTCAAAACTTAGAAAAAGATCTTTCCGACCTTAAAGAACAACTTGAACCCACAATTTCCACGTTAAACAAGAAAATTGTTCAATTGAAAGAAACCATAATTAAAAAGAAAACTGAAATTTCACTATTCACTAAAGATTCTCTTCAAATGAAAGCTCAACTTGCTCGATATGAGGAAAAACTCTATCGAACAGAGCAATCAAAAGCTATCATTAACATAGAGCTTTCAAAGCAAACAATCTTTATGAATAGATCGAAAACAATTCATGGTGATAATAGGGGGTTGGGTATGAAGATCCTAAGACGTTGGATGATATTTCCAAAAAGATTCCTAGCTTATATCATTATGATTACTTTCAAGCTAGTTTACCATATCATTTTGTTCATTCATCTGATGTTGATTTTGATAATGTTATTTCTGATCGTTCATCTAAGAAATATTATCAAATCAACTTGATGTATGAAAAGATTAATGCTAAATTGGGTAAATCACATCCTAGTTTCTTACATGAACTAGTTGAACATGAACATAATATGAAAAATGATGATTATGTGCCTTCACGTAGATTGGTTTACATTCCTACACTCATGCTATAAAAATACATGTTGATGCTAGAAAATGAAGTTTTTGGCAACCCTAGTTCTAGTGTGACACTTGCTATTGAAGCAAAACCAACTCTATCGGACTTAAATGCATGTTTCAAAAGTTAAAATCGGTGAAGACCTAGCATATGAAAATGACTTAACCAACAAGTTTGCAACTAAATTAGAGAACATTGAAAACAAGTTGTAACTTGCTAAGTCAAAATCACTAGGTCACAAGGCTTTAGATGAAAAGGTAGAACCTAAGGTAGAACCAAAAGGTGAACCTAAGGTAGAACCAAATGAAATGAAGCCTGAAAAGATAGATTTGAATCATCTAGTTAATAAACTTGAAAGAGAAAATGTTGAATTACAACTTAGATGTCAATCTTTGAAAGAAATGCTTAAGATGTGTGATAAACTTCCACCACTTCCTAGGAAAGAATGCACTTACACATTTAGGAAATGTGAAGTTGTAGTTTCTGCTGAGGACTTGTGCCTTGAGATTCAAAGTTTAAATCGTAAGATAGTTTTACTAAAGTAGGCTAACACATATAAGCATGCTTCTTCAAAAGCACACACACCACAAATGACTTCTACTTGTGTGAATAAAGTTTTTGAGTGTTCTGGTGGAATTGATAAGAAGGTTAAGGGGAAAACACAATCTAATGCTTCTAAACCCATTACCATTCTTAAAAATCCTTTACGTTCTTAATTTGAGAAAAGTATCTCAAATGTTGCACCTTCGAAGCAATTTATTGTTAAGAAGGTTCATCATCCAGATGGTTCTTATTCTACTGAAAAATTTCCTATGATGTTAATATCAAAACAAACAAAGGAAAGTCTTTTAAAGAAACAATGAAGTCTTCAAAACAACACACGAGTCCAAAACCTGATTTGAATGAGTATGATGCAAAGGAACGTAAAATCAAAATGGAAATTTTGAAAAGTCAATCATCTCACATGTCAACTGAAAAATTTGGACGTCTAACTAACAAAGGTATTTTTCGCGTCACAGGTTATAATCCAAACTTGAATTACAAGTTTGTATGGGTTCCAAAGTCAAAGACTAAGAAAGTAGCAAACAAAACCAAGACATCTGCTGGTCGACCTAGGAAACCATCTCATGTATTTCATTTTTCTTCTGTGAACAAAACATCTACTTGGAATAAGTTGTGTGTTGAGAATTCTGATGATCATGTAAACCTTCAGATTGCTTATAATGCTACATGTAATGCGCTTTTGAATGATGCTTTAATATCTAAATTGCATGATGCATTATGTGTTACATATATTTGTGATCCAAAGTTTGTTGCTGGTACTAACCGTAGAGGACCCAAGAAACTTTGGGTACCTAAATTCTAGGATACTTAATGTTTATAGGGTTTCAATGTTTATGTGTGGTATATTGACTCCGGTTGTTCTCGACACATGACGGGTGATAAATCCTTGCTTTTCATTTTCGTTGACAAATTCCTAGGAATGGTTACATTTGGAAATGATGAGATTGCGGCGATAACGGGTTATGGAGAGTATGTGAAAAATGGTATAACAATCAAACGGGTCTCATATGTTGAAGGACTGGGTTGTAGTTTGTTTAGTGCCAGCCAATTTTGTGATGGAGATCTCAAAGTTTTATTCAAACGTCTTCAGTGCTCGGTGCAATCCACCGATGGAAACGATCTCCTTGTTAGTAAACATTGTGCTTCACTATACACTATTAACCTTAATGATGCATCAACACATGGAAATTTGTGTTTGGTTGCACGTTCCACAAAAGAAAAATCGTGATTATGGCATCACTGGATGTCACATCTGAATTACAAGGGAATTAATCGACTAGTCTCTAAAGACTTGGTTGATGGTATTCTCATATTTCAATATGATAAGCATCATGTGTGTCCATCATGTGCAATGGGTAAACTTATATGGACTAATCATCCGCTTAAGCAAGTCCCTAGTACTTCAACTTCTTTGCAATTATTGCACATGGACTTATGTGGACCCATGAGGGTTTCTAGCCTTAGTGGCCGAAAACATGTGCTTGTCATTGTTGATGACTATACCCGATTTACATGGATTTTTCTTTTGAAGACTAAATCTTAAACCCATTTCATTATCATTGAGTTCATCAAGAAAACTCAACGCACTTTTAACAAACATGTTAAGAGCATTCAAACTGATAATGAGACGAAATTTAAAAATGACCTGCTTGATAGTTACTTAAAAGACCAAGGCATTGAACATCAGTTCTCTGCTGCAAGAACCCCTCAACAGAATGAAGTAGTATAACGACGTAATCGTACGTTGTGCGAGGCAGTTTGAACGATGCTTTCCTACACCAAGCTACCTCCAAAAATCTAGGGGGAGGCCATTTCAACCGCATGTTATACCCAAAATTGATGTATCATAAACAAACGTTTTGATAAAACTCCTTATGAGTTGCTATATGGTAGATGTAGTGACCCGAACTTTTCCATGTTTATATATATTAATTGAGTTTATATTTACATGATTAAATATTTCCAACATGTTAAGCAATCAAACTTGTTAAGACTTGATTAATTGAAATATGTTTCATATAGACAATTGACCACCCAAGTTGACCGGTGATTCACGAACGTTAAAACTTGTAAAAACTATATGATGACATATATATATGGATATATATATAGTTAACATGATACTATGATAAGTAAACATATCATTAAGTATATTAACAATGAACTACATATGTAAAAACAAGACTACTAACTTAATGATTTTTAAACGAGACATATATGTAACGATTATCGTTGTAAAGACATTTAATGTATATATATCATATTAAGAGATATTCATACATGATAATATCATGATAATATAATAATTTAAAATCTCATTTGATATTATAAACATTGGTTAACAACATTTAACAAGATCGTTAACCTAAAGGTTTCAAAATAACACTTACATGTAACGACTAACGATGACTTAACGACTCAGTTAAAATGTATATACACACCACAAATGACTTCAAGACACTTATCAAAATACTTCTACTTAACAAAAATTCTTACAATTACATCCTCGTTCAGTTTCATCAACAATTCTACTCGTATGCACCCGTATTCGTACTCGTACAATACACAGCTTTTAGATGTATGTACTATTGGTATATACACTCCAATGATCAGCTCTTAGCAGCCCATGTGAGTCACCTAACACATGTGGGAACCATCATTTGGAAACTAGCATGAAATATCTCATAAAATTACAAAAATATGAGTAATCATTCATGACTTATTTACATGAAAACAAAATTACATATCCTTTATATCTAATCCATAAACCAACGACCAAAAACACCTAAAAACACTTTCATTCTTCAATTTTCTTCATCTAATTGATCTCTCTCAAGTTCTATCTTCAAGTTCTAAGTGTTCTTCATAAATTCTACAAGTTCTAGTTACATAAAATCAAGAATACTTTCAAGTTTGCTAGCTCACTTCCAATCTTGTAAGGTGATCATCCAACCTCATGAAATCTTTGTTTCTTACAGTAGGTTATCATTTTAATACAAGGTAATAATCATATTCAAACTTTGGTTCAATTTCTATAACTATAACAATCTTATTTCAAGTGATGATCTTACTTGAACTTGTTTTCGTGTCATGATTCTGCTTCAAGAACTTCGAGCTATCCAAGGATCCGTTGAAGATAGATCCATTTTTCTCTTTTCCAGTAGGTTTATCCAAGGAACTTAAGGTATTAATGATGTTCATAACATCATTCGATTCATACATATAAAGCTATCTTATTCGAAGGTTTAAACTTGTAATCACCAGAACATAGTTTAGTTAATTCTAAACTTGTTCGCAAACAAAAGTTAATCCTTCTAACTTGACTTTTAAAATCAACTAAACACATGTTCTATATCTATATGATATGCTAACTTAATGATTTAAAACCTGGAAACACGAAAAACACCGTAAAACCGGATTTACGCCGTCGTAGTAACACCGCGGGCTGTTTTGGGTTAGTTAATTAAAAACTATGATAAACTTTGATTTAAAAGTTGTTATTCTGGGAAAATGATTTTTATTATGAACATGAAACTATATCCAAAAATTATGGTTAAACTCAAAGTGAAAGTATGTTTTCTAAAATGGTCATCTAGACGTCGTTCTTTCGACTGATATGACTACCTTTACAAAAACGACTTGTAACTTACTTTTCCGACTATAAACCTATACTTTTTCTGTTTTGGATTCATAAAATAGAGTTCAATATGAAACCATAGCAATTTGATTCACTCAAAACGGATTTAAAATGAAGAAGTTATGGGTAAAACAAGATTGGATAATTTTTCTCATTTTAGCTACGTGAAAATTGGTAACAAATCTATTCCAACCATAATTTAATCAACTTGTATTGTATATTATGTAATCTTGAGATACCATAGACACGTATACAATGTTTCGACCTATCATGTCAACAAATCTATATATATTTCGGAACAACCATAGACACTCTATATGTGAATGTTGGAGTTAGCTATACAGGGTTGATGTTGATTCCAAAATATATATAGTTTGAGTTGTGATCAATACTGAGATACGTATACACTGGGTCGTGGATTGATTCAAGATAATATTTATCGATTTATTTCTGTACATCTAACTGTGGACAACTAGTTGTAGGTTACTAACGAGGACATCTGACTTAATAAACTTAAAACATCAAAATATATTAAAAGTGTTGTAAATATATTTTGAACATACTTTGATATATATGTATATATTGTTATAGGTTCGTGAATCACCAGTGGCCAAGTCTTACTTCCCGACGAAGTAAAAATCTGTGAAAGTGAGTTATAGTCCCACTTTTAAAATCTAATATTTTTGGGATGAGAATACATGCAGGTTTTATAAATGATTTACAAAATAGACACAAGTACGTGAAACTACATTCTATGGTTGAATTATCGAAATCGAATATGCCCCTTTTTATTAAGTCTGGTAATCTAAGAATTAGGGAACAGACACCCTAATTGACGCGAATCCTAAAGATAGATCTATTGGGCCTAACAAACCCCATCCAAAGTACCGGATGCTTTAGTACTTCGAAATTTATAACATATCCGAAGGGTGTCCCGGAATGATGGGGATATTCTTATATATGCATCTTGTTAATGTCGGTTACCAGGTGTTCACCATATGAATGATTTTTATCTCTATGTATGGGATGTGTATTGAAATATGAAATCTTGTGGTCTATTATTATGATTTGATATATATAGGTTAAACCTATAACTCACCAACATTTTTGTTGACGTTTTAAGCATGTTTATTCTCAGGTGATTATTAAGAGCTTCCGCTGTCGCATACTTAAATAAGGACGAGATTTGGAGTCCATGCTTGTATGACATTATGTAAAAACTGCATTCAAGAAACTTATTTTGTTGTAACATATTTGTATTGTAAACCATTATGTAATGGTCATGTGTAAACAGGATATTTTAGATTATCATTATTTGATAATCTACGTAAAGCTTTTTAAACCTTTATTGATGAAATAAAGGTTATGGTTTGTTTTAAAATGAATGCAGTCTTTGAAAAATGTCTCATATAGAGGTCAAAACCTCGCAACGAAATCAATTAATATGGAACGTTTTTAATCAATAAGAACGGGACATTTCAGTTGGTATCCAAGCATTGGTCTTAGAGAACCAGAATTTTACATTAGTGTGTCTTATCGAGTTTGTTAGGATGCATTAGTGAGTCTGGATTTCGACCGTGTTTCCTTGAAAAATGATTGCTTAACAAATTTTGTTGGAAACTATATATTTTTAACATGTGAATATTATGTGATATATTAATCTCTTAACGCGTTTGATATTATGTGATAGATGTCTACCTCTAGAACAAGTCCCATTCACTCACCTAATAATAATGAAGTGTCAAATGTAAATTGGAATGATTCGTGGACTGATTCACAAGTTCCCGAAGAGGAACCGGAAGAAGAGTCGGAACCGGAAGAAGAATCTGAACCGAAAGAAGAATCGGAACCGGATGAAGAAATAGAACCGGTGGGGGAAATAATAAAACGGTTAAGTAAAATAAAATCCTCAATCAACCGACCAAGGTTAATTATGGTCAATGGTGTTTCCGCCAAGGAAGCAAAATATTGGGAGGATTACCAATTCTCCGATGAATCAGATTCCGACGAGAATTCCGATGATGTTATAGAAATTACCCCAACTGAATTTAAAAAGGCAAAAGAAAATAATAAGGGAAAGGGCATAAAAATAGAGAAATCTAATTCCAACCCCGATGAACTTTATATGTATCGTCAACCCCCGAAGTCCTTAAGTTGTAACAATGACCCGGGAACCTCTAAACCTCCAGGTTTTTCTAAACCAATGTGGAAAACGACGGCTCGTATTAGGGGAACATCATATATCCCTAGAAACTTGGCAAAACGAACCAAAACCGAAGAAGAAGAAACAAGCGAGTCGGAATAAGATAGTTGTATTCGTGTGGTGTAATATATGTAATATAGTGTGCTTATGCTTTATGATATATTTAAAAATTGCTTGTATTAATAAGTATTTTTTTTTATGAATCTAACTCTTGTCTATTTTACAGTATAAAAACACAAAATGGATAGACAACCCAATATTTTAAGAGACCTACCCGGAGACATGATTGATGAAATCTTGTCAAGAGTCGGTCAGAATTCTTCGGCACAACTATTTAAGGCGAGATCAGTTTGTAAGACATTCGAAGAACGTTCCAAGAATGCCTTGGTTTATAAAAGGCTTTCGTTCGAAAGATGGGGGATATCACATTGGGAAATCTATAAGTTACGATGTGTTTACTTTGACGCATATATTGCGGGGAACCCAAATGCTATTTTACGCAATGGGTTAAGAAATTATTTTGACTCAATATATCCGAATATTGGACTTCGTGATTTAGAAAAAGCGGCTAACATGCAACATAAAGAAGCATGTTATGCTTACGGATTAGTAATGTTCGCTTCTCACCAAAGTGAGAACAAGAACATCGGGCTACAACTATTAAACAAAACGTTCCCACAAGTGACGGAGTCGGTATTTGGGGTAAGAAATGAGGTTTTTAGATTGTTACGGGACTGTTGGACATTACGTAACCCTCGTCCCTTTGACGACGTTACAACACGCTGTCTTATCAACGGCCATAACGGTTAAGTTCCACAAGACCAAGGATGGGAAGTAATCCTAGTAAAACCAGAATGCATGACTTGTTTCTGGACGTATTAATTACGTGTCTTTATTGCCTTTGCTGAACGACTTGTGTACTAGCTAGAATTATCTTCACAACCATCTTGTATCAAATTTATTGTGTGCTATATTTCATGCTATATGTAAAATAAGCGGTATTGTAAGTTTGTAAAATATTGTGTAAAAGTTTGAACGCGAAATATTATTATAATCAGTTTTTCATATAGAATTGTAGTAGTTGAATTGTATATTAGCTACTAAGTATGAACTTAACGGGTAGGTACTACCCGAATTTAAACTTATAAAACGCTAATATGAAGAAAAAGCTTTTATAAATGAGTTCATATTATGCTACGAAATACTATTAACTACTCTTAATATTCTGTATGATTAACTTGTTCCATTTGACTATTTTGAAGGAAATGGCACCGACTACTCGACACACCGTGAATATGAATGAAGAGGAATTCCGTACTTTTCTAGCTTCAAACATAGCCGCAGTACAGGCTGCGCTACATACCAACAATAACCTTGGATCTAGCAGTACAGGAAATCGTGTAGGATGCACCTACAAAGAATTCACTGCCTGTAAACCTTTGGAATTTGATGGAACCGAAGGACCGATCGGATTGAAACGGTGGACCGAGAAGGTCGAATCGGTGTTTGCCATAAGTAAGTGTACTGAAGAGGACAAAGTGAAGTACGCTACGCATACCTTCACAGGTTCTGCGTTAACATGGTGGAATACCTATCTAGAGCAAGTGGGACAAGACGATGCGTACGCACTACCGTGGTCAGCATTCAAGCACTTGATGAACGAGAAGTACCGTCCCAGAACCGAGGTCCATAAGCTCAAGACAGAACTTAGAGGGTTACGAACCCAAGGATTTGATATTACCACATACGAAAGACGATTCACAGAATTGTGCCTATTGTGTCCGGGAGCATTCGAAGATGAGGAAGAGAAGATCGACGCGTTTGTGAAAGGATTACCGGAAAGAATCCAAGAAGATATAAGTTCACACGAGCCCACCTCCATACAACAGGCATGTAGAATGGCTCACAAACTAGTGAACCAGATTGAAGAAAGAATTAAAGAACAGACTGCTGAAGAGGCCAATGTGAAGCAAGTCAAAAGAAAGTGGGAGGAAAACGGTGATAAGAATCACCAATACAACAACAACAGCAATTACAACAATAATCGCAACAATTATCCCAACAATCGCAACATCAATCGCAACTACAACAAACGGCCCAACAACAACAACAACAACAACAACAACAACAACAGCAACTACAACAATCATCCCAACAACAATAATAACCGCAACAACAACAACAACCAGAAGCAGCTATGCCAAAGGTGTGAAAAGTATCACTCGGGGTTCTGCACCAAATTTTGCAACAAGTGTAAAAGAAATGGTCATAGCGCGGCGAAGTGTGAGGTCTACGGACCAGTGGTTAATAGAACGAAAGGAACAAATGGTGTCGGAACGAGTAATGGCGGAGCAAGTAGTGTCGGAGCAAGTTATGCCAATGTAGTTTGTTATAAATGTGGAAAACCGGGCCACATTATTAGAAATTGCCCAAACCAGGAGAACACGAATGGACAAGGCCGCGGAAGAGTTTTCAATATTAATGCGGCAGAGGCACAGGAAGACCCGGAGCTTGTTACGGGTACGTTTCTTATTGACAATAAATCTGCTTACGTTTTATTTGATTCGGGTGCGGATAGAAGTTATATGAGTAGAGATTTTTGTGCTAAATTAAGTTGTCCATTGACGCCTTTGGATAGTAAATTTTTACTCGAATTAGCAAATGGTAAATTAATTTCAGCAGATAATATATGTCGAAATCGAGAAATTAAACTGGTTAGCGAAACATTTAAGATTGATTTGATACCAATAGAGTTAGGGAGTTTTGATGTGATAATCGGTATGGACTGGTTGAAAGAAGTGAAAGCAGAAATCGTTTGTTACAAAAATGCAATTCGCATTATACGAGAAAAAGGAAAACCCTTAATGGTGTACGGAGAAAAGGGCAACACGAAGCTACATCTTATTAGTAATTTGAAGGCACAAAAACTAATAAGAAAAGGTTGCTATGCTGTTCTATTACACGTCGAGAAAGTACAAACTGAAGAAAAGAGCATCAATGATGTTCCCATTGCAAAAGAATTTCCCGATGTATTTTCGAAAGAATTACCGGGATTACCCCCACATCGATCCGTTGAATTTCAAATAGATCTTGTACCAGGAGCTGCACCAATAGCTCGTGCTCCTTACAGACTCGCACCCAGAGAGATGAAAGAACTGCAAAGCTAATTACAAGAACTTTTAGAGCGTGGTTTCATTCGACCAAGCACATCACCGTGGGGAGCTCCTGTTTTGTTTGTCAAGAAGAAAGATGGTACATTCAGGTTGTGTATCGACTACCGAGAGTTGAACAAACTTACCATCAAGAACCGCTACCCACTACCGAGAATCGACGACTTATTTGATCAACTACAAGGCTCGTCTGTTTATTCAAAGATTGACTTACATTTCGGGTATCATCAAATACGGGTGAAAGAAGATGATATTCCAAAGACTGCTTTCAGAACACGTTACGGTCATTACGAGTTTATGGTCATGCCGTTTGGTTTAACTAATGCACCAGCTGTGTTCATGGACCTTATGAACCGAGTGTGTGGACCATACCTTGACAAGTTTGTCATTGTTTTCATTGATGACATACTTATTTACTCAAAGAATGACCAAGAACACGGTGAACATTTGAGAAAGGTGTTAGAAGTATTGAGGAAGGAAGAATTGTACGCTAAGTTTTCAAAGTGTGCATTTTGGTTGGAAGAAGTTCAATTCCTCGGTCACATAGTGAACAAAGAAGGTATTAAGGTGGATCCGGCAAAGATAGAAACTGTTGAAAAGTGGGAAACCCCGAAAACTCCGAAACACATACGCCAGTTTTTAGGACTAGCTGGTTACTACAGAAGGTTCATCCAAGACTTTTCCAGAATAGCAAAACCCTTGACTGCATTAACGCATAAAGGGAAGAAATTTGAATGGAATGATGAACAAGAGAAAGCGTTCCAGTTATTGAAGAAAAATCTAACTACGGCACCTATATTGTCATTACCTAAAGGGAATGATGATTTTGTGATTTATTGTGACACATCAAAGCAAAGTCTCGGTTGTGTATTAATGCAACGAACGAAGGTGATTGCTTATGCGTCTAGACAATTGAAGATTCACGAACAAAATTATACGACGCATGATTTGGAATTAGGCGCGGTTGTTTTTGCATTAAAGACTTGGAGGCACTACTTATATGGGGTCAAAAGTATTATATATACCGACCACAAAAGTCTTCAACACATATTTAATCAGAAACAACTGAATATGAGGCAGCGTAGGTGGATTGAATTATTGAATGATTACGACTTTGAGATTCGTTACCACCCGGGGAAGGCAAATGTGGTAGCTGATGCCTTGAGCAGGAAGGACAGAGAACCCATTCGAGTAAAATCTATGAATATAATGATTCATAATAACCTTACTACTCAAATAAAGGAGGCGCAACAAGGAGTTTTAAAAGAGGGAAATTTAAAGGATGAAATACCCAAAGGATCAGAGAAGCATCTTAATATTCGGGAAGACGGAACCCGGTATAGGGCTGAAAGGATTTGGGTACCAAAATTTGGAGATATGAGAGAAATGGTACTTAGAGAAGCTCATAAAACCAGATACTCAATACATCCTGGAACGGGGAAGATGTACAAGGATCTCAAGAAACATTTTTGGTGGCCGGGTATGAACGCCGATGTTGCTAAATATGTAGGAGAATGTTTGACGTGTTCTAAGGTCAAAGCTGAGCATCAGAAACCATCAGGTCTACTTCAACAAACCGAAATCCCGAAATGAAAATGGGAAAACATTACCATGGATTTCATCACTAAATTGCCAAGGACTGCAAGTGGTTTTGATACTATTTGGGTAATAGTTGATCGTCTCACCAAATCAGCACACTTCCTGCCAATAAGAGAAGATGACAAGATGGAGAAGTTAGCACGACTGTATTTGAAGGAAGTCGTCTCCAGACATGGAATACCAATCTCTATTATCTCTGAAATGGATGGCAGATTTATTTCAAGATTCTGGCAGACATTACAGCAAGCATTAGGAACTCGTATAGACATGAGTACGGCCTATCATCCACAAACTGATGGGCAGAGTGAAAGTACGATACAAACGCTTGAAGACATGCTACGAGCATGTGTTATTGATTTCAGAAACAGTTGGGATCGACATCTACCGTTAGCAGAATTTTCCTACCACAACAGCTACCATTCAAGCATTGAGATAGTGCTGTTTGAAGCACTTTATGGTAGAAAGTGCAGGTCTCCGATTTGTTGGAGTGAAGTGGGGGATAGACAGATTACGGGTCCGGAGATTATACAAGAAACTACCGAGAAGATCATCCAAATTCAACAACGGTTGAAAACCGCCCAAAGTCGACAAAAGAGCTACGCTGACATTAAAAGAAAAGATATAGAATTTAAAATTAAAGAGATGGTCATGCTTAAAGTTGTACCTTGGAAAGGCGTTGTTCGATTTGGTAAACGAGGGAAATTAAATCCAAGGTATATTGGACCATTCAAGATTATTGATCGTGTCGGACCAGTAGCTTACCGACTTGAGTTACCTCAACAACTCGCGGTTGTACATAACACTTTCCACGTCTCGAATTTGAAGAAATGTTTTGCTAAAGAAGATCTCACTATTCCGTTAGATGAAATCCAAATCAACGAAAAACTTCAATTCATCGAAGAACCCGTCGAAATAATGGATCGTGAGGTTAAAAGACTTAAGCAAAACAAGATACCAATTGGTAAGGTTCGATGGAATGCTCGTAGAGGACCCGAGTTCACCTGGGAGTGTGAAGATCAGATGAAGAAGAAATACCCGCATCTATTTCCAGAAGATTCGTCAACACCTTCAACAGCTTAAAATTTCGGGACGAAATTTATTTAACGGGTAGGTACTGTAGTGACCCGAACTTTTCCATGTTTATATATATTAATTGAGATTGATATTTACATGATTAAATGTTTCCAACATGTTAAGCAATCAAACTTGTTAAGACTTGATTAATTGAAATATGTTTCATATAGACAATTGACCACCCAAGTTGACCGGTGATTCACGAACGTTAAAACTTGTAAAAACTATATGATGACATATATATGGATATATATATAGTTAACATGATACTATGATAAGTAAACATATCATTAAGTATATTAACAATGAACTACATATGTAAAAACAAGACTACTAACTTAATGATTTTTAAACGAGACATATATGTAACGATTATCGTTGTAAAGACATTTAATGTATATATATCATATTAAGAGATATTCATACATGATAATATCATGATAATATAATAATTTAAAATCTCATTTGATATTATAAACATTGGGTTAACAACATTTAACAAGATCGTTAACCTAAAGGTTTCAAAACAACACTTACATGTAACGACTAACGATGACTTAACGACTCAGTTAAAATGTATATACATGTAGTGTTTTAATATGTATTTATACACTTTTGAAAGACTTCAATACACTTATCAAAATACTTCTACTTAACAAAAATGCTTACAATTACATCCTCGTTCAGTTTCATCAACAATTCTACTCGTATGCACCTGTATTCGTACTCGTACAATACACAGCTTTTAGATGTATGTACTATTGGTATATACACTCCAATGATCAACTCTTAGCAGCCCATGTGAGTCACCTAACACATGTGGGAACCATCATTTGGCAACTAGCATGAAATATCTCATAAAATTACAAAAATATGAGTAATCATTCATGACTTATTTACATGAAAACAAAATTACATATCCTTTATATCTAATCCATAAACCAACGACCAAAAACACCTACAAACACTTTCATTCTTCAATTTTCTTCATCTAATTGATCTCTCTCAAGTTCTATCTTCATGTTCTAAGTGTTCTTCATAAATTCTACAAGTTCTAGTTACATAAAATCAAGAATACTTTCAAGTTTGCTAGCTCACTTCCAATCTTGTAAGGTGATCATCCAACCTCAAGAAATATTTGTTTCTTACAGTAGGTTATCATTCTAATACAAGGTAATAATCATATTCAAACTTTGGTTCAATTTTTATAAATATAACAATCTTATTTCAAGTGATGATCTTACTTGAACTTGTTTTCGTGTCATGATTCTGCTTCAAGAACTTCGAGCCATCCAAGGATCCGTTGAAGCTAGATCCATTTTTCTCTTTTCTAGTAGGTTTATCCAAGGAACTTAAGGTATTAATGATGTTCATAACATCATTCGATTCATACATATAAAGCTATCTTATTCGAAGTTTTAAACTTGTAATCACTAGAACATAGTTTAGTTAATTCTAAACTTGTTCGCAAACAAAAGTTAATCCTTCTAACTTGACTTTGAAAATCAACTAAACACATGTTCTATATCTATATGATATGCTAACTTAATGATTTAAAACCTGGAAACACGAAAAACACCGTAAAACCGGATTTACGCCGTCGTAGTAACACCGCGGGTTGTTTTGGGTTAGTTAATTAAAAACTATGATAAACTTTGATTTAAAAGTTGTTATTCTGGGAAAATGATTTTTATTATGAACATGAAACAATATCCAAAAATTATGGTTAAACTCAAAGTGGAAGTATGTTTTCTAAAATGGTCATCTAGACGTCGTTCTTTCGACTGAAATGACTACCTTTACAAAAACGACTTGTAACTTATTTTTCTGACTATAAACCTATACTTTTTCTGTTCAGATTCATAAAATAGAGTTCAATATGAAACCATAGCAATTTGATTCACTCAAAACGGATTTAAAATGAAGAAGTTATGGGTAAAACAAGATTGGATAATTTTTCTCATTTTAGCTACGTGAAAATTGGTAACAAATCTATTCCAACCATAACTTAATCAACTTGTATTGTATATTATGTAATCTTGAGATACCATAGACACGTATACGATGTTTCGACCTATCATGTCGATACATCTATATATATTTCGGAACAACCATAGACACTCTATATGTGAATGTTGGAGTTAGCTATACAGGGTTGAGGTTGATTCCAAAATATATATAGTTTGAGTTGTGATCAATACTGAGATACGTATACACTGGGTCGTGGATTGATTCAAGATAATATTTATCGATTTATTTCTGTACATCTAACTGTGGACAACTAGTTGTAGGTTACTAACGAGGACAGCTGACTTAATAAACTTAAAACATCAAAATATATTAAAAGTGTTGTAAATATATTTTGAACATACTTTGATATATATGTATATATTGTTATAGGTTCGTGAATCAACCAGTGGCCAAGTCTTACTTCCTGACGAAGTAAAAATCTATGAAAGTGAGTTATAGTCCCACTTTTAAAATCTAATATTTTTGGGATGAGAATACATGCAGGTTTTATAAATGATTTACAAAATAGACACAAGTACGTGAAACTACATTCTATGGTTGAATTATCGAAATCGAATATGCTCATTTTTATTAAGTCTGGTAATCTAAGAATTAGGGAACAGACACCCTAATTGACGCGAATCCTAAAGATAGATCTATTGGGCCTAACAAACCCCATCCAAAGTACCGGATGCTTTAGTACTTCAAAATTTATATCATATCCGAAGGGTGTCCCGGAATGATGGGGATATTCTTATATATGCATCTTGTTAATGTCAGTTACCAGGTGTTCACCATATGAATGATTTTTATCTCTATGTATGGGATGTGTATTGAAATATGAAATCTTGTGGTCTATTATTATGATTTGATATATATAGGTTAAACCTAGAATTCACCAACATTTTTGTTGACGTTTTAAGCATGTTTATTCTCAGGTGATTATTAAGAGCTTCCGCTGTCGCATACTTAAATAAGGATGAGATTTGGAGTCCATGCTTGTATGATATTGTGTAAAAACTGCATTCAAGAAACTTATTTTGTTGTAACATATTTGTATTGTAAACCATTATGTAATGGTCGTGTGTAAACAGGATATTTTAGATTATCATTATTTGATAATCTACGTAAAGCTTTTTAAACCTTTATTGATGAAATAAAGGTTATGGTTTGTTTTAAAATGAATGCAGTCTTTGAAAAATGTCTCATATAGAGGTCAAAACCTCGCAACGAAATCAATTAATATGGAACGTTTTTAATCAATATGAACGGGACATTTCAGTAGACGCCCGAACGTTAAATATTTCCGTGTATTTGGTTTTATATGCTATGTTTTAACGACTTTGACAGCCTCAGAAAGTTTGATGCGATGGTGATCAGGCCATATTTCTCTGTTACTCGTCGAACAAAGTAGCTTATCTTGTTTATCACAAAGAATAAGGACGATAAAGGAAAGCATCAATGTTCGTTTTGATGAGTTATCGGGAAAAACTTTTGAACAACTCAGTTCAAAACCCGATCCTAACCTGGCTACTACTTCTTCCACACGTAACTCAATTTTCTCAAAGAAGGGTGTTCCTACGGTAACTATAGAGGAACTGGATATCTTGTTTGATACTCTCTACTCTCCTCAATGGAATTCGGATGTTCATGTCGTACCAGAAACACCAACACATTCAATTACTATGGATACACAACCAAGTCTCTATGATGAAGACACAACACCAACTAACTCACTAGTTGTTTCTTCATCCCCCCTCCCACCTCCAGATGCTAATCTTGATCCGGTTCAAGATACATCAGATGATTCTATTCCAGTTGTTTCTATAGAAACTCAAATAGACTCATTAGACAATGTTCCTTCAGAACAAGAAGATCTTGGATCAACGTCAACAACGGTTGATGAATGGATACCACTGATACTGGATCTCTTCCACATACCAACAGATGGACTAAAAGTCATCCAATTGATCTTATTATTGGTGATTCTACTGCTCCAGTCTAAACTCGAAGGTCTACTTGGAATATGTGTTTATATACTGCCTTTCTTAGTAAGATTGAACCAACTTCGGTTTCTAATATGGCCAAAATGAACGGTTTTATTTGTGCGGTATCGTTAGGTCACAAAACATCAGAATCAGTTACCAAGAGGGGGTAATGGTTTTATTAGTTATATTTAGCTGGGTTTCCTAGCTATAATTCACCTACTTGTCTTCCTTTTAACGAGTAAGTGGTAAGTATAACTCAGGTTTGGATTTTTGTATATTTGCTCAGTAATGTGGGATACAAGTGCCTAAATAGTTAACCCTAGTGACAAGTGGTGATAGATTAAATTTAACTAAGGTAATACAAACTATAAAGATAAGAAGGGATATGTATGAAGAATAGAATACTGAAGTGTTCACTGAACTCTATATTGCCTACTCTAATCACAACCTAAATGGGTAGCTCTTCTTTGAAGGATAAATGATTAACCGTACGTAGGTACTATATCCCTATTGTGACGTTAAGCACACATAACTACTTACCTTGTATCCTAGGGTTGATCAGGTCCTAATACTAGGTTATAGCCACGTGAATAAGTGGAAAGGGTGGTTCGTAAATTAGACTTCTAAACTGTCAAGGTTTTAGCATAACAATAGCATAAGTTTCAGATATGATATTCAACATGTAATAAACATTTTCAACGAATAGATAAGTATGCAAGATGAAAGCAACTTAAAGTAAAAAGATAACTTTATTAAATTTAGGAAAGCGTTCACCGTTTACAGACGAGATCTGGACCATTACAAGTGCTGACATCCTCTAGACCTCTCCTAGTACAATCTTCGGTGTTCGCCTCCGAGTACTTAATTTTTTGCTCGGAGGTGAGAAGACCTTGAAAGCTTCTAGTGAAAGAGTGTAATGTAGTGAGAGAGTGAAGAGAGCTGTGTGAAAAATGGATGACAAAAGCTCCTTAAATAAGCTTGGAATTTACCTGCATACAGCTGGTAGGCCGTATGGCAGGCCGGATGGCAAGCCGTATGGCCTGCCCTGGTCAGCTTGTTTCCTGGATCGTAATTTGATTTCCTTGGTCGTAACTTGTCTTTTACCGTTTTCGCTCTAAAATCTTCGTTTTTGCTCCGATTCTCTTAAATCCTTTTGCATTGTCTTCGTAATCATTAATTCTGCAAAATTAACTAATAAAGTTAATATTTTTCCAACAAAGCTTGGAACGTTATCACTTTTGGGCTCTAATATCGAGGTAAAAATGTGACTTTTTAGCTGATATCAGTTGCTCAAGCCTTACTTGATCCAAACTGGGTAATAGCTATGCAAGAAGAGATAGGTCAATTTGAACATTTGAAAGTTTGGCGATTAGTTCTAAGATCAGCGGGTCAACGACCAATCGGGGTTGAGTGGATATTCAAGAACAAGAAAGATTCTGATGGGGTTGTGGTTAGAAATAAGGCACATCTTGTGGCCAAAGGATACCGACAAGAAGAGGGTATTGACTACAATGAGACATTTGCTCCGATTGCAAGGATTGAGGCTATTCGTCTTTTTCTTGCTTATGCTTCTCATATGAAGTTCATGGTATTTCAAATGGATGTCAAACTCCTTTTCTGAATGGTAATATTCAAGAGGAAGTTTATGTTGATCAACCAAAAGGCTTTGTCGATCCTATTCATCCAAACCAAAAGCTTTGTGCGGTCTAAAGCAAGCACCGCGTGCATGGTACGAGACCTTGAAAAAGTATTTGCTAGAAAATGGATTCTCTCGTGGAACAATTGATACAACGCTCTTCATCCGTAAAAACCACGGTCACATTCTCTTGGTTTAAATTAACATTGATGATATTATTTTTGGTTCCACGTCCCCAGCCTTATGCAAAGAATTTGGTGACCTTATGGCCAACAAATTCGAATTGAGCATGCTTGACCTGCTCAATTTCTTCTCAGGGTTACAAGTCAAACAATTACCAAATTGCATTTTTATCCGTCAAACAAAATACAATAACGATATGCTAAAACATTTTAAAATGACTGGCTTAAGAACAATGTCAACCCCAATGAGGACTTTGTTAAATGCTGATGACAATGGAGAACCCTTTGATATAACTGTTTATCGAAGCATGGTTGGTTTACTCATGTAATTGACTACGAGTACACAAGACATTACACTTGTTGTAACTGTATGTGCCCACTTTCAATCTAATCCTAAGAAATCACACTCGAAAGCGGCGGTTAGAATTTTTCAATACCTTAAGGGTACACCTAACCTTGGAATCTGGTATCCTCATGGATCTGATTTCAATCTCACTGCTTATACGAATGTGGATCATGGTGGCTGCCATGTTGATAGAAAAAGCACATCTGGATCAATTCAGATGTTGGGGAATAGTTAGTTGGTTGGTCATCAAGAAACAAAACTGTGTTTCATTGTAAACAGCTGAGTCTGAGTACATTGCTGCAGCTCACTGTTGTTCTCAAGTTTTGTGGATGCAAACTCAATTATTAGACTATGGATTTAAGATCACTAAGACACCGATATACTGTGATTCACAAAGTGCAATTAGAATTACTAGCAACCCGGTCCAGCACTCTAAGACCAAACACATAGATATTCGTTATCAATTTATCAAGGACCATGTAAAAAAGGGGGATATAGAATTATACTTCGTGCCTAAAAAGTCCAATTAGCTGACATGTTCACTAAACCTTTAGATGAAGTTAGGCTAAAATTCTTAATTCAATAAATTGGCATGGTGGAGTGTAGTGCTTAGTTTCGTTAATACAATTGGTTCTTATACTTGGGATCTTGTGTTTAGGGGGAGTATATTCTTTCTAGGGAGAGAAACTACCTTCTAATGCTTTAGATGCTATCTTTCTAGGGGGAGCTTTTGATTTCATGTTAACTCCCTGGACTTATATTTCAATTGTTATGATAGCTGGAGGTAACTGATTGATATCTTGTTTCAAGGGGGAGTAATTAAATTTTCTTATGGGATGATCAAAATGGTGATTTATTTAACTGTATATCACATTCTGAGGGGGAGAAAGGGAGATAATGAAAAAGAAAATTGATTTTCAAAAAGTGAATTGATATCGGCCAAAAAGTCACGTTTTTACCCCCGATATTGAGCTCTAAATCAATAAAGTTTCAAGCTTTGTTGGCAAAATTATCGCTTTGTTAGTTTATTCTGTAGATTAAGTAATTACAAAGGCGATACAATAAGAATCAAGTAAAACGGAGCTAAAACGAAGAATCTATAGCGAAAACGATGAAAGACAAGTTACGACCAAGAAAATTAAGTTACGATCCAAGAAACAAGCTGACCAGGGCAGGCCATACGGCTTTCCAGCCGGCTTGCCATACGGCCTGCCATAAGGGAAAATAGCCTGCCATCCGACCCTAGAAAACGGGCATAAAAAATGGCCGACAAGTGCAAACGGGCTCCAAAAACGGGTTGCCATACGACTTGCCAGCCATATGGCAGCTGAATCCAAGTCTATTTAAGGGGCTTCTTTCATTCATTTTTACACACACTCAAATTGTACTTCACTTTATATTTTTAAGCTTTTTAGTTAGTTTTTAGTAGTAGCTAGCTTTGCTTTTATTTTTCGGAGGATATCCCGGCGAGTCCCTGCGATCTCGGGGAGATTTCTTCAGCCTTTTCAGGTTTTTATCTGAAATGCTTGTCTTTTGTATTAAACATGTATTGTTACCATTTATGTTTAATAATGCATTCTGATATTACCATGTTTGCTTAATTAATCTATATGTTGCCATGATAAAAGTTTGGGTTAGCATAGTTATGTTAATTTAGTAAGGTTACTGTTGTTATGCTGAACTTGTGAGCCCGATAGATTTGTATGCTAGCAACCTAAGGATTGACCAACCTAGGTTGTGATCAGAACTTATCCACCTATATGAACTTAGCTACTTCATAGGATTAAGACCCCTGGTTATACTGTATCTGAAGATTTTATGAACTCGGTATGGCCGGAGTTCCCGAGAGGCATCTAATGCGCTTTTAGGACACGGAACTTAGGAATTTAGACATGACTGACCTAGTATGCCTATTGAATGTTCTACAGAGACCTCTTAAGAGCTGTTAAGATCTATTTAGTGCTTTGACTGTATGACATAAACCTATTGCATGTTCTTGTTTGATTGTTGCCTTAGGACTAAGTCATATCAACCGTTTAGGTATCTGTTAGGTTTCTATCTGCTTTACTTTCAGTATATCAACTGTAATGCTGTATAATGTTTAGATTGGGATGATCTCATTAGTATGATGAAATGGTTGTTAGTTTCCATTAAGGTTTTGTCAAATTAACCCGACAGACTCCTTCCGTTTGTGATTAGTGTTCAATCAACACGACATGTTGTTATTCAGTTATCCAAACTGATAACGAAGGTTAGGATTAGAAATTAACTCACTAATAAACCTAGTGCTTTACTGAGGATAACCTCCGAGGTATGGTTACCTTTCAATTGTACAACCAAGTGACATACTTTTCACTACTCAACGAGAACTCTGAGAGTCTAGAGATAAGTAGGTCTATGTAATTAGCTCATCCAACCAGATCTACACCGTTCTAATCTTAGCTTTAACATAAACATAATTACCTTTCCCTAGCCCAAACTAATATCTTTGTTAACATTTCCCTGATCCGTATACTCCGGATATCCTTCCACTTTCTTTACTTATCCGCAATTAGGACTATTAGCTTAAACCAACTACTATCCTTTACTCAGGTAATTTAAACAAAGACAATTATCCACTTGATCTTCAATTCATTAAACCATTCAAAAATAAGACCCTATGTTAACTTACACCTTCTACCTTAGAAAGTTAAAAGTAAATTTAGGCCCCGCAAAATATAAATAATAAACTACTATTCGCTACCTCGATCAGCTGATTCTGACGCCTTGTGGCTTAACGACACCGCATAAATAAAACTGTCTGTTTCGGTCATATCAAGTGAGTAACAAAGTTTTTGGCGCCGCTGTCAGAGAATCGAATATTTTAATTGAGAAAGATTTTAAACGGACAAAATTATTATTTGGCGACGTCTAAGAAAGACAATTATACACGAACTTGGTTGTTGGATTTTTAGAACAGTCTCCAATTATATTGGAACCAAAAGGATCCTGTCTCTCCGTAGTCTGCCTGGCTACCTAGATACGAAGTAATCTGTAAAAAATCCTATCAGTTAGAATATCCGATAAGTTTAGCGACCGAATTTCAAGAATAATTGTTTTTATTAAATTATCGATCATTTTAGTGAATTAATATTTTCTAAAAGTTAATTTTAAGTCTTTTTAAATAGAAAATCTAAAAAAAAAAATGGAAGAACAAAACATCATTACTTCTATCCAAAAGTCATGCTTAAAATAAAGAGGAGGACCGATCACCTTAGGAACCGAAGGAATTTCTGAAATCAGTTCACATATGATCAAACTGGTCAGTATGATCTGTAAATTTCAGGAATTATCGACTGAGGATATGAACTTTCACTTAAACAAATTTATCAGTCTGGTTGACTCTTTTAAGAAGGAAGAAAACGAGAGAAACATTTTGAAACTTCATCTTTTTCAATATTCTCTGTTTACACGCGCTTTAACATAGTTTGATGAGCTTAACCCGAATTCAATACATTCATGGGAGCAACTAGCCATCAAGTTTTTAAATAAATTTAATCCACCCTCCCTACAAACCTGTTTAAAAAATGACATCACAAACTTTTCTCAAAAAGAAATGAGTCATTGAGTCTAGCATGGAATATAGTAAAGGTGATGCTTAAAAGATGTCAAAATCACTTGTTAAGTCGGGCAGACATAATTTGCACGCTTTAAAATGGTTTGAACAACGATGATAAGTCTCTCCTAGACATGGCCTCGCAAGGAAATTTCATGTCACGAACAGCTGATGAAGCATGGAATCTCTTAGAAACAATAGCTGCACAACAGGAAGATTGGAACAATGAAGCTGCTGAGAAGGATGACGTCTTCACTCATACAGTAAAAATGATGGAAACCAGGTTACAAGATCTCACCCTCACTCTTCAAAGTTTATCAATTCCTAAAAGTAACGATGCTACTAGAACCAATCTAAGGTATCCTTACCCTAGATGTGACAACCCGGAAATTTCTGACCAAATTTAAACTTTATCTTTATATTATTCCGACACGATAATCAAAGTTTGTTAAGTTGAATCTCAAGAACTTTAAATTGTGTTCATACATTCATTTAACCTCGACCAAATTCCGACGATTCACGAACCATTATATAAATGGATATGATTGTAAATATGTATATATATTATAACTTGAGAATGTTAACAAAAGTATTAAACGTATAATACTTTACATGAACGTATTGTTTCAATATGTTTATCGATGGAATTAGAAGAAAATATTAAATGATTGATTTATCAGATACATTGTGATATGATTACGAGTCTCTGTTGAGAGGTCCACTTTGATTTAGGAAACCTTTCCTTTTTAACGGTATTCGGATAAATGGTAAAGTGATCTTCAAATGAGGACAAGGTGTCAAGTAGCAAGAGTTAGTCAAAAGTTAGTGGAGATTCCCGTTTAATTTTCAAAAGCATACTTTACAGTGATTGCCTCGTGTCCCTTGGTAAATTAATTATTTAGGTTTCATATTATTAAAAACATTATTTGATATAATAACTTCTATTATCTAAACGATTTTAAAATATATAAAACAACTTTAAGACATAAATAGTTTTGAAATACTAAATATTATATTAAATATATATTCCAATTATATATAAGTTATATTTCTAAATGAAGATATATATATATATATATATATATATATATATATATATATATATATATATATATATATATATATATATATATATATATATATATATATATATATATATTACAAAGTAATATTAATATAGCTATAAAAATGTTTTGATTTAAGTAAGATTTTAAATATATCATTAAATATATTTTAGTAAACAATGAAAAGTTGATTTAAAGAAGCAATTAACCAAAGCACTTGAATGTTCAAGTTACATTTTGAGTAATATAGTTTATCAATGATTTTAGTTTATATTTTAACAAGGGTACGAGTCACGTAACGTAAAGTGCAAGTTTTTTAAGCGTACGAAACTTCGTTTGAAAAACCAAAACCGGGACATCAGTCGAGTGACAACGTCCAAGTCAATGGAACTAATTTTACAAGTTAACTATGCACATAAATATAATATAATATATAAATAATTATAAGAATTATATATATATATATATATATATATATATATATATATATATATATATATATATATATATATATATATATATATATATATATATATATATATATATATATATATATATATATATATATATATATATATATATATATTAATAAAACTGTCGGCAGGAAAATGTTAAACGAATCTGAGCTGTCACATGGGGTCTGCGATCTCATGAGAATCCCCCTATAAACTCATGCGATCGCATGAGGTGTTTGGTCAGGACACTTCAATAAAGCTTGATCGAAGTCTGGTTCCGAATCACACACATCTATCTACCTCTCTTGATAACTCTCTCTCTATATAAATTATTTAGATTATTATTATTATTATTATTATTATTATTATTATTATTATTATTATTATTATTATTATTATTATTATTATTATTATTATTATTATTATTATTATTATTATTATTATTATTATTATTAAGATTAATATTATTATTAATCTTATTATTATTCGTAGTATTAGTATTATTATTATTTATACATAAAATACTACGACGAGGTTCTGCTCGCATGTTTTCAAAATGGGTTTTTCGAGAGGAATAGAGTTAAGGAAATTATGGGTTATAGCTATGGTGGTTATGGTTAATGTTCGGGGGTATGCTCGTGAGGTCAAACTAGTATTTACCATCTCCGTTGCGTCTACGTACTTTCCTGCAATATTGAATCTCAATATTGATACGTGAGCTTTCATATCTTATCTTATATATATTAATAGTGTGTCCCTGACTAGTGCTCGAGTATATATGATTATGCATGCTTGAATGGTTATTTTCGTCGTTATATAGTTTATGATAAATCATGAATTTAATACATATGCTACTGAGTTAAGATATATAATATGCATGTTGTTGAAAAGCTGTCGAAAAATTATTAACTTTTCATTTAGAAGTCATGTAATTTCGATGAACGGATTTAAAGATATGGTCAACTGAATTATCATTAAGTCTATTATTATTATTATTATTATTATTATTATTATTATTATTATTATTATTATTATTATTATTATTATTATTATTATTATTATTATTATTATTATTATTATTATTATTATTATTATTATTATTATTATTATTATTATTATTACTATCGTCATTATTATTATCGTCGTTATTATTATTATCTATAAATTATTATTATTATTATCATTATCGTTATTATCACTAAGGTTATTATTATTATTATTATTATTATTATTATTATTATTATTATTATTATTATTATTATTATTATTATTATAATTTTTTTACTAGTTATAATAATAATAATAACAATAATACAGTAATATTATTATAACAAAATCAAATATATCAAATTTTATTTTTTATGCATATATTAGTATTAATAATACTGATATTAATATTAATATTTATTTTTAATCATAATTAAGTACTAATAATAATATTAATAATTATATTTTAACTTGTATCTTATATTATTAAGTATGTAATGTCATATTTATAATAACTTTTATTGAATATTTATAAATTTTATATATTACAATATACATACAATAATAATTATACATAGAAATCATATATATTTATATATAGATTCATCTTAAATTTACACTTAATTATTCTATATATTATTTTACATTTTTTTTAATTTCAGTTGATTAAAGTGTATTTTATTAATTCAAAATATTATATATACACTTATATTATCATTATATATATATATATATATATATATATATATATATATATATATATATATATATACATATATATATATACATATTTATTTACACACAATTGTTTGTGAATCATCGGTAATAGTCAAAGGTCTAATGAATTCATGAAATAGTTCAAAAATTTAGAGACTCAATATTACAGACTTTGCTTATCGTGTCGGAAACATATAAAGATTAAATTTAAATTTGGTCAGAAATTTTCGGGTCGTCACATTAGACGCTAGAATGCGTACATATTTTGAGACAGTAGGGATACCTCTTTCGAATCCGGCACAAGAAATACAAGTTGAACCAGCCGTGGTTCCAGCCCTAGAGGTCATAGAGGAACCTAGAATCCAACCTGGACCAGCTGATACCTCACTTAGGGTACACCTAAAATGCCCTAGGGTTATCCGGTCAGCTCAACCCGTGAGGATCAGAGAGCCTAGTCCAATTAGGGATGCACCTACCATATCAACTACACCCGAGGGAAGTGAACACGACACATCAGAAACTGAATCATCTCCCGAAAAATTGAAGAAGAGGAAATGGTACATACCTGATGAGATGATTCAGACTCCGCCTACTCAACACGTAACTAAATCAAGGACTTCGACTCCTATCTTTCGTCCAACAGTTACTGAACCTATAGGTGATACGGACCAAGACTTAGAGACAATTAGGTTGAAAGGACCCGTCCTAACCCATCTGGACGAAGTCCATATCGATTACAAACAATTCACAATAGTTGATTACATCGCGAGGTACTTGACCTCTATATGAGACATTCTACAAACATTGCATTTGTTTTGAAAAGACAAACTTTCTTTACATCGAACGTTGACGGCATGCATACCATTTCATAATATATCCCACTATAATTGACCTAATAATAACCTTGATGAACTCGATGACTCGAATGCAACGTCTTTTGAAATATATCATGAATGACTCCCAGTAATATCTCTAAAATGAGCAAATGCACAGCTGAAGATTTCTTTCATACGTGAGAATAAACATGCTTTCAAGTGTCAACCAAAAGGTTGGTGAGCTCATTAGTTTAACATAAATAATCATTTCCATCATTTTAATAGACCACAAGATTTTCATTTTCAGTTCGCATAAATAAACGTCCCATGCATAGAGACAAAAATATCATTCATATGGATTGAACACCTGGTAACCGACGTTAACTTAATGCATAGAATATCCCCAAAACAGAACCTCTTGTCTGTATAATAATCTCGAAGTACTAAAGCATTCGTACCCCGAATGGGACTTGTCAAGGTCCATAGATCTATCTTTAGGATTCGCGTCAATCAGGGGCCATTTCCCTAAATTCTTAGGTTGCCAGACTTGAAGGGCGATATTCGGTTAATAATCCAACCATAGAATGTAATTTTAACCACTTGTGTCTATTTCGTAAAACATTTATAAAAGCAGCGCATGTATTCTCAGTCCCAAAAATATATATTGCAAAAGCATTTAAAAAGGGAGCAAATAAAACTCACTCTACAATATTTTGTAGTAAAAATATTCGTACGACGGAACTGAACAATGTAGGGTTGGCCTCGGATTCACGAACCTATAACATTTGTATATAAATTAAAATGTATAATCGTAATCGAACAAGTTTATATATTATCTCAAATTATATATTATACTTATTTAGTTTATGTATATATTCAAAATGTTTAATATCTATATATTTAGTTATATTAATATATCTATATATATATATGGTTAGTATTATATAAAAATTATCATTAGTTTGTTATATATATATATATATATATATATATATATATATATATATATATATATATATATATATATATATATGTGTATATATATGTATATATATATATATATATATATATATATGTATATGTATATGTATATATATATGTATATGTATATGTATATGTATATATATATATATATATATATATATATATATATATATATATATATATATATATATATATATATATATATATATATATATATATATATGTATTTATTATGTTTGATATGTAGGTATATAAACTATTAATATTTAGGTACAAAATAGTTATTTGTAACAAAATGATACTTTTGATAATAATGATTTACTAATAATAATAACTTTCGTAATATCGATAATACTAATAATAATAACGATATTGTTAAAATTGATACTTATGTTAATAATAATAATAGTAAAACTAATAATTACAAAAATGATATTAATACTAATATTAGTGAAAGATAAAAATAACTTGTATAGTTTTTATAATAACAATAATAACAATCCTAACCATAATCATAATAATAATAATGGTTATACTTATAATAATAATTATAATGGTGATACTAATAATTATAATGATAATACTAGTATTATTAGTAATACTTTTAATAATAATAGCACTAGTAACAATAACAATTTATAATCATAATTATAACCTTAATAACTAATATTAATAATCATAACAATAATAATAATTATCACAATAATAATAATAATAATAATAATAATAATAATAATAATAATAATAATAATAATAATAATAATAATAATCCAAAAACACTCCACACCACTTCTCTATCCCATCTTTTTTGATTATAATCCAAGCCTAATACTATTTAACCCATCTCTCGGCCCAAGTAGCAATTGATTTAATTACTTGACCCAACAGATTAAATACACGGCCCAACAGTAAATTTCGGTAACCACCTAAAATTCGGACCAACAACAAAAAACAATATACACGGCCTAAATGAGAACATGATAGCCCAACAACAAAAAAGTCTAATCTAAATACCGAATAATTTATCAAGCTGTGTTGTTTATATGAAAAAAAATTACAGCCGCCAAATAAAAGCACCTAGGGACCCGATAGTTTAACTTCCCTAAAATTACAAGACTGCCATCGAATTACTTATTTTCATTTTCGTTGTAAATGGGTGTGTTGAGTCACTAAATACCACAGCTACAGCGACATCTTTATTATTTTCGTTGTAAATGGGTGTGTTGAGTCACGAAATACCACAGCTACAGCGACATCTTTGAACAGTAATAAGCCTCGTGAAATAGGAGCAAAGACTAATGCAAAGAGTGGTGGTTGTGGGTTTACAAAGAAGAAGAAAAGTTGGGTGGTTCTTGGTGTGGCGATAGTACATGAAAAAAGTAGCAAATGGGTCTCTGTGGTGCTGCAACACAGAAATAAAATAAAAGAATGATAGCCGACGGTGGTGTTGCGGTTGATCATGGTGGAGGTGTCGGTTGGTTTGCAGGGTGGCGGAGGTTGTTGGTGAGGAGAGGTGATCACGGGTGTTGAGTGGTGAAAGTTAAAGATGGTGGTTCATGGTGGGTTTTGTTCAATCACAAAACATAGGTTAGAATGCAGAAAATAAAGTGATAAGTTTTCGATAGTGGGTTAATCTGATAGGATCCGAAGTATTTCCAACGATGAAGATCAAATGGAAATATTCAAGATATTTTCATTTCCTCACAAACAGAAAAAGACGTGTGTAACTTAGTTGCAATTTCATATTGACTATGTTTACACATTTTATAGATATGAAGAATAAAAGATGCTCCACTAGTTATTATATAATGGTGAATGGAAGACTTTATGGTGAATGGAAGACTTTAGGGGTCTCTAGGTTTCTAGTATAAATAAGGTTAAAGTAGGAATCAGTATAAATTATAAAAGATCAAGCTGTCATTTAACTTATCTGCAAATTTCAATATACTTCAATCAAGTTACTAATATAATATTATTATTAATAATATAATAATAATTATAATATAATTAAATAATAATCTTAATCAAATTAAACGTGCTAGTGGAGAAGCAGCCTAATAATTTGGAGTCACACTACCGACAGTTTTTCCCGAATGATTATATCGTGTCCATTGCTAAACAGTTACGGAATAAAAATGTTCTTAAAAAAATCTCAAATTTTTAGATTAAATATATTTAATTATTTCACTCATTAACTGTGTGAAACCTGATAAAAAAAGGTTCGATAATTATTTATTTTTTGTTCCAATTTATAGGTACGGAGTACTTATATTTAATCTTAAAAAGGTAAAAATATTTTGACAAATCTAAAATCTTCGTAATCAATTTACAGTCCAACTTTTATTTCAATCCTTCATGAACATGTACAATATCTATATTAAAACTAATAAAACATCAATCGAGTGTTACTGACATTTACTAATTAAGCTCGAAATCATTCATTTTTCATTTACTCTCTCTCTATATTTAATCAGTTTTAAATAACAAGTTTTATCACATAAATATATATTATATATTTTTAAACAAATATATTTAATATTATTTTATATATTTACAAGTAGTATTTATATATATATATATATATATATATATATATATATATATATATATATATATATATATATATATATATATATATATATTTATTTTTTTTAAATATACATGTATCTATTTACAATTAGTTGTTCGTGAATCGTCGGAAATGGTCGAAGTTAATTTGATTGTATGAAAACAGTTCAAAATTTTGAGACTCAACTTTACAGACTTTGCTTATCGTGTCGAACTCATATGAAGATTAAGTTTAAATTTAGTCGGAAATTCTCGGGTAGTCACAGTACCTACCCGTTAAAGAAATTTCGTCCCGAAATTTGAGTGAGGTGGTCATGGTTAACAATAACAATGTTTTCATGATGAATATGAGTTGATAAATAGATTTTTATCATTATTGAGTAATATGGATAAAATAATTCGATTAATCGAAGCGTATGAATGAAGCTATCACAAAAGATCGAGATGAAGAAATGGAGATTTTCCATAACTTTTGACGTAGTCGCGATTGAATTCCGGAATTCAAGGGATTTAAAGAAAATCTTCGAAATCTAAGAGATTTGATTCTTCGGCGAATAAGGAGATTAAGATCTCTGTAATTAAATACGGTGATCTACCTCGATTACTCTGTCTGATATTTCCATTATAAATTAAACTCTTCCTTTCCATTATTCTCACCATTCCTATACTTTCTTTCTTAGTTCATACATCCAAAAGATTGTAAAAATGCTTAATCCCGTTCTAATCCTTGATATTTTCCTATTATCATTTCTTTCATCCTTCTTTTAAATCTTTCAAAATCTGTTTACTTTTACTATTACCTTAGGTGATACTATTCTTAATTATACCGTGTCTTTATATTGCTATTCGTATTAATACCCACGGTTTGTCACCTCCGTGTTGTTATTGGGCTTTATATTTTCTCTTATATTTTGGAGCTCTTTGCCTCTTTATTCTCTTCTCGACCTCCAGTAAAGCGAGTAATGGTCCAGAATTCGTAAGTATGGAGTTTCGAATGAACTTAATGTTTTAAACAAGAAAGAACGTAATAGCACGATTTGATTTGTCAAATTACCAGAATTACTGAGAATAGAACTATCAAGAATATACTTTCTTGATATGTTCAGAAGTTAAGCAGAATGAAAGAGTTATGTAACATGACACATGATGATGTTATGATCTGTGAATCATCATGTTCCATTAGAAACTCAACATGACTTACTGTAATATAATCACGTTGATCAAATATCATTATATTATACTAACTCATGCATCAGTTCCCAACACTACTTCAAAAACATTCATATTTTAAATTCAAAGATTTGCAGAATATAAAAACTAAAACAGTTTCCTTTTATGATATAATATGGATAGCGCAGAGAGATAATTAATATCGAACGAGAATATTTATGAAGATATCTTCAAAAATATTGAGGATATTAATAAATAAAAATACAATGATATCTTAGAATTTCAGAGTCAAATTGTGATGAAGAATTTCATTCACAATGATTTAGAGTAATTAAGGAGTAAGGTATTCGTTAAGGATTTCATCAGAAACAGAATCATCAGAATTCTTTAAATACAGAGTTTGGTCCTTGTATTTTTCCTTAGTCTCCTTCATGGTTAGCTCAATCTATTTTTCAGTACCAAATTTTCTATCGAGCGTTCCCAACATTCCATTCTTTATTATCAAACTTTTGGCCGTTTAGACCATCTACGATTTTGCTGTTTCCTCTGCGTTTAATGTTACCATATCTGAATTATCGGTTATCAATCCGAGGTGGTTTTCAAGAGAATTGTGTTTTTAGATGATTAAACGCTGATGGTAATATGGTGGAATATAAAAGGTTTACCAGTAACAATAAAAGAGCACGCATATAAATCAAGGTTATAATAAGGTTGTTTCGAACGAAAAAATCAAAGTTGACTTGTTGGAGCTGTGACAAAATTTGCTAATTTGGAAAGGGATTGCAAAGTTATTTTGGGTAATAACAATGCTAAAGGATCTGACACAAATACGTGTAGTTGGATCATCCTCTCGATTGAGGTGTTTCCAAGATTCATGAAAGGTTTGAACGCAGATTGTAATCGTCAAGATACAAATGAGGTTTAAGATGAAATCATGTGGCAAACTTGAAGAATTGTTTAGTTTCATAAGTTATAATCAATATTTTAATTCATTTTAATTGTCCAATGTTTGTAGTCCTCAGTTGATAGTCCATAGTTAGCAATTCAATAATTCATATATAGTTAAATATATAATATTCGAATTAATCAATATGTATCATGACCCGTGTACATGTCTCAGACTCGATCATAACTCAAAGTATATATATTATTATAGAATCAACCTCAACCCTGTATAGAGAACTCGATCATTACTGTATATAGAGTGTCTATGGTTATTCCAAATAATATATATATATATATATATATATATATATATATATATATATATATATATATATATATATATATATATATATATATATACGTCGATATGATATGTCAAAACCTTGTATACGTGTCCCGATATTTAAAGTGCGTAAATTAAATACAGAAATTAAATGACGATAAATAAAATTGCGATATTTAAATTGCGATAAATAAACTGCGATAAATAAAATGTAATCAGTTAGCTAGGAACAGTTAGCTAGGATTTTGTTAGCGTGGATTCTTAACAAAATTTCTCATAGTTAATTTGTTTGTTTCTAACAACTTTTTTTTTTTTGTCAAATGTTTTCTTCATTATGCCACTTGTTGGACTCTGATAGGTCAAAATCCAAATATGAAATTGAATGAAAATGGTTATTCTGCGGTGAACGGATACATATATCTGTGGTTGTAAATAGGATAATAAATGACTGTTGAATTAGATTTGAAAGAATGTATAGTGTACTTATTAAATAGTGTACTTATTAATGTGAAATTTAAATATTCCTCGGGTATTACCTACCCGTTAAAATATTTTCACCATTAACAGTTTGTACGAAAGAATTTTTAATTACAGTCTTTATGAAAATATATATGTATATATTCTCTTCAATGAGTTAATACTAAATTAAACTCATTCGATTTACGGTTAGAACCAGAATTGAATAATCCCTTGAAGGCTTTAGAGATTGCATTTCTTCAATAATATTGAAATTATGAATCAATACTTCGTTATTTGTTGAGGCGTGATGTTGGTTTTCGTTAAATTCTTGTGAACTTCTCAAAGTACGAATGATATTATCTGAAAAGTTTCGGGCACATCGATGATGAAAGTGTAAAATCAAATATATACTTGATTTATTATGAATTGGAATTTGTTGAATTGAGACAGAGATTGTAGTTAACGATGGTTAAGTTGCGGGGGAAGGACGTACATTATTGCATATTTGTAATATGAATTAACCGAGTAGTTAAGATTCACACACAATAGCTTAGCACGGAAAGATTTATTTTTATTTCAAAAAAAATATATATATATATATATATATATATATATATATATATATATATATATATAAAATATACATATAATTTCTTCAGAGGGAATAAGTTAATTCTTCATAACTCGTTGATACAATATACGTGTTATTAATTCGTAATGAGGTCCACAGTGATTCTTGAACTGACGGGAGTTTGTGATGTTATAGGTGTTGCTGATTCTGATGTTGACTATACAGATGATGCTGGTGACTCTGACGGTACTGTTGATGCTGTTGGTAAAACAAGTTTAGCTTGTTAATCACACACCATTTTTTTCAGGGTTTCTACTCTTCCTTCTATCATTTTGGTTCGCTTAACTGATTTATGGTTAGGGCTAGATTAGATAATCTCTAAGACTTTAGAGATTACATAATCACCGCGGAATGTTTCTCCAATGAAATTATGAATTAATACTTCATCAGTTATTGTTGTTGGTACTCCTTGGTATCTATGGTGCGTATGACGTTGATGCTCGTGGGACAGATTGTGATGTTGAGGTTTACGACGTGGTTGTGGTTGGGGTGGTAATGGTACTCTTGGCGTTGATGATGGTGGTACTGGTTATGCTGCTGGTGCTACTGCTGGTGTTTGTAATCTCTGCAACATATTCTCCAAAGCCACTACTCGAGCGCGAAGCTCGTTGACTTCTTCTATTACACCGGGGTGATTGTCGGTTCGGACGAGCAGATAAATAAAATCTAGAATTTTATGTAATATATAATCGTGACGAGATACTCTGAAAATGAGAGAGAAAATAGTATTTCGGACAGGTTCGCCGGTAAGTGCTTCAGGTTCTTCATCAAGAGGGCAATGTGGTGGATGAAATGGATCACCTTCTTCTTGTCTCCAATGATTGAGGAGGCTACGAACCCATCCTAAATTTATCCAAAATAGATGATGTCTGATTGGTTGATCCATTCTGGTCACACTGCTTTCGGAGCTGGAGTGGGATTCCATTTCAGAATCCGAGTGACTTCAACTAATGACGAATTCCATTTCGTACGATTGAATAAAGGATTTTTTTGATATGAAATAAGTTTTCGGCTATCGGATGGTATTCTAATTATATAGAATATCTATATATATAGAACAAAAGATTTCGTAGTTTACTGAGGAATTTACGGAATATGTCAGGCAAAGTTTACAGTAATAGATACGATAAGATATGATTTAGCAGACACGCTAAGATATGAATTTTGTCTATACACTATTCATGCAATCAATGCAGCAAGACGTGTCTAGACTTAAGAATGATATGCAGGTAATTTTCTACGGATGATAAGTAGATGATTTTCGACACAAAATGATAAGCAAAACTTTTGACATACAGACATGGTCGAAGTCCAGACTCACTAATGCATCCTAATGACTTATCAGTTAGACACACTATTGCAGACCTGGTTCGCTAAGACCACCGCTCTGATACCAACTGAAAGGACCCGTCCTAATCCATCTGGACGAAGTCCATATCGATTACAAACGATTCACAATAGTTGATTACATCGCGAGGTACTTGACCTCTATATGATACACTCTACAAACATTGCATTTGTTTTGAAAAGACAAACTTTCTTTACATCGAAAGTTGACGGCAGGCATACCATTTCATAATATATCCCACTATAATTGACCTAATAATAACCTTGATGAACTCGATGACTCGAATGCAACGTCTTTTGAAATATATCATGAATGACTCCCAGTAATATCTCTAAAATGAGCAAATGCACAGCTGAAGATTTCTTTCATACCTGAGAATAAACATGCTTTCAAGTGTCAACCAAAAGGTTGGTGAGCTCATTAGTTTAATATAAATAATTATTTCCATCATTTTAATAGACCCTAAGATTTTCATTTTCAGTTCGCATAAATAAACGTCCCATGCATAGAGACAAAAATATCATTCATATGGATTGAACACCTGGTAACCGACGTTAACTTAATGCATAGAATATCCCCAAAACAGAACCTCTCGTCTGTATTATAATCTCGAAGTACTAAAGCATTCGTACCCCGAATGGGACTTTTCAAGGTCCATAGATCTATCTTTAGGATTCGCATCAATCAGGGGCCATTTCCCTAAATTCTTAGGTTACCAGACTTGAAAGGCGATATTCGGTTAATAATCCAACCATAGAATGTAATTTTAACTACTTGTGTCTATTTCGTAAAACATTTATAAAAGCAGCACTTGTATTCTCAGTTCCAAAAATATATATTGCAAAAGCATTTAAAAAGGGAGAAAAGGAAACTCACTCTACAATATTTTGTAGTAAAAATATTCATACGACGGAACTGAACAATGTAGGGTTGGCCTCAGATTCACGAACCTATAACATTTGTATATAAATTAAAATATATAATCGTAATCGAACAAGTTTATATATTATCTCAAATTATATATTATACTTATTTAGTTTATGTATATATTCAAAATGTTTAATATCTATATATTTAGTTATATTAATATATATATATATATATATATATATATATATATATATATATATATATATATATATATATGGTTAGTATTATATAAAAATTATCATTAGTTTGTTATATATATATATATATATATATATATATATATATATATATATATATATATATATATATATATATATATATATATATATATATGTATTTATATAAATATTGTTATTATGTTTGATATGTAGGTATATAAACTATTAATATTTAGGTACAAAATAGTTATTTGTAACAAAATGATACTTTTGATAATAATGATTTACTAATAATAATAACTTTCTTAATATCGATAATACTAATAATAATAACGATATTGTTAAAATTGATACTTATGTTAATAATAATAATAGTAAAACTAATAATTACAAAAATGATATTAATACCAATATTAGTGAAAGATAAAAATAACTTGTATAGTTTTTATAATAACAATAATAACAATCCTAACCATAATCATAATAATAATAATGGTTATACTTATAATAATAATTATAATGGTGATACTAATAATTATAATGATAATACTAGTATTATTAGTAATACTTTTAATAATAATAGCACTAGTAACAATAACAATTTATAATCATAATTATAACCTTAATAACTAATATTAATAATCATAACAATAATAATAATAATAATAATAATAATAATAATAATAATAATAATAATAATAATAATAATAATAATAATAATAATAATAATAATAATAATAATAATAATAATAATAAGGAAGTAGATTAACTACCTCAAAAGAAGTCTTTAAAAAAAATAAACTGCCCGCAACGGGACTCGAACCCGCGACCTCACATTAATCCAAAAACACCCCACACCACTTCTCTATCCCAGCTTTTCTGATTATTATCCCAGCCTAATACTATTTAACCCATCTCTCGGCCCAAGTAGCAATTAATTTAATTACTTGACCCAACAGATTAACTACACGGCCCAACAGTAAATTTCGGTAACCACCTATAATTCGGCCCAACAACAAAAAACAATATACACGGCCCAAATGAGAACATGATAGCCCAACAACAAAAAAGTCCAATCTAAATACCGAATAATTTATCAAGCTGTGTTGTTTATATGAAAAAAAATTACAGCCGCCAAATAAAAGCACCTAGGGACCCGATAGTTTAACTTCCCTAAAATTACAAGACTGCCATCGAATTACTTATTTTCATTTTCGTTGTAAATGGGTGTGTTGAGTCACTAAATACCACAGCTACAGCGACATCTTTATTATTTTCGTTGTAAATGGGTGTGTTGAGTCACGAAATACCACAGCTATAGCGACATCTTTGAATAGTAATAAGCCTCGTGAAATAGGAGCAAAGACTAATGCAAAGAGTGGTGGTTGTGGGTTTACAAAGAAGAAGAAAAGTTGGGTGGTTCTTGGTGTGGCGATAGTACATGAAAAAAGTACCAAATGGGTCTTTGTGGTGCTACAACACAGAAATAAAATAAAAGAATGATGGCCGACGGTGGTGCTGCGGTTGATCATGGTGGAGGTGTCGGTTGGTTTACAGGGTGGCAGAGGTTGTTGGTGATGAGAGGTGATCACGGGTGTTGAGTGGTGAAAGTTAAAGATGGTGGTTCATGGTGGGTTTTGTTCAATCACAAAACATAGGTTAGCATGCAGAAAAGAAAGTGATAAGTTTTCGATAGTGGGTTAATCCGATAGGATCCGAAGTATTTCCAACGATGAAGATCAAATGGAAATATTCAAGATATTGTCATTTCCTCACAAACAGAAAAAGACGTGTGTAACTTAATTGCAATTTCATATTGACTATGTTTACACATTTTATAGATATGAAGAATAAAAGATGCTCCACTAGTTATTATATAATGGTGAATGGAAGACTTTATGGTGAATGGAAGACTTTAGGGGTCTCTAGGTTTCTAGTATAAATAAAGTTAAAGTAGGAATCAGTATAAATTATAAAAGATCAAGCTGTCATTTAACTTATCTGCAAATTTCAATATACTTCAATCAAATTACTAATATAATATTATTATTAATAATATAATAATAATTATAATATAATTAAATAATAATCTTAATCAAATTAAACGTGCTAGTGGAGAAGCAGCCTAATAATTTGGAGTCACTCTACCGACAGATTTTCCCGAATGACTATATCGTGTCCATTGCTAAACAGTTACGGAATAAAAATGTTCTTAAAAAAAATCTCAAATTTTTAGATTAAATATATTTAATTATTTCACTCATTAACTGTGTGAAACCTAATAAAAAAGTTCGATAATTATTTATTTTCTGTTCCAATTTATAGGTACGGAGTACTTATATTTAATCTTAAAAAGGTAAAAATATTTTGACAAATCTAAAATCTTCGTAATCAATTTACAGTCCAACTTTTATTTCAATCCTTCATGAACATGTACAATATCTATATTAAAACTAATAAAACATCAATCGAGTGTTACTGACGTTTACTAATTAAGCTCGAAATCATTCATTTTCCATTTACTCTCTCTCTAAATTTAATCAGTTTTAAATAACAAATTTTATCACATAAATATATATTATATATTTTTAAACAAATATATTTAATATTATTTTATATATTTACAAGTAGTATTTATATATATATATATATATATATATATATATATACATATATATATATATATATATATATATATATATTAAATATACATGTATCTATTTACAATTAGTTGTTCGTGAATCGTCGAAAATGGTCGAAGTTAATTTGATTGTATGAAAACAGTTCAAAATTTTGAGACTCAACTTTACAGACTTTGCTTATCGTGTCGAACTCATATGAAGATTAAGTTTAAATTTAGTCGGAAATTCCCGGGTCGTCACATAGGTCACCCTCACCCATCTCCGTATCACATCCAATAATAACAGTAAGCCCGACACTAAATGAAGCGCAAGCTTTGGTAGGCAAGAGAGCTGAACGTAAGGATGGTAAAAAGACCACTTTGCCCATCCACTCTAAACAGGATTTAAGAATAAATCCCACCGTCAAAGATGCTTCAGCATCTCAAAAGGAAATAATGTCTTCCTCTACAGTAAGTATGCGTTGACTCAATCGATTGAGGAAACTCAGTCATTGAAGTCCATAACGGCTGAAGGGGAGTTGAAAAACCTTGAACAGGTACCCTGCGTATCGACCGTAAATCCTCTTGATATACTTCATCCTAGTGATGCCATAGTGCCTCAACGTACAATAGGGCCTGGAGGTCCAGCTTATCTTGATGAGGGAGATCTGCTGCGTCTCATGGAAATGAATCAACCTGACATTCCTTCGAGAAATTTATCAGACTTCTAGCGACTGTTCCTTTGGTTCAAGAAATTGATCCTTTGGTTCAAGAAATTGATCCTTTGGTTCAAATCACTTCCCTTTGGGTCTTGAAACTCAGGGTCTTGGTGGTGAGTCTTTAACTAAAAGAGATGTGCTACCTCATGGTGTATTGATGACTTCAGGAGTCGGGGATATTAATATCTCCGCGAGAGCTAAAGCGACGAGTAGTTCTTCTACTCTGTTAGAGTCCCATGAGACATATATCATGGAGGGGAGTGACCCGAAAAAGTCTTCGCCGGTTACAACTCCGGTTGTTAACCAACTTCCATCAGAAGGGGATAATCTGACTTGTAGTACGTATCAATCTACATATAAGTATAATATCACACTCTTATCCTCACCTACCCTCACGGAAAATCAAACATTTCCACCGACATCACCGACAACATCAGATGCTGCTGCTGCTATTCCGATTGTTACTTTTCAGCCATCACCCCCAGTTTCACCAAACTATTATGAAGCATTGGAGCAAGCATATTTTGGTCGTATGTTTTCTAAAGTAAATATTGATGTTCTTTGACGTACTATGCTCTAAGCTATGTTTCGTCCTCGATTACGACATCCACTTACTTCCTGTTCTTCTGCACTAAGTCCTCGCCGAGATGATGAACATAACGATTCTAATCCTCAGAATAGCCATGAGGGGGAGATAGGAGTAGATGGAGAATTTTTAACGGTGAACATTTCCACTAGGGGTGGCGGTGTGTGGTCTGCTTCAACTTCACAAGCTCAAACGATTAATACTGAATCAGAGATGATGTCTACTCATGATGATGAGATTGTAAATGTAGAGCCCAAGCAAGTGATCATTCTGATTATTCATACTGAGGTTGAAGCCGGAAAAGTTTATGAGGATTTGAACCTAAGTGATTTCTATCTTGAAAAAACTGATAATGATGGATTTGTTGTTCTTAGTACACTGTCTTCACTATCTGCTATACTTGATGATGTAGAGATTATTGATGAATGGAATTCTGAACCAATTATTGAATGTGATGATGAAGAGGATTCTACTGATGAAGATGGTGAAGGTCAATATGAAAATCCTAACATAGATGATATCTTTAATCATATGAAAGATGATGATGGTCCAACTGAAAACCCGACAAATTCTTTAGAGCAATCAACACATACTTCTGCAACATCATCTAGTTCAAATCCAACAAATGCAACAACTTCTGATACAACAACATCAAGTTCTACAGTTAATTCCTGGTTTAAGTACAACAACGGTTTATTTTTCAAGAATCGGTGATGTGTCAAAAGTGTGTGCAGTAGTGCTTAATTTGCCTTTCAACTTTTAAATTTATAAAATATTTATTTTACTTTTAACACCCTAACGAGCAACAAGACCAGGTCAGATGTAGTATTTTAGGCTATCGTCCCAAGAGAGCGTGGAAGCAGATAAGAGTTGTTCTTTTACTCTTTAGTCTAATTCTTATTAAAGAATTAGAAATATATGTTATGTTTTTGGTTGTTGTTTGAATTATTATCTCTTAGGAAAGAGATAATCGAATGTATGTTCTGAATACCTTTTAATAAACTATTTAGGAAAGATAGAATAAATATTTAAATTAAATAAACAATATAAAAGAGAAGTGATTACAAGGACGTGTGAATCATAAGGGAAATATATTAATTATTTCATAACTTATATTAACAAATAGCAAGATAACAATCATAGACCAATCATTATCCCTAAAAGGTTAAGCTAAATGTCGCATATCATTCATAAGGTAGGACCTAAAGAATACATTAACTAAGTGATGTTCATAGCTAATGTCTTAATTCATGGCGTTCAAATAATCACATGATAAATATTACCTAAACCTGATGTGGATCCAAGGCAACATTTAATTAGACTGACAAATAAATAAGCTAATAAACTTAATCAGATCAACTCAAGTTACTAGCTGAAAATTAATCTTAATCAAGTTCTCATGCAAATAGCAAGATAACAATCATATGATAATTAAACACACATAAACAAAATTAGTTACTTTTAAGGGTATGAAGTATCAAAAACAACAATTTTTTATAATGTAGGACAAACAAAATTAAGTGTGATTTTTAAATCATAAAAATCTCATTTTATTAGTATTTCCTTAACAATTTTCAAAAAAATAAAAAAATGTCTTAGGTTTTTAATTAAGTGAAGAATTCACCCCTCCCCCACACTTAAAATCATACGATGTCCTCACTTGCATGAATTTATACTACAACGATAAAATAAAGGAAGACAAAAATGTAAAAGGGAGCGAGAACATCACCGGATTTTATAAGCTGTATGCAAATAGGTGAAAAGATGAGTGCGAAGATCAGCATGCGCCAGTCAGCTTACTACCCATAGAAGGCCATCAACCGAACCATAAAACATGCTTATTTAATAATAAGTCATAAGCTTGACTCAACTCCATTTAAATTTTTCCTTTGTGGGGTTTAACCTCCCCCACACTTATTGTGTGGCATATTAAATTAGTGAAAAACATTCTGCGAATTAGTAACGTTAACCAGTCATTAACACCTCGGGTTGTAAAGATATATTTAATTTGCTGTTTTTTCAAAATTTTGGAATTAACCTGAGTGTCAATTAATAGTTTCCCATTATGTAGGTCTTGCGGCAATAAGTTTGTTTTTGTTATGGATTCTTTCCAAAATGGGTCTTTAAGTACCATTTCACATCTGATAATTTCTTGAGGACACACGAAGTCTATCGGAGTTATATATATTTCAAGTGATGTTTTTGTTATAAGTTCTTTCTTAGTAAATATTTCAAACAGTTCATTATCGGATTCATCATTGATGCTGACCTTTATAAACTCGTCAAACTCGGCATCTAGATCTTCATCCTTAATACTTATATGGTTAAAATCCCTTGTGTCTACATCCATTAATGTCCGAAAGTCTTCCTCAAGAGACGAGTCAGTATCATATAACCTTAAAATTGGAGCAATTTCCACTAACCTAGTGTTTTCTAGTAACCTTTCCACCTCAAAATTAAGATAAGAATCATCTTCTTCATCATCAAAAGAATCATCGTTCTCGTTATCTGAAAGATCCCAATCTATATCCGGTGATTCTTCATCTAAAATTTTATCGCTAAATATACTATTCGGGACTACTAACATAGGTGGAGTGGTAGGTTGTGGACTTATTGGTATAGACTCTATCACACTTAAATTTTCTAGGTATGAATCGGTAGGTAGCTGTGTATTAGATAGGGTACTTGAATGTTTTACATCTGGATTTGTGCAACATTTTAAAAATCCATAAAAACACGGGCAAAATCCCTCGGCTATCATCCTCTCTTCTATCGACATGTTTCTAATACTAACCCCAATATCCTCTACCTCCTCTTTGACTGATTCGAACTCCTCATTAACCAACTCTTCCTCATCATTAGTTCAACAATGCGCATTGGAAAGATATGGTGTGACATTTATCGTATGTTGAGTTTGAACATTTTCTTCCTTTTTCTTTACTTGTCTCATGTATTCATTCCATTCTAATGTCGATTGTATTTGTTTTTGTGAAAATGGGTCAGCCTTATATTCAGCCTTATTTTCCTTAATAAAGTCTCTAGCCATTTCCATAAAAGTTCTCTCTTCTTTTCTCTTTATTGGTTGTTCCATATTTTTAAATAAGATTTGAGATTTAGATTTTAGAATGGAGATTTTAATTATAAGAGGAATTAAGATTTGAATGAGATAATAATTTAAGTAATTAAATAATAACTAAATAGATTAAATTTAAGTAATAAAATATAAATAACTTATAAATAAATTAAATAACAACTTTTAACGCTAACAACGAATAATCAAACATAAACGGTCTATTGAATCTTTCAATACTTAAGTAACCGTCAGCATCTAAGTATATCATTAAGTGTGTTAATAATGAACTACATATGTAAAACAAGACTACTAACTTAAGAATTTCGAAACGAGGCATATATGTAACGATTATCATTGTAACGACATTTTAATGTATATATATATATATATATATATATATATATATCATATTAAGATATATTCATATATTATAATATCATGATAATGTAATAATTTAACATCTCATTTAAGTATAAAAACAATGAATTAATTACATTTAACAAGATCGTTAACTTAAAGGTCTTAAAACAACACTTACCTGTAATGACTAACGGTGACTTAACGACTCAGTTAAAATGTATATACATGTAGTGTATTAAGATGTATTAATACACTTTTGAAAGACTTCAAGACATATATCAAAGTATTTCTACTTAGCAAAAATGCTCAAAATTACATTCTCATTCGTTTCCATCAACAATTCTACTCGTGTACACCCGTATTTGTACTCGTACAATACACAGCTTCTAGATGTATTTACTATTGGTATATACACCTTTAATCATTCATTCTTAGCTGCTATCTTAGAGTCAAAAACATGTGGAACCATTATTTAACAACTTGTATGACTAATGAGATAAAAACAAACTTAACGATCTTTTTTTTTCTTTATAACAAGTAATTTCATTTTTATGATTTCACCCCATTTTTCCATTCCATTTTCTCATACTTACACTCCAAATTCTCTCTCAAAATACTCCTAATATCATACTTGATCATCTCCAAGCATTTTCACCATCTTTTAGCTTTAATTACAAGCTTTAATCATCATAAAAACAACCATTCAAGGACACATCAAGAAATCTTGCTAGCTTACTTCCAATCTTGCAAATCCATTTCAAGTGATCATCCAATCTCAAGAAATCTTTCTTATTTACAGTAAGATATCTTTCTAATTCAAGGTAATACTCATATTCAAACATTGATTCAATTTCTATAACTATAACAATCTTATTTTGAGTGGAAACCTTACTTGAACTTGTTTTCGTGTCATGATTCTGCTTCAAGAACTTTTAAGCCATCCAAGGATCCTTTGAAGCTAGATCTATTTTTCTCTTTTCCAGTAGGTTTATCCACAAAACTTGAGGTAGTAATGATGTTCATAACATCATTCGATTCATACATATAAAGCTATCTTATTCGAAAGTTTAAACTTGTAATCACTAGAACATAGTTTAGTTAATTCTAAACTTGTTCGCAAACAGAAGTTAATCCTTCTAACTTGACTTTTAAAATCAACTAAACACATGTTCTATATCTATATGATATGCTAACTTAATGATTTAAAACCTGGAAACACGAAAAACACCGTAAAACCGGACATACGCCGTCGTAGTAACACCGCGGGCTGTTTTGGGTTTGATAATTAAAAACTATGATAAACTTTGATTTAAAAGTTATTCTTCTGGGAAAATAATTTTTCTTATGAACATGAAACTATATCCAAAAATCATGGTTAAACTCAAAGTGGAAGTATGTTTTTCAAAATGGTCATCAAGACGTCGTTCTTTCGACTGAAATGACTACCTCTTACAAAAACGACTTGTAACTTATATTTCTGACTATAAACCTATACTTTTTCTGTTTAGATTCTTAAAATAGAGTTCAATATGAAACCATAGCAATTTGATTCACTCAAAACGGATTTAAAATGAAGAAGTTATGGGTAAAACAAGATTGGATATTTTTTGATTGTTGTAGCTACGGGAAATATTGTAATAAATCTATATTAATCATATCCTAGCTAACTCATATTGTATTATACATGTATTCTAATATATTATGTAATCTTGGGATACCATAGACACGTATGCAAATATTTTGACATATCATATCGACCCATGTATATATATTATTTGGAACAACCATAGACACTCTATATGCAGTAATGTTGGAGTTAGCTATACAGGGTTGAGGTTGATTCCAAAAATATATATACTTTGAGTTTTGATCTAGCCTGAGACATGTATACACTGGGTCGTGGATTGATTCAAGATAATATATATCAATTTATTTCTGTACATCTAACTGTGAACAACTAGTTGTAGGTTACTAACGAGGACAGCTGACTTAATAAACTTAAAACAGTAAAACGTATTAAAAATGTTGTAAATATATTTTGAACATACTTTGATATATATGTACATATTTGTTATAGGTTCGTGAATCGACCAGTGGCCAAGTCTTACTTCCCGACGAAGTAAAAATCTGTGAAAGTGAGTTATAGTCCCACTTTTAAAATCTAATATTTTGGGATGAGAATACATGCAGCTTTATAAATGTTTTACAAAATAGACACAATTACGGAAAACTACATTCTATGGTTGGATTATTAAACCGAATATCGCCCTTCAAGTCTGGTAGCCTAAGAATTAGGGAAATGGCCCCTAATTGACGCGAATCCTAAAGATAGATCTATTGGGCTTAACAACCCCCATTCAGGTTATGGATGGTTTAGTACTTTGAGATAATTATACAGATGAGGTTCTGTTTTGGGGATATTCTATGCATTAAGTTAATGTCGGTTGCCAGGTGTTTAACATATGAATGATTTTTATGCACTTGCCAGTGTAATGATATTTATGAAAAATGAGAAATCTTGTGGTCTATTATTATGATTTGATAATATATAGGTTAAACCTATAACTCACCAACATTTTTGTTGACGTTTTAAGCATGTTTATTCTCAGGTGATTATTAAAAGCTTCCGCTGTTGCATACTAGAATAAGGACAAGATTTGGAGTCCATGCTTCTATGATATTGTGTAAAAACTGCATTCAAGAAACTTACTTTGATGTAATATATTTTTATTGTAAACCATTATGTAATGGTCGTGTGTAAACGGTATATTTTAGATTATCATTATTTGATAATCTACGTAATGCTTTTTAAACCTTTATCGATAAAATAAAGGTTGTGGTTGTTATAAAAATGAATGCAGTCTTTGAAAAAAGTCTCATATAGAGGTCAAAACCTCGCGACGAAATCAATTAATATGGAACGTTTATAATTAATATAAACGGGACATTTCAGTTGGTATCCGAGCGTTGGTCTTAGAGAACCAGAAAATTTGCATCAGTGTGTCTTATTGAGTTTGTTAGGATGCATTAGTGAGTCTGGACTTCGACCGTGTTTTCTTTAAAAATGATTGCTTAACATTTTTGTTGGAAACTATATATTATTAACATGTAAATATTATGTGATATATTAATCTCTTAACGTGTTTGATATTGGGAAGATTCACAAATTCCCGAAGAACCGAAAGAAGAAGAACCGGAGGAAGAAGAACTGGAAGAAGAGGAACCAGAAGAAGAGGAACTGAAAGAAGAAGAGGTTCCGAAGGGGAAAATATTAGGAACCACAGAAAGACGGTCAAATAAAAGAAAATCCTCAACCAATGGACCAAAGTTAATAATGGTCAATGGTGTTTCCGCTAAGGAAGCAAAATATTGGGAAGATTACCAATTCTCTGATGAATCGGATCCCGATGAGGATCCCGATGATGTTATAGAAATTACCCCGACCCAATTTAAAGAGGCAAAAGAAAATAATAAGGGAAAAGGTATAAAAATAGAGAAATCTGATTCCAACCCTGATGAACTTTATATGTATCGGCAACATCCGTATTTCCTAAATTGTAACAATAACCCGGGAACCTCTAAACCACCAGGTTTTTCTAAACCATTGTGAAAAACGACAGCTCGTATTAGGGGAGCACCATATATCCCTAGAAAATTAGCGAAACGAACTAAGTCCGAAGAAGAAGAAACAAGCGAGTCGGAATAAAGGGTTGTAATCATGCGGTGTAATATATGTAATATAAGTGTGCTTGTACTTTTATGTTGTATGTAAAAAAAAAATTTTCTTGTATTATTTGATAATTATCTTTTACAAATCTAATCCTCGTCTATTTTACAGTATAAAAACACAATGGACGTTAAGGATAGACAACCAAATATTTTAGAAGACCTACCCGGGGACATGATTGATGAAATCTTGTCTAAAGTTGGTCAAAATTCGTCGGCACAATTATTTACGGCGAAATTAGTTTGTAGAACATTTGATGAAAATTCCAAGAATGCCTTAGTTTATAAAAGGCTTTCCTTTGAAAGTTGGGGTATATCACATTGGGGAGACTGTAAGCTACGCCGTGTTTTGTTTAAAGCATTAAATGCGGGGAACCCAAGTGCAATTTTACGCTACAGATTAAGAACTTATTTTGACTCAACTTATCCCAACATAGGACTTCGTGAATTAGAAAGAGCTTCTAAGATGCAACATAAAGAAGCATGTTATGCTTATGGGTTAGTGATGTTCGCTTCTCACCAAAGTGAAAAAAAGAACATCGGATTACAACTATTAAACAAAACATTCCCACAAGTAACGGACTCAGTAGTTGGGGTGAGAAACAAGGTTTTTAGATTGTTACGGGGCTGTTGGGCATTATGAAACCTTCGTCCCTTTGACAATGTTACAACATGCTGTCTTATCAACGACCACAATGGTTATGTTCCATAAAACCAAGGATGGGAAGTAGTCTTAGTAAAACCAGAATGCATGATTTGTTTCTGGACTTATGAACTACGTGTCTTTATTGCCTTTGTTGAACAACTTGCGCATTAACTTGGATTGTCATCGAAACTGCTTTGTATCAATGTTATTGTGTGCTATATTTTATACTATATAGCGGTATTGTAAGTTTGTAAAATATTGTGTAATAGTTTGAACGCGAAATATTATTATAATCAGTTTTTCATATAGAATTGTAGTGGTTGAATTGTATAGTAGCTACTAAGTATGAACTTAACGGGTAGGTACTACCCGAATGGAAAAAAAAATTATAAAACGCTTATATGAAGAAAAAGCTTTTATAAATAAGTTCATATTATGCTTTGAAATACTATTGACTACTCTTGATATTCTATATGATTAACTAAATTCTTTTGACAATTTTTAAAGGAAATGGCACCAACTACTCGACACACCCTGAATATGAGCGAGGAAGAATTCCGTGCTTTCCTTGCAGCAAACATAGCGGCAGTACATGCTGCGATGCAAAATAACAATAACTCTGAATCCAGCAATGGAACTAACGCCACGAGAACTCGTGTAGGATGCTCCTACAAAGAATTCACTGCCTGTAAACCTTTGGAATTTGATGGAACCAAGGGTCCAATCGGATTAAAACGATGGACTGAGAAGGTTGAATCGGTTTTTGCCATAAGTAAGTGCACTGAAGAAGACAAAGTAAAGTACGCTACGCATACCTTCATGGGTACTGTGTTAACATGGTGGAACACTTATCTAGAACAGGTGGGACAAGATGCTGCTTACGCACTACCGTGGTCAGCATTCAAACACTTAATGAACGAGCAGTACCGTCCCAGAAATGAGGTCAATAAGCTCAAGGTAGAGCTTAGAGGGTTACGAACACAAGGGTTTGATATTACCACGTAAGAACAATGATTCACAGAGTTGTGACTATTATGTCCGGGAGCGTTCGAAGATGAAGAAGAGAAAATTGACGCATTTGTAAAAGGGTTACCGGAAAGGATCCAAGAGGATATAAGTTCACACGAGCCCTCCTCCATATAAAAGGCAAGTCGAATGGCTCATAAACTTATAAATCAAATTGAGAAAAGGATTAAAGAACAGGCGGTCGAAGAAGCTAATACGAAACAAGTCAAGAGGAAATGAGAAGAAACCAGTGACAAGGGTCACAATTTCAATAAACAACCCAACAATCACAACTACAACCGCACCAATTTTTGCAACAACAAACGCAACAACAACAACCACCCCAGCAACAACTACAACAACCGTTTCAACAACAATAACAACCGCAACAACAACAATCCCAACAATAACAACAAGAGGCAAAAATTCTGCCGGACATGTGAAGAATACCATCCAACTGGGCTCTGTACAGCAGTGTGTACTAAGTGTAATAGAAAGGGCCATGGTGCGACCAAGTGCGAAATCTACGGATCAATGGCTAAGGGAACAAATAATGCCGGAACAAGTTATGCCGACATTACCTGTTTCGGATGCGGGAAGAAGGGCCATTACAAAAATATGTGTCCAAATCAGGGGGATAATAATGGGCACGGCCGAGGAAGAGTCTTCAACATTAATGCGGTTGAAGCGCGGGAAGACACGGAGCTTGTTACGGGTACGTTTCTTATTGACAATACATCTTCTTATGTTTTATTTGATTCGGGTACGGATAGAAGCTATATGAGTAAGGATTTCCGTGCTAAATTAAGTTGTCAATTGACGCCTTTGGATAATAAGTTTATACTAGAATTAGCAAATGGTAAATTAATTGCAGCAGATAATATATGTCGGAATCGAGAAATTAAACTGGGTAGCGAAACATTTAAGATTGATTTGATACCAGTAGAGTTAGGGAGTTTTGATGTGATAATCGGCATGGACTGGTTGAAAGAGGTGAAAGCAAAGATCGTATGTTATAAAAATGCAATTCGCATTGTACGAGATGAAGGAAAACCCTTAATGGTGTACGGAGAAAAGAGCAACGCGAAGCTAAATCTTATTAGTAATTTGAAGGCGCAAAAGCTAATAAGAAAGGGTTGCTATGCTGTTCAAGCACACGTCGAGAAAGTACTAACTGAAGAAAAGAGCATCAATGATGTTCCCGTCGCAAAAGAATTTCCCGATGTATTTCTGAAAGAATTATCGGGATTACCTCCACACCGATCCGTTGAATTTCAAATAGATCTTGTACTGGGAGCTGCACCAATAGCTCGTGCTCCATACAGACTCGCACCCAGCAAAATGAAGGAACTTCAAAGCCAATTACAAGAACTTCTAGAGCGTGGTTTCATACGACCAAGTACATCACCATGGGGAGCTCCTATTTTGTTTGTCAAAAAGAAGGATGGTACATTCAGGTTGTGTAACGACTACCGAGAGTTGAACAAACTTACCATCAAGAACCGTTACCCACTATCGAGAATCGATGACTTATTTGATCAACTACAAGGCTCATCGGTTTATTCAAAGATCGATTTACGTTCCGGATATCATCAAATGCGGGTAAAGGAGGATGATATTCCGAAGAATGCTTTCAGGACGCGATACGGTCATTACGAGTTTATGGTTATGCCGTTTGGTTTGACTAACGCACCAGCTGTGTTCATGGACCTCATGAACAGAGTGTGTGGACCATATCTCGACAAGTTTGTCATTGTCTTCATCAATGACATACTTATTTACTCAAAGAATGAACAAGAGCATGAAGAACATTTGAGGAAAGTGCTGGAATTGTTGAGGAAAGAAAAACTGTACGCTAAGTTTTCAAAGTGTGCAATTTGGTTGAAAGAAGTTCAATTCCTCGGACATGTTGTGAGCAAAGAAGGTATTCAGGTTGATCAGGCAAAGATTGAAACCGTTGTAAACTGGGAAACCCCGAAAACTCCGAAGCATATACATCAATTTTTAGGATTGACTGGTTATTACAGAAGATTCATCCAAGATTTTTCCAAAATAGCAAAACCCTTGACTGCATTAACGCATAAAGGAAAGAAATTTGAATGGAAGGATGAACAGGAGGAAACGTTCCAATTGTTAAAGAAAAAGTTAACTACGGCACCTATATTGTCATTGCCTGAAGGGAATGATGATTTTGTGATATATTGTGATGCCTCAAAGCAAGGCCTCGGTTGTGTATTAATGCAGCGAATGAAGGTAATTGCTTATGCATCAAGACAATTGAAGATTCACGAGCAAAATTATACAACTCACGATTTGGAATTGGGCACTGTTATTTTTGCATTAAATACTTAGAGGCAATACTTACATGGGGTCAAAAGTATCATATATACCCATCACAAAAGTCTCCAACATATATTTAATCAGAAACAACTGAAAATGAGGCAGCGTAGGTGGATTGAGTTATTGAATGATTACGATTTCGAGATTCGTTACCACCCGGGGAAGACAAATGTGGTAGCCGACGTTTTGAGTAGAAAGGACAGAGAACCTGTGCGGGTAAAAGCTATGAATATAATTATTCGTACTAACCTTACTACTTAAATAAAGGAGGCACAACAGGGAGTTGTAAAAGAAGGAAAGTTGAAGAATGAAATACCCAAAGGATCGGAGAAACATCTTAATATTCTGGAAGACGGAACCCGGTATAGGGCTGAAAGAATTTGGGTACCAAAGTTTGGAGATGTGAGAGAAATTGTACTTAAGGAAGCATATAAAACCAGATACTCAATATATCCCGGAGCAGGAAAAATGTACAAAGATCTCAAGAAGCACTTTTGGTGGCCGGGTATGAAAGCCGATATTGCTAAATATGTATGAGAATGTTTGACGTGTTCAAAGGTCAAAGCTGAACATCAGAAACCATCAGGTCTACTCCAACAACCTGAAATCCCAGAATAGAAATGGGAAAACATTACCATGGATTTCATTACTAAATTGCCAAGGACTGCAAGTGGTTATGATACTATTTGGGTAATAGTCGATCGTCTCACCAAGTCAACACACTTTCTGCCAATAAGAGAAGATGATAAAATGGAGAAGTTGACGAGATTATACTTGAAGGAAGTTGTCTCTAGACATGGAATACCAGTCTCTATAATCTCTGATAGGGATGGCAGATTTGTTTCAAGGTTTTGGCAGACATTACAACAAGCATTGGGAACTCGTCTAGACATGAGTACTGCCTATCATCCACAAACCGATGGGCAGAGCGAAAGGACGATACAGACTCTTGAAGACATGCTATGAGCATGTGTTATTGATTTTGGAAACGGTTGGGATCGACATCTACCATTAGCAGAATTTTCCTACAACAACAGTTACCACTCGAGTATCGAAATGGCACCGTTTGAAGCACTTTATGGTAGAAAGTGTAGATCTCCAATTTGTTGGAATGAATTGGGGGATAGACAGATTACGGGTCTGAAGATAATCCAAGAAACTACAGAGAAAATCATCCAAATTCAACAACGATTGAAAACCGCCCAGAGTCGATAAAAGAGCTATGCGGACAGTAAAAGAAAAGATATAGAATTTGAGATTGGAGAGATGGTCATGCTTAAGGTTTCACCTTGGAAAGGCGTTGTTCGATTTGGTAAACGGGAGAAACTAAATCCAAGGTACATTGGACCGTTCAAGATTATAGATCGTGTCGGACCAGTAGCTTACCAACTGGAGTTACCTCAACAAATTGCGGTTGTACATAACACTTTTCATGTCTCGAATCTGAAGAAGTGTTTTTCTAAAGAAGATCTCACTATTCCGTCAGACGAAATCCAAATCAACGAAAAACTTCAATTTATTGAAGAACCCGTCAAAATAATGGATCGTGAGGTTAAAAGATTTAAGCAAAACAAGATACCAATTGTTATAGTTCTATGGAATGCCCGTAGAGGACTCGAGTTTACCTGGGAGTGTGAAGATCAGATGAAGAAGAAATACCCGCACCTATTTACAGAAGTTGCGTCAACACCTCCAACTGCTTAAAATTTCGGGATGAAATTTAATTAACGGGTAGGTACTGTAGTGACCCGAACTTTTCCATGTTATATATTAAATGAAAACTATATTTGTATGATTAAATGTTTCCAACATATTAAGCAATCAAACTTGTTAAGACTTGATTATTTGAAATGTGCTTCATATAGATAATTGACCACCCAAGTTGACCGGCGATTCACGAACATTAAAAATTTGTAAAAAAAACTACATGATGATATATATATGGATATATATATATATGGTTAACATGAGACTATGATAAGTAAGTATCTCACTAAGTATATTAACATGAGTGATATACATAAAAGTGAGTTTATTGAATTAAGAAACTCGAAACGATATATATAACGATTATCGTTATAACAACGTCTTACTAAATACATATGAATCATATTAAGATATTGATCAACTATGTTTAACATGATAAAATGATAATTAAGTATATCATTAAGTGTGTTAACAATGAACTACATATGTAAAACAACACTACTAACTTAAGAATTTCGAAACGAGGCATATATGTAACGATTATCATTGTAACGACATTTTAATGTATATATATATATATATCATATTAAGATATATTCATATATTATAATATCATGATAATGTAATAATTTAACATCTCATTTAAGTATAATAACAATGAATTAATTACATTTAACAAGATCGTTAACTTAAAGGTCTTAAAACAACACTTACCTGTAATGACTAACGGTGACTTAACGACTCAGTTAAAATGTATATACATGTAGTGTATTAAGATGTATTAATAAACTTTTGAAAGACTTCCAGACATATATCAAAGTATTTCTACTTAGCAAAAATGCTCAAAATTACATTCTCATTCATTTCCATCAACAATTCTACTCGTGTACACCCGTATTTGTACTCGTACAATACACAGCTTCTAGATGTATTTACTATTGGTATATACACCTTTAATCATTCATTATTAGCAGACATATTAGAGTCAAAAACATGTGGAACCATTATTTAACAACTTGTATGACTAATGAGATAAAAACAAACTTAAGGATCTTTTTTTTTCTTTACAACAAGTAATTTCGTTTTTATGATTTCACCCCATTTTTCCATTCCATTTTCTTATACTTACACTCCAAATTCTCTCTCAAAATACTCCTAACATCATACTTGATCATCTCCAAGCATTTTCACCATCTTTTAGCTTCAATTACAAGCTTCAATCATCATAAATACAACCATTCAAGAACACTTCAAGATATCTTGCTAGCTTACTTCCAATCTTGCAAATCCATTTCAAGTGATCATCCAATCTCAATAAATCTTTCTTATTTACAGTAATATATCTTTCTAATTCAAGGTAATACTCATCTTCAAACTTTGATTTAATTTCTATAACTATAACAATCTTATTTCGAGTGGAAACCTTACTTGAACTTGTTTTCGTGTCATGATTCTGCTTCAAGAACTTTCAAGCCATCCAAGGATCCTTTGAAGCTAGATCCATTTTTTGCTTTTTCAGTAGGTTTATCCACAAAACTTGAGGTAGTAATGATGTTCATAACATCATTCGATTCATACATATAAAGCTATCTTATTCGAAGGTTTAAACTTGTAATCACTAGAACATAGTTTAGTTAATTCTAAACTTGTTCGCAAACAGAAGTTAATCCTTCTAACTTGACATTTAAAATCAACTAAACACATGTTATATATCTATATGATATGCTAACTTAATGATTTAAAACCTGGAAACACGAAAAACACCGTAAAACCGGACATACGCCGTCGTAGTAACACCACGGGCTGTTTTGGGTTTGATAATTAAAAACTATTATAAACTTTGATTTAAAAGTTGTTCTTCTGGGAAAATGATTTTTTTTATGAACATGAAACTATATCCAGAAATCATAGTTAAACTCAAAGTGGAAGTATGCTTTTCAAAATGATCATCAAGACATCGTTCTTTCGACTGAAATGACTACCTCTTACAAAAATTACTTGTAACTTATATTTACAACTATAAACCTATACTTTTTCTGTTTAGATTCATAAAATAGAGTTCAATATGAAACCATAGCAATTTGGTTCACTCAAAACGGATTTAAAACGAAGAAGTTATGGGTAAAACAAGATTGGATATTTTTTGATTGTTGTAGCTACGGGAAATATTGTAACAAATCTATATTAATCATATCCTAGCTAACTCATATTGTATTATACATGTATTCTAATATATTATGTAATCTTGGGATACCATAGACACGTATGCAAATATTTTGACATATCATATCGACCCATGTATATATATTATTTGGAACAACCATAGACACTCTATATGCAGTAATGTTGGAGTTAGCTATACATGGTTGAGGTTGATTCCAAAAATATATATACTTTGAGTTGTGATCTAGCCTGAGATGTGTATACACTTGGTCGTGGATTGATTCAAGATAATATATATCGATTTATTTCTGTGCATCTAACTGTGGACAACTAGTTGTAGGTTACTAACGAGGACAGCTGACTTAATAAACTTAAAACAGTAAAACGTATTAAAAATATTGTAAATATATTTTGAACATACTTTGATATATATGTACATATTTGTTATAGGTTCGTGAATTGACCAGTGGCCAAGTCTTACTTCCCGACGAAGTAAAAAATCTGTGAAAGTGAGTTATAGTCCCACTTTTAAAATCTAATATTTTGGGATGAGAATACATGCAGCTTTATAAATGTTTTACAAAATAGACACAAGTACGCAAAACTACATTCTATGGTTGGATTATTAAACCGAATATCGCCTTCAATTCCGGTAGCTTAAGAATTAGGGAAATGGCCCCTAATTGACGCAAATCCTAAAGATAGATCTATTGGGCTTAACAACCCCCATTCAGGTTATGGATGGTTTGGTACTTCGAGATTATTATACAGACGAGGTTCTGTTTTGGGGATATTCTATGCATTAAGTTAACGTCGGTTACCAGGTGTTCAACATATGAATGATTTTTATGCACTTGCGAGTGTAATGATATTTATGAAAAATGAGAAATCTTGTGGTCTATTATTATGATTTGATAATATATAGGTTAAACCTATAACTCACCAATATTTTTGTTGACGTTTTAAGCATGTTTATTCTCAGATGATTTTTAAAAGCTTCCGCTGTTGCATACTAAAATAAGGACAAGATTTGGAGTCCATGCTTGTATGATATTGTGTAAAAACTGCATTCAAGAAACTTACTTTGATGTAATATATTTTTATTGTAAACCATTATGTAATGGTCGTGTGTAAACGGTATATTTTAGATTATCATTATTTGATAATCTACGTAATGCTTTTTAAACCTTTATCAATAAAATAAAGGTTCTGGTTGTTATAAAAATGAATGCAGTCTTTGAAAAACGTCTCATATAGAGGTCAAAACCTCGTGACGAAATCAATTAATATGGAACATTTATAATCAATATGAACGGGACATTTCACAAAATCTATTCAATTTCCCTATTTACCGCGCTCCCCGGTAGCGGCGCCAAAAAGTTGAGGTGTCAAAAGTGTGTGCAGTAGTGCTTAATTTGCCTTTCAAATTTTAAATTTATAAAACCTTTATTTTACTTTTAACACCTTATCGAGCAACAAGACCCAGTCAGAGGTAGTATTTTAGGTTATCGTCCCAAGAGAGCATGGAAGCATATAAGAGTTGTTCTTTTATTCTTTAGTCTAATTCTTATTAAAATTATAAATATATATTATGTTATTTGTTGTTGTTTGAATTATTATCTCTTAGGAAAGAGATAATCGAATGTATGTTCTTGATAACTTTTAATAAACTATTTTGGAAAGATAGAATAAAGATTTAAATTAAATAAACAATATAAAAGAGAAGTGATTACAAGAACGTGTGAATCATAAGGGAAATATATTAATTATTTCATAACTTATATTAACAAATAGCAAGATAACAATCATAGACCAATCATTATCCCTAAAAGGTTAAGCTACTGGTCGCATATCATTCATAAGGTAGGACCTAAAGCATACATTAACTAAGTGATGTTCATAGCTATTGTCTTAATTCTTTGCGTTCAAATAATCACATGATAAATATTACCTAAACCTGAAGTAGATCCAAGGCAACATTTAATTAGACTGACAAATAGATAAGCTAATAAACTTAATCAGATCAACTCAAGTTACTAGCTGAAAATTAATCTTAATCAAGTTCTCATGCAATTGACAATTAAACGCACATAAATAAAGGTTCTTCGATTAAGCCTAACAATAATGAATTATATTATATAAGTGTGATTCAAGTTCAACTAGTTGTATAACTACCAATGATGTTTACCTAAGTTGCATGCAATCCAAACACTTTATTTGATGGACTAGATCTAAACAAGTGATATGAATCAAATATAAGATCATAGAATCAATGACTAGTTAATCCTAGATTCATAATATTTAATCATTAAGCATGGAAACAAGTTATTTAATCGTGGCAGATATAAACAGTTCAAAACATCATCACAGAAACATGAACATGCAGATCCGGAAAAGAACTAGAAACTATACGGACTGAAGCACGAAGCCGGCGGCTAGGCTCAGCCAAGTCGGCGGCTTAGACTGAGGAAGCCGGCGTCTTCATCTGTTTTCCTAGATTTTCATAGTTTTCTTCCAAATAACCGCTATAAATGTTTAGTTCATAGTTGGAGACGAACAGAAGTAATTAACAGTAATTAAAGACATAATTGAAAATATGTGATAAAGTAAATAAGATTATAACTTACAAAGCAATAAAGAGGAATAAGAAAAACTGCATTAACTTGAATTATAACTTGAATCCAATGCAAAAGAATGACTTTACATTGAAATTAAACCCTAAACTAAACCTAAACTACAGAATTTTGTAATTATAGAGAGTTATAATGAAAAGATACATTGAAAACTGTAAAATTCGGCCAGTATTTATAGGCCTCGAAATCCGTGCCAAGCCAGCGGCTTCGTACGAAGCCCCCTGGCTTCCCTTGACGGTGACTTTTTCTTCACTCAAAACTTGATCGTTACGCTCAAGAAAATTCATTTTAGGTCCAAGCCAGCAGTTTTGGATGTCAAGCCGGCAGCTTCACTTCAGATTTGAGCTTGGAGGCTAAGAAAAACGTGTCCGGCAAAATGTTGACTTTTTAACTGAAGCCAGCGGCTTCCTTGGCCAAGCCGGAAGCTTCCCTTTAACCAAGCTGGCGGATTTCTCCATTATGTTGTAGATTTTTACGTTCCGGTCATTTTGACAGGCGGCTCATCGAAAACGGAGTCCGGATGCTCAACATATGGCCAAAACGGTGACAGCACGCAGATTTTCAGCATTTCTTCAATACTTTGTTCATTTTTCCTGTTTTTTATCCTGTTTTAACACATTTCTCAAATAAAACATTAAAAATACATTTTTCTTGATTTTATCTATTTTTGTATGTTAAAGTACTTAAAATGACTTTAAAATGCCAAAATAACTCCTCAAAATGTATTCAAAAACATGTATAATTTAGGAGTTATCAATCGAGATCAACGATTACAATTGGGTGTTGAACATGAATTTATGACATTAAGAAACACATTCATCGAGGAAATGCTTATAAGATCTTCCGCATAAACGGGACTCCAAGAAGTGAAAGGTTCACCTATATTGGTTCACAATTACTTCCAGCTGATGAAAGAAATTGGTATCGTTTTATGTAGAGGAAACATATCAACAGAAATGAAGATGATTTGTGGTTACAACGAAAGTGTCGATTTTCAGAAGTGTTAGATATTACTCGAGTGGGAGTAGAGATCGGTGTGAAGAAAGACGTTATCAGTCATTTCCATGTTATAAGACAAGATGAGAAGGAGTACAAGTTTACATAAGTTGATTTTCAAAATCTGGATATGCTTGACATCATTCACATCTACAACTATCTCAGTATTATTACAAATCGACCTTATGCAAAAACTCAAGCTTTGGAAGCTGTAAAGAGATACATGATGGAGACAATAGAACTGATGAGACGTGAGAACTTTCAAATTGGTCTCGAAGCTAGTAGGTAAATGATTGGGATAATGTGTCCGAATCAATCTCTAGAGGGACTGGAGGATATGAGAATGTTTCAGATACTATTTGAACCCGAAGGGTTTGTATTTTTCAATTCTCAAAAGGAAAAGGTGTTCATCAGAACGAATGAGCTGAACAAATATTCAAATGGAACACTTAAGGCTGCACTGAAGTATCTCAAGTTCCTTCAAAGCAATTTTGATGATATTGACATGAAAATGGGTCTTGGAGAATTCATTAAACATATCAGAGATCGTCTAAAGCTCCGGATTCAAAAATTTGAGATTCTTCGTGGTCAAAGAAACAGAAGGTATTTCAAAGAAACGGATGAATATCCATTACATGAGGGAGATCCAAGAAAAGCATGGGGTACCTGGAAAGCATCGAAGAAGATTTCAGACAATCAAGTCAAATTTTTTGGTCCAGCAGGTACAAGATGGAAAGCTACATTTGGACCTCTCAAGATTACACAATAGGATTACATTGTATTCTTCACATTTAACACTAAGGGGGAGATTGTTAGGACCCCAAAGGTGTATAGTGGTAATGTGAAATAAGCTAAATAGATGGTTCCTTAGAAGAGGGCTATATAAGGAACTTTAGTAGTCTTAATTAGATAGCCATTGCATTGTAACTGAGTTTAAGAAGCTGTGGAATCTAATTTTACCGAAATCTCTAATACTGAATCTGTTCAACTTTAACTCAAATCTCATTCTATCTATTATATCTTCAATTTTCACTATGATCTGACCTATCAACTTTAATAATGTAATGATTTAATAATTTAATGATGACACATTTAAAAGTTAATATGTTGTTTTGTAATTATATTTATGAATATGGATACTATCCGTTAACTCGTTTCATCCATGGATATAGATATGGATGGATGGAATTGAAATTAAATGGATATGAATGTGAAAAAATAAATGGATATTGATGTGGATATGGAACGACTCCATCCATATCCGATCCATTGTCTTACTTAAGCCTAAGCGAGCAAAACCGTAAAACCAAATAAACGAAATCGAAAAAACACATAACCTATTTGGCATCAACCTTGATTGAGGGGTTAACCTTCAATTGTGAGGTTGGGTTCGGCTGTTACTATATGAGTAGTATAGTCAGAATGACGCATATGTTGTGTCTGGGAGACTATACTGATGATTTTAGTAACAAGAACTATCGGTAAATTCTAGCTCGATCAACTAGTGGTTGAAGTCTCGTATAAGTCCTCGAACCTCTTGTTGTAGTTGTTGCTAGGGAAGACAATAGTCACCCGATCCAGTGGATATCCACCCGATCCACCTGACTATTAATGGATATGGATGATTTAAACAGATATGGATACAGATATGGATGAACCTAAACGGATATAGATGAAAAAATTCCATCCACAGATATATCTATTTACACCCTAAATACATATAAAAATAAATAAATATAGATATATACATATTCATTTACTATTACAAATGCATTTACCATTACACGTCATATTGTTTCCAACCATATAACTAATACACTATTTTATATTACAATAAACATGTATATCTAAACAAATAAACATACAAATTACACATTTAAATTGTTATTATCTATGACTAATAGTAAATTTAAAAAATTGTGTTCAAACTTCGACATAGATTGCACGTTCTTGTAGATGAATTTTAATTATGTCATGTTATATTCTTTTCTGTTAAATTACATTTTTGTTTTCATTACATATCAGGCAATATTATAATATTTCTTGAACATCCAATGGATATCTATTAACCCGCTTAATTCAGTGAATATGGATATGAATGGATAAACTGAAATTAAATGGATACAGATATGGATGAACAAAAATTAAATAGATATGGATATGGATACGGCATCATCTGATCCATTGTCATCTCTATTTGTTGTTGATGCCTACATGATGTTGATGTTTGCATAGAGCTTAATGATTTATGCTACTATATTTTAGGTAGTTTCATTCACTCAATTTCGTGCTAATCCACCACATTCTCTCTCTTGCATGTAGATGTTTTTGCATGCTAGAGATGAGAGAAGATTGTAAGTTCTTGTATCATGTTAGACACACTCAAACTCTGTTGTCTGTACTAACGATGTTTATTTTATGACATTTAATGTTTTTGTAAAGTAACACCTATTGTGGTTAACATCATATATATTATGTTTTAATATATGAAATGATATACATATTTTTCAGACTTGATAATATCTGATATATGTGCTCTCAAATTAATAATTTGAACAACAAACTTTTCAAATGACACATTCCGTCTTGATAACAGTCAAACGTGAGACCATCTACTAGATGCGTCTATTAGGAACATGAAATTTTAAATGGTTCACATGGTGGATGAATTGGTCCACATATAATCACCCTGAATTCTTTCAAGAGACATCGAAATTATTTTCTTAACCTTATGGAGTGATGATCTTGTTATCAATTTTTCAAGAAACATAGAATATTTGCCTCACAAGGGAGCTTCTAGTCCATTAATGGATGTACATTTGTATTATCAATTATCCTTTTCATCATTATTATCCCAGGATGACCTAACCTCTCATACTATAATTTGAACACTTTAGGATCACAATATAATTTGTACATTTGTACTTCAGCTACATTTATATATGTATTATGTAATCCATACTGACGTCTAGGTAGTTTTTCAACTACATGGTTCTTGTCAGTGATATCCAACTATATTTAATTTTATGTTGTCACTGATTGATAATCATATCCATTATGATATATCAGAAAACTTAACAAATTTATGTTTGACTTGGGAGAATATAAGACATTATTTATTAGAAAATTTGTATCATTTGATAATATGAATAGTCGCATTTCTTGTTCCTTTTAGCAAGTCTGCAATACAAAGATCTTCACCTATTTAATTGATCTTGTATTCCAGCAGGATTCATATTAATAATTTAAATAAGAGAAGTAAAAAATGAGTAAATACTTCAATAAGATAATCAAAATATATTACATGCAAACAAGTTATAATCATAAATACATAAAAGATAACACATAATAAACATATATATGTTATAGTCTAAAATTATTTATTTAAGATTTCCAAATAACAATGTAGATATTTTAAAAGATTCGTATCACTTAAAACTGAAGTTAGCTCCGAGTTTACTTAATCAAGGTTATTCAAAAGATTCACTCTCATTTTCTTTTCTTTGTAGAGATAAATAAAATGTTGAGGTATTCAAGAAATACTAGTCCAATGATCCATATTAACAAATCATTATTAAGAATCTTCAGGATTCCTATAAGAGTATGTACTAGCATAGTCAATTTTATTTCTTCATAGTTCATCATTACTTCCTGATAATTAATATCTTATCTATCTTTGAGCTTTTTTAAAAATACTCTTGGATCTTTGATCTTAGAGTTTTCGAATCTATGGATCCGTCAATATGTTTGCGAAGAAAAATACATGTTATATTGTCCATGGTTAAGTATGTTCATAAACCAAAGAAGTTGGAATTAGAATCGGCTGACCTTGCCTTTATTAACAAATATGATCATGTTATTATGGCTAAAGTTAATAAGATTTTTGAATCTTTTTCAATTGTGCATCTATGTGTATTGCGGAAGGTTTCAACGATTTTGAAGTTCAATACGTTAGAGGATATTAGTTTTCGTTCCAATTTTCTTCACTTAAATGTATTGAGGGCATTTAAAGGTAACGTAAGTTTTATGTCTTTGTTTGCAACAAAATGAGATTTTGTTGTTGATGAGTGATATGGCTAAAATGGACGGTTTTGTCTATGAGGTGTCGTGAGATCACAAATCATCAATTCAAGCTACCAGAGGGAGGCTGTGGTTTTATAATTTATATTTAGCTGGGTTTCGTAGCTATATGTCACCTACTTGTCCTTCCTAAATAAGTAAGCAGCAAGTATAACTCAGGTTCATATTTTTGTACGTTTATCGATAATGTGGTATCAAAGTTTACCTGAAGTCAACCCTAATGACAAGTGGTGATCGATTGATTTATATTAAGTAAAACATAGAATATTTAAATAATAAAGGGATAGGTAGGCGATATTTTATACTGACGGAGAGTTGTTAACAAGGTTTCAGTTTCTAGAATGAACACTAAACCTCAATTTATCAGGTAATTAACCCAATCAATTTGTCACCGAGAGTTCAGGCTACCTGTAGTAACCCGAACTTTTCCATGATTATATATTAAATGAAATTGATATTTACATGATTAAATGTTTCCAACATGTTAAGCAATCAAACTTGTTAAGACTTGATTATTTGAAATGAGTTTCATGTAGACAATTGACCAACCAGTTTGCCTGATGATTCACGAACGTCATAACTTGTGATAATTATATAATCGTTTTATTTTTTTATGATGTAAGTTTTTATTTTATATATATATATATATAATAATAAATACAATTAAATCAAAGATGTACAAGTAAAACACTATTTGCTACAGTAAAACACTATTTGCTACAGTAAAATACTATTTGCTACAGTAAATTTTCGCTTTGCTACAGTAAAATACTATTTGCTGTAGTAAAATACTATTTGCTACAGTAAACACAATTTACTCTTATTCAATCCGTATTCGTACTCGTACAATACCCAGCCTCTAGACGTATATACCATTGGTATACACACTTCAGTTATCAGCTCTTAGTAGCCTTAATGAGTCACCTAAACATGTGGGAACCATCATTTGGCAACTAGCATTAAATATCTAATAAAAATACAAACTAATGGAACTTTATATTCAAGGGTAGGATCACGTTTTTCTTCACCAACCATAACACTTTCATTTTTCAACTTTCATGTATCAAACTTATCTCTCTCTTGTTCTCTCTTGATGTTCTAAGTGTTCTTCGTCACCATCATCAAAATCTAGCTCAATCTATCTCATAAATCCTAACCTAGATCAACTTACAAAACAACTACTCAAGAACACACCAAAAACACTTTCAAGTTTACTAGCTTACTTCTAATCTTGCAAATCCATTTCAAGTGATCATTTAATCTCAATAAATCTTTCTTATTTACAGTAAGATATCTTTCTAATTCAAGGTAATACTCATATTCAAACTTTGATTCAATTTCTATAACTATAACAATCTTATTTCGAGTGGAAATCTTACTTGAACTTGTTTTCGTGTCAAGATTCTGCTTCAAGAACTTTCAAGCCATCCAAGGATCCTTTGAAGCTAGATCTATATTTCTCATTTCCAATAGGATTACCTACTAAAATTAAGGTAGTAATGATGTTCATAACATCATTCGATTCATACATATAAAACCATCTTATTCGAAGATTTAAACTTGTAATCACTAGAACATAGTTTAGTTAATTCTAAACTTGTTCGCAAATAAAGTTAATCCCTCTAACTTGACTTTTAAAATCAACTAAACACATACTCTATATCTATATGATATGCTAACATAATGATTTAAAACCTAGAAACACGATGAACACCGTAAAACCGGACATACGCCGTCGTAGTGAAACCGGGGGGCTGTTTTGGGTTAGAAAAATAAAAACTATCTTAATCTTTGAATTGGAAGTTTGTTTTCTGGAAAAATGATATTTCATATGAACATGATACTATATCCAAAAATTATGGTTAAACTCAAAGTGGAAGTATATTTTTCAAAATGGTCATCAAGATGTCGTTCTTTCGACGGAAATGACTACCTCTTTAGTAAATGACTTGTAACCTGTATTTCCGACTATAAACTTATACTTTTTATGTTTAGTTTCATAAATTACAGTTCATTATGAAATCATAGCAACTTGAATCACTCAAAACGGATTTAAAACGAAGAAATTATGGGTAAAACAAAGTTGGAAAATTTTACTTGTTGTAGCTACTAAAATTTTACAACAAATCTACACTAATCATATCCTAGCTAACTTATATTGTATTATACATGTATTCTAACATATATTATGTAATCTTGGGATACCATAGACACGTATACAATGTTTTGACATATCATATCGACCCATCTATATATATTATTTGGAATAACCATAGACACTCTATATGCTGTAATGTTCGAGTTCGCTATACAGGGTTGAGGTTGATTCCAAAAATATATATACTTTGAGTTGTGATCTAGCCTGAGACGTGTATACACTGAGTCATGGATTGATTCAAGATAATATATATATTGATTTATTTCTGTACATCTAACTGTGGACAGCTAGTTGTAGGTTACTAACGGGGACTGCTAACTTAACAAACTTAAATCATAAAAATGTAATAAAAAATGTTGTGAATATATTTCAATCATACTTTTATATATATGTACACTTTTGTTATAGGTTCGTGACTCGACCAGTGGCCAAGTCTTATTTCCAACGAAGGAAAAATCCGTGAAAGTGAGTTATAGTCCCATTTTTAAAATCTAATATTTCTGGGATGAAAATACATGCAGTTTTATAAATGTTTTACGAAATAGACACAAGTAATCGAAACTACATTATATGATTGGATTATCTAAATCGAATATGCCCCTTTTAGCTTGGTAGCCTAAGAATTAGGGAACAGTACCCCTAATTGATGAGAATCCTAAAGATAGATCTATGGGCCTAACAAACCCCATCCGAGGTACGGTTGCTTTAGTACTTCAATTTTTATACAGACGAGAGGATTCTGTTATACAGACGAGAGGATTCTGTTTTGATGATATTCTATATGCATCTTGTTAATGTCGGTTACTAGGTGTTCATGATATGAATGATTTTACCTTAATGCAGACGAGAGGATTCTGCTTAAGGATTATGTTTATAAAATGAAATCTTGTGGTCTATTATTATTACAATTTGATATATATATAGATTAAACCTATAACTCACCAACATTTTGTTGACGTTTTAAGCATGTTTATTCTTAGGTGATTATTAAGAGCTTCTGCTGTTGCATGCTAAATTATGGACAAGAATTGGAGTCAGCAAGCTTGTATAATATTGTTTAAAAACTGCATTCAAAGACTTAAGTTATTGTGTAATATTATTGTAAACCATTATGTAATGGTCGAGTGAAAACGCTATATTTTAGATTATCAGTATTTGATAATCTTCATAATGTTTTAAACCTTTATCGATAAAATAAAGGTTATGGTTTGTTTTAAAAACGAATGAAGTCTTTGAAAAACGTCTCATATAGAGGTCAAAACCTCGCAACGAAACCAATTAATATGAAACGTTTATAATTAATATGAACGGGACATTTCAGTTGGTATCCGAGCGTTTGTCTTAGAGAACCAGAAATTTTCATTAGTGTGTCTTATCGAGTTCGTTAGGATGCATTAGTGAGTCTGGACTTCGACCGTGTTTACTTGAAAAACGATTGCTTAACATTTTTTTGTTGGAAACTATATATTGTTAACATGTAATTATTATGTGATATATTAATCTCTTAACGTGTTTGATATTGTGTGATAGATGTCTACCTCTAGTACAAATCCCATCGACTTACCTAATAATAATGAAGAGTCGAATATATATTGGGAAGATTCACAAATTCCCGAAGAGGAACCGGAAGAGGAGGAACAGGAAGAAGAGGAAACGGAAGAGGAGGAACCGGAAGAAGAGATTCCGGAGGGGGAAATATTAGGAACCACAGAACAATAGATAAATAAAAGAAAATCCTCAACTAATGGACCAAAGTTAATAATGGTCAATGGTGTTTCCGCCAAGGAAGCAAAATATTGGGAAAATTACCAATTTTCTGATGAATCGGATTCCGATGAGGATTCCGATGATGTTATAGAAATTACCTCGACCCAATTTGAAAAAGCAAAAGAAAATAATAAGGGAAGGGGCATCAAAATAGAGAAACCTGATTCCAACCCCGATGAATTTTATATGTATCGTCAACACCCGTATTTCTTAAGTTGTAACAATAACCCGGGAACCTCTAAGCCACCAGGTTTTTCTAAACCATTTGTGAAAACAACGTCTCGTATTGTGTAATATATGTATTATAGTGTGCTTGTATTTTCATGTTATATGTAAAAATTGCTTGTATTGTTTGTTAATTATCTTTTACGAATCTAATCCTCGTCTATTTATAGTATAAAAACACACAATGGACGTTAAGGATAGACAACCGAATATTTTAGAAGACCTACCCAGGGACATGATTGATGAAATCTTGTCTAAAGTCGGTCAGAATTCGTCGACACAATTATTTACGGCAAAATTAGTTTGTAGAACATTTGAAGAACGTTCCAGGCATGCCTTAGTTTATAAAAGGCTTTCATTTGAAAGATGGGGTATATCACATTGGGGACACCGTAAGTTACTCCGTGTTTTATTTAAAGCGTTAAATGCGGGGAACCCAAATGCAATTTTACGCTACGGGTTAAGAACCTATTTTGACTCAACATATCCCAACGTAGGACTTCGTGAGTTAGAAAGAGCTTCTTACATGCAACATAAAGAAGCATGTTATGCTTACGGGTTAGTTATGTTCGCTTCTCACCAAAGTGAGAAAAAGAACATCGGATTACAACTTTTAAATAAAACCTTCCCACAAGTGACAGATTCAGTAGTTGGGGTGAGAAACAAGGTTTTTAGATTATTACTGGGCTGATGGACATTATGAAACCCTCGTCCCTTTGACGACGTTACAACATGCTGTCTTGTCAACGGCTACAACGGTTATGTTCCACAAGACCAAGGATGGGAAGTAGTCTTAGTAAAACCAGAATGCATGACTTGTTTCTGGACTTATGAATTACATGTTTTTATTGCCTTTGCTGAACGACTTGCGTATGAACTAGGATTGTTGTCACAACTATTTTGTATCAAAGTTATTGTGTGCTATATTTTATGCTATATGTATAATAGTGGTATTGTAAGTTTTGTAAAATATTGTATAAAAGTTTGAACGCAAAATATTATTATAATCAGTTTTTCATATAGAATTGTAGTAGTTGAATTGTATGTTAGCTACTAAGTATGAACTTAACTGGTAGGTACTACCTGAATTAAAAATTATAAAACGCTAATATGAAGAAAAAGCTTTTATAAATAAGTTCATATTATGCTATGAAATACTATTGACTACTCTTAAAATTCTATATGATTAACTCAATTCTTTTGGCTATTTTTGAAGGAAATGGCACCGACTACTCGTCATAAATTGAATATGAGCGAGGAAGATTTCCTTGCATTCCTTACCGCAAACATAGCCGCAGTTCAGGCTGCGATGCAAAACAACAACAATAACTCTGGGTCTAGCAGTGGAGTTAACTCCACAGGAAACCATGTAGAATGCTCCTACAAGGCTTTCACTTCCTGTAAACCTCTAGAATTTGATGGAACTGAAGGACCAGTCAGACTGAAACGATGGACCGAGAAGTTCGAATCTGTGTTTGCTATAAGCAAATGTGCCGAAGAAGACAGGGTTAAGTACGCCACGCATACCTTCACAGGTACTGCGTTAACATGGTGAAACACCTACCTCGAACAGGTGGGACAAGATGATGCATACGCACTACCGTGGCCAGCATTCAAACACTTGATGAATGAGCAGTATCGTCCCAGAAACGAAGTCAATAAGCTCAAGACAGAGCTTAAAGAATTACGAGCGCAAGGATTCGATATTACCACATACGAACGACGATTCACAGAGTTGTGCTTGTTGTGTCCAAGAGTGTTCGAAGATGAAGAAGAGTGATAGTGCTCTAAATGAACATATATTTAGTATCAATATCCTTCCAATATGTAAAGCTTTTAGTTGCAATTGTTCTATTTTTATGTAATATTCGTTTAAATAAATAAGTGCAAAGACAAAAGAAGAAAACGACTATTTAAAGGCGCAAATGACCAAAAAGCTCAAATGTACAAGATACAATCCAAGTGGTTCAATTCATTGATAAGAAACGTCTCAAAATTACAAAAGTACAAGTTACGGAATACAAAGTACAAGATATTAAATTATACGAAAGGACGTTCGAAAATTCAGAACTGGGACCTGATCAAACTATCAACGCGCGACGCAATAGACCTAAAATTACAAGTCAACTATGCACATAAATATAATATAATATATAAATAATTCTTAAAATTATATATATATTATATATATTTATTAAAACCGTCGGCAAATTAAAAGACAAAAATATGTGAGCTGGATCTGGAGGCCATGCGATCGCATGGGAAATAGGCATAAAACCCATGCGATCGCATGGGTTACTGTAGCAGGCCAACATTCTATAAAAAGACAGTTTGCTCGAGAGTTTTAGGCACCATATTTTCTTTCTTACTCTGTAACATAAATATATATATATATTTATAATTTTAATTTTAATTTAAGTTTAATAATAATGGGGTTATTGTAAGAAATGTTTTACGAGTTTTAAGTCGGAACTCTGTCCGGGTAACGCTACGCGATAAATAATCACGGTAAGCTATGTTTTTCCTTTTTAAATTAATGTCTCGTAACTAAGTTATTATTATGCTTATTTGAGCCGAATTAATCGTGATGTTAGACTAAATATTAAGATTGGGTTATTAAATTTTGTACCATAATTAGGGTATGGTCAAAAGACCGACACTTGTTTTAATTGGACCATGGACTATTAATAGATAAGGGGTATTGTCTAATTGAGCGACAATTCATTGGAACCTGTCGAACCTATCTTCAAATTAGTTAATCTAATAATTATTAAAATGATTATGTATGTCCTATTTAGTGACGTTTATACGACATCTTTTACGATCATTTAATTAATTATTCGGGTTGGGTAATTGATTATTCATTCTGATCAAGTGGGTAAATTAATATTCATATCTCATTAAAACAGGGGTGGATTACATACAAGGATAATTGGTGTAATTGTTAACAAAGTATTAAAACCTTGGATTACGCGCAGTCGATAACCTGGTGTAATCATTAAACAAAGTATTAAACCTTGTTACAGTTCGAATCCCTAATTAATTGGAATATTTGACTTCGGGAATAAGGTTAATTTGACGAGCATTTTATAATTATGACCGATGAACTATTATGGACGAAAACCAGATAGGTTTCAAATAAATCCAGGACAAAGGACAATTAACCCAAAGTAATAAATTAAAATCAAAAAGTCAAACATCATGGTTACGGAAGTTTAAATAAGCATAATTGTTCTATTTTATATCTCATCGTATTTTTATTTACTGTTATTTTATTTACTGTCATTTTATTTACTCGCAATTTTATTTAACGACATTTAAATATTGTTATTTATTTTACGCACTTTAATTATCGTCATTTATCTTTACGTTTAAAATATAAAATCTACAAACCAGTCATTAAACGGTAAAACCCCCTTTTATAATAATAATATTACTATATATAATTATATATTTTATATAAATATAGTCGCTTAAAAATATAGTACGTAATCACCAGCTCCATGTGGAACGAACCGGACTTACTAAAAACTACACTACTCTACGATTAGGTACACTGCCTATAGTGTTGTAGCAAGGTTTAGGTATACCCATCCGTTAAATTAATAAAACTTGTGTAATATTTCGTCGTATTTCGTAGTAAAATATAATAGTATTTCGTACCCTACTCGCAACACATCAAGTTTTTGGCGCCGCTGCCGGGGACTCGGCGAAACGCTATATTTTTACGCTATATTTTAGTAAAACTATATTTTTGTAAAAATATATTATTTTTGTAAAAATATATTATTTTTGTAAAAATATATTATTTCTTATTTCATAAAAAAAAGAGAGAGAAAACTGAAATCAAATAATTAATTAATAGAAATTTGGGCCGAGCCGATTAAAAGCCCAAAATATTGCTGGACTCCTTGTTCATGCGACCGCATTGTAGTGACCCGAACTTTTCCATGTTTATATATATTAATTGAGATTGATATTTACATGATTAAATGTTTCCAACATGTTAAGCAATCAAACTTGTTAAGACTTGATTAATTGAAATATGTTTCATATAGACAATTGACCACCCAAGCTGACCGGCGATTCACGAACGTTAAAACTTGTAAAAATGACATGACGATATATATATGGATATACATATGGTTAACATGAGATTATGATAAGTAAGTATCTCCATAAGTATATTAACAATGAGTTATATACATATAAACAAGACTACTAACTTAAGGATTTCGAAACGAGACATATATGTAACGATTATCGTTGTAACGACATTTAAATGTATATATATCATATTAAGATATATTAATATATCATAATATCATGATAATATAATAATTTAACATCTCATTAGATATAATAAACAATGGGTTAACAACATTAATTGAGATCGTTAACTTAAAGGTTTCAAAACAACACTTACATGTAACGACTAACGATGACTTAACGACTCAGTTAAAATGTATATACATGTAGTGTATTTAGATGTATTAAAATACTTTTGGAAGACTTCAAGACATATATCAAAACATTCATACTTAACGAAAATGGTTACAGTTACTTTCCCATTCTTTTCTTTCATCAAGAATTCTAGTCGTATTTTTACCCGTATTATACACAGCTTCAAAACGTACTTACTATGGGTATATACCAATAGGAACTAGCATGGGATTCTACTCTTGATTATGTCATGTATGACTAATCAATTTTAACTTCTACCATGAGCTAGTCAACTAACTAGAACTCCTTTTAACCCCACTCACCACTCACCAATTACCACTCATCATTCACTCCATTTCACTTCTAATTCTCTTTCTAATTCTCTCTCAACACACCCACACTATTATGAACGTATTTTTCCAGTAGTTAATCATCATCTTCATCAAAAATAACTTCAAGAATCAAGCTATAATCATCATAGGAAGAACACTTCAAGAACACTTCAAAAATCCCTTCAAGTTTACTAATTTACTTCCAAGCTTTCTAATCCATTCCAAGTAATCATCTAAGATCAAGAAACCTTTGTTATATACAGTAGGTTATCTTTGTTATTCAAGGTAATATTCATATTCAAACTTTGATTCAATTTCTATAACTATAAACTATCTTAATTCGAGTAAAAATCTTACTTGAACTTGTTTTTGTGTCATGATCCTACTTCAAGAACTTTCAAGCCATCCAAGATCCTTTGAAGCTAGATCATTTCTTATCACTTCCAGTAGGTTTACCTACTAAACTTGAGGTAGTAATGATGTTCATAACATCATTTGATTCATATATATAAAACTATCTTATTCGAAGGTTTAAACTCGTAATCACTAGAACATAGTTTAGTTAATTCTAAACTTGTTCGCAAACAAAGGTTAATCTTTCTAACTTGACTTTTAAAATTAACTAAACACATGTTCTATATCTATATGATATGCTAACTTAATGATTTAAAACCTGGAAACACGAAAAACACCGTAAAACCGGATTTACGCCGTCATAGCAACACCGCGGGCTGTTTTGGGTTAGTTAATTAAAAACTATGATAAACTTTGATTTAAAAGTTGTTATTCTAAGAAAATGATTTTTATTATGAACATGAAACTATATCCAAAAATTATGGTTAAACTCAAAGTGGAAGTATGTTTTCTAAAATGGTCATCTAGACGTCGTTCTTTCGACTGAAATGACTACCTTTACAAAAATGACTTGTAACTTATTTTTCCGACTATAAACCTATACTATTTCTGTTTAGATTCATAAAATAGAGTTCAATATGAAACCATAGCAATTTGATTCACTCAAAACGGATTTAAAATGAAGAAGTTATGGGTAAAACAAGATTGGATAATTTTTCTCATTTTAGCTACGTGAAAATTGGTAACAAATCTATTCCAACCATAACTTAATCAACTTGTATTGTATATTATGTAATCTTGAGATACCATAGACACGTATACAATGTTTCGACCTATCATGTCGACACATCTATATATATTTCGGAACAACCATAGACACTCTATATGTGAATGTTGGAGTTAGCTATACAGGGTTGAGGTTGATTCCAAAATATATATAGTTTGAGTTGTGATCAATACTGAGATACGTATACACTGGGTCGTGGATTGATTCAAGATAATATTTATCGATTTATTTCTGTACATCTAACTGTGGACAACTAGTTGTAGGTTACTAACGAGGACAGCTGACTTAATAAACTTAAAACATCAAAATATATTAAAAGTGTTATAAATGTATTTTGAACATACTTTGATATATATGTATATATTGTTATAGGTTCGTGAATCAACCAGTGGCCAAGTCTTACTTCCCGACGAAGTAAAAATCTGTGAAAGTGAGTTATAGTCCCACTTTTAAAATCTAATATTTTTGGGATGAGAATACATGCAGGTTTTATAAATGATTTACAAAATAGACACAAGTACGTGAAACTACATTCTATGGTTGAATTATCGAAATCGAATATACCCCTTTTTATTAAGTCTGGTAATCTAAGAATTTGGGAACAGACACCCTAATTGACGCGAATCCTAAAGATAGATCTATTGGGCCTAACAAACCCCATCCAAAGTACCGGATGCTTTAGTACTTCGAAATTTATATCATATCCGAAGGGTGTCCCGGAATGATGGGGATATTCTTAAATATGCATCTTGTTAATGTCGGTTACCAGGTGTTCACCATATGAATGATTTTTATCTCTATGTATGGGATGTGTATTGAAATATGAAATCTTGTGGTCTATTATTATGATTTGATATATATAGGTTAAACCTATAACTCACCAACATTTTTGTTAACGTTTTAAGCATGTTTATTCTCAGGTGATTATTAAGAGCTTCCGCTGTGGCATACTTAAATAAGGACGAGATTTGGAGACCATGTTTGTATGATATTGTGTAAAAACTGCATTCAAGAAACTTATTTTGTTGTAACATATTTGTATTGTAAACCATTATGTAATGGTCGTGTGTAAACAGGATATTTTAGATTATCATTATTTGATTATCTACGTAAAGCTTTTTAAACCTTTATTGATGAAATAAAGGTTATGGTTTGTTTTAAAATGAATGCAGTCTTTGAAAAACGTCTCATATAGAGGTCAAAACCTCGCAACGAAATCAATTAATATGGAACGTTTTTAATCAATAAGAACGGGACATTTCAGTTGGTATCCGAGCGTTGGTCTTAGAGAACCAGAATTTTGCATTAGTGTGTCTTATCGAGTTTGTTAGGATGCATTAGTGAGTCTGGACTTCGACCGTGTTTACTTGAAAAATGATTGGTTAACAAATTTTGTTGGAAACTATATATTTTTAATATGTGAATACTATGTGATATATTAATCTCTTAACGCGTTTGATATTATGTGATAGATGTCTACCTCTAGAACAAGTCCCATTGACTCACCTAATAATAATGAAGAGTCAAATGTAAATTGGAATGATTCGTGGAATGATTCACAAGTTCCCGAAGAGGAACCGGAAGAAGAGTCGGAACCAGAAGAAGAATCGGAACCGGAAGAAGAATCGGAACCGGATGAAGAAATAGAACCGGTGGGGGAAATAATAAAACGGTTAAGTAAAAGAAAATCCTCAACCAACCGACCAAGGTTAATTATGGTCAATGGTGTTTCCGCTAAGGAAGCAAAATATTGGGAGGATTACCAATTCTCCGATGAATCGGATTCTGACGAGAATTCCGATGATGTTATAGAAATTACCCCAACTGAATTTAAAAAGGCAAAAGAAAATAATAAGGGAAAGGGCATAAAAATAGAGAAATCTAATTCCAACCCCGATGAACTTTATATGTATCGTCAACCCCCGAAGTCCTTAAGTTGTAACAATGACCCGGGAACCTCTAAACCACCAGGTTTTTCTAAACCAATGTGGAAAATTACGGCTCGTATTAGGGGAACATCATATATCCCTAGAAACTTGACAAAACGAACCAAAACCGAAGAAGAAGAAACAAGCGAGTCGGAATAAGATAGTTGTATTCGTGTGGTGTAATATATGTAATATAGTGTGCTTATGCTTTATGATATATGTAAAAATTGCTTGTATTAATAAGTATTTTTTTTTATGAATCTAACTCTTGTCTATTGTACAGTATAAAAACACAAAATGAATAGACAACCCAATATTTTAAGAGACCTACCCGGAGACATGATTGATGAAATCTTGTCTAGAGTCGGTCAGAATTCTTCGGCACAACTATTTAAGGCGAGATCAGTTTGTAAGACATTCGAAGAACGTTCCAAGAATGCCTTGGTTTATAAAAGGCTTTCGTTCGAAAGATGGGGGATATCACATTGGGAAATCCATAAGTTACGATGTGTTTACTTTGACGCATATATTGCGGGGAACCCAAATGCTATTTTACGCAATGGGTTAAGAAATTATTTTGACTCAATATATCCGAATATTGGACTTCGTAATTTAGAAAAAGCGGCTAACATGCAACATAAAGAAGCATGTTTTGCTTACGGATTAGTAATGTTCGCTTCTCACCAAAGTGAGAACAAGAACATCGGCCTACAACTATTAAACAAAACGTTCCCACAAGTGACGGAGTCGGTAATTGGGGTAAGAAATGAGGTTTTTAGATTGTTACGGGACTGTTGGACATTACGTAACCCTCGTCCCTTTGACGACGTTACAACACGCTGTCTTATCAACGGCCATAACGGTTATGTTCCACAAGACCAAGGATGGGAAGTAGTCCTAGTAAAACCAGAATGCATGACTTGTTTCTGGACGTATGAATTACGTGTCTTTATTGCCTTTGCTGAACGACTTGTGTATTAGCTAGAATTATCTTCACAACTATCTTGTATCAAAGTTATTGTGTGCTATATTTCATGCTTTATGTAAAATAAGCGGTATTGTAAGTTTGTAAAATATTGTATAAAAGTTTGAACGCGAAATATTATTATAATTAGTTTTTCATATAGAATTGTAGTAGTTGAATTGTATAATAGCTACTAAGTATGAACTTAACGGGTAGGTGCTACCCGAATTTAAATTTATAAAACGCTAATATGAAGAAAAAGCTTTTATAAATGAGTTCATATTATGCTACGAAATACTATTATCTACTCTTAATATTCTGTATGATTAACTTGTTCCATTTGACTATTTTGAAGGAAATGGCACCGACTACTCGACACACTGTAAATATGAATGAAGAGGAATTCCGTACTTTTCTAGCTTCAAACATAGCTGCAGTACAGGCTGCGCTACATACCAACAATAACCTTGGATCTAGCAGTACAGGAAATCGTGTAGGATGCACCTACAAAGAATTCACTGCCTGCAAACCTTTAGAATTTGATGGAACCGAAGGACCGATCGGATTGAAACGGTGGACCGAGAAGGTCGAATCGGTGTTTGCCATAAGTAAGTGTACTGAAGAGGACAAAGTAAAGTACGCTACGCATACCTTCACAGGTTCTGCGTTAACATGGTGGAATACCTATCTAGAGCAAGTGGGACAAGACGATGCGTACGCACTACCGTGGTCAGCATTCAAGCACTTGATGAACGAGAAGTACCGTCCCAGAACCGAGGTCAATAAGCTCAAGACAGAACTTAGAGGGTTACGAACCCAAGGATTTGATATTACCACGTACGAAAGACGATTCACAGAATTGTGCCTATTGTGTCCGGGAGCATTCGAAGATGAGGAAGAGAAGATCGACGCGTTTGTGAAAGGATTACCGGAAAGAATCCAAGAAGATATAAGTTCACACGAGCCCGCCTCCATACAACAGGCATGTAGAATGGCTCACAAACTAGTGAACCAGATTGAAGAAAGAATTAAAAAACAGACTGCTGAAGAGACCAATGTGAAGCAAGTCAAAAGAAAGTGGGAGGAAAACGGTGATAAGAATCACCAATACAACAACAACAGCAATTACAACAATAATCGCAACAATTATCCTAGCAATCGCAACATCAATCGCAACTACAACAAACGGCCCAACAACAACAACAACAACAACAACAGCAACTACAACAATCATCCCAACAATAATAATAACCGCAACAACAACAACAATCAGAAGCAGCTATGCCAAAGGTGTGAAAAGTATCACTCGGGGTTCTGCACCAAATTTTGCAACAAGTGTAAAAGAAATGGTCATAGCGCGGCGAAGTGTGAGGTCTACGGACCAGGGGTTAATAGAACGAAAGGAACAAATGGTGTCGGAACGAGTAATGGCAGAGCAAGTAGTGTCGGAGCAAGTTATGCCAATGTAGTTTGTTATAAATGTGGAAAGCCGGGCCACATTATTAGAAATTGCCCAAACCAGGAGAACACGAATGGACAAGGCCGCGGAAGAGTTTTCAATATTAATGCGGCAGAGGCACAGGAAGACCCGGAGCTTGTTACGGGTACGTTTCTTATTGACAATAAATCTGCTTACGTTTTATTTGATTCGGGTGCGGATAGAAGCTATATGAGTAGAGATTTTTGTGCTAAATTAAGTTGTCCATTGACGCCTTTGGATAGTAAATTTTTACTCGAATTAGCAAATGGTAAATTAATTTCAGCAGATAATATATGTCGGAATCGAGAAATTAAACTGGTTAGCGAAACATTTAAGATTGATTTGATACCAGTAGAGTTAGGGAGTTTTGATGTGATAATCGGTATGGACTGGTTGAAAGAAGTGAAAGCAGAGATCGTTTGTTACAAAAATGCAATTTGCATTATACGAGAAAAAGGAAAACCCTTAATGGTGTACGGAGAAAAGGGCAACACGAAGCTACATCTTATTAGTAATTTGAAGGCACAAAAACTAATAAGAAAAGGTTGCTATGCTGTTCTAGCACACGTCGAGAAAGTACAAACTGAAGAAAAGAGCATCAATGATGTTCCCATTGCAAAAGAATTTCCCGATGTATTTCCGAAAGAATTACCGGGATTACCCCCACATCGATCCGTTGAATTTCAAATAGATCTTGTACCAGGAGCTGCACCAATAGCTCGTGCTCCTTACAGACTCGCACCCAGCCAGATGAAAGAACTGCAAAGCCAATTACAAGAACTTTTAGAGCATGGTTTCATTCGACCAAGCACATCACCGTGGGGAGCTCCTGTTTTGTTTGTCAAGAAGAAAGATGGTACATTCAGGTTGTGTATCGACTACCGAGAGTTGAACAAACTTACCATCAAGAACCGCTACCCACTACCGAGAATCGACGACTTATTTGATCAACTACAAGGCTCGTCTGTTTATTCAAAGATTGACTTACGTTCCGGGTATCATCAAATGCGGGTGAAAGAAGATGATATTCCAAAGACTGCTTTCAGAACACGTTACGGTCATTACGAGTTTATGGTCATGCCGTTTGGTTTAACTAATGCACCAGCTGTGTTCATGGACCTTATGAACTGAGTGTGTGGACCATACCTTGACAAGTTTGTCATTGTTTTCATTGATGACATACTTATTTACTCAAAGAATGACCAAGAACACGGTGAACATTTGAGAAAGGTGTTAGAAGTATTGAGGAAGGAAGAATTGTACGCTAAGTTTTCAAAGTGTGCATTTTGGTTGGAAGAAGTTCAATTCCTCGGTCACATAGTGAACAAAGAAGGTATTAAGGTGGATCCGGCAAAGATAGAAACTGTTGAAAAGTGGGAAACCCCGAAAACTCCGAAACACATACGCCAGTTTTTGGGACTAGCTGGTTACTACAGAAGGTTCATCCAAGACTTTTCCAGAATAGCAAAACCCTTGACTGCATTAACGCATAAATGGAAGAAATTTGAATGGAATGATGAACAAGAGAAAGCGTTTCAGTTATTGAAGAAAAAGCTAACTACGGCACCTATATTGTCATTGCCTGAAGGGAATGATGATTTTGTGATTTATTGTGATGCATCAAAGCAAGGTCTCGGTTGTGTATTAATGCAACGAACGAAGGTGATTGCTTATGCATCTAGACAATTGAAGATTCACGAACAAAATTATACGACGCATGATTTGGAATTAGACGCGGTTGTTTTTGCATTAAAGACTTGGAGGCACTACTTATATGGGGTCAAAAGTATTATATATACCGACCACAAAAGTCTTCAACACATATTTAATCAGAAACAACTGAATATGAGGCAGCGTAGGTGGATTGAATTATTGAATGATTACGACTTTAAGATTCGTTACCACCCGGGGAAGGCAAATGTGGTAGCCGATGCCTTGAGCAGGAAGGACAGAGAACCCATTCGAGTAAAATCTATGAATATAATGATTCATAATAACCTTACTACTCAAATAAAGGAGGCGCAACAAGGAGTTTTAAAAGAGGGAAATTTAAAGGATGAAATACCCAAAGGATCGGAGAAGCATCTTAATATTCGGGAAGACGGAACATGGTATAGGGCTGAAAGGATTTGGGTACCAAAATTTGGAGATATGAGAGAAATGGTACTTAGAGAAGCTCATAAAACCAGATACTCAATACATCCTGGAACGGGGAAGATGTACAAGGATCTCAAGAAACATTTTTGGTGGCCGGGTATGAAAGCCGATGTTGCTAAATACGTAGGAGAATGTTTGACGTGTTCTAAGGTCAAAGCTGAGCATCAGAAACCATCAGGTCTACTTCAACAACCCGAAATCCCAGAATGGAAATGGGAAAACATTACCATGGATTTCATCACTAAATTGCCAAGGACTGCAAGTGGTTTTGATACTATTTGGGTAATAGTTGATCATCTCACCAAATCAGCACACTTCCTGCCAATAAGAGAAGATGACAAGATGGAGAAGTTAGCACGACTGTATTTGAAGGAAGTCGTCTCCAGACATGGAATACCAATCTCTATTATCTCTGATAGGGATGGCAGATTTATTTCAAGATTCTGGCAGACATTACAGCAAGCATTAGGAACTCGTCTAGACATGAGTACTGCCTATCATCCACAAACTGATGGGCAGAGTGAAAGGACGATACAAACGCTTGAAGACATGCTACGAGCATGTGTTATTGATTTCGGAAACAGTTGGGATAGACATCTACCGTTAGCAGAATTTTCCTACAACAACAGCTACCATTCAAGCATTGAGATGGCGCCATTTGAAGCACTTTATGGTAGAAAGTGCAGGTCTCCGATTTGTTGGAGTGAAGTGGGGGATAGACAGATTACGGGTCCGGAGATTATACAAGAAACTACCGAGAAGATCATCCAAATTCAACAACGGTTGAAAACCGCCCAAAGTCGACAAAAGAGCTACGCTGACATTAAAAGAAAAGATATAGAATTTGAAATTGGAGAGATGGTCATGCTTAAAGTTGCACCTTGGAAAGGCGTTGTTCGATTTGGTAAACGAGGGAAATTAAATCCAAGGTATATTGGACCATTCAAGATTATTGATCGTGTCGGACCAGTAGCTTACCGACTTGAGTTACCTCAACAACTCGCGGCTGTGCATAACACTTTCCACGTCTCGAATTTGAAGAAATGTTTTGATAAAGAAGATCTCACTATTCCGTTAGATGAAATCCAAATCAACAAAAAACTCCAATTCATCGAAGAACCCGTCGAAATAATGGATCGTGAGGTTAAAAGACTTAAGCAAAACAAGATACCAATTGTTAAGGTTCGATGGAATGCTCGTAGAGGACCCGAGTTCACCTGGGAGCTTGAAGATCAGATGAAGAAGAAATACCCGCATCTATTTCCAGAAGATTCGTCAACACCTTCAACAGCTTAAAATTTCGGGACGAAATTTATTTAACGGGTAGGTACTGTAGTGACCCGAACTTTTCCATGTTTATATATATTAATTGAGATTGATATTTACATGATTAAATGTTTCCAACATGTTAAGCAATCAAACTTGTTAAGACTTGATTAATTGAAATATGATTCATATAGACAATTGACCACCCAAGTTGACCGGCGATTCACGAACGTTAAAACTTGTAAAAACGACATGACGATATATATATGGATATACATATGGTTAACATGAGATTATGATAAGTAAGTATCTCCATAAGTATATTAACAATGAGTTATATACATATAAACAAGACTACTAACTTAAGGATTTCGAAACGAGACATATATGTAACGATTATCGTTGTAACGACATTTAAATGTATATATATCATATTAAGATATATTAATATATCATAATATCATGATAATATAATAATTTAACATCTCATTAGATATAATAAACAATGGGTTAACAACATTAATTGAGATCGTTAACTTAAAGGTTTCAAAACAACACTTACATGTAACGACTAACGATGACTTAACGACTCAGTTAAAATGTATATACATGTAGTGTATTTAGATGTATTAAAATACTTTTGGAAGACTTCAAGACATATATCAAAACATTCATACTTAACGAAAATGGTTACAGTTACTTTCCCATTCTTTTCTTTCATCAAGAATTCTAGTCGTATTTTTACCCGTATTATACACAGCTTCAAAACGTACTTACTATGGGTATATACCAATAGGAACTAGCATGGGATTCCACTCTTGATTATGTCATGTATGACTAATCAATTTTAACTTCTACCATGAGCTAGTCAACTAACTAGAACTCCTTTTAACCCCACTCACCACTCACCAATTACCACTCATCATTCACTCCATTTCACTTCCAATTCTCTTTCTAATTCTCTCTCAACACACCCACACTATTATGAACGTATTTTTCCAGTAGTTAATCATCATCTTCATCAAAAATCACTTCAAGAATCAAGCTATAATCATCATAGGAAGAACACTTCAAAAATCCCTTCAAGTTTACTAATTTACTTCCAAGCTTTCTAATCCATTCCAAGTAATCATCTAAGATCAAGAAACCTTTGTTATATACAGTAGGTTATCTTTGTTATTCAAGGTAATATTCATATTCAAACTTTGATTCAATTTCTATAACTATAAACTATCTTAATTCGAGTAAAAATCTTACTTGAACTTGTTTTTGTGTCATGATCCTACTTCAAGAACTTTCAAGCCATCCAAGATCCTTTGAAGCTAGATCATTTCTTATCACTTCCAGTAGGTTTAGCTACTAAACTTGAGGTAGTAATGATGTTCATAACATCATTTGATTCATATATATAAAACTATCTTATTCGAAGGTTTAAACTCGTAATCACTAGAACATAGTTTAGTTAATTCTAAACTTGTTCGCAAACAAAAGTTAATCCTTCTAACTTGAATTTTAAAATTAACTAAACACATGTTCTATATCTATATGATATGCTAACTTAATGATTTAAAACCTGGAAACACGAAAAACACCGTAAAACCGGATTTACGCCGTCGTAGCAACACCGCGGGCTGTTTTGGGTTAGTTAATTAAAAACTATGATAAACTTTGATTTAAAAGTTGTTATTCTGAGAAAATGATTTTTATTATGAACATGAAACTATATCCAAAAATTATGGTTAAACTCAAAGTGGAAGTATGTTTTCTAAAATGGTCATCTAGACGTCGTTCTTTCGACTGAAATGACTACCTTTACAAAAACGACTTGTAACTTATTTTTCCGACTATAAACCTATACTTTTCTGTTTAGATTCATAAAATAAAGTTCAATATGAAACCATAGCAATTTGATTCACTCAAAACGGATTTAAAATGAAGAAGTTATGGGTAAAACAAGATTGGATAATTTTTCTCATTTTAGCTACGTGAAAATTGGTAACAAATCTATTCCAACCATAACTTAATCAACTTGTATTGTATATTATGTAATCTTGAGATACCATAGACACGTATACAATGTTTCGACCTATCATGTCGACACATCTATATATATTTCGGAACAACCATAGACACTCTATATGTGAATGTTGGAGTTAGCTATACAGGGTTGAGGTTGATTCCAAAATATATATAGTTTGAGTTGTGATCAATACTGAGATACGTATACACTGGGTCGTGGATTGATTCAAGATAATATTTATCGATTTATTTCTGTACATCTAACTGTGAATAACTAGTTGTAGGTTACTAACGAGGACAGCTGACTTAATAAACTTAAAACATCAAAATATATTAAAAGTGTTATAAATGTATTTTGAACATACTTTGATATATATGTATATATTGTTATAGGTTCGTGAATCAACCAGTGGCCAAGTCTTACTTCCCGACGAAGTAAAAATCTGTGAAAGTGAGTTATAGTCCCACTTTTAAAATCTAATATTTTTGGGATGAGAATACATGCAGGTTTTATAAATGATTTACAAAATAGACACAAGTACGTGAAACTACATTCTATGGTTGAATTATCGAAATCGAATATACCCCTTTTTATTAAGTCTGGTAATCTAAGAATTTGGGAACAGACACCCTAATTGACGCGAATCCTAAAGATAGATCTATTGGGCCTAACAAACCCCATCCAAAGTACCGGATGCTTTAGTACTTCGAAATTTATATCATATCCGAAGGGTGTCCCGGAATGATGGGGATATTCTTAAATATGCATCTTGTTAATGTCGGTTACCAGGTGTTCACCATATGAATGATTTTTATCTCTATGTATGGGATGTGTATTGAAATATGAAATCTTGTGGTCTATTATTATGATTTGATATATATAGGTTAAACCTATAACTCACCAACATTTTTGTTGACGTTTTAAGCATGTTTATTCTCAGGTGATTATTAAGAGCTTCCGCTGTCGCATACTTAAATAAGGACGAGATTTGGAGTCCATGTTTGTATGATATTGTGTAAAAACTGCATTCAAGAAACATATTTTGTTGTAACATATTTGTATTGTAAACCATTATGTAATGGTCGTGTGTAAACAGGATATTTTAGATTATCATTATTTGATAATCTACGTAAAGCTTTTTAAACCTTTATTGATGAAATAAAGGTTATGGTTTGTTTTAAAATGAATGCAGTCTTTGAAAAACGTCTCATATAGAGGTCAAAACCTCGCAACGAAATCAATTAATATGGAACGTTTTTAATCAATAAGAACGGGACATTTCACGCATGATATCATAACTATATCCCCATGCGATCGCATAAGCCTGTCTGACAGGTCTGAAACCTTAGCTGTACGAATTAGGGTTACGTTTAAATAATAATAATTATTAATTAATTATAATTAGGGTTTTTAATTTAATAATATTTAGTTTTAGTTGTATTTAATTTGTAATATTTAGTTTAATTTAGTTTTATTAATTATAAATTGATACTTTTATAAAATAAATAATATAAAAATAATATTTTTATAAAATTGTATTTTTATAACTTTAAGCGTATTTTATATTTTGTATCTTTTTATTTGTTTTAGCGTAATATTTGTATTTTTTCACTCGTATTTAGTTCTAAGTTATAGTTTTTGCCATAGTTATTTTTATTTCTAGATTTTTAGGCTTTGCCGTAAAATCCCTTAAGTGTTTTTTTTTTCTTTAAACTATGATTTAGGTGCTTTAGAATTTTGTGAGGCCATTTTAGGTTTTTAGTACCTTTTTAAGTTATTGCCATTTAAGACATAGTATTTCTTTTAAGCTTTAATATTTTTAGACGCAACCTTTATTTTTTAGTTTTTAGTTTTTTTTTTACGTTTCGACGCGCTACTTTCTTATTTTTATTTTTCGACGCCTATTATTTTTCGACCTTTTATTTTTCGACGTTTTTCGACGCGCTCTTTTTCCTTATTATTTTTCGACGCTCTAGTTTTTAGGATATAGAATTTTCTATTTCTTCTCTAAAATTTCTTTAAACTTTAACGAAAAATTATTTTAAGTGGTTAAATTGATAGACATCCAAATTTTCTGCTTCGTAGTAATAGTTGGATTTGTTAGTGGCTGAGTTGTGAGCTTCCGATTTAAAGGGTTCTGGCTCCCTGTTGCATCTATTGGCTATTCGAAACGTGGGCAAAAGCAGAAAAGTCTATTATTTTGATAACTTATATAATTTTTATTTTTGTAACTAATAGGATATTCAGTGAATGCACCGAGCAAAACGTTCACCACCTTTCATACGTTCATCACCTGTAACTCGATCAAGACATCTAGCCAATATTGTCGCCGTTGATTTTTCTTTAGAATCATCATCAAGTCGACCAAGTACTCAAATTCAAATATCCGATAATCCATTTTTTGAACCAGACCTCATAATTGAGAACCCGGAGGATATTCAAGGACAATTCCAAGATCCTGAAACACTAATCATTCCTCCTGAATCACAAATCACTAATCCAGAGATTGTCCAGGAAGAAACCATTAAGTCAGAATCCTCTAGTGATTTAGATTCAACAACTTCAATCATGGAAAATCTGGAACCTCTAAGTATGGAAGACCGAATGAGAGCTAAACGCACTGGCCAAGGTCACACCATTATTAAGCCAGATGTTAGTGCGCCAGATTATGAAATCAAAGGACAAATCCTACACATGGTAACTAATCAATGCCAATATAGTGGTATGCCAAAAGAAGATCCAAACGAACATCTTCGAACCTTTAATAGGATTTGTACTCTATTCAAAATCAGAGAAGTTGAGGATGAACAGATCTATCTCATGTTATTTCCCTGAACTTTAAAGGGAGAAGCCAAATATTGGTTAGAATCGTTACCTGAAGGGGCGATTGATACATGGGATGTCTTAGTTGAAAATTTTCTTAAACAATTCTTTCCGGCATCTAAAGCCGTGAGACTTCAAAGAGAAATAGTTACGTTCACACAAAAGCCAAATGAAACTCTATATGAGGCGTGGACAAGATTTGGAAAGTTGTTAAGAGGATGTCCTCAACACGGTTTAGATACTTATCAAATAGTAAAAATATTCTACCAAGGATGCGACATTGCTACACGAAAAGACATCGACATAACAGCTGGTGGTTCTATTATGAAGAAAATCGCAACCGAAGCTCACAAAATTATTGATAACACTGCCTCCCACTGACATGAGTGGCACCAAGAAAAAGATATTTTTCGTTCATCTAAAGTGGCTAGAGCCGATTCTAGCCATGACTTTGATTCTGTTTCCGCAAAAATAGATGCTTTCGAGAGACGAATGGAAAAGATGACTAAAGATATTCACGCAGTACGAATCAGTTGTGATCAATGCGGTGGACCACACTTAACGAAAGATTGTCACATTGAACAAACGATGGAACAACGAGAGAATGTTTCCTACATAAACCAAAGGCCGGGAAATAATTATCAAAATAATTATCAACCGCCAAGGCCAAACTTTAATCGAAATCAAAACATTCTTTACAATCCAAATGGACCCAATAATAACTCATACAACCAACAAGGTCCGAATTACCAACCAACTAAAAACAACACTTTCAATTAACAAAGACCTGGTTTGTATAAACCACCACAACAAACCGAAGAGAAAAAGTCAAATCTGGAAGAAGTGGTATTTAAGCTAGTTGAATCTCAAACACAATTTATTGAAACTCAAACCCAAACGAATGAAAGGTTTGATCAGTCATTTAGAACTCAACAAGATTCCATTTTGAATCTAGAAAAACACGTAGGTACTCTTGCTAGCATGATGAGTGAGAGGGAACAAGGAAAGCTACCGAGTAATACTGAAGTAAATCCTCGGAATGAGAATGCTAATATGGTTTCAACGAATTCTGAAAAACCAGCATCAGAAGATGGGAAGGTTTTTGATGTGAGTAACAATGAAGAAGTTACAACACCACCACCACCCGAGTATGTAAAGCCAGTGGTGGCACCATACAGACCACCCATCCCGTTTTCAAGAAAAGGAGTTGAGTATGAGCAAGTAATAGGTAATAAAGTTTGTGATACCTTTGGAAAGAAGAAGAAGAATAAGAAAGTGCAAGAAACAAAAACCGCAAAAGTTAACCCGGTGAAGACAGTTCCACCAAAAGTTCCACCCAAGTTGGGTGATCCGGGTGAATTTATTGTTCCTTGCCTACTTAGTGATTGTGTCATGTATGATGCACTAGCAGATTTAGGTGCGAGTGTGAGTGTTATACCTCTTTCATTATATAAGAGATTAGGAGTAGGTGAGTTAAGTCCAACAGAAATGAGTGTTCGACTCTTTGATCAAACAATTAGGCACCCAGTTAGAATTGCCGACAACCTACCCGTTCAGTGGGTAATTTAACCTTTTTAGTCAAATTTATTGTCATTGACATAGAAGAGGACCCAAACATTCCTCTAATTTTAGGTCGACCATTCTTAGCGTCCACTGGGGCGTTATTTGATGTAAGAGAGGGTAGAATGACACTTAGTGATGGTGAAAAATCGATCACCTTTGTGAGTCGAAAGTCTAAATCTCCACCAACCAAAACCGTTGAACCAACAAAAACGATTGGTAAGAACCACATTGTTTTACCAACTCCAACGGTAGTGCTTAACAATAATAAAATGCCTAAGTGTGGGGAAAATGAAGTAACACCTAATGATGACTTGATAACAAAGAACCCCGTTGTTGATGCGAAATTAAATGAACCCATTATTAATAGTTCAATGAAGAAACTTATTAAACGGATTAGCGATGCCAGAACCAAGGGGAACTTTAAGTTATGTAACCGATTAGTATCCAATCTATCACCTAAAGAAAAGGCGAAACTAGTTGAATTTGTGGATATTACACAGGAATCCGACCAATGGCTTAAAGCAAAAGTCACAGATATGCAAGTTGATTATGGTCCAAGAGAAATTGACAATGAAGTTAATCACAATTTCGACACCACAGCTACCTAAGTATGGGGAGATTCAAATGTTCTAAGAAAAAATGTTGTATAGTGTTAGTTGTTCTGTTCTCGTGTAGTTCCGAGAATGGAATCCGATTGGTCTTTTCCGCTAGCAGACACTAAAGAACTAGTTTTCTCCCTTCATTCTGAATTTTTTTTTATTTTATAGGTTTTGTATGAAATTAATATGCTTTTTAAATTTAAGTTTTGTGTGAATTTAAAAACAAAATTTACTTTATTTCATTAAGTTTAAAAAATAATTTCTAAAATTCATCGTAAGTTGAAGACTAGATCATAGAATCGAATTTGCTTTACCCGAGGGCTGGGCGAAAAATTTTGTTATCATTATTTTTAATTTTATTGATCTAAAGTATACCAAAAAAAAAAACCCAAAAATCTTTGCTTTTAAAACGATCGCTTTAAAAACGACAAATTTTAAATTTTGTCGAGGGACGGACTAGGTAAACATACCGAAACTACCTAAAGTAAAAGGACACAAAATTTTAAAAAATTATTCATTTAAATTGTTCTAATAAATAAAGGTTTTTATAAAAAAAAATATATATATATATATATATATATATATTATATATATGTTTGTAGTTTATCTTATGTACAAAACAGGGTAAAACAGCGCATTTTCAAAGAATGACATTAAAGTTCAGCAAAAGCTACTAATTTTGACGATAAGACGCAAAACATATGTGAAATTACAACAAAAGGAATGAACGATGAGGCGCGCCATCTATCATTCGACGACCTTAGTAATTGCAAACTCGGTATTTTTAATCACTTTACTACACTAATCACCCTCATGAATTTATTATTATAGTCTGATTTCATGCAAATGAGGGCATTGCATGATCTCAAGTGTGGGGAAGGGTTATAAATTCTCTCGGGTTTACACTTAGTTATATTGCCAAATTTTGTGAAAATTTAAAAAAATTTCAACTAAATGAATTCAAAATCATGTTTATACATATTTATGAACGATAAAACTAGGTGTTAATGCCGAAATTATTGTTACCTCGGAGAGAACATAAATGGAGAAACAACCCAAAACGCTTGAATTCATTTAAAATGGAATAGAAGAGAATAAAAAAAGCAAAGAAAAGAATAAATAAAAGCTAAGTGTGGGAAGAATTTACCAAGTTCTCTAAAACACATATCACATATATTTGGTACAGATTATTGCAGGTACTTTTGTTTTGGACGATTTTAATCAGTTTTACCTAATTTACTGTAATATATATTTGAAAGAAAGATGGATCTGCACGATGAATCAATTCCATCATTAAAAGGAAGTAAAGTCTTCCGAAAAGGACACGCGCTTCTTGATTTAGGTCAGGAAGTTGTCGTCCAGACCAGCTGTAGGTTGACGAAAAATCTAGAAAAGTCATCTCTAAAATCAGCAGGAAATCCACGGACCTCAGCATCAAACAGGGTCGCCAAGTGGTCAGACTTATCCTAACTATGAGAGGATCTGTCTCGTAAAATGGGGAGGGCGCCGTGCAAATTAGCTTGATAAGACTAATGAATCAGATCTCCAGAAAGGATAAACTCCTTAAAAGATCAAAAATCAGCTTTTAAGACTGATATTACTCAATCCTTGAGATTGACTTTTAAAGATTGAGAATTCAAACTCATGGAATTCGATGATATCTAAACTCGAGCTTGAATGAGAAAATATTTTGATCAAAATTACAAACCGATTTGTTTTCTGAAAACCCATTTTCAATGCGTTCATTACCATTGAACGTAAAATCCTAGGAATTCACCTGGAATTCATTAGGTCACCTGAACCAAATCGGGTGTCAACCGTAAGAACGGTGGTTGCATTGCATGATCGAAGACAGGACCTTGTGCCAGACCAAAAAATTATAGGGTGATCTTTACTATTGCTCCTACAAAGATAGTAATTGCACCCGACACGATATAGACCATAATCAAAAGCATGTCATGGGACATTGCCTTAACAGTTGCTTGTTCAACGCTTTCCTTTACAACCGGGTGGTAGTTTACCGAAAGGTAATATACGGAACAAGTATACAGGACGTGTTGCTTTCCTAATACAAGGTTAGCAAGTGGGTGACACAAAACCGCAAGTTTTGAGCTAAAATTTTAAATATAAAACCCACAAAACCCACAAAAACAAATTGCAAACACCGGTGAAGGGTTATTCAGGAAAACTTATCTAGGGTAAAAGCTAGATTGAATTTTCAAAAGATCAAATGTTTTCATAAAGATCCAATTTCCTTAAAGGATCTAAATTTTAATAGTCATATGGGACTGTAAAACACATCGTTACTATCATTGTTTATACCGCCATATCAAAATCACTGATGTATAAAGTGTGAGAATAAAAAAGTGATTCGAGTGAAGTGTGATTTTAATTTCAAATTCTGTATTGCTTGAGGACAAGCAACGTTCAAGTGTGGGGATATTTGATAGTGCTCTAAATGAACATATATTTAGTATCAATATCCTTCCAATATGTAAAGCTTTTAGTTGCAATTGTTCTATTTTTATGTAATATTCGTTTAAATAAATAAGTGCGAAGACAAAAGAAGAAAACGACGATTTAAAGACGCAAATGACCAAAAAGCTCAAATGTACAAGATACAATCCAAGTGGTTCAATTCATTGATAAGAAACATCTCAAAATTACAAAAGTACAAGTTGCGGAATGCAAAGTACAAGATATTAAATTATACGAAAGGACGTTCGAAAATCTGGAACCTGGACCTGAGCAAGCTATCAACGCGCGACGCAACGGACCTAAAATTACAAGTCAACTATGCACATAAATATAATATAATATATAAATAATTCTTAAAATTATATATATATTATATATATTTATTAAAACCGTCGGCAAATTAAAAGATAAAAATATGTGAGCTGGATCTGGCGGCCATGCGATCGCATGGGAAATAGGCATAAAACCCATGCGATCGCATGGGTTACTGTAGCAGGCCAACATTCTATAAAAAGACAGTTTGCTCGAGAGTTTTAGGCACCATATTTTCTTTCTTACTCTGTAACATAAATATATATATTTATAATTTTAATTTAAGTTTAATAATAATGGGGTTATTGTAAGAAATGTTTTACGAGTTTTAAGTCGGAACTCTGTCCGGGTAAGGCTACGCGATAAATAATCACTGTAAGCTATGTTTTTCCTTTTTAAATTAATGTCTCGTAACTAAGTTATTATTATGCTTATTTGAGCCGAAGTAATCGTGATGTTAGACAAAATATTAAGATTGGGTTATTAAATTTTGTACCATAATTAGGGTATGGACAAAAGACCGACACTTGTTTTAATTGGACCATGGACTATTAATAGATAAGGGGTATTGTCTAATTGAGCGACAACTCATTGAAACCTGTCGAACCTATCTTCAAATTAGTTAATCTAATAATTATTAAAATGATTATGTATGTCCTATTTAGTGACATTTATATGACATCTTTTACGATCATTTAATTAATTATTCGGGTTGGGTAATTGATTATTCATTCTGATCAAGTGGGTAAATTAATATTCATATCTCATTAAAACATGGGTGGATTACATACAAGGATAATAGGTGTAATTGTTAACAAAGTATTAAAACCTTGGATTATGCGTAGTCGATAACCTGGTGTAATCATTAAACAAAGTATTAAAACCTTGTTACAGTTCGAATCCCTAATTAGTTGGAATATTTGACTTCGGGAATAAGGTTAATTTGACGAGCATTTTATAATTATGACCGATGAACTATTATGGACGAAAACCAGATAGGTTTCAAATAAATCTAGGACAAAAGACAATTAACCCAAAGTAATAAATTAAAATCAAAACGTCAAACATCATGGTTATGGAAGTTTAAATAAGCATAATTGTTCTATTTTATATCTCATCGTATTTTTATTTACTGTTATTTTATTTACTGTCATTTTATTTACTCGCAAATTTATTTAACGTCATTTAAATATTGTTATTTATTTTACGCACTTTAATTATTGTCATTTATCTTTACATTTAAAATATAAAATCGACAAACCAGTCATTAAACGGTAAAACCCCCCTTTTATAATAATAATATTACTATATATAATTATATATTTTATATAAATATAGTCGCTTAAAAATATAGTACGTAATCACCAGCTCTCTGTGGAACGAACCGGACTTACTAAAAACTACACTACTCTACGATTAGGTACACTGCCTATAGTGTTGTAGCAAGGTTTAGGTATACCCATCCGTTAAATTAATAAAACTTGTGTAATATTTCGTCGTATTTCGTAGTAAAATATAATAGTATTTCGTACCCTACTCGCAACACATCAAAGAGCAGATCGATGCATTTGTAAAAGGGTTACCAGAGAGAATTCAGGAGGATGTGAGTGCGAGCGTTCCTACCTCAATGCAAAAGGCAAGTCGAATGGCTCACAAACTTATAAATTAGATCGAGGGGAGGATTTAAGAGCAGGCGGCCGAGGAGGCCAAAATGAAACAAGTCAAGAGGAAGTAGGAAGAAAACAATGACAAGGGTCACCAACACAACAACAGTAACTATCGCTTCAACAGTCAGCCCAACAATCATAACTACAATCGCACCATTTTTCGCAAAAACTAACCCAACAACAACCATCTCAACAACAACAACTACAACAACTGTTCCAACAACAATAACAACCACAACAACAACAATCCCAACAATAACAACAAGGGGCAGAAATCGTGCCAGAGGTGTGAAGGATACCATCCGAATGGGTTCTGCACGACATTTTGCACCAAGTGTAAGAGAAATGGTCATAGTGCGATGAAGTGTGAAGTCTACGGACCAATGACCAACAGAATTAAAAGAACAAATAATGTCGGAACAAATAATATCGGAACAAATAATGCCGCCATTATTTGTTATGGATGTGGGAAACATAGCCACTTCAGGACTAACTGCCCAAACCAACGGAATATTAATGGGCAAGGCCACGGAAGAGTCTTCAATATTAATGCAGCAGAAGCACGGGAAGACCCGGAGCTTGTTACGGGTATGTTTCTTATTGATGAAAAACCTGCTTATGTTTTATTTGATTCGGGTGCGGATAGAAGCTATATGATTAGAGATTTTTGTGCTAAATTGAATTGTCCATTAACGCCTTTGGATAATAAGTTTTTACTCGAATTAGCAAACGGTAAATTTATTACAGCGGATAAAATATGTCAGAACCGAGAAATTAAATTAGTTGGCGAAACGTTTAAGATTAATTTGATACCAGCAGAGTTAGGGAGTTTCGATGTGATAATTGGCATGAATTGGTTAAAAAAGGAGAGAGCAGAGGTTGTATGTTACAAAAACGCGATTCGAATTGTACACGAAAAAGGAAAACCCTTAATGGTCTACGGAGAAAAGAGCAACGCGAAGTTAAATCTTATTAGTAGCTTGAAGGCGCAAAAACTAATAAGAAAAGGTTGCTATGTCATTTTAGCACACATCGAGGAAGTCAAAACCGAAGAAAAGAACATCAGTGATGTTCCCGTCGCAAAAGAATTTCCCGATGTATTTCCGAAAGAATTACTGGGACTACCTCCACATCGATCCGTTGAATTTCAAATAGATCTTGTACCCGGAGCTGCACCAATAGCTCGTGCTCCATACAGACATGCACCCAGCGAAATGAAGGAATTACAAAGCCAATTACAAGAACTTTTGGAACGTGGTTTCATTCGACCAAGCACATCACCATGGAGAGCTCCTGTTTTGTTTGTCAAGAAGAAAGATGGTACATTTAGATTGTGTATCGACTACCGAGAGTTGAACAAAGTTACCATCAAGAACCGTTATCCACTACCGAGAATCGATGACTTATTCGATCAACTGCAAGGTTCGTCGATTTATTCGAAGATCGATTTACGTTCTGGGTATCATCAAATGCGGGTGAAGGAGGATGATATTCCAAAGACTGCATTTAGAACACGTTATGGTGATTATGAGTTTATGGTTATGCCGTTTGGTTTAACTAGCGCACCAGCTGTGTTCATGGACCTCATGAACCGAGTGTGTGGACCATACCTTGACAAGTTTGTCATTGTTTTCATCGATGACATACTCATTTACTCAAAGAATGATCAAGAGCATGAAGAACATTTGAGAAAAGTGCTAGAGTTGCTGAGGAAAGAAAAACTATACGCTAAGTTTTTAAAGTGTGCATTTTGGTTGGAAGAAGTTCAATTCCTCGATCACATAGTGAACAAAGAAGGTATTCAGGTGGATCCGGCAAAGATTGAAACCGTTGAAAATTGGGAAACCCCGAAAACTCCGAAGCATATGCATCAATTTTTAGGATTGGCTGGTTACTACAGAAGATTCATCCAAGATTTTTCCAAAATAGCAAAACCCTTGACTGCATTAACGCATAAAGGGAAGAAATTTGAATGGAAGGATGAGCAGGAGAAAGCGTTTCAATTGTTGAAGAAAAAGTTAACTACGACACCTATATTGTCATTGCCTGAAGGGAATGATGATTTTTTGATATATTGTGACGCCTCAAAGCAAGGCCTCGGTTGTGTATTAATGCAACGAACAAAGGTAATTGATTATGTGTCTAGACAATTGAAGATTCACGAGCAGAATTATACGACGCATGATTTGGAATTAGGCGCGGTTATTTTTGCATTAAAAACTTATAGGCACTACTTATATGGGGTCAAAAGTATTATATATACCGACCACAAAAGTCTCCAACACATATTAAATCAGAAACTACTAAACATGAGGCAGCGTAGGTGGATTGAATTGTTAAATGATTACGATTTTGACTATTAAAGTCGTTTACAGTTTCTACTGCTTCATTAGCATTTTGAGAACTAATTCATAGTTTGAGATGTTTTTCAGAAACTTCACATTCGAAGTGTGTAAGTTTAGGAGATAGACGTTATATGTATATATAATTATTGAAGTAGAAACACTGCGAGATTTCAAAATACTGATTGCTGTTTTTCAGTAATTGGTATGGTAATTCTTGTTGCAAGATGCGGATGAGTAGAAGATGGAGTTTCAATGAATAAGTATAGTGACTTTTCGGAGAGGTTTAAGTCGAAGGTTAATGAAGTTGTTGATAAGTTTACTGCTAATGTGGTGAGATATGAAAGGTTCCCCAGTAACGATGGTGAAAGGGCAGCGTATCTATCGAAGTTATAATAAAATTAGTTTTACTGAAAAGTCGAAGTTGACTTGTTGGAGCTGTGACAAAACTGGCTACTTTGAAAAGAATCGTAAGGTTGTTTTTGCTAATAAATGCTAAAGAATTCAACGCGGGTACGTGTTAAACTATGACTTTGGGTTTGAGAGTTTTTCAGGTACAAGACTTCGGGTAAGGTGTGATTGGATCATCATCTCGATTGTTCCTTATTTGAAGTGTCTTCCGAAATTTCGAAGCATTTTAAATGCAGCTTGTCATTGTCAATATCCAAAGGATAAATTCGTCATGAATCTCGATTGATTCTCGTATCCTTTTGAGTGTTACAATTAAAAGTGATGTTCTATCACAGTTTTGAAATCAAAGTATAGCTTTGAAAAAATGTAAGGATCTAAGAGTGATGGTTTTGCTTATATCTCGAGTTGCATTCTGAGATTTCAAAAATCAGAATAGGTGATTGAATTTGAATGAGTATGGTTGTTTTGATTTCTTATAAAAGAAGGTATACTGTTGTGAAAATAGGGAGTATAGTTGATGATTTACTGAATTAGAATCGAAGAATGTAATATATTAATTGTGCATTTATATATCTCTCGGATATTACCTACCCGTTAAAAAAATGTCACAAATAATATTTTGAACAAGAATTTTTCATTGCAGTCTTTATGAAAATATATGTATGTATATTTTCTTCAGATGTAATACATATTTAATGAGTTAATATCATATTAAGCTCATTTGATTTTCGGCTTGGATTAGTAAAGAATAATCTCTAAAACATTAGAGATTACATAATCTTCGCAGAGTATTTCACTAATGTAATCAATACTTCAATATTTATTCTTATAGATATTTCCTTAGTGAATTATGCTGATGCTCATAGAACTCTTGCTAAATTCACAAGATACGAATGTTGTTTTCCAGTAAGTTTCGAGTATATTAAAGATGAAAGTGTAAAATCAAACATGTTATTGAATGATACACTTGGTTTATTATGAAACCGAATTCATTTAATTGAATCAAAGATTGTAGTTACGATGGTTAGGTTGTTAACGAAGGATGTACATCATAGCATATTAGTAATAAGAATTTAACTGAGTAGTATCTACCCTTTTTCAGTTCATATTCAATAGCTTAGTACGAAAGATTTTTATAGTTTCGGCATTCATATATATAAAATATATATATATAATTTCTTCAGAAGAATGAATTAATACTTCATAACTCGTTGATACAAAATACTCGTTGTTGATCAATGATGACGTCCACGGCGATTCTTGAACTGACGGAACTTGTGATGTTATAGGTGCTGCTAGTGCTGATGATGCTGACAGTAATGACGGTGATGGTGGTGCTGACGATATTGTTGATGCTGATGATAATTCCGGTAACTGCTGGTGATGCTTGTTTAGCAAGTCTAGCTTGTAAATCGCTCACCATTCTTGTCAGGGTTTCGATTCTTCTCCCTATAATCTCTATCTATTCTACTCATCTGATTTATGCATAAGGCTGAAATAGATAATCCCTAAGACTTTAGAGATTACATTATCACCGCAGGATGTTTCTCCGATGAAGTCATGAATCAATACCTCATCGTTTGTTGTTGGTATTCCTTGGTATCTATGGTGCGTGTGATGTTGATATCCGAGGTACAGATTGTGATGTTGAGGTGTGTGATACGGATGTGATTGTTGGTGGTGGTACTGATCCTGTTGATGTTGATGGTGGTGGTGCTGTTGATGCCGGTGATGCTGCTGAAGCTTGTGGTATTGAGGCTTGCGATGTGGATGTTACTGGAAGTATTGGTTATGCTGCTGGTGCTGCTGATGGTGTTTGTAATCCTTGCACCATGTGTTCCAAAGCCACTACTCGAGCGCGAAGTTCGTTAATTTCTGCTAGTACACCGGGATGATTGGCGGTTGGAATGAGCGGATGAATAAGATTCGCAATATGGGATAGTATATAATCATGACGAGATACTCTAGCAATGAGTGAGAAAATGGTGTCTCGAACAAGTTCGCCGATAAGTGCTTCAGGTTCATCGCCAAGAGAGCAATGTGGAGGATGGAAGGGATCACCTTCTTCTTGTCTCCAATGGTTGAGTAGACTACTGACCCATCCCCAATTCATCCAAAATAGATGATGGGAAATTGGTTGATCCATTCCGGTGACGCTACTTTCGGAGCTCAGGTAGATATCCATATCGGAATAGCTGTCGAACTTTGAGGAATTCAAACTGGTTGAGGGATCCATCGCGTAGGATCAGGGAAAGAATTTTTGGTATGAAATAGATTGTAGAATTTAGATTTGGTATTCTTCAATTACATAATTTGCATATGTATATATAATACCAAAATCCCGTAAATTACGGAGAATCTTTGAAAAGATGTCAGTCAAATTTCACAGTAATAGATGTGCTAAGATAAGAATTCGTCTATACACTATTATGCAATAAATGCAGGAAAACGCTTCTAGACTTAAGATGATAAGCAGGTAATTTCCTAAGGATGATAAGTAGATGATTTCTGACTAGAATTGAGAAGAAAACTTTTTGACATGCAGACACGGTCGAAGTCCAGACTCACTAATGCATCTTAACAACTATCAGTTAGACACACTAATGCAAGACCTGGTTCGCTAAGACCACCGCTCTGATACTAACTGAAAGGACCCGTTCATATACATTATAAATGATTCACAATAGTTGATTACATCGCGAGGTATTTGACCTCTATATGATACGTTTTACAAACATTGCATTCGTTTTTAAAAGACAAACTTTCTTTACATCAAAAATTGACGGCATGCATACCATTTCATATTACATCCAACTATAATGGACTTAATATTAATCTTGATGAACTCAACGACTCGAATGCAACGTCTTTCAAAGTAGGTCATGAATGACTCCAAGTAATATCCTTAAAATGAGCTAACGCACAGCGGAAGCTTTCTTAATACCTGAGAATAAACATGCTTTAAAGTGTCAACCAAAAGGTTGGTGAGTTCATTAGTTTATCATAATCAATCATTTACGTAATAGTAATAGACCACAAGATTTTATATACATAAACATTTTAATAAAAATATTCTAAGTGGTTGAGCACTTGGAAACCATACTTAATATTTAATCAACGTCGCATATTCCCTTTATTATGAAATCTCACTACACTGTACCAAGTGTAGTCACTGAAACGAAGTACTGTGCAACCGTTGAATACTGGTCGTCCAGTCCGGTTGGGGTTGTCAGGCCCGATAGATCTATCAACAGGATTCGCATTTACAATACCGCATGTAAATGGTAGTTACCAAGCTATTAGGGAAAAATATACAAAGTGGTACAACTCAACGTAGAATATGTTTTTAGTACTTGTGTCCATTTCGTAAAACAGTTATAAAATAGTGCATGTATTCTCAGCCCAAAAATATATATAAAAAGGGAGTAATGAAACTCACAATATTGTATTTCGTAGCAATTATGTATATGACGGCACTGAACAAGTGCAGTGTTTGTCTCGGATTCATGAACGTATCAATATTGTGATTCAATGTTGCAGGAAAGTACGTAGACGCAACGAAAATGATAAACGTTAGGTTGACCTCACGAGCAATACCCTCGAACAATACCCATAACCTCCATAGCTATAACCCATAATTTCCTTAGCTCTATCCCGTTTGAAAACTTATTTTGAAATCGTCTGAATATAAATCCGTTGTAGTATTTTATGTATACTAATAATATCTTGAAATAATACTAAGTAAATATATATATATGTAATTCGATTGAGAGAGTTTAGAGAAATATATTTTAAAGTTTCTATGAAATAATGAAACATATTGAATTCTATTTATAATAGATTTTTGAATTATTAAAGTGAATTATTAAAGTATGAATTATTAAAGTATGAATTATTAAAGTGAATTATTAAAGTATGAATTATTAAAGTGAATTATTAAAGTGAATTATTAAAGTATGAATTATTAAAGTGAATTATTAAAGTGAATTATTAAAGTATGAATTATTAAAGTGAATTATTAAAGTATGAATTATTAAAGTTAAAGTAAAGTAAAAGTAAAGTAAATGTAAAGTTAAAGTATAGTAAAAGTATAAAACTATGTACGTATAATACGCGTATAAATATATTTAATATTAATTTAAATCGTTATATCATAAAACATTTTAGAAAGTAGAATTATATATATTCATAATAGGTTTCAAGTTTTTAAATTACAGTCTGTTGGTGAAGCATGGGATAAAGTCCAAAGGTTAAATAAACGTGTGAAATCATCTTAATGAAAAATGTCGAGTTACTTAACTTGTCGATATCCAACATCTAAGTTATTTACACTCCACGTTCTTACTTTCATATTAAATAAAATGAAAGTTAACATAGTTATCTTATCAAGGTCACGAGGAAAATATTATAAAACATGCCTTGAAAATTAAACAGGAATTTCCACTAACCCTTGTCTAGTTCCCGTTAATTGACACATTTGTTCTTACTTATAAATCACTTTACCATTTTTCGAATATTGTCAAAAAGAATAGATTTCTTAAATCACAGTGGACCTCATAACATAGGCCCGTAATCATATCATAATGTATCTGATAATTCAATCATTTGATATTATCTCTTAATTCTGTCGATAAATATATCGAAACAAATACGTTCATGTAAAGTATCATATATCTAATACTTTGTTAATGTTTTCAGTTAATATTATATATTATATATACATATCTATATACACATAATTGTTCGTGAATCGTCGAACACGGTCAAAGGGTAATTGATTACATGAATGTAGTTCCAAACTTTTTGAGATTCAACATTACAAATTCTGCTTATCGTGTCGGAAACATATAAAGGTTAAGTTTAAATTTGGTCGGAAATTTCCGGGTCGTCACAATCCCGGAGCGGGGAAGATGTACAAAGATCTTAAGAAACACTTTTGGTGGCCGGGTATGAAAGCCGATATTGCTAAATACGTAGGATAATGTTTGACGTGTTCTACGGTCAAAGCTGAACATCAGAAACCATCAGGTCTACTTCAACCACCTGAAATACCGAAATGGAAATGGGAAAACATTACCATGGATTTCATTACTAAATTGCCAAGGACTGCAAGTGGTTATGATACTATTTGGGTAATAGTCGATCATCTCACCAAGTCAGCACACTTTCTGCCAATGAGAGAAGATGATAAAATGGAGAAGTTAGCACGACTATACATGAAGGAAGTTGTCTCCAGACATGGAATACCAATCTCTATTATCTCTGATAATGATGGCAGAGTTGTCTTAAGGTTTTGGCAAACGTTACAATAAGCATTGGGGACTCGTCTAGACTACTGCCTATCATCCATAAACTGATGGGCAAAGTGAAAGGATGATACAGACTCTTGAAGACATGCTACGAGCATGTGTTATTGATTTTAGAAACAGTTGGGATCGACATCTACCGTTATCAGAATTTTCCTACAACAACAGTTACCACTCGAGTATTGAGATGGCACCGTTTGAGGCACTTTATGGCAGAAAGTGCAGGTCTCCGATTTGTTGGAGTGAAGTGGGGCATAGACAAATTACGGGTCCAGAAATTATCCAAGAAACTACCGAGAAAATCATTCAAATTCAACAAAGGTTGAAAACCGTTCAAAGTCGACAAAAGAGCTACGTGGACAGTAAAAGAAAGGATATAGAATTTGAAATTGGTGACATGGTCATGCTTAAGGTTTCATCTTGGAAAGGCGTTGTTCGATTTGGTAAACGAGGAAAATTAAATTCGAGGTACATTGGACCATTCAAGATTATTGATCGTGTCGGACCAGTAGCTTACCAACTTGAGTTACCTCAACAACTCGCGGTTGTACATAATACCTTCTACGTCTCGAATTTGAAGAAATGCTTTGCTAAAGAAGATCTCACCATTCCATTAGATGAGATTACAATTAACGAAAAACTACAATTCATTGAAGAACTCGTCGAAATAATGGATCGTGAGGTTAAAAGAATTAAGCAAAATAAAATACCAATCATTATGGTTTAATGGAATGCTCGTAGAGGACCCGAGTTCACCTGGGAGCGTGAAGATCAAATGAAGCTGAAATACCCACACCTATTTCCAGAAGATGCGTCAACACCTTCAACAACTTAAAATTTCGGGACGAAATTTACTTAACGGGTAGGTACTGTAGTGACCCGAACTTTTCCATGATTATATATTAAATGAAATTGATATTTACATGATTAAATGTTTCCAACATGTTAAGCAATCAAACTTGTTAAGACTTGATTATTTGAAATGAGTTTCATGTAGACAATTGACCACCCAGTTTGCCTGATGATTCACGAACGTCATAACTTGTGATAATTATATAATCGTTTTATTTTTTTATGACGTAAGTTTTTATTTTATATATATATATATATAAGAAGAAATACAATTAAATCAAAGATGTACAAGTAAAACACTATTTGCTACAGTAAAACACTATTTGCTACAGTAAACACAATTTGCTACAGTAAACACAATTTACTCGTATTCAATCCGTATTCGTACTCGTACAATACCCAGCCTCTAGACGTATATACTATTGGTATATACACTTCAATGATCAGCTCTTAGCAGCCTTAATGAGTCACCTAAACATGTGGGAACCATCATTTGGTAACTAGCATGAAATATCTAACAAAAATACAAACTAATGGAACCTTATATTCAAGGGTAGGATCACGTTTTTCTTCACCAACCATAACACTTTCATTTTTCAACTTTCATGCATAAAACTTATCTCTCTCTTGTTCTCTCTTGATGTTCTAAGTGTTCTTCATCACCTTCATCAAAATCTAGCTCAATCTAGCTCATAAATCCTAACCTAGATCAACTTACAAAACAACTACTCAAGAACACACCAAAAACACTTTCAAGTTTACTAGCTTACTTCCAATATTGCAAATCCATTTCAAGTGATCATCTAATCTCAAGAAATATTTCTTATTTACTGTAAGATATCTTTCTAATTCAAGGTAATACTCATATTCAAACTTTGATTCAATTTCCATAACTATAACAATCTTATTTCGAGTGAAAATCTTACTTGAACTTGTTTTCGTGTCATGATTCTGCTTCAAGAACTTTCAAGCCATCCAAGGATCCTTTGAAGCTAGATCTATATTTCTAATTTCCAGTAGGTTTACCTACTAAAATTAAGGTAGTAATGATGTTCATAACATCATTCGATTCATACATATAAAACCATCTTATTCGAAGATTTAAACTTGTAATCACTAGAACATAGTTTAGTTAATTCTAAACTTGTTCGCAAATAAAGTTAATCCCTCTAACTTGACTTTTAAAATCAACTAAACACATGTTCTATATCTATATGATATGCTAACTTAATGATTTAAAACCTGGAAACACGATGAACACCGTAAAACCGGACATACGCTGTCGTAGTGAAACCGGGGACTGTTTTGGGTTAGAAAAATAAAAACTATCTTAATATTTGAATTGGAAGTTTGTTTTCTGCAAAAATGATACTTCATATGAACATGATACTATATCCAAAAATCATGGTTAAACTCAAAGTGGAAGTATGTTTTTCAAAATGGTCATCAAGATGTCGTTCTTTCGACGGAAATGACTACCTCTTTAGTAAATGATCTGTAACCTGTATTTCTAACTATAAACTTATACTTTTTCTGTTTAGTTTCATAAATTACAGTTCATTATGAAACCATAGCAACTTGAATCACTCAAAACGGATTTAAAACGAAGAAATTATGGGTAAAACAAAGTTGGAAAATTTTACTTGTTGTAGCTACGAAAATTTTACAACAAATCTACACTAATCATATCCTAGCTAACTTATATTGTATTATACATGTATTCTAACATATATTATGTAATCTTGGGATACCATAGACACGTATACAATGTTTTTACATATCATATCGACCCATCTATATATATTATTTGGAACAACCATAGACACTCTATATACTGTAATGTTCGAGTTCGCTATACAGGGTTGAGGTTGATTCTAAAAATATATATACTTTGAGTTGTGATCTAGCCTGAGACATGTATACACTGGGTCGTGGATTGATTCAAGATAATATATATATTGATTTATTTCTATACATGTAACTGTGGACAACTAGTTGTAGGTTACTAACGAGGACTGCTAACTTAACAAACTTAAATCATAAAAACGTAATAAAAAATGTTGTGAATATATTTCAATCATACTTTGATATATATGTACACATTTGTTATAGGTTCGTGAATCAACCAGTGGCCAAGTCTTATTTTCAACGAAGGAACAATTTGTGAAAGTGAGTTATAGTCCCATTTTTAAAATCTAATATTTCTGGGATGAGAATACATGCAGTTTTATAAATGTTTTACGAAATAGACACAAGCAATCGAAACTACATTCTATGGTTGGATTATCTAAATCGAATATGCCCCTTTTAGCTTGGTAGCCTAAGAGTTAGGGAACAGTACCCCTAATTGACGTGAATCCTAAAGATAGATCTATGGGCCTAACAAACCTCATCCGAGGTATGGATGCTTTAGTACTTCGATTTTTATACAGATGAGAGGATTCTATTATACAGACGAGAGGATTCTATTTTGGGGATATTCTATATGTATCTTGTTAATGTCGGTTACCAGGTGTTCATCATATGAATGATTTTACCTTAATGCAGACGAGAGGATTCTGCTTGAGGATTATGTTTATAAAATGAAATCTTGTGGTCTATTATTATTACAATTTGTACTATATAGATTAAACATATAACTCACCAACATTTTGTTGACGTTTTAAGCATGTTTATTCTCAGGTGATTATTAAGAGCTTCCGCTGTTGCATGCTAAATTAAGGACAAGAATTGGAGTCAGCATGGTTGTATAATATTGTTTAAAAACTGCATTCGAAGACTTAAGTTATTGTGTAATATTATTGTAAACCATTATGTAATGGTCGAGTGAAAACGCTATATTTTAGATTATCATTATTTGATAATCTTCATAATGTTTTAAACCTTTATCTATAAAATAAAGGTTATGGTTTGTTTTAAAAACGAATGCAGTCTTTGAAAAATGTCTCATATAGAGGTCAAAACCTCGCAACGAAACCAATTAATATGAAACGTTTATAATTGATATGAACGGGACATTTCACTACCTACTCCCAAAATTAACTTTAATGGATTTAAACGACCTTATGGATGGAATTCTAGGTAAATGAATAAAGTGGTATACCTAAAGGAAAGGTCCTAGCTTTTCTTAATCCTGGTTGGTTTAATTGCTATTATAATCTCCACTTGATACTTAGCTATGCTTAAAAATATTAACATATGTGCAAACTTAGATATCTTAAGGTACTGCTAACTGGGCTAAAAGTCTCTCCTTTGTGATCAATTACACAACCCCGAATCATCTTACAATACCGCAAGGGTCTTGCTTCTGACGCAAACCATGCTTTTGAGTAAACCAATGTTCAATTAATGCTTAGGTTACTTACTCTAATCACAACCTAAATGGGTAGCTATTCTTTGACAGATAGGGAGCTATCTATACGTAATTACTAAATCCTATTGTGATGTTAAGCACATATAACTACTTACCTTGTATCCCAGGATTGATCAGGTCCTAGCATTAGGTTATAGCCACGTGGGTAATTGGAAAGGGTGGTCCGTAAATTAGATTTCTAGGCCCGACAAGGTTTCAGCATAACAACAGTATAAGTTTCAGATAAGATATTCAACATATAAAAAACATTCATAACAAATAGACAGGAATGCAGCATGAAAGCAATTCAACATAACTAATGCATATTATTATGTTAAGGAAAGCATTAGTGTGGACCGTTACAAGTGTTGACATCCTCTAGACCGCTCCTATTACAATCTTCGGTGTTCGCCTCCGGGTACTAATTTTTCCACTCGGAGGTGAGAAGGCCTCAAAAAGCACAAGGCTTTTAGAAAGAGAATGTGTATTGTAGTGAGAGAGTGAGAAGAGAAGTGTGTAAAAAATGGAAACTAAAATTTTCTTAAATAGGCAACCCAAGACCCTGGAAGGCTGTGGGCTTGACCTGGCAGGCTGTGGGCTTGACCTGGCAGGCTGTGGGCTTGACCTGGCAGGCCCTGGGTTTGGGGAGGTGCGCCATGGGCGTGGGCAAGTGGCAGCCTGTGTGCCTAGGTCGTGGGCTCAGATCATGGCAGACTGTGGGGCTGGCTGGCAGGCCGTGAGTAATGACCGTGGGCTATGCTGCTCAGCTTTGTTTTCTGGATCGTAAAATCTGATTTCCGAGATCGTAACTTGATCGTCACCATTTTCGCTCTAGATTCTTCATTTTAAGTCTGATTTCTTCGATTCTTCTTGCATTGTCTTTGTAATAACTTAATCTACAAAATAAATTGAATAAACGCTTAAATTAGCGTTAAAGTTTATATCTTTATTAATTTGGGACTAATATCGGGGGTAAAACTGTGACTTTTTGGCCAATATCAATAAGCGTATCGTTTTGATTTAAATTTCGAGTATGCCAACTTGTGCTTGGGGTATGAATGTGTTCAAGAATGTTGCAGGATTAGCAGGTCGTTTCCTTTTTTTTGAATTCAACAACAAGATGCCACTTTTCTACGGATGTGTTTGTAATGATACACACTCAAAGAAGAAGATTGTGATTATGGAGGTGGTAGGTATTAACGAAGTAGACGTGGAAATTCTGATTCAATAGGTAGGAACATGGGGATTTGATCTAGATACCACTATGGATAACCATACCGTTGACACTTTAGACTTACTAGCTGATGAAGAGGAAAGTGAACAAATGAGGTTGAATCCATTGATGGTGAGAAAGTGTAGTGAGACCACCTTAAAGAATTCGATGGGATAAGATAGGATGAGTTTTCAGTTGTTGCATCATCGCATACTGATGGTCAAGGGACCCAATCTGACGCTTTTACTAAGATGGTTGAAGAGACTAGTTCTAGTATGCCTAATCTCCCAAGGGATAATAATGTTTCGCACACTAATGTTGTTAAAGGAAAATCATTTGGGTCCATTAACTGTGTCGCACCACTTATGGATAACTCAGTTGAGTTCAAAGGAAACTGCAGGGAGTATATTGGCTTGCAAACAGACTGTTTAATTGATGTTGAGGAGATGCTTGGTTACGATCTCAAAGGATGTCACTTTGACAATTTTGTGGATAGAAACGGTGTTATCAAGGTTTTGCAAATGAAGATTGTCCATCCTAATATTTGCGGGAACAAATTATTTCTTAAATGAAAGTGGATGCAGGAGTTTTGTAGTTCTATGAAAGTCCAACTCTTAGGATTACATGACAATATTGGAGATGTTCAGGTTGTAGTCGTTGTGGGCGATCATCATTTTGGTTTGCTATTACTTTGGCTTGTGGTTTTTTGTGAGGCATCATTTCATCGTGGGATCTGAATTCATTTGATAAATAAAGCATTTGGTGTGATGATCATTTCGCAATTTCATTGTAGAAACAAACACGCATGAGATAGAATTCAAAAGAAGGTTGATGGTAAAATGCATCGGTAATAAATTATATGTTGCCCTAAAATGTAGAGTGTGAGATGTGGTGTTATTGTTAGAACATGAAGTACACCTACAAAATTGAACACTCCAATAATTCTATAGAGAATATAATGACATATCTTATCATTGCTAGTAGATAATTGCATTGAATAACTAGAAACTAACATTCCTATTTAAAAAAAAAAAAAACATAACATAAAAGATATCAGCAGTTGCAAGTTGTATATATAGAACAAAAAAAGAAAAAGAAAAACAATACCAAGAATAACATATAGTCTAAATTAAACTTTGTAACACCTTCATTACAATCAGCGGGCGAATTATCAACGATTGGAGATCCAGAAGCCATTGCTACTAACTAAAATAATATTACACAACCTGTAAAAAGAAAGATGATACAATATAAGTGACTGAAAAAATAGCAGAAAACTAACATACCTTCAGAATTACCATCAATAACAACCTCATTAGCAACTCCAGATGAAGTAGTGACGGGAAACAGACCAAAGTGCAACTCACTGCTACGAGAATCTCCAGACAATTCAACAATAGAAGACGACTCATACGATATTTCAAATAGCCATTTGTCTCGAAGATACAAATGGTAAGTTTGCAACAAAAGCATTGTTACTCATACTCTCGAACTATCCATCCGCAATAGCACACTTTTTTTGTCATTTTTAGGTGCCATTATACTATCATACTTTATATGAATAATGACAACTAAACCTAAGTCAAATTATTATTTAACAGGTGCTTCATAACAACACCACATATGAAAGAATAAATAAACACATCGCTTCTCAAATATTCGCATAAAATAGAGCATAAAAAGCAAAAAATACAGATAAAACATTTATAAATAAGAGAAAACATAAGAAAAAAATAACATTAACTTACTGCACAACGATGTAAGGAACAACCGTAGATGTAACCAGCAACAACAACAAAAAAGAACATGGAAAAACAATTATCAATAAACAGGCTACATAAACAACACAATGAAAACGTAAACAAAAGTTTCTGAAAAGTATAAACCAACTTAGAAGAACAAAATGAAAAGCTAAATGTACAAATTTGTAAGAGTGGGCATGGGGTAGTTTGGGGCGGTTATGTGCTAAAACCGCCCCAATAACCAACACTGCGGTTAATTAACATTTTTAACCATTGAGTTCGGTTAATGTGGTTAAATTGGTTAATTAGTATATATAAAACGATTAATTTGGTTAACCATTTACGGGGAAAAAAAAATCATAAGTTTTTGCCTAATACTACCATTAACATTTAAATATGACACTAACGTGTTCCTTACCTTGTGATTCCATCTACAAAAATTAAACAACCAATTTTGCATAATATTAAATAGTCAAATAGCCATCAATAAATAATATAAACGTAAGAACAAAACAATATCATACAAGTTCATAATATCATACAAGTTCATATGATCAAATTACATGGTCACGGTAGTAAATTATAAGATAAACGTACATTACCGTTAGAAAAATGCGAGTAGAAAAAATGGGGCGGGTGCGGTGAAAGTGGTGCGGAAATCTTTTACTTTCATTACCAACCCACAAACTTCGATTAATTCATATGTGTTAACCATATCCACAGTTATATGTTTGGTTTGGTTAATGCGGTTTGATTTTACCGGTTAATACATTTATGATTCGGTTAATTCGGTGTTTTGCTCAACCCTACATATTCGTAAGAAAATCAAAGCTTATCTGACACTTTGGAAATGAAAAATTACATAACACGGCAGTAGAGACGATAACAACGCTTGTGACGGAGTGGGTTGCAGGCGTAGTAGATGACGAAGCTTGCGTCGACGAGGGTGACGGTGATGATGCCGATGAAGATGAAGATGGTAGCGGTTGTGACGGTGTGGATTAGAGGCGGAGAACACGACGTTCAATGCGGTTGTGATGGTGACACCGCTAAGGAGGTTGTTACAATAATTGGTGAAATTGAGAGAAAGTAAAAAACACTGTGTAAGTAACTCGAGGGAGGGTGAATAGTTACTTAATGGTTTCTTAAAACTTTTTCGAAATCAAATCCTAAGTTTTAAGTGTGGAAGTGTTTGTGTTTGTTAATGCAAGTATGTAAACAATGTTAAGTGCACAAACACAAATATTTATAGTGGTTCGGGTGGATATTAACTAATCCACCTTAATCCACTCACCGATTCACTAATCGGGAGTTAGCTTCACCAAGCATTCTTCAAACCCGGTGGAGATCCGTTTACACCAAAAGATCTTTAATAAGCCGCACTAACTTACTTAGATTAAACTGGTCTTCACCTTGGACAAGTATTAATTCCCAATAGATTTAATCATCTTCCTAGATCCCTTTAAGGAAGAAGAATCACTAAGTTAAGTGATGCTCTTATCACAAAGATCAATTCTACTAACTCAATCTCTCATAGTTCTTCAATAGGTCACATCAACCTTACTTAGATCAAACTTGTCTTCACCTTCGACAAGTATTAGATCCCAATGGAATTAATCAACTTCCTAAATCTCTTTAAGGAAGTTGAATCACTAAGTAAGATGGTGTTTCCTATCACAAGAACTTTTTAACTTCCTTGACCCCCTAAGGAAGTATCTCACAAAGTAAACTTAAAGATACAAATGATATGTATAAAGTTTACAATGTAATTCTACTTAGTGTAAATAGAATCTCTCTTTCTCTTTTATAATCTCTCCATAGATATGTGCTTGAGGCTTGGGAGGTTAGTTGATATGAATTTGAAAGTGTGTTGGAAAGAGTTGGTCTTCTAGATTGAAAAAGTGGTGTATTTATATTCCAAGAAAATCTTGACAAACAAAACTGCGGTCAATCCACGGTCGATCGTGGCCTAGACCGTGTAGCCTCTGGACATCTTTTCAATATAGAGTCTTCAAAAGATGCTTAATACACCTGGAAGTCCTTAACCTTCATCTTATACTTTGAATGCATTCATAGAAGTTGACATATGCTTGCAAAAGGAGAAAGTCTCTTGTCCTTATATTGTATCATTGATTTTCCATAATGGAAAGTGCAGATTTTTGTAGGGCTGTAAACGAGCCTAGCCGAACCCGAGCTTAATAATGTTCGAGCTCGACTCGTTTGATTTTTAGAAAGCTCGAGCTCGAGCTCGGCTCGTCTCGAGCCTTAGATTTTTAGCTCGAGCTCGGCTCGTGGTTTATGTTAAAAGCTCGAGCTCGGCTCGTTATAAGCTCGTTTTATCTAAAATGTTAAAAGTCGAGCTTAAGCTCGAATTGAGCTCAGCTCGTTAAGAAAAATTGAGCTCGTCAATCTATTTGAGTGAGTAAAAGTATGTTAATTAGTGGTATGTCATATTTTAATTCATTAAAAGTATATCAATATTCTCCATTTTTAATACTTGAACTTGAACTAGAACTATAGCAGAAGTTGATCATTAGTGAACATATAAAAGTTTTTTAACTTCTCATAACATATTACAATTACAAACTTTAACATGTGAAATTTAAAATGTGAACAAGATGTGTAAATAATACAAAATCATTGATAACATTTACACCTAAAAAAACTATTTCTAAAGAAGGTCAAAACATGCATATCTTCATTCCAAGTTCGATTAGCTCCAAGGACAAATAATCATATGAAAAGAACCTGCATTTAATTAAAGAAAATGAAATTTAATACACAAACTAAAAGAGCAACAGTGACACTCAAAATTTCAAATGGTTTCTTTAATTTGGTAAATGAAATGTAACTTCAATTAGAAAGACTATGATAGTTATGACTTACGAGTACAACTCTAAGGAGTGAATGAACATGGAAGAAAAAATAGCCCATGCAAGGTTAAAAATAAAGAAATAAAACATATACTACATCTTCCTAAGAGCAAGAGTTGAACAACTACAAATCACATGAAGAGATATCACAATGATGATGTATACCGATGTTTGCAGACGATGTAGAACAACTATAAATCACATCTTCCTAGTATAGATTTGAGGTGCTACCGAAGGGTTGAAACTCATTGTAGTTGAGTTATTGTCTTATTGGTTGTTTATAGTAATTGTTGTTCATTTGAATTAGATGTAAAGAGTAGTAGAGTAATGGAGTATGAGATGAGATGCTTGAGGGTATGTTTAAACTATAATGAAAATCCAACTGTCGAAATGGGGAATAGGAATAGACTTGTTTCAGTAAAAGTCTAGTGGCCTTGGGTAAAGACAAAATCAAATACACTGCACGCTTTCTTTTTCTTTTGAATATCGAATAAAAATTAATATATAAAAAATTTAATTAATATATATATATATATATATATATATATATATATATATATATATATATATATATATATATATATATATATATATATATATATATATATATATATATAAGCTCGTTTAGGCTCGCGAGCTTAAACGAACTCGACATTTAAAGCTCAAGCTCGAGCTCGTTTATTAAACGAGCCCTTACTTAGGCTCGAACTCGGGCTCGAGCTCCTTTATGCTCGGCTCGAATCGAGCTTTTAACGAGCCGAGCTCGAGTAGTTCACGAGTAGCTCAGCTCATTTACAGCCCTAGATTTTTGTTCATTAACAAGCCACAACAAGCCAAACCCCAAATCCCACAATTAGCCAAACCCCAAATCCCATGTCTTCATTCAAATTTATCTAATTTGAACCTTGCAAAGACTTTTTGAAAGTTGCACTAATTACCAAGATTATTCATACTTAAGCATGTAAGTAATGCTTAAGGGTTAAGAGGAGAGCATCTCTTTATTTGGGACTTAATGACCATCCTTAATGTGTCTAGATATATTTTAAGTTCAAAAAGATATTCTTTCAACACTTATGTGTTTGAACTTAATTCTAAGCCAAATTGTCATTAAGACATCATTACATGAGAATAATCAAGATTAGTTTTCTAGTGACCAAAACGTATATTAAGACCACAAAATACATTTTAAAACCATAAAATATTTTATAACACTTATGTGTTATTCTTGACCAAGGTTAAAACGTCATAAAATGTCATTAGGTGTGACTAACCAAGATTAGCATTCTAGTGACCAAAACTCTTTTGGATATGAAGATGGCACATATTTTAAGCATGTTGAAAAAGGTTTCGTGATTTATAGAAGCTCCGAAGTGGTCAAAATTTATTTGGTTAAGAAATTCGGATAGAACAAACTGCGGTCGACCCACGGTTGATGATGTGTTCGATCGAGACCTTTATTTATGAACGGATTTGAGTTGTTTTGTTACACGAATTGATTTATTGTATATGTGGTATTTTATAGATTTCAGGTTGATTTCACACATATATATAGGCAACTAGTCCTATCCGTGTAGTTTAGTTTGTTGGTAAATCCGATTCGTTCCACAGGGAGATGGAGTGTTTAATGGTTTTTTTATAGTCTTTGATGTCAAACTTAATTAAATGAGGTTTTGGATTAGGCATTTATAGTAACAGTAAAAGAAAATAACTTAAACTAAATTACTAGATGAAATTACAAGATTACAAAAATTAACTTAAAAAAGGGAATCTAATTGAAATTATACTAATTATGACGCGACAATTATATTACTAGATGGTAATTAGTAAAATAGTAATTTTTAATAAAACTATATGTTTAGAATTTTGTTTTAAGTAATTATTATATAAACTTATTTAAATTAACTAAATGATATTTTTAATAAAACTAATACAAATTAAAAGGAAATTAATTAATTAACTAATTATAAACTAGTTACAATTTATAAACTTATAATAATTAATACTAATTTTAAGATTAAAACATTTATTAAGGTATTTTATAATAAGTAAAACTAATTAACTTAATTAAAATAACTAATAACCTAAATATATATAATTAAATAATTAAAACCCTAAATTTAACCCTAGCTGTACTGTAGCCGCGTCAGAACCTTACACGATTCGTGTGATGATACACGATTCGTGTATGTGTAAAAGTATGTGACAGATTACTGTTACGAAAAATAAATGTTTTTATGTATTTTTCTAATATTTTAAAATGGTAAATCGTAAATAATAATAATAATACTTTTATAAGAAATATAAATAAGATAAATGGGAGTGTTTACTTAATTGTGTCACCCCTAGGTCCATGGATTGTTTTAAGTTTTACGCCCTATTTAAAATGTTCTAGTAACAAACTTTACATTTTTCTCTCGAATAAATATAAAGTTACAACTTAACTAAATAAAATCTAATTTTCATTGAATTCTTTTTAGAAAGCTACTATTCTCTAAGTATTTAAATTGAGACCTAGCCTAGTTTTGACCTTCGCCAATACCCAAATTATAACGGTTTCCCTTTTTATAATTTCACCTTCATATAATTTATTGATATCACCCAAACCACCGAAGTTTATTTCTAAATTGGTGTCAATAACTTATCCATAAATTCGTCTAGATCATTTTTAATGTTGAAGCTCAATTTATGTAAATAAAAACAACTTTCGTTATTTAAATTTAATAAATTAAGTGGCAAGGGTTAAATACCTAATTACATAAAAATGGTTCTTTTAACTAGGCTCAATATTAAAAATACTAAAGTTACATTTTAACTTTTACTAATGGTAACAATCCATTTCACTAGGGGCTCTACATTTAAGCAAACACTAGGGAAATTTAGCTATTCATTACACTAAGGTAGACATAAAAATATAGATATGCAAACATAATAACAACACTAATTTTAACAGAGTAAACTTACTAAAATATCTTCACTTGCATTAACTTCAAACGGTAGAAAAATTACAATAATAACACCCCTTTCACGCGTACAATAACACCCTTTATCACGAACAATACACCCTTAATATTACAACTATTTTTAACCTTGAACTAATAGAGTAATAAAAATTACAGAATAATAACTTGCGTATAATAATTGTATGAAAATATGTGTGTTTAACTCTTGATAGTACTCCGTATTTAAACTGATCCAAGTAGTAGTAGGTGAATTCAACTGTCTTGATGGCTGTAGCACTAGAGAAAAAGAAGTAATTTTTAACTCCAAAAGCAGCCGCCCCTTATCTGATGAATGATTAAATTCGGCCTAACATTACACGATTCGTGTATCACTACACGATTCGTGTGAGAATAAATATACTACACGTTTCGTGTAGATATACACGATTCGTGTAAGAGTAATCAGCAATTTTCTTCATTTTTCTTTTTCAGTTGTTCTTTGTTGATCCCGTATTGACGTGTACTGATTTGGCACTTCTTATTTGAACTATTTTCTTCTTTTATCTTGTACTTTAATTCGGATAAACGTTTCTTGATATAAATTTGGTTACAACTATCGTTTTATCGTCGTTTCTTCTAACTTCACTCTTTTGTCGTTTTTCTCGTGAAATGCGCATTGAATGTCTTTGTAGATGATAAAAACCTATGAAATATAAGTGATATTGCGTTGAATAATATGTATGTTTAGAGCAATATCAAAATACCCCACACTAGAACGTTGCTTGTCCTCAAGCAATTACATCTTTTAACAGAGTTAGAACATTATATATCTTTCTTATCGAACATTTAGATCACACAACACACACTACACGAAATGAAACACACACTATATGAAATATATTACACAACACAGTATTTATTGGATCACACGCACACGAAACGAAATTCTGACAACAGAAACAAACATGAAACTCGTGATTAGGGTTTAAAAATTTGGATCCTTAGGGAAAATTGGACCTTGTGAAAACGTTTTATGATTTTATAAAATGTCAGGCTAGTTTTTATACTAGACACGTTTTCCGGTTTTAACCTCAAATTCCGGTTGAGGGTAACTGAAAACCGAAGTCTCAGTCGGCGATTAGCAAGCTATTCGCCCCCATGATTGTAGTATCATGGAACTTGAAGCCGAATGTCCAAAAAATGGTTTTACACAAATATAATTCATAAAATAGCATAAGTTTTAGAACAAAATTATATCGTGTCCAAATATCATCGGTGAACCATGAGTTTGCACACCTTAATTTGTTATGGCATATGTATGTTGACCGCGGTCAAACATAGATGCAGTTGATCTTTACGGAGATCATCCATCTGGGGATTAGATTCATTAGTCTTAAAAGCTAATTTGCATTGTGCCCCCCCATTGTACGGGACATATCCTTCTCATGGTTAGGATAAGTCTGACCACCAAAAACCCTGTTTGATGCTGAGGTTAGGTGGATTTCTAGCCGATTTTAGGGATGACTTTACAAGATTTTTCGTCAACCTACAGCTGTTCTGGACTACATTTTCTAACATAAGTTAGCAAGTGCGTCAATTTGGAAGACTTTACTTCCTTACGGGATGGACTTGATTCATCCTCTATTACTCGTAATAGTGGAATATTCAGGTTTATACGTTCCAAAGCAATGATATCTGCAATAACTTCATAGAAACATGTGATATATGGTTCTCAACATAAGGTTTTATAAATTCTTGTTATACTTGGTTTCCTTTTATAGGTTTTAAACAAATAACTTATGCGTTTTTAATGTATTGAGACGACAATTTCGGTTTTTACACCTGATCTTTAATTGCTCGTAGTTACCTTAAAAATTGATTAGATACATTTGTTTAAAATTTTTATAAATCTTGATAAAAATCACCAAATTATAAGTTCTCGAGAATTTATATATTCCCACCCCACACTTAAGATTATGTAATGCCCTCATTACATAAAAATCAGATAATAATGTATATATTTGAGAGGACAAAAAGTGTAAAGTATTTGGAACTTCCTTTTGTTAACCGATTTGGATTTTCAAATTGCTTTTCCTATGATTATATCCATCTTTTGTATCACAATGCATATTGGTGTTTCGTATCGTCTAATTGCATTTTCGTCTGTACCTGTCAAAACCATGTTAAAAACACACAAAATATGGGGTTGTACTTCAATCATACAAAACAATATTACCCCACACTTATTTCTTACTAATATACAATAAAACATTAGAAGTATAAAAAATATCAATACACACCATTCAATTATGTTATTACAAACTAAAAAAAAAAATTAAAACAATAGAACTAGTCAAATGGGCTCCAAAATGGTCCTCCTCGTTCGCCCTCCTCCTGTTGCTGTCGATGCCGTTGCTCGTTTAGGCGTTGTTCCTCGTAGAAACGCCTATATGCATCCTGACTCGCGGCTATTGCGGCGTTATGGTCATAGGGTGGAGGTAGAGGGTCATCGGGTGATTGCCATGGGGGATATGATGGAAAGGCTGAGGGTGCGTAAGCTTGCGGGTTAGACGCGTATAGATATGCCTGTTGGTGCGCCCACTCTAATTGATTTCCCATTCCCCTCTGATCATATCGGATGTTGGACAGCATATTATATTGATCTAGCTGGGTATGCCTAATGTCCCCTAATTGCCGAGATAAAGCAGTGTACTGATCTTCTGATCTCGCTCCCCAGTTTTGATATGAATTACGTACATCTAAACTCAATGCGTTAAACGAGTTTTGGAGCATATCGAAATCAGAAGTACCTGTATGAGACGAGCTAGCCTGATCTGTCTCTCGTCGTCTCCTCCTGGCTTCTCTCTCGGGTTCGTCATCCTCTTGCATCGGTTCTTGAGGCGCAACTTCCTGTGTCCTTAAACTAATCACCCCAGCCCTCACCCGTATAGCTTTATCTGTCCTATACACATCCAATCCTAAGGTACGAACCTGTTGATTTATCGGTTGGATTGGAGGTGCGAAGTCGTTCGGGTTGATATCGAACCAGGATGCCAAACATGTGATATAGTGACCCCCCGATATGTCACTGTCTCCTCGAGCACCCTTACCTACATTGGCCAAAAAGTAGGCCACTCCATAGGGTATACTAATATTAGTTTCCCTATCTCTAATAACATCCAAATACCAAAGGTCGACATAATTAATCCTATCTGTAGTAAGGAATGCCCTTTGGTTAATCGTGTTCGCTATAAATTTATGAATTAATCGATAGCGAATATCTTGGATCTTAAGGTATGATTCTCGGCCTGCTGTATATGAATTTCTTCCGGAAAAAGATCGCCAGACGCTGACAGAATCATAATCTCCTGAATACCTAGCTCCTGTAAATATAAATTCCCAAAAACCTGGAGCAATCATATCATCACCCTCATAAATCCCTAAGGCCATAGTTAAGTCGCCTAGGGACATTACTCTATCAACCCCACCCAGTCGGAATTGTAGGAAACTAGTATCTTGGACACTTGCGGGGCTTTTATCCATCCTAACAGTAGAGTAAAATTCTAAACACAAATCCCTATATACAGGAGCAGTCAAACCAAACAATCTCTCCCAGTCATTAAAATACCTAATTACCCCAAATTCATCCGTGTAGCTTTGGGTTAAAATATTCCTTATCTGTGTATCTAAATTAACTGGGTGACCTAAGGGAGTCCAATCAACAACGCAAACTTGATTGATTGTTCGATTTACCAGAGTAAGTAAATCCTTAACTTTTTGTACCCTTTGGCTTATTTCAATAGGGAAATGTAGAATCGGGTGTAGTTGCAACATTTGTTGTTCCATTTCGGGCGTAACTTCCTCTTGTTGGTTAACTGCCCTCATTCTAATTGGTCCCTGCATAACATTTTAAAAACAAGGAAATCATCCCAATAGGATGTGTAAATGTTAGCAAAGATTTTAACTTCAACAAACAACTTGTTTTCAATACCACCTTAATCAATTTAATTCAACAAACTTGGGATATTTAGTTCTATTATCCAAAACAAAGCAAAAACAAACCAAAAATCACAAATCAAAAATCAAGTTTCATATAAAAAGTCTAATTCACAAGTGAAAACACGCAATTTTTCTAAGCATATCTACTTCAATTCAATCACATTGCGCATATCTCAGCTTCTAAATCATCCTTAACATCATTCAAACGCATACTTGATTCATGAAAGTATCAAAAGTTAACAATTTTAGGCTAAAATTAAAAATCACACAATCAAGCAATCAAAATCATGTTCACAAGTTCTATATACTAACAAAATACTCAAAAACAACTAATTATAACCAAGTTAACACACTTTAGTTTCAATTTCTCAATTTTCCCCAATTTGGTATAAACCCTAATTTGCAAACACCAATTAATCATCATTTTCTTATGCTAATCGGGTTTATCATATTACTAACAACATAGATATAACAATAATCAAGAAAAAAATCAACACAAACATGCACAAAATTCGGATTATAACTATAAAGAAAAATAATGAAAAACTTGAAGAACACTAATTAAAATGGGTTAAAAATCCTTACCACTCTTGGCATGATGAAAGATTGAAGAATTAGAGGAGATTGAGAGTGTTAATTTAATGATTTGGTGCGATTTTGGGGTTTTTGGGGTTGAGCTCTCGTCACAGAAAAAAAAAATGGGGGAGGGATAGAGTGTGCAAATCATGTAGGGCTACACGAATCGTGTAAGGCTTAATTTCAGCTGTAATTTATTTTTATTTTTATTTTTTTTTTATATAACTTATAATCAATTAAGTTTTAAAATATCTTTTATAGATTTATATTTGTAACGGAAATTCGGTTTTTACACCTGTTCTTTATCCGTTTATAAATCTTAAAAATAAATTTATAAAATTTAATTTATTAATAGTTAAAGTTTTTAATATTTTTCGAAAACAAATTTAAAATAAAATAAAAACACTCTATTTTTTTTTATAACTTAAAATCAATTGAATTTAAAATATCTTTTAAAAATTTATATTTGTAACGGAAATTCGGTTTTTACACCTGATCTTAATCCGTTTATAAATTGTTAACTTCAATTTATAAAATTCAATTAATTAAAAGTTAAAGTTTTTAAAAGTTTTATCGAAAATGAATAAAATAAAAATAAGTACATGAAAAATAAAAATTAAATAAATAAAAGTTCACTCTATTTTTGTTATATACCCTTAAATCAACTAATTTTCAAACTTAAAACTTTGTTTCCTATCGTCTAGGTAGAGATTAATTTCGGTTGTCAAACCTATCATTATCCACGACAAAGTTTTATAAGTTATATATTTTTACGGTTATTGATAAAAGAGTATATTTTTGCAATCTACTACAGACTTTTAGAATTTAACAAATATTCTGTACAATTTTTTTGAAAAGTAAAAATTCAGTTGTGACACCTAACATTTTTATTTTCAAAGAAACAAGTTAAACTCAAGGCGTTTCACCTCAATTTAGTAGAAAGGATTTTTTTTTTTTTATTTTTATTTTGTTTTCTTGATTTACTATTTAAATGATATCTTAAAAATTTAACAATTAATTTCGTGCAATTTGAACAACAATAATTCAGTTTTAACACTTTAACATTATCGTTTTCAATGAAAACAGGTTAAATTCAAGTTTAATCAATTTTAAATAGTAGACCTTTTTAAAAAAACTCACTGCAAACAAATATAAACCAAAATACACACAAAATAAAAAAAATAAAAAATAAAATAAAATATGCACATACATACAATCGACGAGAAAAAGAGTTAGATAGTGAACCCACGTTGACTCGCTTCGTAGTCGAGTCGCGAAATTTCGCTTCCCATTGCCTCGTAGGCGTAACCTCGTGGGTTTAAGAGGTTTTCTTCTAAACATTTGAAAGGCCCTTCTCGGCATAAAGTTACGTACTCGAAATTAGAGTCCGTTTGGTTCTTTGGGCAATCTCCTGAGTGAGCTGGTTTTCCACATTTTTCACATTTACCCAATTGACGTGCCCGACGCCTTTTAGCGCATTTTGATTTGCCTTTTCCATAATTTTTCTCATTATAATCTTGTCTTTCTCCTTTTCTCATCGCATCGCATCTTTTCTTAATATCTAACACCACATCTCTTGGTAAAATCTTATCGCATATTAAAATGAAGTGGTTGTAGATATATTGACCTCGCATCTTGAAAATAAACAATAAAAACAAACCAAAAGAAATTAAAAAGGTAGAATGGAGGGAGAAGACTAGTTCTTTAGGGTCTGCTAGGGAAAGACCAATCTAACCCCACTCTTAAAGATAAGAATAAAAATCGAGAATGGAGTTTAAAACCTTAGAGTTACCCTGAATTTATTTGTCCTTAGGGTAGAAGGTGGTTTCGTCTCTTTCCGTAGTATTGATTTCTTCAAAGTATAACTTGAGTCTGTGTCCGTTCACTTTGAAAGTTCCGCCGTCTTTACCATACAACTCTGCATATCCAGATGGAAAAACCTGTTTTATTATATATGGCCCATTCCATCGGGATCTAAGTTTACCAGGTGAAAACTTGAAACGTGATTGGAATACCAATACTTTATCCCCTTGCTCAAATTCTTTCTTTTTTAATCGTGCATCGTGCCATACTTTAGTTTTTTCTTTATATGTTTTAGAATTTTCGTAGGCTTGTAATCTTAATTCATCTAGTTCGTTAAGTTGTGATAACCTATTTTCTCCGGCTTGTACAAGGTCGGTATTACATTCTCTCATAGCCCAGTACGCCTTGTGTTCAACTTCAACAGGTAGATGACACGCTTTACCGTATACAAGTCTAAATGGTGTGGTACCTATTGGTGTTTTATACGCAGTCCTAAAAGCCCACAACGCGTCATCTAACTTGCGTTGCCAGATTTTAGGGTTGTTATTAACCGTCTTCTCAAGTATGCGTTTTAAGGCACGATTCGTGTTTTCCACTTGACCACTTGTTTGCGGGTGGTACGAAGTAGAGAAACGATGAGTTACGCCATACTTCTTCAACACCTTTTCAAGAAGGTTGTTGGTAAAATGTGTTCCTCGGTCGGATATGAGTGCTTTTGGGATTCCAAAGCGTGAGAAGAGATTTTTCAAGAAGTTTACCACCACCCTAGCATCATTTGTAGGCAAAGCTTTTGCTTCAGCCCACTTGGATACATAGTCAACGGCTACTAGTATGTACTTGCACTTATGTGAACTTGGAAAGGGTCCCATGAAATCGATTCCCCAAATGTCAAAGATTTCACAAACTTGGATGCCGGTTTGAGGCATCTCATCCTTTTTCGTGATGTTACCCGTTCGTTGGCATGCGTTACAAGTCCGAACGAAATCATGGGCACCTTTAAAGATCGTGGGCCAATAAAAGCCCGATTCAAGGATTTTTCTTGCAGTGTGGTTTGGTCCGAAATGACCGCCGGTTGGCCCTTGATGGCAATGCTCAAGAATTTGTTGAGCTTCTTGTCCGTACACACAATGGCGAATTATTTGATCCGCACCAACACGAAATAGGTCTGGGTATTCCCAGAAATAAGACTTTAAATCCGCAAAGAATTTCTTCTTTTGCTGATAAGTAAGTCCTTTTTGTAGAATGCCTGAAGCAAGATAGTTTGCAAAATGGGCAAACCATGGGATTTCAGATTCTTTTTCAACCCTCATTAGAGATTCGTCAGGAAATGTGTCCTTGATGATTGTGTCATCAAGTTTATCTAATTCGGGGTTTTCAAGTCGGGATAAATGATCGGCAACTAGATTCTCAGCTCCTTTCTTGTCACGTATCTCAATGTCAAATTCTTGAAGTAAAAGAACCCAACGTATGAGACGATGTTTTGCATCTAGTTTCGAGAATGAATACCTAAGTGCCGAATGGTCCGTGTAAACAATGGTCTTGGACAACACCAAATATGACCGAAATTTATCAAATGCATAAACAACCGCTAGGAGTTCTTTTTCCGTGGTGGTATAATTAATTTGGGCTCCCGTTAGAGTTTTACTTGCATAATAAATCGGAAGAAAATGATTATCGGGACGTTGTCCTAAAACAGCACCTAAAGCATAGTCGCTTGCGTCGCACATTAGCTCAAATGGCATACTCCAATCTGGAGATACCATAATGGGAGCTTGTGTGAGTTTTGACTTAAGAATCGAGAATGCATTCTCGCAATTAGTGTCAAAGCCAAATGGAGCATCCTTTTCAAGAAGCTTGGTCAATGGGCGGGCGATTTTAGAAAAATCTTTGATAAATCGCCTATAGAATCCTGCGTGACCAAGAAAGCTTCTAATTGCTTTAACATTTGATGGTTTAGGTAGCTTAGAGATAACTTCAATTTTAGCTTTATCTACCTCTATTCCCGCACGAGATATTTTGTGACCAAGTACAATGCCCTCCTTCACCATGAAGTGGCATTTTTCCCAATTTAGGACCAAGTTTGCTTTCTCACATCGGATAAGCATACGTTCTAGATTGAAAAGACACGATTCAAAGGAGTCTCCAAACACGGAAAAGTCATCCATGAAGACTTCCATACAATCCTCTACCATATCATCAAAGATTGCCATCATGCACCTTTGAAAGGTTCCGGGTGCATTGCATAAACCAAACGGCATGCGGCGATAGGCAAAGGTACCGAAAGGACAAGTGAATGTGGTCTTTTCTTGGTCGTTGGGATCAATTGGAATTTGGAAGTAACCGGAGAAACCATCTAAAAAGCAATAATATTCTTTTCCCGCTAATCGTTCAAGCATTTGATCAATAAAAGGTAAAGGGAAATGATCCTTTCTAGTGGCATCATTTAGACGTCTGTAATCAATACAGACTCTCTAGCCGGTAACTGTTCTAGTTGGGACGAGTTCGTCCTTTTCATTTAATATAACGGTTGTACCCCCCTTTTTGGGTACTACTTGCACTGGACTAACCCATGGACTATCGGAGATGGGGTAGATTAACCCAGCGTCAAGAAGCTTGACGACCTCCTTTTTAACAACCTCTTTCATGTTGGGATTTAGCCTGCGTTGTCTTTGTACTACGGGTTTGTAGTCATTCTCAAGGAGAATTTTATGTGTACAATAAGACGGGTTTATTCCCGGAATGTCGGTTGTTTTCCAGGCTATAGCCTTTCTATGGGTTTTTAATACAGAAATTAGCTTATCCTTTTCATTATCTGAAAGATGTGAAGCAATAATTACTGGTAATTTAGATGTACCTTCGAGATAAGCATACTCCAAGTGTTTGGGTAGCTCTTTAAGCTCTAGTACGGGTGGTTCTTCTAAGGAATTTTTTATACGAAATCTATCTTCATTTTTGATTTCCTCAAACGATTCCTCTTCCATGGGAATTTCTTCTATTATGGTCTCGTCATCCGTGACCACCTTCATCAACTCATCAAAATCTTTATCAATATTGAAGTATTCATTCTCACTTACCGGGGCTAACCCCGGGATATCAATTTCAAGTAGCTCCTTCAATTCATTCTCGACACAAAGATCTATAACATCAATTTGAAAAAAAGAGTCATCGGTAGAAGTGGGTCTTTTCATGGCTTTGTCAATGTGACAAATTATTCTCTCGTTTCCCACACCTAGACTCAATTGTTCCTTTTGGACATTAATGATAGCATCTGCAGTATTTAGGAAAGGACGTCCTAAAATGATAGGAACTTTTGTGTCCTCTTGCATTTCTAGAATAACAAAGTCGACGGGAAAGATGAGTGAGCCAACTTTTACAAGTATATCCTCGGCTATACCTATTGGAGTATCAAATGATTGGTTTGCTAATCGAATACCCATTCGGGTTGGTTTTAAGTCTCCTAAGTCAAGTTTTAAATATAACGAGTAAGGCATTAAGTTAACACTTGCACCTAGGTCGGCTAGTGCATCGTACACTACCGAATCACCCATCATACATGGTATAATAAAACTACCAGGGTCTCCTAATTTTGGAGGTACATTTTGTTTCTTTAAGATGGCCGAACATTCCTCATGGAGGAATGTGGCAGAAACGTCGTGGTATTTACCCTTCGAGGATATGAGATCCTTTAAAAACTTCCCGTAATTGGGCATATCCCTAAGAACCTCCGCGAGTGGCATGTTAATGCTAATTTGCTTAATCATGTCCGCAAATTTCTCATACCGCCTTGTGAGTCTGTCTTTCTTTAATGCTTTCGGGTAAGGAATAGGTTCCTTATGCACCTTTACTGGTGGTTCTTCGCTTTTCTTTGGCATGACCTCAGGTGGATCATCTTTCTCTTTATCTTTGTTATCTTGCTCATTTTCATCAACCGGTATTTGTAAAATAGAAGGACATAAAGGAACTTCTGGGGATTTTGTAGTCTCCGGTTTAGTAGTTAAACCACTTCTAGTAGTTATAGCATTTACATGCTCGTTCCTTGTTTGAGGGTTGTTGGGATTTACTTGAGTATTTGAGGGGAGAGTACCTGGTGGTCTCTCTGATAGTAACTGTGAGATCCTTCCAACATCTCTTTCTAAGTTTTGTATTGTAGCTTGTTGATTTCGGATTTGCTGAGTTTGGAGCTCTGCATTTTGCTCGTGCTTAACCATAAAATCTCTTAAGAGATCTTCTAAACCAGATTTCCTCTCAGGTTGAGGTTGCATAATTGCTAATGGTTGTGGTTGATTGAATGCTAGTGGTTGTGGTTGATTGAATGCTAGTGGTTGTGTGTGTTGGAAATTATTTTGATAATTTCGTTGAGGTTGATTTCGGTTATTATAACCTGGTGGCGGAATTCTTTGATTTTGATTTGGGAAATTCCGGTTATTTTGGTAACCTGGATTTCCTCCTTGATAGTTATTATTATTTGATCCTGAAGGTCCTCCTACTTGATAGCTGTTTATAGGAGGATATTTTCGGTTGTTTGCTTCTATAGCTGGAAAATCACTGAAGTTCATTTCACCTTTTCGTAAGTATCCTAAGAAATTTGCTTGTTCTTCCATTGTACTTTGATCACAATCTCTAGTAAGATGGGGACCTTGGCACAGTTCACATCCTACTCTGATAGCATGCATTTCCTTGGTTACTTTCTCGATTTGCCTTGCTTGATTTGCTATTTGAACTTTTAAAGAAGCAATTTCATCATTGCTTTCAATACTAGCAACATTTGATGATCTAGAAAATTCTATTTCTTGATGCCAATTATGAGAATGGGAAGCTAAATCAGCAATGATTGTGTGAGCGTCTTCAGGTGTTTTCTTCATGATCGAACCTCCGGCTGCAACATCTATATCTTTTCTAGTTGTCACATTGACTCCTTTATAGAATATTTGGACCTTTTGGAATGTATTCAACCCGTGTTGAGGACATATTCGAAGCATTTTATTGAATCGGGTCCAAGCTTCATAAAGAGTTTCATTAGGCTTTTGTTTAAAGTGATTTATGTCACTTTGTAATTTTGCTGCTTTTGAAGCAGGAAAGAATTCTGACAAAAATTTATCCATCATATCATTCCAGTTTTCAATATAACCTTCTGGTAATGAGTCTAGCCAATCTCTTGCATCATCTTTTAAGGACCATGGAAAGATTTTTAAACATGCAACTTCATCGGTGACATCTTTGATTTTGAAAAGCTTGCAAATGCTTACAAACTTACGAAGATGCTCGTTAGCATCCTCATTTGGGGCTCCACCGAATTGACATGTATTAGTTACCATGTGTAAAAATTGACCTTTTATTTCAAAGCCATCACTCATCGTGGGTTGGATGATTGCGTGGCCTTGACCTTTTCTTGTGGCCTTCATTAATGCTTCCATCGTTTGATTTGTATCAGCCATTTCTTTTTCTTCTTTAATAATCGGCTCTATGATTGGTTGAATTATTAGTTCAGAGTCGGATTCTAAGAAAAGTGACTCTAAATTTTTAGCAAGAGATTCTACTTCTTGAGTTCTTAAGCGTTCGTGGAATTTTCTTTCGGGTTCAGGATGTGAGGGAGTTAATTCAGCGTTGGAGGAACGTAAGTTCATACATTAATTTTCTATTATGAGATCACTTCACTAAAGGTTTATCTAGGGTTACCTACTTGTTTCTCTTTTTTTTTTTTAGTGTTTTTTGGTGTTTTAAAATTACTAGTACTTCCTATTTCTTTTTTTGTTGTTTTTGTCCTTTATTAATTCTTTGAGGTTCCGGATTAAGTTTAACGAGTTTAGGATTGAACGGATCATACAATTTGGGAAATTGTACAAAGAATTACAGGATTTATTCAAAAACTTTGAACTTTCTTGGAAATAAATTTCCTCGAGAGGATCGAATAACATAAAAACAATGATAAAAACCTTTAAACAAACAGATTATCCTTCTGATTTTTGCCCACGTTTCGAATAGCCAAAAGATGCAGCAGAGGGGCAGGATCCTTCAAAGACCAATAAAATTGGTGATCCAACAACACGGTCCACGTACAAATCCAACTACTACTACGAATCAGAAAAATTATCTATTTATTTAACTGCCAACTCCCCGGCAGCGGCGCCAAAAAGTTGATGTGTTCGATCGAGACCTTTATTTATGAACGGATTTGAGTTGTTTTGTTACACGAATTGATTTATTGTATATGTGGTATTTTATAGATTTCAGGTTGATTTCACACATATATATAGGCAACTAGTCCTATCCGTGTAGTTTAGTTTGTTGGTAAATCCGATTCGTTCCACAGGGAGATGGAGTGTTTAATGGTTTTTTTATAGTCTTTGATGTCAAACTTAATTAAATGAGGTTTTGGATTAGGCATTTATAGTAACAGTAAAAGAAAATAACTTAAACTAAATTACTAGATGAAATTACAAGATTACAAAAATTAACTTAAAAAAGGGAATCTAATTGAAATTATACTAATTATGACGCGACAATTATATTACTAGATGGTAATTAGTAAAATAGTAATTTTTAATAAAACTATATGTTTAGAATTTTGTTTTAAGTAATTATTATATAAACTTATTTAAATTAACTAAATGATATTTTTAATAAAACTAATACAAATTAAAAGGAAATTAATTAATTAACTAATTATAAACTAGTTACAATTTATAAACTTATAATAATTAATACTAATTTTAAGATTAAAACATTTATTAAGGTATTTTATAATAAGTAAAACTAATTAACTTAATTAAAATAACTAATAACCTAAATATATATAATTAAATAATTAAAACCCTAAATTTAACCCTAGCTGTACTTTAGCCGCGTCAGAACCTTACACGATTCGTGTGATGATACACGATTCGTGTATGTGTAAAAGTATGTGACAGATTACTGTTACGAAAAATAAATGTTTTTATGTATTTTTCTAATATTTTAAAATGGTAAATCGTAAATAATAATAATAATAATACTTTTATAAGAAATATAAATAAGATAAATGGGAGTGTTTACTTAATTGTGTCACCCCTAGGTCCATGGATTGTTTTAAGTTTTACGCCCTATTTAAAATGTTCTAGTAACAAACTTTACATTTTTCTCTCGAATAAATATAAAGTTACAACTTAACTAAATAAAATCTAATTTTCATTGAATTCTTTTTAGAAAGCTACTATTCCCTAAGTATTTAAATTGAGACCTAGCCTAGTTTTGACCTTCGCCAATACCCAAATTATAACGGTTTCCCTTTTTATAATTTCACCTTCATATAATTTATTGATATCACCCAAACCACCGAAGTTTATTTCTAAATTGGTGTCAATAACTTATCCATAAATTCGTCTAGATCATTTTTAATGTTGAAGCTCAATTTATGTAAATAAAAACAACTTTCGTTATTTAAATTTAATAAATTAAGTGGCAAGGGTTAAATACCTAATTACATAAAAATGGTTCTTTTAACTAGGCTCAATATTAAAAATACTAAAGTTACATTTTAACTTTTACTAATGGTAACAATCCATTTCACTAGGGGCTCTACATTTAAGCAAACACTAGGGAAATTTAGCTATTCATTACACTAAGGTAGACATAAAAATATAGATATGCAAACATAATAACAACACTAATTTTAACAGAGTAAACTTACTAAAATATCTTCACTTGCATTAACTTCAAACGGTAGAAAAATTACAATAATAACACCCCTTTCACGCGTACAATAACACCCTTTATCACGAACAATACACCCTTAATATTACAACTATTTTTAACCTTGAACTAATAGAGTAATAAAAATTACAGAATAATAACTTGCGTATAATAATTGTATGAAAATATGTGTGTTTAACTCTTGATAGTACTCCGTATTTAAACTGATCCAAGTAGTAGTAGGTGAATTCAACTGTCTTGATGGCTGTAGCACTAGAGAAAAAGAAGTAATTTTTAACTCCAAAAGCAGCCGCCCCTTATCAGATGAATGATTAAATTCGGCCTAACATTACACGATTCGTGTATCACTACACGATTCGTGTGAGAATAAATATACTACACGTTTCGTGTAGATATACACGATTCGTGTAAGAGTAATCAGCAATTTTCTTCATTTTTCTTTTTCAGTTGTTCTTTGTTGATCCCGTATTGACGTGTACTGATTTGGCACTTCTTATTTGAACTCTTTTCTTCTTTTATCTTGTACTTTAATTCGGATAAACGTTTCTTGATATAAATTTGGTTACAACTATCGTTTTATCGTCGTTTCTTCTAACTTCACTCTTTTGTCGTTTTTCTCGTGAAATGCGCATTGAATGTCTTTGTAGATGATAAAAACCTATGAAATATAAGTGATATTGCGTTGAATAATATGTATGTTTAGAGCAATATCAGTTGACCATGGAGTCAACCATGCACCTTGTTCCTCATAACCAAGGTACAGAACATCCACGGTCAGACATGTGGTCGACCGTGGACCTAACCGTGCTAATCCAGAGTTTTTTAAATTACTCTTTTGACTTGTTTATTATGTACATTGGTCGTTTGATAGAGATCGTCTGGGCTCGTGAACTTGTGTTGTTCTATACGCTTTTTAAGCACATAAGACTTGGTGCCATCATCAAAACAAAGTGGTTAACATTTGAATATTATCATTGGATCACTAAAAAACATTCTTCCCCTTTTTGATGATGACAAACTTACGTAAGTGTGCTTAAACGTACAATACAACACATGTGTTAACATCACTTACCATACATTTTCTCCCCCTTTTGTCGAAGAAAAAAGGTTAGCTCCCCCTGGAACTAAGCGTGCCCTAGAGTAATGCTCCCCTTGAATCGTATTGCTCCCCTTTGAAACATACATAGTCATAATACCAAGTAATGAATCATATGAATTCAACGAGCTATAGTGGAGCTATATAAACCTATAATCAAGGGTTAGTGCACAAATATAATAATATATAGCAAGCATAAGAATCATTGTACGTCATACATAACTAAGATAGTGGATCGAGCACTATGACCAATATATGTGACCGTTAGAGAGCATGTAAGATCAAAAGTGCATATGAACCACCACATATCAGATTTAATGAATAGTATAGCATGAATGTGTGATATAAGATGTAGTGAGCAGAAGACTTAGTACATCATGCAACACTATCATAAAGTACCAACATTACTCTACTAGTTCTACCAATTTCATGCATGTATAGAAGCAAGTAGGTTTAAACAAGCATGTAGAACCATGTGGAAACATAAGTGAGAGTAGCATGCAAAAGCTAATATACATGAGATCAATTGTCAAGCAAATAATCATGCATAACTGAGACGCCATCAAATTTTTTTTTTAAAACCACAGCGGAAGACATATTATATTAAAACATAACCTTAGTTAAAGTATTACAAAAATCCACACTATATAATACTTATTTACAAACGACGTCCCTTAAAAACTTCTGGTGTATTAGTACAAAAAGACACATCAGAGTTTGCAGAGTCAAACACGTCTTCATCAGCAGCTCCCAACTAACTAGCAGTACCTAAACCTGCGGGGGAGGAATGTGGGGGATTAGCGCACCGCTAAGTGAATGGAATCTATCTAACAGAAAAGGCATAAGTACCATCATGCATAACTTATGATAATCTGCTAACGTCCAACTAGCATAAAAATAGCCACAACATCAATAATGACAGTATGAGGATCGGCGGCTTGTACGAGCACACGACTCCTAGCTGATCGGGCTTGAGTCTACCGATAATCCTTCCTATTGAGTCAACTGTATAACCATCCAGACGCAACACATGCGTCCTTGCACGTTATACTGAACAAACCTCAGGACTTGGATCCAACCTGACCTAGCCTCGGTTGACCTCATATGAACCCTTACCTGACCTAGCCTCGGCGGGTTCCCAACCTGACCTAGCCTCTGTTGGTGTCAAACACAGTGTGCACATAAATCACATAACATCATGCATACAACGAACTAGCATGGAAATTCTAATAACAATAGCATGGTAATCATTACACTACAAGATAACAGAGTAAACACAAGTAGCATAGCCTGCTACTTAAACTCTATCCGTAGATAGACCCACTCACTGATTACCAGAAACTGAAGGTTCTCAGAGGTCTAATCTTTCTGAGCCTTCACCTTTTTGTTTATCACCTGTGAATCATCACATAATATCCCAAGTTAGTATTATATCTAAGTATTAATACACAACTTTACATTCAACATAAAATATTCACATAACAGACAAGGTTTTCGAGCAATATGGGGTTCTCGAGCAAATTCGAGTTTTTCGAGCGAATTCGAGTTTTTCTAGCAGTTTCGAGTTTTCGAGCATATTCGAGTTTTTCGAGCAGTTTCGAGTTTTTCGAGCATTAACATGTTTTCGAGCAATTCGAGTTTTTCGAGCAATAACATGTTTTCGAGCAGAAGGTTCTCGAGCACTCTTTTCGAGCGAGTTTCGAGCACTGTTTTCGAGCGAGTTTTTCGAGCACCTTCTTCTTCCCCATCAGCTTCGCTGATTTGGGTATTTTAAGCAAAAAAGGCTCGATTTCGAGGTTTATAGTCCAATTTCAAGCATAAAGAAACATACCAATCATACATAAACACTTTTCCTAACTATAAACATCAAAATCTAGCATTTACAATCAAGATTTGGGATTAATTCATCCCAAAATACTCACTTTATCATAAACTCAAGTTCTAACACACAATTCATCATTTTTAACAAGTTCTTACTCAATTCACAGCATAATTAGATCATAATAACTATATAGCAACTATTTCTAACATCAATTAAACATAAAAAACACAAACAATGAAGATTCAAGCTCAAATTTATCAAAAACCCATTTACACCCAAAACCCAATTTCTATAAATTAAAGCACGAATTCAAGCATGCTAACCTGGATAAATGCTTATAAGAATGATATGATTCAGTTCCTAAAGCCTCTTGATTCAATTTCTAGCTTAGATTCAATTAGGGTTTTGAGATGATGAAAGTTAGGTACGGGTCTTGTTCTTGCACAAATTGGGAAATGAATGGAAGTATCTAGATATTAGTTACTTAAGTGGGTTATAAACCCACACCCCATAACACACGGGTATTTATCAGTTATCTGATATTTTTCGTACTTAGTTTGACAACCCTACCAAAGTCCAAATTAAATAAACGAACCTGTTCTGTGACCCTTGTCACAAACTGGTCTTAACCAAATAATAAAATATCACTGAACATTAAATTGGAATAAAAGCATAATTAAACACACAATTATGCCTAAGGGTAATTAAGTAATCTTACTTCTAACCCCGGTTTCAGTCTGTTACAAATTCACCCCCCTTAAAGAGATTCCGTCCTCGAAATTTGGTCTTGGTCAAACAGATGAGGGTATCGGGTCTTCATCAACTCTTCTGTCTCCCACGTCAAGTTAGACCCTAAGCTGTGTTTCCATTCTATTAAAACCATTGGGATCTCTTTCTTTCTTAACTTAGTAACCTTTCTATCGACCACTCGAATTGGTTCCTCAACCAACTTGTTACTCAAATCAATTTTCAAATCTACTAGCGGTACGATCTGTGTCTCGTCATCGACCTTACACTTACGCAAATAACACACGTTGAAGGTATTATGAATACCAGCTAACTCTGGCGAAAGATCCAGCACCACTGTTTGATCATTCAGAATCTCACTAATAGGAAACGGCCCAATGTATCTTGGCGCAAGCTTACCACGTTTACCGAATCTGATAAACCCTTTCCACGGTGAAACTTTCAGATACACGTGATCACCCACACTAAAGGTTACTGGACGCGTACGTGGATCAACATACATTTTCTGTCTATCTCTGGCGGCTTTCAACTTTTCTCGCTCGATAGCAACTACTTCGGCAGTCATTTGAACTATTTCAGGACCAGCAAACTGTTTCTCCCCGGCTTCCAACCAACAAGTCGGAGTTCTGCAATGACGACCGTACAACATTTCATATGGCGGCATCCCTATACTCGAATGATAAGAGTTGTTATATGCAAATTCAATCAATGGTAGATGTGAATCCCATGACCCACCGTATTCTAGCACACATGCTCTTAACATATCTTCTAGAGTTTAAATTGTTCGTTCACTCTGACCATCTGTCTGAGGATGATAAGCTGTACTCAAATTTACACGTGTACCCAGATTATGTTGTAGACTGTTCCAGAAGTTCGATACAAATCTAGAATCCCTGTCTGACACAATCGATAATGGCACACCATGACGACTAACTATCTCTTTCACATATAAATCGGCAAGTTCACTTAATGACGCTGTCTCACGAGTAGCAAGAAAATGAGCACTCTTGGTCAAACGATCAACTATTACCCAAATCATGTCGTGTTTCCTCTGGGTTTTAGGTAATTTTGTCACAAAATCCATCGTAATATGCTCCCATTTCCACTCTGGAATCTGTAACTGACGCAACGAACCATACGGTTTTTGGTGTTCTGTCTTCACTTGTGTGCAAATATGACACTTTTCAACAAAACGAGCGATGTCTATTTTCATAGTCGGCCATAAATAAACTGATTTCAAATCATGATACATCTTATTACTGCCTGGATGTACTGTCAATCTGGATTTGTGAGCTTCAGTCATGATCAAATCCCTCAAGTCTCCAAGCATAGGCACCCAAACACGGTTATTTAAGGTCTTAAGTCCACGGGAATCATCAATTAAGTCAAATTTTCGTTTAGTCATAAGTTCAAATTTAATATGTTCATCCTCCAAAGCACAGGCTTGAACATTTCGTAATTGATTGATCAAATCTGAAGTTATACTCAAACGCAGAAATTTCACATTCTCATCAGACTTTTTACGACTTAGTACATCTGCTACGACATTTGCTTTGCCCGGATGGTACTTGATTTCACAATCGTAGTCTTTAATCAGCTCTTGCCACCTTCTTTGACGCATATTCAATTCATTCTGAGAGAAAATATACTGTAAGCTCTTGTGATCTGTACATATTACACAATGTGTCCCATACAAATAATGTCTCCATAGTTTCAGGGCAAACACTAGTGCAGCCATTTCTAAATCATGTACATGATAATTTCTTTCATGAACTTTCAACTGTCGCGAGGCGTAAGCAATCACCTTGTCTCTCTGCATCAAAACAAAACCTAACCCGGCGAAGGACACATCACAATAGACCACAAAGTCATCTAAACCTTCTGGTAATGCTAACACCGGAGCCTAACACAATAACTGTTTCAAAGTCTGGAAAGCTTTTTCTTGATCATCATCCCATCGAAAGGCTATGTCTTTTCGAGTCAACTTGGTTAACGGACCCGCTATTTTCGAGAAATCTTTTATGAACCTTTGGTAGTAACCAGTTAATCCCAGAAAACTCTTAATTTCTGTCGGATTTCTTGTTCCAATTCATAACCGCATGAATCTTTGATTGATCAACTTTTATACCCTCGGCACAAATTACATGACCCAAAAATTGTACTTCTCTCAACCAGAATTCACACTTAGAAAATTTTGCAAATAATTGCTCTTGTTTCAAAAAATTCAACAACTGTCTTAAATGTTCAGCGTGTTCGGCCTCTGTCTTTGAATACACTGATATGTCATCTATAAACACAATCACAAATTTATCTAGAAATGGACGACACACTCTATTCATCAGATCCATGAAGACTGCTGGCGCGTTAGTTAACCCAAACGGCATGACCAAGAACTCATAATGACCATACCTAGTTCTAAAGGCTGTCTTCGGGATGTCAGATTCTGCAACTCTAACCTGATGATACCCAGATCGTAAATCTATCTTGGAGAAGTATGAAGCACCCTGCAACTGATCAAATAAATCATCTATTCTAGGCAGCGGGTACTTATTCTTTACTGTTTTCTTATTCAATTCCCGATAATCTATACACATACGCATGGTACCATCCTTCTTTTTAACAAATAATACCGGTGCACTCCAAGGAGAAGAACTCGGTCTAATAAACCCACGATCTAATAGCTCTGAATTTGTGACATCATCTCACGAATTTCTGACGGCGCTAAAGGATACGGGGCTTTGGCAACTGGAGTGGCTCCAGGCACCAATTCAATCTTATACTCTACTTCTCTTATCTGCGGTAACCCTGGTAACTCGTCTGGAAAAACTTCCGAAAACTCTGAAACTATCGGAATATCAGCTATTGCTTTCTTTTCTTTCTTACCATCTACTACATAAGCTAGGAACGATTCACACCCTTTGGATAAAGATTTCCTGGCTTTCATCATTGATATCAACGGAAAACTATACCCACCCCGTTCCCCTCGGGCTATAACACGGGTTCCATCAGCTAAACGAAAGGAAATCATTTTCCTATCACACTTAATACTAGCTCTAAGTGGACTCAGCCAATCCATCCCTAACACTATGTCAAAACTAGGAATGGGTAACACTAAACAAGTCATAGGAAATGACTTTCCTTCAATATCAATACTAACCCCAGTCACAAACGTTGTGACGGTTGTGATCTTTCCATCACCTACCTCTACTCTAATCGGTTCAGGCAACACAGTAACAGGTAAATTCAACTTAACACAAAAGTCTAACGACATAAAAGACTTATTTGCACCACAATCAAACAATACTCGCGCAGGTATTGAGTTGATTAAAAACATACCGGTAATCACTTCACCAGTAGTAGTGACTGCCTCAACTGTCATCTGGAAAGCCCTAGCTTCAGCTGTTGGAGGATTCTTTCTCTTTTGGCCACTCGAGGCAGTAGAACCTCTGACCGATGCAGAACGTATACCTGACCCTGCCCCTGCCCCGGAACTCACACTCTTTGTAGATGGACAATTTACTGCTCGATGCCCTGACAGATGACAGTTCCAACAAACATTGCTTGGAAACGAACACGCCTGAGATTCATGTCCAGTAACACCACACTTCATGCATCGCCTCGTGGCTTCTGAACACTAACCCCTATGTGACGACCTACATATCTTGCACCAGTCCCCTTTACCTGAACCAGGCCCAGTACTACTTTGTTGAGTCTTACCCTTCTGTCTAAACCCAAACGATTTCTTTGACTTACTACTAGACTGACTATTCACTTGACCACTTGGAGTCATCATACTTCCTGGAATTACACCTCTTGCCGCTTTCAAATCACTTTCCACCATATTGGCCATAACAAAGGCCTGAGACAAACTCGTTGCCATTCTCACTGATGTTCGATATTCTGGCAAAATCACATTTACAAAATGCTGGATCCTTGATGTTTCATCTGGAACCCACTGAGCTACAAACCTCAACTTATCCATAAATTGACCAATCACTTCATCAATTGTCATCTGGCGCGTCATTTTCATTTCTAAAAATTCAGTTTTCAATCGGTTGAGATCAAAAAAAGTACAATACTGCTCACAAACTTTTCCTTGGAACTGTTCCCAAGTAATCTGATTCACATATTCTTTCGGAATACTTGACACCAATGCATTCCACCAAACCATCGCCCTACCCTTCAGCAGTCTACAAGCATATATAACTCTCAACTCCGGCTCACATTGACATGCTTCCAACGCCCTTTCAACTTCCATTAACCAATTCAAGGTTTCTGTTGGGTCTGAACTTCCTGAATACTCAGGGGGTTTGCAATCCAAGAATTGCTTATACGTACATTTCTTATGGGGTTGAACATAAGGTTGTTGGATCATAGGTATCTGATACGGATTTATTAATATAGGGTTTTGATAAGGGAAAGCATTTTGCGGTGGCATGTTATATTGGTGGGGTATCTGGTTTTGCATCGGATATTGAAATTGAGTCTGATTCATATTGGGTATGGTTTGAGATTGGGCGGTTGGAAATCCTGGTGGTGTATCATCATTCCCAGAATTTCTTACTATTTCAAGCTCGGCAACCCTATCTTAAGCCTCTTTCAGCTTACTTTCTAATTCCTGAATATAACTCGTCTGATCGTCATCAGACTCGACACCCTCGTCAGGTGCCCTGTACGTTCCGGGGTTTGTCGGGCCGGTAGCGTTTGCATCTCTGTCTGCCATACCTGGGCTACAAAACAGCTCACACAAAAGCTTAATGGATAATTGGTTAGCTTAATACATTTAACAAACCAAGTATCCTACATTCACTTAATCCCTTCCACAGACATGTTTGACTTCACTCCAGTTTTGAGAACAAGATACACGCATGTATTTGCTGTCAAACCTATGCTCTGATACCAACTTGAGACGCCATCAAATTTTTTTTTTTTTTTTAAAACACAGCGGAAGACATATTATATTAAAACATAACCTTAGTTAAAGTATTACAAAAATCCACACTATATAATACTTATTTACAAACGACGTCCCTTAAAAACTTCTGGTGTATTAGTATAAAAAGACACATCAGAGTTTGCAGAGTCAAACACGTCTTCATCAGCAGCTCCCAACTAACTAGTAGTACCTAAACCTGCGGGGGAGGAATGTGGGGGATTAGCGCACCGCTAAGTGAATGGAATCTATCTAACAGAAAAAGCATAAGTACCATCATGCATAACTTATGATAATCTGCTAACGTCCAACTAGCATAAAAATAGCCACAACATCAATAATGACAGTATGAGGATCGGCGGCTTGTACGAGCACACGACTCCTAGCTGATCGGGCTTGAGTCTACCGATAATCCTTCCTATCGAGTCAACTGTATAACCATCCAGATGCAACACATGCATCCTTGCACGTTATACTGAACAAACCACAGGACTTGGATCCAACCTGACCTAGCCTCGGTTGACCACATATGAACCCTTACCTGACCTAGCCTCGGCGGGTTCCCAACCTGACCTAGCCTCGGTTGGTGTCAAACACAGTGTGCACATAAATCACATAACATCATGCATACAATGAACTAGCATGGCAATTCTAATAACAATAGCATGGTAATCATTACACTACAAGATAACAGAGTAAACACAAGTAGCATAGCCTGCTACTTAAACTCTATCGGTAGATAGACCCACTCACCGATTACCAGCAACTGAAGGTTCTCAGAGGTCTAATCTTTATGAGCCTTCACCTTTTTGTTTATCACCTGTGAATCATCACATAATATCCCAAGTTAGTATTATATCTAAGTATTAATACACAACTTTACATTCAACATAAAATATTCACATAACAAACAAGGTTTTCGAGCAATATGGGGTTCTCGAGCAAATTTGAGTTTTTCGAGCGAATTCGAGTTTTTCGAGCAGTTTCGAGTTTTCGAGCATATTCGAGTTTTTCGAGCAGTTTCGAGTTTTTCGAGCATTAACATGTTTTCGAGCAATTCGAGTTTTTCGAGCAATAACATGTTTTCGAGCAGAAGGTTCTCGAGCACTCTTTTCGAGCGAGTTTCGAGCACTGTTTTTGAGCGAGTTTTTCGAGCACCTTCTTCTTCCCCATCAGCTTCGCTGATTTGGTGATTTTAAGCCAAGAAGGCTCGATTTCGAGGTTTATAGTCCAATTTCAAGCATAAAGAAACATACCAATCATACATAAACACTTTTCCTAACTATAAACATCAAAATCTAGCATTTACAATCAAGATTTGGGATTAATTCATCCCAAAATACTCACTTTATCATAAACTCAAGTTCTAACACACAATTCATCATTTTTAACAAGTTCTTACTCAATTCACAGCATAATTAGATCATAATAACTATATAGCAACTATTTCTAATATCAATTAAACATAACAAACATAAATCATGAAGATTCAAACTCAAATTTATCAAAAACCCATTTTACACCCAAAACCCAATTTCTATAAATTAAAGCACGAATTCAAGCATGCTAACCTGGATAAATGCTTATAAGAATGATATGATTCAGTTCCTAAAGCCTCTTGATTCAATTTCTAGCTTAGATTCAATTAGGTTTTTGAGATGATGAAAGTTAGGTACGGGTCTTGTTCTTGCACAAATTGGGAAATGAATGGAAGTATCCAGATATTAGTTACTTAAGTGGGTTATAAACCTACACCCCATAACACACGGGTATTTATCAGTTATCTGATATCTTTCGTACTTAGTTTGACAACCCTAACAAAGTCCAAATTAAATAAACGAACCTGTTCTGTGACCCTTGTCACAAACTGGTCTTAACCAAATAATAAAATATCACTGAACATTAAATTGGAATAAAAGCATAATTAACCACACAATTAGGCCTAAGGGTAATTAAGTAATCTTACTTTTAACCCCAGTTTCAGTCTGTTACAATAACAGTTATTTTTATAAGCTTAGATGCTAGAGCATGTATGAAAGAAAGTAGGTTCAAACAAGCATGTTAAAACGCAAGCATAACATAGCATGGCAAACAAGTAAGAGTATCACACATAATCATATCATGCAACACTATAGATACTATCATAGTAGTTTTAAATAAGCATGTAAGGACACAAGCATGGTGTAACGATCCTACTTTTTCCGTTATCTTTTACCGTTAATTATTTAATGACCGTTAACTGTTATTCGTGCCACGTCACTTCTATGACCTATATTATTATTTTAGTAATAATATATTAATTATTATGTGTTAAAATAATATTTGTATTCATATTTTAAGTTATACGTTTCTACGTGTCACGGATTTCTCGAATCTTTTCGGTTTTCAAACCAACGGTCGAGATTTTGGGATTTTTAAGTCCTAATTATTTTAAATATGATATTTTAATGTCATATATTTATATATAGTGTTTATATATATATATTTCGTCGCGTAATTAATATCTCTCCGAATAATTAATCGCGTAGTCGTGTTTTCGCGTTTCGGGTTTCGATCGGGCGTTCGGGCCACAAGCTTTTCTTCTAAATATCAAATTGGGCTAAGTGGGGCCCACCCATACCCCCATTCGGCCGAATGCAAGGGGAGGGTGATAGTGCTCCAAATGAACATATATTTAGTAGCAATATCCTTCCAATATGTAAAGTTTTTAGTTGCAATTGTTCTATTTTCAAGTAATATTCGTTTAAATAAATAAGTGCGAAGACAAAAGGCAAAAACGAAGATTTGAAGACGCAAACATCCAAAAAGCTCAAATGTACAAGATACAATTCAAATGGTTCAATTTATTGATAAGAAACGTCTAAAAATGACAAGAGTACAAGTTGTGAAACGCAAAGTACAAGATATTAAATTGTACGAAAAGGCGTTCGAAAATCCGGAACCGAGACATGAACCAACTATCAACGCCCAACGTAACGGACCAAAAATTACAAGTCTACTATGCACAAGAATATAATATAATATTTAAATAATTATATAAATTATTTATATATTATATATTATATTAAATAACGTCGACAAGCAAATGGCCAAAAGTTAGTGAGCTGGAGTGCATCACTTCGCGATCTCGGAGCTGGAAGGCACAAATGCTTCGCGATCTCGGAGCAGTCATTTCAGAAAATGCCTATAAAAGGCCATGCATTCTGCCGAGTATCATACACCAAGATAATCAATATCTCTCTGTCTCATAATATATATTATATATATAATATAAATATTAGTTTAGTTTTATATTAGATTAGTTTGGGTAATGTAAAGGTTATTTTACGGGTTTTGAAGTCGAAGTTCTCTCCGTGTAACACTACGCAATAAATAATCAATGTAAGCTATGTTCTCCTTTTTAAATTAATGCCTCGTAACTAAGTTATTATTATGCTTATTTAAGTCGAAGTAATCATGATGTTGGACTAAATATTAAAAGACGGGGTTATTGGGTTTTGGACCATAATTGGGGTTTGGACAAAAGATCGACACTTGTGGAAATTAGACTATGGGCTATTAATGGGCTTTATATTAAATTAACGATACCTCGTTAATTTAATATAAAGGTTATGATTTGACGTATCTATATATAACCACATACGCTTAATCGGACACGATGTGCAGGATATTTATAAGTACGAATTATTGTTCATTTGACCGGACACGGGGATGGATTAATAGTTACTGGACTCATTAAAACAGGGGTGGATTACATTCAATGATAGTTGGTGTAATTGTTAACAAAGTATTAAAACCTTGGATTACACACAGTCGATAACCTGGTGTATTCATTAAACAAAGTATTAAGACCTTGTTACAGTTCGAATGCCCAATTAGTTGGAATTTTTGACTTCGGGTATAAGGTTAATTTGGCGAAGACCCTCGCACTTTATAATTATGACCGATGGACTATTATGGCAAAACCAGATGGACTTATCGAATAATCCAGGACAAAGGACATTTAACCCAGGGTAATAAATTAAAATCAAAAAACATCATGAGTACGGAAATTTGAATAAGCATAATATATTTTATTTTATATTTTCTCGTACTTTTATTTATTTTGTCCTTTTAATTATTGTTATTTATTTTTTTCGTTGGTTAAATATCGTCATTTACTTTTCGCTTCGCTCAAAATATAAAATCGACAAACCGGTCATTAAACGGTAAACCCCCTTTTATATATTATTATTATATATTATATATTTTGTACAAATATAATTGTTTAAAAATATAGTGTAAAATAAGTCGTCTCCCTGTGGAACGAACCGGACTTACTAAAAACTATACTACTCTACGATTAGGTACACTGCCTATAGTGTTGTAGCAAGGTTTACGTATATCCCATTTGTAAATAAATAATTAAAACTTGTGTAATGTGTATCGCTTTTCGTATAAAAAATATATAGTATTTCACGTACACCTCTGATGTGGTAGCGGGGTGGTATAAAATAGTTATTAATTTTAGCAGAAAATACTATTAAATACGATACAATTTTACACAAGATATTTATTTATTTATAGAATGGATATACTTAAACATTGCTACAACACTTATAGGCAGTGTACCTAATCGTACAGTAGTGTAGTTTTTAGTAAGTCCGGTTCGTTCCACAGGGAATCTTTTTTTTTTAAACAAAGCTCAACGCTATATTAGTTTACTTTTATAAAAATACAAACATATATATAAGTAATATTATTATTATAAAGGGGGGTTTTTACCGTTTAATGACCGGTTTGTCGATTTTAAAACTTTAGTCGCAGTTAAAACCAAATGTAAAATAATAAATAAATACAAGACTTAATTTTAAACGTAAAGTAAATAACGATAATGAAATTGCGAATAATAAAAGTGCGATAAAATAAACTTGAGATAATTAAAAAGGACGATAATTAAAAGTGCAATTAAATAACAATAAATAAAAGTGCGATAATTAGAAGTGCAATTAAATATAAAATAAAGGAAATTAAATATGAAATAAAAGAATTATGCTTATTTAAACTTCCGTAATCATGATGTTTGACGTGTTAATTTTAGTTTTATGCCCATGGGTTAATTGTCCTTTGTCCTGGATTATTTAATATGTCCATACGGATTTGTCCATAATAGTCCATCAGTCATAAATATAAAGAGCGAAAGCCTTCGTCAAATTATTCTTATTCCCGAAGTCAAATATTCCAACTAATTGGGGATTCGAATTGTAACAAGGTTTTAATACTTTGTTTAATGAATACACCAGGTTATCGACTGCGTGTAAACCAAGGTTTTACTACTTTGTTAACAATTACACCAATTACTCTTGAATGTAATTCACCCCTGTTTCAACAAGTCTATTAACTATTAATCCAGTTCCGTATCCGGTAAAATGAATAATTATTGGTATTTATAGATATCCCGCCCACCGTACCCAGTCAAGCGTATGTGGTTATATATAAATACGTCAAATTATAAGTTTGTATATTAAATTAACAAGGTATTGTTTAGTTAATATAAAACCCATTAATAGCCCATAGTCTAATTTCCACAAGTGTCGTTCTTTTGTCCAAACCCCAATTATGGTACAAAGCCCAATTACCCAATTTTAGTAATTAGCCCAACATCATGATTACTTCGGATTAAATAAGCATAATAATAACTTAGCTACGAGACATTAATGTAAAAAGGTTGAACATAACTTACAATGATTAAAAATAGCGTAGCGTTACACGGACAGAATTTTGACTTACACCCTTACAACATTCGCTAACATACCCTTATTATTAGAATTAAAATTAAAATTAAAATATAAATTATAAATATATATATATATTTTACGTATGAGGAGAAGAAGAAAAAAGATATGATATTTGCGATCAGAATTCGTTTGCTTTTATAGGGATTTTTGACTTTTGGGGCTCCGCGACTCGCGGCATATTTTGCCTTCAAACTCCGCGAGTCGCGGAGTTTGAAATTACAGCTCAGATACTTTGGAGTCTTTCTTGCCGACGGATTTATAAATATATATAATATATTAAATAATTATAAGAATTATTTAAATATTATATTATATTTATGTGCATAGTTGATTTGTAATTTTTAGTCCGTTGCGTCGAGCGTTGAGAGTTGACTCATGTCCCGGTTCCGGATTTTCGAACGTCCTTGCGTACAATTTAATATCTTGTACTTTGTGTTTTGAATCTTGTACTCTTGTAATTCCGAGACGTTTCTTATCAATAATTGGAACCTTTTTGATTGTCTTTTGTACTTTTGAGCTTTTTAGTCGTTTGCGTCTTCAATTCGTCGAATCTGTCTTTTGTCTTCACCTTTTTTTATTTAAACGAATATCACTTGTAAATAGAACAATTGCAACTAAAAGCTTGTCTTTCTTGAGGAATAATGCTATGAATTATATGTTCGTTTTTAGCATTATCAAATATTCCCACACTTGAGCGTTGCTTGTCCTCAAGCAATATCGTCTTGAAATACCAGAATCACTTCTTTATTCTTCACACTTTGTACATCAGTGATTTCTATACGGCGGTATAAACAATGGTAGTAACGATATGGTTTACAGTCACACATGACTATAAAAATTTAGATCCATTAAGGAAATTGGATCTTTATGAAAACATTTGATCTTTTGAAAATTAAATCTAGTTTTTACCCTAGATAAGTTTTCCGGGATAACCCTTTACCGGTGTTTGCAAAATATTTTTGTGGGTTTGGTGGGTTTCAGATTTGAAAATTTTAGCTCAAAACTTGCGGTTTTGTGTCACCCACTTGCTAACCTTGTATTTGGAAAGCAACACTTCCAGTTCACTTGTCCCGTATATTACCTTTCGGTAAACTACCGTCCGGTTGTAAAGGAAAGCGTTGAACAAACAACTGTTTAGGCAATGTCCCCTGACGTGCTTTTAATTATGGTCTATAACGTGTCGGACGCAATTACTATCCTTGGTAGGAGCAATAGTAAAGCTCACCCTTATAATTTTTCGGTATGGCACAAGGTCCTGTCTTTGACCACTATGCAACCACCGTTCTTACGGTTGACACCCGTTTTAGTTCAGGTGACCTAATGAATTTCAGGTGAATTCCTAGGATTTTACGTTCAATGGTAATGAATGCATTGAAAATAGGGTTTTCAGAAAACAAATCGGTTTGAAATTTTGATCAAAATATTTTCTCGTTCAAGCTCGAGTTTAGATATCATTGAATTCCATGAGTTTGAATTCTCAATCTTTAAGGTCAATATCTAGGATTGAATAATATCAGTCTTAAAAGCTGATTTTTAATCTTTAAGGGGATTATCCTTTCTGGGGATCTGATTCATTAGTCTTATCCAGCTAATTTTCATGGTGCCCCCCCATTGTACGAGATAAATCCTTCTCATGGTTAGGATAAATCTGACCACTTGGCGACCCTGTTTAATGCTGAGGTCCGTGGATTTCCTGCTGATTTTAGTGATGACTTTTCTGGATTTTTCGTCAACCTACAGCTGGTCTGGACGACAACTTCATGACCTAAATCAAGAAGCGCGTGTATTTTTTGGAAGACTTTACTTCCTTTTAATGATGGAATTGATTCATCGTGTAGATCCATCTTTTCTTTTCTTTCATCGGGTAAAACAGTTTAGTTTAGTCCAAAGCAAAAGTATTTTCAGTTATTTGTTACAGATATATGTGACATATGTTTAAGATAACTTGGTAAATTTTCCCACACTTGGCTTTTATTTTCCTTTTTATCGTCCTCTATTCCATTTTAAATGAATTTTAACATTTTAGTTTGTTTCTCAATTTATGTCCTTTCCGAGGTAACAATAATTTTGGTGTTAAAACCTAGTTTTATCGTTCATAAATATGTATAAACATGATTTTGAGTTCATTTAATTGAAAATTTTGAAAAATTTTACTAGAATTGGGTAGTTAGTATATAAGACTAGGGCTGTTCTTTATTATCAGAGAGCACTAGATTCTAATACAACTACTGCTTTACTAGTATTTTTAATGGTAACCAAGTGTTTAAAATAAAAATTTTAAAATCCGAAATAATTTAACCCCTTCCCACACTTAAGATCTTGCAATGCCCTCATTTGCAAGAAATCAGTAACAATTTAAATTATTGAGGGTGATTAGTGTGAAAATGATTAAATTTTTACCAAAGTTTCCAAATATATTGGCGTTTGTTTGCTGAATGATAAATGGTGCACATCATTTGTTCATTCTGTCTTGTTGTTATTTCACATATATTTTGCATCTTGTCGTCAAAATTAGTTGCTTTTGCTGAACTTAATGCCAGTCTTTGAAAATGCATTGTTTTACCCTGTTGTGTACATAAGATAAACTGCAAACATATATACATATTTTTGAAGTTTGGTATATTACCCCACATTCAAAAATTATTAAAATCTAAGAATAAAAGTTAGATAATTATAAAAATGATTACAATATTAATAAAAGTATTAAACGTATCAATAATTACAAATTACAAAAAAAAAAAAAAAAAAATAAGTATACTAGGGATGATACTGGTACCAATAGGGGTTCCAGGCATAACCATAGGTGCTATAGAATGCTTCGGCAGGGTTATACGTAGGATATGGTGGCTGCATCTCTATAGACCAGGGAGGGAAGATGGGTTTCGGTGTAGGAATATAGTTTCTACCTATATGTTGGCAATGAGCTATGATTTGGTTCTGATGAACTTGCCAATCTTCAAATGCTCTCTGTCTAGCATTTTCGTATTCCTGAGAAGCTATAAACCTTTGCATTTCTTGCATCTCATTCCCCCCTCCTACATTACCTTGCTGTTGGTTTCTCTCAACCTGTGGATGTCTACCATGGTATGGTACTGCGGCGTTATTTCGCCTCTTCAAAACTTTCGCACCATGGTATACATTTAAACCTATAGTATCGCGGGGTTCCGGTTCTTCTACTAATAATCCCCCCCGACTTATATCCACACCGAGATATTCACCAATCAAAGTAATAAAAATACCACCTCCTATTATGCTATGCGGTCGCATCCCCCGAACCATAGCTGATAAATAATAACCCACACAATACGGTATACTTACAGCGCTTTGTGGGTCTCGAATACACATATGGTAAAACAAATCCTGTTCATTTACCTTTTCCTTGTTTTTACCCCTTTGTGTAATCGAATTAGCTAAAAACCTATGAATCACTCTTAATTCGGCTCTATCTATATCCAAATAAGAGTAATTTCCCCCTTTGAAACGGTGATGGCTTGTCATTTGACTCCATACACCGTGTGTATCAAAATTTTCATCTATCTTTCTACCGTTTAGTATCAACCCTCTACAATCGGCAGATGCTAACTCCTCAGGCGTATATATACGTAAAGCCTGAGCCATGTCCAGTAAAGACATGTGGCGCATCGAACCGCCTAACAAAAATCTAATAAAAGAACGATCGGTTAAACTAGCTACCCGATCATTCAACTCTATACTACATAACAATTCTTCACACCATACTTTATATACAGGTCTACGCATGGTGAATAAACGTACCCAGTCATTAAAAGAAGAATTACCATACCTCTGTACAAGTAATTCCCTAATTGGCCCGGCCAATTCTACAGCTTCTAAAGGTCCCCATTCTATGACTCTCGGTACCTCAACAACCTTAGAATGAAGAGTATGCAAACCCCTTTGATATTTTGGATAATCTATCCAAAGTCTGTCAAATCTCAGGTTCGGGTGCAACTCTTCCAAGTGCATATCAGAAAAGGTCATGACTGGATGAGGTATATCCTGCTTGTAGTAGTTATCCACCTCCTGTTGTTCCGCGTTCTCAGCAGGAGCATTGCGGGCTTGGGATGAAGATTCACCCCTTTCAGTCTGCAAAACACATCAAACACAATTTTTTGTGCATCCAAATATGCATTAGTGTCAGCAAAATCATCAATCAAAATAATTACAATGGCATTATCAATTTATATTAAACTTAAGCTTATTTTCATATTTTTATCAAATCTACACTTTTTCAAATAAGTATATACGAAAATGTTCGTCAAGTTCATAAGCATTCAACTCAAATAACATGTCAAAATAATCATTATTAGCAATTAAACAAGTTTCAAATGGCATTATCTTTCAAAAATCAAGTTCATGAATTTTAGACTTGAAAAAGTCCACTTTAATTCTCAAAATTATGTTTAGGCTCAAAGTTTGGATCATTTAACTACCTAAACATGTTACACTACTTAATTTAGCAACAATTCATGACAAAAATCGGCCATAACCTGTTAATATCAAAAAGCCCCAAATTTGCTCAAGAACACAAACCCTAGATTACTCAAAATTTGAAGTTTAAAGCTTCTAATCATGTTAAACAGCATCAATCTAGGTTATACAAGCATAATACATAAACAATTTAAGCCTAATTACACTAAAAAGCATCAAAATCAAATTGGGGAAAAAATGGCTCAAGAACACTAATTTCGGATTAAATGGTGTTTAGGTGTAGAAATTTACCGTTTTTCTTGAGTAATTCCTAGATAGCATCCTTCTCAACATGATTTTAGTAAAAGATTTGGTGATTAACGGTTAAAAATTGTGATTTTGGGGTGTATTTTTCGGGTTTTTTCGATGGATATTCGCAGTTTTTTTTTCTGTTGTGGGGAGTGAAACTGAGCTGTTGCAGCTCTTTGTTTTTTTCTGTAATCCGGTACTCCCGCGACTCGCGGTGAAATACCCTTCAAACTCCGCGAGTCGCGGAGTTGGTTTTTTTTTTTTTTTTTTTTTTTTTTTTTGAACATTAACTTATAAAACAATTAAGTACTTAATTTTAAAATTTTGTTTCCCTTGTTATTTAGGACGAGGTCGTTTCGGATCGATGTCCTAGTCCGTCCCTCGACAAAATTTTAAAATTTGTCTTTTTGTAGCGATTGTTTTAAAAGCTAAGATTTTTGGGGTTTTTTTTAATGTTTTTGGCATACTTTAATTCAATGAGATTAAAAATAATGATAATAAAAGTTCTCGTCCCTCTCTCGGGTAAAGCAATTTCGGTTCAAAGACCTAATCTTCAACTTACGACGAATTTTAAAAATCATATTTTTAACTTAATGAGATAAAGTAAATTTTTGTTTTTAAATTCACACAACTTAAATATAAAATTCAAAATTTATATTAAAAATTCACACCAAACTTAAAATTTGAAATGCATAAAATTAAAAATTCATATTTTAAAAATAAAAAAAATTCACACCAATCTTAATTTAAAAATTCATATTATAAATTCACACCAAACTTATATTAATTTTTTAAATATTTACAATTTTAAATATATTGTTTTTACAAAGTTTACAATATTAATTTAAGATTTAAATATTAATTTTAAAAAAAACATGGTAAAAATAAAATTAAAAATCTTTTTGGCTTTTTATCCCACTTTAATCAATCAAATATTATCAAAAATATGCGCCCCTCTTTTCGGTAAAGTAATTTCGGTTCCAAAACCTAATTTAACTCATGACGAATTTTTGAAATATTTTGGGTTGATTGATTAAAGATATTTATACCTTAAGAATAAACGTTAAATTTCGCAGTGATGTAATAAATTTTTGAATGATATCAATAATTTCGGTCGCCAAACCTAATTTTATTCAATACCAATTTAATACTTTTTAGCGAACAAATTAGCGTTTATTATCAAAAGGTTAAAAATAAAAATAAAAATAAAAACTGTACAGACATACCTGTGAAATAGATTTCTTAGTTATATGATCTATCCCATTCATAAGATAGTCGGTTTAATTGGTTTTCCATAGCTACATAGGCGTAACCTCGAGCATTCAGTGTCTTTTCTTCTAAACATATGAACGGTCCGTCTCTGCATAAAGTAACAAATTTGGTATTTGAATAGGTTTGATTATTTGAACATTTACCTCCATGTGACCATTTTCCGCATTTGTGACATCGTTCTAGGTGTCGTGCTCTTCTTTTCGCTGCGGATTTTGATTTTCCTTTACCAAATTGTAACTTATTATCTTCGCATCTGGATTCTTTTCTAACTCCGTCCATTCTTTCTCTGATTACTGATACTAATTCACTCGGTAGTATGTCTTTATTACGTTTAGTGATCAAAGCGTGTAGCATTAGACCATGGTTTAGTTCACAGGCAGTCTTCATTTGGTAAAAACCTAAAAAAAAAAAAAATTCAGAATGGGGGGAGAAGACTAGTTCTTTAGGGTCTGCTAGGGAAAGACCATTCGGGTTCCATTTTCGAGAACTACACGAAAACAGACAATCTAACTCTAACAGAAATACATATTATCCTTTAAAGACTTGATTCTCCCCACACTTAGTTAGCTGTGGTGTCAAAATTGTGATTAACTTCGTTGTAGACTTCCATCGGACCATGTATGTAATGTTTAACTCTGTGACCATTAACTTTAAATTCAATCCCATTTGAATTTATCAATTCTATTGTTCCGTATGGGAAAACTCTTTTGACTATGAATGGTCCAGACCATCTTGATTTCAATTTTCCAGGAAATAGCTTGAATCGTGAATTGAAAAGAAGAACTCTGTCTCCTTCTTTAAATTCTTTTGAACTTCTGATTCTTTTATCATGCCATTTCTTCGTTCTTTCTTTATAGATTAACGAATTATCGTATGCTTCATGTCTTAATTCTTCTAATTCGTTTAGTTGACTTAATCGTAGTCGTCCGACTTCATGTAAATCAAGATTACATGTCTTCAAAGCCCAAAATGCTTTGTGTTCAATTTCTACTGGAAGATGACATGCTTTTCCATAAACAAGTCTAAAAGGTGTGGTTCCAATTGGAGTTTTGTAGGCTGTTCTAAAAGCCCAGAGTGCATCCTCCAATTTAATGGACCATTCCTTCGGATTTGATCCTACGGTTTTCTCTAGAATACGTTTTAAAGCTCGGTTGGTATTTTCAACTTGTCCACTTGTTTGTGGATGATATGCGGTGGAGATTTTATGAGTTACTCCATATCTTTTAAGAACTTTCTCAAGTTGATTATTACAGAAATGAGTACCCCGATCACTTATTAAAGCTTTCGGTGTTCCAAACCTTGCAAAAAGACGTTTTAAAAAGTTGACTACAACTCGTGCATCGTTAGTTGGGAGAGCTTGTGCTTCCGCCCATTTAGATACATAATCAATGGCTACGAGTATATATAGATTATTATGAGATTTTGGAAATGGACCCATAAAGTCAATACCCCAAATGTCAAATACTTCACATACTTGGATGACATTTTGTGGCATTTCATCACGTTGACTTATTTTTTCGGCCCTTTGACATGCATCACAGGATTTGCAAAGAAGGTGTGCGTCTTTGTAAATTGTAGGCCAATAGAATCCAGCTTCATAAACTTTTCTTGCTGTTAGTTGAGGCCCATAATGCCCTCCTGTTGGTCCTGTGTGACAATGGTTTAAAATTTTACTAGCTTCATCTCCAAATACACATCGGCGTATTATTCCATCGGGACAACTTTTAAACAGATGTGGATCTTCCCAGAAATAGTGTTTTATATCACTGAAGAATTTCTTTCGTCTTTGGTACGATAATCCTTTTTCAAGGAATCCACATACTAAATAGTTTGCATACTCTGCAAACCATGGAATTTCTTTATAATCTATCTTCAATAGATATTCATCAGGAAAGTTGTCTTGTATGGCTGATTCATTTAGAACTTCTAATTCGGGATTTTCAAGACGAGAAAGATGATCAGCGGCGAGATTTTCTGCTCCTCTTTTATCTCGGATTTCAATATCAAACTCTTGTAAGAGTAAGATCCAACGGATTAATCTTGGTTTAGCATCTTGTTTTGAAAATAGGTATCTAAGAGCAGAATGGTCGGTATAGACCACCGTTTTTGCTAGAACGAGATATGATCGAAATTTGTCAAAAGCAAAGACAATAGCAAGGAGTTCTTTTTCAGTAGTTGTATAGTTCGTTTGTGCTCCTTGTAACGTCTTACTAGCATAATATATAGGTTGAAATCGTTTTTCAATCCTTTGTCCTAAAACGGCTCCCATTGCAAAATCACTTGCATCGCACATTAGTTCAAATGGTAGATTCCAATTTGGTGTTATCATGATCGGTGCATTAGTGAGTTTCTCTTTAAGAATATTAAAAGATTTGATACACTCATCTGAAAAGATGAATGGAGCATCCTTTTCTAGGAGTTTATTCATAGGAGTGGCAATTTTAGAAAAATCTTTTATGAAACGTCGGTAAAAACCGGCATGCCCTAGAAAACTCCTAACTCCTCTAACATTGGTGGGATGTGGAAGTTTAGCAATTACATCTACTTTAGCTCTATCCACTTCAATTCCTTCTTTTGAAATTTTATGTCCAAGAACGATGCCTTCTTTAACCATGAAATGGCATTTCTCCCAATTAAGTACTAGATTTGATTGTTCGCATCTAAGAAGCATTCGTTCCAGATTAACTAGACATGATTCAAATGTATCACCGAAGACTGAAAAGTCATCCATGAAAACTTCCATGCATTCTTCTATTATGTCATGAAAAATCGCCATCATACACCTTTGAAAGGTTGCAGGGGCGTTACAAAGTCCAAATGTCATGCGTTTGTAAGCAAAAGTACCATAAGGGCACGTGAATGTGGTTTTCTCTTGGTCCTCGGGTGCTATTGGAATTTGAAAATATCCAGAAAATCCATCTAGAAAACAATAGTAACTATTTCCGGCTAATCTTTCCAACATTTGATCTATGAAAGGTAAGGGAAAGTGATCTTTTCTGGTGGCGTCATTTAATTTTCTATGATCAATACACACACGCCATCCTGTTACAGTCCTAGTAGGAATAAGCTCATTTTTCTCATTTGTAATGACAGTCATGCCACCCTTCTTAGGCACGCATTGAACTGGGCTTACCCATGGACTATCAGAAATTGGATAAATTAAACCTGCATCTAGCAGTTTAATAATCTCTTTCTTAACTACATCTTGCATATTAGGATTTAGTCTTCGTTGGAGTTGCACATACGTTTTATGACCTTCTTCCATATGGATTTTATGTGTGCAATACGAAGGACTTATTCCTTTAATATCATGAATCTTCCATGCAATGGCTGGTTTATGAGCTTTCAACACAGAAATGAGTTGTGATTTCTCATTTTCAGTAAGAGAAGACGATATTATTACAGGTAATTCAGATTCACCATGTAAATAAGCATATTCCAAATGGTTTGGAAGTGGCTTTAACTCTAATTTCGGAGGTTCTTCTATCGATGATTTGTATCGATATCTGTCTTCTTCTTTTAGCATTTGAATTTCTTCTGTTGTTGGTTCATATCCATTAGCTATAAGTGTAGCTAACATGTCAGCTTCATCAATTGGTTCATTACCTTCTCCTAAAGAACATTCTCCTGTTCCTTGTAATTCTGGAAATTCTTCTAATAATTCTGCATGTGCATCTATAGTTTGAATATAATAACATGTATCATCTGCAGATTGTGGTTGTTACATTGCTCTATCAACTAAAAAGGTAACACTCTCATCCTCTATACTTAGGGTCAGTTTCTTACCGAACACGTCTATCATTGCTTTAGCCGTGTTTAAGAATGGTCTTCCTAATATGAGAGGTGTTGGAATTTAACAAGTTTCATAAGTCTTAAAACCTTTTAAGAATCATTATAATCGGAAGCGTGTAATTATCAAGTTTTACTTGTTAAACTTTAACCAATTTAAAGCTAAATCCCATGGATCAAGTTGTGAACATTATGCTTACATATTAACAAGAGAAGGAAGAGTGTTTTATACCTCCTTAAACTAAGTTTAAGGGCTGTTTTGATGCAAGAAGATGATGAAGAAATAATGCTTCAACACACCCTTGAGTTGGTTGAACCTTTAAGCCTTTATAACCTTGCTATCCAAGCTTGAAACACCTTCTTTTTGCACTTGAATAAACCAATCAGCAGCAACACTGATTTGAGCAGAAAGTTGATGAACTTATTGATGAACTTAGCCTCTAACTTGAAGCCTCAAGTGTTGCATACCCCAAGCTATGATCCCAACACCTTTGTCTTTGATTTGGTTAGGATTTAAGAGCACTTGATCACTTGATTTTGCAAGTAAAACTCCTCCTTTTCTTTCCTTAAAGAACTGGCAGCAGCAAGCAGTTTTGGGAGTGCAAGAAAATGTTTTTAAAAACCAAACTTAAGAATGAGTTGGTCAAATTCTTGGTTAATGAATCTTGCATGTTATTAAGGAATGTGTCATGTATCAAAAGTAACAAGAATAAAAATGAGCATGGGTTCTTCCTTGGGGCATGTAAATGCCGTCCCCCATGGGGATTCTTTAACCAAAGTGTTACTTGCAAATTAGATAATACTTGTAAAGAAAAATGCCCATGTATTGTTACTTGTAAATTGTATATTTATAAACCTTTTATAAATATAAACACAACTTAATTATTTAACCTTTTAAATAATTAAATCCTTAATATATAAATTATCCAAATAATTTATCTCAAGTGATAACATTTCAGAAAACCGATTTTCTGAAGTCCAAGTGTCGCGTATTTATTTAACGATCCATTCGTTATTATTAATACGTATAAGGTGTCGGTAAGCTTGTTATTGGGTATGACCCGACTTGGATCATAACATGTTGGCCACATTAATTTAATATGTCTCTCGGGCATACAAAATACCTTCAATCTCCCACTTGCACGAGAAACATAAGAAATTAATGCAAGTGACGGATACCACCTAACGACCGTCCATCACCCCCAATATGTTATGACTTTGTGCCATTCAATAACATCATCCTTTTCGAGTTCCCGTCTCGAACATGAATAGGTGAATCTATCATTATTTCCTTTCGTCCTAGATGTCATGTTAATTCCAAGAGATACAGAGTGATCACTCTCTTATAGATTTAACTTTATCAGGCCTTAGACATCTGACTCTCAACGAATAAGAGGGTCAAATTCCATCTTGACTACATACGTCCAAGATATACACTTTACATTATACCTGAGTTCTCCCTTATGTACTACCATATTTCAGAATAGCGAAGGAAAGAATCAAGGCACAATACTTGGTGAATATCCGAACCCAATATGTGAAAGGACCCGTTCATATACATTATAAACGATTCACAATAGTTGATTACATTGCGAGGTATTTGACCTCTATATGATACATTTTACAAACATTGCATTCGTTTTTAAAAGACAATCTTTCTTTACATCGAAAATTGACATGTATGCATACCATTTCATAATATCCAAACTATAAATGACCTAATCTGTCATTTACTTAATAATAATCTTTAATGAACTTCAACGACTCGAATGCAACGTCTTTTGAAATATGTCATGAATGACTCCAAGTAATATCTTTAAAATGAGCTAATGCACAGCGGAAGATCTCTTTCAAACCTGAGAATAAACATGCTTTCAAGTGTCAACCAAAAGGTTGGTGAGTTCATTAGTTTATCATAATCATTTATTTCCATCATTTTAATAGACCACAAGAATTTCATTTCCAGTTATCATAAATATACGTCCCATGCATAGAGACAAAAATAATCATTCAAATGGTGAACACCTGGTAACCGACATTAACAATATGCATATAAGAATATCCCCTATCATTCCGGGATCCTCCTTCGGACATGATATAAATTTCGAAGTACTAAAGCATCCGGTACTTTGGATGGGGTTTGTTAGGCCCAATAGATCTATCTTTAGGATTCGCGTCAATTAGGGTGTCTATTCCCTAATTCTTAGATTACCAGACTTTAATAAAAAGGGGCATATTCGATTTCGATAATTCAACCATAGAATGTAGTTTCAATTACTTGTGTCTATTTCGTCAAACATTTATAAAAGCGCATGTATTCTCAGTCCCAAAAATATAAAGGGTAAAAAGGCAAATGAAACTCACCATACTGTATTTTGTAGTAAAAATACATATAACATCATTGAACAAGTGTAAGGTTGGCCTTGGATTCACGAACCTAAATTATTTATATATAATTATGTATTTGTCAATATTTGTCTAATACATTAAGTTAAGTCATAGTGTACCACAATCCTAATGCTCGAGTCTAGTATTCAAAGGTCGACAAAAATTAGTTTAACTCCAAATGATTTCAAAACTTTATAAATGTTTTATTATATAATTTAAATATCGTCGTTTTATATTTTTAAAATATTTTTTTTTTAAAGATTTAATAAAGTAAATAATATAATTCGTTTATAAATAAAATTTTATATTAAAATATACTTTTATATATCTTAAGTAATAAAACTTATAAAGTTCATTTAATATCATAAAAATACTGCGATAGATTCTATTAAGGTAGTTATATAATTTGTATTACATTTCTAGTTAATAATATAGTATTGATAATAATAATAAGTAACAGTCGTGTTATTTTGGAATAATAACAATTTGATAAAAAAAAATTAAGACAACGATATTAACGACGATAATAATCATTTTTACGAAATTTTAATTGACTATAACTTTTAATCCGTCCATCAAATCTATTTGACATCTAAAGGAAAAGTTCTTAATTTTTTTCTAGCTTTTTAAGGACATGCAAATCTTATAACTTCCTTCAACTATAATATAACAACCTTTAAGATTCGGCATAACCTATCTAAGGGCACTATCAAATTTACAAGCATGCATAATCCTATTTTCTCGAGCACTAGTCAGGGATACACTATTAGTATGTAAAAATTAAATTAGGAGTACTCACGTATCAATATTGAGGTTCAATATTGTAGGAAAGGTACGTAGACGCAATGGAGGTGACAAACACTAGTTTAACCTCACAAGCATACCCATGAACAATACCCATCACCTCCATAACCATAACTCATAATTTCCTTAGCTCTATCCCGCTCATAAAACCCGTTTTGAAATAACTCGCCCATGACCTCGTCGTAGTATTTTATGTATAATAATACTAATAATAATAATAATAATAACACTAACAATAATAATAATAAATATAATTATAGAGAGAGTGTGAGAGATAGATAGTTAGAAAACAATTATGATCGATCCTATATATATAGATTTATAAATAATATAATAATATAATATAATATTAATAAAAATTAAAAACATGTTGCATAGTGAGCCGCCACCAAAATATGTCGGCACAAGATTACACGTTTCGTGTAGATAGGTACACGATTCGTGTATGGTGTCTTCATGAAAGTTGTAGATTTTTGAGTTAGGGTCGTTTGGACACCGGAATCACCCTTTTTCGAGTCAGTATGATTTAGTTATGATTTTTCTCGTGCAAGTGCGCAGGTTTAGTGATTTCCAACATTTTAACTTTCAATCTTGTGATGAAATGTTGTAGTCTTTTGGTGCTCATTAGAAATCTTTATTTTATATTTATTTTTATTTTTATATCATTGAAAATCCATAAAAATATTTTATAATCAAATTCTATTATATCGAAAAAAAATGTGTTTGTACTAAATTGAATAAATATAATTTAGTTTTCCAGAATTAGTTATATTCAAAATCATTCTTTAAAAGGTTTCATCTATATCGTAAAACGTCTTCAATATTAAGAAAACTAAATAATTAACCTACCAAGTGACACAAGTCAATCATTGCAAGGTACGCTTTTGATAATTAAACGAGACTCTCCGCTAATCTCTGTCTAATCCTCAATAATAACACTTTTGTTCTTACATGGAATCACTTTACTAAATATTCTGAATACCGTTAAAAGTAAGAGTTTTCTAATTCAAGTGGACCTCATAACAAAGACTCGTAATTATAATTCAATGTACCTGATAAATCAATCACTTGATATTATCTTTTAATCTCATTGATAAACTTACATCGAACAAATACGTTCAAGTAAAGTATTATTCACTAACTACTGTGATAGCATTTCTATGTTCATAAAATAGATCTCGTAGCTTATATTCATATCAACTAATTCGTTCAATGCTTTCAAGTCACATAATAATCTCATAATCTATTTTTGTATCACCAAGCTCTTAAATGTTTTATCAATATTTCTTAGCTTAAAAAAAAATACACATATGTACATACACATACATTTCTATTTACACATTTTTGTTCGTGAATCGTCAGACATGGTCAAAGGGTAATTGATTACATGAATATAGTTTTCAAACTTTTCGAGACTCAACATTACAGATTTTGCTTATCGTGTCGGATACATATAAAGATTAAAGTTTAAATTTGAACGGAAATTTCCGGGTCACTACAGTACCTACCCGTTAAAAGAAATTTCGTCCCGAAATTTGATAGAGGTCGTCATAGCTAATAGTAAGAATGTTATTATGACGAATATAAGCTGATACATAGAGTTTTATCATGATTAAGAAGTACGGATAAAATAATTCGATTTCTCGAAGCGTATGAGTGAAGCTATCGTAAAAGAGCGAAATGAGTAAATGTAGATTTGTTTTAACTGATGACGTAGCTATGATTGATTTCCGGAATTTAAGGGATTTAAAGAAAATTTTCGTAATAAGATTTGGTTCTTCGGCGACTTAGGAAATCAGGATCTTCTTTGAGTAAATGTAATAATCTGTTCCGATTGCTCTGTCGGATATTTTTCTATAAATCCACCCTCTTTGTTTCCTTACAACTCACACCTTCTATTCTTTCTCCTCAGTTCATACTTTAAAACATTCGTCAATATGCTCCATCCCATTTTGATCCTTGATATACTCTTAATTTTTACATCTGTCATCCTTCTCTTTCATCTACCACCGGAAGATTTTATTTACTTCTACTATTATCTTGGGGTTATAGTGTTATTAATTTTTCCGTGCCTTTACGTGGCAATACGTATTGATATGCACGGTTTGTAGCTTCAGGGTGGTTGTTGAGTTTTATATCTTCCCTTATATTTCGATGCCCCTGCATCTGTCTTCTATAATCATTGTCACCCATAATTAATATTCTCTTTTATTTGCTGCGGTTTATGCTCCAATTTCTAGTTTGGAGCTTCATTCTTTCGTTTCCTCTTCCCGTCCTCGAGTCAAGCGAGTAATGGTCCAGAATTTGCAGTTATGAATTTCGGAATGAACATAGTTAATGTTCTAAGAAGGAAATCTTAATGATGCGATTTTGACTTGTCAAATTACCAGAATATCCTGTAAAAGATCGAATCATCAAGAAATATTTTCTTGCTATGTTTAAGGATTAGATCGAATGTAAGAGTCGTGTAAATGGCACATGATGATGGTGCTGTGAATCATCACATCCCATTAGAAACTTAACATGACCTACTGTAATATAATGACGTTGATCAAGTGTCATTATATTATATTAACTCATGTATCAGTTCCCAACACTACTTCAAAAACATTCATATTCGAATTTTTCAGTATTTAGAAACTAACACAGTTTCTTTTTATGTTGCAGATATTACAGAGAGATAATTGATTTCAAATGAGAATACTTATGAAAATATCTTCAGAATTATCAAGGATATTTATAATGAAAGATACTATGATATCTTAGAATATTCAAGATATGATGATGATGAATAATATTTGTCTGTGGAGATTTAGAATAAGAAATAAGGTGTTCGCTAACGAGTTCAGCAGGCACTGAATCATTTGGATCCTTTGAAGGCAGATTCAGTCTCTGTGATTTGTCCATGGCTTCCTTCATACTTTGCTCAATCCATTTTTCAGTACCAAATCCTTTCTTTTTCTGAGCTTTACCAACTCACTATCTTTTATCATCAAACTTTTGACCGTTTAAACCATCTACCATTTTTATGTTTCCTCTGCATTTAATGCAATAATATCTGAATCTCTGGTTATCAATCTGAGGTGGGTTCAGAAGAATCGTGTTTTAGATGATTAAACGCTGGTGGTAATATGGTGGAATATGAAAGGTTCCCCAGTAATAATGACGAAAGGGCAACGTATCTATCAGGGTTATAATAAGACTGGTCCGACTGAAAAAATCGAAGTTGACTTGCTGGATCCGTGACAAAATTGGCTACTTTGAAAAGGAATCGAAATGTTGTTCTTGCTAGAAGAATTCGACGCAGGTACATGTTAGATTATGACTTTGGTTTCGAGAGTTTTTCAGGTACAAAACTTCGGGTAACGTGTGGTTGGATCATCATCTCAATTGTTTATTATTTGAAGTGTCTTCTAGAATTTCGGAGGGTTTTGATTGCAGATTGTCATAGTCAATATCCAAATGATGAAATCGTCCTAAATCCCGAATGATTTCTCATATCCATCTTGTGTGTTACGATTAAAAGTGATGTGCTATCACAGTTTTGAAGTCAAAGTATAGCTTTGAAAAATATAAGGATCTAAGAGTGATGATTTTGGTTGTATCTCGAGTTGAATTCTGAAATTCCCAAAATCAGAATATGTAATTAGATTCGAATGAGTATGATTGTTTTGATTTCTATAGAAGAATGTATATTGGTTTAGTTGATGATTATTGAATCAGAATTGAAGAATGTAACATATTAATTGTGATTTTATATATCTCTAGGGTATTACCTACCCGTTAAAAAAATTTCACAAATAATATTTTGAACAAGAATTCTCATTACAATCTTTATGAAAATATATGTGGGTATATTTTCTTCAGATGTAGTACAGATTCAATGAGTTAATATCATACTAAGCTCATTTGATTTTCGGATTGAATTAGAAATGAATTTTCTCTAAAACATTAGAGATTACATAAACTTTGCGGAGTATTTCACTAATGTAATCAATGCTTCAATATTTATATGTATTTCCTTAGTGAATCATGCTGATGCTCATGGAACTCTTGCTAACTTCGCAAGATACGAATATTGTTTTCCCGTAAATTTCGGGTATGTCAAAGATGAAAGTGTATAATCAAACATGTTATTGAATGATACACTTGATTTATTATGAAATAAAATTCATTGAGTTGAAGCAGAGATTGTAGTTAACAATGATTAAATTGTTAACGAAGAATGTACATCATAGCAAATTAGTAATATGAATTAACCAGATAGTTAAGTTCCATACATAATAGCTTAGTACAGAAAGATTTATTATGGTAAAAATTTTTTTTATAGAATATACATATAAATTCTTCGGAGGAACTGAGTTAATACTTCATAACTCGTTGATACAATATACTTGTTATTAATTTGTAATGGTTTCCACAGTGATTCTTGAATTGGCGAAACTTGTGAGGTTAGAGGTGCTGACGATTCTAACAATGTTGACAGCATTGACTGTGTTGGTGAGGCTATTGGTACTGCTGATGATGTTGGTAAAACAAGTCTAGCTTGTACCTTACGCACCAGTCTTGTTAGGGTTTCGGTTCTTCTCTCTATCATCTCTGTCCACTCATCTGGTTTACGGTTAAGGCTGAGATAGATAATCTCTAAAACTTTAGAGATTACCTAATCACCACAGAATGTTTCTCCGATGAAGTTATGAATCAATACTTCATCGTTTGTTGTTGTTGGTACTCCTTGGTATCTTTGGTGCGTGTGACGTTGATATCCGATATACAGATTGGGATATTGAGGTGTGTGATGCGGATGTGATTGTTGGTGGTGGTAATGATCCTGTTGATGTTAATAATGGTGGTTGATGTTGATGTCGGTGATGCTGCTGGTGCTTTTAGTATTGAGACTTGCGATGTGGATGTTACTGGCGGTACTGGTTACGCTGCTGGTGCTGCTGATGGTGTTTGTAACCTTCGCACCGTATTCTCCAAAGCCACTACCCGAGCGCGAAGCTCGTTAACTTCTTCTATTACACCGGGGTGATCGTCGGTTCGGACGAGCGGATAAATATAATCAAGAATTTGGTGTAGTATATAATCGTGACGAGATACTCTGGAGATGAGAGAGAAAATGGTTTCTCGAACAGGTTCGCCGGTAAGTGCTTCAGGTTCATTGTCAATAGGGCAATTTGGTGGATGGAAAGGATCACCTTCTTCTTGTCTCCAATAATTGAGGAGGCTACGAACCCATCCCCATTTCATCCAGAATAGGTGATGACTGATTGGTTGATCTATTCCGGTCATACTGCTTTCGGAGCTGGAATGAGACTCCATATCGGAATAGCTGTCGTAATCTGAGGAATTCGAACTGGTTGAGGGATCCATCTCGTATGATCAAGGGAATGAATTTTTGATATGAAATAGATTATAGGAGTTAGATTTAATATCTTTCTATACATAATTTACATATGTATATATAATACCAAAATCCCATAAATTACGGAGAATCTTTGAAAAATGTCAGTCAAAGTTCACAGTATCAGATATGCTAAGATAAGAATTCGTCTATACACTATTATGCAATAAATGCAGGAAAGCGCGTCTAGACTTAAAAATGTTAAGCAGGTAATTTTCGACACGAAATGATAAGCAAAACTTTTGACATGCAGACACGGTCGAAGTCCAGACTCACTAATGTATCCTAACGACTTATCAGTTAGACACACTAATGCAGACCTGGTTCGCTAAGACCACCGCTCTGATACCAACTGAAAGGACCCGTTCATATACATTATAAACGATTCACAATAGTTGATTACATTGCGAGGTATTTGACCTCTATATGATACATTTTACAAACATTGCATTCGTTTTTAAAAGACAATCTTTCTTTACATCGAAAATTGACATGTATGCATACCATTTCATAATATCCAAACTATAAATGACCTAATCTGTCATTTACTTAATAATAATCTTTAATGAACTTCAACGACTCGAATGCAACGTCTTTTGAAATATGTCATGAATGACTCCAAGTAATATCTTTAAAATGAGCTAATGCACAGCGGAAGATCTCTTTCAAACCTGAGAATAAACATGCTTTCAAGTGTCAACCAAAAGGTTGGTGAGTTCATTAGTTTATCATAATCATTTATTTCCATCATTTTAATAGACCACAAGAATTTCATTTCCAGTTATCATAAATATACGTCCCATGCATAGAGACAAAAATAATCATTCAAATGGTGAACACCTGGTAACCGACATTAACAATATGCATATAAGAATATCCCCTATCATTCCGGGATCCTCCTTCGGACATGATATAAATTTCGAAGTACTAAAGCATCCGGTACTTTGGATGGGGTTTGTTAGGCCCAATAGATCTATCTTTAGGATTCGCGTCAATTAGGGTGTCTGTTCCCTAATTCTTAGATTACCAGACTTTAATAAAAAGGGGCATATTCGATTTCGATAATTCAACCATAGAATGTAGTTTCAATTACTTGTGTCTATTTCGTCAAACATTTATAAAAGCGCATGTATTCTCAGTCCCAAAAATATAAAGGGTAAAAAGGCAAATGAAACTCACCATACTGTATTTTGTAGTAAAAATACATATAACATCATTGAACAAGTGTAAGGTTGGCCTTGGATTCACGAACCTAAATTATTTATATATAATTATGTATTTGTCAATATTTGTCTAATACATTAAGTTAAGTCATAGTGTACCACAATCCTAATGCTCGAGTCTAGTATTCAAAGGTCGACAAAAATTAGTTTAACTCCAAATGATTTCAAAACTTTATAAATGTTTTATTATATAATTTAAATATCGTCGTTTTATATTTTTAAAATATTTTTTTTTTAAAGATTTAATAAAGTAAATAATATAATTCGTTTATAAATAAAATTTTATATTAAAATATACTTTTATATATCTTAAGTAATAAAACTTATAAAGTTCATTTAATATCATAAAAATACTGCGATAGATTCTATTAAGGTAGTTATATAATTTGTATTACATTTCTAGTTAATAATATAGTATTGATAATAATAATAAGTAACAGTCGTGTTATTTTGGAATAATAACAATTTGATAAAAAAAAATTAAGACAACGATATTAACGACGATAATAATCATTTTTACGAAATTTTAATTGACTATAACTTTTAATCCGTCCATCAAATCTATTTGACATCTAAAGGAAAAGTTCTTAATTTTTTTCTAGCTTTTTAAGGACATGCAAATCTTATATCTTCCTTCAACTATAATATAACAACCTTTAAGATTCGGCATAACCTATCTAAGGGCACTATCAAATTTACAAGCATGCATAATCCTATTTTCTCGAGCACTAGTCAGGGATACACTATTAGTATGTAAAAATTAAATTAGGAGTACTCACGTATCAATATTGAGGTTCAATATTGTAGGAAAGGTACGTAGACGCAATGGAGGTGACAAACACTAGTTTAACCTCACAAGCATACCCATGAACAATACCCATCACCTCCATAACCATAACTCATAATTTCCTTAGCTCTATCCCGCTCATAAAACCCGTTTTGAAATAACTCGCCCATGACCTCGTCGTAGTATTTTATGTATAATAATACTAATAATAATAATAATAATAACACTAACAATAATAATAATAAATATAATTATAGAGAGAGTGTGAGAGATAGATAGTTAGAAAACAATTATGATCGATCCTATATATATAGATTTATAAATAATATAATAATATAATATAATATTAATAAAAATTAAAAACATGTTGCATAGTGAGCCGCCACCAAAATATGTCGGCACAAGATTACACGTTTCGTGTAGATAGGTACACGATTCGTGTATGGTGTCTTCATGAAAGTTGTAGATTTTTGAGTTACGGTCGTTTGGACACCGGAATCACCCTTTTTCGAGTCAGTATGATTTAGTTATGATTTTTCTCGTGCAAGTGCGCAGGTTTAGTGATTTCCAACATTTTAACTTTCAATCTTGTGATGAAATGTTGTAGTCTTTTGGTGCTCATTAGAAATCTTTATTTTATATTTATTTTTATTTTTATATCATTGAAAATCCATAAAAATATTTTATAATCAAATTCTATTATATCGAAAAAAAATGTGTTTGTACTAAATTGAATAAATATAATTTAGTTTTCCAGAATTAGTTATATTCAAAATCATTCTTTAAAAGGTTTCATCTATATCGTAAAACGTCTTCAATATTAAGAAAACTAAATAATTAACCTACCAAGTGACACAAGTCAATCATTGCAAGGTACGCTTTTGATAATTAAACGAGACTCTCCGCTAATCTCTGTCTAATCCTCAATAATAACACTTTTGTTCTTACATGGAATCACTTTACTAAATATTCCGAATACCGTTAAAAGTAAGAGTTTTCTAATTCAAGTGGACCTCATAACAAAGACTCGTAATTATAATTCAATGTACCTGATAAATCAATCACTTGATATTATCTTTTAATCTCATTGATAAACTTACATCGAACAAATACGTTCAAGTAAAGTATTATTCACTAACTACTGTGATAGCATTTCTATGTTCATAAAATAGATCTCGTAGCTTATATTCATATCAACTAATTCGTTCAATGCTTTCAAGTCACATAATAATCTCATAATCTATTTTTGTATCACCAAGCTCTTAAATGTTTTATCAATATTTCTTAGCTTAAAAAAAAATACACATATGTACATACACATACATTTCTATTTACACATTTTTGTTCGTGAATCGTCAGACATGGTCAAAGGGTAATTGATTACATGAATATAGTTTTCAAACTTTTCGAGACTCAACATTACAGATTTTGCTTATCGTGTCGGATACATATAAAGATTAAAGTTTAAATTTGAACGGAAATTTCCGGGTCACTACAATATGTATCTTAGGTCAGAGGATACAATGATATTCGCCTTTACTCAAGATTACATGTGATCAACCACAAAGGCTCTATACAGTAAATCTTAAGAGCGGGTCTTCCAATATTTGTATCCCACAAATATCTATGAACCTTGGTAGCAAACCTGCCCCACATTCAAGCTATGAATGTATACCAATCCAAGTTCATAATAGTCTAAACCTCACACTTGTTCCCACAAATGTGATCGACTACGGAATTTAGAATAATTGCTTATTCATGGATGAAATATGCAAAATAGGAACATGACTCAGAATTAACACCATAGTTATATTAATGAGTTTGAACTAATTCGTTCCAGTACAATACTTAAAACAGATCATAACCAATCACTAGAATATCGAAGCCCTAAAGCACTAACATGCCCTTCATGTTTTGCTCCATGTAAGAGCTTCGTGAGTGGATCCGCTATATTAAGATCTGTGTGAACCTTGCGAATACATATCTTTCCCTTTTCAACTTCATCCCTTATGTAGTTGAATCTCCGCTCAATGTGACGGGTCTTTTGATGAGCACGAGGTTCCTTGATTTGAGCAATCGCACCCTCGTTGTCACAAAAGATCTCAAGAGGGTCCTGAATGGAAGGGACTACTCCTAAGTCGTCGATGAATTTCTTCATCCATGCAGCTTCCTGAGCTGCTAATGATGCGGCGATGTACTCCAACTCTGTAGTGGATAGAGCAACAACATCCTGTTTTGAACTCTTCCAAGAGACCGCACCTCCATTTAATGTGAAGACATAACCGGATTGTGATCGAGAATCATCACGATCAGTTTGGAAACTCGCATCCACGTATCCTTTTACAGCGAGTTCCTCCTCACCAGACCCATATATCAGAAACATATCCTTAGTCCTCCTAAGGTATTTCAATATACTTCTAACAGCAATCCAATGACCGTTTCCTGGGTTATTCTGGTATCTACTTGTCAGGCTAAGAGCGCATGACACATCCGGTCTAGTGCATATCATTGCATACATGATTGACCCAATGGCAGAAGCATATGGGACTTTCTTCATTCTCTCCTGTTCATCTTTCGTGGTGGGGCACTGAGATGAACTGAGAAGTGTTCCCTTTTGAATAGGTACCAAACCTTTCTTAGAGTTCTCCATCTTGAACCTTTTCAAGATCTTTTCAATGTATGCACTTTGATTCAAACATATCAGTTTCTTGGATCTATCCCTGTAGATCCCAATCCCCAAAACGTATTGTGCTTCTCCAAGATCCTTAATGGAGAAGCATTTGCTTAACCAAGTTTTAACACCTTGCATTGCCGGAATATCATTTCCAAATAACAATATATCATCCACATATAGTACAAGGAACATGATAGTGCTCCCACTAGCTTTCTTGTATACACAAGCTTCATCACCATTTTTAATGAAGCCAAATTTCTTGGCCTCCTCATTAAAACGATGATTCCACATTCTAGATGCTTGTTTCAATCCGTAGATTGACTTCTTTAACTTGCATACCTTTTTAGGATATTTCGGATCAACAAAACCCTCAGGCTGAACCATATAGACATCTTCCTCAAGATGTCCATTTAGGAAAGCGGTCTTGACATCCATTTGCCATATTTCATAATCATAATGAGCAGCAATGGCAAGTAACATCCTAATAGACTTTAGCATTGCCACAGGCGAAAAAGTTTCATCATAGTCAACCCCTTGAGTTTGAGTGAAACCTTTTGCTACAAGTCTAGCTTTATATGTATCCAAGTTTCCATGTATGTCGGTTTTCATTTTGAAAAGCCATTTACAATCAACTAGCCTTGAGCCAGCAGGTTGTGTAACAAGTTCCCAAACTTGGTTGTCATACATGGATTGCATCTCAGCGTTCATGGCTTCCTGCCATTTATCTTTATCAATCCTTGATAAAGCATCTTGGTAGTTTATTGGTTCATCCAAATCAACCACATAGCAACCATCCATGAGAAACCCATATCTCTCAGGAGGATTACTAATCCTACCAGATCTGCGAACGTCTTGTGTATTTTGATCATCCATTTGATCACTCTCAACATTTTCATGTTGAGTGCTAGTGTCAACCAATTGTGTATCATCTACTTGATCTTGAACCTCCTCAAGATCTATCTTCCTTTCACTATTTCCTTCCATTAGGAACTTAGTTTCAAGGAATTCCGCCTTTCGAGCAACAAATACATTCTGCTCGGATGGATCATAGAAATAATATCCCATATCATTCTTGGGATATCCTATGAAGATACACTTCGTGGATCGAGCATTTAACTTATTAGGGACGTAACGCTTAGGATAAGCTTCACATCCCCATACCTTTAAGTATGATAGAGATGGAGTTTTTCCAAACCACATCTCATGAGGAGTTCGTTCCACTTTCTTGGTTGGGGCCATATTTAGAATACGAGCCGCGGAGCATAGACAATAACCCCAAAATGATAGAGGTAACGAGTTTCTTGCCATCATAGATCGAACCATATCCATTAGGGTTCGGTTTCTCCTTTCGGACACTCCATTAAGCTGGGGTGTACCGGGTGGAGTAAGTTGTGAGATAATCCACAATTTCTAAGATGATATTGGAAGGCATCGCTGAGGTATTCACCTCCTCTATCGGTACGAAGTACCTTAATTTTCTTGTTGAGTTGATTTTGTACTTCGTTTTGATATTCTTTGAATGCTTCAAAAGTTTCATCCTTGTGTCTTAATAAGTAGACATATCCGAAACGACTGAAGTCATCAACGAAAGTAACGAAGTATCTTTCACCATTCCTAGTCATGGGCTTAAAAGTTCCACATACATCCGAATGTATTAATCCTAATAAGTCCTTAGCCCTTTCATAGGTCCCTTTGAAAGGTGCTTTAGTCATTTTGCCTTGTAAACAAGATTCACACACATCAAACGAGTCCAGTTCATTTGATTTCAAAAGGCCATTCTTTTGAAGTGTATGCATTCGATTCTTGTTTATGTGACCAAGGCGACAATGCCATAAGTAGGAATCACTCAAATCCATTTTGAGCTTCTTGGTGCTTGCTTGGTATATTGAGCTATCGAATGATGTGTTATCATGAACCACTTCACAAATACCATTCAAAGGCGAGGCCTTAAAATAGAACATATCGTTCAAAAGGACATGGATATCATCATTAATAAAATTAAGATTAAAACCACATTGTCTTAAACGGGAAACAGAAATAATGTTTCGTGTTAAATCAGGTGCATACAAAACATTTTTCAATATAAGCTCCAAACCACTTAGTAGCTTTAAAACAAAGTCTCCTTGAGCTTTTACGTGCACCTTTGCACCATTTCCATGTAGAGACTTGTTGTTCCCGCATTTAGTTTACTTCTTATGAACCCTTGCAATGAATTGCAAATATGAGTTCCACATCCTGTGTCTAATACCCATGTATTAGAAGAATTAATACTAAGCTCAACGTATATCATGTATACTTTACCTGAGGTTTGCCCTGCATCCCTCTTTGCATTCAACTCCTTTAGGTAGACCGGGCAGTTGCGTTTCCAGTGACCTATCACACCGCAACCAAAGCACGGATCTTCCTTGGGGTTTGCTTGTCTGGTAACCTTTTGCCATTTAGTGTTGTTGGTTGGGGCAACCATCTTCCCTTTTCCTTTGCCCTTGTAGGTGGGTCCTTTCTTCTTAGCCACCTTTGGCTTAGAAGAGGATTCATCCTTGGATCCACCTTCTTTGATCATGAGCATGGGTGAAGCCTTTTTACCCATGCTTGATTCATCCGTCCTTAGCATGACATGTAATTCGTCAATGCTCTTATCCCAATCATTCATGCTGTAATTCAACACGCATGTGTCAAACCTTTTGACAGAGAGTTGAGGATAAGGTCCGTGGTTAATTCATTAGACACGGGACTGTTGGGACGGTGCAATCGATCAATGAGGCTTTTCATCTTTAGTGCATTAGATGAAACGCATTGGGAGTTATTTTCCTTTTGAGGATGGACCTCAATGATAGGTTATTAAAGTTGATTGGTGCGTTTGGAATGTTGTTGTTATTGGCGGCCATCTACAAAATTTAACAAAGTTCGTTTAAGTATTAATTTTAATTTAACATCCAATACCCTTTAAATCAAATTGAATTATTAAATTCTAGAATCTAACGGTAAACCAAATTTCGGTTAGGTGACCTTTATCCCGCAATTTGATTTAGCTAGGTAGTCAATAAATGACAATTGCAATCCATTTGCAACTTCTAGAGTATGGGATCATGCAATCCTTTTGCATGGCATATTTATCCCATCAACGCCTATTTGTTCTTCATGCTTCGGTGACCCTAAGTTCATGATTCCCAAATCAAGTCGTCCTACTTGTATAGACTTGTAAATTTAACATACAAGTGGTTAGGTGACCTTTATCCCACAAGCATGCGAAATTTACCTTAATCATATTAGTTTGTTCATAACGGTTAGGTGACCTTTATCCCATCATGAGTTCCCTAATACTTTTAAGTGTCACACAATAGGATGGCGTTAAACTTGTTTACCTTGTTAGTGAAAGGGATTTAAGTTTTCATTAATTCTAGTTTGAGAAAACTTTTATGCCATACACCAACATGCATTTAGTGTATGGTACTTATGAAAAACCAATTTCATGTCTTGTAATTGAGCCAATTACTTGATATAAACCAATTTATATTTGTTATCCTTTTCTTGTTCCTAATAACCATTTATTAAGGTCTTTAGTTGCCTTTTCAATTTAACCATTTAAATTGCCGTTTTGCATGTCGTTAATACGTCTAATTTAACCAATTAAATTGTCGTTATGTTTGTTGTTAACTTGTGTGATTAATTTGTTACAATCAAACATACAATCCATAAACATACAAACAACCACACATGCAAAATAAGTATGTTCACAATCTAGCCATTTAGGTGGACATTTGTTTAGCCGAAAACAAATGTCACCGGGTAAGGGTTTTCAACACAAAGCAAGAGATTTCCAATCTCCCACTTAACCTTGCATCCAAATGCTACTTGTGTTCTTCAAGTCTTCATTCATCATCTTGTATCTTCATTTTACAAAATATGTATCCTAATACATTTTTCTAGAAAATGAAAATACAACCTAATCTATTTTACATACCAAATATAAAATAAAATTACATAGCCTTATGAATGAATTATTATATACCAATTGAACAAATATTACATGCCATTGAATAATTATAATTACAAACCAAATGAATCATAAATCAACCAAATATAGCATGCAATCAACACACGGTCAAGGCTAGGATTGTGAACATCAACATGCAACCAATTGTGACCAAAATGCAAGAGCCCAAACCCAATTTTGGAGCCCTAACAATTCGGCATTCATCAAACACCCTCCCAAAACCCATGATTTTTGCATTCTTCTTTCATGCATGTACTTAGAATGCAAAGTTGATGGGTTTTAAAACAACAATTCGAAGCATATTTCATCAACTTCGGCTCTGATACCATTGTTGGAATTTAACAAGTTTCATAAGTCTTAAAACCTTTTAAGAATCATTATAATCGGAAGCGTGTAATTATCAAGTTTTACTTGTTAAACTTTAATCAATTTAAAGCTAAATCCCATGGATCAAGTTGTGAACATTATGCTTACATATTAACAAGAGAAGGAAGAGTGTTTTATACCTCCTTAAACTAAGTTTAAGGGCTATTTTGATGCAAGAAGATGATGAAGAAATAATGCTTCAACACACCCTTGAGTTGGTTGAACCTTTAAGCCTTTATAACCTTGCTATCCAAGCTTGAAACACCTTCTTTTTGCACTTGAATAAACCAATCAGTAGCAACACTGATTTGAGCAGAAAGTTGATGAACTTAGCCTCTAACTTGAAGCCTCAAGTGTTGCATACCCCAAGCTATGATCCCAACACCTTTGTCTTTGATTTGGTTAGGATTTAAGAGCACTTGATCACTTGATTTTGCAAGCAAAACTCCTCCTTTTCTTTCCTTAAAGAACCGGCAGCAGCAAGCAGTTTTGGGAGTGCAAGAAAATGTTTTTAAAAACCAAACTTAAGAATGAGTTGGTCAAATTCTTGGTTAATGAATCTTGCATGTTATTAAGGAATGTGTCATGTATAAAAAGTAACAAGAATAAAAATGAGCATGGGTTCTTCCTTGGGGCATGTAAATGCCGTACCCCATGGGGATTCTTTAACCAAAGTGTTACTTGCAAATTAGATAATACTTGTAAAGAAAAATGCCCATGTATTGTTACTTGTAAATTGTATATTTATAAACCTTTTATAAATATAAACACAACTTAATTATTTAACCTTTTAAATAATTAAATCCTTAATATATAAATTATCCAAATAATTTATCTCAAGTGATAACATTTCAGAAAACTGATTTTCTGAAGTCCAAGTGTCGCGTATTTATTTAACGATCCATTCGTTATTATTAATACGTATAAGGTGTCGGTAAGCTTGTTATTGGGTATGACCCGACTTGGATCATAACATGTTGGCCACATTAATTTAATATGTCTCTCGGGCATACGAAATACCTTCAAGAGGAACTTGAGAATCTTCTTCCATGTCCAGAACAACAAAATCTAATGGAAATACTAAAGTACCAACTTTAACTAGCATGTTCTCCATTATCCCTCTAGGATATTTTATTGATCTATCGGCTAGTTGTATGCTTATTCTGGTTGGTTTCAATTATCCAAGGTCTAGTTTAGTGTATAGTGAATACGACATTAGATTTATACTAGCACCTAAGTCTGCCAATGCTTCTATTGAACTAAGACTACCCAGAAAACATGGAATTGTGAAACTTCCTGGATCAGATAGTTTTTCTGGTATCTTATTCAACAGCACTGCTGAACAATTAGCATTCATAGTAACAGCCGAGAGTTCTTCCATTTTCTTTCTATTTGAAATTAGATCTTTCAAGAATTTAGCATATCTAGGCATTCCTGAAATCACATCAATGAAAGGAAGATTTACATTTATCTGTTTAAACATATCTAAGAATTTGGATTGCTCGGCTTCAAGTTTTTCTTTCTTCATTTTACTCGGATAAGGAAGTGGTGGTTGGTATGCTTTAACATAAGGTTTATCCTTAACTGTGTTATCTTCATTAAGCTTTTCAACTACCGGTTCTTTTTCCTTATCTTGATCAGGTTGTGGTTCTTGTGGAGTAGGAATAGTTTCATCAGAAGTTACAGGTATTTTCGGTGGTTTAAGTGTTGTACCACTTCTTGTGGTAATAGCTTTAGCTGTTTCATTCCGGGGGTTAGCATTTGTATCACTAGGTAGACTTCCTGGTTTTCTTTCACCTATTAACCTTGCTAGGTTACTCACTTCTTGTTCTAGATTTTGAATAGAAGCTTGTTGATTTCTAAATGCTTGAGCATTTTGTTCATTAGTTTGTTTCTGAGATGTGAAAAACTGTGTTTGAGTTTCAACTAGCTTCGTCATCATATCTTCTAAATTCGGCTTTTTATCATCGGTTTGTTGTGGTGGTTTGTTTTGAAAATTAGGTCTTTGCTGATTGTAAGTATTATTGGATACTTGTTGATTGCTAGGACCTTGTTGGTTGTTGTATGGAATATTTCTGTTATAATTCTGGTTTTGATTGTAAATCGGTCTTGGCGGTTGATAATTATTCTGATAATTATTTCCAGGCCTTTGGTTTATGTATGAAATATTCTCTCTTTGTTCCATTGTTAATTCAATACTGAGACAATCTTTTGTCAAATGTGGTCCTCCACACTGCTCACAACTAATTCGTATTGAGTGAATATCCTTAGTCATCTTTTCCATTCGTCTTTCCACAGCATCTATCTTTGCGGAAATGGAATCTAAGTCATGGCTAGAATCGGCTCTAGCTGCTTTAGATGATCTAACGATGTCTTTTTCTTGGTGCCACTCATGTGAGTGGGAAGCAGTGTTATCAATAATTTTGTAAGCATCAGTTTCGGTTTTCTTCATAATAGAACCACCAGCTGCTATATCTATGTCTTTTCTTGTAGTGATGTCGCATCCTTGGTAGAATATTTGTACTATTTTACAGGTGTCTAAACCATGTTGCGGACATCCTCTTAATAACTTTCCATATCTTGTCCACGCCTCATATAGAGTTTCATTTAGTTTTTGTGTGAACGTAACAATTTCTGCTTGAAGTCTTACGGCTTTAGATGCAGGAAAGAATTGTTTAAGAAATTTGTCAACTAAAACATCCCATGTATCGATCGCCCCTTCAGGTAACGATTCCAACCAATCTTTGGCTTCTCCCTTTAAAGTCCAGGGAAATAACATGAGATATATCTGTTCATCCTCCACTTCTTGGATTTTAAATAGTGTGCAGATCCTATTAAAGGTACGTAAATGTTCATTTGGATCTTCCTTCGGCGCACCACTAAATTGGCATTGATTAGTCACCATGTGTAGAATTTGTCCTTTGATTTCATAATCTGGCGCATTAATGTCTGGATGAGTAATTGCGTGTCCTTGGCCAGTGCGTTTAGCTCTCATTCGGTCTTCCATACTTAAAGGTTCCTGATTCTCCATAATTGAATTTGTTGAATCGGAATCACTAGAGGATTCTGATTTAATGGTTCGTTCCTCAACAATCTCTGTTTGAATGATTGGTGGTTCCGGAGGAAAGTTTAATGGTTCAGGATTTACGAACTGTTCCTGAATATTCTCCGGATTCTCAATTGTGAGGTCGGGTTCAAAAAATGGATTATCGGAAATTTGAACTGAAGTACTTGGTTGACTGGATGACGATTCTAAAGAAAAATCAACGGCGGTTATATTTGCTAAATGTCTTGATCTAGTTACAGGTGGTGAACGTACAAAAGGTGGTGATCGTCTTGCTCGGTGCATTCACTGAATATCCTATTAGTTTTAAAAAGGAAAGAAAAATTATAATAAGTTATCCAATCAATAGACTTTTCTGATTTTGCCCACGTTTCGAATAGCCAAAAGATGCAGCAGAGGGGCAGGATTCGTTTGGTCTCAATATAATTGAGGACTGTTTGGCTCCAATAACCCGGTCCACGTACAAATCCAACTATTACTACGAACCAGAAAATTTTGATGTCTATCAATTTAACCACTTAAAATAAATTTTCGTAATTTTAAGAAAATTTAGATAAGAAGTAGAATAAAAATCTATGTCCTAAAACTAGAATAGCGAGAAATATGAAAGAAAAAGAGTTCGTCGAAAAAAGGTTGAAAAAGAAAAATGGTTGAAAAATAAAAGGTGACGGAAAAATAAAAGAAACTTATAAAAACTTAAAAATACTTGACTAACCTAACCTTATTACTACAACTAACTTAAAATTATAATCGCAAATTGAGATTACTAATTGGAATGATAATTGATACATAGGTAAAAGTCGTCTAAAAATATTAAAGCTTATAGGAAAAACTATATCCCAAATGGAAATAACTTAAAAAGAAACTAAAACTTAAAAAGGCGTCGCAAAATTCTAAAGTACCTAAATCTTAGTCTAAAGAAAAAGCACTTAAGGAATTCTACGGCAAAGCCTAAAAATCTAGGAGTAAAAATGACTATGGCAAAAACTAAGTTTAAAATTAAATATGAGCGAAAAATACAAATATTACGCTACAACGATTAAAAAGGGACAAAATATAAAAATATACAAAAAGTTGTAAAAAGTACACTTTTTATAAAAATATTATTTTTATATTATTTATTTAATAAAACTACTAATTTTACAATTTAATTAAACTAATTAAACTAAATAAAACAAATTAAATAAAAAGAAATTTTAAAATAAAACTTAATTTTAATAATAATTGATAATTAGGGTTTTATATTAATAATTATTATAATTACCCGTAATTAATGCTTGATTAGGGTTCTGGTCAGCTGTGTCAGATGGTCTCCGCGACTTGCGGTACTCAAAGCATCAAACCCCGCGACTCGCGGGGTTCCAAAATTCAGCTGACAGGTTATTTAAATTCGACGCGTTTTTCTTTATTTATTTATTTTTTTTTTTTGGTTTTAATTTTTCTGTTAAAAAAAATATGTGTATAAAAACTTATATTTTAAAAACTTAAATAAAATAGAACTACTTTATAATTTTAATAAATAAAATGCTTAAAACTAGATTTATTTATATTTTTTTTTTATGTTTTTAAATAAAAACAAAATACTTAAATAAAACTTATGTTTTTATAAAATAAAAACAAAGAAACTTTATAAAACTTAAATATTTAACAAAATCTTAAAAATACTTATATTTTTGTTTTTCTTTTTATATTTTTGAATATTTAAAACGTATTTTTATAAAAGAGACTTTTAATAGAAGTAAACTAAAAATCTCTTTTTTTTTTTTGGTTTTTTTTTTTGTAGCGTTGCGTTTCCAGCTTTTAAGAGTTTCCCCGGCAGCGGCGCCAAAAATACTTGATGTGGTAGCGGGGTGGTATAAAATAGTTATTAATTTTAGCAGAAAATACTATTAAATACGATACAATTTTACACAAGATATTTATTTATTTATAGAATGGATATACTTAAACCTTGCTACAACACTTATAGGCAGTGTACCTAATCGTACAGTAGTGTAGTTTTTAGTAAGTCCGGTTCGTTCCACAGGAAATCTTTTTTTTTAAACAAAGCTCAACGCTATATTAGTTTACTTTTATAAAAATACAAACATATATATAAGTAATATTATTATTATAAAGGGGGGTTTTTACCGTTTAATGACCGGTTTGTCGATTTTAAAACTTTAGTCGCAGTTAAAACCAAATGTAAAATAATAAATAAATACAAGACTTAATTTTAAACGTAAAGTAAATAACGATAATGAAATTGCGAATAATAAAAGTGCGATAAAATAAACTTGAGATAATTAAAAAGGACGATAATTAAAAGTGCAATTAAATAACAATAAATAAAAGTGCGATAATTAGAAGTGCAATTAAATATAAAATAAAGGAAATTAAATATGAAATAAAAGAATTATGCTTATTTAAACTTCCGTAATCATGATGTTTGACGTGTTCATTTTAGTTTTATGCCCATGGGTTAATTGTCCTTTGTCCTGGATTATTTAATATGTCCATACGGATTTGTCCATAATAGTCCATCAGTCATAAATATAAAGAGCAAAAGCCTTCGTCAAATTATTCTTATTCCCGAAGTCAAATATTCCAACTAATTGGGGATTCGAATTGTAACAAGGTTTTAATACTTTGTTTAATGAATACACCAGGTTATCGACTGCGTGTAAACCAAGGTTTTACTACTTTGTTAACAATTACACAAATTACCCTTGAATGTAATTCACCCCTGTTTCAACAAGTCTATTAACTATTAATCCAGTTCCGTATCCGGTAAAATGAATAATTATTGGTATTTATAGATATCCCGCCCACCGTACCCAGTCAAGCGTATGTGGTTATATATAAATACATCAAATTATAAGTTTGTATATTAAATTAACAAGGTATTGTTTAGTTAATATAAAACCCATTAATAGCCCATAGTCTAATTTCCACAAGTGTCGTTCTTTTGTCCAAACCCCAATTATGGTACAAAGCCCAATTACCCAATTTTAGTAATTAGCCCAACATCATGATTACTTCGGATTAAATAAGCATAATAATAACTTAGCTATGAGACATTAATGTAAAAAGGTTGAACATAACTTACAATGATTAAAAATAGCGTAGCGTTACACGGACAGAATTTCGACTTACACCCTTACAACATTCGCTAACATACCCTTATTATTAGAATTAAAATTAAAATTAAAATATAAATTATAAATATATATATATATATATTTTACGTATGAGGAGAAGAAGAAAAAAGATATGATATTTGCGATCAGAATTCGTTTGCTTTTATAGGGATTTTTGACTTTTGGGGCTCCGCGACTCGCGGCATATTTTGCCTTCAAACTCCGCGAGTCGCGGAGTTTGAAATTACAGCTCAGATACTTTGGAGTCTTTCTTGCCGAAGGATTTATAAATATATATAATATATTAAATAATTATAAGAATTATTTAAATATTATATTATATTTATGTGCATAGTTGATTTGTAATTTTTAGTCCGTTGCGTCGAGCGTTGAGAGTTGACTCATGTCCCGGTTCCGGATTTTCGAACGTCCTTGCGTACAATTTAATATCTTGTACTTTGTGTTTTGAATCTTGTACTCTTGTAATTTCGAGACGTTTCTTATCAATAATTGGAACCTTTTTGATTGTCTTTTGTACTTTTGAGCTTTTTGGTCGTTTGCGTCTTCAATTCGTCGAATCTGTCTTTTGTCTTCACCTTTTATTATTTAAACGAATATCACTTGTAAATATAACAATTGCAACTAAAAGCTTGTCTTTCTTGAGGAATAGTGCTATGAATTATATGTTCGTTTTTAGCATTATCAACCTCGCATGACATCAAATTTTTGGCGCCGCTGCCGGGGAGTCAGCGAAACGCTATATTTTTAATTCATTTTTGTATAAATATATTTATATATATATTTAGAAAAACAATATAAAATTAAAAAAAATGAGTTTAAATTGAACCTGCATACTCCGACATCGCGGAGCTACAAAGAAAAATTCTACGAGATCGCGTAGGGCTCTCTGACAGGTCAAACCACAAGCATTTATTACGGGATTAGGGTTTATTATTATAATTATTATTATATTATTATTATTATTATTATTATTATTATTATTATTAGGGTTTAATTATTACATATTTTTAATATAATTTTTATTTTAAGTTTTAATTATTATTATTTACATATTTATATTAATACTTTTATATAAATAATATAAAAATAATATTTTTATAAAAAAAATTGTATTTTTATAACTTTAAGTTATATTATTTGTATCTTTTTATTATTTAGTACGTAGTTTATAATTATCATTCGTAATTAGTTTTAAACTTAGTTTTTGCCGTAGTTATTTTATATTTCTAGATTTTTAGGCTTTGCCGTAAAATCCCTTAAGTGTTTTTTCTTTAGATTAAGATTTAGGCGCTTTAGAATTTTGCGACGCAGTTTTTAGATTTTAGTGCCTAATTAAGTTATTGCCGTTTTGGATATAGAATTCCTTTAAGCTTTAATACCTTTAGGCGCAACTTTTTAGATTTAATTTTTAGACTTTTAAGATACGACGAGCTACTTTCTTATTTTTATTTTTCGATGTTTTTCGACGCGTAATCTTTTTCTTTCTTATTTCTCGACACGCTAGTTTTTAGGACATAGATTTTCTATTTCTTCTCTAAAATTTCAAACGAAAAAAAATTATTTTAAGCGGTTAAATTGATAGACATCCAAAATTTTTTGGTTCGTAGTAATAGTTGGATTTGTTAGTGGCGAGTTGTGGGCTTCCGATTTAAAGGGTCCTGGCTACCTGCTACATCTATTGGCTATTCGAAACATGGGCAAAATCAGAAAAGTCTATTAATTTGATAACTTATATAATTTTTTATTTTATAACTAATAGGATAATTAATAAATGCACCACATTGTAGCTAAAATTTGGTAATAAGTGTAGTATGAAAAACCTCGAAAATATCTTGGAAACTCTTTATGACATCCGAAATCAGTTAAATCAATACCCTCAAACGGGTGTTGATGACAATTCGTTCGGTCAATCTTGGATCATGAATAACGAAACAATAACTGGTTGTGAAATCTGTGGAGATTATCATTCAACATGGGAATGTTATTATTACATTCCTATGGAAAATTATGCACCCACAGAACCTGAATGGAATGATTATGAAGAATATAAGCCAAATTGGGATTATTTCCAAGAATATATCCAAACTCAACAACTAGAGGACGAGGAAAATTATGTTTCTGAAAATTCTTTAGATTATATGAAAATCAAACTCGAAGAACTTGATGCTCAAAATGAACAAATGAGAGAGTTTGTAAATAGGCAAGCTGAAACTCTATCAGATTACACACCTATTGATCTGAGGAATATTGTGCAAGAAAATCTCATATCATCGAATTTTGATGAATTCGAGAGCTTCGAAATCACCAATTATCCCGATGATACTTCGAAATCACCTGCTGAAGTCATTAACGAATACCTTGCTCCTGACTCTAAACCCCTGCGGACAATATTCTTCATCATCCTCTGATATTAGAAATTCTAAAATATCATCATATCTTTCATTATAAATATCCTCCATATTTCTGAAGATATTTTCTTAATTTTTCTTATTTGAAATCATTTACCTCTTCGCACTATCTGTATTACATCATAAAAGAAACTATTTTAGTTTCTAAATTATGAAACATTCAAGTTTAAAATAGGAATATTTTGAAGTAGTGTTGGGAACTGAAGCATGAATTAGTATAATATAATGACACTTGATCAACGTGATTATATTACAGTAAGTCATGCTGAGTTTTTAAATGGAACGTGATGATTCACAGATCATAATATCATCATGTGCCATGTTATACGACTCTTGTATTCTATTTAACCTCTAAAATATCAAGAAAATATTTCTTGATGATTCGGACTTTTCCAAGGTATTCTAGTAATTTGACAAGTCAAGATCGTGCCATCATAATTTCCTTCTTAGAACATTAATAATGTTCATTCCGAAATTCATATCTGTGAATTCTGGACCATTACAAGCGGTGCTTAATCGCAAGAAGAAGAAACAAAAGGACAAAACTCCGAAATAGAAATTGGGGTATAAATTGCAGCAAATAAAAGAGAGCATTAACTGTGAATGATAATGATTATAGAAGACAGAAGCAGAGACTTTGAAATATAAGGGAACATATAAAGCCCAACGATAAACCATAAATTATAAACCATATATATCGATGCATATAGCAATATAAAGACACTTGAGAACTAGAAACACTATAAACCCAAGAGTATAGTAGAAGTAAATAGATTCTTCCGACGGTAGATGAAAAAGAAGAATGACCGATATAAAAGTTAGAAGTATATCGAGAATCAGAACTGGATGGAGCCTATTGATGAATACTTTAAAATATGAGTTGAGGGGGAAAGAATAGAAGGTGATGAAACATGACTAGGAACTTAGAAATTTACAGATTTAACTCACACAATGGCGGAATAAGTGAATCAAACCCTCTAGTGAATAGGTTAAGTTTTTTTTTGATTAATTTAGTCAAACCACAACTAAATCAAGTGTGATTAGATCAACACCTAGAGCTATTATTCACCACCTGGGTGATTTGGACTGAGAGAAAATCGGAGGAGCTCACTAGATCTGAGTGTGTGTAACAAATGAGAGGCTTAACCTAAAATGAAGAACATAAGACTTTATATACCTCTGATGTTGACTCACCCATACGATTCATTCATCACACGTACGAGTTGGCTTCATCAGCCGTACGGGTGATCACTCACTCGTGTCTTCTCATTTAGGTTGTAATTGTGACTTAGCTCAGCATCAACCGTGCGTATGAGCCTGTCAGCCGTACTAGTGAGGCTTCACTCGTACGTCTGACTAAGTCTAACATAGTCAAACATCTAAATCTCGTTCCTGCAGTTCCTGTAACCACATACAAACACAGATAGGATAATAACGAGCAATCATAGTGGCCTATAAACTGTTGTACCTGCAATGAACGTGGGTATATGTCTAGGGACTTGCATAAAATGCATCAACAGAAGGTGTGAGTTGTAAGAAAACGAAGGAGGTGAATTTATAAGAAAATCTCCAACAGAACAATTAAAATGGACGATCGCATTTAAAGCGGATCCTAATTCCCTTGATTACCGGAGAGTCAAATCTTATTAAGAACATTTTCTTTAAATCCCTTGAAATCTGGGAATCAATCATATCTACGTCAAATGATAAGATGAATCTACACTTACTCATTTCACTCTTCTATGTTAGCTTCATTCGTACTCTTCATATAAATGGATTGTTTATTCAAATTATTCGCTGATGATAAAACTCTAATTTTCAGCCCGTATGCATCATGAAAACATACTTATTATCATTCATGACCTTTCCACTCAAATTTCGGGACGAAATTTCTTTAACGGGTAGGTACTGTGACAACCCGGAAATTTCCAACCAAATTTAAACTTTAATCTTTATATGTTTCCGACACGATAAGCAATACTTGTTAAGTTAAATTTCAAGAATTTTAAACTATGTTCATACATTCATTAAACCTCGACCAAGTTCCATCGATTCACAAACCATTAAATGAATATGATTATATATGTATATGTGTATATATATTATAACTTAAAACGTAAACAAAATATTAGATTAAATACTTTATACGATTGTGTCTGTTTCAAAATGTTTATCAATGGAATTAGAAGATAAGATCAAATGATTGAATTATCAGATATATTGAATTATGATTACAAGTCTCTGTTGAAAGGCCCACGTTGATTTGAGAAATCTTTCCATTTTAACAATATTCGGAAAATGGTAAAGTGATTTATAAATAAGAACAAATTATCAATCATTGAGAACTTGACAAAGGATAGTGGAATATTGAATCTCATAAAGACTCGATTGATCTATTTAGTTTCAAACGTACAAAAACGTTTTCAGTTTAAAAAGAACTTTACTATTAAAACGTATATAACTTTTATAAATATCTAGAACCACTTTTGACAACTCATTACTTAACTAGTATGATAAAGATAACGATATTTATATTTTATTTTATTAAATATATATAACTATTTAAATTAATATTATATATTTATACGCGTATTATACGTACATAGTTTTATACTTTTACTATACTTAAACTTTACCTTTACTTTATTTTTACTTTACTTTAACTTTAATAATTCACTTTAATAATTCATACTTTAATAATTCATACTTTAGTAATTCACTTTAATAATTCATACTTTAATAATTCACTTTAATAATTCATCCTTTAATAATTCACTTTAATAATTCATACTTTAATAATTCACTTTAATAATTCAAAAATCTATTATAAATAGAATTCAATAGGTTTCATTATTTCATAGAAACTTGAAAATATTTTTCTCTAAACTCTCTCAATCGATTTACATATATATATTTACTCCGTATTATTTCAAGATATTATTAGTATACATAAAATATTACGACGGAGTGCTGTCCGAGTGATTTCGAAATTGTTTTTCGAGTGGGATAGGATTAAGGAAATTATGGGTTATAGCTATGGAGGTGATTGAGTATGGTTCATGGGTATGCTCGTGAGGTCAATATAGTGTTTATCATTTCCGTTGCATCTACGTACCTTTCCTGCAATATTGAATCTCAATATTGATACGTGAGTACTCATAATTTAACTTTTACATACTAATAGTGTATCCCTGACTAGTGCTCGAGTATTTAGGATTATGCATGCTTGTACTTTTGATATTGCCATTAGACAGGTTAGGTTGAATGTTGAATTAGTTACACTTGCGGTTGAGATAAGGTATAAGATATGCATGTCCTTGGAAAGCTAGCGAAAAATTAAGAACTTTTCCTTTAGATATCGAATGGTTTCGATGAACGGATTAGAAGTTATAATCAATTGAATTTTCGATATTTTTATTAAAAATGATTATTATTATCGTCGTTTTTATCGTCGTTCTAGTTTTATCTTATTATTATCATTATTATTATCTTTATCAATAAAAGGGATTTATCATTAAAATTTGTTATTTTTTTATTATTATTACTATCGTTATTATCGTTAAAGTTATAATTAGTATTATTATTATTATCCAATTATTATTATTATTATTATTATTATTATTATTATTATTATTATTATTATTATTATTATTATTATTATTATTATTATTATTAGTATTATTATTATTATCATTATTAATATATATATCACTATTTAAAAATGGTTATTGTTATTGTTATTATTATTATTACTATTACTATATTATCATTAAGATAATTATTAGTATTATCGTTAATAATGTTATAGTAACTATCATTATTAATATTAGTGTAATTAAAACAAATATTTGTAACACCTAATTATTTTGATTACTATTATTATCATTATTATGAACACGATATAAAAGACGATTAAAAGCTATTAAACGAAACGATTAGGAAATAATGGGTAAGAGTATCATGATGAAATTAAAATATTATAAGATATTGATTTAGATAAAATTATCGTTCTTATTATTTTTATCATTACTATTATTATTAAAAGTATCGTTAGTATTAAAACTATCATTTTAATAAAAATTATCATTTTAATAGAAATGTCATTGTTACTATAAAATATCATTATTATTATTATTTTAAATAGAATTATTATTTTAAAGATAATATTAAAAATTATCATAAATATTAAAGTTATCATAATTAGAATTATCGTTTTATCATAACGTCATCTTAGTAATTATAAATATTGATATTTTTATAATAATAATTATTATTACAAAATAATACAACTTTTACTTACTATCATTATGGATATTATATTATAAAATAAATATGTGATACAAACATATTTTACTACGTGTAATAACTTACTTTAATAATACCTATCATATTATCTTTATGATATTAAATGAACCCTATAAATTTTATTACTTAATATATATAAAAGTATATTTTATTATATAAATTTAATATAAAATTTTATTTATTAATAAATAAATTATATTATTTACTCTAATAAATCTTTTAAAAATATTTAAAAATATAAAACAACGATATTTAAACTATATATTAATCATGTATAGATTTTTGGAAATTATGTTGAGTCAAATTTACTTTTGTTGACTTTTGCATATTAGTCTCGAGCATTAGGATTGTGGTACACTATGACTTGACCTAATTTGTTAGACAAATATTGACCAACACATAAATATATATAATTAATTTAGGTTCGTGAATCCGAGGCCAACCTTGCACTTGTTCAATGACGTTATATGTATTTTTACTACGAAATACAGTATGGTGAGTTTCATTTGCCTTTTTACCCTTTATATTTTTGGGCTGAGAATACATGCGCAATTTTTATAAATGTTTTACGAAATAGACACAAGTAATCGAAACTACATTATATGATTGAATTATCGAAGTCGAATATGCCCCTTTTTATTAAGTCTGGTAATCTAAGAATTAGGGAACAGACACCCTAATTGACGCAAATCCTAAAGATATATCTATTGGGCCTAACAAACCCCATCCAAAGTACCGGATGCTTTAGTACTTCGAAATTTATATCATGTCCGAAGGAGGATCCCGGAATGATAGGGGATATTCTTTTATGTATCTAGTTAATGTCGGTTACCAGGTGTTCACCATATGAATGATTATTTTTGTCTCTATGCATGGGACGTATATTTATGAGAACTGGAAATGAAATTCTTGTGGTCTATTAAAATGATGGAAGTAAATGATTATGATAAACTAATGAACTCACCAACCTTTTGGTTGACACTTTAAAGCATGTTTATTCTCAGGTGTTAAAGAAATCTTCCGCTGTGCATTTGCTCATTTTAAAGATATTACTTGGAGTCTTTCATAGCATATTTCAAAGAACGTTGCATTCGTGTCATTGAGTTCATCAAAGATTATTATTAAATCATTTTATAGTTGGATAGTGGATATTATGAAATGGTATGCATGCCTGTCAATTTTCGATGTAAAGAAAGATTGTCTTTTAAAAACGAATGTAATGTTTATAAAATGTATCATATAGAGGTCAAATACCTCACAATGTAATCAACTATTGTGAATCGTTTATAATGTATATGAACGGGTCCTTTCAGTTGGTATCAGAGCGGTGGTCTTAGCGAACCAGGTCTGCATTAGTGTGTCTAACTGATAAGTCGATAGGATGCATTAGTGAGTCTGGACTTCGACCGTGTCTGCATGTCAAAAGTTTTGCTTATCATTTTGTGTCGAAAATTAACTACTTATCATCCTCAGGAAATTACCTGCTTATCATTTTTAGTCTAAGACACGTCTTGCTGCATTGATTGCATGAATAGTGTATAGACAAAAATTCATATCTTAGCATATCTGCTAAATCATATCTTATCGTATCTGTTACTTTAACCTTTGCCTGACATATCCCGCAAAGTCCTCCGTAATCTACGGAATCTTTTGATCTATATATATATATATATATATATATATATATATATATATATATATATATATATATATATATATATATATAATACCATACGTTAGCAAAAATCATTTCATATCGGAAAAAAAATCCTTTATCCAATCGTACGAAATGGAATTCGTCATCAGTTCAAGTCACTCAGATTTCGAAATGGAATCCCATTCAAGCTCCGAAAGCAGTGTGACCGGAATAGATCAACCAATCAGTCATCACCTATTCTGGATGAATTGGGGATGGGTTCGTAGCCTCCTCAATCATTGGAGACAAGAAGAAGGTGATCCCTTCCATCCACCACATTGCCCTCTTGACGAAGAACCTGAAGCACTTACCGGCGAACCTATCCGAAACACCCTGTTCTCGCTCATTTCCAGAGTATCTCGTCACGATTATATATTACATCAAATTTTAGATTTTATTTATCCGCTCGTCCAAACCGATAATCACCCTGGTGTAATAGAAGAAGTCAACGAGCTTCGCGCTCGGGTAGTGGCTTTGGAGTATATGGTGCAGAGATTACAAACACCAGCAGCAGCATCAGCAGCATAACCAGTACCACCATCATCAACGCCAACAGTACCATTACCACCTCCAACCACAACCGCGTTGTAAACCTCAACTTCACAATCTGTCCCACGAGCATCAACGTCATACGCACCATAGATACCAAGGAGTACCAACAACAATAACTGACGAAGTATTAATTCATAACTTCATTGGAGAAACATTCCGCGGTGATTATGTAATCTCTAAAGTCTTAGAGATTATCTAATCTAGCCCTAACCATAAATCAGGTAAGCGAACCAAAAATGATAGAAGGAAGAGTAGAAACCCTGACAAAAATGGTGTGTGATTAACAAGCTAAACTTGCTTTACCAACAGCATCAGCAGTACCATCAGAGTTACCAGCATCGTCAGTACAGTCAACATCCGAATCAACAACACCGATAACATCACAAACTCCGCCAGTTCAAGAATCACCGTGGACATCATTACGAATCAATAACGTGTATATTGTATCAACGAGTTATGAAGAATTAACTCATTCCCTCTGAAGAAATTATATGTATATTATATATATATATATATATATATATATTTTGAAATAAATCTTTCCGTGCTAAACTATTGTGTGTGAATCTTAACTACTCGGTTAATTCATATTACAAATATGCAATAATGTACGTCCTTCGGTCGCAACTTAACCAGCGTTAACTACAATCTCTGTCGCAATTCAACAAATTCCAATTCATAATAAATCAAGTATATATTTGATTTTACACTTTCATCATCGATGTACCCGAAACTTTTCAGATAACATTATTCGTACTTTGCGAAATTCACAAGAATTCCACGAACCGAACATCATACATCAATAAATAACGAAGTATTGATTCATAATTTCAATGTCATTAAAGAAATACTGCATAAAAGTTATGTACTTTTTAAAGCCTTTAGGGATTATTAAATTCTAGTTTCAACCGTAAATCAAATGAGTTTAATTTAACATTAAATCATTAAATCTATGTTACATCTGAAGAAAATATACATATATATATTTTCATAAAGACTGTAATAAAATTCTTTTGTACAAAATATTAATTGTGAAATTTTTTTTTAACGGGTAGGTAATACCCGAGAGATATATAAATTCACAAATAATATATTACATTCTTCGAATCTGATTCAGCAAATCATCCATTATACTCCCTACTTTTACAACAATATACATTCTTTTATAGAAATCAAAACAACCATACTCATTCAAAATTTAATTACATATTCTGATTTTGAAATCTCAAAATTCAACTCGAGATATGACCAAAATCATCACTCTTAGATCCTTACATCTTTCACAAGCTATATTTTGACTTCAAAACTATGTTAGAACATCAAATGTATGTTAACGATTACAATCTGTGTTCAAACCCTTCGAAAATTTCTGAAGACACTTTGAATGATGAGCAATCGAGATGATGATGCAACCACATGTTACCCACAGTTATGTACCCGAAAAACTCTTGAAACCAAAGTAAAAGTTTAAACAACGTATCTGCTTCAGATTCTTTGGCATTTATTAGCAAAAATAACTTTGCGACTCCTATTCAAAGTAGCCAGTTTTGTCACAGCTCCAGCAAGTCAACTTCAACTTTTCAGTCAGACTAACCTTATTATAACCTTGAGATATACACCATCGTTACCAGGGAACCTTTTACATTCCACCACATTATTAGCAGATGTACCAACAACTTCATTAGCCTTTGACTTTAGCCTTTCCAAAAAGTCATTATAATTATTTATTGAAACCCCATCATTTACTCATTCGCATCTTGTAATGAGAATTGCCATACGAATCATTGGGAATTAGCAATCAGTATTTTGAAATCTCGCAGCATGTCTACGCCAACAGTTATATGTGTATATATAACGTCTATCTTCTGGACTTAATTTGAATGTGAAGTTTCTGAAAAACACTCCGAACTAAGAATTGGTTCTCCGAAAATGGAAAAAATGCTGATGAAGCAGCAAAAACTAAAAACGACTTTAAACGGTAAAAGCTGGATGATAATGATGAAGTGTGCTGGCAAAGCGCAAAAAAAGAGAAGTTTTGGAACTGGAAAACGGATTGAGCAAAGTAGAAAGGAGGCTTTGGACAAATTACAAAGACTGAACCTGACTTCAAAGGATCCAAATGATTCAGTACCTGCTGAAGTCATTAACGAATACCTTACTCCTGACTCTAAACCCCTGCGGACAATATTCTTCATCATCCTCTGATATTAGAAATTCTAAAATATCATCATATCTTTCATTATAAATATCCTCCATATTTCTGAAGATATTTTCTTAATTTTTCTTATTTGAAATCATTTACCTCTTCGCACTATCTGTATTACATCATAAAAGAAACTATTTTAGTTTTTAAATTCTGAAACATTCAAGTTTAAAATAGGAATATTTTGAAGAAGTGTTGGGAACTGAAGCATGAATTAGTATAATATAATGACACTTGATCAACGTGATTATATTATAGTAAGTCATGCTGAGTTTCTAAATGGAACGTGATGATTCACAGATCATAATATCATCATGTGCCATGTTATACGACTCTTGTATTCTATTTAACCTCTAAAATATCAAGAAAATATTTCTTGATGATTCGGCCTTTTCCAAGGTATTCTAGTAATTTGACAAGTCAAGATCGTGCCATCATAATTTCCTTCCTAGAACATTAACAATGTTCATTCCGAAATTCATATCTGTGAATTCTGGACCATTACAAGCGGTGCTTAATCGCAAGAAGAAGAAACAAAAGGACAAAACTCCGAAATAGAAATTGGGGTATAAATTGCAGCAAATAAAAGAGAGCATTAACTGTGAATGATAATGATTATAGAAGACAGAAGCAGAGACTTTGAAATATAAGGGAACATATAAAGCCCAACGATAAACCAGAAATTATAAACCATATATATCGATGCATATAGCAATATAAAGACACGAGAGAACTAGAAACACTATAAACCCAAGAGTATAGTAGAAGTAAATAGATTCTTCCGGCGGTAGATGAAAAAGAAGAATGACCGATACAAAAGTTAGAAGTATATCGAGAATCAGAACTGGATGGAGCCTATTGATGAATACTTTAAAATATGAGTTGAGGGGGAAAGAATAGAAGGTGATGAAACATGACTAGGAACTTAGAAATTTACAGATTTAACTCACACAATGGCGGAATAAGTGAATCAAACCCTCTAGTGAATAGGTTAAGTTTTTTTTTTTGATTAATTTAGTCAAACCACAACTAAATCAAGTGTGATTAGATCAACACCTAGAGCTATTATTCACCACCTGGGTGATTTGGACTGAGAGAAAATCGGAGGAGCTCACTAGATCTGAGTGTGTGTAACAAATGAGAGGCTTAACCTAAAATGAAGAACATAAGACTTTATATACCCCTGATGTTGACTCACCCATACGATTCATTCATCACACGTACGAGTTAGCTTCATCAGCCGTACGGGTGATCACTCACTCGTGTCTTCTCATTTAGGTTGTAATTGTGACTTAGCTCAGCATCAACCGTGCGTATGAGCCTGTCAACTAGTGAGGCTTCACTCGTACGTCTGACTACGTCTAACATAGTCAAACATCTAAATCTCGTTCCTGCAGTTCCTGTAACCACATACAAACACGGATAGGATAATAACGAGCAATCATGGTGGCCTATAAACTGTTGTACCTGCAATGGACGTGGGTAGATGTCTAGGGACTTGCATAAAATGCATCAACAGAAGGTGTGAGTTGTAAGGAAATGAAGGAGGTGAATTTATAAGAAAATCTCTGACAGAACAATTAAAATGGACGATCGCATTTAAAGCGTATCCTAATTCCCTTGATTACCGGAGAGTCAAATCTTATTAAGAAGATTTTCTTTAAATCCCTTGAAATCTGGGAATCAATCATATCTACGTCAAATGATAAGATGAATCTACACTTACTCATTTCACTCTTCTATGTTAGCTTCATTCGTACTCTTCATATAAATGGATTGTTTATCCAAATTATTCGCTGATGATAAAACTCTAATTTTCAGCCCGTATGCATCATGAAAACATACTTATTATCATTCACGACCTTTCCACTCAAATTTTGGGACAAAATTTCTTTAACGGGTAGGTACTGTGACAACCCGAAAATTTCCAACCAGATTTAAACTTTAATCTTTATATGTTTCCGACACGATAAGCAATATTTGTTAAGTTAAATTTCAAGAATTTTAAACTATGTTCATACATTCATTAAACCTCGACCAAGTTCCATCGATTCACGAACCATTAAACGAATATGATTATATATGTATATGTGTATATATATTATAACTTGAAACGTAAACAAAATATTAGATTAAATACTTTATATGATTGTATCTGTTTCAAAATGTTTATAAATGAAATTAGAAGATAAGATCAAATGATTGAATTATCAGATATATTGAATCATGATTACAAGTCTCTGTTGAAAGGCTCACGTTGATTTGAGAAATCTTTCCATTTTAACAATATTCGGAAAATGGTAAAGTGATTTATAAATAAGAACAAATTGTCAATCATTGAGAACTAGACAAAGGATAGTGGAAGATTGAATCTCATAAAGACTCGATTGATCTATTTAGTTTCAAACGTACAAAAATGTTTTCAGTTTAAAAAGAACTTTACTATTAAAACGTATATAACTTTTATAAATATCTAGAACCACTTTTGACAACTCATTACTTAACTAGTATGATAAAGATAACGATATTTATATTTTATTTTATTAAATATATATAACGATTTAAATTAATATTATATATTTATACGCGTATTATACGTACATAGTTTTATACTTTTACTATACTTAAACTTTACCTTTACTTTATTTTTACTTTACTTTAACTTTAATAATTCATACTTTAATAATTCACTTTAATAATTCATACTTTAATAATTCACTTTAATAATTCATACTTTAATAATTCACTTTAATAATTCAAAAATTTATTATAAATAGAATTCAATAGGTTTCATTATTTCATAGAAACTTGAAAATATTTTTCTCTAAACTCTCTCAATCGATTTACATATATATATTTACTCCGTATTATTTCAAGATATTATTAGTATACATAAAATATTACGACGTAGTGCTGTCCGAGTGATTTCGAAATTGTTTTTCGAGTGGCATAGGATTAAGGAAATTATGGGTTATAGCTATGGAGGTGATTGAGTATGGTTCATGGGTATGCTCGTGAGGTCAATATAGTGTTTATCATTTCCGTTGCGTCTACGTACCTTTCCTGCAATATTGAATCTCAATATTGATATGTGAGTACTCATAATTTAACTTTTACATACTAATAGTGTATCCCTGACTAGTGCTCGAGTATTTAGGATTATGCATGCTTGTACTTTTGATATTGCCATTAGACAGGTTAGGTTGAATGTTGAATTAGTTACACTTGCGGTTGAGATAAGGTATAAGATATGCATGTCCTTGGAAAGCTAGCGAAAAATTAAGAACTTTTCCTTTAGATATCGAATGGTTTCGATGAACGGATTAGAAGTTATAATCAATTGAATTTTCGATATTTTTATTAAAAATGATTATTATTATCGTCGTTTTTATCGTCATTCTAGTTTTATCTTATTATTATCATTATTATTATCTTTATCAATAAAAGGGATTTATCATTAAAAATTGTTATTTTTTTATTATTATTACTATCGTTATTATCGTTAAAGTTATAATTAGTATTATTATTATTATCCAATTATTATTATTATTATTATTATTATTATTATTATTATTATTATTATTATTATTATTATTATTATTATTATTATTATTATTAGTATTATTATTATTATTATCATTATTAATATATATATCACTATTTAAAAATGCTTATTGTTATTGTTATTATTATTATTACTATATTATCATTAAGATAATTATTAGTATTATCATTAATAATGTTATAGTAACTATCATTATTAATATTAGTGTAATTAAAACAAATATTTGTAACACCTAATTATTTTGATTACTATTATTATCATTATTATGAACACGATATAAAAGACGATTAAAAGCTATTAAACGAAACGATTAGGAAATAATGGGTAAGAGTATCATGATGAAATTAAAATATTATAAGATATTGATTTAGATAAAATTATCGTTCTTATTATTTTTATCATTACTATTATTATTAAAAGTATCGTTAGTATTAAAACTATCATTTTAACAAAAATTATCATTTTAATAGAAATGTCATTGTTACTATAAAATATCGTTATTATTATTATTTTAAATAGAATTATTATTTTAAAGATAATATTAAAAATTATCGTAAATATTAAAGTTATCATAATTAGAATTATCGTTTTATCATAACGTCATCTTAGTAATTATAAATATTGATATTTTTATAATAATAATTATTATTACAAAATAATACAACTTTTACTTACTATCATTATCATTATAGATATTATATTATAAAATAAATATGTGATACAAACATATTTTACTACGTGTAATAACTTACTTTAATAATACCTATCATATTATCTTTATGATATTAAATGAACCCTATAAATTTTATTACTTAATATATATAAAAGTATATTTTATTATATAAATTTAATATAAAATTTTATTTATTAATAAATAAATTATATTATTTACTCTAATAAATCGTTTAAAAATATTTAAAAATATAAAACAACGATATTTAAACTATATATTAATCATGTATAGATTTTTGGAAATTATTTTGAGTCAAATTTACTTTTGTTGACTTTTGCATATTAGTCTCGAGCATTAGGATTGTGGTACACTATGACTAGACCTAATTTGTTAGACAAATATTGACCAACACATAAATATATATAATTAATTTAGGTTCGTGAATTGATAGTGCTCCAAATGAACATATATTTAGTAGCAATATCCTCCCAATATGTAAATTATTTTGTTGTAATTGTCCTATTTTAAGTTGTAATCGTTTATATTAAATAAGTGCGAAGACAAAAGGCGAAAATGATGATTTGAAGACGCAAATGACCAAAAAGCTCAAATGTACAAGATACAATCCAAGTGGTTCAATTTATTGATTAAAAACGTCTAAAAATGACAAAAGTACAAGTTTCGGAACGCAAAGTACAAAATATTAAATTGTACGCAAGGACGTTCGAAAATCCGGAACCGGGACATTAGTCAACTATCAACGCCCGACGCAACGGACCAAAAATTACAAGTCAGTTATGCACAAGAATATAATATAATATATAAATAATTATATTAATTATTTATATTTTATATTTATATATTTATTATGTCGACAAGCTAGGAGCCAAAAGTTTGTGAGCTGGATTTTCAAACTCCACGACTCGCGGAGTTTGAAGGCCAAAAACTCCACGACTCGCAGAGCTGCCAAATTCCAAAATGCCTATAAAAGGTCACGAATTCTGCGAGTAAAAATAACATAATAATAATAACACTCCCTAGTATAATATAAATAAATATAATATATATATATATATATATATATATATATATATATATATATATATATATATATATATATATATATATATATATATATATATATATATATATATATATATATATATATATATATATATATATATATATATATATATGTATATATATAATATAGATTAGTGTTATATTAGATTAGTTCGGGTTATGTAAAGGTTATTTTACGGGTTTTAAAGTTGGAGCTCTGTCCGTGTAACACTACGCGATAAATAATCAATGTAAGCTATGTTCTCCTTTTTAAATTAATGTCTCGTACTTAAGTTATTATTATGCTTATTTAAGACGAAGTAGTCATGATGTTGGGCTAAAAATATTAAAATTGGGTAATTGGGCTTTGTACCATAATTGGGGTTTGGACAAAAGAACGACACTTGTGGAAATTAGACTATGGGCTATTAATGGGCTTTATATTTGTTTAACTAAATGATAGTTTGTTAATTTTAATATAAAGATTTACAATTGGATGTACCTATAAATAAACATATACACTCGATCGAACACGATGAGCGGGGTATTTATATGTACGAATAATCGTTCATTTAACCGGACACCGGAATGGATTAATAGTCTATGGAATTATTAAAACAGGGGTGAAATTATGTACAAGGACACTTGGCATAATTGATAACAAAGTATTAAAACCTTGGGTTACACGCAGTCGATATCCTGGTGTAATTATTAAACAAAGTATTAAAACCTTGTTACAGTTTAAGTCCCCAATTAGTTGGAATATTTGACTTCGGGTATAAGAATAAATTGACGAGGACACTCGCACTTTAAATTTATGACCGATGGACGGTTATGGACAAAAACCAGACAGACATATTAAATAATCCAGGACAAAGGACAATTAACCCATGGGCATAAAACTAAAATCAACACGTCAACCATCATGGTTACGGAAGTTTAAATAAGCATAATATATTTTATTTCATATTTCCTCGTACTTTTATTTATTGTCATTTTAATTATTGTTATTTATTTTATATTGTTAGTTAAATATCGTCATTTACTTTACGCTTCGCTTAAAATATAAAATCGACAAACCGGTCATTAAACGGTAAAACTCCCTTTTATATTTTATTAATATAATATATTTTGTACGAATATAATTGTTTAAAATATAGTGAGAAATAAGCCAGCTCCCTGTGGAACGAACCGGACTTACTAAAAACTACACTACTCTACGATTAGGTACACTGCCTATAGTGTTGTAGCAAGGTTTAGGTATATCCCATTTGTAAATAAATAATTAAAACTTGAGTAATTTGTATCGCTTTTCCTAGTAAAAATATAAACTATTTCATACCCCCACGCTACGACATCAAGTTTTTAGCGCCGCTGCTGGGGACTCGGCGAAATGCTATATTTTTAATTTATTTTTGTATAAATATATTTTTATATATTTTTAGAAAAAAAATATAAAATTTAAAAAAAAAACAAAAAAAAACGTTTTTTTCAAACTCCACGACTCGCGGAGCCACCCTGACACGCCTGCAGAAAACCCTAAATTTGCATTTATTACGGAGTTTTAATTATTATTATTAATTAATTAGTATTTAGGGTTAATTAATTTATTATTTAGTTTAAATTTTAATTAATTTTTAATAATTAATTTTAATTAGTTTTATTTAAATTAGAAAATTAATAGTTTTATAAAATAAATAATATAAAAATAATATTTTTATAAAAATTGTACTTTTTACAACTTTAAGTTTATTTTTATATTTTGTATTTTTTTAGTGTAATATTTGTATCTTTATTGTTCGTAGCTTGTTTTAAGTTCTAGTATTTTGCCGTAGCTTATTTTTATTTTTAGATTTTTAGGCTTTGCCGTTAAATCCCTTAAGTGCTATTTCTTTAGACTAAGATTTAGGTGCTTTAGAATTTTGCGACGATTTTAAAATTTTAGTGTCTTTTAAGTCACGACTCGCTACTTTCTTATTTTTATTTTTCGACGTTTTTCGAGTCGCATTCTTTTTCTTTCTTATTTCTCGACGCTTTAGTTTTTAGGACTTAGAAATTTTCTCTATTTCTTATCTAATATCTCAAACGGAAAGAAAAATTATTTTAAGCAGTTAAATTGATAGACATCCAAATTTTCTGCTTCATAGTAATAGTTGGATTTGTTAGTGGCTGAGTTGTGAGCTTCCGATTTAAAGGGTTCTGGCTCCCTGCTGCATCTTTTGGCTATTCGAAACGTGGGCAAAAGCAGAAAAGTCTATTAATTGGACAACTTATATAATTTTTTCTATTTTTATAACTAATAGGATAATTAGTAAATGCACCACATTGTAGCTAAAATTTGGCCATCACAATAAAATGGAAAATTTTGAAAACAAGGCTATGGAAACTCTTTTTGATATCCAAAATCAATTAAATCAATACTCTCAAACGGGTGTTGATGACAATTCATTCGGTCAATCTTGGATCACGAATTACGAAACAATAACTGGTTGTGAAATCTGTGGAGATTATCACTCAACATGGGAATGTTATTATTACGTTCCTATGGAAAATTACGCACCCACGGAACCTGAATGGAATGATTATGAAGAATACAATTCAAATTGGGATTATTCCCAAGAATATTTCCAAACTCAACAACCAGTAGACGAGGAAAATTACGTGTCTGAAAATTTATTAGACGATATGAAAATCAAACTTGAAGAACTCAATGCTCAAAATGAACAAATGAGAGAGTTTGTAAACCGGCAAGCTGAAACTCTATCAGACTACATACCTGTTGATCTGAGGAGTATTGTGCAAGAAAATCTCATATCATCTGAGGAGTATTGAGCGTTGCTTGTCCTCAAGTAATACATAACTTAAAATAATATAATACATCACACGAATCACTTTTTTATTCTTCACACTTTGTACATCAGTGATTTTGATATGGCGGTATAAATAATGATAGTAACGATAGAACCATGGTTAAAGGTGGGTGTGTCATCCACAGTTGCCTCGGGTTTAGGTCAACGACACTTGCAATCAAATAGCCGATTTACTTTCGGTTTCCAAAGCAAAGTGCACATTTGAAAGGCAGTTTACAGTCCCACATGACTATGAAAATGTAGATCCTTAAGGAAATTGGATCTTTATGAAAATATTTGATCTTTTGAAAATTCAATCTAGCTTTTACCCTAGATAAGTTTTCCGAAATAACCCTTCACCGGTGTTGCAAAATATTTTTGTGAGTTTTGTGGGTTTCAGATTTGAAAATTTTAGCTCAAAACTTATGGTTTTGTGTCACCCACTTGCTAACCTTATATTAGGAAAGCAACACGTCCAGTTTACTTGTCCCGTATATTACCTTTCGGCAAACTACCGTCCGGTTGTAAAGGAAAGCGATGAACATGAAACTGTTAAGGCAATGTCCCCTGACATGCTTTTAATTATGGTCTATAACGTGTCGGACGCAATTACTATCCTTTGTAGGAGCAATAGTAAAGCTCACCCTTATAATTTTTTGGTCTGGCACAAGGTGAAATGTCCCGTTCTTATTGATTAAAAACGTTCCATATTAATTGATTTCGTTGCGAGGTTTTGACCTCTATATGAGACGTTTTTCAAAGACTGCATTCATTTTAAAACAAACCATAACCTTTATTTCATCAATAAAGGTTTAAAAAGCTTTACGTAGATTATCAAATAATGATAATCTAAAATATCCTGTTTACACACGACCATTACATAATGGTTTACAATACAAATATGTTACAACAAAATAAGTTTCTTGAATGCAGTTTTTACACAATATCATACAAACATGGACTCCAAATCTCGTCCTTATTTAAGTATGCGACAGCGGAAGCTCTTAATAATCACCTGAGAATAAACATGCTTAAAACGTCAACAAAAATGTTGGTAAGTTATAGGTTTAACCTATATATATCAAATCATAATAATAGACCACAAGATTTCATATTTCAATACACATCCCATACATAGAGATAAAAATCATTCATATGGTGAACACCTGGTAACCGACATTAACAAGATGCATATTTAAGAATATCCCCATCATTCCGGGACACCCTTCGGATATGATATAAATTTCGAAGTACTAAAGCATCCGGTACTTTGGATGGGGTTTGTTAGGCCCAATAGATCTATCTTTAGGATTCGCGTCAATTAGGGTGTCTGTTCCCAAATTCTTAGATTACCAGACTTAATAAAAAGGGGTATATTCGATTTTGATAATTCAACCATAGAATGTAGTTTCACGTACTTGTGTCTATTTTGTAAATCATTTATAAAACCTGCATGTATTCTCATCCCAAAAATATTAGATTTTAAAAGTGGGACTATAACTCACTTTCACAGATTTTTACTTCGTCGGGAAGTAAGACTTGGCCACTGGTTGATTCACGAACCTATAACAATATATACATATATATCAAAGTATGTTCAAAATACATTTATAACACTTTTAATATATTTTGATGTTTTAAGTTTATTAAGTCAGCTGTCCTCGTTAGTAACCTACAACTAGTTGTCCACAGTTAGATGTACAGAAATAAATCGATAAATATTATCTTGAATCAATCCACGACCCAGTGTATACGTATCTCAGTATTGATCACAACTCAAACTATATATATTTTGGAATCAACCTCAACCCTGTATAGCTAACTCCAACATTCACATATAGAGTGTCTATGGTTGTTCCGAAATATATATAGATGTGTCGACATGATAGGTTGAAACATTGTATACGTGTCTATGGTATCTCAAGATTACATAATATACAATACAAGTTGATTAAGTTATGGTTGGAATAGATTTGTTACCAATTTTCACGTAGCTAAAATGAGAAAAATTATCCAATCTTGTTTTACCCATAACTTCTTCATTTTAAATCCGTTTTGAGTGAATCAAATTGCTATGGTTTCATATTGAACTCTATTTTATGAATCTAAACAGAAAAAGTATAGGTTTATAGTCGGAAAAATAAGTTACAAGTCGTTTTTGTAAAGGTAGTCATTTCAGTCGAAAGAACGACGTCTAGATGACCATTTTAGAAAACATACTTCCACTTTGAGTTTAACCATAATTTTTGGATATAGTTTCATGTTCATAATAAAAATCATTTTCTCAGAATAACAACTTTTAAATCAAAGTTTATCATAGTTTTTAATTAACTAACCCAAAACAGCCCGCGGTGTTGCTACGACGGCGTAAATCCGGTTTTACGGTGTTTTTCGTGTTTCCAGGTTTTAAATCATTAAGTTAGCATATCATATAGATATAGAACATGTATTTAGTTAATTTTAAAAGTCAAGTTAGAAGGATTAACTTTTGTTTGCGAACAAGTTTAGAATTAAGTAAACTATGTTCTAGTGATTACGAGTTTAAACCTTCGAATAAGATAGTTTTATATATATGAATCAAATGATGTTATGAACATCATTACTACCTCAAGTTTAGTAGGTAAACCTACTGGAAGTGATAAGAAATGATCTAGCTTCAAAGGATCTTGGATGGCTTGAAAGTTCTTGAAGTAGGATCATGACACAAAAACAAGTTCAAGTAAGATTTTTACTCGAATTAAGATAGTTTATAGTTATAGAAATTGAATCAAAGTTTGAATATGAATATTACATTGAATAAGAAAGATAACCTACTGTATATAACAAAGGTTTCTTGATCTTAGATGATTACTTGGAATGGATTAGAAAGCTTGGAAGTAAATTAGTAAACTTGAAGGGATTTTTGAAGTGTTCTTGAAGTGTTCTTCCTATGATGATTATAGCTTGATTCTTGAAGTGATTTTTGATGAAGATGATGATTAACTACTGGAAAAATACGTTCATAATAGTGTGGGTGTGTTGAGAGAGAATTAGAAAGAGAATTGGAAGTGAAATGGAGTGAATGTTGAGTGGTAATTGGTGAGTGGTGAGTGGGGTTAAAAGGAGTTCTAGTTAGTTGACTAGCTCATGGTAGAAGTTAAAATTGATTAGTCATACATGACATAATCAAGAGTGGAATCCCATGCTAGTTCCTATTGGTATATACCCATAGTAAGTACGTTTTGAAGCTGTGTATAATACGGGTAAAAATACGACTAGAATTCTTGATGAAAGAAAAGAATGGGAAAGTAACTGTAACCATTTTCGTTAAGTATGAATGTTTTGATATATGTCTTGAAGTCTTCCAAAAGTATTTTAATACATCTAAATACACTACATGTATATACATTTTAACTGAGTCGTTAAGTCATCGTTAGTCGTTACATGTAAGTGTTATTTTGAAACCTTTAAGTTAACGATCTCAATTAATGTTGTTAACCCATTGTTTATTATATCTAATGAGATGTTAAATTATTATATTATCATGATATTATGATATATTAATATATCTTAATATGATATATATACATTTAAATGTCGTTACAACGATAATCGTTACATATATGTCTCGTTTCGAAATCCTTAAGTTAGTAGTCTTGTTTATATGTATATAACTCATTGTTAATATACTTATGGAGATACTTACTTATCATAATCTCATGTTAACCATATGTATATCCATATATATATCGTCATGTCATTTTTACAAGTTTTAACGTTCGTGAATCGCCGGTCAACTTGGGTGGTCAATTGTCTATATGAAACATATTTCAATTAATCAAGTCTTAACAAGTTTGATTGCTTAACATGTTGGAAACATTTAATCATGTAAATATCAATCTCAATTAATATATATAAACATGGAAAAGTTCGGGTCACTACAGTACCTACCCGTTAAATAAATTTCGTCCCGAAATTTTAAGCTGTTGAAGGTGTTGACGAATCTTCTGGAAATAGATGCGGGTATTTCTTCTTCATCTGATCTTCACGCTCCCAGGTGAACTCGGGTCCTCTACGAGCATTCCATCGAACCTTAACAATTGGTATCTTGTTTTGCTTAAGTCTTTTAACCTCACGATCCATTATTTCGACGGGTTCTTCGATGAATTGGAGTTTTTCGTTGATTTGGATTTCATCTAACGGAATAGTGAGATCTTCTTTAGCAAAACATTTCTTCAAATTCGAGACGTGGAAAGTGTTATGCACAGCCGCGAGTTGTTGAGGTAACTCAAGTCGGTAAGCTACTGGTCCGACACGATCAATAATCTTGAATGGTCCAATATACCTTGGATTTAATTTCCCTCGTTTACCAAATCGAACAACGCCTTTCCAAGGTGCAACTTTAAGCATGACCATCTCTCCAATTTCAAATTCTATATCTTTTCTTTTAATGTCAGCGTAGCTCTTTTGTCAACTTTGGGCGGTTTTCAACCGTTGTTGAATTTGGATGATCTTCTCGGTAGTTTCTTGTATAATCTCCGGACCCGTAATCTGTCTATCCCCCACTTCACTCCAACAAATCGGAGACCTGCACTTTCTACCATAAAGTGCTTCAAATGGCGCCATCTCAATGCTTGAATGGTAGCTGTTGTTGTAGGAAAATTCTGCTAACGGTAGATGTCTATCCCAACTGTTTCCGAAATCAATAACACATGCTCGTAGCATGTCTTCAAGCGTTTGTATCGTCCTTTCGCTCTGCCCATCAGTTTGTGGATGATAGGCAGTACTCATGTCTAGACTAGTTCCTAATGCTTGCTGTAATGTCTGCCAGAATCTTGAAATAAATCTGCCATCCCTATCAGAGATAATAGAGATTGGTATTCCATGTCTGGAGACGACTTCCTTCAAATACAGTCGTGCTAACTTCTCCATCTTGTCATCTTCTCTTATTGGCAGGAAGTGTGCTGATTTGGTGAGACGATCAACTATTACCCAAATAGTATCAAAACCACTTGCAGTCCTTGGCAATTTAGTGATGAAATCCATGGTAATGTTTTCCCATTTCCATTCTGGGATTTCGGGTTGTTGAAGTAGACCTGATGGTTTCTGATGCTCAGCTTTGACCTTAGAACACGTCAAACATTCTCCTACGTATTTAGCAACATCGGCTTTCATACCCGGCCACCAAAAATGTTTCTTGAGATCCTTGTACATCTTCCCCGTTCCAGGATGTATTGAGTATCTGGTTTTATGAGCTTCTCTAAGTGCCATTTCTCTCATATCTCCAAATTTTGGTACCCAAATCCTTTCAGCCCTATACCGGGTTCCGTCTTCCCGAATATTAAGATGCTTCTCCGATCCTTTGGGTATTTCATCCTTTAAATTTCCCTCTTTTAAAACTCCTTGTTGCGCCTCCTTTATTTGAGTAGTAAGGTTATTATGAATCATTATATTCATAGATTTTACTCGAATGGGTTCTCTGTCCTTCCTGCTCAAGGCATCGGCTACCACATTTGCCTTCCCCGGGTGGTAACGAATCTCAAAGTCGTAATCATTCAATAATTCAATCCACCTACGCTGCCTCATATTCAGTTGTTTCTGATTAAATATGTGTTGAAGACTTTTGTGGTCGGTATATATAATACTTTTGACCCCATATAAGTAGTGCCTCCAAGTCTTTAATGCAAAAACAACCGCGCCTAATTCCAAATCATGCGTCGTATAATTTTGTTCGTGAATCTTCAATTGTCTAGATGCATAAGCAATCACCTTCGTTCGTTGCATTAATACACAACCGAGACCTTGCTTTGATGCATCACAATAAATCACAAAATCATCATTCCCTTCAGGCAATGACAATATAGGTGCCGTAGTTAGCTTTTTCTTCAATAACTGAAACGCTTTCTCTTGTTCATCATTCCATTCAAATTTCTTCCCTTTATGCGTTAATGCAGTCAAGGATTTTGCTATTCTGGAAAAGTCTTGGATGAACCTTCTGTAGTAACTAGCTAGTCCCAAAAACTGGCGTATGTGTTTCGGAGTTTTCGGGGTTTCCCACTTTTCAACAGTTTCTATCTTTGCCGGATCCACCTTAATACCTTCTTTGTTCACTATGTGACCGAGGAATTGAACTTCTTCCAACCAAAATGCACACTTTGAAAACTTAGCGTACAATTCTTCCTTCCTCAATACTTCTAACACCTTTCTCAAATGCTCACCGTGTTCTTGGTCATTCTTTGAGTAAATAAGTATGTCATCAATGAAAACAATGACAAACTTGTCAAGGTATGGTCCACACACTCGGTTCATAAGGTCCATGAACACAGCTGGTGCATTAGTTAAACCAAACGGCATGACCATAAACTCGTAATGACCGTAACGTGTTCTGAAAGTAGTCTTTGGAATATCATCTTCTTTCACCCGCATTTGATGATACCCGGAACGTAAGTCAATCTTTGAATAAACAGACGAGCCTTGTAGTTGATCAAATAAGTCGTCGATTCTCGGTAGTGGGTAGCGGTTCTTGATGGTAAGTTTGTTCAACTCTCGGTAGTCGATACACAACCTGAATGTACCATCTTTCTTCTTGACAAACAAAACAGGAGCTCCCCACGGTGATGTGCTTGGTCGAATGAAACCACGCTCTAAAAGTTCTTGTAATTGGCTTTGCAGTTCTTTCATCTCGCTGGGTGCGAGTCTGTAAGGAGCACGAGCTATTGGTGCAGCTCCTGGTACAAGATCTATTTGAAATTCAACGGATCGATGTGGGGGTAATCCCGGTAATTCTTTCGGAAATACATCGGGAAATTCTTTTGCAATGGGAACATCATTGATGCTCTTTTCTTCAGTTTGTACTTTCTCGACGTGTGCTAGAACAGCATAGCAACCTTTTCTTATTAGTTTTTGTGCCTTCAAATTACTAATAAGATGTAGCTTCGTGTTGCCCTTTTCTCCGTACACCATTAAGGGTTTTCCTTTTTCTCGTATAATGCGAATTGCATTTTTGTAACAAACGATCTCTGCTTTCACTTCTTTCAACCAGTCCATACCGATTATCACATCAAAACTCCCTAACTCTACTGGTATCAAATCACTCTTAAATGCTTCGCTAACCAGTTTAATTTCTCGATTCCGACATATATTATCTGCTGAAATTAATTTACCATTTGCTAATTCGAGTAAAAATTTACTATCCAAAGGCGTCAATGGACAACTTAATTTATCACAAAAATCTCTACTCATATAGCTTCTATCCGCACCCGAATCAAATAAAACGTAAGCAGATTTATTGTCAATAAGAAACGTACCCGTAACAAGCTCCGGGTCTTCCTGTGCCTCTGCCGCATTAATATTGAAAACTCTTCCGCGGCCTTGTCCATTCGTGTTCTCCTGGTTCGGGCAATTTCTAATAATGTGGCCCGGTTTTCCACATTTATAACAAACTACATTGGCATAACTTGCTCCGACACTACTTGCTCCGCCATTACTCATTCCGACACCATTTGTTCCTTTCGTTCTATTAACCCCTGGTCCGTAGACCTCACACTTCGCCGCGCTATGACCATTTCTTTTACACTTGTTGCAAAATTTGGTGCAGAACCCCGAGTGATACTTTTCACACCTTTGGCATAGCTGCTTCTGATTGTTGTTGTTGTTGCGGTTATTATTATTGTTGGGATGATTGTTGTAGTTGCTGTTGTTGTTGTTGTTGTTGTTGTTGTTGTTGGGCCGTTTGTTGTAGTTGCGATTGATGTTGTGATTGCTAGGATAATTGTTGCGATTATTGTTGTAATTGCTGTTGTTGTTGTATTGGTGACCGTTTTCCTCCCACTTTCTTTTGACTTGCTTCACATTGGTCTCTTCAGCAGTCTGTTCTTTAATTCTTTCTTCAATCTGGTTCACTAGTTTATGAGCCATTCTACATGCCTGTTGTATGGAGGCGGGCTCGTGTGAACTTATATCTTCTTGGATTCTTTCCGGTAATCCTTTCACAAACGCGTCGATCTTCTCTTCCTCATCTTCGAATGCTCCCGGACACAATAGGCACAATTCTGTGAATCGTCTTTCGTACGTGGTAATATCAAATCCTTGGGTTCGTAACCCTCTAAGTTCTGTCTTGAGCTTATTGACCTCGGTTCTGGGACGGTACTTCTCGTTCATCAAGTGCTTGAATGCTGACCACGGTAGTGCGTACGCATCGTCTTGTCCCACTTGCTCTAGATAGGTATTCCACCATGTTAACGCAGAACCTGTGAAGGTATGCGTAGCGTACTTTACTTTGTCCTCTTCAGTACACTTACTTATGGCAAACACCGATTCGACCTTCTCGGTCCACCGTTTCAATCCGATCGGTCCTTCGGTTCCATCAAATTCTAAAGGTTTGCAGGCAGTGAATTCTTTGTAGGTGCATCCTACACGATTTCCTGTACTGCTAGATCCAAGGTTATTGTTGGTATGTAGCGCAGCCTGTACTGCGGCTATGTTTGAAGCTAGAAAAGTACGGAATTCCTCTTCATTCATATTTACAGTGTGTCGAGTAGTCGGTGCCATTTCCTTCAAAATAGTCAAATGGAACAAGTTAATCATACAGAATATTAAGAGTAGATAATAGTATTTCGTAGCATAATATGAACTCATTTATAAAAGCTTTTTCTTCATATTAGCGTTTTATAAATTTAAATTCGGGTAGCACCTACCCGTTAAGTTCATACTTAGTAGCTATTATACAATTCAACTACTACAATTCTATATGAAAAACTGATTATAATAATATTTCGCGTTCAAACTTTTATACAATATTTTACAAACTTACAATACCGCTTATTTTACATAAAGCATGAAATATAGCACACAATAACTTTGATACAAGATAGTTGTGAAGATAATTCTAGCTAATACACAAGTCGTTCAGCAAAGGCAATAAAGACACGTAATTCATACGTCCAGAAACAAGTCATGCATTCTGGTTTTACTAGGACTACTTCCCATCCTTGGTCTTGTGGAACATAACTGTTATGGCCGTTGATAAGACAGCGTGTTGTAACGTCGTCAAAGGGACGAGGGTTACGTAATGTCCAACAGTCCCATAACAATCTAAAAACCTCATTTCTTACCCCAATTACCGATTCCGTCACTTGTGGGAACGTTTTGTTTAATAGTTGTAGGCCGATGTTCTTGTTCTCACTTTGGTGAGAAGCGAACATTACTAATCCGTAAGCAAAACATGCTTCTTTATGTTGCATGTTAGCCGCTTTTTCTAAATCACGAAGTCCAATATTCGGATATATTGAGTCAAAATAATTTCTTAACCCATTGCGTAAAATAGCATTTGGGTTCCCCGCAATATATGCGTCAAAGTAAACACATCGTAACTTATGGATTTCCCAATGTGATATCCCCCATCTTTCGAACGAAAGCCTTTTATAAACCAAGGCATTCTTGGAACGTTCTTCGAATGTCTTACAAACTGATCTCGCCTTAAATAGTTGTGCCGAAGAATTCTGACCGACTCTAGACAAGATTTCATCAATCATGTCTCCGGGTAGGTCTCTTAAAATATTGGGTTGTCTATCCATTTTGTGTTTTTATACTGTACAATAGACAAGAGTTAGATTCATAAAAAAAAATACTTATTAATACAAGCAATTTTTACATATATCATAAAGCATAAGCACACTATATTACATATATTACACCACACGAATACAACTATCTTATTCCGACTCGCTTGTTTCTTCTTCTTCGGTTTTGGTTCGTTTTGTCAAGTTTCTAGGGATATATGATGTTCCCCTAATACGAGCCGTAATTTTCCACATTGGTTTAGAAAAACCTGGTGGTTTAGAGGTTCCCGGGTCATGGTTACAACTTAAGGACTTCGGGGGTTGACGATACATATAAAGTTCATCGGGGTTGGAATTAGATTTCTCTATTTTTATGCCCTTTCCCTTATTATTTTCTTTTGCCTTTTTAAATTCATTTGGGGTAATTTCTATAACATCATCGGAATTCTCGTCAGAATCCGATTCATCGGAGAATTGGTAATCCTCCCAATATTTTGCTTCCTTAGCGGAAACACCATTGACCATAATTAACCTTGGTCGGTTGGTTGAGGATTTTCTTTTACTTAACTGTTTTATTATTTCCCCCACCGGTTATATTTCTTCATCCGGTTCCAATTCTTCTTCCGGTTCCGATTCTTCTTCTGGTTCCGACTCTTCTTCCGGTTCCTCTTCGGGAACTTGTGAATCAGTCCACGAATCATTCCAATTTACATTTGACTCTTCATTATTATTAGGTGAGTTAATGGGACTTGTTCTAGAGGTAGACATCTATCACATAATATCAAACGCGTTAAGAGATTAATATATCACATAGTATTCACATATTAAAAATATATAGTTTCCAACAAAATTTGTTAAGCAATCATTTTTCAAGTAAACGCGGTCGAAGTCCAGACTCACTAATGCATCCTAACAAACTCGATAAGACACACTAAGGCAAAATTCTGGTTCTCTAAGACCAACGCTCGGATACCAACTGAAATGTCCCGTTCTTATTGATTAAAAACGTTCCATATTAATTGATTTCGTTGCGAGGTTTTGACCTCTATATGAGACGTTTTTCAAAGACTGCATTCATTTTAAAACAAACCATAACCTTTATTTCATCAATAAAGGTTTAAAAAGCTTTACGTAGATTATCAAATAATGATAATCTAAAATATCCTGTTTACACACGACCATTACATAATGGTTTACAATACAAATATGTTACAACAAAATAAGTTTCTTGAATGCAGTTTTTACACAATATCATACAAACATGGACTCCAAATCTCGTCCTTATTTAAGTATGCGACAGCGGAAGCTCTTAATAATCACCTGAGAATAAACATGCTTAAAACGTCAACAAAAATGTTGGTGAGTTATATGTTTAACCTATATATATCAAATCATAATAATAGACCACAAGATTTCATATTTCAATACACATCCCATACATAGAGATAAAAATCATTCATATGGTGAACACCTGGTAACCGACATTAACAAGATGCATATTTAAGAATATCCCCATCATTCCGGGACACCCTTCGGATATGATATAAATTTTGAAGTACTAAAGCATCCGGTACTTTGGATGGGGTTTGTTAGGCCCAATAGATCTATCTTTAGGATTCGCGTCAATTAGGGTGTCTGTTCCCAAATTCTTAGATTACCAGACTTAATAAAAAGGGGTATATTCGATTTCGATAATTCAACCATAGAATGTAGTTTCACGTACTTGTGTCTATTTTGTAAATCATTTATAAAACCTGCATGTATTCTCATCCCAAAAATATTAGATTTTAAAAGTGGGACTATAACTCACTTTCACAGATTTTTACTTCGTCGGGAAGTAAGACTTGGCCACTGGTTGATTCACGAACCTATAACAATATATACATATATATCAAAGTATGTTCAAAATACATTTATAACACTTTTAATATATTTTGATGTTTTAAGTTTATTAAGTCAGCTGTCCTCGTTAGTAACCTACAACTAGTTGTCCACAGTTAGATGTACAGAAATAAATCGATAAATATTATCTTGAATCAATCCACGACCCAGTGTATACGTATCTCAGTATTGATCACAACTCAAACTATATATATTTTGGAATCAACCTCAACCCTGTATAGCTAACTCCAACATTCACATATAGAGTGTCTATGGTTGTTCCGAAATATATATAGATGTGTCGACATGATAGGTCGAAACATTGTATACGTGTCTATGGTATCTCAAGATTACATAATATACAATACAAGTTGATTAAGTTATGGTTGGAATAGATTTGTTACCAATTTTCACGTAGCTAAAATGAGAAAAATTATCCAATCTTGTTTTACCCATAACTTCTTCATTTTAAATCCGTTTTGAGTGAATCAAATTGCTATGGTTTCATATTGAACTCTATTTTATGAATCTAAACAGAAAAAGTATAGGTTTATAGTCGAAAAATAAGTTACAAGTCGTTTTTGTAAAGGTAGTCATTTCAGTCGAAAGAACGACGTCTAGATGACCATTTTAGAAAACATACTTCCACTTTGAGTTTAACCATAATTTTTGGATATAGTTTCATGTTCATAATAAAAATAATTTTCTCAGAATAACAACTTTTAAATCAAAGTTTATCATAGTTTTTAATTAACTAACCCAAAACAGCCCCGCGGTGTTGCTACGACGGCGTAAATCCGGTTTTACGGTGTTTTTTGTGTTTCCAGGTTTTAAATCATTAAGTTAGCATATCATATAGATATAGAACATGTGTTTAGTTAATTTTAAAAGTCAAGTTAGAAGGATTAACTTTTATTTGCGAACAAGTTTAGAATTAACTAAACTATATTCTAGTGATTACGAGTTTAAACCTTCGAATAAGATAGTTTTATATATATGAATCAAATGATGTTATGAACATCATTACTACCTCAAGTTTAGTAGGTAAACCTACTGGAAGTGATAAGAAATGATCTAGCTTCAAAGGATCTTGGATGGCTTGAAAGTTCTTGAAGTAGGATCATGACACAAAAACAAGTTCAAGTAAGATTTTTACTCGAATTAAGATAGTTTATAGTTATAGAAATTGAATCAAACTTTGAATATGAATATTACCTTGAATAAGAAAGATAACCTACTGTATATAACAAAGGTTTCTTGATCTTAGATGATTACTTGGAATGGATTAGAAAGCTTGGAAGTAAATTAGTAAACTTGAAGGGATTTTTGAAGTGTTCTTGAAGTGTTCTTCCTATGATGATTATAGCTTGATTCTTGAAGTGATTTTTGATGAAGATGATTATTAACTACTGGAAAAATACGTTCATAATAGTGTGGGTGTGTTGAGAGAGAATTAGAAAGAGAATTGGAAGTGAAATGGAGTGAATGATGAGTGGTAATTGGTGAGTGGTGAGTGGGGTTAAAAGGAGTTCTAGTTAGTTGACTAGCTCATGGTAGAAGTTAAAATTGATTAGTCATACATGACATAATCAAGAGTGGAATCCCATGCTAGTTCCTATTGGTATATACCCATAGTAAGTACGTTTTGAAGCTGTGTATAATACGGGTAAAAATACGACTAGAATTCTTGATGAAAGAAAAGAATGGGAAAGTAACTGTAACCATTTTCGTTAAGTATGAATGTTTTGATATATGTCTTGAAGTCTTCCAAAAGTATTTTAATACATCTAAATACACTACATGTATATACATTTTAACTGAGTCGTTAAGTCATCGTTAGTCGTTACATGTAAGTGTTGTTTTGAAACCTTTAAGTTAACGATCTCAATTAAAGTTGTTAACCCATTGTTTATTATATCTAATGAGATGTTAAATTATTATATTATCATGATATTATGATATATTAATATATCTTAATATGATATATATACATTTAAATGTCGTTACAACGATAATCGTTACATATATGTCTCGTTTCGAAATCCTTAAGTTAGTAGTCTTGTTTATATGTATATAACTCATTGTTAATATACTTATGGAGATACTTACTTATCATAATCTCATGTTAACCATATGTATATCCATATATATATCGTCATGTTGTTTTTACAAGTTTTAACGTTCGTGAATCGCCGGTCAACTTGGGTGGTCAATTGTCTATATGAAACATATTTCAATTAATCAAGTCTTAACAAGTTTGATTGCTTAACATGTTGGAAACATTTAATCATGTAAATATCAATCTCAATTAATATATATAAACATGGAAAAGTTCGGGTCACTACACAAGGTCCTGTCTTCGACCATGCTATACAACCACCGTTCTTACGGTTGACACCCGATTTGGTTCAGGTGACCTAATGAATTCCAGGTGAATTCCTAGAATTTTACGTTCAATGGTAATGAACGCATTGAAAATGGGTTTTTAGAAAACGAATCGGTTTGAAATTTTGATCAAAATATTTTCTCGTTCAAGCTCGAGTTTAGATATCATCGAATTCCATGAGTTTGTAATTCTCAATCTTTAAGGTCAATCTCAAGGATTGAGTAATATCAGTCTTAAAAGCTGATTTTTAATCTTTAAGGAGATTATCCTTTCTGGGGATCTGATTCATTAGTCTTATCAAGCTAATTTGCACGGCACCCTCCCCATTTTACAAGACAGATCCTCTCATGGTTAGGATAAGTCTGACCACTTGGTGACCCTGTTTGATGCTGAGGTCCGTGGATTTCCTGCTGATTTTAGTGATGACTTTTCAAGATTTTTCGTCAACCTACAGCTGGTCTGGACGACAACTTCTTGACCTAAGTCAAGAAGCGCGTGTCTTTTTCGGAAGACTTTACTTCCTTTTAATGATGGAATTGATTCATCGTGTAGATCCATCTTTCATTACAGTAAATCGGGTAAAACAGTTAATTTAGTCCAAAACAAAAGCACCTGCAATAAACTTTACAGAAACATGTGATAGATAGTTTTTAATTGAATAACTTGGTACATTCTCCCCACACTTGGCTTTTTTCATGCTTCTTTTTATATCCTAATAAATAAATTCAAGCGTTTTAGTTGTTTCTCAATTTATGTCCTTTCCGAGGTAACGATAATTTCGGTATTAACACCTAATTTTCGTCGTTCATAAATATGTATAAACATGATTTTAAATTCATTTAGATGAAAATTTTTCAAATTTTCATAAAATTTGGCAAATAAACCAAGTATAAACCCGAGAGAATTTATAACCCTTCCCCACACTTGAGATCATGCAATGCCCTCATTCACATGAAATCAGACTATAATTATAAATTCATGAGGGTGATTAGTGTAGAAAAGTAATTAAAAATACCCAGTTTGTAATTACAAAGCTCGTCGAATGATAGATGGCGCACCTCATCATTCATTCCTTCTTGTTTTATCACACATGTTTTTCTTCAAAAATGGTTGCTTTTCTGAACTGTTTGCTAATATTTGAAAATGCGTCTTTTACCATAATCGTGCATTTTTATTAACGAGTTATGCACTAACCCGAACCTCTAATTTAACGTTAAGTGGGGTTAGACTTCCTCGCACTTAGCTGACGACATGTGAAGTCGGTAGAATGAGTTCCACGAATTAGAGTAGTGAGCCAGTTATTTACATTTCGGGTGGTGTATAATATATCAATGGGTTTAAAGTTTAGACTCACCAGATCGTCACTACTTAATTCTTTTTTAAGTGTAGCTTTTAGTAAATGGATATGTCTCTTTTCTAGTTCTTGGTCAAATGGATCGATATACACCGACATACTTATTTCTATAGGGTGGACAATTCCTAATATTTCCTTCTTTTTATTCTCAGGATCAAAGTTTTCACCTCTATTACCCAATTGGGTGAAATTCGAGGTGTCATTATCTATTACAGCTCATAGTTCATTTCCGGTGGATGACTCGTCTATTGAGAATATTGGGTTGGAAGGTTGTGGAATGGTGAAGTTCGGTTTGGCCTCGGGGGTAAAATTATCAACGTTATCGTATTCCCAAGAGTACCAATTTGTCACCCTTACTTCTTCTTTATCCATTGATGGATCGATGATTTCGTCGGTAGAGGCTAATGTGTCGATATGTTGTGAAATTGGTAAGACTGAATAAAAAGTATCATGAATCCGAGGCCAACCTTGCACTTGTTCAATGACGTTATATGTATTTTTACTACGAAATACAGTATGGTGAGTTTCATTTGCCTTTTTACCCTTTATATTTTTGGGCTGAGAATACATGTGCAATTTTTATAAATGTTTTACGAAATAGACACAAGTAATCGAAACTACATTATATGGTTGAATTATCGAAGTCGAATATGCCCCTTTTTATTAAGTCTGGTAATCTAAGAATTAGGGAACAGACACCCTAATTGACGCGAATCCTAAAGATAGATCTATTGGGCCTAACAAACCCCATCCAAAGTACCGGATGCTTTAGTACTTCGAAATTTATATCATGTCCGAAGGAGGATCCCGGGATGATAGGGGATATTCTTATATGTATCTAGTTAATGTCGGTTACCAGGTGTTCACCATATGAATGATTATTTTTGTCTCTATGCATGGGACGTATATTTATGAGAACTGGAAATGAAATTCTTGTGGTCTATTAAAATGATGGGAATAAATGATTATGATAAACTAATGAACTCACCAACCTTTTGGTTGACACTTTAAAGCATGTTTATTCTCAGGTGTTAAAGAAATCTTCCGCTGTGCATTTGCTCATTTTAAAGATATTACTTGGAGTCTTTCATAGCATATTTCGAAGAACGTTGCATTCGAGTCATTGAGTTCATCAAAGATTATTATTAAATCATTTTATAGTTGGATAGTGGATATTATGAAATGGTATGCATGCCTGTCAATTTTCGATGTAAAGAAAGATTGTCTTTTAAAAATGAATGCAATGTTTGTAAAATGTATCATATAGAGGTCAAATACCTCGCAATGTAGTCAACTATTGTGAATCATTTATAATGTATATGAACGGGTCCTTTCATTTTCTACACTAATCACCCTCATGAATTTATAATTATAGTCTGATTTCATGCAAATGAGGGCATTGCATGATCTCAAGTGTGGGGAAGGGTTATAAATTCTCTCAGGTTTATACTTGGCTTATTTTCTAAATTTTATGAAAATTTGAAAAATTTTCAACTAAATGAATTCAAAATCATGTTTATACATATTTATGAACGATGAAAACTAGGTGTTAATACCGAAATTATTGTTACCTCGAAAATGACATAAATTGAGAAACAACTAAAATGCTTGAATTTATTTATTAAGATATAAAAAGACGCATGAAAAAAAGCCAAGTGTGGGGAGAATGTACCAAGTTATTCAATTAAAAACAATCTATCACATGTTTCTGTAAAGTTTATTGCAGGTGCTTCTCTTTTGAAATAAATTAACTGTTTTACCCGATTTATTGTAATACTTTTGAAAGAATAGATGGATCTACATGATGAATCAATTCCATCATTAAAAGGAAGTAAAGTCTTCCGAAAAAGACACACGCTTCTTGATTTAGGTCAAGAAGTTGTCGTCCAGACCAGCTGTAGGTTGACGAAGAATCTAGAAAAGTCATCTCTAAAATCAGCAGGAAATCTACGGACCTCAGCATCAAACAGGGTCGCCAAGTGGTCAGACTTATCCTAACCATGAGAAGGATTTATCTCGTAAAATGGGAGGGCGCCGTGCAAATTAGCTTAATAAGACTAATGAATCAGACCCCCAGAAAGGATAATCTCCTTAAAGATTAAAAATCAGCTTTTAAGCCTGATATTACTCAATCCTTGAGATTGACCTTAAAGATTGAGAATTACAAACTCATGGAATTCAATGATATCTAAACTCGAGCTTGAACGAGAAAATATTTTGATCAAAATTACAAACCGATTTGTTTTCTGAAAACCTATTTTCAATGCGTTCATTACCATTGAACATAAAATCCTAGGAATTCACCTGAAATTTATTAGGTCACCTGAACCAAATCGGGTGTCAACCGTAAGAACGGTGGTTGCATAGCATGGTCAGAGACAGGACCTTGTGCCAGACCGAAAAAATTATAGGATGATCTTTACTATTGCTCCTACAAAGGATAGTACTAGCATCCGACACGTTTTAGACCATGAACAAATGCATGTCATTAGACATTGCCTTAACAGTTTCTTGTTCAATGCTTTCCTTTACAACCGAACAGTAGTTTGCCGAAAGGTAATATACGGAGCAAGTATACTGGACGTGTTGCTTTCCCAATACAAGGATAGCAATTGGGTGACACAAAACCATAAGTTTTGAGCTAAAATTTTCAAATCTGAAACCCACAAAACCCACAAAAATATTTTGCAACACCGGTGAAGGGTTATTCCGGAAAACTTATCTAGGTCAAATGCAAGAATGAAATTTTCAAAAGATCAAATGTTTTCATAAAGATCCAATTTCCTTATAGGATCTAAATTTTCATAGTCATGTGGGACTGTAAACCACATCGTTACTATCATTGTTTATACCGCCGTATCAAAATCAATGATGTATAAAGTGTGAAGAATAAAGAAGTGATTCGTGTGATTTAATTTCAAGTTTTGTATTGCTTGAGGACAAGCAACGTTCAAGTGTGGGGATATTTTAAATCACTGATGTATAAAGTGTGAAGAATAAAGAAGTGATTCGTGTGATTTAATTTCAAGTTTTGTATTGCTTGCGGATAAGCAACGTTCAAGTGTGGGGATATTTGATAGTGCTCCAAATGAACATATATTTAGTAGCAATATCCTTCCAATATGTAAAGTTTTCAGTTGCAATTGTTCTATTTTCAAGTAATATTCGTTTAAATAAATAAGTGCGAAGACAAAAGGCGAAAACGAAGATTTGAAGACGCAAACGTCCAAAAAGCTCAAATGTACAAGATACAATTCAAATGGTTCAATTTATTGATAAGAAACGTCTAAAAATGACAAGAGTACAAGTTGTGAAACGCAAAGTACAAGATATTAAATTATACGAAAAGGCGTTCGAAAATCCGGAACCGAGACATGAACCAACTATCAACGCCCGACGCAACGGACCAAAAATTACAAGTCTACTATGCACAAGAATATAATATAATATTTAAATAATTATATAAATTATTTATATATTATATATTATATTAAATAACGTCGACAAGCAAATGGCCAAAATTTGGTGAGCTGGAGTGCGTCACTTCGCGATCTCGGAGCTGGAAGGCACAAATGCTTCGCGATCTCGGAGCAGTCATTTCAGAAAATGCCTATAAAAGGCCATGCATTCTGCCGAGTATCATACACCAAGATAATCAATATCTCTCTGTCTCATAATATATATTGTATATATATATAATATAAATATTAGTTTAGTTTTATATTAGATTAGTTTGGGTAATGTAAAGGTTATTTTACGGGTTTTGAAGTCGAAGTTCTCTCCGTGTAACACTACGCAATAAATAATCAATGTATGCTATGTTCTCCTTTTTAAATTAATGTCTCGTAACTAAGTTATTATTATGCTTATTTAAGTCGAAGTAATCATGATGTTGGGCTAAATATTAAAAGACGGGGTTATTGGGTTTTGGACCATAATTGGGGTTTGGACAAAAGATCGACACTTGTGGAAATTAGACTATGGGCTATTAATGGGCTTTATATTAAATTAACAATTAAGCGTATGTGGTTATATATAGATACGTCAAATCATAACCTTTATATTAAATTAACGATACCTCGTTAATTTAATATAAAGGTTATGATTTGACGTATCTATATATAACCACATACGCTTAATCGGACACGATGGGTGGGATATTTATAAGTACGAATTATTGTTCATTTGACCGGACACGGGGATGGATTAATAGTTACTGGACTCATTAAAACAAGGGTGGATTACATTCAAGGATAATTGGTGTAATTGTTAACAAAGTATTAAAACCTTGGATTACACACAGTCGATAACCTGATGTATTCATTAAACAAAGTATTAAGACCTTGTTACAGTTCGAATCCCCAATTAGTTGGAATATTTGACTTCGGGTATAAGGTTAATTTGGCGAAGACCCTCGCACTTTATAATTATGACCGATGGACTATTATGGCAAAACCAGATGGACTTATCGAATAATCCAGGACAAAGGACAATTAACCCAGGGTAATAAATTAAAATCAAAACGTCAAACATCATGAGTACGGAAATTTGAATAAGCATAATATATTTTATTTTATATTTTCTCGTACTTTTATTTATTTTGTAAATTTAATTATTGTTATTTATTTTTTTCGTTGGTTAAATATCATCATTTACTTTACGCTTCGCTCAAAATATAAAATCGACAAACCGGTCATTAAACGGTAAACCCCCTTTTATATATTATTACTATATATAATATATTTTGTACAAATATAATTGTTTAAAAATATAGTGTAAAATAAGTCGTCTCCCTATGGAACGAACCGGACTTACTAAAAACTATACTACTCTATGATTAGGTACACTGCCTATAGTGTTGTAGCAAGGTTTAGGTATATCCCATTTGTAAATAAATAATTAAAACTTATGGTTATTAATTATGACTTATGATATAAATAATGAATTTCATTATTAATAAATTACTTATGATATAAAAAGTAATTTATTTAATTTAAGACTTATGATATATATATTTATTATATCATTTATTAATTACTTATGATTTAATTAAACTTATGATTAATAATACTTTTATTATTAATGAAAAATACTTATAGTAATTATTAAACTTATATTATGAGATTATTATAATAAGACTTATAATAAGGATTAATTAATTATTTAATTATTATAAGGCTTAGTTATTAATTAATTATAATTCAATTATTAAATACTTATGATTTAATAATTATAATTAGAAACTTATGATATGATTAATAATTAATTATTAATTAATAATACTTATGATATGATTTAAAATCTATTATTAATTAATAATACTTATATTATGACCAATATTTAATTAATTAATTAAATACTTATGTTATATTAATTATATTATTTAAACTTTTGTTAACTTTAATAATTCAATTTAATTTAATTAAACTTATGTTATGACATAATTATACATATATGACTTTAATTAACATTATAACCTATATTATTAATATAACTTATACTTTTAAAATTAATGTTGACTATGTTTGACCAAGTTTGACTTTTGAGTTGACTTTCGATTGACTTTGACTTTCAGTTGACTTTTGTTGACTTTCTAATTAAGGAAACTTTCCTAACTTATAAACTTTCCAAAAATAGCAACTTTCTAAATATGGAAACTTTCTAAATTTAGAAACTTTCCAAAAATAGAAACCTTCCTAAAATAGAAACTTTCCTAAAATAGAAACTTTCCTAAAATAGAAACTTTCCTAAAATAGAAACTTTCCAAAAATGGAAACCTGCTAAAAATAGAAAGTGTGTGTCTGTATACTGTTCTGATCAAACCGATGCATGTTGAGTGTTGTTCTATGTCAACTTGCAACATGTACAATAGCTATCATACTAAGACTTGACCTAAGTTAGTTATTTATATCGACCTGCTTTATTTATAGGTCGGCGTTGTGATCATTCCTGATCACTTTACTTCGTTTGCTGTTTGCATATTTGTGTGGTTACTTCGTTTGCTATTAAGGTGAGTTATAGTCCCGTTTTTACATACTTTTCAAAGTATATTTTTGGGATGTGATTATATGCATTTTATTTTACGTTTAGTCACAAGTGGCAATTAAATTTGAATTATTCATTATGAGTTGAACAAAAATATTCCCTAGTCTGGTAACTGTAATCACTGATTTCTACTGGTGAACGTGAATCCTACGGATAGATCTATCGGGTTTGACAACCCCATTTCGAGCTAGTCGCGCTAGCAATTTATAATCGGAATGTTTAGTACTTCGTATTTAGTTGAAGATACACATGTTCAGTGTATATTATTATTTTGTTTGGCAAGGGTAAATAAAGGGTTAAGTGGTTACCAGGTGGCTCATTAATAATGGAATAATGTTTTATGTTTTCTAACATTTTAAATCTTGTGGTCTAAAGCTTATTCGTTTATTTAAACCTATAATTTGCTCAACATTTTTTTGTTGACAGTTTATTCGCATGTTTTCACAGGTACTTGAGTTTGTTTGGAGCGTCCGCTGTGTTAGAAGTGTCTGCATGCATTGGGCAGATTTTGTTAAACAATTATAAAACATTAACCTTGCATTCTCTTTTGAATAATTAAACTTGTGAGTGTTTTGTTGACAATGTGTTATGTCAACTTTGGATATTTAATATGTTGGGTTTGTTAAACTACATATTTTGTTAAATTTCCTTTTTGAGAACTTTTAAATAAAAGAATGCAATATCGTTTATTAAATTCATTTAAGTTCGATCAAGCTGTGGAACCAAGTGACGGAGCCATTAAGTGTATTGAGGGGCCATCACAGTTGGTATCAGAGCTTTGGTTGTAGGGAATTAGGCTGCATTGATGTCGTTACCCCGAGTCAATAGGGTGCATTAGTGAGTCTAGTCTACAGCCCGACCTATAGCGTATTATTATATGTGGTTATTTGCATCGTATTGGTATGTATATTGTTTTCATATACGTACATCCCCTTCTTATGTTCTGAATCCGGGAGGAACTCCCATTCTGAATTAAATGTAATTCTGAATTAAATGTATTCTCCAACTCTTATGAGACTTTATCTTTTATGAGAACACCTCAGTTAGTGAAACCGAGGGATGTCATTCTCGACTTCTGAAATTCTCGGCATTTCTATGTCATCTATTATGGTTATGTATATAACGTTTGAGTTATATTACGCGAGATGTCATTCTTGACTTCTAAAGGCTCAGCATTTCAATGTCAGCTATTATGTTTAGGTGTATAACATTCTTGTTATATTACGTGCCGTTGTGCCTTGTGCTTTGGGTTGCGAACCGAAAACGTCATTCTTGACTTTTAAATATTCTTGGTACTTCAAAGACATTTCTATGTCATCGTTACTCTTATTCATTACTGTTGATGTTTTGTCTCTTATGCTATCCTTAGCACATTGTTAAGAAATCATTTTAGAGAAGTTGTGTGGAAAATCGAGGTTGATCGTGTGTCCTGACCTCATATAGTGCTATTGGAATGGAACTATGAATTAGTGTAATATAATGACGTCAGGCCAACGTGATTATATTACGGTAATTCATAAAGAAGTTCCAATATCGTGACATGAGGAATAGAAAGCGAGTCAAAGAAAATTTTTACACCGCTCATTCGGAAATTCTGAAGTATTACATAGGTAAGGAAAATACTCATTATCTTATTTATTAATATACAAGAAGCTCGTTTTAACCAAACTACCTATCTCATTCTCATCCTTCATACCTCGCTTGTTAGCGACAGCTTCGCACGTGAACAGTTTTGGCCCAAGGACTTATGTCTTGATAATAGCCAAAACGACATTTAATTCATTGGTTTTCATGACCTCGTAACATTTGTTGGTCAATGTCGCATGACGATCCAAGTCCTCCACTCGATCTTCTACGATCTTACTTCAATTTGTAACCTCTAAAATACGAATACTATGTTTATTGGAAATTTTACACATTAGTTATTTGTGCGGTCCTCACGAGATTTATGGACGAATGAAAGTAATACAATTTTCTATCACTTATGAAATTTATAAAATCACATATGTACTTATAAAATCAAATAAATAAATTTACCTTAACTTATTTTGATTAGTACATACTAAATTATACCTTCAAAAATTATTTTAAAACCACTCTTTTATTGAGCTGTTTAACTAGGTCAAATTGTTTTATATAAAATGGTACACGTTGTACATAGTTCTAAATTACTAAGAACTTCATTCCGTTTATGTTGTCACATCAAATGTTTAAAGCTTTTTCAAAACTTCTTTGATTGATTATATTAAAATTTTCGCATTACTCTACAGTGTGTTTGGATCACAGTTCTTCTCATCCTCCATTTAAGGATGAAACTTATCATTAAGTTCATTGATAAAAACTCTTACGCCACTTTGGATGGCGGTTTTATAAAACTGTTGGGAAGTCTTTGCACTCATAAAAAATTTTCTCTTATGGTTGGACATGGTCGAAACGCAGACCGATAAATCAGTCTTTCTAAGGTACACACGGTGGTCACCCTATTGTAGGAAAGGCACTGGGTGTGTTTCTACTCCAACTGTTGTTATAGTTGGTATCATGGATAGATATTACAATAGACCGTTTGAGAAGTTTCTACATCAATATTCACGGCTAACCGCAACACCCTCGTAAATATCAATCCTGTGATTTAATACTTTGAGGTGCACGAAATCATTTTTGGAGATTCATCTCACCTGGAGTCGACTATTATTTATAACCCATGATTCACGTTTCTTTTCATCCGCACATAAATTTAAGAATAAGAATGAATCCTAGATTGACTCGCTCATTGTGCGAGGAAGTTCACTCTCGTTGAAAGATCACACCTTTCGTACGTTTTCCTTTCGGAGATATAATGAAAATTTACTTTGAAATCTATGATCCTCGTTATCCCCTTTGAAGGAATTGCCATAAACATCTATATCACTAATGTGGGCACTCTATATAATATTTTCTTTGTTAGTTGCAACTATATTTCATTCGTCCCAGTTCGTCTCCTTTGGGAGCTCCTGTTTTGTTTGTTAAGAAGAAAGATGGTTCATTCTGATTGTGTATAGATTATCGCGAGTTAAACAAGTATTAAGAATCGTTACCCTTTTTTGAGAATTAATGATCTGTTCGATCAGATTCAAGGTTCGTCTATTTATTCTGAGATCGATCTTCGTTCCGGTTGTCATCAACTGTGGGTTAAAAAATCTGATATTCTGAAAACCACATTTCCGCACCCGTTATGGACCTCATGAACCGTGTGTGTAGACCCTATCTAGACAGATTCGTTATTGATTTCATCAACGACATTCTTATCTATTCCAAGAGTGATCAAGAGCACGAAGGATATTTGAAGTTAGTGCTCGATTTGTTAAGAAAAGAAGAGCTGTATGCCAAGTTTTCGAAATATACATTCTAGCTGAAAGAAGTTCAATTCCTTGGACACGTTGTTGGTAAGAATGGAATCCAAGTTGATCCGGCTAAGATTTAGACGATTGAGAAGTGGGAAATTCCAAAAACTTCTACTCAGATTCATCAGTTTCTAGGGTTGGCAGGTTATTATAGAAGGTTCATTCAAGATTTCTCTCGTATAGCGAAACCTCTGACTGCTTTAACGCACAAGGGGAAGAAGTATGAGTGGAAGGATTGTAACGACCCTGGATTTTCCAACGTTTATTTATTAATATTTATTATTAATACTTGCGTTTTAATAAACGTGTTCTTATACGTGTTACTTGTTACCGTATTTAACTTTTCATGGCTCGATTTATCTTTGTGACACACGTACTTCTCACGAATAATATTTTCGAATATTATTTACATTCATGATTAATTATTATTAATCATTTTTAATTAACTAATGATAGTAGTAAATAATTGGGCCTTATTTATTTAATTGGTTACTTACTTGGACTTGGGCTTTTATTATTTGATATGGACTTGGAAGCCTACCCACTTTTATGCAAGTATTTCATTAAGATACAACTAGATTAATTAGCTTAGTTAGAAAGACTTGTTACATGTATACTTACACATCTTTCCCGCACCATTTAGCTTTATTACTACTTCTAGCTTACACCATTCTCCCACATATGAAAGTACATTTAATTCCTTCCTCTTTGAGCTCCAAAAACTGTCCACCATATTGTGTGTGGGGGAGTTCCATTTTCAAAATTTTGTTACTTATTTACTAGCCTTTCACTTCACTTTTCACACACACACAAAATACTTACACTTTTATCTCATTTTTCTCTCTAACTTGTAAGTAACAAAGCTTTAATTTCTCTTCTTTTTCCTTTAACAAAACCGCCACCATCATCATTAATTTACTTGTTCTTGTTTGTTGTTTACTTATTTGTAGTTGTTTGTTGTTGTTAAAGATCAAGTTCTCTAACTTGTATCTTCATGTAATCTTGGTTACTTCCATCTTTTCTTTGATGAAGAACCAAGAACAAGAATCTAAACTTTCTAGTTTATGGTTCTACACTTAAATGTTTTAAAGATTTAAAGTTCATAAGTTTCATTATCATACTTGTGTTCATGTTTTGTAGACTTAAAATCCTAAGATCCAAACTTTGATTTGAATCTTCCTAAGTATGAAACAAACATGAACATTTTACTTGTACTTTAGTTTAATTCTTTCTTTTGTAACTACTTTAAAGTTGTGATGTTATTAATTTGGTCAAGTAATACTAGTTAATCTTGATCTCATATTTCTTGAAACTAAAAGTTAACTTTGTAAGTTCAAGAATATGGAAGTATAACTTTCTAGTTATAACTTCATATACTTATGTTGGATCTAAGTTTATATAACTTATGGTTTTCTAATTTTGTTGTAAATAAAAGCTTATAAGCTTACATACATGTTACAAGTTGAAAATCTAAGTTTCATAACTTATGGTTTCATTAAAGTGTAGATCCAAGTTTTGTAACTTTGGATCTAACTTAAGAACACTAGATCTAGAATTTCTAGTCTAGGATCTTTAAGATCTAGCTAAGATCTAAGTTCTACAACTTAAGAACTTGTTTAATTATTTTACTTTCAAGTTTGTAGCTTAATATTACTAGTAGAACTCATGTATGTGTCGGATCTATGATCTTGATGTAACTTTGGTTCATCAAACTACATACAACTCTTAAGTGAGTTGTGCTACATATCTTAGACTTACACTAGTGTTATGATGGTCAAACCTTGGTTAAGATGATGCAAACGAGTTGTACACTTGAAGCTATACGCATCAAGGATGAGAACCGTGATGAGCATCAAGCACCAAGAACCCACCGGAACAACTTTACTTACTGTTTCTGGAACTGATCAGACTACCTGGGCTACCGGAAAGTTTATTTTCAGTTAGTTCGGTTCGAGTAGATGATTTTCTATTTAGACCTTTAATCTAAGTTACGGTTTAGGATCTATGGCCTCCCGAAAGTCACTACACCCTATTAACGTTGTGCTGAAATTTCTGACCTACTCGCACTTAAACCGTCACCACGGTCAAACAAAGACGAGTTTGGTTCTGTAAAAGCCTCTAGGGGACTCATATACGGAGCCATAGCCACTGGTCTCACCCCATTTCAGTTTGTATAGAGGTGGTGGCGACTGAACGAAGTCAGCCCTTGTTTCAAACCCTAGTCTTGACTTAAAATTTACTTTACACTTTTTGTTTAATGATGAAATGATGATGGTACTTAATACTAGATTTACATACTTTTAAACCTTCGGGAACGATTTACTGACTTAGTAACTTTTGACTTAGGTTGAGGACCTTCCGGACCAAACTACTTGCTTACTATTCCTGCGTAGCGACTTTTACTACTTTCCACTGTGAGTTATAGCATCCCTTTTTTACTTTAACTATTTTGGGACTGACAATACTTGTGTATTTTACATTTTACATACTAGGCACGAGTACTTAAACTTTATATATGTGTAGGTTGTACAATGACATAAACTTTCCCCTTAGCTCGGTAACGTTTAGTCATTGGTCTTTGAACCGGTGAACGCTAATCTTAGATATGGATCCATAGGGTTTGACATCCTCACTCGGGCTAGTAGTGCTATCATTTAATGGGTGTTTAATACTTCGTAAACTTACGCACTCGCCAAGTGTACTATAGGGGGTGTTATTTACGTTAAGTTAGTTACCAAGTGCCCACGGTTATACATATACTTTTCATACTATTTTGAAACATTGAAATCTCGTGGCCTATCTTACATTACTGTTATACTTAAACTATAGCTCACCAACCTTTGTGTTGACATTTTTAAGCATGTTTTTCTCAGGTGCTTAAGGTTTCCTTGCTTCCTCTGTAGTTGTCATGCTTTGTAGACTCCCGCTGCGCTAATTAGAGATGTCACCGCATGAAACGTTTAATTTGCATTCAAACAATGTTATTTTTGAAACAATGTATTTGTAACGACCTATGGGTCACGTACTATTATTTTTTGTTTGCTATTCGTAGAAGCATACTTTCGGATGTTAAACATTTGACGTTGGTTAAAACGTCACCTTTTATCATGAATGCGAACTCTTTTTGAAACAGCATATAGTATTTGACCTTGTAATGATCCTGTTGTTGATGATTCGTACACGATGGTTTTGTACGGGGCATCACAAGGATGAACAAGAGACTGCTTTTCAAACTTTGAAGAAGAAGTTGACTACCGCTCTGATATTGTCACTGCCTGAGGGGAATGACAATTTGTTGTTTATTGTGATGCTTCACGTCAGGGCTTGGCTGTGTTTTGTTGCAGCGAAAGAAAGTCATTGCTTACGCGTCACGTCAGTTAAAGATTCGCGAGCAGAATTATACAACCCATGATTTAGAGTTGGGAGCTGTTGTGTTTGCGCTTAAGATTTGGAGACATTATCTTTATGGGATCAAAAGTACAGTGTACACTGATCACAAAAGTCTTCAACATATCCTTGATCAGAAACAGATGAATATGAGGCAACGTAGGTGGGTTAAGACGTTGAATGATTACGATTGTGAACTTTTATATCATCCATGAAGGGCCAATATTGTGGCTGATGCTTTGAGTCGTAAAGAGAGAGTTGAACCTCGTAGATTTAGAGCCTGAAATATGACAATTCGAACTAACCTCACTGGGCAGATTCTTGAAGCACAACAGATACTATTTAGGTTGTTGTTGACCAACTCACAAAGTCAGCTCATTTCTTGCCAATTATAGAAACTGATTCGATGGACAAGCTTACCCGTTTATATTTGAAGGAAATTGTTTCAAGACATGGTGTTCCTGTATCAATCATTTTAGATTGAGACAGCCGATTTATATCGAGGTTTTGGCGATCTTTACAGGAAGCTTTGGGAACTAAGTTAGATATGAGCACCGCTTATCACCCTCGGAAGAATGGTCAGAGTGAAAGGACCATTCAAACGTTAGAAGACATGTTACGAGCGTGCGTCATTGATTTTGGTAATGGGTGGGATAGATATTTGCCACTAGCTGAATTTTCTTATAATAACAGCTATCATACAAGTATTAAAGATGCACTGTTTGAAGCTCTGTATGGTAGAAAGTATAGGTCTCCTGTTTGTTGGAATGAGGTTGGGGATGCTCAACTCACAGGTCCAGAAATTATTCATGAGACTACCGAGAAGATCGTACAGATTAAGGAAAGATTGAGAACCGCCAAAAGTAGGCAAAAGAGCTACGCCAATAAGAGAAGCAACGATATTGAATTTCAGGTCGGTGACCGTGTTATGTTGAAGGTATCACCTTGGAAGGGCGTGATACGTTTTGGTAAAAGGGGAAAGTTGAGTCCTCGTTTCGTTAGACCATTTATGATTATTGAGAGAGTTGGACCCGTAGCTTATCGTTTGAAATTACCATAAGAACTCAGTCCTGTTCATGACGTTTTTCATGTATCGAATTTAAAGAAGTGTTTGGCCGAAGCCGATGAGACTATTCCTCTTGAGGAGTTGCATGTTGATAATCAACTTCATTTTATTGAGGAACCTGTTGAAATTATGGACCGAGAGATTAAGACTCTCAAGCAAAGCAGAATTCCTATTGTTCGGGTTAGATGGAATGCCAGACGCTTGGGAGCGTGAAAATCAGATGAAGCAGAAGTACCCGCATTTATTCCCAGATGCTGAGTCAACCCCTGCACTTGCTTAAATTTCGGGACGAAATTTTCGTAACGGGAAGGTACTGTAACGACCCTACTTTTTCCGTTATCTTTTACCGTTAATTATTTAATGACCGTTAACTGTTATTCATGCCACGTCACTTCTATGACCTATATTATTATTTTAGTAATAATATATTAATTATTATGTGTTAAATGAATATTTGTATTCATATTTTAAGTTATACGTTTCTACGTGTCGCAGATTTCTATCCGGCGAATCTTTTCGGTTTTCAAACCAACGGCCGAGATTTTGGGATTTTTAAGTCCTAATTATTTTAAATATGATATTTTAATGTCATATATTTATATATAGTGTTTATATATATATATTTTTCATCGCGTAATTAATATCTCTCCGAATAATTAATCGCGTAGTCGTGTTTTCGCGTTTCGGGTTTCGATCGGGCGTTCAGGCCACAAGATTTTCTTCTAAATATCAAATTGGGCTAAGTGGGGCCCACACTTACCCCCCATTCGGCTGAATGCAAGGGGAGGGGGTATACCCCTTTTGATTTCATTTTCTAATCCATTTTATTCATTTGTATATTTTCACAAAAACCTAAATTCTAATTTTTCTCTCAACCTCTCCTCTCCCTCCTTCTTTGGCCGTCACCCTACACCATCAACTTCATCATCATCATCAATTAAAATTGCTTGGATCATCATATCAATTACATAAACGCGTTCATCTCGTTCTTCTCTACGCAACCATATCTCTTGTTTCTTGATTAGGGTATAAACCTTAACCCTAGTTTTTTAATTTTTCTTATATTTTACTGTTTTTACATGATATTATAATAGTATGATGCTTATATGTTATGTATTATTGATTGTATGCGTAGAAATACTCGATTATATATGTTTTCGGTTTGATTGTTTTGGGACAGCGGTTTGATTGTTGTTTTCTGTAAATATAACTGATATTAAAGTGAAATTAAAGTGTTTAGATGAGTTCCTCTCATCAAGACATCAATTTTTGACTCCGGATTCATGTCATTTCGATTCCCGGAGCTCTAGTTATGCTTAAAATGGTGTTTTATTGAGATTAAAATGTGAAAACGAATTGAATTATGTATGGTCCGACTTTGTGACCACTTTTGGAGTCTTTAGAGTGTAATAGTGGGTTAGGATTGATGATGGGATGAACTTTCATGTTCGGGTCATCAAAATCCGAGCCACGGATCACCCGTTATGACTAAAACATATTTTTGAACGGATTAAAGCTACAAGTTGATTTATGGCTGTAAGTCACGACTTGGTGGCTGTTCTTGGGATATTCTTGAGCACACTACTATGTCAGGTAGGTTGGTTAGGCAAAGAAATATATAAGATTCGCCAAAAACTGATTCCCGGGGCTCAAGTTATGACCCGATGAACTTTTAATTAAAACTTATGGTTATTAATTATGACTTATGATATAAATAATGAATTTCATTATTAATAAATTACTTATGATATAAAAAGTAATTAATTTAATTTAAGACTTATGATATATGTATTTATTATATCATTTATTAATTACTTATGATTTAATTAAACATTTAATTAAACTTATGATTAATAATACTTTTATTATTAATGAAAAATACTTATGGTAAGTATTAAACTTATATTATGAGATTATTATAATAAGACTTATAATGAGGATTAATTAATTATTTAATTATTATAAGGCTTAGTTTTTATTTAATTATAATTCAATTATTAAATATTTATGATTTAATAATTATAATTAGAAACTTATGATATGATTAATAATTAATTATTAATTAATAATACTTATGATATGATTTAAAATCTATTATTAATTAATAATACTTATATTATGACTAATATTTAATTAATTAATTAAATACTTATCTTATATTAATTATATTATTTAAACTTATGTTAACTTTAATAATTCAATTTAATTTAATTAAACTTATGTTATGACATAATTATACATATATGACTTTAATTAACATTATAACCTATATTATTAATATAACTTATACTTTTAAAATTAATGTTAACTATGTTTGACCAAGTTTGATTTTTGAGTTGACTTTCGGTTGACTTTGACTTTCAGTTGACTTTTGTTGACTTTCTAATTAAGGAAACTTTCCTAACTTATAAACTTTCCAAAATAGCAACTTTGTAAATATGGAAACTTTCCAAATTTGGAAACTTTCCTAAAATAGAAACTTTCCTAAAATAGAAACTTTCCTAAAATGGAAAGCTGCTAAAATTAGAAACTTTTTGAAAATAGAAAGTGTGTGTCCGTACGCTGTTCCGATCAAACCGATGCATGTTGAGTGTTGTTCTATGTCTACTTGCAACATGTACAATAGCTATCATACTAAGACTTGACCTAAGTTAGTTATTTATATCGACCTGCTTTATTTATAGGTCGGTGTTGTGATCATTCCTGATCACTTTACTTCGTTTATTGTTCGCATATTTGTGTGGTACTTCGTTTGCTATTAAGGTGAGTTATAGTCCCGTTTTTACATACTTTTCAAAGTATATTTTTTGGATGTGATTACATGCATTTTATTTTACGTTTAGACCCAAGTGGCAGTTAAATTTGAATTATTCATTATGAGTTGAACAAAAATATTCCCTACTCTGGTAACTGTAATCACTGGTTTCTACTGGTGAACGCGAATCCTACGGATAGATCTATCGGGTTTGACAACCCCATTTCGAGCTAGTTGCGCTAGTAATTTATAATCGGAATGTTTATTACTTCGTATTTAGTTGAAGATTCACATGTTCAGTGTATATTATTATTGTGTTTGGCAAGGGTAAATAAAGGGTTAAGTGGTTACCAGGTGAAATGTCCCGTTCTTATTGATTAAAAACGTTCCATATTAATTGATTTCGTTGCGAGGTTTTGACCTCTATATGAGACGTTTTTCAAATACTGAATTCATTTTTAAAACAGACCATAACCTTTATTTCATAAATAAAGGTTTAAAAAGTTTTACGTAGATTATCAAATAATGATAATCTAAAATATCCTGTTTACACACGACCATTACATAATGGTTTACAATACAAATATGTTACATCAAAATCAGTTTCTTGAATGCAGTTTTTACACAATATCGTATAAACATGGACTCCAAATCTTGTCCTTATTTTAGTATGCAACAGCGGAAGCTCTTAATATTCACCTGAGAATAAACATGCTTTAAACGTCAACAAAAAATGTTGGTGAGTTATAGGTTTAACCTATATATATCAAATCGTAACAATAGACCACAAGATTTCATATTTCAATACACATCCCATACATAGAGATAAAAATCATTCATATGGTGAACACCTGGTAACCAACATTAACAAGATGCATATATAAGAATATCCCCATCATTCCGGGACACCCTTCGGATATGATATAAATTTCGAAGTACTAAAGCATCCGGTACTTTGGATGGGGTTTGTTAGGCCCAATAGATCTATCTTTAGGATTCGCGTCAATTAGGGTGTCTGTTCCCTAATTCTTAGATTACCAGACTTAATAAAAAGGGGCATATTCGATTTCGATAATTCAACCATAGAATGTAGTTTCACGTACTTGTGTCTATTTTGTAAATCATTTATAAAACCTGCATGTATTCTCATCCCAAAAATATTAGATTTTAAAAGTGGGACTATAACTCACTTTCACAGATTTTTACTTCATCGGGAAGTAAGACTTGGCCACTGGTTGATTCACGAACCTATAACAATATATACATATATATCAAAGTATGTTTAAAATATATTTACAACACTTTTAATATATTTTGATGTTTTAAGTTTATTAAGTCAGCTGTCCTCGTTAGTAACCTACAACTAGTTGTCCACAGTTAGATGTACAGAAATAAATCGATAAATATTATCTTGAATCAATCCACGACCCAGTGTATACGTATCTCAGTATTGATCACAACTCAAACTATATATATTTTGGAATCAACCTCAACCCTGTATAGCTAACTCCAACATTCACATATAGAGTGTCTATGGTTGTTCCGAAAAATATATAGATGTGTCGACATGATAGGTCGAAACATTGTATACGTGTCTATGGTATCTCAAGATTACATAATATACAATACAAGTTGATTAAGTTATGGTTGGAATAGATTTGTTACCAATTTTCACGTAGCTAAAATGAGAAAAATTATCCAATCTTGTTTTACCCATAACTTCTTCATTTTAAATCCGTTTTGAGTGAATCAAATTGCTATGGTTTCATATTGAACTCTATTTTATGAATCTAAACAGAAAAGTATAGGTTTATAGTCGGAAAAATAAGTTACAAGTCGTTTTTGTAAAGGTAGTCATTTCAGTCGAAAGAACGACGTCTAGATGATCATTTTAGAAAACATACTTCCACTTTGAGTTTAACCATAATTTTTGGATATAGTTTCATGTTCATAATAAAAATCATTTTCTCAGAATAACAACTTTTAAATCAAAGTTTATCATAGTTTTTAATTAACTAACCCAAAACAGCCCGCGGTGTTACTACGACGGCGTAAATCCGGTTTTACGGTGTTTTTCGTGTTTCCAGGTTTTAAATCATTAAGTTAGCATATCATATAGATATAGAACATGTGTTTAGTTAATTTTAAAAGTCAAGTTAGAAGGATTAACTTTTATTTGCGAACAAGTTTAGAATTAACTAAACTATGTTCTAGTGATTACGAGTTTAAACCTTCGAATAAGATAGTTTTATATATATGAATCGAATGATGTTATGAAGATCATTAGTACCTCAAGTTTAGTAGGTAAACCTACTGGAAGTGACAAGAAATGATCTAGCTTCAAAGGATCTTGGATGGCTTGAAAGTTCTTGAAGTAGGATCATGACACAAAAACAAGTTCAAGGAAGATTTTTACTCGAATTAAGATAGTTTATAGTTATAGAAATTGAATCAAAGTTTGAATATGAATATTACCTTGAATAAGAAAGATAACCTACTGTATATAACAAAGGTTTCTTGATCTTAGATGATTACTTGGAATGGATTAGAAAGCTTGGAAGTAAATTAGTAAACTTGAAGGGATTTTTGAAGTGTTCTTGAAGTGTTCTTCCTATGATGATTATAGCTTGATTCTTGAAGTGATTATTGATGAAGATGATGATTAACTACTGGAAAAATACGTTCATAATAGTGTGGGTGTGTTGAGAGAGAATTAGAAAGAGAATTGGAAGTGAAATGGAGTGAATGATGAGTGGTAATTGATGAGTGGTGAGTGGGGTTAAAAGGAGTTCTAGTTAGTTGACTAGCTCATGGTAGAAGTTAAAATTGATTAGTCATACATGACATAATCAAGAGTGGAATCCCATGCTAGTTCCTATTGGTATATACTCATAGTAAGTACGTTTTGAAGCTGTGTATAATACGGGTAAGAATACGACTAGAATTCTTGATGAAAGAAAAGAATGGAAAAGTAACTGTAACCATTTTCGTTAAGTATGAGTGTTTTGATATATGTCTTGAAGTCTTCCAAAAGTATTTTAATACATCTAAATACACTACATGTATATACATTTTAACTGAGTCGTTAAGTCATCGTTAGTCGTTACATGTAAGTGTTGTTTTGAAACCTTTAAGTTAACGATCTCAATTAATGTTGTTAACCCATTGTTTATTATATCTAATGAGATGTTAAATTATTATATTATCATGATATTATGATATATTAATATATCTTAATATGATATATATACATTTAAATGTCGTTACAACGATAATCGTTACATATATGTCTCGTTTCGAAATCCTTAAGTTATTAGTCTTGTTTATATGTATATAACTCATTATTAATATACTTATGGAGATACTTACTTATCATAATCTCATGTTAACCATATGTATATATATATATATATCGTCATATCGTTTTTACAAGTTTTAACGTTCGTGAATCGCCGGTCAACTTGGGTGGTCAATTGTCTATATGAAACATATTTCAATTAATCAAGTCTTAACAAGTTTGATTGCTTAACATGTTGGAAACATTTAATCATGTAAATATCAATCTCAATTAATATATATAAACATGGAAAAGTTCGGGTCACTACAGTACCTACCCATTAATTAAATTTCGTCCCGAAATTTTAAGCTGTTGAAGGTGTTGACGAATCTTCTGGAAATAGATGCGGGTATTTCTTCTTCATCTGATCTTCACACTCCCAGGTGAACTCGGGTCCTCTACGAGCATTCCATCGAACCTTAACAATTGGTATCTTGTTTTGCTTAAGTCTTTTAACCTCACGATCCATTATTTCGACGGGTTCTTCGATGAATTGGAGTTTTTCGTTGATTTGGATTTCATCTAACGGAATAGTGAGATCTTCTTTAGCAAAACATTTCTTCAAATTCGAGACGTGGAAAGTGTTATGTACAGCCACGAGTTGTTGAGGTAACTCAAGTCGGTAAGCTACTGGTCCGACACGATCAATAATCTTGAATGGTCCAATATACCTTGGATTTAATTTCCCTCGTTTACCAAATCGAACAACGCCTTTCCAAGGTGCAACTTTAAGCATGACCATCTCTCCAATTTCAAATTCTATATCTTTTCTTTTAATGTCAGCGTAGCTCTTTTGTCGACTTTGGGCGGTTTTCAACCGTTGTTGAATTTGGATGATCTTCTCGGTAGTTTCTTGTATAATCTCCGGACCCGTAATCTGTCTATCCCCCACTTCACTCCAACAAATTGGAGACCTGCACTTTCTACCATAAAGTGCTTCAAACGGCGCCATCTCAATGCTTGAATGGTAGCTGTTGTTGTAGGAAAATTCTGCTAATGGTAGATGTCGATCCCAACTGTTTCCGAAATCAATAACACATGCTCGTAGCATGTCTTCAAGCGTTTGTATCGTCCTTTCGCTCTACCCATCTGTTTGTGGATGATAGGCAGTACTCATGTCTAGACGAGTTCCTAATGCTTGCTGTAAAGTCTGCCAGAATCTTGAAATAAATCTGCCATCCCTATCAGAGATAATAGAGATTGGTATTCCATGTCTGGAGACGACTTCCTTCAGATACAGTCGTGCTAACTTCTCCATCTTGTCATCTTCTCTTATTGGCAGGAAGTGTGCTGATTTGGTGAGACGATCAACTATTACCCAAATAGTATCAAAACCACTTGCAAGCCTTGGCAATTTAGTGATGAAATCCATGGTAATGTTTTCCCATTTCCATTCTGGGATTTCGGGTTGTTGAAGTAGACCTGATGGTTTCTGATGCTCAGCTTTGACCTTAGAACACGTCAAACATTCTCCTACGTATTTAGCAACATCGGCTTTCATACCCGGCCACCAAAAATGTTTCTTGAGATCCTTGTACATCTTCCCCGTTCCAGGATGTATTGAGTATCTGGTTTTATGAGCTTCTCTAAGTACCATTTCTCTCATATCTCCAAATTTTGGTACCCAAATCCTTTCAGCCCTATACCGGATTCCGTCTTCCCTAATATTAAGATGCTGCTCTGATCCTTTGGGTATTTCATCCTTTAAATTTCCTTCTTTTAAAACTCCTTGTTGCGCCTCCTTTATTTGAGTAGTAAGGTTATTATGAATCATTATATTCATAGATTTTACTCGAATGGGTTCTCTGTCCTTCCTGCTCAAGGCATCGGCTACCACATTTGCCTTCCCCGGGTGGTAACGAATCTCAAAGTCGTAATCATTCAATAATTCAATCCACCTACGCTGCCTCATATTCAGTTGTTTCTGATTAAATATGTGTTGAAGACTTTTGTGGTCAGTATATATAATACTTTTGACCCCATATAAGTAGTGCCTCCAAGTCTTTAATGCAAAAACAACCGCGCCTAATTCCAAATCATGCATCGTATAATTTTGTTCGTGAATCTTCAATTGTCTAGACGCATAAGCAATCACCTTCGTTCGTTGCATTAATACACAACCGAGACCTTGCTTTGATGCGTCACAATAAATCACAAAATCATCATTCCCTTCAGGCAATGACAATATAGGTGCCGTAGTTAGCTTTTTCTTCAATAACTGAAACGCTTTCTCTTGTTCATCATTCCATTCAAATTTCTTCCCTATATGCGTTAATGCAGTCAAGGGTTTTGCTATTCTGGAAAAGTCTTGGATGTACCTTCTGTAGTAACCAGCTAGTCCTAAAAACTGGCGTATGTGTTTCGGAGTTTTCGGGGTTTCCCACTTTTCAACAGTTTCTATCTTTGCCGGATCCACCTTAATACCTTCTTTGTTCACTATGTGACCGAGGAATTGAACTTCTTCCAACCAAAATGCACACTTTGAAAACTTAGCGTACAATTCTTCCTTCCTCAATACTTCTAACACCTTTCTCAAATGTTCACCGTGTTCTTGGTCATTCTTTGAGTAAATAAGTATGTCATCAATGAAAACAATGACAAACTTGTCAAGGTATGGTCCACACACTCGGTTCATAAGGTCCATGAACACAGCTGGTGCATTAGTTAAACCAAATGGCATGACCATAAACTCGTAATGACCGTAACGTGTTCTGAAAGCAGTCTTTGGAATATCATCTTCTTTTACCCGCATTTGATGATACCCGGAACGTAAGTCAATCTTTGAATAAACAGACGAGCCTTGTAGTTGATCAAATAAGTCGTCGATTCTCGGTAGTGGGTAGCGGTTCTTGATGGTAAGTTTGTTCAACTCTCGGTAGTCGATACATAACCTGAATGTACCATCTTTCTTCTTGACAAACAAAACAGGAGCTCCCCACGGTGATGTGCTTGGTCGAATGAAACCATGCTCTAAAAGTTCTTGTAATTGGCTTTGCAATTCTTTCATCTCGCTGGGTGCGAGTCTGTAAGGAGCACGAGCTATTGGTGCAGCTCCTGGTACAAGATCTATTTGAAATTCAACGGATCGATGTGGGGGTAATCCCGGTAATTCTTTCGGAAATACATCGGGAAATTCTTTTGCGACGGGAACATCATTGATGCTCTTTTCTTCAGTTTGTACTTTCTCGACGTGTGCTAGAACAGCATAGCAACCTTTTCTTATTAGTTTTTGTGCCTTCAAATTACTAATAAGATGTAGCTTCGTGTTGCCCTTTTCTCCGTACACCATTAAGGGTTTTCCTTTTTCTCGTATAATGCGAATTGCATTTTTGTAACAAACGATCTCTGCTTTCACTTCTTTCAACCAGTCCATACCGATTATCACATCAAAACTCCCTAACTCTACTGGTATCAAATCAATCCTAAATGTTTCGCTAACCAGTTTAATTTCTCGATTCCGACATATATTATCTGATGAAATTAATTTACCATTTGCTAATTCGAGTAAAAATTTACTATCCAAAGGCGTCAATGGACAACTTAATTTAGCACAAAAATCTCTACTCATATAGCTTCTATCCGCACCCGAATCAAATAAAACGTAAGCAGATTTATTGTCAATAAGAAACGTACCCGTAACAAGCTCCGGGTCTTCCTGTGCCTCTGCCGCATTAATATTGAAAACTCTTCCGCGGCCTTGTCCATTCGTGTTCTCCTGGTTCGGGCAATTTCTAATAATGTGGCCCGGTTTTCCACATTTATAACAAACTACATTGGCATAACTTGCTCCGACACTACTTGCTCCGCCATTACTCGTTCCGACACCATTTGTTCCTTTCGTTCTATTAACCCCTGGTCCGTAGACCTCACACTTCGCCGCGCTATGACTATTTCTTTTACACTTGTTGCAAAATTTGGTGCAGAACCCCGAGTGATACTTTTCACACCTTTGGCATAGCTGCTTCTGATTGTTGTTGTTGTTGCGGTTATTATTGTTGTTGGGATGATTGTTGTAGTTGCTGTGGTTATTGTTGTTGTTGTTGTTGTTGGGCCGTTTGTTGTAGTTGCGATTGATGTTGCGATTGTTGGGATAATTGTTGCGATTATTGTTGTAATTGCTGTTGTTGTTGTATTGGTGATTCTTATCACCGGTTTCCTCCCACTTTCTTTTGACTTGTTTCACATTGGCCTCTTCAGCAGTCTGTTCTTTAATTCTTTCTTCAATCTGGTTCACTAGTTTGTGAGCCATTCTACATGCCTGTTGTATGGAGGCGGGCTCGTGTGAACTTATATCTTCTTGGATTCTTTCCGGTAATCCTTTCACAAACGCGTCGATCTTCTCTTCCTCATCTTCGAATGCTCCCGGACACAATAGGCACAATTCTGTGAATCGTCTTTCGTACGTGGTAATATCAAATCCTTGGGTTCGTAACCCTCTAAGTTCTGTCTTGAGCTTATTGACCTCGGTTCTGGGACGGTACTTCTCGTTCATCAAGTGCTTGAATGCTGACCACGGTAGTGCGTACGCATCGTCTTGTCCCACTTGCTCTAGATAGGTATTCCACCATGTTAACGCAGAACCTGTGAAGGTATGCGTAGCGTACTTTACTTTGTCCTCTTCAGTACACTTACTTATGGCAAACACCGATTCGACCTTCTCGGTCCACCGTTTCAATCCGATCGGTCCTTCGGTTCCATCAAATTCCAAAGGTTTGCAGTCAGTGAATTCTTTGTAGGTGCATCCTACACGATTTCCTGTACTGCTAGATCCAAGGTTATTGTTGGTATGTAGCGTAGCCTGTACTGCGGCTATGTTTGAAGCTAGAAAAGTACGGAATTCCTCTTCATTCATATTCACGGTGTGTCGAGTAGTCGGTGCCATTTCCTTCAAAATAGTCAAATGGAACAAGTTAATCATACAGAATATTAAGAGTAGTTAATAGTATTTCGTAGCATAATATGAACTCATTTATAAAAGCTTTTTCTTCATATTAGCGTTTTATAAGTTTAAATTCGGGTAGTACCTACCCGTTAAGTTCATACTTAGTAGCTAATATACAATTCAACTACTACAATTCTATATGAAAAACTGATTATAATTATATTTCGCGATCAAGCTTTTATACAATATTTTACAAACTTACAATACCACTTATTTTACATAAAGCATGAAATATAGCAGACAATAACTTTGATACAAGATAGTTGTGAAGATAATTCTAGCTAGTACACAAGTTGTTCAGCAAAGGCAATAAAGACACGTAATTCATATGTCCAGAAACAAGTCATGCATTCTGGTTTTACTAGGACTACTTCCCATCCTTGGTCTTGTGGAACATAACCGTTATGGCCGTTGATAAGACAGCATGTTGTAACGTCGTCAAAGGGACGAGGGTTACGTAATGTCCAACAGTCCCGTAACAATCTAAAAACCTAATTTCTTACCCCAATTACCGACTCCGTCACTTGTGGAAATGTTTTGTTTAATAGTTGTAGCCCGATGTTCTTGTTCTCACTTTGGTGAGAAGCGAACATTACTAATCCGTAAGCATAACATGCTTCTTTATGTTGCATGTTAGCCGCTTTTTCTAAATCACGGAGTCCAATATTCGGATATATTGAGTCAAAATAATTTCTTAACCCATTGCGTAAAATAGCATTTGGGTTCCCCGCAATATATGCGTCAAAGTAAACACATCGTAACTTATGGATTTCCCAATGTGATATCCCCCATCTTTCGAACGAAAGCCTTTTATAAACCAAGGTATTCTTGGAACGTTCTTCGAATGTCTTACAAACTGATCTCGCCTTAAATAGTTGTGCCGAAGAATTCTGACCAACTCTAGACAAGATTTCATCAATCATGTCTCCGGGTAGGTCTCTTAAAATATTGGGTTGTCTATCCATTTTGTGTTTTTATACTGTAAAATAGACAAGAGTTAGATTCATAAAAAAAAATACTTATTAATACAAGCAATTTTTACATATATCATAAAGCATAAGCACACTATATTACATATATTACACCACACGAATACAACTATCTTATTCCGACTCGCTTGTTTCTTCTTCTTTGGTTTTGGCTCGTTTTCCCAAGTTTCTAGGGATATATGATGTTCCCCTAATACGAGCCGTTATTTTCCACATTGGTTTAGAAAAACCTGGTGGTTTAGAGGTTCCCGGGTCATTGTTACAACTTAAGGACTTCGGGGGTTGACGATACATATAAAGTTCATCGGGGTTGGAATTAGATTTCTCTATTTTTATGCCCTTTTCCTTATTATTTTCTTATGCCTTTTTAAATTCAGTTGGGGTAATTTCTATAACATCATCGGAATTCTCGTCGGAATCCGATTCATCGGAGAATTGGTAATCCTCCCAATATTTTGCTTCCTTAGCGGAAACACCATTGACCATAATTAACCTTGGTCGGTTGGTTGAGGATTTTCTTTTACTTAACCGTTTTATTATTTCCCCCACCGGTTCTATTTCTTCATCCGGTTCCGATTCTTCTTCCGGTTCCGATTCTTCTTCTGGTTCCGACTCTTCTTCCGGTTCCTCTTCGGGAACTTGTGAATCAGTCCACGAATCATTCCAATTTACATTTGACTCTTCATTATTATTAGGTGAGTCAATGGGACTTGTTCTAGAGGTAGACATCTATCACATAATATCAAACGCGTTAAGAGATTAATATATCACATAATATTCACATGTTAAAAATATATAGTTTCCAACAAAATTTGTTAAGCAATCATTTTTCAAGTAAACACGGTCGAAGTCCAGACTCACTAATGCATCCTAACAAACTAGATAAGACACACTAATGCAAAATTCTAGTTCTCTAAGACCAACGCTCTGATACCAACTGAAATGTCCCGTTCTTATTGATTAAAAACGTTCCATATTAATTGATTTCGTTGTGAGGTTTTGACCTCTATATGAGACGTTTTTCAAATACTGCATTCATTTTTAAAACAAACCATAACCTTTATTTCATAAATAAAGGTTTAAAAAGTTTTACGTAGATTATCAAATAATGATAATCTAAAATATCCTGTTTACACACGACCATTACATAATGGTTTACAATACAAATATGTTACATCGAAATCAGTTTCTTGAATGCAGTTTTTACACAATATCGTATAAACATGGACTCCAAATCTTGTCCTTATTTTAGTATGCAACAGCGGAAGCTCTTAATATTCACCTGAGAATAAACATGCTTTAAACGTCAACAAAAAATGTTGGTGAGTTATAGGTTTAACCTATATATATCAAATCGTAACAATAGACCACAAGATTTCATATTTCAATACACATCCCATACATAGAGATAAAAATCATTCATATGGTGAACACCTGGTAACCAACATTAACAAGATGCATATATAAGAATATCCCTATCATTCCGGGACACCCTTCGGATATGATATAAATTTCGAAGTACTAAAGCATCCGGTACTTTGGATGGGGTTTGTTAGGCCCAATAGATCTATCTTTAGGATTCGCGTCAATTAGGGTGTCTGTTCCCTAATTCTTAGATTACCAGACTTAATAAAAAGGGCATATTCGATTTCGATAATTCAACCATAGAATGTAGTTTCACGTACTTGTGTCTATTTTGTAAATCATTTATAAAACCTGCATGTATTCTCATCCCAAAAATATTAGATTTTAAAAGTGGGACTATAACTCACTTTCACAGATTTTTACTTCGTCGGGAAGTAAGACTTGGCCACTGGTTGATTCACGAACCTATAACAATATATACATATATATCAAAGTATGTTTAAAATATATTTACAACACTTTTAATATATTTTGATGTTTTAAGTTTATTAAGTCAGCTGTCCTCGTTAGTAACCTACAACTATTTGTCCACAGTTAGATGTACATAAATAAATCGATAAATATTATCTTGAATCAATCCACGACCCAGTGTATACGTATCTCAGTATTGATCACAACTCAAACTATATATATTTTGGAATCAACCTCAACCCTGTATAGCTAACTCCAACATTCACATATAGAGTGTCTATGGTTGTTCCGAAAAATATATAGATGTGTCGACATGATAGGTCGAAACATTGTATACGTGTCTATGGTATCTCAATATTACATAATATACAATACAAGTTGATTAAGTTATGGTTGGAATAGATTTGTTTCCAATTTTCACGTAGCTAAAATGAGAAAAATTATCCAATCTTGTTTTACCCATAACTTCTTCATTTTAAATCCGTTTTGAGTGAATCAAATTGCTATGGTTTCATATTGAACTCTATTTTATGAATCTAAACAGAAAAGTATAGGTTTATAGTCGGAAAAATAAGTTACAAGTCGTTTTTGTAAAGGTAGTCATTTCAGTCGAAAGAACGACGTCTAGATGACCATTTTAGAAAACATACTTCCACTTTGAGTTTAACCATAATTTTTGGATATAGTTTCATGTTCATAATAAAAATCATTTTCTCAGAATAACAACTTTTAAATCAAAGTTTATCATAGTTTTTAATTAACTAACCCAAAACAGCCCGCGGTGTTACTACGACGGCGTAAATCCGGTTTTACGGTGTTTTTCGTGTTTCCAGGTTTTAAATCATTAAGTTAGCATATCATATAGATATAGAACATGTGTTTAGTTAATTTTAAAAGTCAAGTTAGAAGGATTAACTTTTATTTGCGAACAAGTTTAGAATTAACTAAACTATGTTCTAGTGATTACGAGTTTAAACCTTCGAATAAGATAGTTTTATATATATGAATCGAATGATGTTATGAAGATCATTAGTACCTCAAGTTTAGTAGGTAAACCTACTGGAAGTGACAAGAAATGATCTAGCTTCAAAGGATCTTGGATGGCTTGAAAGTTCTTGAAGTAGGATCATGACACAAAAACAAGTTCAAGTAAGATTTTTACTCGAATTAAGATAGTTTATAGTTATAGAAATTGAATCAAAGTTTGAATATGAATATTACCTTGAATAAGAAAGATAACCTACTGTATATAACAAAGGTTTCTTGATCTTAGATGATTACTTGGAATGGATTAGAAAGCTTGGAAGTAAATTAGTAAACTTGAAGGGATTTTTGAAGTGTTCTTGAAGTGTTCTTCCTATGATGATTATAGCTTGATTCTTGAAGTAATTTTTGATGAAGATGATGATTAACTACTGGAAAAATACGTTCATAATAGTGTGGGTGTGTTGAGAGAGAATTAGAAAGAGAATTGGAAGTGAAATGGAGTGAATGATGAGTGGTAATTGATGAGTGGTGAGTGGGGTTAAAAGGAGTTCTAGTTAGTTGACTAGCTCATGGTAGAAGTTAAAATTGATTAGTCATACATGAAATAATCAAGAGTGGAATCCCATGCTAGTTCCTATTGGTATATACTCATAGTAAGTACGTTTTGAAGCTGTGTATAATACGGGTAAGAATACGACTAGAATTCTTGATGAAAGAAAAGAATGGAAAAGTAACTGTAACCATTTTCGTTAAGTATGAGTGTTTTGATATATGTCTTGAAGTCTTCCAAAAGTATTTTAATACATCTAAATACACTACATGTATATACATTTTAACTGAGTCGTTAAGTCATCGTTAGTCGCTACATGTAAGTGTTGTTTTGAAACCTTTAAGTTAACGATCTCAATTAATGTTGTTAACCCATTGTTTATTATATCTAATGAGATGTTAAATTATTATATTATCATGATATTATGATATATTAATATATCTTAATATGATATATATACATTTAAATGTCGTTACAACGATAATCGTTACTTATATGTCTCGTTTCGAAATCCTTAAGTTAGTAGTCTTGTTTATATGTATATAACTCATTATTAATATACTTATGGAGATACTTACTTATCATAATCTCATGTTAACCATATGTATATCCATATATATATCGTCATATCGTTTTTACAAGTTTTAACGTTCGTGAATCGCCGGTCAACTTGGGTGGTCAATTGTCTATATGAAACATATTTCAATTAATCAAGTCTTAACAAGTTTGATTGCTTAACATGTTGGAAACATTTAATCATGTAAATATCAATCTCAATTAATATATATAAACATGGAAAAGTTCGGGTCACTACACCAGGTGGCTCATTGATAATGGAATAATATTTTATGTTTTCTAACATTTTAAATCTTGTGGTCTAAAGCTTATTCGTTTATTTAAACCTATAATTCACTCAACATTTTTTTGTTGACAGTTTACTCGCATATTTTCACAGGTACTTGAGTTTGTTTGGTGCTTCTGCTGTGTTAGAAGTGCCTGCATGCAATGGGCAGATTTTTGTAGTGACCCGAACTTTTCCATATTTATATATATTTATATATATTAAATGTAATTGATATTTAATTGAAATGAGTTTATGTAGTCAATTGATCACCTAAGTTGACCGGCGATTCACGAACGTTTAAACTTGTAACAACTACATGATGATATATATATATATGGATATATATATATATATATATATATATATATATATATATATATATATATATATATATATATATATATATATATATATATATATATATATATCTCACTATGTGTATTAACAATGAGTTATATACATAAAAATGAGATTTCTAAGTTAAGAAACCCGAAATGAAATATATAACGATTATCGTTATAACAATGTCTTACTAAATACATATGAATCATATTAAGATATTGATACACTATGTTTAACATGATAAAATGATAATTAAACATATCATTAAGTGTATTAACAATGAACTACATATGTAAAAATAAGACTACTAACTTAAGGAATTCGAAACGAGACATATAGGTAACGATTATCGTTGTAACGACATTTTAATGTATATATATATCATATTAAGATATATTCATACATCATAATATCATGATAATGTAATAATTTAACATCTCATTAGATATAATAAACAATGGGTTAACAACATTAAATGCGATCGTTAACTTAAAAGTTTCAAAACAACACTTACATGTAACGACTAACGATGACATAACGACTCAGTTAAAATGTATATACATGTAGTGTATTAAGATATATTAATACATTTTTGAAGACTTCAAGACACATATCAAAACACTCATACTTAACGAAAATGGTTACAGTTACATTCCCATTCTCTTTTTTTATCAAGAATTCTAGTTGTATTCATACCCGTATTATACACAACTTCTAGACGTACTTACTATGGGTTTATACTAATAGGAACTAGCATGGGATTCGACTCTTGATTATGTCATGCATGACTAATCAATTTTAACTTCTACCATGAACTAGTCAACTAACTAGAACTCCTTTTAACCTCACTCACCACTCACCACTCATCATTCACTCCATTTCACTTCCAATTCTCTTTCTAATTCTCTCTCAACACACACACACACACACACTTATGAACGAATTTTTCCAGTAATTGATCATCATCTTCATCAAAAATTACTTCAAGATTCAAGCTATAATCATCTTAGGAAGAACACTTCAAGAACACTTCGAAAATCCTTTCAAGTTTACTAGTTTACTTCCAAGCTTCCTAATCCATTCCAAATAATCATCTAAGATCAAGAAACCTTTTTTATTTACAGTAGGTTATCTTTATTATTCAAGGTAAAACTCTTATCCAAACTTTGATTCAATTTCTATAACTATAACTATCTTAATTCGAGTAGAAATCTTACTTGAACTTGTTTTCTTGTCATGATTCTACTTCAAGAACTTTCAAGCCATCCAAGGATCCTTTGAAGCTAGATCATTTATTGTCACTTCCAGTGGGTTTACCTACTAAACTTGAGGTAGTAATGATGTTCATAACATCATTCGATTCATATATATATAACTATCTTATTCGAAGATTTAAACCTGTAATCACTAGAACATAGTTTAGTTAATTCTAAACTTGTTTGCAAACAAAGTTAATCCTTCTAACTTAACTTTTAAAATCAACTAAACACATGTTCTTTATCTATATGATATGCTAACTTAATGATTTAAAACCTGGAAACACGAAGAACACCGTAAAACCGGACATTCGCCGTCGTAGCGAAACCGTGGGCTGTTTTGGTTTGGATAATTACAAACTATGATAAACTTTGATTTAAAAGCTATAATTCTGGGAAAATGATTTTTCTTATGAACATGAAACTATATCCAAAAATCATGGTTAAACTCAAAGTAGAAGTATGTTTTTCAAAATGGTCATCAAGACGTCATTCTTTCGACTGAAATGACTACCTCTACAAAAATGACTTGTAACTTGTATTTACGACTATAAACTTATATGTTTTCTGTTTAGTTTCATAAATTTCAGTTCATTATGAAACCATAGCAACTTGAATCACTCAAAACGGATTTAAAACGAAGAAGTTATGGGTAAAACAAGATTGGATAATTTTGCTTGTTGTAGCTACGTGAAATTTGTAACAAATCTATACAAATCATAACTTAACTAACTTATATTGTATTACACATGTATTCTAACATATATTATGTAATCTTGGGATACCATAGAAACGTATAGAATGTTTTGACATATCATATCGACCCATCCATATAATATATTTCGGAACAACCATAGACACTCTATATGCAGTAATGCTTGAGTTAGCTATACAGGGTTGAGGTTGATTCCAAAATAATATATATACTTTGAGTTATGATCTAGCCTGAGACTTGTAGACACTGGGTCGTGGATTGATTCGAGATATTATATATTGCTTTATTTCTATACATCTAACTTTGGACAACTAGTTGTAGGTTACTAACGAGGACTGGTGACTTAACAAACTCAAATCATTAAAACGTAATAAAAATGTTGTAAATATATTTTGAACATACTTTGATATATATGTACATATTTGTTATAGGTTCGTGGATCGACCAGTGGCCAAGTTTTACTTCCCGACGAAGTAAAAATCTGTAAAAGTGAGTTATAGACCCACTTTTAAAAATTTAATATTTTTGGGATGAGAATACATGCAGTCTTATAAATGTTTTATGAAATAGACACAAGTAATCGAAACTACATTATATGGTTGAATGATCGAAGCCAATTATGTCCCTTTTGCTTGGTAGCCTAAGAATTAGTAAACCAGTCTACTAATTGACGCGAATCCTAAAGATAGATCTATTGGGCCTAACAAACCTCATCCAAAGTACCGGATGCTTTAGTACTTTGAGTTTTTGTATCATGTCCGATGGATGTCCCGGAATGATGGGGATATTCTTATATGCATCTTGTTAATGTCGGTTACCAGGTGTTCACCATATGAATGATTTTTATCTCTATGTATGGGATGATGTTTATGAAAATGGAAAATATGAAATCTTATGGTCTATTATTACGATTGATAAATATATAGGTTAAACCTATAACTCACCAATATTTTTGTTGACGTTTTAAGCATGTTTATTCTCAGGTAATTGTTAAGAGCTTCCTCTATTGCATACTAAATTAAGGACAAGATTTGGAGTCCATATTTGTATAATATTGTTTGAAAACTGCATTCGAAGACATATATTGTTGTGTAATATTATTGTAAACCATTATGTAATGGTCGTGTGAAAACGCTATATTTTTTATTATCATTTTAAACCTTTATCGATAAAATAAAGGTTATGGTTTGTTTTGAAATCGAATGCAGTCTTTGAAAAACGTCTCATATAGAGGTCAAAACTTCGCAACGGAATAAATTAATATGGAACGTTTATAATCAATATGAATGGGACATTTCAATTGGTATCAGAGCGTTGGTCTTAAAGAACCAGAAAATTGCATTAGTGTGTCTTACCGAGTTTGTTAGGATGCATTAGTGAGTCTGGACTTCGACCGTGTTTTCTTTAAAAACGATTGCTTAACACTTTTTGTTGGAAACTATATATTATTAACATGTAAATATTATGTGATATATTAATCTCTTAACGTGTTTGATATTATGTGATAGATGTCTACCTCTAGTACAAATTCCATCGACTCACCTAATAATAATGAAGAGTCGAATATATTTTGGGAAGATTCACAAATTCCTGAGGAAGAACCGGAAGAGGAAGAACCAGAAGAGGAGGAACCGGAAGAGGAGGAACCGAAAGAAGAGGAACCGAAAGAAGAGGAACCGGAAGAAGAAGAGGTTTCGGAGGATGAAATATTAATACCTACATTAAAACGATTAAATAAAAGAAGATCCTCAACCAATGGACCAAAGTTAAAAATGGTCAATGGTGTTTCCGCCAAGGAAGCAAAATATTGGGAAAATTACCAATTTTCTGATGAATCGGATCCTGATAATGCTAAAAACGGACATATATTTCATAGCATTATCCCTCAAGAAAGACAAGCTTTTAGTTGCAGTTGTTCTATTTACAAGTGATATTCGTTTAAAAAATAAAAGGTGAAGACAAAAGACAGATTCGACGAATTGAAGACGCAAATGACCAAAAAGCTAAAATCAAAGTGGTTCAAATTATTGATGAGAAACGTCTCAAAATTACAAGAGTACAAGACGTAAAACGCAAAGTAAAAGATATTAAATAGTACGCAAGGATGTTCAAAAATCCGGAACCGGGACCAGAGTCAACTCTCAACGCTCGACGCAACGGACTAAAAATTACAAGTCAACTATGCACATGAATATAATATAATATATAATTAATTCTTAAAATTATTTATATATTATATTATTTAATAAAACCGTCGGCAATAAAGCAAACAAAAGTATGTGAGCTGGAATCCCAGGCCATGCGATCGCATGGCCAGGAAGTAGAAAAATCATGTGGTCGCATGACCCCAATTGTCAGGCCACATCTATAAATTTCGCGTGTTTTGGCTGAAATTAACACATCTTTTCTCTATCTCTCTATCTCACGTATATATATATATATATATATATATATATATATATATATATATATATATATATATATATATATATATATATATATATATATATATATTATAATTATAATTATAATTTTAATTTTAACATTAATAAGGGTATGTTAGCGAATGTTATAAGGGTGTAAGTCGAAATTCTATCCGTGTAATGCTACGCTATTATTAATCATTGTAAGTTATGTTCAACCTTTGTAAATTAATGTCTCGTAGCTAAGTTATTATTATGCTTATTTAAGCCGAACTAATCATGATGTTGGGCTAAAATATTAAGACGGGGTAATTGGGCTTTGTACCATAATTGGGGTTTGGACAAAAGAACGACACTTGTGAAAATTAGAATATGGACTATTAATGGGCTTTATATTTGTTTAATTAAATGATAGTTTGTTAATTTAATATAAAGATTTACAATTGGACGTACCTATAAATAACCACATACACTCAATCGGACACGATGGGCGGGATATTTATAAGTACTAATAATCGTTCATTTAACCGACACGGGAATGGATTAATAGTCAATGGACTTATTAAAACAGGGGTGAATTATATACAAGGAAAATTGGTGTAATTATAGTTTAAGTCCCCAATTAGTTCTAATATTTGAATTCGGGTATAAGGATAATTTGACGAGGACACTCGCACTTTATATTTATGACTGATGGACTGTTATGGACAAAAACTAGACGGACATATTGAATAATCCAGGACAAAGGACAATTAACCCATGGTAATAAACTAAAATAAACTCGTTAAACATCATGATTACGGAAGTTTAAATAAGCATAATTCCTTTATTTCATATATAATTGCACTTTTAATTATCGCAATTTTATTTATCGTCATTTTATTTATCGCACTTTTATTTATCGCAATTTCATTATCGTTATTTACTTTACGCTTAAAATTAAGTTATATTTTTTATATTTTACATTAGAATTTAACTGCGACTTAAGTTTTAAAATCGACAAACTGGTCATTAAACGGTAAAAAACCCCCTTTTATAATAATAATTCTACTTATATATATATTTATATATTTACAAATATAGTTCTAAAAATATAGCGTTAAACTTGGCTAGTTCGCTATGGACGAACCGGACTTACTAAAAACTACACTACTGTACGAATAGCTACACTGCCTATAAGTGTTGTAGCAAGGTTTAGGTATTTCCACTCTATAAATAAATAAATAACTTGTGTAAAATTGTATCGTATTTAATAGTATTTCGCAGTAAAAATACTACTATTTTGTACCCCTTCACTTTAACATCAAGTATTTTTGGCGCCGCTGCCGGGGACTGCTTAAACGCAGGAGACGAAACGCTATATATATATATATATATATATATAAAAGATTTTTAATTTACTTTTGTAAAAAATACGTTTTAAATATTAAAAATACAAAAATATAAAAAGAAAAACAAAATATATATATTTTTAAGAGTTGTTCAAAATATATAAAATTATAAAGTATTTTTATTTCTATTTTTATTTTTAAGTTTTATTTAAGTTATTTAAATATTTTATATAAAAAAAAAAGTAAAAGTAAAACTATTCGGGCCTGGTACTGTAGCAGCCCAGCATTTGGCCCGGATCCGCAGGTCATGCGATCGCATGAATATATAACATACACTCCATGCGATCGCATGGAGTGATTTGACTGGCCTGGTACCTTAGTCTGTACGATTAGGGTTTTTAATTAATAATTATTATTAATATTAAAACCCTAATTAGGTTATAATTATTTAATTATTTAGTTTAGTTTTATTATTTAGTTTGTTTTTTTTAGTTTTAATAAGTTTTATTAATATATAAAATTAATACTTTTATATATAAAGAGTATAAAAATAATATTTTTATAAAAATTGTATTTTTATAAGTTTTAAGCTTATTTTTATATTTTCATATCTTTTTAGTCGTTTAATTCATAGTTTTTATATTTTTCGCTCGTAATTAGTTTTAAGACATAGTTTTGTCGTAGTTATTTTTATCTCTAGATTTTTAGGCTTTGCCGTAAATTCCCTTAAGTGCTTTTTCTTTAGATTAAGATTTAGGTGCTTTAGAATTTTGCAACGCTGTTTATAAATTTTAGTTCCTTTTAAGTTTCGACGAGCTACGTTCTTTTTATTATTTTTCGACCATTTATTTTTCGACGTTTTCCGACGCGCTATTTTTCTTTCTTATTTCTCGACGCTCTAATTTTTAGTATATAGAATTTTCTATTTCTTCTCTAAAATTTCTTTAAACTTCAACGAAAAATTATTTTAAGTGGTTAAATTGATAGACATCCAAATTTTCTGCTTCGTAGTAATAGTTGGATTTGTTAGTGGCTGAGTTGTGAGCTTCCGATTTAAAGGGTTCTCGCTCCCTGCTACATCTTTTGGCTATTCGAAACGTGGGCAAAAGTAGAAAAGTCTATTAATTTGATAGCTTATATAATTTATATCTTTTATAACTAATAGGATATTCAGTGAATGCACCGAGCAAAACGTTCACCACCTTTCATACGTTCACCACCTGTAACTCGATCAAGACATCTAGCCAATATTGTCGCCGTTGATTTTTCTTTAGAATCGTCATCAAGTCAACCAAGTACTCCAATTCAAATTTCCGATAATCCATTTTTTGAACCCGACCTCACAAATGAGAATCCGGAGGATATTCAGGGACAATTCGGAGATCCTGAATCATTAATCTTTCCTCCGGAACCACCAATCATTCAAAAAGAGATTGTCGAGGAACAAACCATTAAATCAGAATCCTTTAGTGATTCAGATTCAACAAATTCAATCATGGAAAATCTGGAACTTCTAAGTATGGAAGACCGAATACAAGCTAAACGAACTGGCTAAGGTCACACAATTACTCAACCATACATTAATGCGCCAGATTATGAAATTAAAGGACAAATCCTACACATGGTAACTAATCAATGCCAATTTAGTGGTGCGCCGAAGGAAGATCCAAACGAACATCTTCGTACCTTTAATAGGATTTGTACTCTATTTAAAATCCGAGAAGTGGAGGATGAACAGATATATCTCATGTTATTTCCCTGGACTTTAAAGGGAGAAGCCAAAGATTGGTTAGAATCGTTACCTGAAGGGGCGATTGATATATGGGATATTTTAGTTGAAAATTTTCTTAAACAATTCTTTCCGGCATCTAAAGCCGTAAGACTTCAAAGAGAAATTGTTACGTTCACACAAAAGCCAAATGAAACTCTATATGAGGCGTGGACAAGATTTGGAAAGTTATTGAGAGGATGTCCGCAACATAGTTTAGACACTTATCAAATAGTATAAATATTCTACCAAGGATGCGACATCACTACACGAAAAGACATCGATATAGCAGCTGGTGGTTCCATTATGAAGAAAACCGCAACTGAAGCTTACAAAATTATTTATAACACTGCTTCCCACTCACATGAATGGCACCAAGAAAAAGATATCGTTAGATCATCTAAAGCGGCTAGAACCGATTCTAGCCATGACTTTGATTCCATTTCTGCAAAGATAGATGCTGTCGAGAGACGAATGGAAAAGATGACTAAAGATATTCACTCAATACGAATTAGTTGTGAGCAGTGTGGAGGACCACATTTGACAAAAGCTTGTCTCAGTATTGAACAAACAATGGAACAAAGAGAGAATGTTTCATACATGAACCAAAGGCCTGGAAATAATTATCAGAATAATTATCAACCGCCAAGACCGATCTACAATCAAAACCAGAATTATAAGGTCTAATAAGGTCCTAGTAATCAACAAGTATCTAATAATACTTACAATTAGCAAAGACGTATTTTTCAAAACAAACCACCACAAACCGATGATAAAAAGCCAAATTTTGAAGATATGATGTCGAAGCTAGTTGAATCTCAAATTCAATTTTTCACATCTCAGAAACAAACCAATGAACAAAATGCCCAAGCATTTAGAAATTAACAAGCTTCTATTCAAAATTTAGAACAAGAAGTAAGCAACCTAGCAAGATTGATAGGTGACAGAAAACCGGGAAGTCTACCTAGCGATACAAATGCTAACCCCCGGAATGAAACAGCTAAAGCCATTACCACAAGAAGTGGTATTACGCTTAAACCACCTGAAATACCTGTAATTTCTGATGACGCTATTCCTACTCCACAAGAACCACAATCTGAACAAGATAAGGAAACAGAACCGGTAGTTGAAAAGGTTAAAGAAGATAACACAATTAAGACTAAACCTTATGTTAAACCATACCAACCACCACTTCCTTACCCAAGTAAAATGAGAAAAGAGAGACTTGAAGCCGAGCAATCAAAATTCTTGGATATGTTTAAACAAATAAATGTCAATATTCCTTTCATTGATGTGATTTCAGGAATGCCTAGATATGCTAAATTCTTGAAAGATCTAATCACAAATAGAAAGAAAATGGAAGAACTCTCGGCTGTTACTATGAATGCTAATTGTTCTGCAGTAGTGTTGAATAAGATACCAGAAAAACTCTCTGATCCAGGAAGTTTCACAATTCCATGTTTTCTGCGTAGTCTTAGTTCAATAGAAGCATTGGCAGACTTAGGTGCTAGTATAAATTTAATGCCATATTCACTATACGCTAAACTAGACCTTGGAGAATTGAAACCAACTCGAATAAGCATACAACTAGCCGATCGATCAGTAAAATATCCTAGAGGGATAATGGAAAACATGCTAGTTAAAGTTGGTACTTTAGTATTTCCATTAGATTTTGTTATTCTGGATATGGAAGAAGATTCTCGAGTTCCTCTCATATTAGGAAGACCATTCTTAAACACGGCTAAAGCAATAATAGACGTGTTTGGTAAGAAACTGACCCTAAGTATAGAGGACGAGAGTGTTACCTTTTCTATTGATAGAGCCATGCAACAACCGCAATCTGCAGATGATACATGTTATTATATTCAAACTATAGATTCACATGCAGAATTGTTAGAAGAATTTCTAGAATTACAAGGAACAGAAGAATGTTCTTTAGGAGAAGGAACTAAACCAATTGATGAAACTGAAATGTTAGCTACACTCATGGCTAATGGATATGAACCAACAACAGAAGAAATTCAAATGCTAAAAGAGGAAGACATATATCGATATAAATCATCGATATAAGAACCACTGACATTAGAGTTAAAGCCACTACCAAACCATTTGGAATATGCTTATTTACATGGTGAATCTGAATTACCTATAATAATATCGTCTTCTCTTACTGAAAATGAAAAATCTCAACTCATTTCTGTGCTAAAAGCTCATAAACCAGCTATTGCATGAAAGATTCATGACATTAAAGGCATAAGTCCTTCGTATTGCACACATAAAATCCTTATGGAAGAAGGTCATAAAACGTATGTGCAACCCCAACGAAGACTAAATCCTAATATGCAAGATGTTGTTAAGAAATAAATTATTAACCTGCTTGATGCAGGTTTAATTTATCCAATCTCTGATAGTCCATGGGTAAGCCCAGTTCAATGCGTGCCTAAGAAGGGTGGCATGACTGTCATCACAAATGAAAAAAATGAGCTTATTCCTACTAGGACTTTAACAGGATGACGTGTTTGTATTGATTATAGATAATTAAATAACGCCACCAGAAAAGATCACTTTCCCTTACCTTTCATTGATAAAATGTTGGAAAGGTTAGCTGGGATTAGTTACTATTGTTTTCTTGATGGTTTTTTCGGATATTTTCAAATCCCAATAGCACCCGAAGACCAAGAGAAAACCACTTTCACGTGCCCTTATCGTACTTTTGCTTACAAACGCATGCCATTTTGACTTTGCAAAGGTGCATGATGGCGATTTTTCACGACATGATGGAAGAATGCATGGAAGTTTTCATGGATGACTTTTCAGTCTTCGGTGATACTTTTGAATCATGTCTAGTTAATCTTGAACGAATGCTTATTAGATGCGAACAATCAAATCTAGTACTTAATTGGGAGAAATGCCATTTCATGGTTAGAGATGGCATCGTTCTTGGTCATAAAATTTCAACGGAAGGAATTGAAGTGGATAGAGCTAAAGTAGATGTAATTGCTAAACTTCCACATCCCACCAATGTTAGAGGAGTTAGGAGTTTTCTAGGACATGCCGGTTTTTACCGACGTTTCATAAAAGATTTTTCTAAAATTGCCACTCCTATGAATAAACTCCTAGAAAAGGATGCTCCGTTCATCTTTTCAGATGAATGCATCAAATCCTTTAATATTCTTAAAGAAAAACTCACTAATGCGCCGATCATGATAACTCCAAATTGGAATCTACCGTTTGAACTCATGTGCGATGCAAGTGATTTTGCAATGGGAGCCGTTTTAGGTCAAAGGATTGAAAAACGATTTCAACCTATTTATTATGCTAGTAAGACGTTACAAGGAGCACAAACGAATTACACAACTACTAAAAAAGAACTCCTTGCTATTGTCTTTGCTTTTGACAAATTTCGTTCATATCTCGTTCTAGCTAAAATGGTGGTCTATACCGACAATTCTGCTATTAGATATCTATTTTCGAAACAAGATGCCAAACCACGATTAATCCGTTGGATCTTACTCTTACAAGAATTCGATATTGAAATCCGAGACAAAAAGGGAGCAGAAAATCTCACCGCTGATCATCTTTCTCGTCTTGAAAATCCAGAATTAGAAGTTCTGAATGAATCGGCTATACAAGACAACTTTCCTGATGAATATCTATTGAAGATAGATTATAGTGAAATTCCATGGTTTGCAGACTATGCAAACTACTTAGTATGTGGATTCCTTGAAAAAGGGTTGTCGTACCAAAAACGAAAGAAATTCTTTAGTGATATAAAACACCATTTCTGGGAAGATCCACATTTTTTTAAAAGTTGTCCCGATGGAATAATACGCCGATGTGTATTCAGGGATGAAGCCAGTCAAATCTTAAACCATTGTCACACATGACCAACAGGAGGGCATTATGGGCCTCAACTCACAGCAAGAAAAGTTTACGATGCTGGATTCTATTGGCCTACAATTTTCAAAGACGCACAACTTCTTTGCAAATCCTGTGATGCATGTCAAAGGGCCGGAAAAATAAGTCAACGTGATGAAATGCCACAAAATGTCATTCAATTATGTGAAGTATTTGACGTTTGGGGTATTGACTTTCTGGGTACATTTCCAAAATCTCATAATAATCTCTACATTCTCGTTGCCATTGATTATGTATCTAAATGGGCGGAAGCACAAGCTCTCCCAACTAATGATGCACGAGTTGTAGTAAACTTTTTAAAACGTTTTTTTGCAAGGTTCGGAACACCGAAAGCTTTAATAAGTGATCGGGGTACTCATTTTTGTAATAATCAACTTGAGAAAGTTCTCAAAAGATATGGAGTAACTCATAAAATCTCAACCGCTTATCATCCACAAACAAGTGGACAAGTTGAAAATACCAACCGAGCATTAAAACGTATTCTAGAGAAAACCGTAGGATCAAATCCAAAGGAATGGTCCATGAAATTGGAGGATGCACTCTGGGCTTTTAGAACAGCCTACAAAACTTCAATTGGAACCACACCTTTTAGACTCGTTTACAGAAAAGCATGTCACCTTCTAGTAGAAATTGAACACAAAGCATTTTGGGCTTTGAAGACTTGTAATCTTGATTTACATGAAGCTGGACGTCTACGGTTAAGTCAACTAAACGAATTAGAAGAATTAAGACATGAAGCATATGAAAATTCGTTAATCTATAAAGAAAAAACGAAGAAATGGCATGATAAAAGAATCAGAAGTTCAAAAGAATTTAAAGAAGGAGACAGAGTTCTTCTTTTCAATTCACGATTCAAGCTATTTCCTGAAAAATTGAAATCAAGATGGTCTGGACCATTCATAGTCAAAAGAGTTTTTGTGACGACCCGGAAATTTTCGACCAAATTTAAATTTAATCTTTATATAATTCCGAAACGATAAGCAAAGTCTGTAATGTTGAGTCTCGAAAATTTTGGAAACTATGTTCATATATTCAGATTACCCTTTGACTACTCCTGACGATTCACGAACTTTAATCGTAAAAATGTATACATAATTATTGATTTGTACATTATAATATATATATAAAATGTATGGATATTAAATATTTAAAATATGCTATTATATATATCATTTAATTATTAAATACTACAAGATTAATAAATTGTAATACCAATATAGGTAAATATAAGTTAAGGCTATAGTTATTATACTAATAATACTACGACTACTTTCAAATATAAAAATCAGTGTTATTAATTAATATTTTTCAATATATAACATATAGATATGAAGTTTGATATACATAAAATGTTATGTTATTATTATCACTAATATTTGTTATTATCATTAGTATTTTAATTATTTCTAATTAATCGTATTATTATTAATTATTAATAATAATTATAATTATGTTTAGTTATTAGTAATATTGAATATGAATTATATATACATATTCTTAATGTACCCGATATATGTGTATATCATCACTACCTGTTAAAAGAATCACCTTTATTCTTTTTAACTTCTTCTTCATTTTCCTGGTTACATGTGATCCTTTGTCTGGGTTTTCCTTTCCCTTATCAGTCGATCAATTCACACTTAAAAGGGTAACTATTCGATTTCTAACATCTATACACTCTAGTTTATATTGCAAATTCATTCATATATAAAAGAAACCGTTCCACAACCACTGTTCTAAATGGGTTATTTTCAAAATTCGAAATCGAAATAAGTGATAAAATCTATTAACGCAGTTTTATCTGGAATCATTTACTCGAAATATCTCCAAAATTTCAGCTTCAAATTCTTTAAAATGAATTCTAATTGTAGAGTCAAAGTTTATAATAAAAAGTCAACTGTTTTTGTAATTGGAGAAATTCGAGTTCGTTTGGAGGTTTCAAATCCAATAAACGATTTCAATAGTTTATAGATATGAATTAAAATCTATTTCGTGTTGAAAGCTTGGTCTAAAATGTTATAGAAATTAAAATCAATTTTTTTTTAATTACTAGCGACGATACAGCAAGGGGGGACTGTTTTCTTTTAATTTTTTTTCTCAAACTAATTAAACATAAATAAGTGTATAAATGTTGATATTAAGTCATAAACTGATCATATAATTCACGGATTTGATTTGGGTTGAGTTTGAATGGAATTCATTGATGAAGAAGATGAAGTCAGGAAAAGACTGGTTAAATGAAATCTTTTCTGTCTAATTTCGGATATGGGGTAACGGCCCAGCTGGTTAACAAGTTCATGGGTATTCGAGAGGTCGGGGGTTCGAGTCTGGTTCGTGACAACTATTTTTTTTTAAACACTTATTGAGGTAGTTTTAAATTTCAAAAATATTTATTATTATTATTATTGTTATTATTGGTATTGTTATAATTATTGTCACTAGTATTATCATTAATTTGATTATTATTATTATTAGAATTATAATTATTAGTATTATTATTATTAGTAATATTGAAGTTATGATGAGGATAATTATTATTATTATTACTATTATTATTATTATGATTATCATAAATGTAAGTATTATATCTATTATTATTATTGATACAAGTATTAAATACGATATTATTATTAAATTTAAAACCTTAATATTATTATCATGAATATGAATATGTTTATTATTATTATTATTATTATTATTACTATGATTCTTATTATGATTATTATTATAAGTAATGTTATTATTAATATAATACAACTTATAATTACTATATTATTAAGTATATAAAAGTATACTCCTAAGTAATATTACATATAAGTATGTATATATTATATTAACAACCTTTATATAGATATTCACATATAACAAATTTAGTACTTTTATATATAAATAATAATCATTTTTAAACATATATACAACTTAAATATATAATATATAAGGTTATAATATATGAAATTGTTTGATTACGATTATATGTTTTAATAAATATACAAATGATATAGGTTCGTGAATCTGAGGTCAACCCTACAATTGTTAAATGACGTCATATGTATTTTTACTACAAAATACATTAGGTGAGTTTCATTACTCCCTTTTTATATATATTTTTGGGCTGAGAATACATGCGCTGTTTTATAAATGTTTTACGAAATAGGCACAAGTACTAAAACTAATTCTATGTGGGTTTAAACCAGAAATATACCCTTAGCTTGGTAACATTAAACTACTTGTCTATGTACGGTAGGCGCGAATCCTAAAGATAGATCTATTGGGCCTGACAAACCCCATCCTGACTATGGGATGCTTTAGTACTTCGAAGTTATATTAAACACACCTGATCTGGTGCACTTTAGAGGGTAAAACATGAACGTTAAGGCTTGTTATCGGGTGCCTACAATTTATAGAGTACTTTTATACACTTGCGAGTGTACATATATTTATAAACGGAAATCTTGTGGTCTATTAATATATTGAAATGATTGTTATGATAAACCTATGAACTTACCAACCTTTTTGGTTGACACTTTTAAGAATGTTTATTCTCAGGTACGAATTAAGTCTTCCGCTGTGCATTTGCTCATTTTAAGGACATTACTTGGAGTCGATCATCGTAACGGGACCAAATGTTGATGACCTCATCCAGGAGGATTAGGACGGGTCGTTACAGGTGGTATCAGAGCGGTGGTCTTAGCGAAACAGGTCTTACATTAATGTGTCTAACTGATAGTTGTTTAGATGCATTAGTGGATCTGGACTTCGACCGTGTCTGCATGTCAAAAGTTTTGGCTTATCATTTTTGTCGAAAATCATCTGCTTATCATCTTTAGGAAATTACCTGCTCATTATTCTTAGTCTAGACACATCTTACTGCATTGACTGCATGATTAGTGTATAGACAAAACTCATATCTTAGCCTATCTACTAAATCATATCTTAGCGCATCTATTACGATAGACTTTGCTTGATATCTTCCGTAAATTTCTCCGTAATTTAAGGGATCCTGGTACTATATATATCTAGGCATATTATGCATTGAGAATACCATCCAACTATCATTTGCTGTCACTAAGCTTTTCATACCAAAAATCTTTTCTGTGATCGCGTACGATGGCCTCTACGAATCGACCAAGTTCTTCTGACTCCGAAGATAGCGTGACGGGAGCGCACTAACCGATCAACTACCGTGATTTCTTTAGAAAGTGGGGATGGGTTCGCGAAATACTTACCCTATGGAGAAATGAAGAAGGTACTCCATATCACGAGCCGAACTTACCACCTAACGTCGGAGTGCTCGACCCGCTCACCGGTGAACCTGTTCGCAACACTGTTTATACCCTTTTTGCAAGAATTTTTCGTCTTAAGGCTACCATTAACGGAACTAGAGAAGATATCCGACCTTTACCTCACACTGATAACCAACCAGGGTTAGTAGAAGAAGTTAAAGAACTCCGAGCTCGAGTGTTAACTTTAGAGAGCACGGTACACAATTTGCAAGCACCAGTAGTATCACCAACACCAGTAACATCACCAGCTTCAGCACCAACGGTACCAGTACCACCAATAACCCAAGTTTCAACAATCCATGCCTCACTACCTCATTCTGTACCTTGAGTATAATCATCGTTCTACGAATCGTTCTACGAATCGTTCTACGAATCGTTCTACATCGATTATCTTCGCTCGACATGGCGATTATGTAATTTCTAAAGTTTTAGATATTATGTAATCTAGTATTAACGGTAAATCAAATGAGTTTAATATCTTATTGACTCATTAAATCTATGATTACATCTAAAGAAAATATATATGCAAGTATATTTTCATATAGATTATAATTAAAATTCTTTTGTACAAACTGTTAATGGTGAAAATATTTTAACGGGTAGGTAATACCCGAGGAATATTTAGATTTCACATTAATCAGTTACACGGTACATTCTTCGACTATGATTCAACAGTCAGTCACTATCCTACTTGTATCTATAGATATACGTATCCGTTCACCACAGAATCCATTTTTGTTCAATTTCATATTTGGATTTTGATCTATCAAAATCCAACAAGTGGCATAATGAAGAAAACATCGGACAAAGTAAAATTTGTTAGAAACAAACGAATTAACTAATTGAAATATTGTTAAGAATCAACGCTAACTATTCCTAGCTAATTGTTCCTAGCTAACTGATTACATTTTATTTATCTCAATTTAATTATCGCAATTTACATTCTCGCAATTTACATTCTCGCAATTTTATTTATCGTCATTTAATTTCTGTTATTTACTTTACGCACTTTATTTGTCGTCATTTAATTTCTGTTATTTATTTTACGCACTTTAAATAACGGGACACGTATACAAGGTTTCGACATATCATATTGACCCATCTATATATCTATCTTGGAACAACCATAGACACTCTATATGTGAATGTTAGAGTTGGCTATACAGGGTTGAGGTTGATTCCAAAATATATATATAGTTTGAGTTGTGATCAATACTGAGACCGGTACACGGGTCACGATATGTATTAATTAATTCGAATATTATATATTAAACTATATATGAACTATTGAACTATTGAACTATTGGACTATTGGACTACTAACTTTGGACAATTAAAATGAATTAAAATATTGATTATAACATATGAAACTAAACAATTCTTCAAGTTTGCCACTTGATTTCATCTTAAACCTCATTTGAATCTTGACGATTCCAATCCATGCTCAAATCTTTCATGATTCTTGAAAACACCTCAATCGAGAGGATGAACCAACTGCATCTCATCTACGGAAGAAAAGATTTATGCATATAGTTATGCACCTGAAAAAAAAAAAAAAAACCTTTGGAACCTGAGTAAAGGTTTAACACGTATCTGCGCTAGCTCCTTTGGCGATGTTACTACCGAAAATCACTTTGCAATCCCTTTCCAAAGTAGACAATTTTGTAACAGCTCCAGCAAGTTAACTTCGACTTTTCAGTCAGACTAACTTTATTATAACCTTGATATATACGTTGTATTTTCGCCTTCGTTACCAGAAAATCCTTTATATTCCACCCTACTACCATCAGCGTTTAATCATCTAAAAACACAATTCTCTTAAAACCCCTCGGTTTGATAACCAATGATCCAGATCTGGAACTTTAAAAATGCTGACGAAGCAGCATGTAGTAAATGGTCTTAATGGTCAAAAGTGATAATAAAAGAATGGAGTGTTGGAAACATTCAATAGAAAATTGGTACTGAAAAACGAATTGAGCAAAACATGAAGGAGACCAAGAACAAACACAAGGACCATACCCTATATTCAAAGAATCCAGGTTATTCTGGATCCGACGAAACCTTCAACGAATATCTTGCTCCTTACTCATATTAAAATCTTGCGGAAAATCTTTTCCATCAATCTTCGAACTTTGAAATTCCAAAATATCATCATAAATATCTTCGATATTCCTGAGGATATTTTCATAAATATTCATGTCCGAAATTATATACCTCTTCGTGCTTTCTGTATTTCATTATATTGGAAACTTCTGTATAAATTATGAATGAATTCTGGAGAAGTGTTAAGAATTTGAGCATGAGTTAGTATAATATAATGACACTTGGCCAACGTGATTATATTACAGTAATTCATGCTGAATTTCTAATGGGACGTGATGATTCACAGATTATAACGTCATCTTGTGCCATGTTACATAAATCTATCATTCTACTTAACTTCTGAACATATCAAGAAAATGTAATCTTGATGGTTCTATCTTCTGTGATGTTGATAAATTTGAAAATCAAATCATGCTATCACGTTCCTTCCTGCTTAGAACATTATAATCATTCGAAACTCTATATATACGAATTCTGGACTATTATTAGCTTAACTTAAAGTCGGGAAAAGAAGACAAGAGCATGAAACTCCGATATATAAGGGAAAATAACAAGCCCAACAACAACACCGAAATTACAAACCGTGGATATCAGTGCGTATAGCAATATAAAGACACGGGAGGATTATAAATACAATAATCACTAGAGCATAGTAGAAATAAACAGATTCTTCCGGTGGTAGTTGGAAAAGGGAGAAGGATTGTTGCGATAATAAGGATAAGGACAAGAATCAGAACTGGATTAAGCATTTTCAAAATCTTTTGAATTTGGGAATTTAGTATAGGAATGGTGAAAATAATGGAACGAAAGAAGTTCATTTATAATGGACATACCAGACAAAGCAATCGAGACAGATGATCGCATTTAATTAAAGAGATCTTAATTTCCATAAATCCCGAAGAATCAGATCTTATAGATTTCCAAGATTTTCTTTAAATCCCTTGAACTCCGGAATTCAACAGTGACTACGTCAATACTTAATACGAATTTTTATTTCCTCATTTCACTCGTTTGTGATAACTTTACTCGCATGCTTCACTTAAGCAAATTGTTTTATCCATATTACTCGCTGATGATAAAACTCTATTTATCAGCTTATATGAGTCATGAAAATATACTTATTATTACACATGACTATCCCACTCAAATTTCGGGACGAAATTTCTTTAACGGGTAGGTACTGTGATGACCCGGAAATTTTCGACCAAATTTAAATTTAATCTTTATATAATTCCGACACGATAAGCAAAGTCTGTAATGTTGAGTCTCAAAAATTTTGGAAACTATGTTCATATATTCAGATTACCCTTTGACTACTCCCGACGATTCACGAACTTTAATCGTAAAAATGTATACATAATTATTGATTTGTACATTATAATATATATATAAAATGTATGGATATTAAATATTTAAAATATGCTATTATATATATCATGTAATTATTAAATACTACAAGATTAATAAATTGTAATACCAATATAGGTAAATATAAGTTAAGGATATAGTTATTATACTAATAATACTACGACTACTTTCAAATATAAAAATCAGTGTTATTAATTAATATTTTTCAATATATAACATATAGATATGAAGTTTGATATACATAAAATGTTATGTTATTATTATCACTAATATTTGTTATTATCATTAGTATTTTAATTATTTCTAATTAATCGTATTATTATTAATTATTAATAATAATTATAATTATGTTTAGTTATTAGTAATATTGAATATGAATTATATATACATATTCTTAATGTACCCGATATATGTGTATATCATCACTACCTGTTAAAAGAATCACCTTTAGTCTTTTTAACTTCTTCTTCATTTTCCTGGTTACATGTGATCCTTTGTCTGGGTTTTCCTTTCCCTTATCAGTCGATCAATTCACACTTAAAAGGGTAACTATTCGATTTCTAACATCTATACACTCTAGTTTATATTGCAAATTCATTCATATATAAAAGAAACCGTTCCACAACCACTGTTCTAAATGGGTTATTTTCAAAATTCGAAATCGAAATAAGTGATAAAATCTATTAACGCAATTTTATCAGGAATCATTTACTCGAAATATCTCCAAAATTTCAGCTTCAAATTCTTTAAAATGAATTCTAATTGTAGAGTCAAAGTTTATAATAAAAAGTCAACTGTTTTTGTAATTGGAGAAATTCGAGTTCGTTTGGAGGTTTCAAATCCAATAAACGATTTCAATAGTTTATAGATATGAATTAAAATCTATTTCGTGTTGAAAGCTTGGTCTAAAATGTTATAGAAATTAAAATCAATTTTTTTTAATTACTAGCGACGATACAGCAAGGGGGGGGACTGTTTTCTTTTAATTTTTTTTCTCAAACTAATTAAACATAAATAAGTGTATAAATGTTGATATTAAGTCATAAACCGATCATATAATTCACGGATTTGATTTGGGTTGAGTTTGAATGGAATTCATTGATGAAGAAGATGAAGTCAGGAAAAGACTGGTTAAATGAAATCTTTTCTGTCTAATTTCGGATATGGGGTAACGGCCCAGCTGGTTAACAAGTTCATGGGTATTCGAGGGGTCGGGGGTTCAAGTCTGGTTCGCGACAACTATTTTTTTTAAACACTTATTGAGGTAGTTTTAAATTTCAAAAATCTTTATTATTATTATTATTATTGTTATTATTGGTATTGTTATAATTATTGTCACTAGTATTATCATTAATTTGATTATTATTATTATTAGAATTATAATTGTTAGTATTATTATTATTAGTAATATTGAAGTTATGATGAGGATAATTATTATTATTATTACTATTATTATTATTATGATTATCATAAATGTAAGTATTATATATATTATTATTATTGATACAAGTATTAAATACGATATTATTATTAAATTTAAAACCTTAATATTATTATCATGAATATGAATATGTTTATTATTATTATTATTATTACTATGATTCTTATTATGATTATTATTATAAGTAATGTTATTATTAATATAATACAACTTATAATTACTATATTATTAAGTATATAAAAGTATACTCCTAAGTAATATTACATATAAGTATGTATATATTATATTAACAACCTTTATATAGATATTCACATATAACAAATTTAGTACTTTTATATATAAATAATAATCATTTTTAAACATATATACAACTTAAATATATAATATATAAGGTTATAATATATGAAATTATTTGATTACGATTATATGTTTTAATAAATATACAAATGATATAGGTTCGTGAATCTGAGGTCAACCCTACAATTGTTAAATGACGTCATATGTATTTTTACTACAAAATACATTAGGTGAGTTTCATTACTCCCTTTTTATATATATTTTTGGGCTGAGAATACATGCGCTGTTTTATAAATGTTTTACGAAATAGGCACAAGTACTAAAACTAATTCTATGTGGGTTTAAACCAGAAATATACCCTTAGCTTGGTAACATTAAACTACTTGTCTATGTACGGTAGGCGCGAATCCTAAAGATAGATCTATTGGGCCTGACAAACCCCATCCTGACTATGGGATGCTTTAGTACTTCGAAGTTATATTAAACACACCTGATCTGGTGTACTTTAGAGGGTAAAACATGAACGTTAAGGCTTGTTACCGGGTGCCTACAATTTATAGAGTACTTTTATACACTTGCGAGTGTACATATATTTATAAACGGAAATCTTGTGGTCTATTAATATATTGAAATGATTGTTATGATAAACCTATGAACTCACCAACCTTTTTGGTTGACACTTTTAAGCATGTTTATTCTCAGGTACGAATTAAGTCTTTCGCTGTGCATTTGCTCATTTTAAGGACATTACTTGGAGTCGATCATCGTAATGGGACCAAATGTTGATGACCTCGTCCAGGAGGATTAGGACGGGTCGTTACAGTTTTCCCATACGGAACAGTAGAATTAATAAATTCAAATGGGGTTGAATTTAAGGTTAATGGTCACAGAGTTAAACATTACATAGATAATCTAATGGAAGTTGAAGATGAAGTTAATCACAATTTCGATACCACAACTAACTAAGTGTGAGAGGGTTCGAATCTTTTTAGGGTAATAGTTATTTCTGTTAGAGTTAGATATTCTGTTTTCGTGTAGTTTCCGAGAATGGAATCCGAATGGTCTTTCCCTAGCAGACCCTAAAGAACTAGTCTTCTCCCCCCATTCTGAATTTTTATTTTTTTAGTTTTTACGAGATGAAGAATTCCTTTGATCTGAACCATGGTCTAATGCTACTTGCTATGATTACTAAACGTAATAATGACACACTTCCGAGTGACTTGGTGTCGGTAATAAGAGCCAAAATGGACGGAGTAAGAAAAGAACTCAGAAAAGATCATCATAAGATACATTTTGGTAAAGGAAAATCAAAATCCGCAACAAAAAGAAGAGCACGACACCTTGAAAGATGTTATAAATGCGGAAAATGGTCACACGAAGGTAAATGTTCAAATAATGAAACATATTCAAATATCGAATTTGTTACTCTATGCAGAGAAGGACCGTTTATATGTTTAGAAGAAAAGATATTGAAGAATCGAGGTTACGTAGCTATGGAAAACCAAATCAAATGACTCTCATATGAGTCGGCTAAAGCAGGTCTTTGAGAATTCTATCTCACAGGTAAGTATGTACAGTTTTTATTTTTATTTTTTGCTTTTAACCTTTTGATAATAAACGCTGAATAGTTCGCTATAAAGTATTAAATTGGTATTCAATAAAATTAGGTATGCGTAACCGAAATTATTGATATCATACAAAAATTTATTACATCACTGCGAAATTTACCGTTTATTCTTAAGGTATAAATATCTTTAATCAATCAACCCAAAATATTTCAGAAGTTCGTCAGGAGTAAAACTAGGTAATATAGCCGAAATTACTTTACCGAAAAGTGGGGCGTATATTTTTGATAATATTTGATTGATTAAAGTGGGATAAAAGACCAAAAAGATTTTTAATTTTAATTTTTACCATGTTTTTAAAATTAATATATAAATATTAAATTAATATTGTAAACTTTTTAAAATAAATATATTTAAGTTTGTAAATATTTGAAAAATTAATATTTTTAATATAAGTTTGTATGTATAAAAACAAAAATATAATATGAATTTGGTGTGAATTTTTAATAATATTAATATGAATTTTTAATTTTATGTATTTTAAATTTAAGTTTGGTGTGAATTTAAAAATAAAAATTTACTTTATTTCATTAAGTTAAAAATGTGATTTCTAAAAATTCGTCGTGAGTTGAAAACTAGGCCGTTGAACCGAAATTGCTTTACCCGAGGGAGGGACGAGAACTTTTATTATCATTATTTTTAATCTTATTGAATTAAAGTATGTCAAAAACATTAAAAAACCCAAAAATCTTTACTTTTAAAACTGGGCTTAAAACGTGACAAATTTTTAAAATTTTATCGAGGGACGGACTAGGACAACGATCCGAAACGCCCTCATCCTAAAAAGAAATAAAATTTTAATTTTTAATTAATTATATGTTTTATTAGTAATGGTTTTTATATATTAAAAAAAAAACCGGACCCCATGCGATCGCATGGGGTTTTGCCTTCATGTCCATGCGATCGCATTAGGATTCGCGTCAATTAGGGTGTCTGTTCCCTAATTCTTAGATTACCAGACTTAATAAAAAGGGGCATATTTGATTTCGATAATTCAACCATAGAATGTAGTTTCACGTATTTGTGTCTATTTTGTAAATCATTTATAAAATCTGCATGTATTCTCATCCCAAAAATATTAGATTTTAAAAGTGGGACTATAACTCACTTTCACAGATTTTTTACTTCGTCGGGAAGTAAGACTTGGCCACTGGTCGATTCACGAACCTATAACAAATATGTACATATATATCAAAGTATGTTCAAAATATATTTACAACACTTTTAGTACATTTTGATGTTTTAAGTTTATTAAGTCAGCTGTCCTCGTTAGTAACCTACAACTAGTTGTCCACAGTTAGATGTACAGAAATAAATCGATATGTATATTATCTTGAATCAATCCACGACCCAGTGTATACATATCTCAGTATTGATCACAACTCAAACTATATATATTTTGTAAGCAACCTCAACCCTGTATAGCTAACTCCAACATTCATATATAGAGTGTCTATGGTTGTTCTGAAATATATATAGATGTGTCGACATGATAGGTCGAAACATTGTATACGTGTCTATGGTATCTCAAGATTACATAATATACAATACAAGTTGATTAAGTTATGGTTGGAATAGATTTGTTACCAATTTTCACGTAGCTAAAATGAGTAATTTTTACCAATTTTGTTTTGCTCGCCATTTCTTCGTTTCTAATCCGTTTTGAGTGATTTAAGCGGCCACGGTTTCGTATTGAACTTGAATTTATGAAACTAAACAGAAAAGGTATAGGTTTATAGTCAGAAATACAAGTTACAAGTCATTTTTGAAAGAGGTAGTCATTTCCGTCGAAAGAACGACATCTTGATGACTGTTTTGAAAAACATACTTTCACTTTGAGTTTAACCATGATTTTTGGATATGGTTTCATGTTCATAAGAAAAATCATTTTCCCAAAAGTATAGCTTTTAAATCAAAGTTTTTCATAGTTTTTAATTATCCAAACCAAAACAGCCCCCGGTTGTAACTACGACGGCGTAAATCCGGTTTTATGGTGTTTATCGTGTTTCCGGGTTTTAAATCATTAAGTTAGCATATCATATAGATATAGATCATGTGTATAGTTGATTTTAAAAGTGTAGTTAGAAGGATTAACTTTATTTGCGAACAAGTTTAGAATTAACTAAACTATGTTCTAGTGATTACTAGTTTACCACTTCGAATATGATAGCTTTTTATGTATGAATCGAATGATGTTATGAACATCATTACTACCTTAAGTTCCTTGGATAAACCTACTGGAAAAGAGAAAAATGGATCTAGCTTCAACGGATCCTTGGATGGCTCGAAGTTCTTGAAGCAGAATCATGACAACAAAACAAGTTCAAGTAAGATCATCACTTGAAATAAGATTGTTATAGTTATAGAAATTGAACCAAAGTTTGAATATGATTATTACCTTGTATTATAATGATAACCTACTGTAAGAAATAAAGATTTCTTGAGGTTGGATGATCACCTTACAAGATTGGAAGTAAGCTAGCAAACTTGAAAGTATTCTTGATTTTATGTAACTAGAACTTGTAGAATTTATGAAGAACACTTAGAACTTGAAGTTAGAACTTGAGAGAGATCAATTAGATGAAGAAAATTGAAGAATGAAAGTGTTTGTAGGTGTTTTTGGTCGTTGGTGTATGGATTAGATATAAAGGATATGTAATTTTGTTTTCATGTAAATAAGTCATGAATGATTACTCATATTTTTATAATTTTATGAGATATTTCATGCTAGTTGCCAAATGATGGTTCCCACATGTGTTAAGTGACTCACATGGGCTGCTAAGAGCTGATCATTGGAGTGTATATACCAATAGTACATACATCTAAAAGCTATGTATTGTACGAGTACGAATACGGGTACATACGAGTAGAATTGTTGATGAAACTGAACGAGGATGTAATTGTAAGCATTTTTGTTAAGTAGAAGTATTTTGATTAGTGTCTTGAAGTCTTTCAAAAGTGTATGAATACATATTAAAACACTACATTTATATACATTTTAACTGAGTCGTTAAGTCATCGTTAGTCGTTACATGTAAATGTTGTTTTGAAACCTTTAGGTTAACGATCTTGTTGAATGTTGTTAACCCATTGTTTATTATAACAAATGAGATATTAAATTGTTATATTATCATGATATTATGATATATAATATATATTAGTATGATATATATACAGTTAAATGTCGTTACAACGATAATCGTTACATATATGTCTCGTTTCGAAATCATTAAGTTAGTAGTCTTATTTTTACATATGTACTTCATTGTTAATACACTTAATAATATATTTACTTATCATTTAACATAATTAACCAAGTGTATCAATATCTTAATATGATTCATATGTACCTAGTAAGACGTTGTTATAACGATAATCGTTATATATATCGTTTTCGAGTTTCTTAAATTAATAGTCTCATTTTTATGTATATAACTCATTGTTAAAATACCTAATGAAATACATACTTATAATAAAATCATGTTAACTATATATATAACCATATATATGTCATCGTATAATTTTTACAAGTTTTAACGTTCGTGAATCACCGGTCAACTTGGGTGGTCAATTGTCTATATGAAACCTATTTCAATTAATCAAGTATTAACAAGTTTGATTGCTTAACATGTTGGAAACACTTAATCAGGTAAATAATAATTTCATTTAATATATATATAAACATGGAAAAATTCGGGTCACTACACTTGCTTCATTGTTACGCCACACATAATCTCCTACCCATAATGACATTAGCTTAACGAGCTTGTCATAGTATTTAGAGATCTTCTGCTTGTTAATTGCTTCCCATATGGTGGCTATTTCTCTGCGCTCTTCTAGCATATCCAGATTAGCGCGCAAGCCCTCATCGTTGCTTGACTTGTCAAAGCTGCGTATGCGCTTTGTTGGAACCATTAATTCTGCGGGGATTACTGCTTCAGCTCCGTAGACCAAACTGAATGGTGTTTCTCCTGTGCTATTTTTATAAGTGGTACGATGCATCCATAAAACACTTGGGAGCTCACCGATCCACTCATTACCATACAAACCCAGGCGTGCCTTTATCCCCTTTACAATATCTCGGTTAGTTACTTCACATTGGCCGTTGGCCTGTGGGTGCGCGACCGAAGTGAAAGACTGCTTGTTATTCAGCTCCTGACACCAGCTCTTAAAAGGTTCGCCTTCAAACTGATTACCATTGTCGCTGACAATTTCATTGGAGATACCAAACCTGCACACAATATCTTCCTAAAAGAAGTTACGGATACGCCTGCCGGTAACTGTTGCCAATGCTTTTGCCTCCACCCACTTGGTGAAATAATCAATTGCCACCACCAAGAATTTTATTTCTCCTGATCAAGTAATGATGATGTAAATACTTGTTAAAGCACGCATATTGCAAAGTATTACATAAGCGTTTATTTCAAGCATACCTAAGCACGCAGTAATGGGACCGACAATGTCGATGGACCACTTGCTGAACGGCCATGCTGCCGTTATTGGTATCATTGGGTGCCGCGGCGTCCGACTTATTGGCACGTGCGGTTAACACAACTGGCATGTCCTTACTATCTCTGCCGCATCGCCGTGAATGGAGGGCCAATAAAACCCTATGCGCATCACTTTCGCGGCAATTGTTCTGTACCCATAGTGTAAACCACAAGAGCCTTTATGAACTTCTCGAAGCACCACATTAGCTTGATTATGCCCAATGTACAGTAGGCTTGGGCCTAGATATGATTTCCTATATAAAACACCTTCAATTAATGCGTACATAGGAGCTTTCATGCGAATCTTCCGCGCTTCTTTTTCATCTTCCGGGAGTTCACCCCCAGTTAAGAATTTCACCAGTGGTGTCATCCAATTTGGACTTTTCTCCGCGATGGGCGCAGCAATCGATTTCTCATCAATAGATTTTTCTGTTAACACTTATACCCATACATTTTTGCGCAGATGATGGAAAGCCAAGGCGTCCAAATTGCTCAGTGCATCTGCCTTCTTGTTTTGTGCTCTGGGTACCTGTGTCAACCTAAAAACATCACACTCATTTTCTAGTTCATGAACCAGTTCCATGTACTGCTACATTGAGGCTTCATGTGCTCCAAACGATTGATTGACCTGGTTAGCGACCAACTGTGAGTCAACATACGCATCTAAGTGCTTTATTCTGAGTTGCTACGCTATGCGCATCCCAGACAGTAACGCTTCATATTCAGATTCGTTGTTGGTCGCAGCAAACATGAACCGGAGTGCATAAGTATGCTCCTCTCTGTCGGGGCTTGTGAGAACCAGTCCGGTGCCCGCGCCTTCAGGCCCACAAGCTCCATTCGTATGCAGTTCCCAGACCTGATTCTCATCATAGCCGATTGTAGTACTTTCTGCGAGTGCCTCTACTTCTCCCGTTGTCTCATCAAAATAATCTGCAAGTATCTGGCCTTTTATTGATGTGTACGGGGAGTAATTGTATTCATTCTCTCCTAATTCGATAGCCCACTTGGCCAATCTACCCGAAACCTTAGGCTTGTACAATACCTGTCATCACGTGTTATCAGCGAATCACAATTAGTTCAAGCGCGTATTTGGCGTCTTACAAGATTGTGTAAAAAGAGATTGGGAGGAGCGCGTCGCGACTTATACCTGTCGTATCGGTTGATCAGTTAACACTACTATCGGATGCACCAGAAAGTACCTGAGAAAACAGCGAGATGTATGTACTAGCGCGTATACGAGCTTTTCAATAGGTAGGTAGTTAACTTCACTTCCGCTAAGTGCCTTGCTGACAAAATACACATGTATTTGCACCTGTGCCAAAATAGTGAGAAACACATAGTAAGCATTACATTCAGCACAAATTGCAAGTCTCAATATGAGACATACCTTCCCCCCATTTGCGACAAGAACGGAGCTTATCGCTTCTTTCGAAGTCGCAAGATACACCATCAATGTCTCGCCGGCTATTGGTGCAGTCAAAGTAGGAAGCTCCCTTAGGAGCGACTTCATCTCAACAAAAGATTTCTCAGCCTCTTCAGTCCACCTGAAGTCTGACTTTTTCAATGAATTCTTAAGGGTCTGGAAAAAAGGTAATGACCACTCCGCGTCTTTTGACAGGAATTTAGTTAGCGCATCCAACTTACCTGTCAAACTTTTCACTTCTTTCCTTGATTTTGGGGAACTCATGCGCTCCATGGCTTCTATTTTATTGTGATTAGCCTTGATTCCTCATGGTGTTACTACATATCCCAAGAACTTGCCCTCTTCCTCCCCAAAACTGCACTTTGTAGGATTAAGCTTCATGTTGATTTTTTGCAGAGAGTTGAACGTTTCCTGGATATCAGCCAATAATTATACTTCTGTGTTGCTTTTGATGACTAAGTCATCAACGTAAGCCTCAAGATTTCTGCCGATTTGATCCCTGAACGCCAAATCCACTACTCTCTGATATGTTGCCCTGCATTTTTTAACCCGAAGGGCATTTTTGTGTAACAATAGATGCCCTGATCGGTGTGGAATGCGGTCTTGTCTTCATCCCCTACTACCATCTGATTCTGGTGATACCCCTTATACGCGTCCAAAAAAAATTTGAACCTTAAGCAGTGTTCATACATTAAGTCGACGTTGCTGCCTGTGTCGACATTTAACCGTCACACATTGTATCCACAATCAGTGATGCGACCTTTAATGATTATAGGCGCATGTGAGGGATTAATTTTTTGCATTGGAGGGAAGATAATAGCTTCCGCCTCCCATTCCTCCAATTGCTCAGCCTTATGCCTCTAACCAGAGCGCCAAACATGCACCTTGTTTATTGTCTTATCAGAATTTTTGTCACCGCCCTTCTTTTGGTTGGGCGTGGTTTTCTCTGATTGATTACCCTGTGATGCAGTCCCCTTCTTCTTTAAGGGCTTCAAGTGATTAAGCTCGCCCCTTCTCAAACATTCAATTACTTTTTCAATAAAAGACTTGTAACGATCAATCGCGTGTCCATAGTCGTCATGAAACTCACAATACTTGGACTTCTCTCTTCTAGCATATTCTGACATTTTCGCCGGAGCTGAGAACGTCAGACAGATTGGCTCGGTAGCTAGGATTTCCTTTGGTGTTTTAGTCGATTCGCGCATAATAGCAAAGTTTTGACTTGGGAAGTGACCATTCCCTTGATCAAAATTGTTTGACTTTTGAAACTTGTTATATTTTGATGATGTATGACCCTTGCTATAATTGTCACCCTTGCGCTTTGATCCTCCTGTTTGACTGCGATAAGAATCGTCGTCTTTGTTACTTTTGCCATCGAGATTTTTTCCACTATTCCTAGTGGTATCTTCCCTCGCACGCATATGCTCATGCGCTTCTTTGATTGCATCGACCAAAGTATCATGAACCTTCATGCGCAAGTGTTGCTACAGGGCAAGATGTCATTCTCTACGCAACCCGTGTATAAAACCGGACACTTTTTGGCTTTCTGGGAGTCCATCCATTTTAGAAACTTCCTTGGTGTATCGATCTATGAACTGCCCAAGGGATTCCCTAGTACCTTGTCTGAAATCATGGTACTTAACATGTGTCCTTTTGCGGGCGCGCATGTTGTGAAAGTTTAACAGGAAACGTGCTCAAAGGTCGTTATAGGAAGTAACAAGTGGTAATGGTAAATTACTAAACCACTCCCTTGCGACTCCCTGCAACAAAGTCTGAAATTCTAAACACTTGGTTTCATCGTTTCAAGCCTGAGCGCTTGCTGTTCCTTCGTACCTTTGTATGAAATCATCTGGATCTGTTGTGTCGTCATACCATCCCATAGTTAATGGAAAAATAGGAGGGGATTTCGGCACATAATTGGTAATATGGGATGCAAACTTTTCATTAACTGGCGCAACCTCCATGAAGGGTTTCACCTTTCGCCCCATTACTCCCGCATAGAAGTTATCCAACACTTCTTCTCCCTTATTTGGTACTGCAACAGCTTGCGCATACTTATCCGGCGCAGCTCCAGCCAGTATGGCAAGTAAATCTTCTTGGCTCTTCTTCTTGCTATCACCCGTAGGATCGATAGTATGCCCCAAAGGTGTACTTGGTGAAAGCAAGGATGATAACATGGGAATGGACGACGACATGTGCTTTCTTTGTATTTTGTCCAAGGGGGTGCGATCATTAGTTGGATGTCCAACATCGATATTCTGTCCTGCTAAATACTCGCATGCACTCGCCGGGGTCATTACACGCTGGGTATGGACAATTGACTTTGGCGTGGAGTATATAGGAATGGACCTCACATTGGTAAGAGGGACCTCTTCCTCATACTCATCTTCTTAATCATCTTCGTCACCCAGTACCCAGTATTCAGTAGTTGTTTGTGATGTCGATGACTGATGAAATGTCCCGTTCTTATTGATTAAAAACGTTCCATATTAATTGATTTCGTTGCGAGGTTTTGACCTCTATATGAGACGTTTTTCAAAGACTGCCTTCATTTTTAAAACAAACCATAACCTTTATTTCATAAATAAAGGTTTAAAAAGCTTTACGTAGATTATCAAATAATGATAATCTAAAATATCCTGTTTACACACGACCATTACATAATGGTTTACACTACAAATATGTTACATCGAAATCAGTTTCTTGAATGCAGTTTTTACACAATATCATACAAACATGGACTCCAAATCTTGTCCTTATTTTAGTATGCAACAGCGGAAGCTCTTAATATTCACCTGAGAATAAACATGCTTTAAACGTCAATAAAAATGTTGGTGAGTTATAGGTTTAACCTATATATATCAAATCGTAACAATAGACCACAAGATTTCATATTTCAATACACATCCCATACATAGAGATAAAAATTCATTCATATGGTGAACACCTGGTAACCGACATTAACAAGATGCATATATAAGAATATCCCCATCATTCCGGGACACCCTTCGGATATGATATAAATTTCGAAGTACTAAAGCATCCGGTACTTTGGATGGGATTTGTTAGGCCCAATAGATCTATCTTTAGGATTCGCGTCAATTAGGGTGTCTGTTCCCTAATTCTTAGATTACCAGACTTAATAAAAGGGGCATATTCGATTTCGATAATTCAACCATAGAATGTAGTTTCACGTACTTGTGTCTATTTTGTAAATCATTTATAAAACCTGCATGTATTCTCATCCCAAAAATATTAGATTTTAAAAGTGGGACTATAACTCACTTTAACAGATTTTTACTTCGTCGGGAAGTAAGACTTGGCCACTGGTTGATTCACGAACCTATAACAATATATACATATATATCAAAGTAAGTTCAAAATATATTTACAACACTTTTAATATATTTTGATGTTTTAAGTTTATTAAGTCAGCTGTCCTCGTTAGTAACCTACAACTAGTTGTCCACAGTTAGATGTACAGAAATAAATCGATAAATATTATCTTGAATCAATCCACGACCCAGTGTATACGTATCTCAGTATTGATCACAACTCAAACTATATATATTTTGGAATCAACCTCAACCCTGTATAGCTAACTCCAACATTCACATATAGAGTGTCTATGGTTGTTCCGAAATATATATAGATGTGTCGACATGATAGGTCGAAACATTGTATACGTGTCTATGGTATCTCAAGATTACATAATATACAATACAAGTTGATTAAGTTATGGTTGGAATAGATTTGTTACCAATTTTCACGTAGCTAAAATGAGAAAAATTATCCAATCTTGTTTTACCCATAACTTCTTCATTTTAAATCCGTTTTGAGTGAATCAAATTGCTATGGTTTCATATTGAACTCTATTTTATGAATCTAAACAGAAAAAGTATAGGTTTATTGTCGGAAAAATAAGTTACAAGTCGTTTTTGTAAAGGTAGTCATTTCAGTCGAAAGAACGACGTCTAGATGACCATTTTAGAAAACATACTTCCACTTTGAGTTTAACCATAATTTTTGGATATAGTTTCATGTTCATAATAAAAATCATTTTCTCAGAATAACAACTTTTAAATCAAAGTTTATCATAGTTTTTAATTAACTAACCCAAAACAGCCCGCGGTGTTACTACGACGGCGTAAATCCGGTTTTACGGTGTTTTTCGTGTTTCCAGGTTTTAAATCATTAAGTTAGCATATCATATAGATATAGAACATGTGTTTAGTTGATTTTAAAAGTCAAGTTAGAAGGATTAACTTTTGTTTACGAACAAGTTTAGAATTAACTAAACTATGTTCTAGTGATTACGAGTTTAAACATTCGAATAAGATAGTTTTATATATATGAATCGAATGATGTTATGAACATCATTACTACCTCAAGTTTAGTAGGTAAACCTACTGGAAGTGACAAGAAATGATCTAGCTTCAAAGGATCTTGGATGGCTTGAAAGTTCTTGAAGTAGGATCATGACACAAAAACAAGTTCAAGTAAGATTTTTACTCGAATTAAGATAGTTTATAGTTATAGAAATTGAATCAAAGTTTGAATATGAATATTACCTTGAATAAGAAAGATAACCTACTGTATATAACAAAGGTTTCTTGATCTTAGATGATTACTTGGAATGGATTAGAAAGCTTGGAAGTAAATTAGTAAACTTGAAGGGATTTTTGAAGTGTTCTTCCTATGATGATTATAGCTTGATTCTTGAAGTGATTTTTGATGAAGATGATGATTAACTACTGGAAAAATACGTTCATAATAGTGTGTGTGTGTTGAGAGAGAATTAGAAAGAGAATTGGAAGTGAAATGGAGTGAATGATGAGTGGTAATTGGTGAGTGGTGAGTGGGGTTAAAAGGAGTTCTAGTTAGTTGACTAGCTCATGGTAGAAGTTAAAATTGATTAGTCATACATGACATAATCAAGAGTGGAATCCCATGCTAGTTCCTATTGGTATATACCCATAGTAAGTACGTTTTGAAGCTGTGTATAATACGGGTAAGAATACGACTAGAATTCTTGATGAAAAAAAATAATGGGAAAGTAACTGTAACCATTTTCATTAAGTATGAGTGTTTTGATATATGTCTTGAAGTCATCCAAAAGTATTTTAATACATCTAAATACACTACATGTATATACATTTTAACTGAGTCGTTAAGTCATCGTTAGTCGTTACATGTAAGTGTTGTTTTGAAACCTTTAAGTTAACGATCTCAATTAATGTTGTTAACCCATTGTTTATTATATCTAATGAGATGTTAAATTATTATATTATCATGATATTATGATATATTAATATATCTTAATATGATATATATACATTTAAATGTCGTTACAACGATAATCGTTACATATATGTCTCGTTTCGAAATCCTTAAGTTAGTAGTCTTGTTTATATGTATATAACTCATTATTAATATACTTATGGAGATACTTACTTATCATAATCTCATGTTAACCATATGTATATCCATATATATATCGTCATGTCGTTTTTACAAGTTTTAACGTTCGTGAATCGCCGGTCAACTTGGGTGGTCAATTGTCTATATGAAACATATTTCAATTAATCAAGCCTTAACAAGTTTGATTTCTTAACATGTTGGAAACATTTAATCATGTAAATATCAATCTCAATTAATATATATAAACATGGAAAAGTTCGGGTCACTACAACGGATACACCGGGGGAGTAACTGTTGACGACGTTTTTGATTTTTCTGGGAGCTTTACCACTCCAGACCTTTGAGCTTTGCTTGTGATAGGAGTCTTGTCTGGGTTTGCTTGCTTCAACCCCGTAATATCAGAACAATAAGAATGAGATGATTGATTGTAACAGACTTTCCCATTGTAACCTGTTACACAAGAAAAACCACAAAAAGATTAAAAGCTTTATAGTTAATCGTTCGTAACGTATAAAACTTTTTACGCTCAAATGATCGAACATAAATCTGCTCAAATAGCAAATTTGATGTTGAGTGCTTGAGGGAGTGTTTAAGAACGTTTACAGCTTTGATCTCCGGTCCGGTTTACCGTGAATAACCCTTATCGAGATGATGATATACGAAAGGGTGATCAAAGCTACGCCCACCATTGATGGCAGTTGCCGCAACAATGGCCACTAAAGGTGGTAGCATAGGGTTTATGTTCGTAGAACATACCTGTTACCGTAAGAGTGTTTTCTGGATGCAATCGCAAGTTCGAGTAATACAGAAAATGTTATATCGAGTGAAGGAGGTTAGGGTTGTATTTATGATAAAACTCAAACCCTAGAATGCCTCATAATTAGGTTCTAGATCCTATCGGATAACAACCATAAATAATGGGTTTATAGTTGGGAAAGGATCACTTTTAATTATGGATAAAATTATATCGGATTGCTTTCACGTGCGCTAAGCAATACCCGCGTACGCACCCCCAATCAGATGTTCTGGCAATATTCAGGATGTGCGCCGTGATACGCACGAGTGCCATGCGTGTAGGTACGCGTATCATTACAAACACTTACACAAATACCGCATACATGCTAGCAATCTAATTAGCATACCGCCGCAAAGTATAAAGCTAAAAGTTTCCAATAACGCAAGCTAGCACAATCAATAACATATAACCCACACAATATAATATGCTAATAATAATACAACACATAACCATGGTTAACCAATCGTACAAGGGAATGGTGCTCGCTAAAGACCATCGGTGTTCACAACATCCGTTAGTGTACTTAACACGTCGTATCACTAATCCCCCGGGTGGTGTCTTAACACGTCAACACTTCACCCATCATACTTCCCGGAGTGGTGTCTTAAAATGTCGACACTTCACTCGTCATGTGAAATGTGGTGTCTTAACACGTCGACACTTCACATCTCACGCTACTCAAGTAAATAAATTACATACATACACATATAATTAATCCACTCATCTTAACACTTCAGTAGTAGTCAAAAAACCAAAACCCGCAACCTTCAAAGCAATGTACATAATAACATTAAATGCACAATTAACACATAACTAAGTTGGACTACTCACCAACTTGGCACTCTAGCGCATTAACGACTCAAGGTGAAACTATGACCCATTTGCATTTATGACACCTCATGAGGTCAAGACCACTACAAATCACTATTAGCTAGTGATTATAGTCTTAACATACTAACCAACACTAGTTTTGGGTATATTGACCCGCATCTTCCTAGTTGGGTGACACTTCACCCATTTGACCCGTTTCAAGGTCAACACTTGCAATTGGGTCACCCATGAACCCTAATGACACCCATTTCACTAACACCATAGTGTGCTAGTGATTTACACCCATTTAGACTCACAAACCCCAAACTAACAACACTAAACCCTAGACAATTAATATCTAGGTTTATTCACAAAATTGATACCTAAATTCACCCCTTCATCAAGGAAATGGGGCTTTCACCCAACCCATGAACAAAACCCTAGCCAAAACCCAAATTAGACACTAGAGCTTGAAATTGGAACTTACCACAATACCAAAACGTAGCTAGCTAGTGGATGTGACAAGCTTCAATCTTTAAACGGCAAGATTTGGCTCCTTCTTCTTTAATTCAAACCTTCTCTCATTAGGGTTTCACTCACTCTCTCTCTAATTAAATGTAAGTGGGTGGAATGAGGATAAGATGAGAAGTGGATAGGCCTTGGTTAGTTTTGTGGCCTCAAACCCGTCCCTAAGGCGAAAAGACCAAAATACCCATCTTAAAATAAAGGAAAAACGGAATGTGCTGTCAGCACCATTTGCGCACCGCGCAGGAAAACGCGCGCCGCACGTTTCTTCTGTCACAAATTCAGCAGCTTTTAATTAATATGTACAATATATACGTTCGAGTTTCGAGTCTTACATTTTATTCAAACTCATACTAATTAACGTTTCAAAAAAAAAAAAAAACGAATACACAAAGTTGTAAAGTAACTTAATTATGTTATAATATCTCCATATATATTTAAGTGTTCTCAAAATTTAAGATATAGATGGTAAATTTTCTTGCACCATATTTCCTTACTATTTTTACCATACTTTCATAGTTGAAGATGACTAGTATTGGTATAGTAACTTTTATAGTATAAATACACCATGAATGTAAGCTTGTAAAGATACACCATTCTTACACTTATATATGGAGTGCATTCTTCTTTCTCCCATTTACTTTCTACTCTTTCATAGTTAAGTACTTTGTAGTAAGATTATGCCACTAATAGTTATTAACAACAACTAAATTATAACACATTTAATCATGGTTAACTCAAGTAATTACAATTCACTAATCTAGGTAAACAATTTTCTTAACTAATATATAGATAACTATCATAGCAATCATCTTAAACAAATATTAAGAAATATTATCATACATACTTAAAAATATTATACCACCATCATTATAGACTAAACTTATACGGAGTATTATTTATGTTTACTAATATTTACTTATGGATAGTAACATTTATCTTTATGTTATCTAGTAACATTTATTATGTTCATTAATAGTTATTTATGTATACTAATATTTATATTTAGTATTATTGTTATGTTATTATTATAAAAGTTTTCTTCACTTTTCTTCTTTCGATAAGACCATGGGTTACGGTCCAACCCAATGCTGGATTGGATGATCTGTTCTAAGCCACATTTTTAACGTTACGAAGTGTGACTTTTGAGCGTGAAAGTGCATGATTGGAAAGCCATGAAAAGAGCCATAGCTGGTGAGTGATTTTGATTGGTCCAAAATAATTTAATAAAATTATTTATATCATTTTTTTACTCTAATCTAGATAATATTTTACCGCATCATCGAAACACTCTCAACTAACATACAAATCTAGACCACCATTACTTCACATTTTTAACTCACACTACCACGTTATCAAAAAAAATCAGACTATCAACCCTCTCACACCACCATAACAAATAATCTAATGAGATGTGGCATATATGTTAATAAAATACCTTATGTAACTCAAATCTAATTTTTTTTTATATCTTGCTTATTTGTTTATTAAATAATTAATAATTATTATTTTTATAAAAGTTTTCTTCACTTCTCTTTAGATGATGAGGTTTGGCATATATATATATATATATATATATATATATATATATATATATATATATATATATATATATATATATATATATATATATATATATATATATATATATATATATATATATATTAACAAAATATTTTATTTAATTAATTTATATATCAATAAGGCTGCACCATTTACTGTAGATTACGTCACATCAGGGGTATTTTCATCTTTATTACTCTCGTGTTTTCTGGATCCTTCCATTCTTAACCGACTCTCTTCATCGTTCTGTACCAATTTCATCTTATCAGGGTGTTGGTTAGTGATCCAATGATAATATTCAAATGTTAACCACTTTGTTTTGATGATGACACCAACTCTTATGTGCTTAAAAAGCGTATAGAACAACACAAGTTCACGAACTTACACGATCTCTAGCAAACGACCAATGCACATAATAAACAAGTCAAAAGAGTCATTTGAAAAACTCTGGATGAGCAAGGCTGGGTCCACGGTCGACCGCATGTCTGACCGTGGATGTCCTGTACCTTGGTTTTGAGGAACAAGGTGCACGGTTGACTCCACGGTCAATCGTGGGTCGACCGCAGTTTGTTCTGTCCAAATTTCATGACCAAATAAAGTTTGACCACTTCGAGGCATCTATAATTCACAAAACCTTTTTCAACATGCTTAGAATATGTACCCTCTTAATATTCAAAAGAGTTTTGGTCAACTGAATGCTAATTTTAGTTAATCACACCTAATGACATCTTAATGACATTTTAACCTTGGTCAAGAATAACACATAAGTGTTAAAAATATTTTATGGTCTTAAAATGTATTTTGTGGTCTTAAAATACGTTTTGGTCACTAGAACACTAATCTTGATTAATCTCACATAATGATGTCTTAATGACAATTTAGCGTAGAATTAAGTTCTAACACATAAGTGTGAAGAATATCTTTTTGAACTTAAAATATATCTAGACATATTAATGATGGTCATTAAGTCCCAAATAAATAGATGCTCTCCTCTTAACCCTTAAGCATTACTTACATGCTTAAGTATGATTAATATCGGTAATTAGTGCAACTTTCAAAAAGTCTTTGCAAGGTTCAAATTAGTCGTATTTGGCTTGTTGCAAGTAATCAATGAGGTTAGATGCTTCCATCCAAGTATAGACAAATTTTATGAAGACATGAGATTTGAGGTTTGGCGTGTTGTGGCTTGTCAATAGATAAAAATATGTATTTTCCATTATGGAAATCAATGATACAATACAAGGACAAGAGACTTTCTTCTTTGGCAAGCGTCAACTTCTATGAACGCATCCAAAGTATAAGATGAAGGTTAAGGACTACAAGGTGTATTAAGCATCTTTTGAAGACTATATTGAGTAAAGAAGCCAAAAATTCAAAGACAAAAGAGCTCCAACAGATATATTGAAAAGCTGTCCAGAGGCTGCGCGATCTAGGTCATGGTCGACCGTGGATCGACCACAGTTTTGTCTGTCAAGATTCTCTTGGAATATAAATACACTACTTTTCCAAACTACAAGACCACCTCTTTCCAACAAACTTTCAAATTCATATCAACTAATTTCTCAAGCCTCAAGCACATATCTATGGAGAGATTATAAGAGACAAAGAGAGATTCTACTTACACTAAGTAGAATTACATTGTAAACTTTATGTTTATCATTTGTATCTTTAAGTTTACTTTGTGAGATACTTCCTTAGGGGGTCAAGGAAGTTAAAAAGTTCTTGTGATAGGAAACACCATCTTACTTAATGATTTAACTTCCTTAAAGGGATCTAGGAAGTTGATTAATTCTATTGGAAATAAATACTTGTCCAAGGTAAAGAAAAGTTTGATCTAAGTAAGGTTGGTGTGACCTATTAAAGAACTATGAGAGATTGAGTTAGAGTAATTGATCTTGTGATAAGAGCATCACTTGACTTAATGATTCTTCTTCCTCAAAGGTATCTAGGAAGATGATTAATTCCATTGAGAATTAATACTTATCCAAGGTGAAGACAAGTTTAATATAAGTAAGCTGGCGTGGCTTATTTTAGATCTTTTGGTGTAAACGGATCTCCACCGGGTTTGGAGAATTGCTTAATGAAGATAACTCTCGATTAGTGAATCGGGGAGTGAATTAAGGTGGATTTGTTAACATCCACCCGAACCACTATAAATCCTTGTGTTTGTGCACTTAACATTGTTTACATACTTGCATTAACAAACAAAAACGCTTCCATACTTAAAACTTATGATTTGATTTCGAAAAAGTTTTAAGAAACCATTAAGTAACTATTCACCCCCTCTAGTTACTTACAAATTGGTATCAGAGCTGTTGCTCTACTCTTTGTTAAAAAAACATTTTTGTCATGTCTAAAAACTATTTTGTGCAAAAACTCGAGTCAAAGATCTTGGAACTAAGCTCTACTTGTTTGCAGAACGCAAAAGAGATATTGGATAAGTTAGTCTTGAATCATGATGAAAATTTTCATTTGAGAAGCAACTTCAAGACACTCGTGTGATGTGGAGTCAAGGATCGAACTCGAATGCTCAAACTTACATCCATTACTTTGAGAAAAAAATACCATCATTCACATGGTGAGGTAAGCTTGCTTGTTTATAGTCTATTTAACATTTGTGTATTCTAAATATTGTGATATTTTTTTGAATAAACCAAGTTAATTTTTGAAAAATAAAGTATGTAAAGAAAAATGTGGGGTTGGGTCAAAATCACAACTATATTGTACATAATTGAAGCACCTTGAAACTTGCCATGAAACTTAGGTCAATACAATGTATGTGAAAAGTGAAATTACTTGTACCTTGAATCCTTGCATGAAAAAATGACATGAGTTATTGCTTGATTAATTGATCATAAATGCTAGAATATGTAGGTTGTCACACATCTTAGAGCCTTATGTGCTAGAGATAATATCTAAGATTAGACTCTAAGCATCTCAATAAGTATTCTCGAAACTCATATAGTCAAACAAAAGGTTACTTAGTGGTAATAATAATTTGAAACTAAAATCACTAGCTTGTGACTACTTTGAACAAGAAAAAAAAAATTATCTTTCCTAAAAAATGACAAAAAGTGATGATATAGTAAAAGTGACTTTTAAAAGTCAAAGATACTAGATGTTAAATCAACATTTGGCTATAAAAGACACCTTGAGTGAACCTATCACAAGCTTTTAAAAAAACATAAAACTAATCACCCAAGATAAAATGTGATAGTCATTTGAGTGAATTCATCCTTGAGTTAAAATATAAAGGGTCATTCTCATTAAATTGCTTCAACAAAGCAAATACTCGAGAAAAGATGCTAGCATTAAGAAAGGATAAATGACAAGATCACAAAAAAATCATAACAAACAAATCTTAGGAGAGATCAATATGAGACAAATTAGATCTTAAGTGTGTAGTCTAAGTTCTCCGTTTTCCAAGTATAGTGTAGATTTTTAAAGTTCAACTTTGTAGTCTTACTAAAGTGTTTGTATATGATTTCTATCATCTATGCCTAATGAGATACATTTGCGATGAAAGAACTCATTCTAGGCTTACACCTAAATGATATTATTCTTGTCTAAATTGCTAGAGTAGTAGTCATTGATAAAAATTATTAGTTAAACGCATAAACGTTTGTTGAGTTGTTAAAATATCTAAAAGACACTTAGACATATTAGGACGGATGATTCTAAATCTTTGAGGTTAGAAAGTGTAAGACCCAAATGTTTATGGTACATAATGTATTTATGGTGTACGATGCGTGCATGAGGTGTACGAAGTATGTACGTGTTGCTTGCTCGAACGTCGAAGGAAACTGGACGTTGCCTGAAGTGACAAGGTGTGTACGTATCTTTTCAACCTCAAATAAAGTTTGAGTTGGTGTTTAAAAGCCTTACCATTAGAAAGAAAATCTTATTACATTTCCAACGATATTTGATTCATCGAAAACGGAGCTACGGTCAAAAAGTTATGGCCAAAACAAGTTTCTGAAAACTGCCCTGTAGGTTGGAGCGGCGCTCCAACTTTTGGCATGGCGCGCCGATCCCGTCTGATGCAATTTTCAGCCTTTTTAAAAGGTTTAAATGAGGGGTACTTTGGTCTTTTCATTTAGGGCCAGTTTAGGGTCACCAAAACTGATCTAGAACTCCACTGGAGCTCATTTCTCACCCACACAAACACTCTCATCCACATCTAGAGAGAGAGGAAGAGTTCTAGAGTGAGAGAGCTTGATTTGGAGAAGAAGGAGTCAAATTCTTGCCAAAGCTCTGGTTTTAAAGTTGTTCATATCGCTCGTAGCTATGTTATGGTAGTATTGGTAAGTTCTAACTCCAAATTTCATTTGTTCGATTTGATATTCAAGTTAGGGTTTGAGATTGTTAGTTGTAAAACCCACTTAGTTGATGAAGAGGGTTTATGAAAACTTTCTATTTTGATATTTGGCGGGTTTTGGGTTGGTTAATGATTTAACCATGTTTAAGACTCGTAAATGGTGTATAATCACTAGTATTAGTGATTATTGATGTTTGTAGACTTTTAGGGTTCTTATGGTTGACTATTTTTGACTAGAGTTAAAATTAGGGTTTGTTGATGATTATGACTCAATGGTCGAGGTAATAAGGTTTATAAACTTAAAATGGATTAAGTTAAAGTATGAAACCGAGTTAAATACGTTTTGGTGTCAAAACTTATAAATTGTGAGATTTTGACTTTATGGGTCAAAATTAGGGTTTATGGGCGATTTTGAGAACGATAAGTGTTTAACACTTGTGATTGGGTTTAATTGGCATATTAGGACCATTCTCACTTGTGTTAGTGATCATTAGTTAGTTTGGGCACGGTTTGTGCTTGGAAGTGCATTTGGGTCGAAATTGCACTAAGTGTCGAATTGGGTTGGTTTGTAAATCCACTCTAAGTGTGTTGTTGTAATTGTGATAATGGAATAGGTACTTTCCATTGACGAGTTGTGGATTATTTGCAAGCATTCATCAAGGCGACAAGGTGAGTGTTAATATCCTATATGCATATGAATGTGTAGGATGGGTGCAGGTCGGGTGAAGTGGTTCTCGGTTATAGAACTCACTTCACATGTAGGTGGATTTGATGGACTTGTGTATGGGTCCAATTGGTACGGTTGTGCGTTTTGGTTGACCACCTTTGGCGAAGTACACAATTTGGGTGTACGTTATCACACGTGGTTGTGAGTAGAATGATTATACATGTGTGTATATAATGTATCTATTTGTAGGGCGGGGGATCGGGTCGGGTATACGTATCTATACCACCAAGAGTTAGTGATATATTTCGTTGTACACTAACGATGGATATTTCGTTGTCCAAATTGCCCAAGAGTTAGTGATATATTTCGTTGTACACTAACGATGGATATTTCGTTGTCCAAATTGCCCAAGAGTTAGTGATATATTTCGTTGTACACTAACGATGGATATTTCGTTGTCCAAATTGCCCAAGAGTTAGTGATATATTTCGTTGTACAGTAACGATTGCTTGAACGGATATTTCGTTGTCTGTGTCGCCTAGGGGTTAGTGATATATTTCGTTGTACACTAACGGTTGTTACGAACACCGATGGGAAATTCGAAGTACCATTCCCTTGTGTTATTGGTTAACCATAATTACGCGTTGTATTGTAGTATATTATATTATTCGGGTTATATATATATATATATATATATATATATATATATATATATATATATATATATATATATATATATATATATATATATATATATATATATATATATATATATATTGATGTATTGTTGTGATGTAGCTAACCCTCCAGGTGTAGCTTATTGGCGTTGTTCACATCGTCATTGGTGACTTACTTTATGGTTTGGTACTAGCTTGCTGCTTAGTGATTATATGGTATGCTTAGCTTAGCTTGCCTTTATGTTTGGATGCTCCGGTATGCGGTATTTGATTATTGGCGCGGCATGTCCATTTTATGCATATATATGTATGTAGTATATTTTCACTCACTAAGCGTTAGCTTACCCTCTCGTTGTTTACCTTTTTATAGATTCGCTTGGATGCGGTGGCTCTGGTAAGCGTGGGAACTAGTGGCTTGCGTAGTTGCTTTAGAAGGCTTGCTTTTGGATTGATTAGGATTGGGTAGCGTATCCCCAATCGCCATGCTCGGCTTTATTTTGTATTAAAAGTCTTGTGGTCGAAAACTCGTATTTGTACTTAAAGGGGTAATTTGGGCATATGTGGGCCCGGTGTCGTCAAACTTATTTTATGAATGGAACGTGTTAGTTTTTCATATATGAATAGGTTGTGAAAAGCGTTTTGTCTAAATACGTCGGGAAGTGGTCAAACATTTTCGCATTTCATGACTTTTTGGACAGGCCAGTTTGGCGCGCCGCGCGGCCATATGGCGCGCCGCGCCATATGCTGTTCCAGCAAAAAAAAAATTAATCGATATTTCTGCGTGATCGTTTGTATAACGGGTTGGGGTGTTACAAGTGGTATCAGATCATGGTCTAAGGGATTTAGGTGACTTGAGATAGGTGCCTAGACTTAGACTTTTGTGTGTGCTTAATTGTTGCGGGGCTTGTAGGAGTACGGGTCGGAATAGGTTATAGTTAGTGCCTTGTTTATAGGTGGACTAACGTTTATATTAGTAATGCGGATATTATTAATATGTTATTGTGTTGCGATGATAAGTCTTACGTGTGCTTATATCGCGTAGGATTTTGTTTGTGATTGTTTATATCATCGAGCGAGGCAGTCGTTGTACTAACGGGTCGATACGGCGTGTGTGCGTAATAAGGATTTGCAAACCTTATTACAGGTGCAAATTGAAATTCCCCATCCTAATCCATCTGGACGAAGTCATCAACATTTGTTCCCAGAGCGATGATCGACTCCAAGTAATGTCCTTAAAATGAGCAAATGCACAGCGGAAGATTTTCTTTCATACCTGAGAATAAACATGCTTTCAAGTGTCAAGTCAAAAGGTTGGTGAGTTCATAGGTTTATCTTAAAACAATAAAATTCAACATTTTGATAGACCACAAAATTTAAGTGTTGCATGGTACAAATGGGCCCGAATCCTATACCCACATGTAATGTACATGCTATATCTTTTAAATACAGTACATCTTTCTCGTGTACGAAACCATTTTCATAAATCATAGTAACCGTACACATATCTTGTACACAAAAATAACATAAACATAACCTGTGTATAAAACCATTCTCTCGATATATAACATTCACATCAACAAGTGGCAATTATCATGTCCACATAATTCAATGGTGGCAATTATCATGTCCACATAATTCAATGGTCGCAATTATCATGTCCACATAATTCAATAATAATCCGCAGAACTTCTGTCTGCATAATAATTCATTCGAGGAATGTTTTGCTTGTGTCTATCTCGTCAAACATTTATAAAAGCATTTCATGTATTCGCAGTTCAAAATATATTTCAAAGGCATTTAATAAAGCAGTTGTAAAAACAGCGCATGTATTCTCAGTCCCAAAAATGTAAAAACTAAAAGAGAGCAAATGAACTCACCTTATTGTATTTTGTAGTAAAAACACATATGACTATATTGAACAATGCAGGGTTGGCCTCGGATTCACGAACCTATATAATTTGTATATTTATTAATACACATAATCGTATTCGGACAAATTTATATATTATTAGTAGTGATATAATTTTTGTATTAATATCTTATATATATCAATTTATATATTTTAAATAAATATTAATATTATTATAGTTAAGTTTTGTTTTAAATATATTTTTCATATAATTATCTTTCGTTTGTGAAATTAATAATTATAGTAATACCAGATTAAGGATATTAATAATAATGATAGTAATAATAGTAATGTAAATAAAAATGAAAATTTTTAATAAGGATAATAATTTAAATGAATAAATTATATGATAGTTTTAATAAATATGTTAAGAATCACACTAATGATTCTAATATAAAAGTTTTATTATTTTTACCATGAAAATATTAGTTTTGATTCTAATTTCAGACTTAATAATACCCAGTGTTAATATTTTGTAATAATAAATATCAATATGATAAAAAAATATTAATATTAATGATAATAATAGTACTTTTAGATATAATAATAATGATACTAGTTATAACTTTAACAATAATAATAAATGATCATAAATTGTATTAGTAATAATAACAATAGTAATAATTATATTATTAATAACAATAGCAATAATAATCATAATAATAATTAATAATAATAATAATAATAATAATAATAATAATAATAATAATAATAATAATAATAATAATAATAATAATAATAATAATAATAATAATAATAATAATAATAATAATAATAATAAGAAATAAATGAGAGTATACCCTTTTAAAAATCTATGAGTAAAAAGAATGCTGCATACAGGACTCGAACCCGTGACCTTCCGCTCCACGCTAACACCCCCTACCATTCGACTAATCACATTTTTCTGTTATATTACCCGTTCAATTTGTATTTATAATATTTCTGTTTCCTCCATCTTCTTATTCTTCTTTAGTACCACAGGATTTGGGTTTCGGCCCAACTAGCTCACGAGCCCAATGGCACTTCATGGCCCAAACAGTTCTTCTTGCAAATAATAATAAAAAAATTTGAAAGGCCTGGGTTCGAACCTAGGACCTCTAGAAAATCACAAGCACCCCTAACCCACTGATCCACTTCGTTATTTCTTATACGATCTCGCATGCTTGAATATTTAAACTTAATAAACTGTTATGGCCCAAACTGAATTCATTGGCTTTTAGATTACAGCCACATTTTATATTTCTATCCCATATATAAAATTAAAAAGCACTCCTTGCCTGCCACCTTTATTCGATCAATCACGTCCCAATCCAAGAAAAAGGAAACGATTTCCATTTTATCTTCAAGAAATAGCTCACCCACTTAATAAGCACTAAAAAAATCATAACCTATTGCCTTTGTGCTTTAATTGTCGGCCAGTATATAACAAAAGGAAAAGCACACGTGCCATTTAAACAGAAAGAAATCATGCAGCATCTTTATCATCATTCTCACTATTTTCCTTGCATTAGCACCTAGCATTATTTATATTAAGCTGTAGGTTGTAGTAGTAATAGCGTGAGCAGAAAAAAAATAGAAGAAGAGTTGCAGCTGTATGTAGCAAACGCAGATTTTCGAGTGTTGTTCGAACAAGAAGAAATAGTAACAGGGTCGATATATAGTTTAATAGTTTAATGGAGTTGAGAGTGGTGATGATCATGATGATTGAGGTGATTGTTTGTTTTGGGTTTACTAAAAAAATGGAATAGTTAGGAAAGGTTAAAGAGGTGGTGATGATGACGGGGATGACGGGTGGTTCATGGTGGTGATTGCCTGAGATTGTGGTGGCCATAGGTTGAAGGTGGCCGGTTATGGAGGTCGTGCAAAGGTGATGATTCACAACGAAAATCAAGAAGTGGCAGTGGTAGTGAATTAGAAATAAAAAGGAATTCGAATATTGTGGTGTGTTTATAGAAACCCAAATAGAAATATGAAAATAGTGGTTCACAAAAATATAGAAGAAATGGAAAGATAGAAATTACACCGGTTGTTTATAGTGAGGAAGAGAGAAGATGGTGCTTGTTTTCAAGATTGTAATCAGAAGAAGAAAGGGAGAAGATGAATTGATAAAGGTACGTTCAATTAGTTACTTGATATTAGTATACTAATTCTCTACTAAGTGTAGGGTCGAATGTTTGGCACAAGTCATTATTGAATGATCATGCACGTACATGAAGTAGAACAAATTAAAAATAATTCGTTGGCCGATTTGTTTGTCGAAGATAAATATAAACCGTATGTTATTGTTGAGGTGGAGGTTCATGGTGCAAGGATGAAGGGAAGGTTTATTACAATAATGTGAGTAATCTGCTTGTTTTTTATTTATTTATTTATTTATTTGTGTCGACAGGGATTATTAAGCAGGAACGATTAAAATCAAAGAATAAAAGCTGAAAGAGACTCCTAACGGAATAAGATAAGTTTAAAACTTGGAATTCGATTTGTACAAAGTTTGGGTCCTATCTGTGAGCTGAAGTCGACAGAATCAAATCAAGAGCAGTTAGCAGATATAGAAATAAAAATAAAATATAGCAGATGACAAAAGTTCGTACAATTAGTTGATACAGAAAGCTGACAAGTTTTGTTCATATTGTGAATGGATTATGACATGTAACAGATTGTGATGTGTAACAATATTTGATTCTGTATCTGATTCTTTAAACATAATATTAGTATTTAATAAATGTATAGTTAATTATAATACTTGTAAATAAATTGGTAATAATAATAGAATTTATAATAAAGATACTAATAATGATAATAACATCAAAATAATACTAATATTATTAATACTTGTATTAATACTAAAATCATAATTTTTAATAATGATAATATTAGTAATAAAAATATAAATGATAGTTTTATAATAATACTTATTTTAATTTAATAATGATGATGAATAAATAATATTAATAACATGGATAATTATTAATAATGATATTAATAATGATATTTTTAATCATAATAACTAATGACATTTAAATTACAACTAAATTATAATATTTATTCATTCTTATAATAATATTTATAACTATATATATATATATACACACCTATTCATTTACAATTAATTGTTCGTGAATCGTCGAGCATAGTCAAAGGGTGATTGATTACATGAATATAGATTTCAAACTTTCGAGACTCAACATTACAGATTTTGCTTATCGTGTCGGAATCATATAAAGATTAAAGTTTAAATTTGGTCGAATATTCCCGGGTCATCAAGTACCTACCCGTTAAAGAAATTTCGTCCCGAAATTTGAATAAGGTCATCATGGCTAACAATAAAAATGTTTTCATGACGAATATGAGTTGATGGATAGAGTTTTATCAGTATTGATTAATATTGATTAAACAATTTGATCACTCGAAGAGTACGAATGAAGCTGTCATAAAAGATTGAAATGAGTAATTGCAGGTTTGTCTTAAATGGTGACATAGTCACGATTGATTTCCGGAATTTAAGGGATTTAAAGGAAATCTTAGTGATAAGATTTGGTTCTTCAGCGATTAGGGAAATTAAGATCCGCTTCAAATGCGATCATCTGTTTTGATTGCTCTGTCGGATATTTTACTATAAATCCACCCCCATCGTTTCCTTACAACTCACACCTTCTATTCTTTCTCCTCAATTCATATTTTAAGACATTCGTTAATATGCTTCATCTAGTTCTGATTCTTGATATACTACTAACTTTTATATTTATCATTCTTCTTTTTCATCTACCACCGGAGGATTTTATTTACTTCTACTATTATCTTGGGGTTATTGTGTTATTAATTTTCCCGTACCTTTACGTGGCAATACGTATTGATATGCACGGTTTGTAATTTATGTGTTGTTGTCGAGCTTTATATTTTCTTTTATATTCAAGAGTTCCGTGCTTTTGTCTCATCTTCCCGACTTTAAGTCAAGCGAATAATGGTCCGGAATTCGTAGGTATGGATTTTGAAATGAACATAGTTAATGTTCTAAGAAGGAAATCGTAATGGCACGATCTTGATTTGGTAAATTACCAGAATATCTGGAAAGATAGAACTATCAAGAAGATATGTTTTTAATATGTTTAGAGATTGAGTAGAATGCAAGAGTCGTGTAAATGGCACAGGATGACGGTATGTTCTGTGAATCATCACGTTCCAGTAGAAACTCAGCATGAATTACTGTAATATAATCACGTTGATCAAGTGTCATTTTATTATACTAACTCATGCATCAGTTCCCAACATTACTTCAATAACATTCATATTTTAATCTCAAAAGTTTTAGAAACTAACAGTTTCTATATGATGTAACACTGATAGCACGAAGAGATTAATGATTTCAGATAAGAATAGTTATAAAAATATCTTTAAAAATATGGAGGATATTTATAATGAAAGATATGATAATATCTTTGAATATCTAAGATCAGAGGATGATGGAGACTATTGTCTGCAAGGGTTTAGGGTAAGGAGCAAGATATTTGCTAAAGACTTCAGCAGGCATTGAATCATTTAGATTCTTTGAAGTCAAACTTATTCTTTGTGATTTGTCCACAGCTTCCTTCATAGTTTCGCATAATCCGCTTTTCGGTACTAAATTTTCTATTGGGTGTTTCCAATACTCCATTCTTTATCATCAAATTTTCGACGGTTAAGGTCGTGTATAGTTTTTGCTTCTGTATTCAGCTTTTAAAAATTCAGAGTATTAATTCGCAGACTGGGTGCTTTTCAGAATTTCAGAATGGAAGATCATAGTTCTAAGAGTTAAATGTTATATGGATACATATAACTGTTGTTGTGGAAACGTTGCGAGACTCACAATACAGATTTGCTGATTTCCGGTAATTGGTATGGCAATTCTTATTACAAGATACGGATAAGTACATGTTGAGACTTCAATAGACAAATATAGTGATTTTTCGGAGAGATTTAAACCAAGGAGCGACGAGGTTGCTGGTACATCTGCTGGTAATATGGTGGAATATAAAAGGTTCCCCGGTAACAATAAAAGAGCACGCATATATATCAAGGTTATAGTAAGGCTAGTTCGACTGAAAAGTCAAAGTTAACTTGCTGGAGCTGTGACAAATTTGGCTAATTTGAAAAGGAATTGCAAAGTTATTTTCGGTAATAACAATGCTAAAGGAGTTAGCACAGATAAGTGTTAGACGTTTACTCAGGTTCGGAATGTTTTCAGGTGCGTCACTATATGCATAAATCTTTCCTTTCGCAGATGAAATGCGGTTGGTTCATCCTCGCGATTGGGGTGTTTTCAAGAATCATGAAAGGTTTGAACGCAGATTATAATTGTCAAAATACAAATGAGGTTTAAGATGAAATCAAGTGGCAAACTTGAAGAGATGTTTAGTTTCATATGTTATAATCAATATTTTAATTCATTTTAATTGTCCAAAGTTGATAGTACTCAGTTGATAGTCCATAGTTAGCAATTCAATAATTCATATATAATTATATATATAATATTCGAATTAATACGTATCGTGACCCTTGTATATGTCTCAGACTCGATCATAACTCAAAGTATATATATTATTGTAGAATCAACCTCAACCCTGTATAGAGAACTCGATCATTACTGCATATAGAGTGTCTATGGTTATTCCAAATAATATATATATATATATATATATATATATATATATATATATATATATATATATATATATATATATATATATATATATATATATATATATATATATATATATATGCCTCGATATGATATGTCAAAACCTTGTATACGTGTCCAGATATTTAAAGTGCATAAAATAAATACAGGAATTAAATGACGATAAATAAAATGCGTAAAGTAAATAACAGAAATTAAATGACGATAAATAAAATTGCGATAATTAAATTGCGATAAATAAACTACGATAAATAAAATGTAATCAGTTAGCTACGAACAGTTAGCTAGGATTTTGTTAGCGTGGATTCTTAACAAAATTTCTCATAGTTAATTTGTTTGTTTCTAACAAATTTTATTTTGTCAAATGTTTTCTTCATTATGCCACTTGTTGGATTCTGATAAATCAAAATCCAAATATGAAATTGGGTGAATATGGTTATTCTGTGGTGAACGGATTTGTATATCGGTGGATGTAAGTAGGATAGTATATGACTTGTTGAAATAGATTCGAAGAACGTACAATGTAAGTTATTAATGTGAAATTTAAATAGTCCTCGGGTATTACCTACCCGTTAAAATATTTTTACCATTAACAGTTGGTACAAGGGAATTTTTAATTACAATCTTTATGAAAACATACATGTATATATATTTTCTTCAGATGCAAATCATAGATTTAATGAGTTAATATGATATTAAACTCATTTGATTTACGTTAGAACAAGAATATATAATCTCTAAAATATTAGAGATTACATAATCGCCATGTCGAACGAAGATAAATGATGTAGAACGATTCGCAGATTGATGATTATGCTCGAGGTACATAATGAGATGTTGAGGCATGTGACGTTGAAACTTGGGTTGTTGGTGGTACTGGTGTTGCAGGTGATGTTGCTGAAGCTGGTACGTTTTGCACCATAATTTCCAGGGCTACAACTCGAGCGCGAAGCTCATTGACTTCTTTTATTATACCGGGATGATTGTCGATCTGAACAAGCGGATGAATAAGGTTTAGAATTTTGAGATAGTATATAAATGGCAAGATATTCGGGAAATGATGGTGAAATTGGTGTTTCGGACTGGTTCACCGGTAAGTGTTTTAGGTTCTTCGCCAATAGGTGAATTCGGTTGGTGGAAGAGATCGCCTTCTTCGTATCTCTATTGATTAAGTTGACTACGAACCCATCAGATGAATTGAGGATGGCTGATTAGTTTATTCATTCTGGTTATACTGCTTTCGGAGTTTGAGTGGAAATCCATATCGGAATAGTTGTCGGAATAACTATCGGAATAGCTATCGGAATCTGAGGGACTCGAACTGGTTGAGGGATTCTTCTCGTACGATCAGCTGAAGGATTTTCGATAAGAAACAGATTATAGGATGTAGATTAGTACCCTGCAATACATAAGTTACATATGCATATATAATACTAAAATCCCATAAGTTACGGAGGAATATACGAAGTATGTCAGGCAGAGTTTACAGTAATAGATATGCTAAGATATGAATTAGCGGATACGCTAAGATATAAGTTTTGTCTATACACTATTTATGCAATTAATGCAGTAAGATGTGTCTAGACTAGGAATGATAAGCAGGTAATTTCCTAAGGATAATAAGTAGATGATTTCCGACTAGAAATGATAAGCAAAACTTTTGACATGCAGACACGGTCGAAGTCCAGACTCACTAATGCATCTTAACAACTATCAGTTAGACACACTAATGCAAGACATGGTTCGCTAAGACCACCGCTCTGATACCAACTGAAATGCCCCGTCCTAATCCATCTGGACGAAGTCATCAACATTTGATCCCAGAGCGATGATCGACTCCAAGTAATGTCCTTAAAATGAGCAAATGCACAGCAGAAGATTTTCTTTCATACATGAGAATAAACATGCTTTCAAGTGTCAACCAAAAGGTTGGTGAGTTCATAGGTTTATCTTAAAACAATAAAATTCATCATTTTGATAGACCACAAAATTTAAGTGCTGCATGGTACAAATGGGCCCGAATCCTATACCCACCTGTAATGTACATGCTATATCTTTTAAATACAGTACATCTTTCTCGTGTACGAAACCATTTTCATAAATCATAGTAACCGTACACATATCTTGTACACAAAAATAACATAAACATAACCTGTGTATAAAATCATTCTCTCGATATATAACATTCACATCAACAGGTGGCAATTATCATGTCCACATAATTCAATTGTGGCAATTATCATGTCCACATAATTCAATGGTGGCAATTATCATGTCCACATAATTCAATAATAATCCGCAGAACTTCTGTCTGCATAATAATTCATTCGAGGAATGTTTTGCTTGTGTCTATCTCGTCAAACATTTATAAAAGAATTTGATGTATTCGCAGTTCAAAATATATTTCAAAGGCATTTAATAAAGCAGTTGTAAAAACAGCGCATGTATTCTCAGTCCCAAAAATGTAAAAAGTAAAAGGGAGCAAATGAACTCACCGTATTGTATGTTGTAGTAAAAACACATATGACTATATTGAACAATGCAGGGTTGGCCTCGGATTCACGAACCTATATAATTTGTATATTTATTAATACACATAATCGTATTCGGACAAATTTATATATTATTATTAGTGATATAATTTTTGTATTAATATCTTATATATATCAATTTATATATTTTAAATAAATAACAATATTATTATAGTTAAGTTTTGTTTTAAATATATTTTTCATATAATTATCTTTCGTTTGTGAAATTAATAATTATAGTAATACCAGATTAAGGATATTAATAATAATGATAGTAATGATATTAATAATAATGATAGTAATAATAGTAATGTAAATAAAAATGAAAATTTTTAATAAGGATAATAATTTAAATGAATAAATTATATGATAGTTTTAATAAATATGTTAAGAATCACACTAATGATTCTAATATAAAAGTTGTATTATTTTTACCATGAAAATATTAGTTTTTATTCTAATTTCAGACTTAATAATACCAGTGTTAATATTTTGTAATAATAAATATAAATATGATAAAAAAAAATTAATATTAATGATAATAATAGTACTTTTTGATATAATAATAATGATACTAGTTATAACTTTAACAATAATAATAAATGATCATAAATTGTATTAGTAATAATAACAATTGTAATAATTATATTATTAATAACAATAGCAATAATAATCATAATAATAATTAATAATAATAATAATAATAATAATAATAATAATAATAATAATAATAATAATAATAATAATAATAATAATAATAATAATAATAATAATAATAATAATAATAATAATAAGAAATAAATGAGAGTATACCCTTTTAAAAATCTATGAGTAAAAAGAATGCTGCATACAGGACTCGAACCCGTGACCTTCCGCTCCACACTAACACCCCCTACCATTCGACTAATCACGTTTTACTGTTATATTACCCGTTCAATTTGTATTTATAATATTTCTGTTTCCTCCATCTTCTTATTCTTCTTTAGTACCACAGGATTTGGGTTTCGGCCCAACTAGCTCACGAGCCCAATGGCACTTCATGGCCCAAACAGTTCTTCTTGCAAATAATAAAAAAAAATTTGAAAGGCCTGGGTTCGAACCTAGGACCTCTAGAAAATCACAAGCACCCCTAACCCACTGATCCACTTCGTTATTTCTTATACGATCTCGCATGCTTGAATATTTAAACTGAATAAACTGTTATGGCCCAAACTGAATTCATTGGCTTTTAGATTACAGCCACTTTTTATATTTCTATCCCATATATAAAATTAAAAAGCACTCCTTGCCTGCCACCTTTATTCGATCAATCACGTCCCAATCCAAGAAAAAGGAAACGATTTCCATTTTATCTTCAAGAAATAGCTCACCCACTTAATAAGCACTAAAAAAAATCATAACCTATTGCCTTTGTGCTTTAATTGTCGGCCAGTATATAACAAAAGGAAAAGCACGCGTGCCATTTAAACAGTAAGAAATCATGCAGAATCTTTATCATCATTCACACTATTTTCCTTGCATTATCACCTAGCATTATTTATATTAAGCTGTAGGTTGTAGTAGTAATAGCGTGAGCAGAAAAAAAATGGAAGAAGAGTTGCAGCTGTATGTAGCAAACGCAGATTTTCGAGTGTTGTTCGAACAAGAAGAAATAGTAACAGGGTCGATATATAGTTTAATAGTTTAATGAAGTTGAGAGTGGTGATGATCATGATGATTGAGGTGATTGTTTGTTTTGGGTTTACTAAAAAAATGGAATAGTTAGGAAAGGTTAAAGAGGTGGTGATGATGACGGGGATGACGGGTGGTTCATGGTGGTGATTGCCTGAGATTGTGGTGGCCATAGGTTGAAGGTGGCCGGTTATGGAGGTCGTGGAAAGGTGATGATTCACAACAAAAATCAAGAAGTGGCAGTGGTAGTGAATTAGAAATAACAAGGAATTCGAATATTGTGGTGTGTTTATAGAAACCGAAACAGAAATATGAAAATAGTGGTTCACGAAAATATAGAAGAAATGGAAAGATAGAAATTACACCGGTTGTTTATAGTGAGGAAGAGAGAAGATGGTGTTTGTTTTCAAGATTGTAATCAGAAGAAGAAAGGGAGACGAGGGATAGAAGATGAATTGATAAAGGTACGTTCAATTAGTTACTTGATATTAGTATACTAATTCTCTACTAAGTGTAGGGTCGAATGTTTGGCACAGGTCATTATTGAATGATCATGCACGTACAGGAAGTAGAACAAATTAAAAATAATTCGTTGGCCGATTTGTTTGTCGAAGATAAATATAAACCGTATGTTATTGTTGAGGTGGAGGTTCATGGTGCAAGGATGAAGGGAAGGTTTATGTACAATAATGTGAGTAATCTGCTTGTTTTTTTTTTTATTTGTGTCGACAGGGATTATTAAGCAGGAACGATTAAAATCAAAGAATAAAAGCTGAAAGAGACTCCTAACGGAATCAGATAAGTTTAAAACTTGGAATTCGATTTGTACAAAGTTTGGGTCCTATCTGTGAGCTGAAGTCGACAGAATCAAATCAAGAGCAGTTAGCAGATATAGAAATAAAAATAAAATATAGCAGATGACAAAAGTTCGTACAATTAGTTGATACAGAAACCTGACAAATTTTGTTCATATTGTGAATGGATTATGACATGTAACAGATTGTGATGTGTAACAATATTTGATTCTATATCTGATTCTTTAAACATAATATTAGTATTTAATAAATGTATAGTTAATTATAATACTTGTAAATAAATTGGTAATAATAATAGAATTTATAATAAAGATACTAATAATGATAATAACATCAAAATAATACTTATATTATTAATACTTGTATTAATACTAAAATCATAATTTTTAATAATGATAATATTAGTAATAAAAATATAAATGATAGTTTTATAATAATACTTATTTTAATTTAATAATGATGATGAATAAATAATATTAATAACATGGATAATGATAATTATTAATAATGATATTAATAATGATATTTTTAATCATAATAACTAATGACATTTAAATTACAACTAAATTATAATATTTATTCATTCTTATAATAATATTTATAACAATATATATATATATATATATATATATATATATATACACACACACACACCTATTCATTTACAATTAATTGTTCGTGAATCGTCGAGCATAGTCAAAGGGTGATTGATTACATGAATATAGATTTCAAACTTTTGAGACTCAACATTACAGATTTTGCTTATCGTGTCGGAATCATATAAAGATTAAAGTTTAAATTTGGTCGAAAATTCCCGGGACATCACACAAATCATGTCTAACAAGTGATGTACGATGAGTGTTTAGCAAGATGGGGCGGTATTGTGCATGTGGTTTATACGTTCGTGATCTAATCGTTTGCATTCCTTAGAATGAAAACGGAAGATGGATGCGGAACGAGTGAGCCTATTCACGAAGGGAAGGATGAGTTAACGTTAAAGATTGAGGCCGTGTTTGAACAATATGTCTCAGTTTTCACCGGCAAAGTTAGAGAAGTAACCAAGGAGTTGGTCGAAGGACAAATGACGGAAATGGTCCGAGACCAAGTGACTAAAGTTGTAAAGGAAGAGTTTGAAAATGTAGTGACCCGAACTTTTCCATGTTTATATATATATTAAATGAAATTGTTATTTACATGATTAAGTGTTTCCAACATGTTAAGCAATCAAACTTATTAAGACTTGATTAATTGAAATAGGTTTCATATAGACAATTGACCACCCAAGTTGAACGGTGATTCACGAACGTTAAAACTTGTAAAAACTATATGATGACATATATATATGGATATATATATAGTTAACATGATATTATGATAAGTAAACATATCATTAAGTATATTAACAATGAACTACATATGTAAAAACAAGACTACTAACATAATGATTTTGAAACGAGACATATATGTAACGATTATCGTTGTAACGACATTTAATGTATATATATCATATTAAGAGATATTTATACATCATAATATCATGATAATATAATAATTTAAAATCTCATTTGATATTATAAACATTGGGTTAACAACACTTAACAAGATCGTTAACCTAAAGGTTTCAAAACAACATTTACATGTAACGACTAACGATGACTTAACGACTCAGTTAAAATGTATATACATGTAGTGTTTTAATATGTATTCATACACTTTTGAAAGAATTCAAGACACTTATCAAAATACTTCTACTTAACAAAAATTCTTACAATTACATCCTCGTTCAGTTTCATCAACAATTCTACTCGTATGCACCCGTATTCGTACTCGTACAATACACAGCTTTTAGATGTATGTACTATTGGTATATACACTCCAATGATCAGCTTTTAGCAGCCCATGTGAGTCACCTAACACATGTGGGAACCATCATTTGGAAACTAGCATGAAATATCTCATAAAATTACAAAAATATGAGTAATCATTCATGACTTATTTACATGAAAACAAAATTACATATCCTTTATATCTAATCCATACACCAACGACCAAAAACACCTACAAACACTTTCATTCTTCAATTTTCTTCATCTAATTGATCTCTCTCAAGTTCTATCTTCAAGTTCTAAGTGTTCTTCATAAATTCCAAAAGTTCTAGTTTCATAAAATCAAGAATACTTCTAAGATTGCAAGTTTACTTCCAAGTTTTCTAAATCCATTCCAAGTAATCATCCAAGATCAAGAAACCTTTGTTAATTACAGTAGGTTATCTTTCTAATACAAAATAATAATCATATTCAAACTTTAATTCAATTTCTATAACTATAACAATCTTATTTCGAGTGGAAATCTTACTTGAAATTGTTTTCGTGTCATGATTCTGCTTCAAGAACTTTCAAGCTATCCAAGGATCCTTTGAAGCTAGATCTATTTTTCTCATTTCCAGTAGGTTTATCCAAGGAACTTGAGGTAGTAATTATGTTCATAACATCATTCGATTCATACATATAAAGCTATCTTATTCGAAGGTTTAAACTTGTAATCACTAGAACATAGCTTAGTTAATTCTAAACTTGTTCGCAAATAAAAGTTAATCCTTCTAACTTGACTTTTAAAATCAACTAAACACATGTTCTATATCTATATGATATGCTAACTTAATGATTTAAAATCTGGAAACACAAAAAATACCGTAAAACCGTATTTACGCCGTCGTAGTAACACCGCGGGCTGTTTTGGGTTAGTTAATTAAAAACTATGATAAACTTTGATTTAAAAGTTGTTATTCTGAGAAAATGATTTTTATTATGAACATGAAACTATATCCAAAAATTATGGTTAAACTCAAAGTGGAAGTATGTTTTCTAAAATGGTCATCTAGACGTCGTTCTTTCGACTGAAATGACTACCTTTACAAAAATGACTTGTAACTTATTTTTCCGACTATAAACCTATACTTTTTATGTTTAGATTCATAAAATAGAGTTAAATATGAAACCATAGCAATTTGATTCACTCAAAACGGATTTAAAATGAAGAAGTTATGGGTAAAACAATATTGGATAATTTTTCTCATTTTAGCTACGTGAAAATTGGTAACAAATCTATTCCAACCATAACTTAATCAACTTGTATTGTATATTATGTAATCTTGAGATACCATAGACACGTATACAATGTTTCGACCTATCATGTCGACACATCTATATATATTTCGGAACAACCATAGACACTCTATATGTGAATGTTGGAGTTAGCTATACCGGGTTGAGGTTGATTCCAAAATATATATAGTTTGAGTTGTGATCAATACTGAGATACGTATACACTGGGTCGTGGATTGATTCAAGATAATATTTATCGATTTATTTCTGTACATCTAACTGTGGACAACTAGTTGTAGGTTACTAACGAGGACAGCTGACTTAATAAACTTAAAACATCAAAATATATTAAAAGTGTTGTAAATATATTTTGAACATACTTTGATATATATGTATATATTGTTATAGGTTCGTGAATCAACCAGTGGCCAAGTCTTACTTCCCGACGAAGTAAAAATATGTGAAAGTGAGTTATAGTCCCACTTTTAAAATCTAATATTTTTGGGATGAGAATTAATGTAGGTTTTATAAATGATTTACAAAATAGACACAAGTACGTGAAACTACATTCTATGGTTGAATTATCGAAATCGAATATGCCCCTTTTTATTAAGTCTGGTAATCTAAGAATTAGGGAACAGACACCCTAATTGACGCGAATCCTAAAGATAGATCTATTGGGCCTAACAAACCCCATCCAAAGTACCGGATGCTTTAGTACTTCGAAATTTATATCATATCCGAAGGGTGTCCCGGAATGATGGGGTTATTCTTATATATGCATCTTGTTAATGTCGGTTACCAGGTGTTCACCATATGAATGATTTTTATCTCTATGTATGGGATGTGTATTGAAATATGAAATCTTGTGGTCTATTGTTACGATTTGATATATATAGGTTAAACCTATAACTCACCAACATTTTTGTTGACGTTTAAAGCATGTTTTTCTCAGGTGAATACTAAGAGCTTCCGCTGTTGCATACTAAAATAAGGACAAGATTTGGAGTCCATGTTTGTATGATATTGTGTAAAAACTGCATTCAAGAAACTGATTTCGATGTAACATATTTGTATTGTAAACCATTATGTAATGGTCGTGTGTAAACAGGATATTTTAGATTATCATTATTTGATAATCTACGTAAAGCTTTTTAAACCTTTATTTATGAAATAAAGGTTATGGTGTGTTTTAAAATGAATGCAGTCTTTGATAAACGTCTCATATAGAGGTCAAAACCTCGCAACAAAATCAATTAATATGGAACATTTTTAATCAATAAGAACGGGACATTTCAGTTGGTATCCGAGCGTTGGTCTTAGAGAACCAGAAGTTTGCATTAGTGTGTCTTATCGAGTTTGTTAGGATGCATTAATGAGTCTGGACTTCGACCGTGTTTACTTGAAAAATGATTGCTTAACAAATTTTGTTGGAAACTATATATTTTTAACATGTGAATATTATGTGATATATTAATCTCTTAACATGTTTGATACTGTGTGATAGATGTCTACCTCTAGCACAAATCCCATTGACTCACCTAATAATAACGAAGAGTCGAATATATATTGGACTGATTCACAAGTTTCCGAAGAGGAACCGGAAGAAGAATCAGAACCGGAAGAAGAATCAGAACCGGAAGAGGAGGAACCGGAGGAGGAAATAGAACCGGTGGGGGAATAATAAAACGGTTAAGTAAAAGAAAATCCTCAACCAACCGACCAAGGTTAATTATGGTCAATGGTGTTTCCGCCAAGGAAGCAAAATATTGGGAGGATTACCAATTCTCCGATGAATCGGATTCCGACGAGAATTCCGATGATGTTATAGAAATTACCCCAACTGAATTTAAAAAGGCAAAAGAAAATAATAAGGGAAAGGGCATAAAAATAGAGAAATCTAAATCCAACCCCGATGAACTTTATATGTATCGTCAACCCCGGAAGTCGTTAAGTTGTAACAATGAACCGGGAACCTCTAAACCACCAGGTTTTTCTAAACCGTTGTGGAAAACGACAGCTAGTATTAGGGGAACATCATATATCCCTAGAAGCTTGGCAAAACGAACCAAAATCGAAGAAGAAGAAACAAGCGAGTCGGAATAAGATAGTTGTATTCGTGTGGTGTAATATATGTAATATAGTGTGCTTATGCTTTATGATATATGTAAAAATTGCTTGTATTAATAAGTATTTTTTATGAATCTAACTCTTGTCTATTTTACAGTTTAAAAACACAAAATGGATAGACAACCCAATATTTTAAGAGACCTACCCGGAGACATGATTGATGAAATCTTGTCTAGAGTCGGTCAGAATTCCTCGGCACAACTATTTAAGGCGAGATCAGTTTGTAAGACATTCGAAGAACGTTCCAAGAATGTCTTAGTTTATAAGAGACTTTCGTTTGAAAGATGGGGGATATCACATTGGGAAACCCATAAGTTACGACGTGTTTACTTTGACGCATATATTGCGGGGAACCCAAATGCTATTTTACGCAACGGGTTAAGAAATTATTTTGACTCAATGTATCCGGATATAGGACTTCATGATTTAGAAAAAGCGGCTAACATGCAACATAAAGACGCATGCTATGCTTACGGGTTAGTAATGTTCGCTTCTCACCAAAGTGAGAAAAAGAACATCGGGCTACAGCTATTAAACAAAACGTTCCCACAAGTGACGGAGTCGGTAATTGGGGTAAGAAATGAGGTTTTTAGGTTATAAGGAGACTGTTGGTCATTACGTAACCCTCGTCCCTTTGACGACGTTACAACACACTGTCTTATTAACGGCCATAACGGTTATGTTCCACAAGACCAAGGATGGGAAGTAGTCCTAGTAAAACCAGAATGCATGACTTGTTTCTGGACGTATGAATTACGTGTCTTTATTGCCTTTGCTGAACGACTTGTGTACTAGCTAGAATTATCTTCAAAACTATCTTGTATCAAAGTTATTGTGTGCTATATTTCATGCTTTATGTAAAATAAGTGGTATTGTAAGTTTGTAAAATATTGTATAAAAGTTTGAACGCGAAATATTATTATAATCAGTTTTTCATATAGAATTGTAGTAGTTGAATTGTATATTAGCCACTAAGTATGAACTTAACAGGTAGGTACTACCCGAATTTAAACTTATAAAACGCTAATATGAAGAAAAAGCTTTTATAAATGAGTTCATATTATGCTACGAAATACTATTAACTACTCTTAATATTCTGTATGATTAACTTGTTCCATTTTACTATTTTGAAGGAAATGGCACCGACTACTCGACACACCGTGAATATGAATGAAGAGGAATTCCGTACTTTTCTAGCTTCAAACATAGCCGCAGTACAGGCTGCGCTACATACCAACAATAACCTTGGATCTAGCAGTACAGGAAATCGTGTAGGATGCACCTACAAAGAATTCACTGCCTGCAAACCTTTGGAATTTGATGGAACCGAAGGACCGATCGGATTGAAACGGTGGACCGAGAAGGTCAAATCGGTGTTTTCCATAAGTAAGTGTACTGAAGAGGACAAAGTGAAGTACGCTACGCATACCTTCACAGGTTCTACGTTAACATGGTGGAATACCTATCTAGAGCAAGTGGGACAAGATGATGCGTACGCACTACCGTGGTCAGCATTCAAGCACTTGATGAACGAGAAGTACCGTCCCAGAACTGAGGTCAATAAGCTCAAGACAGAACTTAAAGGGTTACGAACCCAAGGATTTGATATTACCACGTACGAAAGACGATTCACAGAATTGTGCCTATTGTGTCCTGGAGTGTTCGAAGATGAGGAAGAGAAGATCGACGCATTTGTGAAAGGATTACCGGAAAGAATCCAAGAAGATATAAGTTCACACGAGCCCGCCTCCATACAACAGGCATGTAGAATGGCTCACAAACTAGTGAACCAGATTGAGGAAAGAATTAAAGAACAGACGGCTGAAGAGGCCAATGTGAAGCAAGTCAAAAGAAAGTGGGAGGAAAACGGTGATAAGAATCACCAATACAAGAACAACAGCAATTACAATAATAATCGCAACAATTATCCCAACAATCACAACATCAATCGCAACTACAACAAATGGCCCAACAACAATAACAACAACAACAACAACAACAACAGCAGCAACTACAACAATCGTCCCAACAACAATAACAACCGCAACAACAACAACAATCAGAAGCAGCTATGCCAAAGGTGTGAAAAGTATCACTCGGGGTTCTGAACCAAATTTTGCAACAAGTGTAAAAGAAATGGTCATAGCGCGGCGAAGTGTGAGGTCTACAGACCAGGGGTTAACAGAACGAAAGGAACAAATGGTGTCGGAACGAGTAATGGCGGAGCAAGTAGTGTCGGAGCAAGTTATGCCAATGTAGTTTGTTATAAATGTGGAAAACCGGGACACATTATTAGAAATTGCCCGAACCAGGAGAACACGAATGGACAAGGCCGCGGAAGAGTTTTCAATATTAATGCGGCAGAGGCACAGGAAGATCCGGAGCTTGTTACGGGTATGTTTCTTATTAACAATAAATCTGCTTACGTTTTATTTGATTCGGGTGCGGATAGAAGCTATATGAGTAGAGATTTTTGTGCTAAATTAAGTTGTCCATTGACGCCGTTGGATAGTAAATTTTTACTCGAATTAGCAAATGGTAAGTTAATTTCAGCAGATAATATATGTCGGAATCGAGAAATTAAACTGGTTAGCGAAACATTTAAGATTGACTTGATACCAGTAGAGTTATGGAGTTTTGATGTGATAATCGGTATGGACTGGTTGAAAGAAGTGAAAGCAGAGATCATTTGTTACAAAAATGCAATTCGCATTATACGAGAAAAAGGAAAACCCTTAATGGTTTACAGAGAAAAGGGCAACACAAAGCTACATCTTATTAGTAATTTGAAGGCACAAAAACTAATAAGAAAAGGTTGCTATGCTGTTCTAGCACACGTCGAGAAAGTACAAACTGAAGAAAAGAGCATCAATGATGTTCCCGTCGCAAAAGAATTTCCCGATGTATTTCCGAAAGAATTACCGGGATTACCCCCACATCGATCCGTTGAATTTCAAATAGTTCTTGTACCAGGAGCTGCACCAATAGCTCGTGCTCCTTACAGACTCGCACCCAGTGAGATGAAAGAACTGCAAAGCCAATTACAAGAACTTTTAGAGCATGGTTTCATTCGACCAAGCACATCACCGTGGGGAGCTCCTGTTTTGTTTGTCAAGAAGAAAGATGGTACATTCAGGTTGTGTATCGACTACCGAGAGTTGAACAAATTTACCATCAACAACCGCTACCCACTACCGAGAATCGACGACTTATTTGATCAAATACAAGGCTCGTCTGTTTATTCAAAGATTGACTTACGTTCCGGGTATCATCAAATGCGGGTGAAAGAAGATGATATTCCAAAGACTGCTTTTAGAACACGTTACGGTCATTACGAGTTTATGGTCATGCCGTTTGGTTTAACTAATGCACCAGCTGTGTTCATGGACCTTATGAACCGAGTGTGTGGACCATACCTTGACAAGTTTGTCATTGTTTTCATTGATGACATACTTATTTACTCAGAGAATGTCCAAGAACACGGTGAACATTTGAGAAAGGTGTTAGAAGTATTGAGGAAGGAAGAATTGTACACTAAGTTTTCAAAGTGTGCATTTTGGTTGGAAGAAGTTCAATTCCTCGGTCACATAGTGAACAAAGAAGGTATTAAGGTGGATCCGGCAAAGATAGAAACTGTTGAAAAGTGGGAAACCCCGAAAACTCCGAAACACATACGCCAGTTTTTAGGACTAGCTGGTTACTACAGAAGGTTCATCCAAGACTTTTCCAGAATAGCAAAACCCTTGACTGCATTAACGCATAAAGGGAATAAATTTGAATGGAAGGATGAACAAGAGAAAACGTTTCAATATTGAAGAAAAAGCTAACTACGGCACCTATATTGTCATTGCCTGAAGGGAATGATGATTTTGTGATTTATTGTGACGCATCAAAGCAAGGTCTCGGTTGTGTATTAATGCAACGAACGAAGGTGATTTCTTATGTGTCTAGACAATTAAAGATTCACGAGCAAAATTATACGACGCATGATTTAGAATTAGGCACGGTTGTTTTTGCATTAAAGACTTGGAGGCACTACTTATATGGGGTCAAAAGTATTATATATACCGACCACAAAAGTCTTCAACACATATTTAATCAGAAACAACTGAATATGAGGCAGTGTAGGTGGATTGAATTGTTGAATGATTACGACTTTGAGATTCGTTACCACCTGGGGAAGGCAAATGTGGTAGCCGACGCCTTGAGCAGGAAGGATAGAGAACCCATTCGAGTAAAATCTATGAATATAATGATTCACAATAACCTTACTACTCAAATAAAGGAGGCACAACAAGGAGTTCTAAAAGAGGGAAATTTAAAGGATGAAATACCCAAAGGATCGGAGAAGCATCTTAATATTCGGGAAGACGGAACCCGTATAGGGCTGAAAGGATTTGGGTACCAAAATTTGGAGATATGAGAGAAATGGTACTTAGAGAAGCTCATAAAACCAGATACTCAATACATCCTGGAACGGGGAAAATGTACAAGGATCTCAAGAAACATTTTTGGTGGCCGGGTATGAAAGCCGATGTTGCTAAATACTTAGGAGAATGTTTGACTTGTTCTAAGGTCAAAGCTGAGCATCAGAAACCATCAGGTCTACTTCAACAACCCGAAATCCCGGAATGGAAATGGGAAAACATTACCATGGATTTCATCACTAAATTGCCAAGGACTGCAAGTGGTTTTGATACTATTTGGGTAATAGTTGATCGTCTCACCAAGTCAGCACACTTCCTGCCAATAAAATAAGATGACAAGATGGAGAAGTTAGCACGACTGTATTTGAAGGAAGTTGTCTCCAGACATGGAATACCAATCTCTATTATCTCTGATAGGGATGGCAGATTTATTTCATGATTCTGGCAGACATTACAGCAAGCATTAGGAACTCGTCTAGACATGAGTACTGCCTATCATCCACAAACTGATGGGCAGAGCGAAAGGTCAATACAAACGCTTGAAGACATGCTACGAGCATGTGTTATTGATTTTAGAAACAGTTGGGATCGACATCTACCGTTAGCAGAATTTTCCTACAACAACAGCTACCATTCAAGCATTGAGATGGCGCCATTTGAAGCACTTTATGGTAGAAAGTGCAGGTCTCCGATTTGTTGGAGTGAAGTGGGGGATAGACAGATTACGGGTCCGGAGATAATACAAGAAACTACCGAGAAGATCATCCAAATTCAACAACGGTTGAAAACCGCCCAAAGTCGACAAAAGAGCTACGCTGACATTAAAAGAAAAGATATAGAATTTGAAATTGGAGAGATGGTCATGCTTAAAGTTGCACCTTGGAAAGGCGTTGTTCGATTTGGTAAACGAGGGAAATTAAATCCAAGGTATATTGGACCATTCAAGATTATTGATTGTGTCGGACTAGTAGCTTACCGACTTGAATTACCTCAACAACTCGCGGCTGTACATAACACTTTCCACGTCTCGAATTTGAAGAAATGTTTTGCTAAAGAAGATCTCACTATTCCATTAGATGAAATCCAAATCAACGAAAAACTTCAATTCATCGAAGAACCCGTCGAAATAATGGATCGTGAGGTTAAAAGACTTAAGCAAAACAAGATACCAATTGTTAAGGTTCGATGGAATGCTTGTAGAGGACTCGAGTTCACCTGGGAACGAGTAGATCAGATGAAGAAGAAATACCCGCATTTATTTCCAGAAGATACGTCAACACCTCCAACTGCTTAAAATTTCGGGACGAAATTTATTTAACGGGTAGGTACTGTAGTGACCCGAACTTTTCCATGTTTATATATATATATTAAATGAAATTGTTATTTACATGATTAAGTGTTTCCAACATGTTAAGCAATCAAACTTGTTAAGACTTGATTAATTGAAATAGGTTTCATATAGACAATTGACCATCCAAGTTGAACGGTGATTCACGAACGTTAAAACTTGTAAAAACTATATGATGACAAATATATATGGATATATATATATAGTTAACATGATATTATGATAAGTAAACATATCATTAAGTATATTAACAATAAACTACATATGTAAAAACAAGACTACTAACTTAATGATTTTGAAATGAGATATATATGTAACGATTATCGTTGTAACGACATTTAATGTATATATATCATATTAAGAGATATTTATACATCATAATATCATGATAATATAATAATTTAAAATCTCATTTGATATTATAAACATTGGGTTAACAACACTTAACAAGATCGTTAACCTAAAGGTTTCAAAACAACATTTACATGTAACGACTAACAATGACTTAACGGCTCAGTTAAAATGTATATACATGTAGTGTTTTAATATGTATTCATACACTTTTGAAAGAATTCAAGACACTTATCAAAATACTTCTACTTAACAAAAATGCTTACAATTACATCCTCGTTCAGTTTCATCAACAATTCTACTCGTATGCACCCGTATTCGTACTCGTACAATACACAGCTTTTAGATGTATGTACTATTGGTATATACACTCCAATGATCAGCTCTTTGCAGCCCATGTGAGTCACCTAACACATGTGGGAACCATCATTTGCAACTAGCATGAAATATCTCATAAAATTACTAAAATATGAGTAATCATTCATGACTTATTTACATGAAAACAAAATTACATATCCTTTATATCTAATCCATACACCAACGACCAAAAACACCTACAAACACTTTCATTCTTCAATTTTCTTCATCTAATTGATCTCTCTCAAGTTCTATCTTCCAGTTCTAAGTGTTCTTCATAAATTCCAAAAGTTCTAGTTTCATAAAATCATGAATACTTCCAAGATTGCAAGTTTACTTCCAAGTTTTCTAAATCCATTCCAAGTAATCATCCAAGATCAAGAAACCTTTGTTACTTACAGTAGGTTATCTTTCTAATACAAGGTAATAATCATATTCAAACTTTAATTCAGTTTCTATAACTATAACAATCTTATTTCGAGTGGAAATCTTACTTGAAATTGTTTTCGTGTCATGATTCTGCTTCAAGAACTTTCAAGCTATCCAAGGATCCTTTGAAGCTAGATCTATTTTTCTCATTTCCAGTAGGTTTATCCAAGGAACTTGAGGTAGTAATGATGTTCATAACATCATTCGATTCATACATATAAAGCTATCTTATTCGAAGGTTTAAACTTGTAATCACTAGAACATAGTTTAGTTAATTCTAAACTTGTTCGCAAATAAAAGTTAATCCTTCTAACTTGACTTTTAAAATCAACTAAACACATGTTCTATATCTATATGATATGCTAACTTAATGATTTAAAATCTGGAAACACAAAAAATACCGTAAAACCGGATTTACGCCGTCGTAGTAACACCGCGGGCTGTTTTGGGTTAGTTAATTAAAAACTATGATAAACTTTGATTTAAAAGTTGTTATTCTGAGAAAATGATTTTTATTATGAACATGAAACTATATCCAAAAATTATGGTTAAACTCAAAGTGGAAGTATGTTTTCTAAAATGGTCATCTAGACGTCGTTCTTTCGACTGAAATGACTACCTTTACAAAAATGACTTATAACTTATTTTTCCGACTATAAACCTATACTTTTTCTGTTTAGATTCATAAAATAGAGTTAAATATGAAACCATAACAATTTGATTCACTCAAAACGGATTTAAAATGAAGAAGTTATGGGTAAAACAAGATTGGATAATTTTTCTCATTTTAGCTACGTGAAAATTGGTAACAAATCTATTCCAACCATAACTTAATCAACTTGTATTTTATATTATGTAATCTTGAGATACCATAGACACGTATACAATGTTTCGACCTATCATGTCGACACATCTATATATATTTCGGAACAACCATAGACACTCTATATGTGAATGTTGGAGTTAGCTATACAGGGTTGAGGTTGATTCCAATATATATATAGTTTGAGTTGTGATCAATACTGAGATACGTATACACTGGGTCGTGGATTGATTCAAGATAATATTTATCGATTTATTTCTGTACATCTAACTGTGGACAACTAGTTGTAGGTTACTAACTAGGACAGCTGACTTAATAAACTTAAAACATCAAAATATATTAAAAGTGTTGTAAATATATTTTGAACATACTTTGATATATATGTATGTATTGTTATAGGTTCGTGAATCAACCAGTGGCCAAGTCTTACTTCCCGACGAAGTAAAAATCTGTGAAAGTGAGTTATAGTCCCACTTTTAAAATCTAATATTTTTGGGATGAGAATACATGCAGGTTTTATAAATGATTTACAAAATAGACACAAGTACGTGAAACTACATTCTATGGTTGAATTATCGAAATCGAATATGCCCCTTTTTATTAAGTCTGGTAATCTAAGAATTAGGGAACAGACACCCTAATTGATGCGAATCCTAAAGATAGATCTATTGGGCCTAACAAACCCCATCCAAAGTACCGAATGCTTTAGTACTTCGAAATTTATATCATATCCGAAGGGTGTCCCGGAATGATGGGGATATTCTTATATATGCATCTTGTTAATGTCGGTTACCAGGTGTTCACCATATGAATGATTTTTATCTCTATGTATGGGATGTGTATTGAAATATGAAATCTTGTGGTCTATTGTTACGATTTGATATATATAGGTTAAACCTATAACTCACCAACATTTTTGTTGACGTTTAAAGCATGTTTATTCTCAGGTGAATACTAAGAGCTTCTGCTGTTGCATACTAAAATAAGGACAAGATTTGGAGTCCATGTTTGTATGATATTGTGTAAAAACTGCATTCAAGAAACTGATTTCGATGTAACATATTTGTATTGTAAACCATTATGTAATGGTCGTGTGTAAACAGGATATTTTAGATTATCATTATTTGATAATCTACGTAAAGGTTTTTAAACCTTTATTTATGAAATAAAGGTTATGGTGTGTTTTAAAATGAATGCAGTCTTTGAAAAACGTCTCATATAGAGGTCAAAACCTCGCAACGAAATCAATTAATATGGAACGTTTTTAATCAATAAGAACGGGACATTTCAGAAAAGAGGTTTCCCAAACCTCGAGGTAGTAATGATGAAGATGTACTTGCAAGGTTAGGATTACATGGTGCTCATGGTAAGAGGGCACGAAGTACGCCTGAAGGCGTCGGGAATGTGAAGAAGAAGAGTAAGAAGGGTTACAAACTCACGTGCTTTAAGTGTGGGGAACGGGGTCATTTGGCACAAGATTGTACGGTGGTGCCTTTGGGCTCAATCAGGTGTTTCATTTACCGGATGGAGGGACACCGGAAGTCAGAGTGTTCCGAATCGCATGATGATCGGGTTAGGAGGTTAGAGCGCGATTACATGATGGGTAGTGGAGCACGGAAGCCCAACAGCGCTACATCAGGTACTTTTAGTACGAAATTATATGTTGTTCGTTTGTAATAACATGCGGTATGTGTGTAAGTCTTAGCTAAACTTTATTCTCCGTTGGAGATAATTCATAGCAAGCGGGCGGTTTACGTTTATGATTCCGGTTTGCTCTCAGTAGAGTGTATAAGTGGTGTGTTGTGCCTTGATCCTATGGTGCGAATCCTTGGGTGCTTAAGCATTTTGGTTGATATCGGGTCGTTAAGCTAGTTCGAGTGAGACCCTTAAGGTCTCAATTGTGTTGTGCATGTTATTGATATGGGTGACGTTCCTAATGGAAGTACCCTAGGGTGACGTTTGATTGTCGGGCGAAGGGCATAAGACTTGGTGCAACCAAGCATTCCTTAGTATTGGGAAATGTTTCTACCAAACCATGGAAATGGGTTTTGGTGTTCGGTCATTAAGAGCGTGTTCGCTTTCGCGTTGAAGTTGATGAACCATGAGGTTCGTCGGGTGGATTGAAATTATTGAAATTGAGTATTGATCTCGATGTATGTTGGTAAAGGAGTCTACGTGACGCGACATTAGGTGCCTTTTTATACCTACTAGCGTGGTGTTCGACTCCGATTGTGTTGCGGTTACATTGTACTTAGGGTACCGAAGTGAAACCCTTAGGTACATGAGTGATCGGGTTAAATTCCATAAACTAAAGCAGTTGGACGATTGCGAGTGTGTAGTTCGTGTAATTTATGGTACACTTTTTGTTCGAAGTGTTTAAGGATAGGTTAGGATCCTTGGTATGCTCAAGTTGAAGCAAGACATGATGAAGGGCCGTGTGAACCCAATTGTTGGTAAAGTCTACCTTTGGTAGCATTGTACGGTTGTACGAGTTGTGATATTGGAATGTAGTTCCAAGTGGGGGAGTTACACTCCCGCACGAGGAGGTTTTAGTGTGAGATTTCGGACAATGTTTATGGTAGATCCGAAATTTGTGTCGAGACCTAGATTTGGTCGATTTGTGGTAGAGTACAATTTCGGTAAAATTGTACCTATGATTTTGGATTTGAATTATCACCAAGGTGGTAATGTGGTAAATCTCGTTGAGAGATAATGGACGGGTATGGCGAGCAAGGTGGAATCCCTCGGTTAAGGGATGTGCGTGGTGGATTCTCTTTTAGAAAATTATTATTTTGTGCCTACGTTTGATATAGGTGGTTCTTGCTCGATTGTGTGAATGGTTAGTGGTATCCGTTAGGATTCACTTTGGAGTAGCAAAGCGCGTTGTTACGCTACTCATTGTTCGAGGCCAAAAAGGCGTTGATTGGTGAAGCATGACCTTCGGGGTCCGCTGACTTCATCATGGTATTATTATATCGGTGAAGCATGAGCTTCGGGGTCCGCTGACTTCATCCGGTGTTGAGTGATCTATCGGTTGTTTTATACACCGATGGTGGGATTGTGAGGACCGTGTTGTGGGATTAGTGAGGCGATAGCCGTGTTTCACTCACATGTTGTGCACCTTGGGTTTAGCGTTGCGATAGTCGTTTTGGACGCTATCGGTCTTAGCCGTTGCTTATGATGTTAGGTTAGTGGCGTATTAGTTGTATTGTGCGCTACAAAAGATGTTTAGCGGTAAGTGTAATCCGTAAGGATTCATGTGGTTTGATCTTCAACGTTCGGATTGTTGACTATAGGTTGAGACTTGGTCGTTTTTAGCGTTGTCCTTGGTAAAGGTACGCTAAGGAATGGATATCTCGGTACGAGATGGGTTGAGTTTTTCCCGATATGGGGAATTGAGTGGGTTTTAGTGCTCGGATTGTGGTTTTGATAAATCGCGGGTGACGATTTTAGTTGTTAAAGGTGATTCATTGGGAAGAATTGTCTAGGAAAGTTCGGATTGGAACTTAGGATTGAGGGCCGTTGAGTAGTTCCGGATTGGTTAAGTGGAGAAGATCATGAGGACGTGATCGAGTTTAAGTGGGGGAGAGTTGTAAGACCCAAATGTTTATGGTACATAATGTATTTATGGTGTACGATGCGTGTATGAGGTGTACGAAGCATGTAGGTGTTGCTTGCTCGAACGTCGAAGGAAACTGGACGTTGCCTGAAGTGACAAGGTGTGTACGTATCTTTTCAACCCCAAATAAAGTTTGAGTTGATGTCTCAAAGCCTTACCATTGGAAATAAAATCTTATTACGTTTCCAACGATATTTGATTCATCGAAAACGGAGCTACGGTCAAAAAGTTATGGCCAAAACAAGTTTATGAAAACTGACTTGTAGGTTGGAGCGGCGCTCCACCTTTTGGCGCGGCGCGCCGATCCCGTCTGATGCAATTTTCAGCCTTTTTAAAAGGTTTAAATGAGGGGTACTTTGGTCTTTTCATTTAGGGTCGGTTTAGGGTCACCAAAACTGATCTATAACTCCATTGGAGCTCATTTCTCACCCACACAAACACTCTCATCCACATCTAGAGAGAGAGGAAGAGTTCTAGAGTGAGATAGCTTGATTTGGAGAAGAAGGAGTCGAATTCTCGCCAAAGCTCGGGTTTTAAAGTTGTTCATCTCGCTCCTAGCTATGTTTTGGTAGTATTGGTAAGTTCTAACTCCGAATTTCATTTGTTAGATTTGATATTCAAGTTAGGGCTTGAGATTGTTAGTTGTAAAACCCACTTAGTTGATGAAGAGGGTTTATGAGAACTTGCTATTTTGATATTTGGCGGGTTTTGGGTTGGTTAATGATTTAACCATGTTTAAGACTTGTAAATGGTGTATAATCACTAGTATTAGTGATTATTGATGTTTGCAGACTTTTAGGGTTCTTATGGTTGTCTAATTTTGACTAGAGTCAAAATTAGGGTTTGTTGATGATTATGACTCAATGGTCGAGGTAATAAGGTTTATAAACTTAAAATGGATTAAGTTGAAGTATGAAACCGAGTTAAATACGTTTTTGTGTCAAAACTTGTAAATGGTGAGATTTTGACTTTATGGGTCAAAATTAGGGTTTATGGGCGATTTTGAGAACGATAAGTGTTTAACACTTGTGATTGGGTTTAATTGGCATATTAGGACCATTCTCACTTATGGTAGTGATCATTGGTTAGTTTGGGCACGGTTTGTGCTTGGAAGTGCATTTGGGTCAAAATTGCACTAAGTGTCGAATTAGGTTGGTTTGTAAATCCACTCTAAGTGTGTTGTTGTAATTGTGATAATGGAATAGGTACTTTCCATTGACAAGTTGCGGATTATTTGGAAGCATTCATCAAGGCGACAAGGTAAGTGTTAATATCCTATATGCATATGTATGTGTAGGATGGGTACGGGTCGGGTGAAGTGGTTCTCGGTTATAGAACTCACTTCACATGTAGGTGGATTTGATGGACTTGTGTATAGGTCCAATTGGCACGGTTGTGCATTTTGGTTGACCACCTTTGGCGAAGTACACAATTTGGGTGTACGTTATCACACGTGGTTGTGAGTGGAATGATTATACATGTGTGTATATAATGTATCTATTTGTAGGGCAGGGGATGGGGCCGGGTATACGTGTCTATACCACCAAGAGTTAGTGATATATTTCGTTGTACACTAACGATGGATATTTCGTTGTCCAAATTGCCCAAGAGTTAGTGATATATTTCGTTGTACACTAACGATGGATATTTCGTTGTCCAAATTGCCCAAGAGTTAGTGATATATTTCGTTGTACACTAACGATGGATATTTCGTTGTCCAAATTGCCCAAGAGTTAGTGATATATTTCGTTGTACACTAACGATTGCTTGAACGGATATTTCGTTGTCCGTGTCGCCTAGGGGTTAGTGATATATTTCGTTGTACACTAACGGTTGTTACGAACACCGATGGGAAATTCGAAGTAGCATTCCCTTGTGTTATTGGTTAACCATAATTACGCGTTGTATTGTAGTATATTATATTATTCGGATTATATATATATATATATATATATATATATATATATATATATATATATATATATATATACATGTATATATATACATACATATATATATATATACATATATATATATACATATATACATGTATATATATACATACATATATATATACATACATATATATATATATACATATATATATATATACATATATATATTGATGTATTGTTGTGATGTAGCTAACCCTCCGGGTGTAGCTTATTGGCGTTGTTCACATCGTCGTTGGTGACTTACTTTATGGTTTGTTACTAGCTTGCTGCTTAGTGATTATATGGTATGCTTAGCTTAGCTTGCCTTTATGCTTGGATGCTCCGGTACGCGGTATTTGATTATTGGCGTGGCGTGTCCATTTTATGCATATATATGTATGTAGTATATTTTCACTCACTAAGCGTTAGCTTACCCTCTCGTTGTTTACCTATTTATAGATTCGCTTGGATGCGGTGGCTCGGGTAAGCGTGGGAACTAGTGGCTTGCGTTGTTGCTATAGAAGGATTGCTTTTGGATTGATTAGGATTGGGTAGCGTATCCCCAATCGCCATGCTCGGCTTTATTTTGTATTAAAAGTCTTGTGGTCGAAAACTCGTATTTGTACTTAAAGGGGTAATTTGTGATGGTATTTCGTATGCCCGAGAGACATATTAAATTAATGTGGCTAATGTGTTATGATCCAAGTCGGGTCATACCCAATAACAAACTTACCAACACCTTATATGTATTTAATCTTAACGATTGGGTCGTTAAATAAATACGCGACACTTGGACTTTAGAAAATCGGTTTTCTAAAATATTATTACTTGAGATAAATTATTTGGATAATTTATATGATATGGAATTAATTATTTATAAGATTAAATAGTTGTGTTATGATACATTTTATAAAAGGTTTTATAAAATGGTAATTAAAATGGAACAAGTAACAAATACATGGTAATTAAAATGGAACTAGTTTTATAAAATTTAAAGGCTAATATTTTATATAAATCCCCATGGGGGACGGTTTTTGTGAGAACCAAGAGGTCCACCCATGCTTGTTTGTGAGTTTCAAAATGCACAACACCTTATGTATTTGTTCCTTGACCAAAAGAATGACACATGCATTATCAAATATCAATTAATAAATAAAACAAGCTCTTTTTTCTTTCCTTGGGAATTCTGGCCGAATTCTTTTGGCATCAAGAAGGTGGTCTTGAGTTTATTTGAAGGTTCATTTTCAAGTGTGACAAAATCTTAACCAAAGTGCAAAGTGTTGGTGATAAGTTTGGGGTATAATCACTTGAGGTTTCATGCATTTGAAGCTCAATTTTCATCATCTTCTTCATCATCTTGCTTGCTTGAAAACTACCCTCAACTATCTTGAGGAGGTACATTTCTTATCTTCTCATCTTATTTGTAAGCATATCTTTCAAGACTTGATATTAACTATATGGAATTCAACTAAAATGGTTATGCATATTAACTTGTTTTCTTAGTAATTATGCTTCCGCTTGTTATAACTTAATATGAATTGGTTTCATGATTTTATTAACATTAAGAAACTTGTTATTATGTTGAATTCCATCAATGGTATCTAGAGCCGAAGTCAATGAAATATGCTTCTTATATATGGTCTTTAAAACCCACCAACTTTGCATTCTATGTACATGCATGAAAGTAGAATGTAAAAATATTCGGGTTTGGGTGGGTTCATGATTTTGACCGAATTTTAAGGGTTCCAAAAGTGGGTTTGGAACTTGCAAATTGGTCAATTTTGTTGTATGTTGTAAGTTCACAATCTAGCCATGACCATGTGTTTGAATGAATGCTTATTTGGTTGATTTATTATTCAATTGATATGGTTATAATATTCATTCATTTGGTTTGTAAAATTTATTATTCATTTGGCATGTAATATTAATTTTGGTTATGTAATTTATTTCATATTTGGTATGTAAAATAGATTAGGTTATATTTTCATTTTTAGAAAAATGTATTAGGATATATTTTTTGTAAAAATGAAGATGAAAGGATGGTGTCAAAGGAAGAACACAAGAAGAATCTACTTGGATGCAAGATTAAGTGGGAGTGGTAAAATCTCCTACTTTGTGTTATGACCCATTACCCGGTGGCATTTTGTTTTCAGCTAAACAAAATGTCTACCAAAAGGCTTGATTGTGAACATTTGTTTTGCATGCGTGGTTGTTTTAATTTCTTGTATGATTGTGGATTGTGTATGTTACTACAACAAGTTATCACACAAGTTAACAACAAGCAAAACTACTATTTAATTGGTTAAATTATTAACAACATGAAATGTACCAAACTACAATTTAATCGGTTAAATTGAAATGGCAAAAGACGCTAATAAATGGTTATTAAGAACAAGAAACGGATTGCACATATAAAACGGTTTATATCAAAGTAATGAAATATCTTTATTACATAACATGTAAATGGATTTTCATAAATACCATACACTAAATGCATGTTGGTGTATGGCATAAAAGTTTTCTCAAACTAGAAATTATGAAACTTAAAATCCCTTTAACAAACAAGGCAAACAAGTTAAATGCCATCCTTTTGTGCAAACACTTAAAAATATTAGGGAACTCTTAATGGGATAAAGGTCACCTAACCGTTATGAGCAAACTAATATGATTGAGGTGAATTTCGCACACTTGTGGGATAAAGGTCACCTAACCACTAGTATGTTGAATTTACACGTTAGCATAAGTAGGACGACTTGATTTGGGAATCATGAACTTAGGGTCACCGAAGCATGATGAACAAATAGGCGTTGATGGGATAATATGCCATGCAAAAGGATTGCATGATCCCATAACTTAGAAGTTGCAAAAGGATTTCAATTGTCATATAATGACTACCTAGCTAAATCAAATGACGGGATAAAGGTCACCTAACCGAAATTTGGTTTACCGTTGGATTCTAAAATCTAATAAATATCAATTGGATTTAAAGGGTATTGATTGTTAAATTAAAATTAATACTTAAACAACTTTGTTAAATTTTGTAGATGGCCGCCAATAACAACAACAACATTCCAAACGCACCTATCAACTTTAACAACCTATCGTTGAGGTCAATCCTCGAAAAGGAAAAACTCAACCATACAAACTTCATGGATTGGTTCCGCAATCTAAGAATAGTCCTCAAACTTGAGGACAGGGCATATGTGTTAGAAGACCCCATTCCCGATCAACCGGACGAGGATGATACGGAAGCCATGGCTTATTGGGAGAAATATTGCACCGATTCGTTGCAAGTTTCTTGCCTCATGCTTGGGACTATGATACCCGAACTCCAAAAGGATTTCGAGCATCATAGTGCATATGACATGATCACACAATTGAAGGAGATGTTCCTTCAACAAGCTCGTGTCGAGCGCTTTGAAACGGTCCGAGCGCTTCATGCATGTCGGATGGACGACACCCAATCCGTTTCATCTTATGTCCTTAAGATGAAAAGCCTCATTGATCGAGCAAACCGTCTAAATTGCAACGTGTTTAATGAATTAGCCATGGACCTTATCCTTAACTCATTGTTAAAGAGGTTTGACACATTCGTGTTAAACTATAACATGAATGGTTGGGATAAAAGCATTGGCGAAATACATGCCATGCTTAACACGGCAGAAGCAAGCTTGGGAAAAAGGGCTTCACCCATGTTTACGATCAATGAAGGCGGGTCCAAAAACCATAACACTTCTAAGCCAAAGGCGGCTAAGAGGAAAGAACCCGCCTACCAAGGCAAGGGCAAGGGAAAGGGGAAGATGGTTACCCCAACCAACAACAAGAAGCAAAAGGTTGCCGGTAAAGCTAACCCCAAGGAAGATCCGTGCTTCGGTTGCGGTGAAATGGGTCACTGGAAACGAAACTGCCTGGTCTACCTTAAGGAGTTGAAGGAAAAGAGGGATGCAGGGCAAACCTCAGGTAATGTATATATGGTATACATCGAGCTTAGTATTACTTCTTCTAATACATGGGTATTAGACACAGGATGTGGAACTCATATTTGCAATTCTTTGCAGGGGTTCAAAAGAAGTGATCGAGAAGCGGGAACGACAAGTCTCTTCATGGGAAATGGAGCAAGGGTGTAAGTGAAAGCTCAAGGAGACTTTGTTTTAAAGCTACCAAGTGGTTTGGAGCTTATTTTGAAAAATGTTTTGTATGCACCCGATTTATCTCGAAACATTATTTCTGTATCCCGTTTGAAACAATGTGGTTTTAATCTTAATTTCATTAATGATGATATCCATGTTTCTTTAGATAATGTGTTCTATTTTAAGGCTTCGCCTTCGAATGGTATTTATGAATTGGTTCATAATGACACTTCATGCAGTAGCTCAATGTTCCATACGAACACCAAGAAACTCAAAAGGGATTTGAGTGATTCCTACTTATGGCATTGTCGCCTTGGTCACATAAACAAGAACCGAATGCATACACTTCAAAAGAATGGACTTTTGAAATCAAATGAACTAGACTCATTTGATGTATGTGAGTCTTGCTTACAAGACAAAATGACTAAAGCACCTTTCAAAGGGACCTATGAAAGGGCTAAGGACTTATTGGGATTAATACACTCGAATGTATGTGGACCCTTTAAGCCCATAACTAGGAATGGTGAAAGATACTTCGTTACTTTCATTGATGACTTCAGTCGTTTCGGATATGTCTACTTATTAAGACATAAGGACGAAACTTTTGAGGCATTCAAGGAATATCAAAACGAAGTACAAAATCAACTCAATAAGACAATCAAGGTACTTCGTACCGATAGAGTAGGTGAATACCTAAGTGATGCTTTCCAAGATCATCTTAGAAGTTGTGGGATTATCTCGCAACTTACTCCACCCGGGACACCACAACTTAATGGAGTTTCCAAAAGGAGGAACTGAACCCTAATGGATATGGTTCGATCTATGATGGCTAGAAGCTCGTTACCTCTATCATTTTAGGGTTATTTTCTATGCTCTGCGGCTCATATTTTAAATATGGCCCCAACCAAGAAAGTAGAACGAACACCTCATGAGATGTGGTTTGGAAAACCTCCATCTCTATCATACTTAAAGGTATGGGGATGTGAAGCTTATCCTAAGCGTTACATCCCTAATAAGTTGAATGCTCGATCCACGAAGTGTATCTTCATAGGATATCCCAAGGATGATATGGGATACTATTTCTATGATCCAACTGAGCAAAATGTATTTGTTGCTTGAAAGGCTGAATTCCTTGAAAATAAGTTCCTAATGGAAGGAAATAGTGAAAGGAAGATAGATCTTGAAGAGGTTCAAGATCAATTAGATGATACACAATTGGCTGACACTAGCACTCAACATGAAAATGTTGAGAGTGATCAGATGGATGATCAAAATACACAAGACGTTCGCAAATCTAGTAGGATTAGTAATCCTCCTGAGAGATATGGGTTTCTCATGGATGGTTGCTATGTGGTTGATTTGGATGAACCAACAAACTACCAAGATGCTTTGTCAAGGACTGATAAGGATAAATGGCAGGAAGCCATGAACGCTGAGATGCAATCCATGTATGACAACCAAGTTTGGGAACTGGTTGTACAACCTACTGGCTCAAGGCTAGTTGATTGTAAATGGCTTTTCAAAATGAAAACAGACATACATGGAAACTTGGATACATATAAAGCAAGACTTGTAGCAAAAGGTTTCACTCAAACTCAAGGGGTTGACTATGATGAAACTTTTTCGCCTGTGGCAATGCTAAAGTCTATTAGGATATTGTTTGCCATTGCTGCTCATTATGATTATGAAATATGGCAAATGGATGTCAAGACCGCTTTCCTAAATGGATATCTTGTGGAAGATGTCTATATGGTTCAGCCTGAAGGTTTTGTTGATCCGAAATATCCTAAAAAGGTATGCAAGTTAAAGAAGTCAATCTACGGATTGAAACAAGCATCTAGAATGTGGAATCATCGTTTTAATGAGGAAGCCGAGAAATTTGGCTTTATTAAAAATGGAGATGAAGCTTGTGTATATAAGAAAGCTAGTGGGAGCACTATCATGTTCCTTGTACTATATGTGGATGATATATTGTTATTTGGAAATGATATTCCAACAATGCAAGGAGTTAAAACTTGGCTAAGTAAATGCTTCTCCATTAAGGATCTTGGAGAAGCACAATATGTTTTGGGGATTGGGATCTACAGGAATAGATCTAAGAAACTGATAGGTTTGAATCAAAGTGCATACATTGAAAAGATCTTGAAAAGGTTCAAGATGGACAACTCTAAGAAAGGTTTGGTACCTATTCAAAGAGGAACGCCTCTCAGTTCATCTCAGTGTCCTACCACGAAAGATGAACAAGCGAGAATGAAGAAGGTCCCTTATGCATCTGCTATTGGGTCAATCATGTATGCAATGATATGCACTAGACCGGATGTGTCATGCGCTCTTAGCCTGATAAGTAGATACCAGAATAACCCAGGAAACAGTCATTGGATTGCTGTTAAAAGTATATTGAAATACCTTAGGAGGACTAAGGATATGTTTCTTATATACGGGTCTGGTGAGGAGGAACTCGCTGTAAAAGGTTACGTGGACGCGAGTTTCCAAACTGATCGAGATGATTCTCGATCACAATCCGGTTATGTCTTCACGTTAAATGGAGGTGCAGTCTCTTGGAAGAGTTCAAAACAGGATGTTGTTGCATTATCCACTACAGAGTCGGAGTACATCGCCGCATCATTGGCAGCTCAGGAAGCTGCATGGATGAAGAAATTCATCGACGACTTAGGAGTAGTCCCTTCCATTCAGGACCCTCTTGAGATCTTTTGTGACAACGAGGGTGCGATTGCTCAAATCAAAGAACCTCGTGCTCACCAAAAGACTCGTCACATTGAGCGGAGATTCAACTACATAAGGGATGAAGTTCAAAAGGGAAAGATATGTATTCGCAAAGTTCACACAGATCTTAATATAGCAGATCCTCTCACGAAGCTCTTACATGGACCAAAACATGCAGGACATGTTTGTGCATTAGGGCTTCGATATTCTAGTGATTGGTCATGATCTGTTTAAGTATTGTAACGGAACGAAATTGTTCAAACTCATTTATATAATTATGGCATTAATTTATTTTGAGTTATGTTCCTATTTTGCATATTTTATCCATGAATAAGTAATTATTCTAAATTCCGTAGTCGATCACATTTGTGGGAGCGAATGTGAGGTTTAGACTATTATGAACTTGGATTGGTATGCATTCACGGGATGAATGTGGGGCAAGGTTGCAACCAAAGTTCATAGATATTTGTAGGATACAAATATTGGAAGACCCGCCCTCAAGATTTACTAAATGGAGCCTTTGTGGTTGATCACGGGTAATCTTGAGTAAAGGTGAATATCATTGTATCCTCTGACCTGAGATACGTATTGGGCTCGGATATTTACCAAGTATTGTGCCTTGATTCTTTCCTTCGCTATTCTGAAATATGGTAGTTCATAAGGAAGAGCTCAGGTACAATGCAAGGTATATATTTAGGACGTATGTAGTCAAGATGGAATTTATCCCTCTTATTCGTTGAGAGTCAGATGTCTAAGGCCTGATAAAGTTAAATCTAGAAGAGAGTGATCACTCTGTGTCTCTTGGATTTAACATGACATCTAGGATGAAAGGATGTAATGAAAAGATTCGCCTATTCATATTCGAGATGGAACTCGAAAGGGATGATGTTATTGAATGGCAAAAGTCACAACATATTGGGGGTGATGGACGGTCGTTAGGTGGTATCCGTCACTTGCATTAATTTCTTATGTTACTCGTGCAAGTGGGAGATTGATGGTATTTCGTATGCCCGAGAGACATATTAAATTAATGTGGCTAATGTGTTATGATCCAAGTCGGGTCATACCCAGTAACAAACTTACCAACACCTTATATGTATTTAATCTTAACGATTGGGTCGTTAAATAAATACGCGACACTTGGACTTTAGAAAATCGGTTTTCTAAAATATTATTACTTGAGATAAATTATTTGGATAATTTATATGATATGGAATTAATTATTTTTAAGGTTAAATAGTTGTGTTATGATACATTTTATAAAAGGTTTTATAAAATGGTAATTAAAATGGAACAAGTAACAAATACATGGTAATTAAAATGGAACTAGTTTTATAAAATTTAAAGGCTAATATTTTATATAAATCCCCATGGGGGACGGTTTTTGTGAGAACCAAGAGGTCCACCCATGCTTGTTTGTGAGTTTCAAAATGCACAACACCTTATGTATTTGTTCCTTGACCAAAAGAATGACACATGCATTATCAAATATCAAGTAATAAATAAAACAAGCTCTCTTTTCTTTCCTTGGGAATTCTGGCCGAATTCTTTTAGCATCAAGAAGGTGGTCTTGAGTTTATTTGAAGGTTCATTTTCAAGTGTGACAAAATCCTAACCAAAGTGCAAAGTGTTGGTGATAAGTTTGGGGTATAATCACTTGAGGTTTCATCCATTTGAAGCTCAATTTTCATCATCTTCTTCATCATCATGCTTGCTTGAAAACTACCCTCAACTAGCTTGAGGAGGTACATTTCTTATCTTCTCATCTTATTTGTAAGCATATCTTTCAAGACTTGGTATTAACTATATGGAATTCAACTAAAATGGTTATGCATATTAACTTGTTTTCTTAGTAATTATGCTTCCGCTTGTTATAACTTAATATGAATTGGTTTCATGATTTTATTAACATTAAGAAACTTGTTATTATGTTGAATTCCATCAATTTGGGCATATGTGGGCCCGGTGTCGTCAAACTTATTTTATGAATGGAACGTGTTAGTTTTTCATATATGAATAGGTTGTGAAAAGCGTTTTGTCTAAATACGTCGAGAAGTGGTCAAACATTTTCGCATTTCATGACTTTTTGGACAGGCCAGTTTGGCGCGCCGCGCGGCCATATGGCACGCCTCGCCATATGCTATTCCAGCAAAAAAAAAATTAATCGATATTTCTGCGTGATCGTTTGTATAACGGGTTGGGGTGTTACAGAAAGCTAAAAGAATAATTCATGCTCTTAATTCCTAAACTAGGATTAGGTTTGCGTCAAACGAACACCTAGAACAAACAAGTGAAATGAAAAGTTTTACTAACCTTTTAGATAAGTGCTAAGGCATTAGACACACCTATGGAAATCAATGCTAGATTGTCACTCAAAGGTGTAGGTGTACTCTAAAGGTAGGTACGTCTCTAGGATACTTTTTAGAAATCAAAACCTTACAAGGTCTAAATAGACATCCTAGCATGCTAAAGGAATAATCAAACATAACACATGAAAAGTTCAACATAATGTGATTAATAGTTATCATAATAAAAGAATCTCAAGAATGTAAGATATCATCTTATATATGATCTTAACATAAGAATGAATGTCAAGAATGCATATATTGTAACGACCCGACTTTTTTGACTTATATTTGTGCTTTATATTTACACGAAACTGCGTATTTGTGCGTACTGTGTTTAGATTATATTCTGGGATCTTAATTCATATTGATTACTTTCTATTATAATTTTAGAATGTGTTATTAAGTACTTAGTTACTTAACTTGATCCTCAAATGCTTTTATGACCATTAGTGTCACTTGACGTTTAGAACGAGCTATGTATTTTGGTACACGTTTAACTTTTGTCATAATTAGAATATTATGACTACGTAATACTAATTGTTATTTTCTAATGACAATTACTTAGCTTATTGGTTGCTTAATTATGCTTAGTAACTTACTAATGCACACTAGTTAGTCTTAGTGGACTTTCTAACTTATTGGACTTAAGTCCACCCAACTCTAGCTAATGGACTCTTAAGTTAGCCCAATTTTAATAAGTTTATGACCCATTAAGATGTAGGACAAAAACCCATTAAGATGAGCCAACATACTAGCATTTTTAATAACCATTACTACAAATGTTGCATGGGATCCCAACAATAAGCACCACCTTTAGACCATCACTAAGCAAAAAGCAAAAATTATCCCACCTTTTGTCCCCCCAAACCGTCGGCCAACCGTCACCCTCACCACTATATATATCAAGCTTATTTCACTCATTTCACACTTGATCTCATTCATATTTTACACACACTTGCTCTCTAATTTTCTCTCTAGTCTTTCTCACACTAAAAATTGTAAGTTTTAAATTTTCTTCTTCTTCTTCTTCTTCTTCTTCTTCTCATAATCAAGACATCATCATCATCATCATCTTTAGATCAAGCATTTTAGCTTTTTGATCTTGTTATATCTTGTAAATTCAAACTTTGATTTGAATCCTTCAAGAACATGAAAGATTCAAGCTTTCTAACTTTGAATCTTCATTACTTTGTTGGATCTAAGTTTTCTAGCTTATGATCTCTTTATTTTGTTAAAAAGATCAAAACTTGTGTTTATGATGTTCATGAAACTTGAAGATCTAGCCTTTTGCTTTAAGTATCTTCAAGAACATAAAAGATTCAAGCTTTCTAGCTTTGAATCTTCATTACTTTGATGGATCTAAGCTTTATAGCTTAAGATCACTTTATTTTTGCTAAAAGATCAAAACTTGTGTTTATGATCTTCATGAAACTTGAAGATCTAGCTTCTTGCTTTAAAGATCTTCAAGAACATAAAAGATTCAAGCTTTCTAGCTTTGAAATCTCATAATTATTTGTTAAAGGATCCAAGCTCTCTAGCTTAGGGTTCCATTACTTTGATTGATCAAATTTATGTCTTGCTTGTTTGATTGAATCAAAGTTTGTAGCTTTAATCTTGAATAGAACTTGTATTTGTGTTAAGACTAAGAACATGATGTAACCTTGGTTCATCATCCTTCTAAAACTCTTAAGTGAGTTGTATTACTTCTTATTCTTGACATTGTGTGTTGATAGTTGAAACTTGTTCAAATTGATGCTAAAACCCATCAAAGAGTTGTACACTTGAAGCTTACACGAATCAAGGATGAGAACCGTGATGAGCATCAAGCACCAAGAAACCCACTCGAGCACTTGTTTACTATTTTTCGGGGTCTGATCAGACAGCTGAGACTTCTGGAAAATCGATTTTTAGATAGTTCGGTTCGAGTAGATGACTTTTCGTTTAAGACTCGCCTAAATCCGATATACGGTTTAGGATTTATAGCCTTCCGGAAATCAGTACGCCTTTGTAACGACGTGCTGAAAAATTCTGACCTACTCGCGCTTAAACCATCGCCACGGTCAAACGACATCGAGTTAGGATCTAAAAATTGGATAGCGGTACAAGGACTCACATACGGAACTTTGGCCACTGACCATGCGTCTTTTCAGTTTGTATAGAGGTCATAACAGCTGTAGGAAGTCAGCCTTTTGTTTCGATCTCTATTCTTGTTGAAAACTTACTTTATCTTTTACGAATGATGATGATGATGATGATGATGATGATGATACTTAAGACTTAATTTATTCACTTTAAACCTTTTGGGATAATATACTGACTTAGTAACCTTTGACTTAGGTTGAGGACCTTTTGGACCGACTTACTACTTGCATACTTTTCATATCGACTTTTACCGCACTCATCACTGTGAGTTATAGCTCCCTTTCTACTTTACTATTTTTGGGACTGAGAATACATGCGCTTTTTATGTTTTTTACTTACTTGACACGAGTACTTAAACTTTATATATGTGTGGGTTATATAACAGCATAAACTTTCCCCTTAGCACAGTAACGTTTAACTATTGGTTTTTGAACCGGTAGACGCGAATCTTAGATATGGATCCATAGAGTTTGACATCCCCACTCGGGCTAGTCACGCTAGCGTTTAACGGGTATTTAATACTTTGAGAACATACACACTCGCCAAGTGTACTTTTAGGGGGTAATATATTATTCTTACGTTAAGTTAGTTACCGGGTGCCCATGGATAAGTATATACTTTTCATACTGTTTTGAAAACGAAATCTTGTAGTCTACATTATATCGTTAATTATAAAAACTATAGCTCACCAACATTCGTGTTGACTTTTTAGCATGTTTTATTCTCAGGTAACTAAGACGCTTATTGCTTCCGCTGTAATAGACTGCTGTGTTAGACTTCCGCTGCATTGTATAGAGATGTCTCAATCATGGAACTTTTATCTTACATTCACAACTTATGTTATTTTTTAATAATGGCTTTGTAATGACCTTGGAGTCACGTACTTATGTTTATGCTTTCTATTCGTAGAAGCACGTTATCTTTTGTAAAACTTTTGACGTTGTCTTTTCATGAATGCAAAACTGGTTTTTAAACAACATATAGTGTTTGACCTTGTAATGATCCTATTGTTGATGATCCGTACATGATGATTTTGTACGGGGCGTCACATTTGGTATTAGAGCCAGGTTGTAGGGAATTAGGTTGCATTAGTGCATCTTGACCGAGTCGAGTAGGATTCACTAATAGGACTAATCTACAACTTGCTCATTTACTTGTTTCTGCGGAACTGTTGCATGCTACTGCTTACTTTTACTGCTGTATGAACTTGCTGCATGCTACTGCTTACCTTTACTGCTATGTGAATTTGCTGTATGCTATTGCTTATTCTCGTTACTGCATGCTACTATCTGCTTTTGATTGCATGTTACTTCTGTTTGATACTGTTAATATTGCCATGCTATGTACCACTGTAGACGATCTAGGCTGCTGTAGTTACTATGCCTGGTTACGTGCTTGCTATATGTCTTACTGACATGGAATAAGTAATTGATTGCTATATTACTATAGCATTATTACTTATTGGATACCGGATTTTGACTTGAGTCAAAATTTTGATTGGAAGATCGATTACAAACGGAAGAGGTCCAAGAGAAATGCCCACCGCATCACAAATTGAGGAGATGATTGCTGCTCGAGTAGCTGCAGCTATGGCGAATGCCAACCCTGCACAAGCTCCAATGGCGAACCGGATTGCTCAGAACTAGTGCACTTATAAGGAATTTCAGAGTTGCAAGCCCCACAATTTTCAGTGGAACCGAAGGGCCAGTTGGGCTGACAAGATGGTTTGAAAAGTTAGAATCTGTGTTCCGTGTAAGTAACTGCTCCGAAGTGAATAAGACCAAGTTCGCATCCTGCACGTTGTCAGATAACGCTTTGACGTGGTGGAACAATTTTGCCCAGGCTCGGGGAATTGATGAAGCGTATGCAACACCCTGGGAGGAGTTTCAGAGGACTATGATCGAGAAGTACTGCCCCAGAACTGAAATTCAGAAAATGGAAGCGGAGTTTTGGGAACTGAAAGTCGTAGGAAATGACCTTGATGGCTATAACCGAAGGTACTTGGAGTTAGCCTTGATATGCCCCACAATGGTTACTCCTGAGTTCAAATGAATGGAACGGTATCTGTGGGGACTCCCCAAGGACATCCAGGGAAATGTCACCTCTTCGAACCCAGCGAATGTCCCGGAAGCTATGCGCATGGCGCACACCCTGATGAATCAAATTATCCGCCAAGAGCCAGAGAAGGTGAAATCAGAATCGGGAGCTAGTAATAGGAAACGTAAGTGGGACGGAAGTAAGGGAAAAGGTTTTGACCAGAACCCAGTTAAGAGGCATGAGAATCTTAAGGGAAACAACGACTGGAGGACCCCAAGCCCTAACCCTAACTACAAAGGTAGCCTTCCTCAGTGTAAGAGATGCTACAAGCATCATACTGGATACTGCAACGTAGTGAGTGAGAAGTGTAAAAGGACTGGACACATCGACAGAGATTGTAAGATCACCACCCCAGCTGTGAGGAGAAACCCGAATAGACCAAGGAAATGCTTTAAGTGCGGTCATCAGGACCACTTCAAGAATGAATGTCCTAACAAGAAGAAGGATGGCGGGCCAGCACGTGGAAGAGTCTTCAATATGAATGCTAGAGATGCCCGCGAAGATCCTGACTTGGTCACAGGTACATTCACTATCAATAAACTATTAGTTTCTGTCTTGTTTGATACTGGTGCCGATAGGAGTTATGTATGTAGACACTTTTGCTCTAAGATAGATTGGTCACTAGTTCTTTTGGAGGAGAGTCATCTTGTTGAGGTAACCAATAGAAAACTTGAGAAAGTTGACTAAATTGGCCAAGGAGGTATTATAAACTTAGATGGTGTGGATTTCGAGATTTATTTGATACCCATTAAGTTGGGGAGCTTTGATGTGATAGTCAGTATGGACTGGCTGTCAAAGGTGAAAGCAGAAGTTATCTGTGGTGAGAAGATTCTTCGTATCCCTCGCGAAGATGGTGAGCCACTAATTGTTTACGGGGAAAGATGTAGCCCGAAGCTGAACCTTATTAGTTGCATGAAGGCACAAAAGGTCATGAGAAAAGGGCGTTTTGCTTTTTTGGCGCACGTGAAGAATTTGGAAACTGAGGAGAAGAGTGTGGATGATGTAAGAATTGTGCACAAATTTCCCGACGTCTTTCCAGAAGAGTTGCCAGGATTACCCCCGCCGCGATCAGTGGAGTTCTAGATTGACCTAGTGCCGGGAGATGCACCTGTAGTGTAAGGACCCGTCCTAATCCATCCGGACGAAGTCCATATCGATTATAAACGATTCACAACAGATGATTACATCGCGAGGTACTTGACCTCTATATGATACATTTTTACAAACATTGCATTCGTTTTTGAAAAGACAACCTTTCATTACATCGAAAGTTGACGACGTGCATACCATTTTATAATATATCTAACTATAATTGACTTAATAATAATCTTGATGAACTCAACGACTCGAATGCAACGTCTTTTGAAATATGTCATGAATGACTCCAAGTAATATCTCTAAGATGAGCAAATGCACAGCGGAAGACTCCTTTCATACCTGAGAATAAACATGCTTTCAAGTGTCAACCAAAAGGTTGGTGAGTTCATTGGTTTATCATAAATAATCGTTTCATAATTTTAATAGACCACAAGATTTCATATTTCCATTTTTCTTAAACATACGTCCCATGCATAGAGACAAAAATATCATTCTTATAGATTGAACACCTGGTAACCGACATTCACAATATGCATATAAGAATATCCCCATCATTCCGGGATCCTCCTTCGGACATGATATAAATTTCGAAGTACTAAAGCATCCGGTACTTTGGATGGGGCTTGTTGGGCCCGATAGATCTATCTTTAGAGTTCGCGTCAATTAAGGTGTCTGTTCCCTAATTCTTAGATTACCAGACTTAATAAAAAGGGCATATTCGATTAGATAATCCAACCATAGAATGTAGTTTCATTTACTTGTGTCTATTTCGTAAAACAGTTATATAAGCAGCGCATGTATTCTCTGTCCCAAAAATATATATTGCAAAAGCATTTAAAAAAAGAGCAAATGAAACTCACGCATATAAATATTGTAACATAGTTAATAAAGCATTTGCATGTATTCTCAGCCCAAAAACGTAATGAGTAAAAAGGGTAAATGAAACTCACAATACTGTATTTTGTAGTAAAAATACATATGACGTCATTGAACAACGCAGGGTTGGCCTCGGATTCACGAACCTATACCATTGTATATTTATTAATACACATATTTGTAATCGAATAAGTTTATATATTATTATTATTGTTGTATTTGTTATATTTAATAATTTGTAAGTTTTATTAATTATTTAAATATCTTCATTTTATATATATATATCTATATAATTATTAATATAGTTAAGTTATGTAATTTTAAATATAATTTTATATCTATACTCTTTATTTTAATACTTATAATCTTAACAACGTCATTTGAAATTATCATTTTTCATAAATAATATTAGCTTAATAATAATGATATTGATAATACTTGATAATAATATTAGTAGTTTTATTGATAACAAAATATTAATTTTTGTAAAAATAATAATAAATAAATAACAATAATAATAGCTTTTAATAATAACAATCCTATTAAGGATAATCATACTAATACTATACTAATAATGATAATATCAGTAGTATTTTGTTGGTAATAATAATAATACTAAAAATTATGTAATGATACATATGGTAATATTAGTAATAATACTTACAATAAATTTTCAAAGATATGTTATACGTACATGCATAATTCATGAACTTAGATAAATTTTCATACTTAACCTTAATATTATCTATTGTCAATACAGATGAATTTATCCCTAGTAATATCATACATATCGTCCTCATAGTTCTATTCTCATCAAAATTTCTAATATTACAATTATTAGCATCTACATATATTCACTTTAATTTTTATTTGTTAACTTTTATAATATTAATAATAGTGAATAATATTAGTGGTAGTAGTTATAATAATAATTTAATGATAGTAACGATAATAATATTTCATTCTTGTACCTACACCTAATTATAAGTTTAATCATAAATATAACAACAACAATAATAATTAATAATAATAATAATAATAATAATAATAATAATAATAATAATAATAATAATAATAATAATAATAATAATAATAATAATAATAATAATAATAATAATATAATAAGTAAATTGACTACCTTAGTGAAATAGCTCACTAAAAAGAAAAGAAATTGCCATCCCCCGGGCTCGAACCCGCGATCACTCGAACACACACAAACAGCCTTACCACTCATCCGATTCTATTTTCCTGAATATATATCAAACCCAACAGTACTTAACCAGATTATATTTCTATTCCCCTTGTTCTTCTTCTTTGTTAATCTAGTCGACCAGGAAAGGGTTCCAATACCCACAATATCGAATTTTTATGGTTTTAATTAATACATGTAAATATTAATAACATCATATAGTGTAATTTGAATCATAAAAATAAAAATAAAAACGAAAAAAAAAACAGCAGCTCGCTGCTGTCGCTGCTTTTTTTTATAAAAAAAAAATATGATTTTCATTTTTTTTGAAAGTTTTAGACAAAGGGTTCTACACGAAAATGGTTTAAAATCGAACCTATAAGCTTACTGTAACCTCAATTGAATCCATAACATTGAATTGAACTCGAATTTAACCAAGATCAAATCTGTTGACTTTTAGTTTTTAAACTTTGACTCACAAATTCGTAATTGCTATTAAGAATTGAGAACTGAGACTTTGCGGATAGATTAAACACAAGATTTCTAACCAAACTGCAATTATAGATTTTTGAAAATGACTCGTTTTTAAATTAAGAGCAAAAAAACTTAATGCGAGCAGAAAAAAAATTAAAAAAAAATGCTTCATTGCCTGAATCAAATCCAAGGAGCTGTATGTAATTGATTATGATGATGAATGATTGATGTCGAAGAAAGAAGAAAAAAAAATAATCGAGCCTAGTATGGACAGAGAAGATCACGAGTGAAATAGATGAAGAAGAAAAAAAAATAGAATGAGGTTAAAAGAGGACATGTCCAGTGTTTGTATCTGTCTCTTTTTTTTTAAATTTTATTAAATATTAAATATCTTAATAATAATTATTCTTGTTAACATTACTAATAATAATTATCATAATAATACTAGTGATTAATAATACATATGATAATATGGTTAATAATAATAATATTATTGATAAAGATAATAATATGATAATATTAACAATAATGATAACTTAATTTGATCATGATAATCTTATTAATGATACTAAAGTAATATTAGTTATAATGATATTAATGATAACATAATAACTTATACTTTTCTATAATAATATTAACAATAAGATTATTAATATTAACATTTATAATGAAGGTAAGGTTATTAGTATAACTTTTATATTTTAACTTGTAATTAGATTTAATATGTAAAATTTATATCTTATTAACTATCTAATAATTAATAAGTACGTTATATATCCTATGACAACATTTAGATATAGAATATTTATATAATTTATAGAATATAATACCAGTTATTAATAGGAAATTATATACATAAACATATAGCCTCGTAATAATAACATATACATGTTTATATATATATTCATTAAATTAAAGTGTATTTTTATTTATGCACAATACTATATATATTATACTTTTATTTATATAAATATATATACATTTTAATTTACAAACAATAGTTCGTGAATCGTCGAAAATAGTCAAAGGCCAAATGAATACATAAACACAGTTCACAGTTTTTGAGACTTCAACTTTACAAACTTTGCTTATCGTGTAGGAAACATATAAAGATTAAGTTTAAATTTAGTCAGAAATTCCCGGGTCATCACAGTACCTACCCGTTAAAGAAATTTCGTCCCGAAATTTGAGTGAGGTGGTCATGGTTAACAATAAAAATGTTTTCATGACGAATATGAGTTGATAAATTGAGTTTTATCATCCTGGAGTAATATGGATAAAAATAATTCGATTATTCAAAGAATACGAATGAAGCTATCGCAAAAGAGTGAAATGAGGAAAATAAGATTCGCCTTAGCTTTTGACAGAGTCAGGGTTGGATTTAGAAAATAAGGTGCGTCTTACCTTTTGACGTTGTCTTGTTTGAATTCCGGAATTCAAGGGATTTAAAAGGAAATCTTCGGAATCTAAAAGATTTGATTCTTCGGGATTTATGGAAAATAAGATCTCTATAATTAAATGCTATGATCATCTGTCTCGATTGCTTCGTCTGGTATCTCCACTATAAATGAACTTCTTCCGTTCTATTACTTCCCACCACTTCCAATTTCTATATTTTAATTCATACTTTCAAATCATCAGTAAATATGCTTCATCCAGTTTTAATCCTTGTCCTTATCCTTATTATCGCAACAGTTATTCTCCTTTTCTAACTACCACCGGAGGAATTTGTTTTCTTCTACTTCGCCCTTGGGGTTATAATGTTTTTAATTCTCCCGTGTCTTTATGTTGCGATAAACATTGATATGCACGGTTTGTAATTCCTGTGTTTATGATCGGCTTTCTATTTTCCTTTATTTTCCGGAGCTCCATGCTCTTGTTTTCTCTTCCCGACTCCAAGTCAAGCGAATAATGGTCCAGAATTCATAGATATAGAGTTTCAAATGATTATAATATTCTAAGCAGGGTGGAACGTGATAGCACGATTTGATTTTCAAATTTATCAACATTACAGAAGATAGAACCATCAAGAATACATTTTCTTGATATGTTCAGAAGTTAAGTAGAATAAAAGAGTTATGTAACATGGCACATGATGACGTTAAGATCTGTGAATCATCACGTTCCATTAGAAACTCAGCATGACTTAATATAATATAATCACGTTGATCAAGTGTCATTATATTATACTAACTCAAGCATCAATTTCCAACATTACTTCATTAACATTCATGTTTTAAGCTCGAAAGTTTACTGAATATAGAAACTAACAGTTTCTATATAATGTAACACTGATAGCACGAAGAGATTAATGATTTCAGATAAGAATAATTATGAAAATATCTTCAAAAATATCGAAGATATTTATGATGATATTTTGGAATTTCAAAGTTCGATGGTTGATGAAGAAAGATTTTTCGCAAGATTTTTAACATGAGTACGGAGCAAGATATTCGTTGAAGGTTTCATCGGATCTAGAATTACCTGGATTCTTTGAATATATGGTATGGTCCTTGTATTTGTCCTTGGTCTCCTTCGTAGTTAGCTCAATCCTTTTTCCAGTTCTAATTTTTCTGAGCTTTTCCAACATACTATTCTTTATCATCAAACTTCCGATGACTAAGGTCGTTTACGGTTGTTTACAGTTTCTGCTGCTTCATTCAGCTTTTTCAACATTCAGAGTATCGATTCGTAAACTGGGTGCCTTTTCAAAATTTCAGAATTGAAGGTCGTAATTCTAGGAGATAATTGTTATATGTATACATATAACTATTGATGTATAAATGCTACGAGATTCGAAATACTGATTGCTGATTCCCGGTAATTAGTATGGCAATTATTGTTACAGGGTATAGATGAATACAAGATGGGGTTTCAATGAATACAATGATTTTTCGGAAAGTCCAAATTCATTGAAGTTGCTGGTAATTTTACTGCTAATGTGGTGAAATATAAACGGTTCTCCGGTAACGATGACGACGGGCAAACTTATATATCGAGGTTATAATAAGGCTAATTCGAATGAGAATTGTAGTTGATTTGTTGGAGCTGTGACAAAATTGGCTAATTTGGAGAGGTGTTGTAAAGTTATTTTTGATAATAACACGCCAAAGAAGTTAGCACAGATACGTGTTAAACGTTTACACAAGTTTCGAATGTTTTCAAGTGCATAATTATATACATCAATCTTTTCTTCCGTAGATGAAGTGCGGTTGATTCATCCTCTCGATTGAGGTGTTTTCAAGAATCATGAAAGGTTTGAACGTAAGTTAGAATTGTCAAGATACAAATGGCGTTTAAGATGAAATCAAGTGGCAAACTTGAAGAATTATTTAGTTTCATATATTATAATCAATATTTTAATTCATTTTAATTGTCTAATGTTATTAGTCCACAGTCGATAGTCCACAGTTGACAGTCCAATAATTCATATATATAGTTTAATATATAATATTCGAATTAATTAATACGTGTCGTGACCCGTATACGTCTCAGACTCGATCACAACTCAAAGTATATATATTATTGTAGAATCAACCTCAACCCTGTATAGAGAACTCGATCATTACTGCATATAGAGTGTCTATGGTGATTCCAAATAATATATATAGATGCGTCGATATGATATGTCAAAACCTTGTATACGTGTCCCGATATTTAAAGTGCGTAAAATAAATAACAGAAAATTAAATAACGATAAATAAAGTGCGTAAAGTAAATAACAGAAATTAAATGACGATAAATAAAATTGCGAGAATATAAATTGCGATTAAATAAATTGCGATAATTAAATTGCGATAAATAAAATGTAATACGGAATTAACAGTTAGCTAGGAACAGTTAGCTAGGATTTTGTTAGCGTGGTTTCTTAATAAAATTTAATATTGTTAATTAGTCTGTTTCTAATCAATTTTTACTGTGTCCATTATTTCTTCATTATGCCACTTGTTGGATTCTGATAGGTCAAAATCCAAATATGAAATTGAATTTGAATGAAAATAGTTATTCTTTGGTGAACGGATACGTTTCTCGATGGTTGTAAATAGGATAGTGAATAACTGCTGAATCAGATTCGAAGAATGTACAGTGTAACTTATTAATGTGAAATTTAAATATTCCTCGGGTATTACCTACCCGTTAAAATATTTTCACCATTAACAGTTTGTACAAAATAATTTTTAATTACAATCTTTTTGAAAACATATATACATATATATTTTCTTCAGATGTAATCATGGATTTAATGAGTCAATATGATATTAAACTCATTTGATTTATCATTAGAACAAGAATATATAATCTCTAACATATTAGAGATTACATAATCACCATGTCGAACGAAGATCAACGATATAGAACGATTCGTAGAACAATAATTATATTCGAGGTACAGAATGAGATGTCGAGGTATGGATTATTGATGGTACTGGTGTTGTTACTGATGGTTCTGTTGATGCCGGTGATGTTGCTGAAGCTGGTAAGTTTTGCACCATGTTCTCCAAATTGATTACTCGAGCGCGAAGCTCGTTGACTTCTTTGATTACTCCAGGATGATTGTCATTCGGAACGACCTGATGAATAAGGTTTAGAATTTGAGTTATGATATAGTCGTGGCGAGATATTTGGGAAATGAGGGTGAAATGGTGTTACGAACAGGTTCGCCGGTAAGTGCTTAAGGTTCTTTTCTAAAAGATGAATTCGGTTAGTGGAAGGGGTCGCCTTCTGCCGTCTCCATTGATTAAGTCGACTATGAATCCATCAGATGAATTAGGGATGGATGATTGGTTGATTCATTCTAGTGACGTTTCTTCCGGAGCTTAGATGACTATCCATTCGGAATAACTGTCGGGATAACTATCAGAATAGATGTCGGAATCCGAGGGACTCGAACTAGTTGAAGGATTCATCTCGTACGATCAGATGAAGGATTTTCGATAAGAAATAGATTATAGGATGTAGATTAGTATCCTGCAATACATAATTTACATATGCATATATAATACTAAAATCTCATAAGTTACGGAGGAATCTACGGAAGCTGTCAGGCAAAGATAACAATAACAGATACACTAAGATATGAATTAGCAGATACGCTAAACTATGAATTTTTGTCTATACACTATTCATGCAGTCAATGCAATCAGATGTGTCTAGACTAAGAATAATAAATAGGTAATTTACTAAGGATAATAAGCAAATGATTTCCGACAAAAATGATAAGCAAAACTTTTGACATGCAGACACGGTCGAAGTCCAGACTCACTAATGCATTCTAACGACTTATCAGTTAGTCACACTAATGCAGACCCGGTTCACTAAGACCACCGCTCTGATACCAACTGTAAGGACCCGTCCTAATCCATCGGGACGAAGTCCATATCGATTATAAATGATTCACAACAGATGATTACATCGCGAGGTACTTGACCTCTATATGATACATTTTTACAAACATTGCATTCGTTTTTGAAAAGACAACCTTTCATTACATCGAAAGTTGACGACGTGCATACCATTTTATAATATATCTAACTATAATTGACTTAATAATAATCTTGATGAACTCAACGACTCGAATGCAACGTCTTTTGAAATATGTCATGAATGACTCCAAGTAATATCTCTAAGATGAGCAAATGCACAGCGGAAGACTCCTTTCATACCTGAGAATAAACATGCTTTCAAGTGTCAACCAAAAGGTTGGTGAGTTCATTGGTTTATCATAAATAATCATTTCATAATTTTAATAGACCACAAGATTTCATATTTCCATTTTTCTTAAACATACGTCCCATGCATAGAGACAAAAATATCATTCTTATAGATTGAACACCTGGTAACCGACATTCACAATATGCATATAAGAATATCCCCATCATTCCGGGATCCTCCTTCGGACATGATATAAATTTCGAAGTACTAAAGCATCCGGTACTTTGGATGGGGCTTGTTGGGCCCGATAGATCTATCTTTAGAGTTCGCGTCAATTAGGGTGTCTGTTCCCTAATTCTTAGATTACCAGACTTAATAAAAAGGGCATATTCGATTAGATAATCCAACCATAGAATGTAGTTTCATTTACTTGTGTCTATTTCGTAAAACAGTTATAAAAGCAGCGCATGTATTCTCTGTCCCAAAAATATATATTGCAAAAGCATTTAAAAAAAAGAGCAAATGAAACTCACACATATAAATATTGTAACATAGTTAATAAAGCATTTGCATGTATTCTCAGCCCAAAAACGTAATGAGTAAAAAGGGTAAATGAAACTCACAATACTGTATTTTGTAGTAAAAATACATATGACGTCATTGAACAACGCAGGGTTGGCCTCGGATTCACGAACCTATACCATTGTATATTTATTAATACACATATTTGTAATCGAATAAGTTTATATATTATTATTATTGTTGTATTTGTTATATTTAATAATTTGTAAGTTTTATTAATTATTTAAATATCTTCATTTTATATATATATATATATATATCTATATAATTATTAATATAGTTAAGTTATGTAATTTTAAATATAATTTTATATCTATACTCTTTATTTTAATACTTATAATCTTAACAACGTCATTTGAAATTATCATTTTTCATAAATAATATTAGCTTAATAATAATGATATAGATAATACTTGATAATAATATTAGTAGTTTTATTGATAACAAAATAATAATTTTTGTAAAAATAATAATAAATAAATAACAATAATAATAGCTTTTAATAATAACAATCCTATTAAGGATAATCATACTAATACTATACTAATAATGATAATATCAGTAGTATTTTGTTGGTAATAATAATAATACTAAAAATTATGTAATGATACATATGGTAATATTAGTAATAATACTTACAATAAATTTTCAAAGATATGTTATACGTACATGCATAATTCATGAACTTAGATAAATTTTCATACTTAACCTTAATATTATCTATTGTCAATACAGATGAATTTATCCCTAGTAATATCATACATATCGTCCTCATAGTTCTATTCTCATCAAAATTTCTAATATTACAATTATTAGCATCTACATATATTCACTTTAATTTTTATTTGTTAACTTTTATAATATTAATAATAGTGAATAATATTAGTGGTAGTAGTTATAATAATAATTTAATGATAGTAATGATAATAATATTTCATTCTTGTATCTACACCTAATTATAAGTTTAATCATAAATATAACAACAACAATAATAATTAATAATAATAATAATAATAATAATAATAATAATAATAATAATAATAATAATAATAATAATAATAATAATAATAATAATAATAATAATAATAATAATAATAATAATAATAATAATAATATAAGTAAATTGACTACCTTAGTGAAATAGCTCACTAAAAAGAAAAGAAATTGCCATCCCCCGGGCTCGAACCCGCGATCACTCGAACACACACAAACAGCCTTACCACTCATCCGATTCTATTTTCCTGAATATATATCAAACCCAACAGTACTTAACCAGATTATATTTCTATTCCCCTTGTTCTTCTTCTTTGTTAATCTAGTCGACCAGGAAAGGGTTCCAATACCCACAATATCGAATTTTTATGGTTTTAATTAATACATGTAAATAATAATAACATCATATAGTGTAATTTGAATCATAAAAATAAAAATAAAAACGAAAAAAAAAACAGCAGCTCGCTGCTGTCGCTGCTTTTTTTATAAAAAAAAAATATGATTTTCATTTTTTTTGAAAGTTTTAGACAAAGGGTTCTACACGAAAATGGTTTCAAATCGAACCTATAAGCTTACTGTAACCTCAATTGAATCCATAACATTGAATTGAACTCGAATTTAACCAAGATCAAATCTGTTGACTTTTAGTTTTTAAACTGTGACTCACAAATAAATAATTGCTATTAAGAATTGAGAACTGAGACTTTGCGGATAGATTAAACACAAGATTTCTAACCAAACTGCAATTATAGATTATTGAAAATGACTCGTTTTTAAATTAAGAGCAAAAAAACTTAATGCGAGCAGAAAAATAAAAAAATAAAAAAAAATGCTTCATTGCCTGAATCAAATCCAAGGAGCTGTATGTAATTGATTATGATGATGAATGATTGATGTCGAAGAAAGAAGAAAAAATAATAATCGAGCCTAGTATGGACAGAGAAGATCACGAGTGAAATAGATGAAGAAGAAAAAAAAATAGAATGAGGTTAAAAGAGGACATGTCCAGTGTTTGTATCTGTCTCTTTTTTTTTTAAATTTTATTAAATATTAAATATCTTAATAATAATTATTCTTATTAACATTACTAATAATAATTATCATAATAATACTAGTGATTAATAATACATATGATAATATGGTTAATAATAATAATATTATTGATAAAGATAATAATATGATAATATTAACAATAATGATAACTTAATTTGATCATGATAATCTTATTAATGATACTAAAGTAATATTAGTTATAATGATATTAATGATAACATAATAACTTATACTTTTCTATAATAATATTAACAGTAAGATTATTAATATTAACATTTATAATGAAGGTAAGGTTATTAGTATAACTTTTATATTTTAACTTGTAATTAGATTTAATATGTAAAATTTATATCTTATTAACTATCTAATAATTAATAAGTACGTTATATATCCTATGACAACATTTAGATATAGAATATTTATATAATTTATAGAATATAATACCAGTTATTAATAGGAAATTATATACATAAACATATAGCCTCATAATAATAACATATACATGTTTATATATATATATATATATATATATATATATATATATATATATATATATATATATATATATATATATATATATATATTCATTAAATTAAAGTGTATTTTTATTTATGCACAATACTATATATATTATACTTTTATTTATATAAATATATATACATTTTAATTTACAAACAATAGTTCGTGAATCGTCGAAAATATTCAAAGGCCAAATGAATACATAAACACAGTTCACAGTTTTTGAGACTTCAACTTTACAAACTTTGCTTATCGTGTAGGAAACATATAAAGATTAAGTTTAAATTTAGTCGGAAATTCCCGGGTCATCACATGTAGCTCGCGCACCTTATCGACTTGCACCTTCCGAACTGCAAGAGTTGCAGAGTCAACTACAGGAATTGCTAGACCGTGGATTTATTCGACCGAGTTTATCACCTTGGGGCGCACTTGTTTTGTTCGTGAAGAAGAAGGACAGATCTTTCCGCATGTGCATTGATTAACGTGAACTGAACAAGTTGACGATCAAGAATCGGTATCACCTTCCCAGGATTGACGATCTATTCGACCAGCTGCAAGGATTCAGCTTTTACTCCAAGATCGATTTGCGATTGGGTTATCTCCAGTTGAGGTTGAAGGAGAGCGATGTACTGAAGACTGCGTTCCGAACGCGTTATGGTCACTATGAGTTTCTGGTGATGCCATTCGGTTTAACTAATGCACCTGCCGTGTTTATGGATCTCATAAATCGCGTATGCAAGCCATACCTAGACAAATTCGTTATCGTCTTCATAGATGATATCCTAACCTATTCCAAAAGCGAAAAAGAAATGAGCAACATCTTCGACTCATGCTAGAACTTTTGAGGAAAGAGCAACTCTATGCCAAATTCTCCAAGTGTGAATTTTGGTTGAAGGAAGTTCAATTTCTTAGCCACGTTGTTAGTAGCCAAGGTATCAAAGTCGATCCCGTAAAGATCGAAGCCATCAGCAAGTGGGAAATCCCCACTACTCCTATTCATATCCGCCAATTTTTAGGCCTCGCCGGTTATTACTATAGATTCATCGAAGGTTTCTCTCTGATTACACGTCCCTTGACCGCATTAACTCACAAGGGAAAGAAGTTCGTTTGGGTAACCGAGCAAGAGTCGGCATTCCAAACCCTGAAGCAGAAGTTAACCACCGCACCTATCTTATCCCTTCCCGAAGGAAGTGATGACTTCGTTGTGTATTGCGATGCCTCCCGACAAGGTTTTGGGTGTGTATTGATGCAACGGGAGAAGGTTATTGCTTACGCCTCCCGACAACTGAAGATTCAAGAGCGAAACTACACGACTCATGATCTTGAACTTGGAGCTGTGGTCTTTGCACTCAAACTGTGGAGACACTATCAGTATGGAACCAAGAGCACTATCTTCACTGACCACAAAAGCCTCCAACACATATCCGATCAGAAGCAACTGAACATGAGACAGTGACGGTGGATCGAGACGTTGAACGATTATGATTGTGAACTTCGTTACCACCCTGGCAAGGTAAATGTTGTAGCCGATGCCTTGACTCGAAAGGAGAGAATGGTACCTCTTCGTGTCCGAGCCTTGAACATCACCATCCACACCAATCTCAATAGCCAAATCCGTGTAGCTCAAGAGGAGGCTCTCAAAGAGGAGAATATTCCTCGTGAACACTTAAACATCTTCGTCTCTCGATTCGAGGTTAAGGAAACTGGACTCCGATATTTTGCCGGAAGAATTTGGGTGCCTAGTTATGGGGACTTACAAAGCCTAATTCTATACGAAGCCCACAAGTCAAGGTATTCAATTCATCCAGGAGCTGGTAAGATGTACCACGACCTCAAGGAGCAATATTGGTGGCCAAACCTTAAAAAGGATGTTGCTACTTATGTCGAAAAGTGTTTAACTTGTTCCAAGATCAAAGTCGAACATCAAAGGCCATCTGAATTACTTCAGCAACCTAAAATCCCGCAATGGAAGTGGGAAGGAATAACGATGGACTTCATCACGAAGCTACCAAAGACGGTAGGAGGATATGATACCATCTGGGTTATTATCGACCATCTTACCAAATCTGCTCACTTCCTAGCCATGAAGAAAACTGATACAATGGAGAGACTCACACAGCTATATATAAAGGAAATTGTATCCCATCACGGTGTACCCTTATCGATTATTTTAGACCGAGATGCCCGTTTCGCTTCTATATTTTGGCGTTCTTTGCAAGAAGCTTTGGGAACACGTTTAGATATGAGTACCGCGTATCACCTGCAAACCGATAGACAAAGCAAATGCACGATTTAAACCTTGGAGGACATGTTACGAGCTTGTGTTATTGATTTCGGGAAAGATTGGGAGAAGCATTTGCCTCTAGCCGAATTTTCCTACAACAATAGTTACCATTCGAGCATTAAGGCTGCACCTTTCGAAGCTTTGTATGGCCGCAAGTGCCGTTCTCCTATCTGTTAGGCCGAAGTAGGTGAAAAGCAAATCACCGGACCCGAACTCGTCCATGAAACAACGAAGAAGATTGTTCAAATTCAAGCGAGGCTCAAGACTGCCCGTGATCGTCAAAAGAGCTATGCCGAACTTAAACTTAAAGATCGCGAATTCCAAGTAGGTGACCGCATAATGTTGAAAGTCGCACCATGGAAAGGTGTAATCCGTTTCGGAAAGCGTGGGAAGCTAAATTCGCGATATATTGGTCCTTTTAAAGTCTTGGAGCGTGTTGGACCCGTTGCTTACTGTTTGGATCTTCCGACTCATTTGAGCGCAGTTCATCCCACTTTCCACGTGTCAAATCTGAAGAAATGTCTTGATGAACCAGAACTTGTCATACCTCTTGAGGAGCTTACGATTGATGATAAACTCCACATCGTGGAAGAACCTGTTGAAATTATGGACCGTGAGGTCAAAACCTTGAAACGCAACAAGATTCCAATTGTCCGAGTCCGTTGGAATGCTAAACGAGGACCCGAGTTTACTTGGGAGCGAGAGGATCAGATGAAACAGAAGTATCCTCACCTCTTCACAACTCTACCGTCTTCCTCAGCTTAAAATTTTGGGACGAAATTTTCTTTAACAGGTGGGTAATGTAACGATCAGACTTTTTCGACTTATATTTGTGCTTTATAGTTTCACGAAACTGCGTATTTGTGCGTACTATGTTAGATTATATTCTGGGATCTTAATTCATGTTGATTACTTTCATTTATAATTTTAGAACGTGTTATTAAGTACTTAGTTACTTAACTTGATCCTCGAATACTTTTATGACCGTTAATGTCACTTGACGTTTAGAACGAGCTATGTATTTTGGTACACGTTTAACTTTTGTTATAATTGGAATATTATGACTACGTAATACTAATTGTTATTTTCTAATGACAATTACTTGGCTTATTGGTTGCTTAATTACGCTTAGTAACTTACTAATGCACACTAGTTAATCTTAGTGGACTTTCTACCTTATTGGACTTAAGCCCACCCTACTCTAGCTAATGGACTCTTAAGTTAGCCCAATTTTAATAAGTTTATGACCCATTAAGATGTAGGACAAAAATCCATTAAGATGAGCCAACATACTAGCATTTTTGTTAACCATTGCTACAAATGTTGCATGGGATCCCAGCAATAAGCACCACCTTTAGACCACCTCTAATCAAAAAGCAAAAGTTGTCCCCCCTTTTGTCCCCCCCAAATCGTCGGCCAACCCTCACCCTCGCCACTATATATATCAAGCTTATTTCACCCATTTCACACTTGATCTCATTCACATTTTACACACACTTGTTCTCTAATTTTCTCTCTAGTCTTTCTCACACTAAAAATTGTAAGTTTTAAATTTTCTTCTTCTTCTTCTTCTTCTCATAATCACGACATCATCATCATGTTTAGATCAAGCTTTTTAGCTTTTTAATCTTGTTATATCTTGTAGATTCAAACTTTGATTTGAATCCTTCAAGAACATGAAAGATTCAAGCTTTCTAGCTTTGAATCTTCATTACTTTATTGGATCTAAGTTTTCTAGCTTATGATCTCTTTATTTTGTTAAAAAGATCAAAAATTGTGCTTATGATCTTCATGAAACTTGAAGATCTAGCCTTTTGCTTTAAGGATCTTCAAGAACATAAAAGATTCAAGCTTTCTAGCTCTAAATCTTCATTACTTTGATGGATCTAAACTTTATAGCTTAAGATCACTTTGTTTTTGCAAAAAGATTAAAACTTGTGTTTATGATCTTTAGGAAACTTGAAGATCTAGCTTCTTGCTTTAAAGATCTTCAAGAACATAAAAGATTCAAGCTTTCTAGCTTTGAAATCTCATAATTATTTGTTAAAGGATCCAAGCTCTCTAGCTTAGGGTTCCATTACTTTGATTGATCAAATTTATGTCTTTCTTTTTTGATTGAATCAAAGTTTGTAGCTTTAATCTTGAATGGAATTTTTGTGTGTGTTAAGACTAAGAACATGATGTAACCTTGGTTCATCATCCTTCTAAAACTCTTAAGTGAGTTGTATTATTCCTTAATCTTGACATTGTGTGTTTATGGTTGAAACTTGGTCAAAGTGATACTAAAACATCAAAGAGTTGTACACTTGAAGCTTACACGCATCAAGGATGAGAACCGTGATGAGCATCAAGTACCAAGAAATCCACCGGAGCACTTGTTTACCGTTTTTGGGGTCTTATCAGACACCTGGGATTTCTGTAAAATTGATTTTCAGATAGTTCGGTTTGATTAGATGACTTTTCGTTTAAGACTCATCTAAATCTGATATACGGTTTAAGATTTATAGCCTTCTGAAAATCACTACGCCTTTGTAACGACGTGCTGAAAATTCTGACCTACTCGCGCTTAAACCATCGCCACGGTCAAACGACATCGAGTTAGGATCTAAAAATTGGAGAGCGGTACAAGGACTCACAGACGGAACCTTGGCCACTAACCACGCTTCTTTTCAGTTTGTATAGATATCGTAACAACTGTACGAATCAGCCTTTTATTTCGATCTCTATTCTTGTTGAATACTTACTTTATATTTTACGAATGATGATGATGATGATACTTAAGACTTAGTTTATTCACTTTAAACCTTTTAGGACAATATACTGACTTAGTAACATTTGACTTAGATTGAGGACCTTTCGGACCGACTTACTACTTGCATACTTCTCATATCGACTTTTACCGCATTTATCACTGTGAGTTATAGCTCCCTTTCTACTTTACTATTTTTGGGACTGAGAATACATGCGCTTTTTATGTTTAACTTACTTGACACGAGTACTTAAACTTTATATATGTGTGGGTTATATAACGGCATAAACTTTCCCCTTAGCACGGTAACGTTTAACTATTGGTTTTTGAACCGGTAGACGCGAATCTTAGATATGGATCCATAGGGTTTGACATCCCCACTCGGGCTAGTCGCGCTAGCATTTAATGGGTGTTTAATACTTCGAGTGTTGGGATTTAACAAGTTTCATAATACTTGTAATCATTCAAGAAATAAGATTTGCGGAAGCGTGTAGATTACCATTTTGAAACTTGTAAATCTTTAACCAATTAAAGTTAAATCCCAATAAGGATCAAGTTGTGAAACATACTTACAAACTAAGAGTGGGTTTAGAGTTTATACCTCCTCAAGCTAGTTGAGGGTTAGTTCAAAAGAAGATGATGAAGATGATGAAGAATGGAGCTTCAAAGTGATGAAACCTCAAGGAGAAATATCCCAAGATTTTGCACCAACACCTAGCCTTTGGTTAGGATTTAATAACACTTGAATTGAGCTTGCAATAACCAAATGAAGAACCCTTTCTTCCTCCCAAAAGGCCACAAAATTCAGCTGGGTTTTAGGAGAGTTTTGTGCAGAATTTTGATGTACAATTGCATGTATGTATTGCTACTAATCAAAGGACATGTATATGTGGAGTTATGTTATGGAAAGCAACAAGAATAAGCATGGGATAGACTTTCTTGGGGCTCCAAAATCTGCCCACCATCCATTATTTTATAACAAGAATGATTTTATAAAACTTGTAATAATTTTATAAAACTTGTATAAAATAAACATGTATTTGTTACTTGCAATAATTTTATAAACCATTTTATAAAATATAACATAACATAATTATTTAAACCTATAAATAATTAAATCCACATCATATATAAATTATCCAAATAATTTATCTCAAGTGATTATTATTTAGAAAACCTATTTTTCTAAAGTTCAAGTGTCGCGTATTTATTTAACAATCCAACCGTTAAAATAAATACATATAAAGTATTGGTAAGCTTGTTATTGGGTATGACCCGACTTGGATCATAACACATTAGCCACATTAATTTAATATGTCTCTCGGGCATACGAAATACCTTCAATCTCCCACTTGCACGAGAAACATAAGAAATTAATGCAAGTGATGGATACCACCTAACGACCGTCCATCACCCCCAATATGTTATGACTTTGTGCCATTCAATAACATCATTCCTTTCGAGTTCCCATCTCGAATATGAATAGGTGAATCTTTTCATTACATCCTTTTATCCTAGATGTCATGTTAAATCCAAGAGATACAGATTGATCACTCTCCTTTAGATTTAACTTTATCAGGCCTTAGACATCTGACTCTCAACGAATAAGAGGGACAAATTCCATCTTGACTACATATGTCCTAAATATATACCTTGCATTATACCTGAGCTCCTCCTTATGAACTACCATATTTCAGAATAGCGAAGGAAAGAATCAAGGCACAATACTTGGCAAATATCTGAACCCAATATGTATCTCAGGTCAGAGGATACAATGATATTCGCCTTTACTCAAGATTACATGTGATCAACCACAAAGGCTCCATTTAGTGAATCTTGAGAGCGGGTCTTCCAATATTTGTATCCAACAAATATCTATGAACCTTGGTAGCAACCTTGCCCCACATTCAGTCCGTGAATGTATACCAATCCAAGTTCATAATAGTCTAAACCTCACATTTGCTCCCACAAATGTGATCGACTACGGAATTTAGAATAATTACTTATTCATGGATAAAATATGCAAAATAGGAACATATCTCAAAATAAATTAATACCATAATTATATTAATGAGTTTGAACAATTTCGTTCCGTTACAATACTTAAAACAGATCATGACCAATCACTAGAATATCGAAGCCCTAATGCACAAACATGTCCAGTATGTTTTGCTCCATGTAAGAGCTTCATGAGAGGATCCGCTATATTAAGATCTGTGTGAACTTTGCGAATACATATCTTTCCCTTTTCAACTTCATCCCTTATCTAGTTGAATCTCCGCTCAATGCGACGGGTCTTTTGGTGAGCACGAGGTTCTTTGATTTGAGCAATCGCACCCTCGTTGTCACAAAAGATCTCAAGAGGGTCCTGAATGGAAGGGACTACTCCTAAGTCGTCGATGAATTTCTTCATCCATGCAGCTTCCTGAGCTGCCAATGATGCGGCGATGTACTCCGACTCTGTAGTGGATAAAGCAACAACATCCTATTTTGAACTCTTCCAAGAGACCGCACCTCCATTTAATGTGAAGACATAACCGGATTGTGATCGAGAATCATCTCGATCAGTTTGGAAACTCGCATCCACGTAACCTTTTACAGCAAGTTCCTCCTCACCAGACCCATATATCAGAAACATATACTTAGTCCTCCTAAGGTATTTCAATATACTTTTGACAGCAATTCAATGACTGTTTCCTGGGTTATTCTGGTATCTGCTTGTCAGGCTAAGAGCGCATGACACATCCGGTCTAGTGCATATCATTGCATACATGATTGACCCAATGGCAGACGCATATGGGACTTTCTTCATTCTCTCTTGTTCATCTTTCGTGGTGGGGCACTGAGATGAACTAAGGAGTGTTCCTCTTTGAATAGGTACCAAACCTTTCTTAGAGTTCTCCATCTTGAACCTTTTCAAGATCTTTTCAATGTATGCACTTTGATTCAAACCTATCAGTTTCTTGGATCTATCCCTGTAGATCCCAATCCCCAAAACGTATTGTGCTTCTCCAAGATCCTTAATGGAGAAGCATTTACTTAGCCAAGTTTTAACTCTTTGCATTGCCGGAATATCATTTCCAAATAACAATATATCATCCACATATAGTACAAGGAACATGATAGTGCTCCCACTAGCTTTCTTATATACACAAGCTTCATCACCATTTTTAATGAAGCCAAATTTCTCGGCTTCCTCATTAAAACGATGATTCCACATTCTATATGCTTGTTTCAATCCGTAGATTGACTTCTTTAACTTGCATACCTTTTTAGGATATTTCGGATCAACAAAACCTTCAGGCTGAACCATATAGACATCTTCCACAAGATATCCATTTAGGAAAGCGGTCTTGACATCCATTTGCCATATTTCATAATCATAATGAGCAGCAATGGCAAGTAATATCCTAATAGACTTTAGCATTGCCACAGGCGAAAAAGTTACATCATAGTCAACCCCTTGAGTTTGAGTGAAACCTTTTGCTACAAGTCTAGCTTTATATGTATCCAAGTTTCCATGTATGTCGGTTTTCATTTTGAAAAGCCATTTACAATCAACTAGCCTTGAGCCAGCAGGTTGTGTAACAAGTTCCCAAACTTGGTTGTCATACATGGATTGCATCTCAGCGTTCATGGCTTCTTGCCATTTATCTTTATCAATCCTTGATAAAGCATCTTGGTAGTTTATTGGTTCATCTAAATCAACCACATAGCAACCATCCATGAGAAACCCATATCTCTCAGGAGGATTACTAATCCTACCAGATCTGCGAACGTCTTGTGTATTTTGATCATCCATTTGATCACTCTCAACATTTTCATGTTGAGTGCTAGTGTCAACCAATTGTGTATCATCTACTTGATCTTGAACCTCTTCAAGATCTATCTTCCTTTCACTACCGCCTTCCGAGCAACAAATACATTCTGCTCGGATGGATCATAGAAATAATATCCCATATTATCCTTGGGATATCCTATGAAGATACACTTCATGGATCGAGCATTCAACTTATTAGGGACGTAACGCTTAGGATAAGTTTCACATCCCCATACCTTTAAGTATGATAGAGATGGAGGTTTTCCAAACCACATCTCATGAGGTGTTCGTTCCACTTTCTTGGTTGGGGCCATATTTAAAATACGAGCCGCGGAGCATAGACAATAACCCCAAAATGATAGAGGTAACGAGCTTCTAGCCATCATAGATCGAACCATATCCATTAGGGTTCGGTTCCTCCTTTCGGAAACTCCATTCAGTTGGGGTGTTCCAGGAGGAGTGAGTTGCGAGATAATCCCACAACTTCTAAGATGATCTTGGAAAGCATCACTTAGGTATTCACCTCCTCTATCGGTACGAAGTACCTTGATTGTCTTATTGAGTTGATTTTGTACTTCGCTTTGATACTCTTTGAATGCTTCAAAAGTTTCGTCCTTATGTCTTAACAAGTAGACATATCCGAAACGACTGAAGTCATCAATGAAAGTAACGAAGTATCTTTCACCATTCCTAGTTATGGGCTTAAAGGGTCCACATACATCCGAATGTATTAATCCCAATAAGTCCTTAGCCCTTTCATAGGTCCCTTTGAAAGGTGCTTTAGTCATTTTGCCTTGTAAACAAGATTCACATACATCAAACGAGTCTAGTTCATTTGATTTCAAAAGGCCATTCTTTTGAAGTGTATGCATTCGATTCTTGTTTATGTGACCAAGGCGACAATGCCATAAGTAGGAATCACTCAAATCCCTTTTGAGTTTCTTGGTGCTAGTATGGTATATTGAGCTACTAGATGATGTGTCATCATGAACCAATTCATAAATTCCATTTGAAGGCGAAGCCTTAAAATAGAATACATTATCTAAATAAACGTGGATAACATCATTAACAAAATTAAGATAAAACCCACATTGTTTTAAACGGGAAACTGAAATAATGTTTCGACATAAATCCAGTGCATACAAAACATTGTTCAAAATAAGTTCCAAACCACTTGGAAGCTTTAATACAAAGTCTCCTTGAGCCTTCACTTGCACTTTGGCTCCATTACCCATAAAGAGACTTGATGTTCCCGTTTGCTTTTTACTTCTTTTGAACCCCTGCAAAGAATTGCAAATGTGAGTTCCACATCCAGTGTCTAATACTCATGTATTAGAAGAAGTAATACTAAGCTCTATATATACCATATAAATATTACCTGAGGTTTGCCCCGCATCCCTCCTTTCCTTCAACTCCTTAAGGTAGACCGGGAAGTTTCGTTTCCAGTGACCCATTTCACCGCAACCGAAGCACGGGTCTTCCTTGGGGTTTGTTTGTCCGGCAACCTTTTGCTTCTTGTTCTTGTTTTTGGTTGGGGTAACCATCCTCCCCTTCCCTTGCCTTGATGGGCGGGTCCTTTCCTCTTAGCCGCCTTTGGCTTAGAGGTGTTATTACCTTTGGACCCACCATCATTGATCATTAGCACGGGTGAAGCCCTCTTACCCATGCTAGTTTCTGCCGTCCTAAGCATGCCATGAAGTTCGCCAATGGTCTTATCCATCCCATTCATATTGTAATTAATTACAAATTGGTCAAACCTCTTTGACACGGAGTTTAAGATAAGATCCGTGGCTAGCTCATTAGATATGTTGAGATTAAGACGGTTTGCGCGATCAATGAGGCTTTTCATCTTAAGGACATAAGATGAAACGGATTGGGAGTCGTCCATACGACATGCATGAAGCGCTCGAATGGTCTCGAAGCGCTCGACACGTGCTTGTTGAAGGAACATCTCCTTCAATTGCTTGATCATGTCGTATGCAGTATGATGCTCGAAATCCTTTTGGAGTTCGGGTATCATAGTCCCAAGCATTAGGCAAGCGACTTGCACCGAATCGGCGCAATACTTATCCCAATAAGCCATGCCTTCCGTATCATCCTCGTCGGGTTGATCGGGAATGGGGTCTTCCAACACATACGCCTTATCCTCAAGTTTGAGGACAATCCTAAGATTGCGGAACCAATCCATAAAGTTCGTATGGTTGAGTTTGTCTTTCTCGAGGAGAGACCTTAACGATAGGTTGTTCAAGTTAATAGGTGCGTTTTGCATGTTGTTGTTATTGGCGGCCATCTACAAAATTTAACAAAGTTCATTTAAGTATCGATTTTAAATTTAACAATCAATACCCTTTAAATCCAATTGATATATATTAAATTTTAGAATCCAACGGTAAACCAAATTTCAGTTAGGTGACCTTTATCCCGTCATTTGATTTAGCTAGGTAGTCATTATATGACAATTGCAATCCTTTTGCAACTTCTAAGTTATGGGATCATGCAATCCTTTTGCATGACATATTATCCCATCAACGCCTATTTGTTCATCATGCTTCGGTGACCCTAAGTTCATGATTTCCAAATCAAGTCATCCTACTTGTTTAGACATGTAAACTTAACATACAAGTGGTTAGGTGACCTTTATCCCACAAGTGTGCGAAATTTACCTTAATCATATTAGTTTGCTCATAACGGTTAGGTGACCTTTATCCCATTATAAGTTCCTTAATACGTTTAAGTGTCATACAATAGGATGGCGTTTAAACTTGTTAACCTAGTGTGTTAAAGGGATTTTAAGTTTTCATTATTTCTAGTTTGAGAAAACTTTTATGCCATACACCAACATGCATTTAGTGTATGGTTCTTATGAAAATCCATTTTCATGTATATAAACCATTTTATATATATGATCCTAATCATGTTCTTAATAACCGTTTATTAATGTTCTTTTAGCCATTTTTAATTTAACCAATTAAATTGTCGTTTTGCATGTCGTTAATTAATGTATAATTTAACCAATTAAATTTCCATTTTGCTTGTTGTTAACTTGTGTGATTAACTTGTAGCATACAAACATACAATCCACAATCATACAATAAACAACCATGCATGCAAAACAAATATGTTCACAATTAAGCCATTTTAGTAGACATTTGTTTAGCCGAAAACAAATGCCACCGGATAAGGGGTAATTACACAAAGTAGGAGATTTCAAATCTCCCACTTAACCTTGCATCCAAATGCTTCTTCATGTGTTCTTCAAGTCTTCATCATTCTTCATCATTTTACAAAATATATCCTAATACGTTTTGTCTAAAAAATGAAATTACAACCTAATCTATTTTACATACCAAATATAAAATAAATTACATAACCAAATGAATTATTACATGCCAAATGAATAAATATTATTACAAACCAATTGAATAAATATCAATCAACCATGCATGCAACCAAACACAAGGTCAAGGCTTAGATTGTGAACATCATCAACACAAGTGATAGGCAATACAGAATCACAAGTGATTGGAAACACAGAATCACAAGTGATCTGCAACACAGAATCACAAGTGATTGGCAATACAGAATCACAAGTGATCGGCAACACAGAATCACAAGTGATTGGTAGTACAGAATCACAAGTGATTGGCAGCACAGAATCACAAGTGATTGGTAGTACAGAATCACAAGTGATTGGCAGTACATAATCACAAGTGATTGGCAGTACAGAATGCAGAATCACAAGTGATTTTGGCCAAAATGAAAAACCACCCAAAACCAAAATTTTACATTCTACTTCATGCATGTTTATAGAATGCAAAATTATAGTGGGTTTAATAACCATCTCGAAGCATATTTCAACAACTTCGGCTCTAGATACCATTGTTGGGATTTAACAAGTTTCATAATACTTGTAATCATTCAAGAAATAAGATTTGCGGAAGCATGTAGATTACCATTTTGAAACTTGTAAATCTTTAACCAATTAAAGTTAAATCCCAATAAGGATCAAGTTGTGAAACATACTTACAAACTAAGAGTGGGTTTAGAGTTTATACCTCCTCAAGCTAGTTGAGGGTTAGTTCAAAAGAAGATGATGAAGATGATGAAGAATGGAGCTTCAAAGTGATGAAACCTCATGGAGAAATACCCCAAGCTTTTGCACCAACACCTAGCCTTTGGTTAGGATTTAATAAAACTTGAATTGAGCTTGCAATAACCAAATGAAGAGCCCTTTCTCCCTCCCAAAAGGCCACAAAATTCAGCTGGGTTTTAGGAGAGTTTTGTGCAGAATTTTGATGTACAATTGCATGTATGTATTGCTACTAATCAAAGGACATGTATATGTGGAATTGTGTTATGGAAAGCAACAAGAATAAGCATGGGATAGACTTTCTTGGGGCTCCAAAATCTGCCCACCATCCATTATTTTATAACAAGAATGATTTTATAAAACTTGTAATAATTTTATAAAACTTGTATAAAATAAACATGTATTTGTTACTTGCAATAATTTTATAAACCATTTTATAAAATATAACATAACATAATTATTTAAACCTATAAATAATTAAATCCACATCATATATAAATTATCCAAATAATTTATCTCAAGTGATTATTATTTAGAAAACCGATTTTTCTAAAGTTCAAGTGTCGCGTATTTATTTAACAATCCAACCGTTAAAATAAATACATATAAAGTGTTGGTAAGCTTGTTAATGGGTATGACCCGACTTGGATCATAACACATTAGCCACATTAATTTAATATGTCTCTCGGGCATACGAAATACCTTCATCGAGAACATACGCACTCGCCAAGTGTACTTTTAGGGGGTAATATATTATTCTTACGTTAAGTTAGTTACCAGGTGCCCATGGATAAGCATATACTTTTCATACTATTTTGAAAACGAAATCTCGTAGTCTACATTATATCGTTAATTAAAAAAACTATAGCTCACCAACATTCTTGTTGACTTTTTAGCATGTTTTATTCTCAGGTAACTAAGACGCTTATTGCTTCCGCTGTAATAAACTGCTGTGTTAGACTTCCGCTGCATTGTTTAGAGATGTCTCAATCATGGAACTTTTATCTTGCATTCACAACCTATGTTATTTTTGAATAATGGCTTTGTAATGACCTTGGATTCACGTACTTATGTTTATGCTTTCTGTTCGTAGAAGCACGGTATCTTTTGTAAAACTTTTGACATTATCTTTTCATGAATGCAAAACTGGTTTTTAAACAGCATATTGATATCGGCTAAAATGTCATGTTTTCACCCCGGTATTAAGGCCCAAAAACAAGAAAGATTTTAACTTTGTCGGAAAAATACCCACTTTGTCGGTTAGAATTGAAGAACAAGTAATTACGAAGATGGTGCAAAAAGAATCAAGAGAATCAGAGCTAAAACGAAGATTCTAGAGCGAAAATGGTGAAAGACAAGAAATCAAGTTACGATCCAGGGAATCAGCAAGCCAAACGGCTTTCCAAAAGGGCTACCAAATGGCCTGCCAGTGTGGCAAACGGCCTGCCAAACACCCAGATCAAATGGCCTCGTTAAACGGCTTGCCTCAGCAAACGGGCCCTGCAAATGGCCTGCCAAACTGCCTGCCAAACGGCATGCTAGCCGTTTGCAGGAAAATTTTGTGCTTATTTAAAGGGTCTTTATCATTCATTCCAACACACACTTCAATTCACTTCTTTCCCTCTCTTGTACAATATTAGTCATACTCTCAAGGCCTTCGACTCCGTGCGGAAAACCTAGTACCCGGAGAAGAACGCTGAAGATTGTATTAGGAGCGGTCTGGAGTCTTGAAGTTGTCACTTTTGTATTCGGAACTCGTTTAATCTACTGGTACTTCTATCCCTTATCTTTATAATGTCTTCTATCAATATGTTATGTGATATTGTTGCCATGATTAGCGAGTAGTTATCTTTAGTATATGCTATGATGTAAGCAGTTATAATGCCGAAATAATGTTATGGTTTGTGTATGCTGTTGAAATGCTTTTCGATTATACTTTAAACTCAATCGCTTTTCCAACTAATAGAACGTAGTTATTAGCTCTGTTATTGGGAAGTCGCGAACCCCGATACAGAGTACACTATATGTGTCACCCCTTGGTAAGAGAAGTCTATTGGATACAACGTAAGATCGACTGAGGCACACTGGTTGTAGTAAGTCTATCGAGCTTTGGATTCCGACTGAGGACTCTTTCGTAGTGAAACATCTCACTAGACCCTTAGTACATTGTCGGTCCCAGACCATGCTAGTGTAGTCACCAAGCATATAAAATTCGTACGTGCACGCTGAAGCACAGCGATTGTTGTAAGTTGTACCTCTATAAGTAAGGCCATGGAACCCGGTTAGTGTTGATTAGTACACTGCACCATAACGCGGTCTCAAGCATTGCACCCCGCTTGAGAGATTCTTAGTTAATTAAGGAACTGTTTGTTTAGACACATAAAGGATTGGACCGTTAGGATAACTGAACGTGTTCATGGAAGTCAGCTTGACTTGGCCATGGTGTTCTTTATGGTTGAACTCTTTTTAAAGGGCCTAACTATCTTTTAAAACCAATCATTAACGAAAGAATTGAAACACATCACGTCTCTCGGATATGGTAAATCATGTATTCTATTATGCTTAAGAAAGTTTAGACCATTGTGGAATGTTAATACATCACCCAACTGAGTCGTTCAATTGGATGAGCCGTCTGAACGTGTATGCCTATAGTCAGACTGCACGGGTGTTGGGGGTAAGGGACGTTGTTGTCTATTAAGAATCTTCAAGCCTAACGCAGTACCTAGTGACATGTCTTATGACAGGGGCGTTTAGGACCAGTGTAATGAATATAAGGCCTCTGCCTATTCATGAGCCAGCATTCCATAATCTCGGCAAAATAACTGATGAAGTCATAGTATGCACTTGCTTTAACCTTATCTGAATTACGAATTTTATCGCATTTACTTTATCTGTATTACAAATTAGAAAATCCCAAAATTAAGTAACCACTACTCCTTCCTAACTATCTTAGGCTTAAATATAGGTTCGATTCTACTGATATCTCAAAAATATGACTCTAGGTCATACTTCACTTACTCATACTAAGGAGTAGTACGATTTAGGCCCCACTAAATATAAATTTAAAATAGTATCCACCCCCTTGGTGGTTGATTCTGATGTGCTGTGGCCTGACGACACCACACAAACAAAACTGTCCGTTTCGACCATATCACATATAGTGTTTGACCTTGTAATGATCCTGTTGTTGATGATCCGTACACGATGATTTGTACGGGGCGTCACATATATACATGGAAATGCCTATTCTCTACTACCACCACATCTTGAAAGTTTTGATAGACTTAGGGCATTCGTACTTGGTCATGCATGAGAAATGGTAAAAAGTTTACAATACATTATTTGCTAAGAAGTATTAGAATGAAATCATGCAAATAGATGTTCATGACTTGGTCATTCTCCTTGCGAAAAGTTCTTTGAACTCATGGATGACGAGTTTGAAATATACTTGATAGAGAAACCTGAATGCTTTATTGTAAGCTTTACACTCTAGGCTTAACTCTAGGCTTCCGCTCATTATACACTATGTGTAAACTACGTAATCTTTGTTTTATCTCTCATATGTGCCATAAATGCTTTCATTACTTGTATGATTATGCGTGTAACATCTAATTGTCATAATTGCATGATTATATGTTTGTATGTGTAAATCTACCTGTCATACTTGTATACGTATATGATTTTCATACATGACAACTTGAGTTCTATCGTTGTAACTCAGGTTGGTTGAAATCAACTTGTTAAATGTTATACTACACATTTTAGGATCATTAAGTTGCTAATTGAATTTTATTGAGAGGGCATTGTGCTTAATTTTTGCTACATCCAACATGCCATAGATTTTTCATCATGCTTATGTGCTTATGTGGTTACATGCTTATTATTTATTAACATGTTGAAAAATTATGCTTGGATGTTTTTATGCTCATGATCTAATAGAACACCCCAAATTGTTAACTAAAATACATGGACAATGTTAACTAGTTAACATTATTCATAGTCAAGTTAACATATGTTGACATGATGATAATTGTCTTAGATCATAATTGATTGATTTCCTAATAAGTAAATTGATATTAGCTTGCTTTCCATGAGTTCTGTGATTGCTTGTTACGTTATATCATTTAAGTGCACTCGAGGGCTATATTTGAAAAGATAACTAAATAACTAGTGCTTTAACGTATATCATATTTTGATATTAATTTGCGTGTTAAATGCCTACCTGATCTAGTTATTTAGGATATGCTCATCAATATTCATGCCCCGGAACATGACTTTCTTTGATTATAATGATTACTTGCCTGCCACGGATGATTGATACTTGTAGTGTGAATTCTGATTGAGTTTATTATGCATGATTGCTTGCTTTGATGTGATATATGCTTACTATAATGAAAATTATTCTTAAGTTTTATGTATTCATATATTTCTAACAATGCATGTGAGACTTCAAACGAATTGTTATGCTCATCACAATGCAAAGGAAAGTCTAAATATGTCACACTTTCGAGCCGTTAAAAGGATCTTTCGAGAAATCTAAAGGGCTATATGCATCATGGATATCATGTGTCTTCAAAATTCGGATGATGGTGGATCGCTATTGTTTAGAAGAGTGGTTTATGTGCAATAGTTGGTTTATGCATAACTGATATTGCTTTAAACATACATATATTTCGACGCAATATCATTTATATTTCATAGGCTTTTACCGTTTACGAAGACATTCAAATGCATAATTTACGAGAAAAATGACAAAAGTAAACACGAGCTTGAAGTTTGAAGAAATGACGATAAACGACGGATTTAAACCAAATATATATCGAGATAACGTTACTCGAATGCAAGTAAAAGATGATTGAAGAAAAAAAGAGTTCAAATGAAAGTTCCAAATCAATATACGTCAACACGGGATCAACAAAGAAAAAATGCAAAAATAAAAATAAGAAAAGTTCTGTTTCAACTTACGCGGATCGCGTATACAGCCAAGCGAAATGCTTAATCTTGTTGCCTCTACGCGGAACACGTGATCTCGAGACCAGATCCAGATTCAAGTTCACATGGGACGGTTGCTTTTGGGTTTAATATTACAACTTTACACTTCTTTTTCATCTTTACAGAATTAAAAGAGGTGTATACTCAAGTTCACCTACTACTTCAAGAAATATGTTAAATACGAAGTACATTTATCAGTTGGACAGACAGAAAAATACAGAAAGAGAGTAGAGCAGAGAGAGAGATATCAAGTCCAATTAATTTTACTAGTATCTATATACTCCGTATAATTTAAGTCCAGTTCCAATTAATTTTCAAGTTCAATTTTTAGGATAGTTTCAATATTAAGGGTGTATTGTTCGTGATTAAGGGTATTATTATTCGAGTACAAAGGGTGTTGTTATTGTAATTTTCTACCATTTGAAGTTAATGAAAGTGAAGATTTTCGTAAGTTTATCCCATTAAAATTATCGTTATCAATTTTTATCGTTATTATTATGGTTGTAAATTTATATTTTTATGTTTATCCTAGTGTTTGCTTAGATGTAGAGCCTCTAGTGAAATGGATTGTTATCATTTGTAAAAAATTAAAATGAACTTAAGTATTTTTAACATTGTGCCGAATTAAAAGAACCATTATTATGTACTTAGATATTTAACCCTTGTCACTTAATTTATTAGATTCAAATAACAAAAGTTATTTTTATTTATATAAATTAAGCTTCAACATTAAAAATGATTTAGACGAACTTATGAATAATTTATTAACACTAAATTAGAAATAAAGTTCGGTGGTTTGGGTAATATCACTAGCTATATAAAAGTGAAATTGTAAAAAGGGAAACCGTTATGATTTGGGTTTTGGCGAAAGTCAAAACTGGGTTAGGTCTCAATTTAAATACTTGGGGAATAGTAACTATCCAAATAAGATCAAATGAAAATTAGACTTAATTTAGCTAGTTGAAACTTTATTTATTCGAAAGAAAAATATAAGGTTTTATACTAAACATTTTAATAGAGCTTAAACTTAAAACAATCCATGGATCTAGAGGTGACATATTTAAGTAAACACTCCCATTTATATATTGCAATTTATTATTATTATTATTATTATTATTTATTTACGTATTATTATACAGATTAAATAAAAATATTAACTCAAATATACTTCAGTTTAAACGTACTGTTTTGTCACATTGAATATAACCTACGCGTACCGTGTACACTTTCACACGAACCTCGTAACTTCAAAAATATACACGGAACGCGTATATACGTACGCGAAACGCGTACGTGTAACACCAGTACTGTTACGAATTTATTTAAATTTCAAGGTTTTAATTAAAATCTTTATTATTAATTTTAAGTGTTTAATTATAATTAGTAAAATTATTATAATTCCCTTTAGACCATCTTTAATTTAATTAAAACTTATTATTTATTTAATTTAAGTAAATTTGTATTTTATTTTATTGGTTAAAACAGATTCCAAATCAATTAGTTTTATTACAAGTTATTGTTTTATTAATTACCATTTAGAAATAAAAATTGTTTTAATCAAAAATAGTATATTTTCAATTAAGTTCACTTTTAAGTTAATAATTATAAAGCATGTAATCATGTAATTTTTAAAGTAGTTTAATTAATTTAAGATTTAGTTATATTTTAGTATTATTTTGCTAAATATAAATTCCTAATCTAAAACCCTCTTTAAATCAGTTTAACTTCAAAGACTATTAAAAACCATTAAAACGCTCCATCTCCCTGTGGAACGAATCGGATTTACCTATAAAACTAAACTACGAGGATAGGACTAGTTGCCTATATATGTGTGAAATCAACCTGAATTCATTAAAACACCACATATACAATAAAACAATTCGTGTAACAAAATAACTCAAATTCGTTCATAAATAAAGGTACTGTTTCACCGCATCAACTTTTTGGCGCCGCTGCCGGGGAGCGGTTTTGTTTAAAAGATTTTAATAGACTTTAGGTTATTCGATCCTTTTGTAGGAATTTATTCCTAGAAAAGCTTTTGGTGTTATGATTTCATAATAGAAATTAATGCATGAATTTACGTTCCTCCAACACTGAAGTAACTCCTCCATATCCTGAACCCGAAAGAGAATTTCACGAATGCTTAAGAGCTCAAGAAGTAGAATCTCTTGCTGAGGATTTAGAATCACTTTCATTGGATTCTAACTCTGAACCAGTTTTTCAACCAATCATAGAGCGAGTTATTAAAGAAGAAGAAGAAGAGATGATGGCTACAAATCAAACGATGGAAGCATTAATGAAGGCGACAAGAACAGGTCAAGGCCACGCAATTATTCAACCTACGATGACTGACGACTTTGAAATAAAGGGTCAATTCCTTCACATGGTGAATAATACATGCCAATTCGGTGGAGCTCCAAATGAGGATGCTAACGAGCATCTTCGTAAGTTTGTAAGCATTTGCAAGCTATTCAAAATCAAGGATGTCTCCGATGAAGTCGCATGTTTGAAAATCTTTCCATGGTCCCTAAAGGATGATAGAAGAGATTGGCTAGACTCATTACCGGAAGGCTATATTGAAGATTGGAATGACATGATGGACAAATTTTTGTCAGAGTTCTTCCCTGCTTCAAAAGCAGCAAAATTGCAAAGTGACATAAATCACTTCAAACAAAAGCCTAATGAGACTCTTCATGAAGCTTGGACCCGATTCAACAAAATGCTTAGGGTATGTCCTCAACACGGGTTGAATACATTCCAAAAAGTCCAAATATTCAATAAAGGAGTCAATGTGGCTACTCGAAAGGATATAGATGCTGCAGCAGGAGGATCAATCATGAAGAAAACACCGGAAGACGCTCACACAATCATTGCCGATATAGCAGCACATTCTCATAATTGTCATCAAGAGATGGAGTTCTCTAGATCAACAACTGTTGCTAGTATCGAAAGCAATGATGAAATCGCTGCTTTAAAAGTTCAATTGGCAAATCAAGGAAGGAAAATTGAGAATGTGACTAAGGAAATGCATGCTATTAGGGTAGGGTGTGAATTGTGCCAAGGTCCTCACCTTACTAGAGCTTGTGATCAAACAACAATGGAAAAGAAAGTGAATTTCTTAGGTTACTTGCGAAAAGGTGAAATGAATTTCAAAGATTTTTCGACGGTTGAAGCAATGAACAGAAAATATCCTCCAATTAACAGTTATCAAATAGGAGGACCTTCGGGTTCAAACAATAATACTTACCAAGGAGGAAATCCGGTTTACCAAAATAACCAGAATTTCTCAAAACAAAATCAAAGAAATGCACCACCGGGTTACAATCACCTAAATAACCGAAATCAACCTCAATGAAATTACCAAAATAATTTCCAACACAATCAACCACAAACTCAACCACAACCACAAGCACCTATACAACTACAACCCGAGAAGAAATCCGGTTTAGAAGATCTTTTGAGAGATTTTATGGTTAAGCACGAGCAAACTGTGGAACTTCAAACTCAGCAAATTCGAAATCAAAAAGCTACGATACAGAATTTAGAAAGAGATGTGGGAAGGATCTCACAGTTACTAGCAGAGAGACCACCAGGCGCTCTCCCCTCAAATACTCAAGTGAATCCCAACAACAGTCAAACAAGGAATGAGCAAGTAAATTCCATAACTACGAAAAGTGGGTTAACCATTAACCCCGATATTCCAAAACCTCCTGCTCGTGTTCCTATTCCTAACGAAAAAGAGTCTTCAGTGGAAGAAGATAAAGTGCCAACCACAAGTGCACCTAAAACTCAACCGTCATTAAAAGAATACAAACATCAAATTCCATACCCACAACGTTTGAAGAAAGATAAATTACAAGCACAGTACAACAAGTTTGCTGAAATGATTAAGCAAATTTGTATCAATGTACCACTTGTAGATGTTCTTGCAGGTATGCCAAATTATGGAAGGTTTATCAAGGATCTCATAGCCGATAAAGGTAAATATGAAGAAGTTTCAACCACATTCCTCAATGAGGAATGCTCAGCAATTTTGCAAAAGTAAAAGATGCCACTGAAACTCGGAGATCCTGGTAGTTTCATTATTCCATGTCTGATGGGAGATTCAGTAATGTACGATGCATTAGCTGACTTAGGGGCAAGTATTAATCTTATGCCACACTCCTTGTACTTAAAACTAAACCTAGGTGATCTAAAACCAACTAGGATGTGTATACGCCTAGCCGATAGAACTTTTAACTATCCTATTGGTATTGCCGAAAACCTACCAGTTAAAGTTAATCATTTAATCTTTCCTGCCGATTTCGTTGTCCTTGAAATGGAAGAAGATAGTAAGGTTCCCCTAATTCTAGGGTGACCTTTTCTAAATACCACCGACGCGATTGTGCGTGTTAAAGATAAAAAAGTTAGTCTAGGTGTAGGGGAAGATAGAGTTACCTTAAACATAGATAAAGCTATGAAACAACCTATCTCCTCCGATGACGAATGTTATAAGGTAGACATTGTTGATTGTTGTGTTAAAGAAGAATTACAAGAATTACTAAATGTCGACACCTCGAAATTCACCCCAATGAGTTGATGAATTTGATGTAGAACTTGAACTTGACGAATTGTTGAAAGTAGTCATCGATAAAGATTGCTGTGAGGAAGAAATTCTCAAGGAAGATGAACCCTTTGAAGAAATTACCGATGGTAACAGGTTCCGGATAAAATCTTCCTTGGAAGAACCACCAACCTTGGAACTTAAAGAACTCCCGGAACATTTGGAGTATGCTTATCTCCAAGGTACGTCACAGTTACCTGTTATAATCTCATCAAAACTCTCCGATAACGAAAAGAGTAGGTTAATGTCCGTTCTAAAAACTCACAAGAAAGCAATTGCTTGGAAAATAACCGATATCCCAGGGATTAACCCCGCTTATTGTACTCATAAGATTCTAATGGAAGAAGATTTTAAACCCGTGGTACAAAGACAACGAAGGTTAAACCCTAACATGAAAGAAGTTGTCAAAAAGGAGGTTATCAAGTTACTTGATGCTGGGTTAATATACCCTATATCCGATAGCCCATGGGTTAGTCCTGTTCAAGTGGTACCTAAGAAAGGGGGTACAACTGTCATCCTTAATGATAATAATGAACTCGTTCCTACAAGAACAGTCACTGGTTGGAGAGTCTGTATAGACTACCGTCCTTTAAACGACGCCACAAGGAAAGATCATTTTCCAGTTCCTTATATTTACCAAATGCTAGAACGTTTAGCGGGAAAAGAGTACTATTGTTTCCTTGATGGATTCTCCGGTTATTTTCAAATTCCCATTGATTCAAAAAACCAAGACAAGACAACATTTACTTGTCCATTTGGTACCTTCGCATACCGACGAATGCCGTTCGGATTATGCAACGCGCCAGGCACCTTTCAAAGGTGTATGATGGCAATCATTCATGACATGATAGAAGGAAGTATGGAAGTCTTTATGGACAATTTCTCTGTTTTTGGAGACTCCTTCGATTCATGCCTTTCAAACTTCGAGCGAATGTTAATTCGTTGTGAGGAATCAAATCTTGTTTTAAATTGGGAAAAATGCCACTTCATGGTGAAGGAAGGAATTGTTTTAGGACACAAGAATTCTCGAGATGGGATGGAAGTAGACAAAGCTAAGATCGATGTAATCTCAAAGCTTCCTCCTCCAACAAACGTTAAGGGAATTCGTAGTTTCTTAGGTCATGCGGGATTCTATCGACGATTCATAAAAGACTTTTCAAAAATCACTCGACCCATGACTAAACTTCTTGAGAAAGACAGTACATTCTTCAATGACGAATGCTTACAAGCTTTCTCCATTCTAAAAGATAAAATTACGAATGCACCTAATATAGTATCTCCCGATTGGTCCAAACCATTTGAACTAATATGTGATGCTAGTGATTTCGCACTAGGAGCCGTTTTAGGACAATGCCAAGGTAACAAATTTCAACCAATATATTATGCAAGTAAAACACTAACAGGAGCACAATTCAACTATACAACTACCGAAAAAGAACTCCTTGCAATTGTATTTGCTTTTGATAAATTTAGATCATATCTTGTGTTATCCAAAATGATTGTTTTTACCGATCATTCAGCCCTAAAGTACTTGTTCAAGAAACAAGATGCAAAACCTAGATTGATACGTTGGATTCTTCTCTTACAAGAATTTGATATAGAAATTAAGGATAAAAAGGGTGCTAAAAATCTCACTGCTGATCACTTGTCTCGTCTTGAGAATCCCGACCTAGAAAAACTAGATGAGTCAGTTATTCATGACAAATTTCCCGATGAGTTTCTAATGAGAATAGAAACCGAATTTGAAGTTCCATGGTTTGCAGATTTTGCAAACTATCTCGCCGCAGGAGTTTTAATTAAAAACCAAACGCACCAGCAAAAGAAGAAATTCTTTGCTGACTTAAAGTTTTACTTCTGGGAAAACCCTAATATTTTTCGAATAGGAGCGGATCAAGTTATCCGCCGATGCATATATGGTAAAGAAGCTCAACAAATATTGGAGCACTGTCATCAAGGCCCAGCGGGTGGTCATTTCGGACCTAGCTATACAACTAAGAAGGTATTTGACTCAGGTTTTTATTGGCCAACCATTTTCAAAGATGTACACCACATGGTTAAAACATGTGATGCATGTCAAAGATCCGGTAACATCTCAAAAAGGGACAAAATGCCACAAAAAGGCATTCTTGTATGTGAAGTATTTGACATTTTGGGTATTAACTTCATGGGTCCATTTCCCGCATCGGATAAATGCAAATACATTCTTGCGGCAGTTGACTACATTTCTAAATGGGCCGAAGCAAAAGCTTTACCCACAAATGATGCCCGTGTTGTTGTCAGCTTTTTTAAAAATCTATTTTCACGTTTTGGGATTCCAAAAGCATTAATCAGTGATCGTGAAACCCATTTTAAAAATTAATTACTCGAGAAAGTACTTAAAAAGTATGGAGTTAATCATCGTTTCTCAACTTCTTACCACCCTCAAACGAGTGGCCAAGTTGAAAACACAAATCGAGGTCTTAAACGAATTTTAGAAAGAACGGTTAAAAATAATCCTAAAATCTGGCATCGGAAGTTAGATGATGCGCTTTGGGCATTTAGAACTGCATTCAAAACGCCCATTGGTACTACACCTTTCCGATTAGTTTATGGTAAGGCGTGTCATCTACCTGTCGAAGTTGAACACAAGGCATATTAGGCTCTAAGAGAATGTAACACCGACCTTGTGGAAGCCGGAGAAAACCGATTCTTACAACTTAATGAATTAGACTAGTTAAGACTACAAGCTTATGAAAACTCTAAAACATACAAAGAGAAAACTAAAAGATGGCACGATGCACGATTAAAAGAAAGAAAAGAATTCGAACAAGGGGATAAAGTATTAGTTTTCCAATCACGTTTTAAGTTTTCACCTGGGAAACTTAGATCCCGGTGGACTGGGCCATATATAATAAAACAGGTTTTTTCATCTGGATATGCAGAGCTATATAGCAAAGACGGTGGAACTTTCAAGGTGAACGATCATCGGCTCAAGTTATACTTTGATGAAATCAACACTACGGAAAGAGACGAAATCACCTTCTACCCTACGGACAAGTAAATTTGGGGTAATTTTAAGGTTTTCAACTCCATTCTCGATCTTTAGTTTTATCTTTAAGAGTGGGGTTTGTTCGGTCTTTCCCTAGCAGACACTAAAGAACTAGTCTTCTCCCTCCATTCTACCTTTTTATTTTCTTTCATTTTTTTTTTATTTTTTTTAGTTTATTTTCAAGATGCGCAATCAATATGTCTACAACTACTTCCTTTTGATGTGCGATAAAATTTTACCGAGGGATGTGGTATTAGATATAAAGAGTAGATGCGATCAGGCGAGTAAAGAAATGAGACAAGAACTTAATGAGAAAAATTATGCCAAAGGCAAATCAAAATCATCTAAGAAGCGTCGAGCGCGTCATTTGGGCAAGTATGTAAAATGTGGAAAACCGACTCATTATGGAAGTTGCCCAAAGAACCAGACGGAATCTAATTACGAGTACTTAACCTTGTGCCGAGAAGGGCCTTTTAAATGTTCAAAGGAAAACCTCTTAAACCAACGAGGTTACGCCTACGAAGCTATGAGGGGCGAAATGGTACGACTCTACTATGAGGCGAATCAACGCGGTTTCACCATCTAAATCTTCTTCTCGCCAATTGTATGTTTGTGCATTTTTGTGTGTTTGTGTTTTGGTGTGTTTTAGTTTGTATTTGTTTATTGTGTGTTTTTATTAAAAAAGGGGTCTACCATTTAAAATTGATGAACCTTGAGTTCAACCTGTTTTCATTGAAATCGATAATGTTAATTGTAACAACTGAATTGTCGTTCTTCAAATTGCACGAAATTTATTGTTGGATTCATAATATATCTTTTAAATAGTAAACCACAAAAACAAAAGAAAAATTATTTCTACTAAAAATATACTTTTTTGTCAATAACCGTAAAAATATATAACTTGTAAACTTTGTCGTGGGTAATGATAGGTGTAACAACCGAGATTATCTCTACCTTGTTGATAGGAAACAAAGTTTTAAGTTTGAAAATTAGTTGGTTTGAAGGTATATATATATATATATATATATATATATATATATATATATATATATATATATATATATATATATATAAAATATAATGTATTTTAAATTCATTTAATTTTTATTTTTCATATACTTGTTTTAAAATTTTAAAATATTAATTTTCTTTTAATTTTAAATATTTAAAAAGAAAAATATAAAGTGTTTTGTTTTATTTCTTAGTTGTTTTTGAAAAATATTAAAACTTTAACTTTTAAAGAATTAAATTTTATAAATTGAATTTGAAAATTTATAAACGGATAAAGACTAGGTATAACAACTGAAATTTCCGTTACAACAAATATAAATTTAAAAATGATATTTTGAAATTTAAGTACTTATAAAGTTAAAAATATATATATATATATATATATATATATATATATATATATATATATATATATATATATATATATATATATATATATATATATATATATAACAAATATAACTTACGTGAAACGTGTGGTAAACCACGCGAAACGCGTACAATCAGAATCTACGCGAAATGCGTAGCCCTACGCGAAACGCGTAAAGTGTAAAACCAGAAAGGATAACTGGTCGACCAGCAACTTGTTCTTCACACTTCATTCTTATTTTTATTGCTGTGGACGAAGAGAGCACAAAAAAAACCACAAAAATCACACCCAAAAATCTAATTAACACTATCAATCTCTTCCAAATCTTCTATCTTTCAACATGCCGAGATTGGTAAGAGTCCTAAACCCATTTTAACACTTGTTCTTCGTGTTTTTCATTATTTATTTTTATAGCTTTAATCCGAATTGATGCATGTTATTGTTGAATTTTGCTTGATTATTGCTATATCTATGTTGTTAGTATGATATTAAACCCAATTAGCATGAGAATTTGATGTTTAATTGATTATTTCAAAGTTAAGGTTTATACATATTGGGGAAAATTGATGAATTGCTATTGAAGTGTGTTATTTTGATTATAATTAGCTATTTTTAACTGTTGTGATAGTAGTTAGAACCTTTGAACATGAGTTTGATTGTTTAATTTTGTGATTTTAATTTTTTGCCTAAATTTGATAATTTTTGTTATTTACATGAATCAAGTATAAATTGTATGTAGTGCCCCATCCTAATCCATCCGGACAAAGTCCATATCGATTACAAACGATTCTCAATAGTTGATTACATCACGAGGTACTTGACCTCTATATGGTACATTTTACAAACATTGCATTCGTTTTTGAAAATACAATCTTTCATTACATCAAAAGTTGACGGCAGGCATACTGTTTCATAATATGTTCAACTATAATTGACTTAATAATAATCTTGATGACCTCAACGACTCGAATGCAACGTCTTTTGAAACATGCCATGAATGACTTCAAGTAATATTTCTAAAATGAGCAAAGGCACAGCAGAAGATTTCTTTCATACCTAAGAATAAACATGCTTTAAAGTGTCAACCAAAAGGTTGGTGAGTTCATTAGTTTATCATAACAATCATTTCAATATTTCAATAGACCACAAGATTTCATATTTCCATTTCTCATAAACATACATCCCATACATAGAGACAAAAATATCATTCATATGGATTGAACACCTGGTAATCGACATTCACAATATATATAAGAATATCCCCATCATTGCGGGATCCTCCTTCGGACATGATATAAATTTCGAAGTACTAAATCATCCGGTACTTTGGATGGGGCTTGTTGGGCCCGATAGATCTATCTTTAGAGTTCGCGTCAATTAGGGTGTCTGTTCCCTAATTCTTAGATTACCAGACTAAAAAGGGGCATATTCGGTTTAATAATCCAACCATAGAATGTAGTTTCGATCACTTGTGTCTATTTCGTAAAGCATTTATAAAAGCAGCGCATGTATTCTCAGTCCCAAAAATATATATTACAAAAGCATTTAAAAAGGGAGTAATGAAACTCACGCATATAAATATTGTAAAACAGTTAATAAAGCATTTGCATGTATTCTCAGCCCAAAAACGTTAAGAGTAAAAAGGGAGCAAATGAAACTCACTGTAATGTATTTTGTAGTAAAAATACATATGACGACATTGAACAACTGAACAATGCAGGGTTGGCCTCGGATTCACGAACCTATATCATTTGTGTATATATATTAATACACTATAATAGTAGTCGAACAATTTATATATTATAACTTTATATGTTATTTATTTAATTTGTATATATATTTGAAAATAATTATTATTTATATAGTTATATATATATATATATATATATATATATATATATATATATATATATATATATATATATATATATATATATATATATATATATATTATTTGTTTAATTTAGTAATATATTTGTTACTTTAAAGGTTATATGTATATATTTATTTTGTATATTGATATATTGTAATTCAATATTTTGTTATATAAAACTAATAATAATTATGATAAAAATTAGGATAATTCTAATAATAGCAATAATGATGTTAATAAAAATGAAAATACTTTTAATATTAATAATAATGATGATACGAATAAAAATAAATAAAAATGTTATATATTTATAATAATAATAATAATAATAATAATAATAGCTTTCTTAATAATGATAACAATAATCCTAATCATAATTATAATCATAATAATAATAAATGATAGATTTTATAATAGTACTTGTATTTGTAATAATAAGTGTTTTAAAAAAAATAATCATAATAATAATAATAATATAAATTTTTAAAAATGAAATTTACCTTCAAAAAGGATTTCTAAAAAGAAAAGCCTCAGACGAGAATCGAACCCGAGACCTCTTGTTTAACGCACAACAACCTTAACCATTCTTCTATTTCTAATCTTCTGTTTAAGTGTCACAGATTTATACATATAATCCGTATGTTTTGGCCCAACAGAAATTTCCCTCCATTAATCGACTTTTTGGGCTGGCCTTCATTTAAACAGCCCAATCGTGGCCATGGCCCAATATTTACAGCTGCAATTTGTTGAAAAATAAAAAAAACGACGTAGCCAAGTTTCGAACTCAGGACCACTCGCTTAAACACCAACACCCAACCACTGAACCATTCTTTTATTTCTGTTTTAATTCGTTCGATAATATATAACATGTATTGAAACTAATTTACTTCTATCATTATCACCAGCACAATTTCAATTATCATGATTCTTTGATTAACATCATTTACTCCATAACCCGTCACTTTCCTACATCATCATTCTTCATTCGATATTCATTAATCATCATCCTTATTATAATCATAATTGTAATCTTATTTATAATCCACATAATCCTCATGAAATCATAATCTTAAACTAACATCATCTATATCAATTGTCATTATTATAATTGGTACTCACCTTGGTCTTGTTCATATCATCACGCATCATCATCTTTATCTATCGACTAAGCATACACGTCATTCATTTAGCTCACTAAAAACATATACGGCAGCCTATTTAATTACTTTATAAGCTTGAATAATTGAGTCCACTAACCTACCCACTACCAAAAGTCAAAAGCATTTTGATTCTTTATTAAAAAGTAAAAGAAAGTACTCCAAATACAGCTGCCATAATCGACCATAAAGCTAATATTATCATCACATTTTCTTTTGTTTAAATAAACAAACCGAACCGTAGGAAGTGCAGCAGCAACGGCTGCTGTGTAAACAGCAGTATGGCGGCCAGAAAATCCCAATAGGAGTAGAATAATTTAGCAGTCGCGAACAACAAGATTTGCAGCTGCGTAGTGGGTTATTCGATACTAACAGAAAGCCGAAACAGTAGCACGTACAGCAGTTCTTGTAGGTGTTCGTTAAATGATGATGGTCATGGTGATTTGTTCGAATTCAAAACAGGAACACAAAATGAACAGAATGGTAGTTATGGGTTGTGGGTTTTACATGGGTGATCTTTGGTTGAGTCGTTGCAACAAGGAAAGAAAAGGAAATAAAAAATGTAATTGGAGAATGAAGGTATTTAAGGATGGTGTTTATGGTTGTGTTTACGAATCAAAACAAAATAGACGGAGTTACAGTTGCAGTAGCTATAGCAATAACGAAGAGGAAAATGGATACTTACGTTTGTATCTAGTGTTGGTTTGGAGGTTTGTTCGAGTATTAGATGCATGAATTAATGGTGACGGTTTATTGTGGTGGATGGTGGTAGGGTGAGGTTGAAGAAAAGAAGAAGATGTTTAGTGACTTGTTTTTCCAAATTGAATAGGTCATTTGTTAGATATAATATGAGTGTATAGACAGTTTATTCTATCCAGGAAGTAACAAACAAAATCCTATAAAGTAGATAGGAACTAAATGAATAAAAAAAATCCGAGGTTGATCCTTAACTGATTTTGTCTGTAATTGGGACAGGATTCGACATGTACAATTTCAAGGACAAAAACATAAAGATGATACTAATGGAGAATATAAATTACGTGTTATAATTTTTATGTATATATTGTAATTAATATAAAGATTAATAATTATATTAATAATAATAATAATACTAATAATAATAATAGAGTTAATACTCATCTTAATGATAACAATAAGTAATTAAAAAAATAAAAATAAAGATAAAGGTAAAAGTAAAAATAATGATAATAATAAAATAAAAATAAAAAATGATATTGTTTAATAATAATAACAATGATAATAATTAATAATATTTAAGTCACAACTAATTTATAATTCCAATCATTATTATAATAAGATTTATATTTAAGATCTTTATTTTGATTACCCTAAAATTATTAGAATTTTATTAATTACAATTACATTAGCACTAATAATATTAATAAAAGTAATGCTAATATTATTATAACAAGTATATTTTATCTTGTATATAACCTATTTAGTTTGAGTAATTAAATCGTATATTATTATTTCAACTATAATATATACATATATTTATATATCTAAATATATATTTAATTACAATCAATTGTTTGTGAATCGTCGGTACTGGTCGAAGGGTAAATGAATTCATAAAAGTAGTTCAAAAATTTTGAGACTCAATATTATAGACTTTGCTTATCGTATCGAAATCAAATAAGATTCAGGTTTAAATTTGGTCGGAAATTCCCGGGTCATCACATTGTAATGGTGCTAAGGATTATTTGGAAGCTGGAATACATGCAATGTGATTGAATTGAATTATATATGCTTAGTTCATTTAATGTTTCCACTTGTAAAATTAAACTTTGTTTATGAAACTTGATTGATTATATTGAATTTTCTTTGGTTTATTTTTGTTTCTTTTAATTTTTAGAAGTAATTCTTTAACTGTTGTTGATATATTAGTTCCGGTGGTGTTGAAAACAAGCTTGTATGCTGAATATGGATTCTTTGCTAATATTAACATACCCAATTGGGACGATTTTTTTGTTTTAAAATATTATGCAGGGATTATTTAGAATGAAGGCTGTAAACCAACAGCAAGAAGAGGAACAAGTAACACCACAAATGGAACAGCAACTCCAAACCTTACACCCGAACCTGAGATTCCCTAATGATTTACCTCAACGGGTGCAAAAGGTTAAGGACTTACTTTCTCTGATCAATAGAAACACCTCTCCAATATATGTTGTGGACTGGGCTTCCTTAGGACACCCAGTCAACTTAGATACACAAATAAGGAAAATTTTAAACCAAAGTTTCACAAACGAATTTGGGATGAATTTGGTTTTTAATGATTTTGAGAGGTTGATTAGTTTAAATAGTCCTGTATATAGAGAATGGTGCTTAGAATTCTATTCTACTGTTAGAATGAGCATACACCCAGAAACTATCGATGATACTAATTTTCTGCAATTTATACTGGGTGGAGTAGATAGAAGAATGTCCCTAAGCAACGTGACTAACGCGTTGGGGATTTACACCATCGAGGAGATGTTGACTCCCGGTTTTAGGGAGTATATTTTTACTGGGGCTAGGTATACAGGTAATTATGATTCTGGGAGAGTTTGGCAATCTTTTACTAATAGAAATAGATATGAGGCCGGCCAAGAATCATACCTAAAGTTCACAGATGTTCGGTTTAGAATAATTCATAAATTTATAGCGAACACAATAAACCAAAGGTCATTTGGTAATACATATAAAATTAATTATATTGACCTTTGGTATTTAGATGTGATCAGAGATAGGGATACTTTTGTTAGTATACCCTATAGAGTTGCCTACTTTTTGGCTCATGTAGGTAAGGGTGCTAGAGGATCAAGTGACATGTCGGGGGGTCACTATATCACTTGTTTAGGAAACTGGTTCGGACTCGACCCAAGTGAATCAGAACCTCCAATCATACAGGTAGATCAAGCAGTTAAAAATTTAGGATTGGATGTATATAAAACTGCAAAAGCTATACAAGTGAGGGGTGGGGTAATTAGTTTAAGACGACAAGAAGTTGTTGCTCCCGATCCTATAGAGGAAGATGATGAACCTGAGCGAGATACTAGGAGAAGACGGAGACAGCCAGATCAGGCTAGTTCGTCTAATGTAGGTACTTCTGATTTTGAAATGTTGCAAAATTCGTTTAATTCATTGAGTTTAGATGTAAGGAACTCATATGAAAATTGGGGACAGAGATCAGAAAACCAGTATACTAGTTTGTCTCGGCAATTAGGGGACATTAGGAATACCCAACTAGCTCAGGGTAATATTTTAGAAAACATCCGATATGATCAAAGGGGCCAGGGAGCACAACTTGAGTGGGTACATCATTAGGCATATCTATACGCAGCTAACCCACAGCATTACGCACCCTCAGCCTTTCCTTCATATACCCCTTGGCAAGCACCCGGTGATCCTCTACCTCCACCTTATGATCTCAACGCCGCTCTAGCTGCAAGTCAGGATGCTTATCGGCGTTTTTACGAGGAACAACGCAAAAATGAGCAGCAGCAGCAACAACAACAGGAACAGGAAGATCAAGGAGGCCCTGTATGGCCATTTTTCTAGTTTTTAGTTTTTATTTTTTTATATTGTTTGTAAAAAATGATTTTTATGATGTGTTTTAAGTATTTACTTTTACTTTTATATATTTTATATATACAAAAACTTTTAGTGTGGGATAAAATTTTTGTACTACTAAAGTACAACCCCATCTCATGTGTGAATAACATATTTGTTGACAGGTACTTACGATGATGAGATTCGACATAACGAAACACGAAAGTATTATTATGATATGAGGATTGGATATGTTCATACAATAAGCATTTTACAATGTCCAATTACTTAACATAGGAAGTTCCATATACTTTACACTTTTTGTCCTCTCAAATTTATACATTTAATCTGATTTTATGTAATGAGGGCATTACATAATCTTAAGTGTGGGGTGGGAATATATAAATTCTTGAGAACTTATAACTTGGTGGTTTTTATGAAAAATTTTGAAAGTTTTTAAACAAATATATCTAGTCAATTTTTAAGGTAATTACGAGCAATTAAAGATTAGGTGTCAAAAACCGAAATTATTGTTTCCATACATTAAAAATACATAAGATTATTTGACTAAAACCTATAAAAGAAAACCAAGTATAACAGAATTTATAAACCCATATTTTAGGAACCATTTATCACATGTTTTTATGAAGTTTATTGTAGATATCATTGCTTTGGAATGTATAAACCTGAATATCCCATTAAGGAAGTAAAGTCTTCCAAAATGACACACTTGCTAACTTATGTTAGAAGATGTAGTCCAGAACAGCTGTAGGTTGACGAAAAATCTTGAAAAGTCATCTCTATCATCGGCTGAAAATCCACCTCACCTCAGCATCAAACAGGGTTTTTGGTGGTTAGACTTATCCTAACCATGAGATGGATCTGTCTCGTACAATGGGGGGGCACATTGCAAATTAGCTTTTAAGACTATTTAATCTAATCCCTAGATGGATGATCTCCATAAAGATTAACCTCATCTATGTTTGACCGCGGTCAACATACATATGCCATAACAAATTTGAAAGGACCCGTTCATATACATTATAAAGGATTCACAATAGTTGATTACATCGCGAGGCATTTGACCTCTATATGATACATTTTACAAACATTGCATTTGTTTTTAAAAGACAAACTTTCTTTACATCGAAAATTGACAGGCATGTATACCATTTCATAATATCCACTATTCAACTATAAATTGACTTAATAATAATAATCTTTAATGAACTCAATGACTTGAATGCAACCTTCTTCGAAATATGCCATGAAAGACTCCAATTAATATCTTTAAAATGAGCAAATGCACAGCGGAAGATTTCTTTAATACCATACTGTATTTCGTAGTGAAAATACATATAACGTCATTGAACTAGTGCAAGGTTGGCCTCGGATTCACGAACGTATCAATATTGAGATTCAATATTGCAGGAAAGGTACGTAGACGCAACGGAGATGATAAACACTATATTGACCTCATGAGTATACCCATGAACCATACCCAATCACCTCCATAGCTATAACCCATAAATTCCTTAATCCAATCCCACTCGAAAAACAATTTCGAAATCACTCGGACCGCACTCCGACGTAATATTTTATGTATACTAATAATATCTTGAAATAATACGGAGTAAATATATATATGTAAATCGATTGAGAGAGTTTAGAGAAAAATATTTTCAAGTTTCTATGAAATAATGAAACCTATTGAATTCTATTTATAATAGATTTTTGAATTATTAAAGTGAATTATTAAAGTATGAATTATTAAAGTGAATTATTAAAGTATGAATTATTAAAGTGAATTATTAAAGTATGAATTATTAAAGTGAATTATTAAAGTATGAATTATTAAAGTGAATTATTAAAGTATGAATTATTAAAGTGAATTATTAAAGTATGAATTATTAAAGTGAATTATTAAAGTTAAAGTAAAGTAAAAATAAAGTAAAGGTAAAGTTTAAGTATAGTAAAAGTATAAAACTATGTACGTATAATACGCGTATAAATATATATAATATTAATTTAAATCGTTATATATATTTAATAAAATAAAATATAAATATCGTTATCTTTATCATACTGGTTAAGTAATGAGTTGTCAAAAGTGGTTCTAGATATTTATAAAAGTTATATACGTTTTAATAATAAAGTTCTTTTTAAACTGAAAACGTTTTTGTACGTTTGAAACTAAATCAAATAAATATAATAATTTTGTTTTCCAAAACCAAATATATTTTTAAGAATCATTTTGTTTAAAGGTTAAAATAATGGAAATCGTTATATCATAAAACGTTTTAGAAAAGTAGAATCATATATATTCATAATAGGTTTCAAGTTTTTAAATTACAGTATGTTGGTGAAGCATGGGATAAAGTTCAAAGGTTAAATAAACGTATGAAATCATCTTAATGAAAAATGTCGAGTTACTTACTTGTCGATATCCAACATCTAAGTTAGTTACACTTCACGTTCTTACTTATAAATCACTTTACCATTTTCCGAATGTTGTAAAAAAGAATAGATTTCTTAAATCACAGTGGACCTCATAACATAGACCCGTAATCATATCACAATGTATCTGATAAATTAATCATTTGATATTATATTCTAATTTCATCGATAAACATATTGAAACAAATACGTTCATGTAAAGTATTATACGTTTAATACTTTATTAATATTCTCAAGTTATAATATATATATACATATATATACATATTTATTTATATATAACGGTTCGTGAATCGTTGGAATTTGGTCGAGGTTATAATGAATGTATGAACACAATTTAAAATTCTTGAGATTTAACTTAACAAACTTTGCTTATCGTGTTGGAATAATATAAAGATAAAGTTTAAATTTGGTTGGAAATTTCCGGGTTCTCACAGTACCTACCCGTTAAAGAAATTTCGTCCCGAAATTTGAGTGGAAAGGTCGTGAATGATAATAAGTATGTTTTCATGATGCATACAGGCTGAAAATTAGAGTTTTATCATCAGCTAATAATTTGGATAAACAATCCATTTATATGAAGAGTACGAATGAAGCTAACATAGAAGAGTGAAATGAGTAAGTGTAGATTCATCTTATCATTTGACGTAGATATGATTGATTTCCAGATTTCAAGGGATTCGAAGAAAATCTTTGTAATAAGATTTGATTCTCCGGTAACAAAGGGAATTAGGATCCGCTTTAAATGCGATCGTCCATTTTAATTGTTCTGTCGGAGATTTTCTTATAAATTCACCTCCTTCGTTTTCTTACAACTCACACCTTCTGTTGATGCATTTTATGCAAGTCCCTAGACATCTACCCACGTCCATTGCAGGTACAACAGTTTACAGGCCACCATGATCGTTCGTAATTATCCTATCCATGTTTGTATGTGGTTACAGGAACTGCAGGAACGAGATTTGGATGTTTGACTATGTTAGACTTAGTCAGACGTTCGAGTGAAGCCTCACTCGTACGGCTGACAGGCTCATACGCACGGTTGATGCTGAGCTAAGTCACAATTACAACCTAAATGAGAAGACACGAGTGAGTGATCACCCGTAAGGCTGATGAAGCCAACTCATATGTGTGATAGATGAATCGTACAGGTGAGTCAATAGCAGGGGTATATAAAGTCTTATGCTCTTCATTTTAGGTTAAGCCTCTCATTTGTTACACACACTCAAATCTGGTGAGCTCCTCCGATTCTCTCTCAACCCAAATCACCCAGGTGGTGAATAATAGCTCTAAGTGTTGATCTAATCACAATTGATTTAGTTGTGGTATGACTAAATTAATCCCAAAAAGCTTAACCTATTCACTAGAGGGTTTGATTCACTTATTCTGTCATTGTGTGAGTTAAATCTGTTGAATTCTAAGTTCCTAGTCATGTTTCATCACCTTCTATTCTTTCTCCCTCAACTCATATTTTAAAGTATTCATCAATATGCTCCATCCAGTTCTGATTCTCGATATACTTCTAACTTTCATATCGGTCATTCTTCTTTTTCATCTACCACTGGAAGAATCTATTTACTTCTACTATACTCTTGGGTTTATAGTGTTTCTAGTTCTCCCGTGACTTTATATTGCTATATGCATCGATATATATGGTTTATAACTTTTGGTCTGTCGTTGGGCTTTATATCTTCCCTTATATTTCAAAGTCTCTATTTCTATCTTCTATAATCATTGTCATCCATAGTTAATGCTCTCTTTTATTTACTGCAATTTATACCCCAATTTCTATTTCGAAGTTTTGTCCTTTCGTTTCTTCTTCTTGCAATTAAGCACCGCTTGTAATGGTCCAGAATTTGCAGATATGAATTTTGGAATGAACATTGTTAATGTTCTAGGAAGAAAATTGTAATGGCACGATCTTGACTTGTCAAATTACCAGAATACCTCAGAAAAATCCGAATCATCAAGAAATATTTTCTTGATATTTTAGAGGTTAAATAGAATACAAGAGTCGTATAACATGGCACATGATGATGTTATGATCTGTGAATCATCACGTTCCATTTAGAAACTCAGCATGAATTACTGTAATATAATCACGTTGATCAAGTGTCATTATATTATACTAACTCATGCTTCAGTTTCCAACACTACTTCAAAAATATTCATATTTTAAACTCAAAGGTTTACAGAGTATAGGAACTAAACAGTTTCCTTTTTGATGTAATACAGATAGCGCAAACAGATAAATGATTCCAGATAAGAATAGTTATGGAAATATCTTCAGAAATATGGAGGATATTTATAATGAAAGATACGATGATATCTTAGAATTTCTAATATCAGAGGATGATGAAGTATGTTGTCTATAAGGGTTTAGTGTCAGGAGCAAGGTATTCGTTAATGACTTCAGCAGACACTGAATCATTTGGATTCTTTGAAGGCAGGTTCAGTCTTTGTGATTTGTCCACAGCCTCCTTCATACTTTGCTCAATCCGTTTTTCAGTTCCAAAACTTCTCTATTTCCGAGCTTTGCTAATACACTAATCTTTACCATCAAACTTTTTACTGCTAAGGTCGTTTACAGTTTTTGTTACTTCATCAGCATTTCGAGAACTAGTTCGCGGTTCAGAGTGTTTTTCAGAAACTTCACATTCGAAGTATGTAAGCCTTGGAAATAGACGTTATGTATAACTGTTGGCGTCAACATGCTGTGAGATTTCAAAATACTGATTTCTAATTCCCAATGATTCATATGGCAATTCTTGTTACAAGAGGCAGATGAGTAAACGATGAGGTTTCGATAAATATAATGATTCTTCGGAATGCCCAAGATCAGTGAAGTTGTTGGTAAGTTTATTGCTAATGTGGTGGAATATGAAAGGTTCTCCAGTAACAAAAGGGTAATCACATATATCAAAATTATGATAAGGCTACTCCGAATGAAAAAATCGAAATTGTCTTGCTGGAGCTGTGATATAATTTGCTACTTTACAAAGGAATTGCAAGATTATTTTTGCTAATAAATGCCAAAAGATCTGACACAGATATGTGTTGAATTATGACTTTGGTTGTGAGAGCTTTTTAAGTACATAACTGTGGGTAATATGCGGTTGGATCATCATCTCGATTGCTCATTATTTGAAGTGTCTTCAGAGATTTTCGAAGGATTTGAACACAGATTGTAATCGTTTGTATACATTTGATGTTCTAACACACTTTTGAAGTCAAAGTATAGCTTTGAAAGATGTAGGAATCTAAAAGTGATGGTACCGGTTATATCTCAAATTGAATTCTAAGATTTTAAAATCAGAATATGTAATTGGGTTTGAATGAGTATGGTTGTTTTGATTTCTATAAAAGAATGTATATTATTGTGAAAGTAGGAAGTATAATTGATAATTTTCTTAATCTGATTCGAAGAATGTAATATATTAATTGTGAATTTATATATATCTCTCAGGTATTACCTACCCGTTAAAAAAAATTTCACAATTAATATTTTGTACATAAGAATTTTATTACAGTCTTTATGAAAATATATATGTATATATTCTTCTCAGATGTAACATAGATTTTAATGAGTTAATACTAAATTAAACTCATTCGATTTACGGTTGGAACTAGAATTGAATAATTCCTTGAAGGCTTTAGAGGTTACATAAGTATTTCTTCAATAATATTGAAATTATGAATCAATACTTCGTTATTTGTTGAGATGTGATGTTGGTTTTTGTTAAATTCTTGTGAACTTCGCAAAGTACGAATGATGTTATCTGAAAAGTTTCGATTACATCAATGATGAAGTGTAAAATTAAATATATACTTGATTTATTAGGAATTGGAATTTGTTGAATTGAGACAGAGATTGTAGTTAACGATGGTTAAGTCGCGGGTGAGGGACGTACATTATTGCATATTTGTAATATGAATTAACCGAGTAGTTAAGATTCACACACAATAGCTTAGCACGGAAAGATTTATTTTTTATTTCAAAATATATATATATATAATATATATATAATTTCTTCAGAGGGAATGAGTTAATTCTTCATAACTTGTTGATACAATATACACGTTATTGATTCGTAATGATGTAAACAGTGATTCTTGAACTGACGGAGTTTGTGATGTTATAGGTGTTGTTGATTCTGATGTTGACTGTACTGACGATGCTGGTGACGCTGACGGTACTGTTGATGCTATTGGTAAAACAAGTTTAACTTGTTAATCACACACCATTTTTGTCAGGGTTTCTACTCTTCCTTCTATCATTTTGGTTCGCTTAACTGATTTATGGTTAGGGCTAGATTAGATAATCTCTAAGACTTTAGAGATTATATAATCGCCGCGTAATGTTTCTCCAATGAAGTTATGAATTAATACTTCGTCAGTTATTGTTGTTGGTACTCCTTGGTATCTATGGTGCATATGACGTTGATGCTCGTGGGACAGATTGTGAAGTTGAGGTTTACAACGCGGTTGTGGTTGGAGGTGGTAATGGTACTGTTGGCGTTGATGATGGTGGTACTGGTTATGTTGCTGATGCTGCTGCTGGTGTTTGTAATCTCTGCACCATATTCTCCAAAGCCACTACCCGAGCGCGAAGTTCGTTGACTTCTTTTATTATTCCAGGATGATTGTCGGTCGGAACGAGCGGATAAATAAAATCTAGAATTTGATGTAGTATATAATCGTGACGAGATACCCTGAAAATGAGAGAGAAAACGGTGTCTCGAACAGGTTCGCCGGTAAGTGCTTCAGGTTCTTCGCCAAGAGGGAAATGTGGTGGATGGAAAGGATCGCCTTCTTCTTGTTTCCAATGATTGAGGAGGCTATGAACCCATCCCCAATTCATCCAGAATAGGTGATGACTGATTGGTTGATCCATTCCGGTCACACTGCTTTCGGAGCTTGAGTGAGATTCTATTTCGGAATCCGAGTGACTTGAACTGATGACAAATTCCATTTCGTACGATTGGATAAAGGATTTTTCGATATAAAATGATTTTTTGGCTATCGGGTGGTATTCTATTTACATAGGATATCTATATATAGAGATCAAAAGATTTCATAAATTACGGAGGAATTTGCGGGATATGTCAGGCAAAGTTTAAAGTAACAGATACGATAAGATATGATTTAGCAGATACGCTAAGATACGAATTTTGTCTATACACTACTCATGCAATTAATGTAGCAAGACATGTCTAGACTAATAATGATAAGCAGGTAATTTCCTATGGATGATAAGCAGATGATTTTCGACTAGAAATGATAAGCAAAACTTTTGACATGCAGACACAGTCGAAGTCCAGACTCACTAATGCATCCTAACGACTTATCAGTTAGACACACTAATGCAGACCTGGTTCGCTAAGACCACCGCTCTGATACCAACTGAAAGGACCCGTTCATATACATTATAAAGGATTCACAATAGTTGATTACATCGCGAGGCATTTGACCTCTATATGATACATTTTACAAACATTGCATTTGTTTTTAAAAGACAAACTTTCTTTACATCGAAAATTGACAGGCATGTATACCATTTCATAATATCCACTATTCAACTATAAATTGACTTAATAATAATAATCTTTAATGAACTCAATGACTTGAATGCAACGTTCTTCGAAATATGCCATGAAAGACTCCAATTAATATCTTTAAAATGAGCAAATGCACAGCGGAAGATTTCTTTAATACCATACTGTATTTCGTAGTGAAAATACATATAACGTCATTGAACTAGTGCAAGGTTGGCCTCGGATTCACGAACGTATCAATATTGAGATTCAATATTGCAGGAAAGGTACGTAGACACAACGGAGATGATAAACACTATATTGACCTCATGAGTATACCCATGAACCATACCCAATCACCTCCATAGCTATAACCCATAAATTCCTTAATCCAATCCCACTCGAAAAACAATTTCGAAATCACTCAGACCGCACTCCGACGTAATATTTTATGTATACTAATAATATCTTGAAATAATACGGAGTAAATATATATATGTAAATCGATTGAGAGAGTTTAGAGAAAAATATTTTCAAGTTTCTATGAAATAATGAAACCTATTGAATTCTATTTATAATAGATTTTTGAATTATTAAAGTGAATTATTAAAGTATGAATTATTAAAGTGAATTATTAAAGTATGAATTATTAAAGTGAATTATTAAAGTATGAATTATTAAAGTGAATTATTAAAGTATGAATTATTAAAGTGAATTATTAAAGTATGAATTATTAAAGTGAATTATTAAAGTATGAATTATTAAAGTGAATTATTAAAGTTAAAGTAAAGTAAAAATAAAGTAAAGGTAAAGTTTAAGTATAGTAAAAGTATAAAACTATGTACGTATAATACGCGTATAAATATATATAATATTAATTTAAATCGTTATATATATTTAATAAAATAAAATATAAATATCGTTATCTTTATCATACTGGTTAAGTAATGAGTTGTCAAAAGTGGTTCTAGATATTTATAAAAGTTATATACGTTTTAATAATAAAGTTCTTTTTAAACTGAAAACGTTTTTGTACGTTTGAAACTAAATCAAATAAATATAATAATTTTGTTTTCCAAAACCAAATATATTTTTAAGAATCATTTTGTTTAAAGGTTAAAATAATGGAAATCGTTATATCATAAAACGTTTTAGAAAAGTAGAATCATATATATTCATAATAGGTTTCAAGTTTTTAAATTACAGTATGTTGGTGAAGCATGGGATAAAGTTCAAAGGTTAAATAAACGTATGAAATCATCTTAATGAAAAATGTCGAGTTACTTACTTGTCGATATCCAACATCTAAGTTAGTTACACTTCACGTTCTTACTTATAAATCACTTTACCATTTTCCGAATGTTGTAAAAAAGAATAGATTTCTTAAATCACAGTGGACCTCATAACATAGACCCGTAATCATATCACAATGTATCTGATAAATTAATCATTTGATATTATATTCTAATTTCATCGATAAACATATTGAAACAAATACGTTCATGTAAAGTATTATACGTTTAATACTTTATTAATATTCTCAAGTTATAATATATATACATATATATACATATTTATTTATATATAACGGTTCGTGAATCGTTGGAATTTGGTCGAGGTTATAATGAATGTATGAACACAATTTAAAATTCTTGAGATTTAACTTAACAAACTTTGCTTATCGTGTTGGAATAATATAAAGATAAAGTTTAAATTTAGTTGGAATTTTCCGGGTTCTCACAAAATTGAGGTGTGCAAACTCATGGTTCACCGATGATATTTGGACACGATATAATTTTCTTCTAAAACTTATGCTATTTTATGAATTATATTGTGTAAAACCATTTTTTGGACATTCGGTTTCAAGTTCCATGATACTTCAATCATGGGGGCGGATAGCTTGCTAATCGCCGACTGAGACTATGGTTTTCAGTTACACTCGACCGGAATTTGAGATTAAAATAGGAAAACGTGTCTAGTGTAACAACTAGCATGCCATTTTATAAAATCATAAAACGTTTTCACAAGGTCCAATTTTCCCTAAGGATCCAAATTTTTTTAACCTTAATCACGAGTTTCAACTTTGTTTCTATTGTCAGAATTTTATTTCGTGTGGTGTGCGTGTGATCCAATAAATATTGTGTAGTGTTTCCAACTTGTTCCATATAGCGTATGTTTTCATTTCGTGTGGAGTGTGTTGTGTGATTTAATGTTCGACATGGAAAAAAATATAATGTTCCGATTCTATTTAGAAGATGTAATTGCTTGAGGACAAGCAACGTTCAAGTGTGGGGTATTTTGATATTGCTTTAAACATACATATATTTCGACGCAATATCATTTATATTTCATAGGCTTTTACCGTTTACGAAGACATTCAAATGCATAATTCACGAGAAAAACGACAAAAGTAAACACGAGCTTGAAGTTTGAAGAAACGACGATAAACGACGGATTTAAACCAAATATATATCGAGATAACGTTATTCGAATGCAAGTTAAAGATGATCGAAGAAAAAAAGAGTTCAAATGAAAGTTACAAATCAATATACGTCAACACGGGATCAACAAAGAACAAACGCAAAAATAAAAATAAGAAAAGTTCTGTTTCAACTTACGCGTATCGCGTATACAGCCACGCGAAACGCGTAATCTTGTTGCTCCTAGGCGGAACATGTGATCCTCTACGCGGAACGCGTAATCTCGAGACCAGATCCAGATTCAAGTTCACATGGGACGGTTGCTTTTGGGTTTAATATTACAACTTTACACTTCTTTTTCAGCTTTACAGAATTAAAAGAGGTGTATACTCAAGTTCACCTACTACTTCACGAAATATGTTAAATAGGAAGTACATTTATCAGTTGGACAGACAGAAAAATACAGAAAGAGAGTTGAGCAGAGAGAGAGATATCAAGTCCAATTAATTTTACTAGTATCTATATACTCCGTATAATTTAAGTCCAGTTCCAATTAATTTTCAAGTTCAATTTTTAGGATAGTTTAAATATTAAGGGTGTATTGTTCGTGATTAAGGGTATTATTGTTCGAGTACAAAGGGTGTTGTTATTGTAATTTTCTACCATTTGAAGTTAATGAAAGTGAAGATTTTCGTAAGTTTATCCCATTAAAATTATCGTTATCAATTTTTATCGTTATTATTATGTTTGTATATTTATATTTTTATGTTTATCCTAGTATAATGAGTAGCTAAATTTCCCTAGTGTTTGCTTAGATGTAGAGCCTCTAGTGAAATGGATTGTTATCATTTATAAAAAATTAAAATGAACTTAAGTATTTTTAACATTGTGACGAATTAAAAGAACCATTATTATGTACTTAGATATTTAACCCTTGTCACTTAATTTATTAGATTCAAATAACGAAAGTTATTTTTATTTATATAAATTAAGCTTCAACATTAAAAATGATTTAGACGAACTTATGAATAATTTATTAACACTAAATTAGAAATAAAGTTCGGTGGTTTGGGTAATATCACTAGCTATATAAAAGTGAAATTGTAAAAAGAGAAACCATTATGATTTGGGTTTTGGCGAAAGTCAAAACTGGATTAGGTCTCAATTTAAAACCTTGGGGAATAGTAACTATCCAAATAAGATCAAATGAAAATTAGACTTAATTTAGCTAGTTGAAACTTTATTTATTCGAAAGAAAAATATAAGGTTTTATACTAAACATTTTTATAGAGCTTAAACTTAAAACAATCCATGGATCTAGAGGTGATATATTTAAGTAAACACTCCTATTTATATATTGCAATTTATTATTATTATTATTTATTTACATATTATTATACAGATTAAATAAAAATATTAAGTCAAATATACTTCAGTTTAAACGTACTGTTTTGTCACATTGAATATAACCTACGCGTACCGTGTACACTTTCACACGAACCTCGTAACTTCAAAAATATACGCGGAACGCGTATATACGTACGCGAAACGCGTACGTGTAACACCAGTACTGTTACGAATTTATTTAAATTTCAAGGTTTTAATTAAAATCTTTATTATTAATTTTAAGTGTTTAATTATAATTAGTAAAATTATTATAATTCCCTTTAGACCATCTTTAATTTAATTGAAACTTATTATTTATTTAATTTAAGTAAATTTGTATTTTATTTTATTGGTTAAAACAGATTCCAAATCAATTAGTTTTATTACAAGTTATTGTTTTATTAATTACCATTTAGAAATAAAAATTGTTTTAATCAAAAATAGTATAGTTTCAATTAAGTTCACTTTTAAGTTAATAATTATAAATCATATAATCGTGTAATTTTTAAAGTAGTTTAATTAATTTAAGATTTAGTTATATTTTAGTATTATTTTGCTAAATATAAATTCCTAATCTAAAACCCCTTTAAATCAGTTTAACTTCAAAGACTATTAAAAACCATTAAAACACTCCATCTCCCTGTGGAACGAATCGGATTTACCTATAAAACTAAACTACGCGGATAGGACTAGTTGCCTATATATGTGTCAAATCAACCCGAATTCATTAAAATACCACATATACAATAAAACAATTCGTGTAACAAAATAACTCAAATTCGTTCATAAATAAAGGTACTGTTTCACCGCATCAATAACCTCTTGGTTCTTAAAGGAATAAACACATGTAGCTCTCACTCTACTACCAACGTCGAGTATTTAGTGATTGAAAGATCATGTGCTCAAGGCTTATGGATGAAACAAACTTTCCTTGATTAAGGTACCACTTTTTCTGAAACTCATATATGTGTGCATTCTCTTGCTAAAATTGGACTAGTCAACCTAATAAGTGATTATTTAAACACCAATTTAGCTTTGATGATTACATGATAAGTGAAATATTAACATGCTTTATATGTTTAGGTTATACATATGTTCATCACTAAGTATATAAAGAGATATGCTCTTAGTTGAATAACCTGAAACTTAGTGTATGATTTTTCAATGATAACTTATCATGTGGATAACGTTTCAACTTATCATATCTACCTTATTGATCACTATTACTTGACATGCTTCGACTAGTATGCTCATAATGTTGAATAGATGTGCCTCATGCATGTTTTAAGTTTATATATAATTTAGATCGTTATGCATGATTACGTATATTAGCTTCAGCATGCCACTCTTACTTGTATTCTTACAATATGTATTCAACATGCTATGCTTATATTATGTGCAATATGCTTGACATGTTATGCTTATGATATGTACCATATGTATGCCATGTGTGATGGCCCCGTCAATACACTTAACGGCTCCGTCACTTGGTCCCACAACTTGATCGAACTTAAATGAATTTAATAAACGGCATTGCGTTCTTTTATTTAAAAGTTTCCCAAAAAGGAAATTTAACAAAATATGTAGTTTAACAAACCCAACATATTAAATACCCAGAGTTGACATAACACATTGTCAACAAAACACCCACAAGTTTAATTATTCAAAAGAGAATGCAAGGTTAACATTTCATAATTGTTTAACAAAATTGAAATGTCCTGTTCATATTGATTATGAACGTTCCATATTAATTGATTCCGTTGCGAGGTTTTGACCTTTATATGAGACGTTTTTCAAAGACTGCATTCGATTTTAAAACAAACCATAACCTTTATTTTATCGATAAAGGTTTAAAATGATAATAAAAAATATAGCGTTTTCACACGACCATTACATAATGGTTTACAATAATATTACACAACAATATATGTCTTCGAATGCAGTTTTCAAACAATATTATATAAACATGGACTCCAAATCTTGTCCTTAATTTAGTATGCAACAGCGGAAGCTCTTAAAAATTACGTGAGAATAAACATGCTTAAAACGTCAACAAAAATGTTGGTGAGTTATAGGATTAACCTATATATTTATCAATCGTAATAATAGACCACAAGATTTCATATTTTCCTTTTTCATAAACATCATCCCATACATAGAGATAAAAATCATTCATATGGTGAACACCTGGTAACCGACATTAACAAGATGCATATAAGAATATCCCCATCATTCCGGGACATCCATCGGACATGATATAAAAACTCGAAGTACTAAAGCATCCGGTACTTTGGATGAGGTTTTTTAGGCCCAATAGATCTATCTTTAGGATTCGCGTCAATTAGTAGACTGGTTTACTAATTCTTAGGCTACCAAGCAAAAGGGGCATATTCGGCTTCGATCATTCAACCATATAATGTAGTTTCGATTACTTGTGTCTATTTCGTAAAACATTTATAAAACTGCATGTATTTTCATCCCAAAAATATTAAATTTTTAAAAGTCGGTCTATAACTCACTTTTACATATTTTTACTTTGTCGGGAAGTAAAAGTTGGCCACTGGTCGATTCACGAACCTATAACAAATATGTACATATATATCAAAGTATGTTCAAAATATATTTACAACATTTTTATTACGTTTTAATGATTTGAGTTTGTTAAGTCAGCAGTCCTCGTTAGTAACCTACAACTAGTTGTCCACAGTTAGATGTATAGAAATAAAGCAATATATAATATCTCGAATCAATCTACGACCCAGTGTCTACAAGTCTCAGGCTAGATCACAACTCAAAGTATATATATTATTTTGGAATCAACCTCAACCCTGTATAGCTAACTCAAGCATTACTACATATAGAGTGTCTATGGTTGTTCCGAAATATATTATATAGATGGGTCGATATGATATGTCAAAACATTATATACGTGTCTATGGTATCCCAAGATTACATAATATATGTTAGAATACATGTGTAATACAATATAAGTTAGTTAAGTTATGATTTGTATAGATTTGTTACAAATTTCACGTAGCTACAACAAGCAAAATTATCCAATCTTGTTTTACCCATAACTTTTTCGTTTTAAATCCGTTTTGAGTGATTCAAGTTGCTATGATTTCATAATGAACTGAAATTTATGAAACTAAACAGAAAAAGTATAATTTTATAGTCGAAAATACAAGTTACAAGTCATTTTTGTAGAGGTAGTCATTTCAGTCGAAAGAACGACGTCTTAATGACCATTTTGAAAAACATACTTCGACTTTGATTTTAACCATGATTTTTGGATATAGTTTCATGTTCATAAGAAAAATCATTTTCCCAGAAGTATAGCTTTTAAATCAAAGTTTATCATAGATTTTAATTATCCAAACCAAAACAGCCCACGGTTTCGCTACGACGGCGTATGTCCGGTTTTACGGTGTTCTTCGTGTTTCCAGGTTTTAAATCATTAAGTTAGCATATCATATAGATATAGAACATGTATTTAGTTGATTTTAAAAGTTAAGTTAGAAGGATTAACTTTGTTTGCGAACAAGTTTAGAATTAACTAAACTATGTTCTAGTGATTACAAGTTTAAATCTTCGAATAAGATAGTTATATATATATGAATCGAATGATGTTATGAACATCATTACTACCTCAAGTTTAGTAGGTAAACCTACTGGAAGTGACAAGAAATGATCTAGCTTCAAAGGATACTTGGATGGCTTGAAAGTTCTTGAAGTAGAATCATGACACGAAAACAAGTTCAAGTAAGATTTCCACTCGAATTAAGATAGTTATAGTTATAGAAATTGAATCAAAGTTTGGATATGAGTTTTACCTTGAATAATAAAGATAACCTACTGTAAATAACAAAGGTTTCTTGATCTTAGATGATTACTTGGAATGGATTAGGAAGCTTGGAAGTAAACTAGTAAACTTTAAAGGATTTTCGAAGTGTTCTTGAAGTGTTCTTCCTAAGATGATTATAGCTTGAATCTTGAAGTAATTTTTGATGAAGATGATGATTAGTTACTGGAAAAATTCTTTCATAAGAGTGTGTGTGTGTGTGTGTTGAGAGAGAATTAGAAAGAGAATTGGAAGTGAAATGGAGTGAATGATGAGTGGTGAGTGGTCAGTGGGGTTTAAAGGAGTTCTAATTAGTTGACTAGTTCATGATAGAAGTTAAAATTGATTAGTCATGCATGACATAATCAAGAGTGGAATCCCATGCTAGTTCCTATTGTATATATCCATAGTAAGTACGTCTAGAAGCTGTGTATAATACGGGTATTAATACGACTAGAATTCTTGATGAAAAAAAAAAGAATGGGAATGTAACTATAACCATTTTCATTAAGTATGAGTGTTTTGATATGTGTCTTGAAGTCTTCTAAAAGTTTATTAATATATCTTAATACACTACATGTATATACATTTTAACTGAGTCGTTAAGTCATCGTTAGTCGTTACATGTAAGTGTTGTTTTGAAACCTTTAAGTTAACGATCGTATTTAATGTTTTTAACCCATTGTTTATTATATCTAATGAGATGTTAAATTATTACATTATCATGATATTATGATGTATGAATATATCTTAATATGATATATATATATATATATATATATATATATATATATATATATATGTATATATATATATATATATATATATATATATATATATATATATACATTAAAATGTCGTTACCTATATGTCTCGTTTCGAATTCCTTAAGTTAGTAGTCTTGTTTTTACATATGTAGTTCTTTGTTAATACACTTAATGATATGTTTAATTATCGTTTTATCATGTTAAACATAGTGTATCAATATCTTAATATGATTCATATGTATTTAGTAAGACGTTGTTATAACGATAATCGTTATATATTTCGTTTCGGGTTTCTTAACTTAGAAATCTCATTTTTATGTATATAACTCATTGTTAATATACTTAGTGAGATACTTACTTATTATAATTCTCATGATAACTATATATCGATATATATATATCATCATCTAGTTGTTACATGTTTAAACGTTTGTGAATCGCCGGTCAACTTGGGTGATCAATTGACTACATAAACTCATTTCAATTAATCAAGTCTTAACAAGTTTGATTACTTAACATGTTAGAAACATTTAATCATGTAAATATCAATTTCATTTAATATATATAAACATGGAAAAGTTCGGGTCACTACAGTACCTACCCGTTAAATAAATTTCGTCCCGAAATTTTAAGTTGTTGAAGGTGTTGACGCATCTTCTGGAAATAGGTGCGGGTATATCTTCTTCATCTGATCTTCATACTCCCAGGTGAACTCGGGTCCTCTACGAGCATTCCATCGAACTTTAACGATCGGTATCTTATTTTGCTTGAGCCTTTTAACCTCACGATCCATTATCTCAACGGGTTCTTCAACGAATTGTAGTTTTTCGTTGATTTTAATTTCGTCTAAAGGAATTGTGAGATCATCTTTAGCTAAGCACTTCTTTAGATTCAAGACGTGAAAGGTATTATGTACATTGGCGAGTTGTAGAGGTAATTCAAGTCGGTAGGCTATTGGTCCGACACGATCTAAAATCTTGAATGGTCCAATGTATCTTGGATTTAGTTTCCCCCGTTTACCAAATCGAACAATGTCTTTCCAAGGCGAAACCTTAAGCATGACCATCTCTCCAATTTCAAATTCTATATCTTTCCTTTTAAGGTCCGCGTAGCTCTTTTGTCAACTCTGAGCGGTTTTCAACCGTTGTTGAATTTGGATGATTTTCTTGGTAGTTTCTTGGATTATCTCCGGACCCGTAATCTGTCTATCCCCCAATTCATTCTAAAAAATCGGAGATCTGCACTTTCTACCATAAAGTGCTTCGAACGGTGCCATTTCGATACTCGAGTGGTAACTGTTGTTGCAGAAACATTCTGCTAATGGTAGATGTCGATCCCAACTGTTTTCAAAATTAATAACACATGCTCGTAGCATGTCTTCAAGCGTTTGTATCGTCCTTTCACTCTGCCCATCAGTTTATGGATGATAGGCAGTACTCATGTCTAGACGAGTTCCCAACGCTTGCTGTAATGTCTGCCAAAACCTTGAAACAAATCTGTCATCCCTATCAGAGATAATATAGATTGGTATTACATGTCTGGAGACAACTTCCTTCAAATATAATCGCGCCAACTTCTCCATTTTATCATCTTCTCTCATTGACAGAAAGTGTGCTGATTTGGTGAGACGATCGACTATTACCCAAATAGTATCAAAACCACTTGCAGTCCTTGGCAATTTATTGATGAAATCCATGGTAATGTTTTCCCATTTCCATTCCGGGATTTCGGGTTGTTGAAGTAGACCTGATGGTTTCTGATGTTCAGTTGACCTTAGAACACATCAAGCATTCTAGTACATATCTTGCAATATCAGCTTTCATACCCGGCCATCAAAAGTGCTTCTTGAGATCTTTGTACATCTTTCCTGCTCCGGGATGTATTGAATACCTCGTTTTATGTGCTTCTCCAAGTACCATTTCTCTCACATCCCCAAACTTTGGTACCCAAATTCTGTCATCCCTATACCGGGTTCCGTCTTCCCGAATATTAAGATGTTTCTCTTATCCTTTGGGTATTTCATTCTTTAAATGTCTTTCTTTTACAACTTCCTGTTGCGCCTCCTTTGTTTGATTAGTAAGGTTAGTACGAATAATTATATTCATAGCTTTTACCCGTATAGGTTCTCTGTCCTTTCTACTCAAAGCGTCGGCTACCACATTCGCCTTCTCCGGGTGGTAACGAATCTCAAAGTCATAATCATTCAACAATTCAATCTACCTACGCTGCCTCATGTTCAGCTGTTTCTGATTAAATATGTGTTGAAGACTTTTGTAGTCGGTATATATAATACTTTTGACCCCATATAAGTAGTGCCTCCAAGTCTTTAATGCAAAAATAACCGCACCTAATTCCAAATCATCCGTCGTATAATTCTGCTCGTGAATCTTCAATTGTCTAGACGCATAAGCAATTACCTTCATTCGTTGCATTAATACACAACCGAGACCTTGCTTTGAGGCGTCACAATATATCACAAAATCATCATTCCCTTCAGGCAATGCCAATATAGGTGCCGTAGTTAACTTTTCCTTCAACAATTGAAACGCTTTCTCCTGCTCATCCTTCCATTCAAATTTCTTCCCTTTATGCGTTAATGGAGTCAAGGGTTTTGCTATTTTTGAAAAATCTTGGATGAACCTCCTGTAATAACCAGCCAGCCCTAAAAATTGGCGTATGTGTTTCGAAGTTTTCGGGGTTTCCCATTTTTCAACGGTTTCAATCTTTGCCGGATCCACCTGAATACCTTCTTTGTTCACTATGTGATCGAGGAATTGAACTTCTCCCAACCAAAATGCACACTTTGAAAACTTAGCGTACAGTTTTTCTTTCCTCAATAATTCTAGCACTTTTCTTAAATGTTCTTTGTTCTCTTGATCATTCTTTGAGTAGATAAGTATATCATCGAAGAAAACTATGACAAACTTGTCAAGATATGGCCCACACACACGGTTCATGAGGTCCATGAACACAGCTGGTGGGTTAGTCAATCCAAACGGCATAACCATAAACTCGTAATGACCGTAACGCGTCCTAAAAGCAGTCTTTGGAATATCATCTGAAATGTCCCGTTCTTATTGATTAAAAACATTCCATATTAATTGATTTCGTTGTGAGGTTTTGACCTCTATATGAGACGTTTTTCAAAGACTGCATTCATTTTTAAAACAAACCATAACCTTTATTTCATAAATAAAGGTTTAAAAAGCTTTACGTAGATTATCAAATAATGATAATCTAAAATATCCTGTTTACACACGACCATTACATAATGGTTTACAATACAAATATGTTACATCGAAATCAGTTTCTTGAATGCAGTTTTTACACAATATCATACAAACATGGACTCCAAATCTTGTCCTTATTTTAGTATGCAACAGCGGAAGCTCTTAGTATTCACCTGAGAATAAACATGCTTTAAACGTCAACAAAAATGTTGGTGAGTTATAGGTTTAACCTATATATATCAAATCGTAACAATAGACCACAAGATTTCATATTTCAATACACATCCCATACATAGAGATAAAAATCATTCATATGGTGAACACCTGGTAACCGACATTAACAAGATGCATATATAAGAATATCCCCATCATTCCGGGACACCCTTCGGATATGATATAAATTTCGAAGTACTAAAGCATCCAGTACTTTGGATGGGGTTTGTTAGGCTCAATAGATCTATCTTTAGGATTCGCGTCAATTAGGGTGTCTGTTCCCTAATTCTTAGATTACCAGACTTAATAAAAAGGGGCATATTCGATTTCGATAATTCAACCATAGAATGTAGTTTCACGTACTTGTGTCTATTTTGTAAATCATTTATAAAACCTGCATGTATTCTCATCCCAAAAATATTAGATTTTAAAAGTGGGACTATAACTCACTTTCACAGATTTTTACTTCGTCGGGAAGTAAGACTTGGCCACTGGTTGATTCACGAACCTATAATAATATATACATATATATCAAAGTATGTTTAAAATATATTTACAACACTTTTAATATATTTTGATGTTTTAAGTTTATTAAGTCAGCTGTCCTCGTTAGTAACCTACAACTAGTTGTCCACAGTTAGATGTACAGAAATAAATCGATAAATATTATATTGAATCAATCCACGACCCAGTGTATACGTATCTCAGTATTGATCACAACTCAAACTATATATATTTTGGAATCAACCTCAACCCTGTATAGCTAACTCCAACATTCACATATAGAGTGTCTATGGTTGTTCCGAAATATATATAGATGTGTCGACATGATAGGTCAAAACATTGTATACGTGTCTATGGTATCTCAAGATTATATAATATACAATACAAGTTGATTAAGTTATGGTTGGAATAGATTTGTTACCAATTTTCACGTAGCTAAAATGAGAAAAATTATCCAATCTTGTTTTACCCATAATTTCTTCATTTTAAATCCGTTTTGAGTGAATCAAATTGCTATGGTTTCATATTGAACTATATTTTATGAATCTAGACAGAAAAAGTATAGGTTTATAGTCAGAAAAATAAGTTACAAGTCGTTTTTGTAAAGGTAGTCATTTCAGTCGAAAGAACGACGTCTAGATGACCATTTTAGAAAACATACTTTCACTTTGAGTTTAACCATAATTTTTGGATATAGTTTCATGTTCATAATAAAAATCATTTTCCCAGAATAAAAACTTTTAAATCAAAGTTTATCATAGTTTTTAATTAACTAACCCAAAACAGCCCGCGGTGTTACTACGACGGCGTAAATCCGGTTTTACGGTGTTTTTCGTGTTTCCGGGTTTTAAATCATTAAGTTAGCATATCATATAGATATAGAACATGTGTTTAGTTGATTTTAAAAGTCAAGTTAGAAGGATTAACTTTTATTTGCGAACAAGTTTAGAATTAACTAAACTATGTTCTAGTGATTACAAGTTTAAACCTTCGAATAAGATAGCTTTATATGTATGAATCGAATGATGTTATGAACATCATTACTACCTCAAGTTCCTTGGATAAACCTACTGGAAATGAGAAAAATAGATCTAGCTTCAAAGGATCCTTGGATGGCTTGAAAGTTCTTGAAGCAGAATCATGACACGAAAACAATTTCAAGTAAGATTTCCACTCGAAATAAGATTGTTATAGTTATAGAAATTGAATTAAAGTTTGAATATGATTATTACCTTGTATTAGAAAGATAATCTACTGTAAGTAACAAAGGTTTCTTGATCTTGGATGATTACTTGGAATGGATTTAGAAAACTTGGAAGTAAACTTGCAATCTTGGAAGTATTCTTGATTTTATGAAACTAGAACTTTTGGAATTTATGAAGAACACTTAGAACTTGAAGATAGAACTTGAGAGAGATCAATTAGATGAATAAAATTGAAGAATGAAAGTGTTTGTAGGTGTTTTTGGTCGTTGGTGTATGGATTAGATATAAAGGATATGTAATTTTGTTTTCATGTAAATAAGTCATGAATGATTACTCATATTTTTGTAATTTTATGAGATATTTCATGCTAGTTGCCAAATGATGGTTCCCACATGTGTTAGGTGACTCACATGGGCTACTAAGAGCTGATCATTGGAGTGTATATACCAATATTACATACATCTAAAAGCTGTGTATTGTACGAGTACAAATACGGGTGCATACGAGTAGAATTGTTGATGAAATTGAACGAGGATGTAATTGTAAGCATTTTTGTTAAGTAGAAGTATTTTTATAAGTGTCTTGAAGTCTTTAAAAAGTGTATGAATACATATTAAAACACTACATGTATATACATTTTAACTGAGTCGTTAAGTCATCGTTAGTCGTTACATGTAAATGTTGTTTTAACTAAGTCTTGTTGAATGTTGTTAACCCATTGTTTATTATAACAAATGAGATGTTCAATTGTTATATTATCATGATATTATGATATATAATATATCTTAGTATGATATATATACAGTTAAATATCGTTACAACGATAATCGTTTCATATATGTCTCGTTTCGAAATCATTAAGTTAGTAGTGTTATTTTTACATATGTATTTCATTGTTAATACACTTAATAATATATTTACTTATCATTTAACATAATTAACCAAGTGTATCAATATCTTAATATGATTCATATGTACCTAGTAAGACGTTGTTATAACGATAATCGTTATATATATCGTTTTCGAGTTTCTTAAATTAATAATCTCATTTTTATGTATATAACTCATTGTTAAAATACCTAATGAGATACATACTTATAATAAAATCATGTTAACTATATATATAACCATATATATGTCATCGTATAGTTTTTACAAGTTTTAACGTTCGTGAATCACCGGTCAACTTGGGTGGTCAATTGTCTATATGAAACCTATTTCAATTAATCAAGTCTTAACAAGTTTGATTGCTTAACATGTTGGAAACACTTAATCATGTAAATAACAATTTCATTTAATATATATATAAACATGGAAAAGTTTGGGTCACTACAGTACCTACCCGTTAAATAATTTTCATCCCGAAATTTTAAGCAGTTGGAGGTGTTGACGTATCTTCTGGAAATAAATGTGGGTATTTCTTCTTCATCTGATCTTCATGCTCTCAGGTGAACTCGGGTCCTCTACGAGCATTCCATCGAACCTTAACAATTGGTATCTTGTTTTGTTTAAGTCTCTTAACCTCACGATCCATTATTTCGACGGGTTCTTCAATGAATTGAAGTTTTTCATTGATTTGGATTTCGTCCAACGGAATAGTGAGATCTCCTTTAGCAAAATATTTCTTCAAATTTGAGACGTGGAAAGTGTTATGTACAGCCGCGAGTTGTTGAGGTAGCTCCAGTTGGTAAGCTACTGGTCCGACACGATCTATAATCTTGAATGGTCCAATGTACCTTGGATTTAGTTTCCCCCGTTTACCAAATCGAACAACGCCTTTCCATGGTGAAACCTTAAGCATGACCATTTCTCCAATTTCAAACTCTATATCTTTTCTTTTACTGTCCGCGTAGCTCTTTTGTCGACTCTGGGCGGTTTTCAATCTTTGTTGAATTTGGATGATTTTCTCGGTAGTTTCTTGTATTATCTCCGGACCCGTAATCTGTCTATCCCCCACTTCACTCCAACAAATCGGAGACCTGCACTTTCTACCATAAAGTGCTTCAAACGGCACCATCTCAATGCTTGAATGGTAGCTGTTGTTGTAGGAAAATTCTGCTAACGGTAGATGTCGATCCCAACTGTTTCCGAAATCAATAACACAAGCTCGTAGCATGTCTTCAAGCGTTTTTATCGTCCTTTTGCTCTGCCCATCAGTTTGTGGATGATAGGCAGTACTCATGTCTAGACGAGTTCCCAATGCTTGCTGTAATGTCTGCCAGAATCTTGAAATAAATCTGCCATCCCTATCAGAGATAATAGAGATTGGTATTCCATGTCTGGAGAAGACTTCCTTCAAATACAGTTATGCTAACTTCTCCATCTTGTCATCTTCTCTTATTGGCAGGAAGTGTGCTGACTTGGTGAGATGATCAACTATTACCCAAATAGTATCATAACCACTTGCAGTCCTTGGCAATTTAGTAATGAAATCCATGGTAATGTTTTCCCATTTCCATTCTGGGATTTCAGGTTGTTGTAGTAGACCTGATGGTTTCTGATGTTCAGCTTTGACCTTAGAACACGTCAAACATTCTCCTACATATTTAGCAATATCGGCTTTCATACCTGGCCACCAAAAATGTTTCTTAAGATCCTTGTACATCTTTCCCGTTCCAGGATGTATTGAGTATCTGGTTTTATGAGCTTCTCTAAGTACCATTTCTCTCATATCTCCAAATTTTGGTACCCAAATTCTTTCAGCCCTATACCGGGTTCCGTCTTCCCGAATATTAAGATGCTTCTCCGATCCTTTGGGTATTTCATCCTTTAAATTTCCCTCTTTTAAAACTCCTTGTTGCGCCTCCTTTATTTGAGTAGTAAGGTTAGTGTGAATCATTATATTCATAGATTTTACTCGAATGGGTTCTCTGTCCTTTCTGCTCAAGGCATCGGCTACCACATTTGCCTTCCCCGGGTGGTAACGAATCTCAAAGTCGTAATCATTCAACAATTCAATCCACCTACGCTGCCTCATATTCAGTTGTTTCTGATTAAATATGTGTTGAAGACTTTTGTGGTCGGTATATATAATACTTTTGACCCCATATAAGTAGTGCCTCCATGTCTTTAATGCAAAAACAACCACGCCTAATTCCAAATCATGCGTCGTATAATTTTGCTCGTTAATCTTCAATTGTCTAGACGCATAAGCAATCACCTTCGTCCGTTGCATTAATACACAACCGAGACCTTGCTTTGATGCGTCACAATAAATCACAAAATCATCATTCCCTTCAGGCAATGACAATATAGGTGCCGTAGTTAGCTTTTTCTTCAATAATTGAAACGCCTTCTCTTGTTCATCCTTCCATTCAAATTTCTTCCCTTTATGCGTTAATGCAGTCAAGGGTTTTGCTATTTTGGAGAAATCTTGGATGAATCTTCTGTAGTAACCAGCCAATCCTAAAAATTGACGTATATGCTTCGGAGTTTTTGGGGTTTCCCACTTTTCAACGATTTCGATCTTTGCCGGGTCCACCTGGATACCTTCTTTGTTCACTATGTGACCGAGGAATTGAACTTCTTCCAACCAAAATGCACACTTTGAAAACTTAGTGTACAGTTTTTCTTTCCTCAATACTTCTAGCACTTTTCTCAAATGTTCTTCGTGCTCCTGATCATTCTTTGAGTAAATAAGTATGTCATCGATGAAAACAATGACAAACTTGTCAAGATATGGCCCACACACTCGGTTCATAAGGTCCATGAACACAGCTGGTGCGTTAGTCAATCCAAACGGCATAACCATAAACTCGTAATGACCATAACGCGTCCTAAAAGCAGTTTTTGGAATATCATCCTCCTTTACTCGCATTTGATGATATCCAGAACGTAAATCGATCTTTGAATAAACCGACGAGCCTTGTAGTTGATCAAATAAGTCGTCAATTCTCGGCAGTGGATAACGGTTTTTGATTGTAAGTTTGTTCAACTCTCTGTAGTCAATACACAACCTAAATGTACCATCCTTCTTCTTGACAAACAAAACTGGAGCTCCCCATGGTGATGTGCTTGGTCGAATGAAACCACGTTCTAATAGTTCTTGCAGTTGGCTTTGTAGTTCTTTCATCTCGCTGGGTGCGAGTCTATAAGGAGCACGAGCTATTGGTGCAGCTCCTAGTACAAGATCTATTTGAAATGCAACAGATCGATGTGGAGGTAGTCCCGGTAATTCTTTTGGAAATACATCGGGAAATTCTTTTGCGACGGGAACATCATTGATGCTCTTTTCTTCAGTTTGTACTTTCTCGACGTGTGCTAGAACAGCATAGCAACCTTTTCTTATTAGTTTTTGTGCCTTCAAATTACTAATAAGATGTAGCTTCATGTTGCCCTTTTCTCCGTACACCATTAAGGGTTCTCCTTCTTCTCGTACAATGCGAATTGCATTTTTATAACATACGATCTCTGCTTTCACCTTCTTCAGCCAGTCCATGCCAACTATTACATCAAAACTCCCTAACTCTACTGGTATCAAATCAATCTTAAATATTTCGCTACCCAGTTTAATTTCTCGATTCCGGCATATATTATCTGCTGAAATTAATTTACCGTTTGCTAATTCGAATAAAAATTTACTATCCAACGGCGTCAATGGACAACTTAATTTAGCACAAAAATCTCTACTCATATAGCTTCTATCCGCGCCCGAATCAAATAAAACGTAAGCAGATTTATTGTCAATAAGAAACGTACCCGTAACAAGCTCCGGGTCTTCCTGTGCCTCTGCCGCATTAATATTGAAAACTCTTCCGCGGCCTTGTCCATTCGTGTTCTCCTGGTTCGGGCAATTTCTAATAATGTGGCCCGGTTTTCCACATTTATAACAAACTACATTGGCATAACTTGCTCTGACAATACTTGCTCCACCATTACTCGTTTCGACACCATTTATTCCTTTCGTTCTGTTAACCCCTGGTCCGTAGACCTCACACTTCGCCGCGCTATGACCATTTCTTTTACACTTGTTACAAAATTTGGTGCAGAACCCCGAGTGATACTTTTCACACCTTTGGCATAGCTGCTTCTGATTGTTGTTGTTGTTGCGGTTGTTATTGTTGTTGGGATGATTGTTGTAGTTGCTGTTGTTGTTGTTGTTGTTGTTGTTGTTGGGCCGTTTGTTGTAGTTGCGATTGATGTTGCGATTGTTGGGATAATTGCTGCGATTATTATTGTAATTGCTGTTGTTGTTGTATTGGTGATTCTTATCACCGTTTTCCTCCCACTTTCTTTTGACTTGCTTCACATTGGCCTCTTCAGCCGTCTGTTCTTTAATTCTTTCCTCAATCTGGTTCACTAGTTTGTGATCCATTCTACATGCCTGTTGTATGGAGGCGGGCTCGTGTGAACTTATATCTTCTTGGATTCTTTCCGGTAATCCTTTCACAAACACGTCGATCTTCTCTTCCTCATCTTCGAAGGCTCCCGGACACAATAGGCACAATTCTGTGAATCGTCTTTCGTACGTGGTAATATCAAATCCTTGGGTTCGTAACCCTCTAAGTTCTGTCTTGAGCTTATTGACCTCGGTTCTGGGACGGTACTTCTCATTCATCAAGTGCTTGAATGCTGACCACGGTTGTGCGTACGCATCATCTTGTCCCACTTGCTCTAGATAGGTATTCCACCATGTTAACGCATAACCTGTGAAGGTATGCGTAGCGTACTTCACTTTGTCCTCTTCAGTACACTTACTTATGGCAAACACCGATTCGACCTTCTCGGTCCACCATTTCAATCCGATCGGTCCTTCGGCTCCATCAAATTCCAAAGGTTTGCAGGCAGTGAATTCTTTGTAGGTGCATCCTACACGATTTCCTGTACTGCTAGATCCAAGGTTATTGTTGGTATGTAGCGCAGCCTGTACTGCGGCTATGTTTGAAGCGAGAAAAGTACGGAATTCCTCTTCATTCATATTCACGGTGTGTCGAGTAGTCGGTGCCATTTCCTTCAAAATAGTCAAATGGAACAAGTTAATCATACAGAATATTAAGAGTAGTTAATAGTATTTCGTAGCATAATATGAACTCATTTATAAAAGCTTTTTCCTCATATTAGCATTTTATAAGTTTAAATTCGGGTAGTACCTACCCGTTAAGTTCATACTTAGTAGCTAATATACAATTCAACTACTACAATTCTATATGAAAAACTGATTATAATAATATTTCGCGTTCAAACTTTTATACAATATTTTACAAACTTACAATACCGCTTATTTTACATAAAGCATGAAATATAGCACACAATAACTTTGATACAAGATAGTTGTTAAGATAATTCTAGCTAGTACACAAGTCGTTCAGCAAAGGCAATAAAGACACGTAATTCATACGTCCAGAAACAAGTCATGCATTCTGGTTTTACTAGGACTACTTCTCATCCTTGGTCTTGTGGAACATAACCGTTATGGCCGTTGATAAGACAGCGTGTTGTAACGTCGTTAAAGGGATGAGGGTTACGTAATGACCAACAGTCTCGTAATAACCTAAAAACCTCATTTCTTACCCCAATTACCGACTCCGTCACTTGTGGGAACGTTTTGTTTAATAGTTGTAGCCCGATGTTCTTTTTCTCACTTTGGTGAGAAGCGAACATTACTAACCCGTAAGCATAGCATGCTTCTTTATGTTGCATGTTAGCCGCTTTTTCTAAATCATGAAGTCCTATATTCGGATACATTGAGTCAAAATAATTTCTTAACCCGTTGCGTAAAATAGCATTTGGGTTCCCCGCAATATATGCGTCAAAGTAAACACATCGTAACTTATGGGTTTCCCAATGTGATATCCCCCATCTTTCAAACGAAAGTCTCTTATAAACCAAGACATTCTTGGAACGTTCTTCGAATGTCTTACAAACTGATTTCACCGTAAATAGTTGTGCCGAAGAATTCTGACCGACTCTAGACAAGATTTCATCAATCATGAAAGGACCCGTTCATATACATTATAAACAATTCACAATAGTTGATTACATCGCGAGGTATTTGACCTCTATATGATACGTTTTACAAACATTGCATTCGTTTTTAAAAGACAAACTTTCTTTACATCAAAAATTGACGGCATGCATACCATTTCATATTACATCCAACTATAATTGACTTAATATTAATCTTGATGAACTCAACGACTCGAATACAACGTCTTTCAAAGTATGTCTTGAATGACTCCAAGTAATATCCTTAAAATGAGCTAATGCACAGCGGAAGATTTCTTTAATACCTGAGAATAAACATGCTTTAAAGTGTCAACCAAAAGGTTGGTGAGTTCATTAGTTTATCATAATCTATCATTTCCGTAATAGTAATAGACCACAAGATTTCAGTTTCTATAAATATCCGTACACTCGCAAGTGTATAAAAGTATTCTATAAGTTGTAGGCACCCGGTAAAAAGCCTTAATGTTCATGTTTTACCCTCTGAAATACACCAGATCAGGTGTGTTTAAAATAACCTCGAAGTACTAAAGCATCCCATAGTCAGGATGGGGTTTGTCAGGCCCAATAGATCTATCTTTAGGATTCGCGCCTACCGTACATAGACAAGTAGTTTAATGTTACCAAGCTAAGGGTATATTTCTGGTTTAAACCCACGTTGAATTAATTTTAGTACTTGTGCCTATTTCGTAAAACATTTATAAAAACAGCGCATTTATTCTCAGTCCCAAAAATATATATATATAAGGGAGCAAATGAAACTCACAATACTGTATTTTGTAGCAATTATGTATATGACGGCACTGAACAAGTGTAGGGTTTGTCTCGGATTCACGAACGTATCAATATTGTGATTTAATATTGCAGGAAAGTACGTAGACGCAATGAAAATGATAAACGTTAGGTTGACCTCACGAGCAATACCCTCGATCAATACCCATAACCTTCATAGCTATAACCCATAATTTCCTTAGCTATATCCCATTTGAAAACTTATTTTGAAATCATCTGAATATAACTCCGTCGTAGTATTTTATGTATACTAATAATATCTTGAAATAGTACTAAGTAAATATATATATATGTAATTCGATTGAGAGAGTTTAGAGAAATATATTTTCAAGTTTCTATGAAATAATGAAACCTATTGAATTTTATTTATAATAGATTTTTGAATTATTAAAGTATGAATTATTAAAGTGAATTATTAAAGTATGAATTATTAAAGTAAATTATTAAAGTATGAATTATTAAAGTGAATTATTAAAGTATGAATTATTAAAGTGAATTATTAAAGTATGAATTATTAAAGTGAATTATTAAAGTATGAATTATTAAAGTTAAAGTAAAGTAAAAGTAAAGTAAAGGTAAAGGTAAAGTTAAAGTATAGTAAAAGTATAAAACTATGTACGTATAATACGCGTATAAAAATATATAATATTAATTTAAATTGTTATATATATTTAATAAAATAAAATATAAATATCGTTATCTTTATCATACTGGTTAAGTAATGAGTTGTCAAAAAGAATAGATTTCTTAAATCACAGTGGACCTCATAACATAGGCCCGTAATCATATCATAATGTATCTGATAATTCAATCATTTGATATTATCTCTTAATTCTGTCGATAAATATATCGAAACAAATATGTTCATGTAAAGTATCATATATCTAATACTTTGTTAATGTTTTCAGTTAATATTATATATTATATATACATATCTATATACACATAATTGTTCGTGAATCGTCGAACACGGTCAAAGGGTAATTGATTACATGAATGTAGTTCCAAAGTTTTTAAGATTCCACATTACAAATTCTTCTTATCGTGTCAGAAACATATAAAGGTTAAGTTTAAATTTGGTCGGAAATTTCCGGGTCGTCACAGTACCTACCCGTTAAAGAAATTTCGTCCCGAAATTTGATCGAGGTCGTCATGGCTAACTATAAAAATGTTTTCATGATGAATATGAGTTGATAAATAGAGTTTTATCATCATTGAGTAATATAGATAAAATAATTTGATTACGCGAAGAGTATAAGTGAAGCTATCGCAAGAGAGTGAAATGAGTAAACGTATATTCGTTTTAACCGATGACGTAGTTATGATTGATTTTCGGAATTCATGGGATTTAAAGAAAATCTTTGCAATAAGATTTGGTTCTTCGGCGATTAAGGAAATCAGGATCTTCTTTGATTAAATGCGATAATCTGTCTCGATTTCTCTGTCTGATATTTTACTATAATTCCACCCCCTTCGTTTCTTTATTTCCACATCTCACACCTTCTAGTCTTTCTCCCCAATTCATACTTTAAAGCATTCGTTAATATGCTTCATCCAGTATTGATTCTTGATATACTCTTAACTTTCATATATGTCATTCTTCTTTTTCATCTACCACCGGAGGAAGTTATTTTCTTCTACCATTACCTTGGGGTTATTGTTTTTTTCATTCTCCCGTGTCATTATATTGCTATACGCATTGATATACACGGTTTGTAATTTCGGGGTTGTTATCGGGCTTTATATTCTCCATTATATTTCGGAGCTTCATTCTTTCGTTTTCTCTTTCCGACCTTAAGTCAAGCGGATAATGGTCCAGAATTCGTAGATATGAATTTTTGGATGAACATAGTTAATGTTCCAAGAAAAAAATCGTAATGGCACGATCTTGATTTGGTAAATTACCAGAATATCCGAAAATATAGAGCTATCAAGATGATATGTTCTTAATATGTTTGGAAATTGGGTAGAATGTAAGAGTCGTGTAAACAGTACATGGTGACAGTATGTTCTGTGAATCATCACGTTCCATTAGAAACTCAGCATGACTTACTGTAATATAATCACGTTGATCAAGTGTCATTATATTATACTAACTCATGCTTCAGTTCCCAACACTACTTCAAAAACATTCCTATTTTAAATTCAAATTTTTTTTTTTTTAGAATTTAGAAACTAACACAGTTTCTTTTTATGTTGTAACGCAGATATTGCGAAGAGATAAAAGATTTCAGATAAGAATAGTTGTGAAAATATCTTCAGGAATATCGAAGATATTATAATAAAAGATACGATAATATGGATGATGAAGAAGATTTGTCTGTGAAGGTATAGAATAAGAAGTAAGTTGTTTGCTAACGATTTCAGTAGACACTGAATCATTTGGATCCTTTGAAGGCAGGTTTAGTCTTTGTGATTTATCCACAGCCTCCTTCATGGTCTGCTCAATCCGTTTTCCAGTTTCAAACCTTCTCTTTTTCTCAGCTTTACCACCAAACTATTCTTTATCATCAAACTTTTGACTGTTAAAGTCGTTTACAGTTTTTGCTGCTTTATCAGCATTTTTCCAATTTTGGAGAACTAGTTCATGGTTTGGGATGTTTTTCAGAAAATTCACATTCGAAGTATGTAAGTCTAGGAGATAGACGTTATATGTATAACTTTTGACGTAAAATTGTCGCGAAATTCAAAATACTGATTGCTAATTCCCAGTAGTTGGTTTGACAATTATTGTTACAGGATGTAGGTGAGTACATGATGGGGTTTTAATGAATAAGTATAGTGGCTTTTCGGAGAGGCTTAAGTCGAAGGTTAATGAAGTTGTTGATAAGTTTACTGCTAATGTGACGAGATATGAAAGGTTCCCCGGTAACAATGATGAAGGGGTAATTGTTATAATAAGGTTTATTCGTATAAACAAATGAAGGTGATTTGCTGGAGCTGTGACAAAACTGTCTATTTTGGAAAGAGATTGAAAAATTATATTTGGTAATAAATATCAAAGGATCTGACATGGATACGTGTTAAACTATAACTTTGGTTTCGAGAGCTTTTCAGATGCATGACAGTGGGTAATATGTGGTTGGATCATCATCTCGCATGTCTTTAGGAATTTTGAAGTGTTTCAACACATATTGTAATTGTTAATATACATATGATGTTCTAAGATTTTGAATGATACAAATATTTTTGTGAGTTCCATGAATAGAAATGAGGTTCTAGGACAGTTTTGAAGTCAAAGTATAGTTTTGAAAGATGTAGGAATCTAAGAGTGACGATTTCGGTTATATCTTGAATCGAATTCTGAGATTTCAAAATCAGAATATGTAATTAGATTTTGAATGAGTATGGTTGTTTTGATTTTTATAAAAGAATGTATATTGTTGTGAAAGTAGGGAGTATAATGGATGATTTGCTGAATCAGATTCGAAGAATGTAACATATTAATTGTGAATTTATATATCTCTCTGGTATTACCTACCCGTTAAAAAAAATTCACAATTAATATTTTGTACAAAAGAATTTTATTACAGTCTTTATGGAAATATATATGTGTATATTTCTTCAGATGTAATATTGATTTAATGAGTTAATATTAAATTAAACTCATTTGATTTATGGTTAAGGCGGGGATAGATAATTTCTAAACTTTAGAAATTACATAATCGCCGTAGAATGTTTCCCTAATGAAGTTATGAATCAATACTTCATCGTTGTGGTATTCCTTGGTATCTACATGGCGTATGACGTCGATGCTCGTGGGACAGAATATGAAGTTGAGGTTTGCAATGCGGTTGTTGTTGGTGGTGGTAATGGTACTGTTGATGGTGGTACTGGTTATGCTGTTGGTGCTGCTGCTGGTGTTTGTAACCTTTGCACCATATTCTCCAAAGCCACTAGCTGAGCGCGAAGCTCGTTGACTTCTTCTATTACTGATAGTGCTCCAAATGAACATATATTTTGTAGCAATATCGTTCCAATATGTAAAGTTTTTAAATGTAATTTCCTTATTTTTAGTTGTAATAGTTAAATAAATAAGTGCGAAGACGAAAGACGCAAATCGCTCGAAAATGAAGATTTAAAGACAAAAACGAAAAATTTGAAAGACCAAAACATCCAAAAAGCTCAAATGTACAAGATACAATTCAAAAGGTTCAATTTATTGATGAGAAACGTCTAAAAATGACAAGAGTACAAGTCACAAAACGCAAAGTACAAGATATTAAATTATACGAAAGGACGTTCGAAAATCCGGAACCAGGACATGAACCAACTCTCAACGCTCGACGCAACGGTGTAAAAATTACGAGTCAACTATGCACAAGAATAAAATATAATATTTAAATAATTCATAATAAGAATAATATTAAATAATAAAAAGTTGTTAATTGAGCATAGTTTAGGGGTCGTAAATGAAAATTTCATTTCATAATTCGCCTATAAAAACAAGTTATATCGATCAATTTTAGGGACACACTTTTCGATCATATTTTCTATCCTCGATCCATCTATCAAATATCTATATCTAATATCCAATATCTATATTCTATATCTCTATCATAATGTTAACTTAATAAGATATAACAATAATCTTAATTTTAATTTTAAATTATGATAATAATAAGATTTATGATAGAGATCGTTTGAGTGTGTAAGTCGAAATTCTGTCCGTGTAACGCTACGCTATTTTTAATCATTGTAAGTTATGTTCAACCTTTTTACATTAATGTCTCGTAGCTAAGTCGTTATTATGCTTATTTAAAATGAAGTAATCATGATGTTGGGCTAATTACTAAAATTGGGTAATTGGGCTTTGTACCATAATTGGGGTTTGAACAAAAGAACGACACTTGTGGAAATTGAACTATGGGCTATTAATAGATGGGGGGTATTGTCTAATTGAGTGACAACTCATTGGAGTCTGTCGAACCTATCTTCAAATTAATTAACCTAATAATTAATAATGATTATGGTTGTCCTATTTAGTGATGTTCATATGGAATCTGTTATAATCATTTAATTAATCAATTGGGTTGGGTAATTGATTATTCATTCTGATCAAGTGGATGAATTAATATTCATAAACTAATTAAAACAGGGGTGGATTACATACAGTGATAACTGGTGTAATTGTTGACAGAAGTGATAACTGCGTCACAGTTTAAATCCTTAATCAGTTGGAATATTTGACTTCGGGTATAAGGGTAATTTGACGAGGATACTCGCACTTTATATTTATGACCGATGGACTATTATGGACAAAAACCAGATAGACGTATCAAATAAACCAGGACAAAGGACAATTAACCCATGGTAATAAATTAAAATCAACACGTCAAACATCATGATTACGGAAGTTTAAATAAGCATAATTCTTTTATTATATTTCTCATCGTATCTTTATTTACTGTCATTTTATTACTCGCAATTTTATTTTCTGTCATTTTATTTATCGCAATTTATTTTACGCACTTTAATTTTTGTCATTTATTTTTACGCTTAAAATCGACAAACCGGTCATTAAACGGTAAAACCCCCATTTTATAATAATACTACTACTTATTTATATATATATTTTTACAAATAAACTTAATAATATAGCGTTAACTTCACCAGCTCCCTGTGGAACGAACCGGACTTACTAAAAACTACACTACTCTACGATTAGGTACACTGCCTATAGTGTTGTAGCAAGGTTTAGGTATATCCCATCCGTAAATTAATAAAACTTGTGTCATATTTTGTAGTATTTTGTATTAAAAATTTAATACTATTTCGTATCCTCACGCTACACCATCAAGTTTTTGGCGCCGCTGCCGGGAGCGCTAAAACGCTATATTTTTAATTATAATAATATTGAAATAAAATATAATAATATAATAATATTGAAATAGAATATAATAATATAATAATATTGAAATAGAATATAATAATATAATAATATTTAAGAATCAAAAATATACGTAAATTTTAAAAAAAGTCGTATTTATTAAATACTTCAGGGGTATATTATGTAACTTATAATTAATAATTGCTATCATGTCGCTTTCATGTGAATAGTAAATTAATTAATTTATTTTCATTTACTATTCATGAATAGTAAATGAATTAAAAAAAAAAATCGTTTTTAAAAAAAAAAAAAAAAAATCGTTTTTTTAAAAAAAAAAAAAAAAAAAAAAAAATTCGTTTTTAAAAAAAAAAAAAAAAAAAAATCGTTTTTTAAAAAAAAAAAAAAAAATTTCGTTTTTAAAAAAAAAAAAAAAAAAAAATTTGTGTAAAAAAAAAAAAAAAAAAATCGTTTTTTTTAAAAGAAAAAAAAAAATCGTTTTAAAAAAAAAAAATTTGTAAAAAAAAAATCGTTTTTTTTTAAAAAATTTAAAAAAAAAAAACGAAAAAAAAAAAAAAAAAAAAAACGTAAAAAAAAAAAACGTAAAAAAAAAAAAAAACGTAAAAAAAAAAAAAAAAAATTATTAAAAAAAAATATATATATTTTTAAAATTTTGTCTATAAAAAAAAATGTTTTTTTAGTTTTATTACCTTTAGATTTTTAGACTATAGTCGCAACTTTTAGTATTAAGTTTAGTTTTGCCATAGTTATTTTTACTTCTAGAATTTTTAAGCTTTGCCGTAAAATCCCTTAAATGCTTATTCCTTAGACTAAGTTTTAGGTGCTTTAGAATTTTACGACGCCGTATTTCGCACTACTTTCTTATTTTTATTTTTCGACGCCTATTTTTCGACCTTTTATTTTTCGACATTTTTCGACGCGCAATCTATTTCTTTCTTATTTCTCGCCATTCTAGTTTTTAGGACTTAGAATTTTTTTCTACTTCTTCTCTAAATTTCTTAAAATTACGAAAATTTATTTTAAGTGGTTAAATTGATAGACATCAAAATTTTCTGGTTCGTAGTAATAGTTGGATTTGTACGTGGACCGGGTTATTGGAGCCAAACAGTCCTCAATTATATTGAGACCAAACGAATCCTGCCCCTCTGCTGCATCTTTTGGCTATTCGAAACGTGGGCAAAATCAGAAAAGTCTATTGGTTGGATAACTTATTATAATTTTTCTTTCCTTTTTAAAACTAATAGGATATTCAGTGAATGCACCGAGCAAGACGTTCACCACCTTTTGTACGTTCACCACCTGTAACTCGATCAAGACATCGTTTAACGAATATCGCCGCCGTTGATTTTTCTTTAGAATCGTCATCAAGTCGACCAAATCCTCAAACTCAAATTTCCGATAATCCAGTTTTTGAAACAAACCTCACAATTGAGAATCCGGAGAATATTCAGGAACGGTTTGTAGATCCCGAACCATTAAACTTTCCTCCGGAACCACCAATCATTCAAACAGAGATTGTTGAGGAAAGAAACCATTAAATCAGAATCCTCTAGTGATTCGGATACAACAAATCCAATCATGGAAAATCTAGAACCTCTAAGTATGGAAGAACGAATGAGAGCTAAGCGCACTGGCCAAGGTCACGCCATTATTAAACCAGAAGTTAATGCTCCAGATTATGAAATTAAAGGACAAATTCTACACATGGTAACTAATCAGTGCCAATATAGTGGTACGCCGAATGAAGACCCAAACGAACATCTTCGTACGTTTAATAGGATCTGTACACTATTCAAAATCCGAGAAGTGAAAGACGAACAAATCTATCTCATGTTATTTCCCTGGACTTTAAAGGGAGAAGCCAAAGATTGGTTAGAATCGTTACCTGAAGGGGCGATTGACACATGGGATGTTTTAGTTGAAAAATTTCTTAAACGATTCTTTCCGGCATCCAAAGCCGTGAGACTTCAAGGAGAAATTGTTACGTTCGCGCAAAATCCAAATGAAACATTATATGAGGCGTGGACAAGATTCGGAAGGATGTTGAGAGGATGTCCTCAACACGGATTAGATACTTTTCAAATAGTACAAATCTTCTATAAAGGCGTAGACATCGCCACACGAAAAGACATCGACATAACCGCTGGTGGATCCATTATGAAGAGAACCGCAACTGAAGCTTACAAAATTATTGATAACACAGCCTCCCACTCGCATGAGTGGCACCAAGAAAAAGATATCTTTCGATCATCTAAAGCGGCTAGAGCCGATTCTAGCCCAGACTTTGATTCCGTTTCCGCAAAAATAGATGCTTTCGAAAGACGAATGGAAAAGATGAATAAAGATATTCACGCAATACGAATCAGTTGTGAGCAATGCGGTGGACCACACTTATTGAAAGATTGTCACATTGAACCAACGATGGAACAACGAGAGAATGTTTCCTATATGAACCAAAGGCCGGGAAATAATTATCAACCGCCAAGGCTAAACTTAAATTGAAATCAAAACATTCTTTACAATCCAAAAGGACCCGAAAATAACTGGTATAACCAACAAGGTCCGAATAACCAACCAACTCAAAACAACACTTTCAATCAACAAAGACCTAGCTTGTATAAACCACCACAACAACCCGAAGAGAAAAAGCCAAATCTAGAAGAAATGATGGCAAAGCTGATTGAATCTCAAACACAATTCATTACATCTCAAACCCAAACGAACGAGAGGTTTGATCAGTCATTAAGAACTCAACAAGCTTCCATTTTGAATCTAGAAAAACACGTAGGTACTCTTGCTAGCATGATGAGTGAGAGGGAACAAGGAAAGCTACCGAGTAATACTGAAGTAAATCCTCGGAATGAGAATGTTAATATGGTGTCAACGAATTCTGAAAAACCAGCATCAGAAGATGGGAAGGTTTTAGATGAGAGTAACAATGAAGAAGTTACACCACCACTGTAGTGACCCGAACTTTTCCATGTTTATATATATTAATTGAGATTGATATTTACATGATTAAATGTTTCCAACATGTTAAGCAATCAAACTTGTTAAGACTTGATTAATTGAAATATGTTTCATATAGACAATTGACCACCCAAGTTGACCGGTGATTCACGAACGTTAAAACTTGTAAAAACTATATGATGACATATATATATATGGATATATATATAGTTAACATGATACTGTGATAAGTAAACATATCATTAAGTATATTAACAATGAACTACATATGTAAAAACAAGACTACTAACTTAATGATTTTTAAACGAGACATATATGTAACGATTATCGTTGTAAAGATATTTAATGTATATATATCATATTAAGAGATATTTATACATGATAATATCATGATAATATAATAATTTAAAATCTCATTTGATATTATAAACATTGGGTTAACAACATTTAACAAGATCGTTAACCTAAAGGTTTCAAAACAACACTTACATGTAACGACTAACGATGACTTAACGACTCAGTTAAAATGTATATACATGTAGTGTTTTAATATGTATTTATACACTTTTGAAAGACTTCAATACACTTATCAAAATACTTCTACTTAACAAAAATGCTTACAATTACATCCTCGTTCAGTTTCATCAACAATTCTACTCGTATGCACCCGTATTCGTACTCGTACAATACACAGCTTTTAGATGTATGTACTATTGGTATATACACTCCAATGATCAGCTCTTAGCAGCCCATGTGAGTCACCTAACACATGTGGGAACCATCATTTGGCAACTAGCATGAAATATCTCATAAAATTACAAAAATATGAGTAATCATTCATGACTTATTTACATGAAAACAAAATTACATATCCTTTATATCTAATCCATACACCAACGACCAAAAACACCTACAAACACTTTCATTCTTCAATTTTCTTCATCTAATTGATCTCTCTCAAGTTCTATCTTCAAGTTCTAAGTGTTCTTCATAAATTCCAAAAGTTCTAGTTTCATAAAATCAAGAATACTTTCAAGTTTGCTAGCTCACTTCCAATCTTGTAAGGTGATCATCCAACCTCAAGAAATCTTTGTTTCTTACAGTAGGTTATCATTCTAATACAAGGTAATAATCATATTCAAACTTTGGTTCAATTTCTATAACTATAACAATCATATTTCAAGTGATGATCTTACTTGAACTTGTTTTCGTGTCATGATTCTGCTTCAAGAACTTCGAGCCATCCAAGGATCCATTGAAGCTAGATCCATTTTTCTCTTTTCCAGTAGGTTTATCCAAGGAACTTAAGGTAGTAATGATGTTCATAACATCATTCGATTCATACATATAAAGCTATCTTATTCGAAGGTTTAAACTTGTAATCACTAGAACATAGTTTAGTTAATTCAAAACTTGTTCGCAAACAAAAGTTAATCCTTCTAACTTGACTTTTAAAATCAACTAAACACATGTTCTATATCTATATGATATGCTAACTTAATGATTTAAAACCTGGAAACACGAAAAACACCGTAAAACCGGATTTACGCCGTCGTAGTAACACCGCGGGCTGTTTTGGGTTAGTTAATTAAAAACTATGATAAACTTTGATTTTAAAGTTGTTATTCTGAGAAAATGATTTTTATTATGAACATGAAACTATATCCAAAAATTATGATTAAACTCAAAGTGGAAGTATGTTTTCTAAAATGGTCATCTAGACGTCGTTCTTTCGACTTAAATGACTCCTTTACAAAAACGACTTGTAACTTATTTTTCCGACTATAAACCTATATTTTTCTGTTTAGATTCATAAAATAGAGTTCAATATGAAACCATAGCAATTTGATTCACTCAAAACGGATTTAAAATGAAGAAGTTATGGGTAAAACAAGATTGGATAATTTTTCTCATTTTAGCTACGTGAAAATTGGTAACAAATCTATTCCAACCATAACTTAATCAACTTGTATTGTATATTATGTAATCTTGAGATACCATAGACACGTATACAATGTTTCGACCTATCATGTCGACACATCTATATATATTTCGGAACAACCATAGACACTCTATATGTGAATGTTGGAGTTAGCTATACAGGGTTGAGGTTGATTCCAAAATATATATAGTTTGAGTTGTGATCAATACTGAGATACGTATACACTGGGTCGTGGATTGATTCAAGATAATATTTATCGATTTATTTCTGTACATCTAACTGTGGACAACTAGTTGTAGGTTACTAACGAGGACAGCTGACTTAATAAACTTAAAACATCAAAATATATTAAAAGTGTTGTAAATATATTTTGAACATACTTTGATATATATGTATATATTGTTATAGGTTCGTGAATCAACCAGTGGCCAAGTCTTACTTCCCGACGAAGTAAAAATCTGTGAAAGTGAGTTATAGTCCCACTTTTAAAATCTAATATTTTTGGGATGAGAATACATGCAGGTTTTATAAATGATTTACAAAATAGACACAAGTACGTGAAACTACATTCTATGGTTGAATTATCGAAATCGAATATGCCCCTTTTTATTAAGTCTGGTAATCTAAGAATTAGGGAACAGACACCCTAATTGACGCGAATCCTAAAGATAGATCTATTGGGCCTAACAAACCCCATCCAAAGTACCGGATGCTTTAGTACTTCGAAATTTATATCATATCCGAAGGGTGTCCCGGAATGATGGGGATATTCTTATATATGCATCTTGTTATTGTCGGTTACCAGGTGTTCACCATATGAATGATTTTTATCTCTATGTATGGGATGTGTATTGAAATATGAAATCTTGTGGTCTATTGTTACGATTTGATATATATAGCTTAAACCTATAACTCACCAACATTTTTGTTGACGTTTAAAGCATGTTTATTCTCAGGTGAATATTAAGAGCTTCCGCTGTTGCATACTAAAATAAGGACAAGATTTGGAGTCCATGTTTGTATGATATTGTGTAAAAACTGCATTCAAGAAACTGATTTCGATGTAACATATTTGTATTGTAAACCATTATGTAATGGTCGTGTGTAAACAGGATATTTTAGATTATCATTATTTGATAATCTACGTAAAGCTTTTTAAACCTTTATTTATGAAATAAAGGTTATGGTTTGTTTTAAAAATGAATGTTTTCTTTGAAAAACATCTCATATAGAGGTCAAAACCTCGCAACGAAATCAATTAATATGGAACGTTTTTAATCAATAAGAACGGGACATTTCAACCACCACCCGAGTATGTAAAGCCAGTGGTGGCACCATACAAACCACCCATCCCGTTTCCAAGAAAAGGAGTTGAGTATGAGCAAGTGATAGGTAATAAAGATTGTGATACCTCTGGAAAGAAGAAGAAGAAAAAGAATAAGAAAGTGCAAGAAACAAAAGCCGTAAATATAAACCCGGTGAAGACAGTTCCACCAAAACCTCCACCTAGGGTAGGTGATCCGGGTGAATTTATTGTTTCTTGTCTACTTAGTGATTGTGTCATGTATGATGCACTAGCAGATTTAGGTGCGAGTGTAAGTGTTATGCCTCTTTCCTTATATAAGAGATTAGGTGTAGGTAAGTTAAGTCCAACGGATATGAGTGTTCGACTCTTTGATCAAACCATTAAGCACCCAGTTGGAATTGCTGACAACCTACCCGTTCAAGTAGGCAATTTAACCTTTCTAGTCGAATTTATTGTCATTGACATAGAAGAGGACCCAAACATTCCTCTAATTTTAGGTCGGCCATTCTTAGCGTCCACCGGGGCGTTATTTGATGTAGGAAATGGAAGAATGACACTTAAAAGTGGTAACAAATCTATCACCTTTATGATTCGAAAGTCTAAATCTCCACCAACTAAAACCGTTGAACCAGTAAAAACGATTGGTAATAACCATGTTGTTTTACCAACTCCAACGGTAGTGCTTAGCAATAATAAAACGCCTAAGTGTGGGGAAAATGAAGTAAAATCTAATGATGACTTGATAATAAAGAACCCCGTTGTTGATACGAAATTAAATGACCCCGTTATTAACAGTTCAATGAAGAAACTTTTTAAACGGGCTATCGATGCTAGAAGTAAGGGGAACTTTAAGTTATGTAACCGGTTAGTATCCAATCTGTCGCCTAAAGAAAAGGCGAAACTAGTTGAATTTTGGGATATTACGGAAGAAGCCGGGCACTGGCTTAAAGAAAAAGTCACAGATAGGCAAGTTGATTATGGACCAAAAGAAATTGACGATGAAGTTAATCACAATTTCGACACCACAGCTACCTAAGTGTGGGGAGATTCAAATGTTCTAAGAAAATGTTATCTAGAGTTAGTTGTTCTGTTCTCGTGTAGTTCCGAGAATGGAATCCGATTGGTCTTTTCCGCTAGCAGACACTAAAGAACTAGTTTTCTCCCCCCATTCTGAATTTTTGTTTTTTTTTTAGGTTTTATATGAAATTAATATGCTTTTAAGTTTTGTGTGATATTTAAAAACAAAATTTACTTTATTTCATTAAGTTGAAAAAAAAAAAAAAATGATTTATAAAATTCGTCGTAAGTTGAAGACTAGGTCATAGAGCCGAAATTACTTTACCCGAGGGCGGGGCGACAAATTTTGTTATCATTATTTTTAATTTTATTGATTTAAAGTATGCCAAAAATATTATACTTTATAAATTTTTGAAAAGTGGGGTTATAAACCAAACTTCAAAAATATATATACATATATATATGTTTGTATTTTATCTTATGTACAAAACAGAGTAAAACAATGTACTTTCAAAGACTGTCATTAAAGTTAAGCAAAAGGTACTAATTTTGATGACAAGACGCAAAACAACAAATATGATATAACAAATGAAGGAATGAACGATGAGGCGCCATCTATCATTCGACGAGCTTTGTAATTACAAACTCGGTATTTTTAATCACTTTTCTACGCTAATCACCCTCATGAATTTAAATTATAGTCTGATTTCATGCAAATGAGGGCATTGCATGATCTTAAGTGTGGGGAAGGGTTATAAATTCTCTCAGGTTTATACTTGGTTTATTTGCCAAATTTTGTGAAAATTTGAAAAATTTTCAATTAAATGAAGTCAAAATCATGTTTATACATATTTATGAACGGTGAAAACTAGGTGATAATACCGAAATTATCGTTACCTCGGAAAGGACATAAATTGAGAAACACCCTAAAACGCTTGAATTCATTTAAAATGAAATAAAAGAAAATAAAAAGGCAAAGAAAGAAACTAAGTGTGGGAAGAATGTACCAAGTTATTCAATTTAAAACAAATATCACATATTTTTGTACAAGATTATTGCAGGTACTTTTGCTTTAGACGATACTAATCAGTTTTACCCGGTTTACTGTAATACATTTGAAAGAAAGATGGATCTACACGATGAATCAATTCCATCATTAAAAGGAAGTAAAGTCTTCCGAAAAAGACACGCGCTTCTTGATTTAGGTCATGAAGTTGTCGTCCAGACCAGCTGTAGGTTGACGAAAAACCTAGAAAAGTCATCACTAAAATCAGCAGGAAATCCACGGACCTCAGCATCAAACAGGGTCGCCAAGTGGTCAGACTTATCCTAACCATGAGAGGGTCTGTCTTGTAAAATGGGGAGGGCACCGTGCAAATTAGCTTGATAAGACTAATGAATCAGATCCCCAAAAAGGATAATCTCCTTAAAGATTAAAAATCAGCTTTTAAGACTGATATTACTCAATCCTAGAGATTGACCTTAAAGATTGAGAATTCAAACTCATGGAATTCAATGATATCTAAACTCGAGCTTGAACGAGAAAATATTTTGATCAAAAATACAAACCGATTTGTTTTCTGAAAACCCATTTTCAATGCGTTCATTACCATTGAACGTAAAATCCTGAGAATTCATCAGAATTCATTAGGTCACCTGAACCAAATCGGGTGTCAACCGTAAGAACGGTGGTTGCATAGCATGGTCGGAGACAGGACCTTGTGCCAGACCGAAAAATTATAGGATGATCTTTACTATCGCTCCTACCAAGGATAGTTCTAGCATCCGACACGTTAATAAGACCATAATCATCTGCATGTCACGGGACATTGCCTTAACAGTTTCTTGTTCATCGCTTTCCTTTACAACCGGACGGTAGTTTGCCGAAAGGTAATATACGGGACAAGTAAACTGGACGTGTTGCTTTCCTAATACAAGGTTAGCAAGTGGGTAACACAAAACCACAAGTGTTGAGCTAAAATTTTCAAATCTGAAACCCACACAACCCACAAAAATATTTTGCAAACACCGGTGAAGGGTTATTCCGGAAAACTTATCTAGGGTAAAAGCTAGATTAAATTTTCAAAAAGATCAAATGTTTTCATAAAGATCCAATTTCCTTAAGGATCTACATTTTAATAGTCATGTGGGACTGTAAACCACCTTTCAAATGTGCACTTTGCTTTGGAAACCGAAAGTAAATCGGCTATTTGATTGCAAGTGTCGTTGACCTAAACCCGAGGCAACTGTGGATGACACACCCACCTTTAACCATCATTACTGTCATTGTTTATACCGCTATATCAAAATCACTGATGTACAAAATGTGATGAATAAAAAAGTGATTCATGTATGTTTTTATTTCAAGTTCTGTATTGCTTGAGGACAAGCAACGCTCAAGTGTGGGGATATTTGATAGTGCTCCAAATGAACATATATTTTGTAGCAATATCGTTCCAATATGTAAAGTTTTTAAATGTAATTTCCTTATTTTTAGTTGTAATAGTTAAATAAATAAGTGCGAAGACGAAAGACGCAAATCGCTCGAAAATGAAGATTTAAAGACAAAAACGAAAAATTTGAAAGACCAAAACATCCAAAAAGCTCAAATGTACAAGATACAATTCAAAAGGTTCAATTTATTGATGAGAAACGTCTAAAAATGACAAGAGTACAAGTTACAAAACGCAAAGTACAAGATATTAAATTATACGAAAGGACGTTCGAAAATCCGGAACCAGGACATGAACCAACTCTCAACGCTCGACGCAACGGTGTAAAAATTACGAGTCAACTATGCACAAGAATAAAATATAATATTTAAATAATTCATAATAAGAATAATATTAAATAATAAAAAGTTGTTAATTGAGCATAGTTTAGGGGTCGTAAATGAAAATTTCATTTCATAATTCGCCTATAAAAACAAGTTATATCGATCAATTTTAGGGACACACTTTTCGATCATATTTTCTATCCTCGATCCATCTATCAAATATCTATATCTAATATCCAATATCTATATTCTATATCTCTATCATAATGTTAACTTAATAAGATATAACAATAATCTTAATTTTAATTTTAAATTATGATAATAATAAGATTTATGATAGAGATCGTTTGAGTGTGTAAGTCGAAATTCTGTCCGTGTAACGCTACGCTATTTTTAATCATTGTAAGTTATGTTCAACCTTTTTACATTAATGTCTCGTAGCTAAGTCGTTATTATGCTTATTTAAAATGAAGTAATCATGATGTTGGGCTAATTACTAAAATTGGGTAATTGGGCTTTGTACCATAATTGGGGTTTGAACAAAAGAACGACACTTGTGGAAATTGAACTATGGGCTATTAATAGATGGGGGGTATTGTCTAATTGAGTGACAACTCATTGGAGTCTGTCGAACCTATCTTCAAATTAATTAACCTAATAATTAATAATGATTATGGTTGTCCTATTTAGTGATGTTCATATGGAATCTGTTATAATCATTTAATTAATCAATTGGGTTGGGTAATTGATTATTCATTCTGATCAAGTGGATGAATTAATATTCATAAACTAATTAAAACAGGGGTGGATTACATACAGTGATAACTGGTGTAATTGTTGACAGAAGTGATAACTGCGTCACAGTTTAAATCCTTAATCAGTTGGAATATTTGACTTCGGGTATAAGGGTAATTTGACGAGGATACTCGCACTTTATATTTATGACCGATGGACTATTATGGACAAAAACCAGATAGACGTATCAAATAAACCAGGACAAAGGACAATTAACCCATGGTAATAAATTAAAATCAACACGTCAAACATCATGATTACGGAAGTTTAAATAAGCATAATTCTTTTATTATATTTCTCATCGTATCTTTATTTACTGTCATTTTATTACTCGCAATTTTATTTTCTGTCATTTTATTTATCGCAATTTATTTTACGCACTTTAATTTTTGTCATTTATTTTTACGCTTAAAATCGACAAACCGGTCATTAAACGGTAAAACCCCCATTTTATAATAATACTACTACTTATTTATATATATATTTTTACAAATAAACTTAATAATATAGCGTTAACTTCACCAGCTCCCTGTGGAACGAACCGGACTTACTAAAAACTACACTACTCTACGATTAGGTACACTGCCTATAGTGTTGTAGCAAGGTTTAGGTATATCCCATCCGTAAATTAATAAAACTTGTGTCATATTTTGTAGTATTTTGTATTAAAAATTTAATACTATTTCGTATCCTCACGCTACACCATCAATTACACCGGGGTAATTGTTGGTTCGGACGAGCGGATAAATAAGATCTAGAATTTGGTGTAGTATACAATCATGACGAGATACTCTGGAAATGAGAGAGAAAATGGTGTTTCGGACAGGTTCGCCGGTAAGTGCTTCAGGTTCATTGCCAAGAGGGCAATGTGGAGGATGAAAGGGATCGCCTTCTTCTTGTCTCCAATGGTTAAGTAGATTACGAACCCATCCCCAATTCATCCAGAATAGATGATGGCTAATTGGTTGATTCATTCCGGTCGCGCTGCTTTCGGAGCTCATGTAGAAATCCATATCGGCATAGCTGTCGGAATCCGAGGAACTCGAACTGGTTGAGGGATCCATCTTGTATGATCAGGGAAAGAATTTTTTAGTATGAAATAGAATGTAGAATTTAGATTTGGTATTCTTCAATACATAATTTACATATGTATATATAATACCAAAATCCGATAAATTACGGAGGAATCTTTGAAAGATGTCAGTCAATGTTCACAGTAACAGATATGCTAAGATAAGAATTCGTCTATACACTATTATGCAATAAATGTAGGAAAACGCGTCTAGACTTAAGAATGATAAGCAGGTAATTTCCTAAGGATGGTAAGTAGATGATTTCCGACTAAAAATGATAAGAAAAAATTTTGACATGCAGACACGGTCGAAGTCCAGACTCACTAATGCATCTTAACAACTATCAGTTAGACACACTAATGCAAGACCTGGTTTGCCAAGACCACTGCTCTGATACTAACTGAAAGTTGGGGACGCATCCCACTCAGTGCCTTCTCAGCTAACCGCCTGTGACCACTGAGCGTACCTCAGACACTGATTTTACGGCCCGCCTCTCGGCAGTACAGCCAACCCTAATAAGGACCGCGAGGAGTAAGAGCCAATGCTTCGTCACAGGTAACACTGTGAGAACCCCCTCTACGATTAACCCGCTAATAAACGGCATTAAACCAGCTCTGATACCAACTGAAAGGACCCGTTTATATACATTATAAACGATTCACAATAATTGATTACATCGCGAGGTATTTGACCTCTATATGATACGTTTTACAAACATTGCATTCGTTTTTAAAAGACAAACTTTCTTTACATCAAAAATTGACGGCATGCATACCATTTCATATTACATCCAACTATAATTGACTTAATATTAATCTTGATGAACTCAACGACTCGAATGCAACGTCTTTCAAAGTATGTCTTGAATGACTCCAAGTAATATCCTTAAAATGAGCTAATGCACAACGGAAGATTTCTTTAATACCTGAGAATAAACATGCTTTAAAGTGTCAACCAAAAGGTTGGTGAGTTCATTAGTTTATCATAATCCATCATTTCCGTAATAGTAATAGACCACAAGATTTCAGTTTCTATATATATTCGTACACTCGCAAGTGTATAAAAGTATTCTATAAGTTGTAGGCACCCGGTAACGAGCCTTAACGTTCATGTTTTACCCTCGGAAGTACACCAGATCAGGTGTGTTTAAAATAACCTCGAAGTACTAAAGCATCCCATAGTCAGGATGGGGTTTGTCAGGCCCAATAGATCTATCTTTAGGATTCACGCCTACCGTACATAGACAAGTAGTTTAATGTTACCAAGCTAAGGGTATATTTCTGGTTTAAACCAACGTAGAATTAATTTTAGTACTTATGCCTATTTCGTAAAACATTTATAAAAACAGCGCATGTATTCTCAGTCCCAAAAATATATATAAAAGGGAGCAAATGAAACTCACAATACTATATTTTGTAGCAATTATGTATATGACGGCACTGAACAAGTGCAGGGTTTGTCTCGGATTCACGAACGTATCAATATTGTGATTCAATATTGCAGGAAAGTACGTAGACGCAACGAAAATGATAAACGTTAGGTTGATCTCACGAGCAATACCCTCGATCAATACCCATAACCTTCATAGTTATAACCCATAATTTCCTTAGCTATATCCCATTTGAAAACTTATTTTGAAATCGTCTGAATATAACTTCGTCGTAGTATTTTATGTGTACTAATAATATCTTGAAATAGTACTAAGTAAATATATATATATGTAATTCGACTGAGAGAGTTTAGAGAAATATATTTTCAAGTTTCTATGAAATAATGAAACCTATTGAATTCTATTTATAATAGATTTTTGAATTATTAAAGTGAATTATTAAAGTATGAATTATTAAAGTGAATTATTAAAGTATGAATTATTAAAGTGAATTATTAAAGTATGAATTATTAAAGTAAATTATTAAAGTATGAATTATTAAATTGAATTATTAAAGTATGAATTATTAAAGTGAATTATTAAAGTATGAATTATTAAAGTTAAAGTAAAGTAAAAGTAAAGTAAAGGTAAAGGTAAAGTTAAAGTATAGTAAAAGTATAAAACTATGTACGTATAATACGCGTATAAAAATATATACTATTAATTTAAATCGTTATATATATTTAATAAAATAAAATATAAATATCGTTATCTTTATCATACTGGTTAAGTAATGAGTTGTCAAAAAGAATAGATTTCTTAAATCACAGTGGACCTCATAACATAAGCCCGTAATCATATCATAATGTATCTGATAATTCAATCATTTGAAATTATCTCTTAATTCTGTCGATAAATATATCGAAACAAATATGTTCATGTAAAGTATCATATATCTAATACTTTGTTAATGTTTTCAGTTAATATTATATATTATATATACATATCTATATACACATAATTGTTCGTGAATCGTCGAACACGGTCAAAGGGTAATTGATTACATGAATGTAGTTCCAAACTTTTTAAGATTCAACATTACAAATTCTGCTTATCGTGTCGGAAACATATAAAGGTTAAGTTTAAATTTGGTCGGAAATTTCCGGGTCGTCACAAATCATGTCTCCGGGTAGGTCTCTTAAAATATTGGGTTGTCTATCCATTTTTTGTTTTTATACTGTAAAATAGACAAGAGTTAGATTCATAAAAAAATACTTATTAATACAAGCAATTTTTACATATATCATAAAGCATAAGCACACTATATTACATATATTACACCACACGAATACAACTATCTTATTCCGACTCGCTCGTTTCTTCTTCTTCAGTTTTGGTTCGTTTTGCCAAGTTTCTAGGGATATATGATGTTCCCCTAATATGAGCTGTCGTTTTCCACAACGGTTTAGAAAAACCTGGTGGTTTAGAGGTTCTCGGGTCATTGTTACAACTTAAGGGCTTCGGGGGTTGACGATACATATAAAGTTCATCGGGGTTGGAATTAGATTTCTCTATTTTATGCCCTTTCCCTTATTATTTTATTTTGCCTTTTTAAATTCAGTTGGGGTAATTTCTATAACATCATCGGAATTCTCGTCGGAATCCGATTCATCGGAGAATTGGTAATCCTCCTAATATTTTGCTTCCTTGGCGGAAACACCATTGACCATAATTAACCTTGGTCGGTTGGTTGAGGATTTTCTTTTACTTAACCGTTTTATTATTTCCCCCACCGGTTCTATTTCCTCCTCCGGTTCCTCCTCTTCCGGTTCTGATTCTTCTTCTGGTTCTGATTCTTCTTCCGGTTCTTCTTCGGGAACTTGTGAATCAGTCCAATATATATTCGACTCTTCGTTATTATTAGGTGAGTCAATGGGATTTGTGCTAGAGGTAGACATCTAACACACAATATCAAACATGTTAAGAGATTAATATATCACATAATATATACATGTTAATAATATATAGTTTCCAACAAAAATGTTACGCAATCATTTTTAAAGAAAACACGGTCGAAGTCCAGACTCACTAATACATCCTAACAAACTCGATAAGACACACTAATGCAAATTTTCTGGTTCTCTAAGACCAACGCTCGGATACCAACTGAAATGTCCCATTCTTATTGATTAAAAATGTTCCATATTAATTGATTTCGTTGCGAGGTTTTGACCTCTATATGAGACGTTTTTCAAAGACTGCATTCATTTTTAAAACAAACCATAACCTATATTTCATAAATAAAGGTTTAAAAAGCTTTACGTAGATTATAAAATAATGATAATCTAAAATATCCTGTTTACACACGACCATTACATAATGGTTTACAATACAAATATGTTACATCGAAATCGGTTTCTTGAATGCAGTTTTTACACAATATCATACAAACATGGACTCCAAATCTTGTCCTTATTTTAGTATGCAACAGCGGAAGCTCTTAGTATTCACCTGAGAATAAACATGCTTTAAACGTCAACAAAAATGTTGGTGAGTTATAGGTTTAACCTATATATATCAAATCGTAATAATAGACCACAAGATTTCATATTTCAGTACACATCCCATACATAGAGATAAAAATCATTCATATGGTGAACACCTGGTAACTGACATTAACAAGATGCATATATAAGAATATCCCCATCATTCCAGGACACCCTTCGGATATGATATAAATTTCGAAGTACTAAAGCATCCGGTACTTTGGATGGGGTTTGTTAGGCCCAATAGATCTATCTTTAGGATTCGCGTCAATTAGGGTGTCTGTTCCCTAATTCTTAGATTACTAGACTTAATAAAAAGGGGCATATTCGATTTCGATAATTCAACCATAGAATGTAGTTTCACGTACTTGTGTCTATTTTGTAAATCATTTATAAAACATGCATGTATTCTCATCCCAAAAATATTAGATTTTAAAAGTGAGACTATAACTCACTTTCACAGATTTTTACTTCGTCGGGAAGTAAGACTTGGCCACTGGTTGATTCACGAACCTATAATAATATATACATATATATCAAAGTATGTTCAAAATATATTTACAACACTTTTAATATATTTTGATGTTTTAAGTTTATTAAGTCAGCTGTCCTCGTTAGTAAACTACAACTAGTTGTCTACAGTTAGATGTACAGAAATAAATCGATAAATATTATCTTGAATCAATCTACGACCCAGTGTATACATATCTCAGTATTGATCACAACTCAAACTATATATATTTTGGAATCAACCTCAACCCTGTATAGGTAACTCCAACATTCACATATAGAGTGTCTATGGTTGTTTCGAAATATATATAGATGTGTCGACATGATAGGTCGAAACATTGTATACGTGTCTATGGTATCTCAAGATTACATAATATACAATACAAGTTTATTAAGTTATGGTTGGAATAGATTTGTTACCAATCTTGTTTTACCCATAACTTCTTCATTTTAAATCCGTTTTGAGTGAATAAAATTGCTATAGTTTCATATTGAACTCTATTTTATGAATATAAACAGAAAAATTATAGGTTTATAGTCAAAAAAATAAGTTACAAGTCGTTTTTGTAAAGGTAGTCATTTCAGTCGAAAGAACGACGTCTAGATGACCATTTTAGAAAACATACTTTCACTTTGAGTTTAACCATAATTTTTGGATATAGTTTCATGTTCATAATAAAAATCATTTTCCCAGAATAACAACTTTTAAATCAAAGTTTATCATAGTTTTTAATTAACTAACCCAAAACAGCCCGCGGTGTTACTACGACGGCGTAAATCCGGTTTTACGGTGTTTTTCGTGTTTCCAGGTTTTAAATCATTAAGTTAGCATATCATATAGATATAGAACATGTGTTTAGTTGATTTTAAAAGTCAAGTTAGAAGTATTAACTTTTATTTGCGAACAAGTTTAGAATTAACTAAACTATGTTCTAGTGATTACAAGTTTAAACCTTCGAATAAGATAGCTTTATATGTATGAATCGAATGATGTTATCAACATCATTACTACCTCAAGTTCCTTGGATAAACCTACTGAAAATGAGAAAAATATATCTAGCTTCAAAGGATCCTTGGATGGCTTGAAAGTTCTTGAAGCAGAATCATGACACGAAAACAATTTCAAGTAAGATTTCCACTCGAAATAAGATTGTTATATTTATAGAAATTGAATTAAAGTTTGAATATGATTATTACCTTGTATTAGAAAGATAACCTACTGTAAGTAACAAAGTTTTCTTAATCTTGGATGATTACTTGGAATGGATTTTGAAAACTTGGAAGTAAACTTGCAATCTTAGAAGTATTCTTGATTTTATGAAACTAGAACTTTTGGAATTTATGAAGAACACTTAGAACTTGAAGATAGAACTTGAGAGAGATCAATTAGATGAATAAAATTGAAGAATGAAAGTGTTTTTAGGTGTTTTTGGTCGTTGGTGTATGGATTAGATATAAAGGATATGTAATTTTGTTTTCATGTAAATAAGTCATGAATGATTACTCATATTTTTGTAATTTTATGAGATATTTCATGCTAGTTGCCAAATGATGGTTTCCACATGTGTTAGGTGACTCAAATGGGCTGCTAAGAGCTGATTATTGGAGTGTATATACCAATAGTACATACATCTAAAAGCTGTGTATTGTACGAGTACAAATACGGGTGCATACGAGTAGAATTGTTGATGAAATTGAACGAGGATGTAATTGTAAGCATTTTTGTTAAGTAGAAGTATTTTGATAAGTGTCTTGAAGTCTTTCAAAAGTGTATGAATACATATTAAAACCCTACATGTATACACATTTTAACTGAGTCGTTAAGTCATCGTTAGTCGTTACATGTAAATGTTGTTTTGAAACCTTTAGGTTAACGATCTTGTTGAATGTTGTTAACCCATTGTTTATTATAACAAATGAGATGTTAAATTGTTATATTATCATGATATTATGATATATAATATATTTTAGTATGATATATATACAGTTAAATATAATTACAACGATAATCGTTACATATATGTCTCGTTTCGAAATCATTAAGTTAGTAGTCTTATTTTTACATATGTATTTCATTGTTAATACACTTAATAATATATTTACTTATCATTTAACATAATTAACCAAGTGTATCAATATCTTAATATGATTCATATGTACCTAGTAAGACGTTGTTATAACGATAATCGTTATATATATCGTTTTCGAGTTTCTTAAATTAATAGTCTCATTTTTATGTATATAACTCAATGTTAAAATACCTAATGAGATACATACTTATAATAAAATCATGTTAACTATATATATAACCATATATATGTCATCGTATAGTTTTTACAAGTTTTAACGTTCGTGAATCACCGGTCAACTTGGGTGGTCAATTGTCTATATGAAACCTATTTCAATTAATCAAGTCTAAACAAGTTTGATTGCTTAACATGTTGGAAACACTTAATCATGTAAATAACAATTTCATTTAATATATATATAAACATGGAAAAGTTCGGGTCACTACATCATCCTCCTTCACCCGCATTTGATGATACCCAGAATGTAAATCAATTTTCGAATAAATTGACGAGCCTTGTAGTTGATCAAATAAGTCGTCAATTCTCGGTAGTGGGTAGCGGTTCTTGATGGTAAGTTTGTTCAACTCCCAATAGTTGATACACAACCTAAATGTACCATCCTTCTTCTTGATAAACAAAACAGGAGCTCCCCACGGTGATGTGCTTGATCGAATGAAACCAAGCTCTAAAAGTCCTTGTAATTGACTCCGAAGTTCCTTCATTTCACTGGGTGCGAGTCTGTATGGAGCACGAGCTATTGATGCAGCTCCCGGTACAAGGTCTATTTGAAATTCAACAGATCGGTGTGGAGGTAGTCCCGGTAATTCTTTCGAAAATATATCGGGAAATTCTGTTGCGATGGGAACATCATTGATGTTCTTTTCTTTGGAATTGACTTTCTCGACGTGTGCTAGCACAGCATAGCAACCTTTTCTTATTAGTTTTTGCGCCTTCAGGTTACTAATAAGATTTAACTTCGCGTTGCTCTTTTCTCCGTACACCATTAAGGGTTTTCCTTTTTCTCGTATAATGCGAATTGCATTTTTGTAACAAACGATCTCTGCTTTCACTTCTTTCAACCAGTCCATACCGATTATCACATCAAAACTCCCTAACTCTACTGGTATCAAATCAATCTTAAATGTTTCGCTAACCAGTTTAATTTCTCGATTCCAACATATATTATCTGCCAAAATTAATTTGCCTTTTACTAATTCGAGTAAAAATTTATTATCCAAAGTCGTCAATGGATAACTTAATTTAGCACAAAAATCTCTACTCATATAACTTCTATCCGCACCCGAATCAAATAAAACATAAGCAGATTTATTGTCAATAAGAAACGTACCCGTAACAAGCTCCAGGTCTTCCTGTGCTTCTGCCGTATTAATATTGAAAACTCTTCCGTGGCCCTACCCATTAGTATTCCTCTAATTCGGGAAATATCTAATAATATAGCCCGGTTTTCCACATTTATAACTGACTACGTTGGCATCTAAATGTGTCACCCCTAGGTCCATGGATTGTTTTGAATTTAAGCCCTATTTAAAATGTTTTAGTAATAAACTTTATATTTTTCTTTCGAATAAATATAAGGTTAAGACTAACTAAATAAAATCTAATTTTCATCGGATTCTTTTTAGATAGCTACTATTCCTTAAGTATTTAAATTGAGACCTAGCCTAGTTTTGACTTTTGCCAATACCCAAATCGTAACGGTTTCCCTTTTTACAATTTCACTGTCATATAATTAGGGTTATAATACTTATCCATATAGCCCGGTGTTAATAACTTATCCATAAATTCGTCTAGATCATTTTTAATGTTGAAGCTTAATTTATGTAAATAAAAACAACTTTCGTTATTTAAATTTAATAAATTAAGTGGCAAGGATTAAATACCTAATTACACAATAATGGTTCTTTTAACTAGGCTCAATATTAAAAATACTAAAGTTACATTTTAACTTTTACAGATGGTAACAATCCATTTCACTAGGGGCTCTACATCTAAGCAAACACTATGAAAATTTAGCTATTCATTACGCTAGGGTAAACATAAAAATATGGATATGCAAACATAATAACAACGATAATTTTAACCAAGTAAACTTACTAAAAATTCTTCACTTTCATTAACTTCAAATGGTAGAAAATTACAATAATAACACCCTTTTCACGCGTACAATAACACCCTTAATCACGAATAATACACCCTTAATATTTGAAACTATCCTAAATATTGAACCTTGAGATTAAAATGAAAATGATACAGAGTATTAAAAATAAATGACAATAATTTGTATGTGTGTATATTAATTGTATGATATCCCCCCTCTTGCTTTCAACATGTACTCAGTATTTATCATTGAGAAATAGTAGTAGGTGAAGCTTAATTGGTTCCTTGCTGTAGCACAATTCAGAAAAAGAATTGATTTTTAAACACAAAAGCAGCCGCCCCATTTCAGTTTCATGATTAACTCGGCCTAACATTACGCGTTTCGTGTAGAGGTCACACGATTCGCGTAAGGCTAAATTACTACGCGTTTCGTGTGACTCTACACGATTCGCGTAAGAGATAATGACAGTTTTCTTTATTTTTCTTTTTCGTTTGTTCTATGTTGATCCCGTGTTGACGTTAAATTGACTTGGCACTTTCCATTTGAACTCTTTTCTTCAATTATCTTGTACTTTCATTCGGATAAACGTTTCTTGATATAAATTTGGTTAAAACTATCGTTTTATCGTCGTTTCTTCGAATAGCAAGCTCTTGTCTACTTTTATCATTTTTCTCGTGAAATGCTCATTGAATTTCTTTGTAGATGGTGAAAACCTATGAAATATAAGTGATATTGCGTCGAATAATATGTATGTTTAGAGCAATATCAAAATACCCCACACTTGAACGTTGCTTGTCCTCAAGCAATTACATCTTTGAACAGAATCGGAACATTATATATATCTTTATTATCGAACATTAGATCACACAACACACACTACACGAAATGAAACACACGCTATATGAAATATATTACACAACACAGTATTTATTGGATCACACGCACACCACACGAAATGAAATTCTGACAACAGAAACAAACATGAAACTCGTGATTAGGGTTTAAAAATTTGGATCCTTAGGGAAAATTGGACCTTGTGAAAACGTTTTATGATTTTATAAAATGTCATGCTAGTTTTTACACTAGACACGTTTTCCGGTTTTAACCTCAAATTCCGGTTGAGGGTAACTGAAAACCGAAGTCTCAGTCGACGATTAGCAAGCTATTCGCCCCCATGATTGTAGTATCATGGAACTTGAAGCCGAATGTCCAAAAAATGGTTTTACACAAATATAATTCATAAAATAGCATAAGTTTTAGAACAAAATTATATCGTGTCCAAATATCATCGGTGAACCATGACTTTGCACACCTCAATTTGTTATGGCATATGTATGTTGACCGCGGTCAAACATAGATGCGGTTAATCTTTACGGAGATTATCCATCTGGGGATTAGATTCATTAGTCTTAAAAGCTAATTTGCATTGTGCCCCCCCATTGTACGAGACAGATCCATCTCATGGTTAGGATAAGTCTGACCACCAAAAACCCTGTTTGATGCTGAGGTTAGGTGGATTTCCAGCCGATTTTAGGGATGACTTTACAAGATTTTTCGTCAACCTACAGCTGTTCTGGACTACATCTTCTAACATAAGTTAGCAAGTGTGTCAATTTGGAAGACCTTACTTCCTTACTGGATGGACTTGATTCATCCTCTATTACTCGTAATAATGGAATATTCAGGTTTATACGTTCCAAAGCAATGATATCTGCAATAACTTCATAGAAACATGTGATATATGGTTCTCAACATAAGGTTTTATAAATTCTTGTTATACTTGGTTTTCTTTTATAGGTTTTAAACAAAGAAACTTATGCGTTTTTAATGTATTGAGACAACAATTTCGGTTTTTGACACCTGATCTTTAATTGCTCGTAGTTACCTTAAAAATTTATTTGTTATATTTGTTTAAAGATTTTCAAATTTTCATAAAAACCAATAACTTATAAGTTCTCGAGAATTTATATATTCCCACCCCACACTTAAGATTGTGTAATGCCCTCATTACATAAAATCAGATAATAATGTATAAATTTGAGATGACAAATAGTGTGAAGTATTTGGAACTTCTTTTGTATACCGATTTGGATTTTCAAATTGTTTTACCTATGATTTTATCCAACGTTTGTATCACAATGTATTTCGATGTTTCGTTTCGTCTAATTGCATTTTCTTCTGTACCTGTCAAAATCATGTTAAAAACATACAAAACATGGGGTTGTACTTCAATCGTACAAAACAATATTACCCCACACTAATTTCTTACTAATATATAATAAAACATAAGAAGTATAAAAAGTATCAATACACACCATACAATTATGTTATTACACACCATAAAAATAAAAATGTTTAAAACAATAGAACTAGTCAAATGGGCTCCAAAATGGTCCTCCTCGTTCGCCCTCCTCCTGTTGCTGTCGCTGCCGTTGCTCGTTTAGGCGTTGTTCCTCGTAGAAACGCCTATATGCATCCTGACTCGCGGCTATGGCGGCGTTATGGTCATAGGGTGGAGGTAGAGGGTCATTAGGTGTCTGCCATGGGGGATATGATGGAAAGGCTGAGGGTGTGTAAGCTTGCGGGTTAGACGCGTATAGATATGCCTGTTGGTGCGCCCACTCTAATTGATTTCCCATTCCCCTCTGATCATATCGGATGTTGGACAGCATATTATATTGATCTAGCTGGGTATGCCTGATGTCCCCTAATTGCCGAGATAAAGCAGTGTACTGATCTTCTGATCTCGCTCCCCAGTTTTGATATGAATTACGTACATCTAAACTCAATGCGTTAAACGAGTTTTGGAGCATATCGAAATCAGAAGTACCTGTATGAGACGAGCTAGCCTGATCTGTCTCTCTGCGTCTCCTCCTAGCTTCCCTCGCGGGTTCATCATCCTCCTCCATAGGTGCGTGAGCAGAAACTTCCTGTTGCCTTAAACTACGTACCCCACCCCTTACACGTATAGCCTTAGCTGTCCTATACACCTCCAATCCCAAATTACGAACCGGTTGATCTATTGGTTGGATTGGAGGGTCAAATACGTTCGGGTCGAGACCGAACCAGGCTGCCAAACACGTGACATAGTGACCCCCCGACATGTCACTGGATCCTCGAGTACCCTTACCAAAATGGGCTAAAAAGTAGGCCACTCCATAGGGTATACTAATAAATGTATCCCTATCTCTAATTGCATCCAAATACCAAAGGTCAACATAATTAATCTTATCTGTATTAAGGAATGCCCTTTGGTTAATTGTGTTCGCTATAAATTTATTAATTATTCGATAGCGAACATCAGTGATCTTAAGGTATGATTCTTGGCCTGCTACATAAGTATTCTTTTGGGAAAAAGAGCGCCAGACACTCAAAGAATCATAATCTCCTGTATACCTAGCTCCTGTAAAAATATATTCCCAAAAACCTGGAGCATTCATCTCATTACCGTCGTAAATCCCTAAAGCCATAGTCATGTCGCCTAGGGACATTAATCTATCTACACCACCCAATCTAAATTGTAGAAAACTAGTATCTTCGATATTTTCCGGGTGTATATTCATCCTAACGGTAGAATAAAATTCTAAACACCATTCTCTATATACAGGAGAATTTAACCTAAACAATCTCTCAAAGTCATTATAATACCTAATTTCCCCAAATTCATTCGTGAAACTTTGGGTTAAAATTTCCCTTATCGGTGTATCTAAATTGACTGGGTCTCCTAGGGGATCCCAATCAACAACGTAAACTGGAGAGATGGTTCGATTTACCATAATGAGTAAATCCTTTACTTTTTGCACCCTTTGATGTAATTCGTTAGGAAATTGCAGGATCGGGTGTAGGTTCAAGAGTTGTTGTTCCATTTCGGGGGTAACTTGATCTTGTGCTTGTTCTTGGTTAAATGCCCTCATTCTAAATGGTCCCTGCATAACATTTTAAAAACAAGGAAATCATCCCAATAGGATGTGTCAATGTTAGCAAAGAGTTTAAATTCAACAAACAAGCTTGTTTCATCACCACATGAATCAATTTATTTCAACAACTTTGGAATTTTTAGTTCTATGATTCAAAACAAAGCAGAAACAAACCAAAAATCATAAATCAAAAATCAAGTTTCATATGCAAAGTTTAATTCACAAGTGAAAACACGCAATTTATCTAAGTGTATCTAATTCAACTCAATCACATTGCGTGTATTTCAACTTCTAAACAATCCTTAATAGCATTAAAGTTCATACTTGATTCATTAAAATGAACTTGCAAAAAATTAACAAATTTAGGCTAAAATTAAAAATCACACAGTCAAACAATCAAAATCATGTTCAAAAGTTCTAACTACTAACAAAACACTCAAAAACAACTAATTACAACCAAAATAACACACCTCAGTATCAATTTCCTAATTTTCCCCAATTTTGTATAAACCCTAATTTTCAATAACCAAGTAAACATCATTTTTTTTATGCTAATCGGGTTTATTATCCTACTAACAACATAGATATAGCATTAATCAAGCAAAATTCAACAAAAACATGCATATAAATCGGATTAAAGCTATAAAGAAAAATAATGAAAAACTTGAAGAACACTAAGTAAAATGGGTTTAGGACCCTTACCAATCTAGGCATGTTGAAAGATTGAAGGATTGGAGAAGATTGGATGTGTTAATTTAAGTTTTTGGGTGTGATTTTCGGGTTTTTGTGTTGGGTTTTCGTCACAGCAGCAGAAATAAAAAAAACTGGAGTGTGAAAACTGTCTGCTGCTCGATCTGTTATGTTCAGCTATTTTTGACCTTACGCGTTTCGCGTAGGTCTACGCGATTCGCGTAAGCTTTGTATTCCACGCGTTTCGTGTAGGTCTACACGATTCGCGTATGCTTTGTCTTTTTTTTTTTTTTTTTTTTTTAAACTTATAAACAATTGATTTTAAAATATCTTTTATAGATTTATATTTGTAACGGAAATTCGGTTGTTACACCTGATCTTAATCCGTTTATAAATTTTTTAATTTCAATTTATAAAATTCAATCCATTAAAAGTTAAAGTTTTTAATGTTTTTCGAAAACAAATTTAAAATAAAATAAAAACACTCTATTTTTGTGTTAAAATTATTAACATTTTTAATTTTAAAACAAGTACATGAAAAATAAAAATTACACAAATTAAAATACACTCTATTTTTTTTTTCTATACCCCTAAATCAACTAATTTTCAAACTTAAAACTTTGTTTCCTATCGATTAGGTAGAGATAAATTCGGTCGTCAAACCTATCATTATCCACGACAAAGATTTACAAGTTATATATTTTTACGGTTATTGATAAAAAGGTATATTTTGCAATCTACTGTAGACTTTTAGAATTTAACAAAAAAATTTTGTGCAATTTGAAGAATGAAAATTCAGTTGTGACACCTAAACATTTTCATTTTCAAAGAAACAAGTTAAACTCAAGGCGTTTCACCTTCAATTTAGTAGAAAGGATTTTTTTTTTTTTTTTTTTTTTGTTTTCGTGGTTTACTATTTAACAGATATCTTATGAATCCAACAAGAAATTTCGTGCAATTTGGAAAACGATAATTCAGTTGTAACACTTAACATTTATCGTTTTCAATGAAAACATATTGAACTCAAGGTTCATCACTTTTAAATGGTAGACCGTTTTAATAGAACATACAACAAACAAAAACAAACCAAACACACCAAAACATTACACACAAAAATGCACAAACACACAATTGGCGAGAAAAAGATTTAAAGAGTGAAGTCTCGTTGGCTTGCCTCGTAGTGGAGTCGCATTATTTCGCTCCCCATTGCTTCGTAGGCGTAACCTCGCTGGTTTAAGAGGTTTTCTTCTGCACATTTTAAAGGCCCTTCTCGGCATAAGGTTACGTACTCGTAATTAGAGTCCGTTTGGTTCTTTGGGCAATCTCCGGAGTGAGTCGGTTTTCCACATTTCACACATTTACCCAAATGACGTGCTCGACGCCTTTTAGCTGATTTAGATTTTCCTCTTGCATAGTTTGTCTCATTTAGTTTCTGTCTTTCTTCTTTCCTCACCTTATCGCATCTTTTCTTAATATCTAACACCACATCCCTCGGTAATAAAACACAAAAATGCACAAAATCCCCGGCAGCGGCGCCAAAAAGTTGATGTTGCGAATCGTAACCTTTATTTATGAACGGATTTGAGTTGTTTTGTTACACGAATTTATTTATTGTATATGTGGTATTTTATTGAATTCAGGTTGATTTCACACATATATAGGCAACTAGTCCTATCCGTGTAGTTTAGTTTGTTGGTAAATCCGATTCGTTCCACAGGGAGATGAAGTGTTTAATGATTTTTAATAGTCTTTGATGTCAAACTTAGTTAAAGGGGATTTTGGATTAGGAATTTATAATATAACAGTAACAGAAAATAACTTAACTAATTTACTTCATAAATAAAATTACAAGATTACAATAAATAACTTAAAAAGGAACTAAATGAAATTATGCTAATTATGATGCATTAATTATATTACTAGATGGTAATTAGTAAAATAGTAATTTTTAATAAAACTATATGTTTAGAATTTTGTTTTGAGTAATTATAATATAAACTTATTTAAATTAACTAAATGACAAGTTTTAATTATATTAATATAAATTATTAGGAATAGTAATTTAACTAATTACAAACTAATTATAAATTATAAACTTTTAATTAACACTAATTATAAGGTAAAAACATGTATTAAAGTATTTTATAATAAGTAATATAAATTATGTAATAATAACTTAAATATAATAATTAAAATAATTAAAACCCTAATTTTACCCTAACTGGTACTGTAGCCGCGTTATTACCTTACGCGTTTCGCGTATTTATACGCGTATCGCGTCTAATTTAAAATTACGCGAATTGTGTGATTCTGATCGTACAGTTTGATTTACAGGCATACGCGTTTCGCGTATACCATACACGATTCGCGTATGACTTATACGATGTGACAAACAGTCTGTTACGGATTTAAATGTTTTTATGTATTGTTTTTATATTTTAAAATAATAATTCGTAAATAATGATAATAATACGTTTACAAGAAATAATAATGGGATAAAAGGGAGTGTTTACTTAAATGTGTCACCCCTAGATCCATGGATTGTTTTGAATTTAAGCCCTATTTAAAATGTTTTAGTAATAAACTTTATATTTTTCTTTCGAATAAATATAAGGTTAAGACTAACTAAATAAAATCTAATTTTCATCGGATTCTTTTTAGATAGCTACTATTCCTTAAGTATTTAAATTGAGACCTAGCCTAGTTTTGACTTTCGCCAATACCCAAATCGTAACGGTTTCCCTTTTTACAATTTCACTGTCATATAATTATTGATATTACCCAAACCACCGAAGTTTATTTCTAAATTGGTGTTAATAACTTATCCATAAATTCGTCTAGATCATTTTTAATGTTGAAGCTTAATTTATGTAAATAAAAACAACTTTCGTTATTTAAATTTAATAAATTAAGTGGCAAGGATTAAATACCTAATTACACAATAATGGTTCTTTTAACTAGGCTCAATATTAAAAATACTAAAGTTACATTTTAACTTTTACAAATGGTAACAATCCATTTCACTAGGGGCTCTACATCTAAGCAAACACTATGAAAATTTAGCTATTCATTACGCTAGGGTAAACATAAAAATATGGATATGCAAACATAATAACAACGATAATTTTAACCAAGTAAACTTACTAAAAATTCTTCACTTTCATTAACTTCAAATGGTAGAAAATTACAATAATAACACCCTTTTCACGTGTACAATAACACCCTTAATCACGAATAATACACCCTTAATATTTGAAACTATCCTAAATATTGAACCTTGAGATTAAAATGAAAATGATACAGAGTACTAAAAATAAATGACAATAATTTGTATGTGTGTATATTAATTGTATGATATCCCCCCTCTTGCTTTCAACATGTACTCAGTATTTATCATTGAGAAATAGTAGTAGGTGAAGCTTAATTGGTTCCTTGCTGTAGCACAATTCAGAAAAAGAATTGATTTTTAAACACAAAAGCAGCCGCCCCATTTCAGTTTCATGATTAACTCGGCCTAACATTACGCGTTTCGTGTAGAGGTCACACGATTCGCGTAAGGCTAAATTACTACGCGTTTCGTGTAACTCTACACGATTCGCGTAAGAGATAATGGCAGTTTTCTTTATTTTTCTTTTTCGTTTGTTCTATGTTGATCCCGTGTTGACGTTAAATTGACTTGGCACTTACCATTTGAACTCTTTTCTTCAATTATCTTGTACTTTCATTCGGATAAACGTTTCTTGATATAAATTTGGTTAAAACTATCGTTTTATCGTCGTTTCTTCGAATAGCAAGCTCTTGTCTACTTTTATCGTTTTTCTCGTGAAATGCTCATTGAATTTCTTTGTAGATGGTGAAAACCTATGAAATATAAGTGATATTGCGTCGAATAATATGTATGTTTAGAGCAATATCAGTTGGCATTACTTGCTTCGACACTACTTGTTCTGACATTACTCGTTCCGACATTATTTGTTCCTTTAGTTCTGTTATACATTGGTCCGTAGACCTCACACTTTGTCGCGTTATGACCATTTCTTTTACACCTGTTGCAAAATGTTGTGCAGAACCCCGGGTGATACTCTTCACACCTTTGGCATGGCTGTTTCTGATTATTGTTGTTGTTGCGGTTGTTATTGTTGTTGGGACAATTATTGTAATTGTTGTTGTTGGGAGGTTTGTTGTAGTTGTTGTTTTTGGGATTGCGATTGTTGTTGTTTCGATTTATGTTGCGGTTATTTGGATAGTTGTTGCGATTGTGGTTGTAATTGTTGTTATGGTACTGGTGACTCTTGTCATTGTTTTCCTCCCACTTCCTCTTGAGTTGTTTCGTGTTGGGTTCTTCGGCCGCCTGCTCTTTAATTCTTCCCTCAATCTGATTTATGAGTTTATGAGCCATCCAACTTGCCTTTTTATGGAAGCGGGCTCGTGTGAACTCACATCTTCTTGAATCCTTTCTGGTAATCCTTTTACAAATGCGTCGATCATCTCTTCTTCATCTTCGAATGTTCCCGAACACAATAGGCACAACTCTGTGAATCGTCGTTCATATGTGGTAATGTCGAACCCTTGTGTTCGTAACTCTCTAAGCTCTGCCATGAGCTTATTGACCTCGTTTCTAGGACGGTACTGCTCGTTCATCAAGTGCTTGAATGCTGACCATGGTAGTGCGTAAGCAGCATTTTGTCCTACCTGTTCAAGATAGGTGTTCCACCACGTTAACGCAGTACCTACGAAGGTATGCGTGGCGTACTTAACTTTGTCCTCTTCAGTACACTTACTTATGGTAAACACCGATTCGACCTTCTCGGTCCACCGTTTTAATCCAATTGGACCCTCGGTTCCATTGAATTCTAGAGGTTTGCAGGCAGTGAATTCTTTGTAGGAGCATCCTACACGATTTCTTGTGGAATTAGTTCCACTGCTAGATCCAGAGTTATTGTTATTTTGCATCGCAGCCTGTACTGCGACTATGTTTGCTGCAAGGAAAACACGGAAATCTTCCTCGCTCATGTTCAAGTTATTACGAGTCGTCGGTGCCATTTCCTTCAAAAATAGCCAAAAGAATTGAGTTAATCATATAGAATTTAAGAGTAGTTAATAGTATTTCGTAGCATAATATGAACTTAAAGCTTTTTCTTCATATTAGCATTTTATAGTTTTAATTCGGGTAGTACCTACCCGTTAAGTTCTTACTTAGTAGCTACTATACAATTCAATTACTACGATTCTATATGAAAAACTGTTTACAATAATATTTCGCGTTCAAACTTTTATACAATAATTTACAAACATACAATATCACTATTATACATATAGGATGAAATATAGCACATAATAACTTTAATACAAGGCAGTTGCAAAGATAATTCTAGTTAATACGCAAGTCGTTCAGCAAAGGCAATAAAGACACGTAATTCATAAGTCCAGAAATAAGTCATGCATTCGGGTTTTACTAGTATTATTTTCCATCCTTGGTCTTGTGGAAAATAACCATTGTGACCGTTGGCTAGCCAACATGTTGTAACGTCGTCAAAAGGACGAGGGTTACGTAATGCCCAACAGCCCGCAACAATTTAAAAACCTTGTCTCTCACCTCAACTACCGAGTACATCACTTGTGGGAACTGATAATGCTAAAAACGAACATATATTACATAGCATTATTCCTCAAGAAAGACAAGCTTTTAGTTGCAATTGTCCTATTTACAAGTGATATTCGTTTAAATAATAAAAGGTGAAGACAAAAGACAGATTCGACGAATTTAAGACACAAACGACCAAAAAGCTCAAAAGTACAAAATACAATCAAAGAGGTTCCAATTATTGATAAGAAACGTCTCAGAATTACAAGAGTACAAGATTCAAAACACAAAGTACAAGATATTAAATTGTACGCAAGGACGTTCGAAAATCCGGAACCGGGACCAGAGTCAACTCTCAACGCTCGACGCAACGGACTAAAAATTACAAGTTAACTATGTATATAAATATAATATAATATATAATTAATTATATAAATTATATATATATTATATTTATATATTAAAACCGTCGGCAAAGAAGATCCAAAAAGGGATGAGCTGTAAAAGCAAACTCCGCGACTTGCGGAGTTTGAAGGGCAAAAATACCGCGACTCGTGGAGCCCCAAATTTTGAAAATGCCTATAAAAGCTCGCGCATTCTGAACGTTTTATATATCCATATATCATCTCTCTCTATATACGTAAATATATATATATATATATATATATATATATATATATATATATATATATATATATATATATATATATATATATAATTTATATTTTAATTTTAATTTTAATTAATAATAATAAGGGTATGTTAGCGAATGTTGTAAGGGTGTAAGTCGAAATTATGTCCGTGTAACGCTACGCTATTTTTAATCATTGTAAGTTTTATTCAACCTTTTTAATTTAATGTCTCGTAGCTAAGTTATTATTATGCTTATTTAAGCCGAAGTAATCATGATGTTGGACTAATTATTAAAATTGGGTAATTGGGCTTTGTACCATAATTGGGGTTTGGACAAAAGAACGACACTTGTGGAAATTAGACTATGGGCTATTAATGGGCTTTATATTTGTTTAACTAAATGATAGTTTGTTAATTTTAATATAAAGATTTACAATTGGACGTACCTATAAATAACCATATACACTCGATCAGACACGATGGGCGGGGTATTTATATGTACGAATAATCGTTCATTTAACCGGACACGAGAATGGATTAATAGACACTAGAATTATTAAAACAGGGGTGAAATTATGTACAAGGACACTTGGCATAATTGATAACAAAGTATTAAAACCTTGGGTTACACGCAGTCGATAACCTGGTGTAATTATTAAACAAAGTATTAAGACCTTGTTACAGTTTAAGTCCCCAATTAGTTGGAATATTTGACTTCGGGTATAAGGATAATTTGACGAGGACACTCGCACTTTATATTTATGACTGATGGACTGTTATGGACAAAAACCAAACGGACATATTAAATAATCCAGGACAAAGGACAATTAACCCATGGCCATAAAACTAAAATCAACACGTCAAACATCATGATTACGGAAGTTTAAATAAGCATAATTATTTTATTTTATATTTAATTTCCTTTATTTTATATTTAATTGCACTTCTAATTATCGCACTTTTATTTATTGTTATTGTATTTAATTGCACTTTTAATTATCGTACTTTTTAATTATCGCAATTTTATTTTTTCGCACTTTTATTTATCGCAATTTCATTATCGTTATTTACTTTACGCTTTAAATTAAGTCTTGTATTTATTTTTAATATTTTATATTAGGTTTTAACTGCGACTAAAGTTTTAAAAATCGACAAACCGGTCATTAAACGGTAAAAAACCCCCCTTTATAATAATAATAATACTTACATATATATATTTGTATTTTTATAAAGTAAAACTAATATAGCGTTAAGCTTTGTTTAAAAGATTTCCTGTGGACGAACCGGACTTACTAAAAACTACACTACTGTACGATTAGGTACACTGCCTATAGTGTTGTAGCAAGGTTTAAGTATATCCATTCTATAAATAAATAAATATCTTGTGTAAAATTGTATCGTATTTAATAGTTTTTCCTAGTAAAATATAAGCTATTTCATATACGCCTCGCATAAAATCAAGTATTTTTGGCGCCGCTGTCGGGGAACGCCGAAGCGAAACGCCACATATAAAAAAAAGATTTTTATTTTTAGTTTACTTTTATAAAAAAATACGCTTTTGTGAAAATACGTTTTAAAAATTCAAAAATATAAAAAGAAAAACAAAAATTTATATATTTTTAAGAGTTTATTAAATATATAAAGTTTTTTTTTTATTTTAGTTTATAAAAATATAAGTTTTATTTAATTTATATAAATATTTTATATAAATATTAAAACAGAAAAATATATAAAATATAAATAAAAAAATAAAAAATATATATATATAAATTTGAACCTGTCCGAATTTGAACCTGTTTCTGAACTGAAACTGCAACCTCCGCGACCCGCAGAGTTTTTGAACTGGGTTCACCGCAACTCGCGGAGCCTCCCTGACAGACAGGCCACATAACCCTAATCGCATTAATTACGGAGTATTATTAATTATTATTATTAATAAACCCTAAATTAGTTTAATTATTATTATTATTTAGTTTAAGTTTTTAAATTAATTAATAATATTAAATTATAATTAGTTTTATTTATATATAAAAAATTAATACTTTTATAAAATAAATAATATAAAAATAATAGTTTTATAAAAATTGTACTCTTTATCAATTTTATGCCTATTTTTATTTTTGTAACTTTTTAATCGTTTATTCGTAATATTTATATTTTTCGCACGTAGCTAGTTTTAAGTTCTAGTATTTTGCCGTAGCTTATTTTTATTTCTAGATTTTTAGGCTTTGCCGTAAAATCCCTTAAGTGCTTTTTCTTTAGACTAAGATTTAGGTGCTTTAGAATTTTGTGACGCCTTTTTAAGTTTTGGTACCTTTTTAAGATATTACCATTTGGGATATAGTTTTTCTTTTAAGCTTTAATATTTTTAGACGCAACTTTTAATTTTTTAGTTTTTAGTTCCTTTTTAAGTTTTAACGCGCTACTTTCTTATTTTATTTTTCGACGCCTTTTACCTATGTATCAATTATCACTCCAATTAGTAATCTCAATTTGCAATTTTAATTTTAAGTTAGTAATAGTAATAAGGTTGGGTTAGTCGAGTGTTTTAAAGTTTTATAGTCATTTTTTTTCTTTTTCGACGCCTTTTATTTTTCAACCCTTTTCTTTTTCGACCTATTTCGACGCGCTCTTTCTTTTTCTTTCTTATTTCTCGCCATTCTAGTTTTTAGGACATAGATTTTTATTCTATTTCTTCTCTAAATTTCTTTAAATTACGAAAATTTATTTTAAGTGGTTAAATTGATAGACATCAAAATTTTCTGGTTCGTAGTAATAGTTGGATTTGTACGTGGACCGGGTTATTGGAGCTAAACAGTACTCAATTATATTGAGACCAAACGAATCCTGCCCCTCTGCTACATCTTTTGGCTATTCGAAACGTGGGCAAAATCAAAAAAGTCTATTAATTGGATAACTTATATAATTTTTCTTTCCTTTTAAAAACTAATAGGATATTCAGTGAATGCACCGAGCAAGACGTTCACCAACTTTTGTACGTTCACCACCTATAACTCGATCAAGACATCTAGCAAATATTGTCGCCGTTGATTTTCTTTTAGAATCGTCATCCAGTCGACCAAGTACTCCAATTCAAATTTCCGATAATCCATTTTTTGAACCCGACCTCACAATTGAGAATCCGGAAAATATTCAGGGACGATTCATAGATCCTGAACCATTAATTTTTCCTCCGGAACCACCAATCATTCAAACAGAGATTGTTGAGGAACGAACCATTAAATCAGAATCCTCTAGTGATTCAGATTCAACAAATTCAATCATGGAAAATCTGGAACCTCTAAGTATGGAAGACCGAATGAGAGCTAAACGCACTGGCCAAGGTCACGCAATTACTCATCCAAACATTAATGCGTCAGATTATGAAATTAAAGGACAAATCCTACATATGGTGACTAATCAATGCCAATTTAGTGGTGCGCCAAAGGAAGATCCAAATGAACATCTTCGTACCTTTAATAGGATCTGCACACTATTTAAAATAAGAGAAGTGGAGGATGAACAGATATATCTCATGTTATTTCCCTGGACTTTAAAGGGAGAAGCCAAAGATTGGTTGGAATCGTTACCTGAAGGGGCGATCGATACATGGGATGTTTTTGTTGAAAAATTTCTTAAACAATTCTTTCTGGCATCTAAAGCCATAAGACTTCAAGGAGAAATTGTTACGTTCACACAGAAACCAAATGAAACTCTATATGAGGCGTGGACCAGATTTGGAAAGTTATTAAGAGGATGTCCGCAACATCGTTTAGACACTTGTCAAATAGTACAAATATTCTACCAAGGATGCGACATCACTACAAGGAAAGACATCGATATAGCAGCTGGTGGTTCTATTATGAAGAAAACAGAAATTGATGCTTATAAAATTATTGATAACACTGCTTCCCACTCACATGAGTGGCACCAAGAAAAAGATATCGTTAGATCATCTAAAGCAGCTAGAGCCGATTCTAGCCATGACTTAGATTCCATTTCTGCAAAGATAGATGCTGTCGAGAGACGAATGGAAAAGATGACTAAGGATATACACTCAATACGAATTACTTGTGAGCAGTGTGGAGGACCACAATTGACCAAAGATTGTCTCGGTATTGAACTAACAATGGAACAAAGAGAGCATGTTTCATATCTAAACCAAAGGCCTGGAAATAATTATCAGAATAATTATCAATCGCCAAGACCAATTTACAATCAAAACCAGAATTATAATCGAAATGTTCCATACAACAACCAACAAGGTCCTAGTAATCAACAAGTATCCAATAATACTTACAACCAGCAAAGACCTAATTTTCAAAACAAACCACCACAACCCGATGATAAAAAGCCAAATTTAGAAGATATGATGACGAAGCTAGTTAAATCTCAAACACAGTTTTTCACATCTCAGAAACAAACGAATGAACAAAATGCTCAAGCATTTAGAAATCAACAAGCTTCTATTCAAAATTTGGAACAAGAAGTAAGTAACCTAGCAAGGTTGATAGGTGAAAGAAAACCGGGAAGTCTACCTAGTGATACAAATGCTAACCCCCGGAATGAAACAGCTAAAGCCATTACCACAAGAAGTGGTACAACACTTAAACCACCTGAAATACCTGTAATTTCTGATGAAGCTATTCCTACTCCACAAGAACCACAACCAGAACAAGATAAGAAAAAAGAACCGGTAGTAGAAAAGGTTAATGAAGATAACACAGTTAAGGCTAAACCTTATGTTAAACCATACCAACCTCCACTTCCTTACCCGAGTAAAATGAAAAAAGAGAAACTTGAAGCCGAGCAATCCAAATTCTTGGATATGTTTAAACAGATAAATGTCAATCTTCCTTTCATTGATGTAATTTCAGGAATGCCTAGATATGCTAAATTCTTGAAAGATCTAATCACAAATAGAAAGAAAATGGAAGAACTCTCGGCTGTTACTATGAATGCTAATTGTTCAGCAGTGCTGTTGAATAAGATACCAGAAAAATTATCAGATCCAGGAAGTTTCACAATTCCATGTTTTCTGGGTAGTCTTAGTTCAATAGAAGCATTGGCAGACTAAGGTGCTAGTATAAATTTAATGCCGTATTCACTATACACTAAACTAGACCTTGGAGAATTGAAACCAACAAGAATAAGTATACAACTAGCCGATCGATCAATAAAATATCCTAGAGGGATAATGGAGAACATGCTAGTTAAAGTTGGTACTTTAGTATTTCCAGTAGATTTTGTTGTTCTGGACATGGAAAAAGATTCTCAAGTTCCTCTCATATTAGGAAGACCATTCTTAAACACGACTAAAGCAATGATAGACGTGTTTGGTAAGAAACTGACCCTAAGTATAGAGGATGAGAGTGTTACCTTTTCAGTTGATAGAGCAATGCAATAACCGCAATCTGCAGATGATACATGTTATTATATTCAAACTATAGATTCACATGCAGAATTGTTAGAAGAATTTCCAGAATTACAGGGAACAGGAGAATGTTCTTTAGGAGAAGGAACTGAACCAATTGATGAAATTGAAATGTTAGCTACACTAATAGCTAATGGATATGAACCAAGAACAGAAGAAATTCAAATGCTAAAAGAAGAAGACAGATATCGATACAAATCATCGATAGAAGAACCACCGACATTAGAGTTAAAGCCACTTCCAAACCATTTGGAATACGCTTATTTACATGGTGAATCTGAATTACCTGTAATAATATCGTCTTTTCTTACTGAAAATGAAAAATCTCAACTCATTTCTGTGTTGAAAGCTCATAAACCAGCCATTGCATGGAAGATTCATGATATTAAAGGTATAAGTCCTTCGTATTGCACACATAAAATCCTTATGGAAGAAGGTCATAAAACGTATGTGCAACGCCAACGAAGACTAAATCCTAATATGCAAGATGTTATTAAAAAAGAAATTATTAAACTGCTAGATGCAGGTTTAATATATCCAATCTCTGATAGTCCATGGGTAAGCCCAGTTCAATGCGTACCTAAGAAGGGTGGCATGACTGTTATTACAAATGAGAAAAATGAGCTTATTCCGACTAGGACTATAACAGGATGGCGTGTATGTATTGATTATAGAAAATTAAATGACGCCACCAGAAAAGATCACTTTCCCTTACCTTTCATTGATCAAATGTTGGAAAGGTTAGCCGAAAATAGTTACTATTGTTTTCTTGATAGTTTTTCCGGATATTTTCAAATTCCAATAGCACCCGAAGACCAAGAGAAAACCACATTCACGTGCCCTTATGGTACTTTTGCTTACAAACGCATGCCATTTGGACTTTGCAACGCTCCTGCAACCTTTCAAAGGTGCATGATGGCGATTTTTCACGACATGATAGAAGAATGCATGGAAGTTTTCATGGATGACTTTTCAGTCTTCGGTGATACATTTGAATCATGTCTAGTTAATCTGGAACGAATGCTTATTAGATGCGAATAATCAAATCTAGTTCTTAGTTGGGAGAAATGCCATTTCATGGTTAAAGAAGGCATCGTTCTTGGTCATAAAATTTCAAAGGAAGGAATTGAAGTGGATAGAGCTTAAGTAGATGTAATTGCTAAACTTCCACATCCCACCAATGTTAGAGGAGTTAGGAGTTTTCTAGGGCATGGCGGTTTTTACCGACGTTTCATAAAAGATTTTTCTAAAATTGCCACTCCTATGAATAAACTCCTAGAAAAGGATGCTCCATTCATCTTTTCAGAGGAATGTATCAAATCTTTTAATATTCTTAAAGAGAAACTCACTAATGCGCCTGATAGTATTTTATATGCCCGAGAGACATAATAAATTAATGTGGCTAATATGTTATGATCCAAGTCGGGTCATACCCAATAACAAGTTTATCAACACCTTTATGTATTTGTTTAATGATTGGATTATTAAAACTAATACTTGACACTTAAACTTTAGAAAATTGGTTCTCTAAAGTAAAATACTTGAGATTAAATTATTTGGATAATTTTAAGTATAAGTTTAATTGGTTGATTAAACTTATTTGTGTGTTATAATTTTATAAAATGGTTATGAAATAGAATAGATGTGCAAGTAACTTATATGTATATATTTATAAGTGGCTTATAAATAATATACATGTACATGTAACATATGTATATTTATATGTTTATAAAAGGTTTATAACATATATAAATGTACATGCATAATAAAGTGTATGTAACTAGTTTCAAGCATGCTTTAATCATTAATTAAAAAAAAAAAAAAAGAACAAAGGAGGACGGTTTTGGGGAGTCCCAAGACACCTCCCATGCTTGCTTTAACTAGTTGTAGTCTCCCATACATGCATATGACTCTTGCACAACTTTACACACACTTCTCTCAAGTTTCAAACTAGCAAATATCTTCTTCTTCCTCCTCCATTTTTTTGGCCGATTTTGAAGGGGTTCCAAAAGGTGGTTTTGGTTTGATTTTGCTTGTAATTTGGTGTCTTGTAAATCCTAACTAAAGGTGGTGTTGGTTGCATACTTGTGGGTATACAAAACTTGAGGTTTCAAGTGAGAAACAAGCCCTTTTTCATCATCTTCTTCTCTACATCTAGTTTCTTCACCCTCTTTGATTAGAGGAGGTAAAAACTCCATAACTAGCTCTATTTACATTTTAGCATATATTACAAGACTAGATCTATCAAAGGGATTCATGTTTAAATGGTTAAACTTGTTAAAAGATTAGATTTAAAATGCTTCCGCTTACTTATTAATAAATTTGACTTTTGACACATACATATATGGATATGGATATTTGGTAATCTTATGAATAACTACAATGGTATCTAGAGCCAAAGTCTTGTTAATATGCTTCTTGTTTTTGGCTAGAAAACTCATTTATTTTACAATCTACTAACATGCATGAAAGTAGAATGTAAAAAAATCTTGAGTTTTGGTGGGGTTTGGTTCTTGGCCGAAATTTTGGACCCCAAAAGTGGGTTTTGGGACTTCAAGTTTGGCCAAGATTTGTTGTTGTTTTGGTTCACAATCATGCCTTGACCTTGTGGTTGGATTTGTGTGTGGTTTGATTATATTCATGGTTGATTATTCATTCTTATGGCATGTAATAATTATTCATTCATTTGGTTGTAAAGCTTGTAATAATTATTTTGTAATTTCATGTTGTAATTTATTCTATTTTGGTTTGTAAAAATAGAGTAGGTTGTAATTTCCTTTTACTAGAAAAATGTAGTAGGTTACATAATTTTGTAAAAGAAATGAAGACTCAAGAAGATGTATGAAGATTACAAGATGGAGCATTAGGATGCAAGAGTTAGTGGGAGATTTGTTAATCTCCTACTTTGTGGTTTTAACCCTTTAGGTAACACTTGTTTTGGCTAAACAAGTGTTCACCACTTTGGCATGATTGTGGACTTCTATTTTGCATGCTTGTATGATTTTGTGTATGTGTTTGGTTGATACAATATCTCATGAAACAAACTTGCAAAATGACATTATAATTGGTTATAATTAAAAACAACATAAGACACTAATAAATGGTTATTAGGAACTAGATGAAAAGTGCATATAAAATGGTTTATATCAAGTAAAAATTGGTTTTTTTTACTAATGACATGAAATGGGTTTTTCATAATGTACCATACATCAAATGCATGTTGGTGTATGGAAAGGGTTTTCATAAACTAGAATTTAGGAAGACTTAAAATCCCTTTAACTAAAACAAAGAAAACAAGTTGAACGCCATCCTTTTGTGAAAACGCTTAGACATATTAAGAAACTCTTGACGGGATAAAGGTCACCTAACCGTCATGAGCGGATTAATGTGAATAAGGTAAATTCCGCACACTAGTGGGATAAAGGTCACCTAACCACTTGTTTGTTAAATTTACATGTTTACACAAGTAGGACGACTTGAATTGGGAATCATGAACTTAGGGTCACCGAAGCATGAGGAACAATTAGGCGTTGATGGGATTAATATGCCATGCAAAAGGATTGCATGATCCCATAACTTAGAAGTTGCAAAAGGATTGCAATTGTCATGTAAATGACTACCTAGCTAAATCAAATGACGGGATAAAGGTCACCTAACCGAAATTTGATTTACCGTTGGATTCTAAGATTTAATAAAACAATTAAAAATCATAAAAGGGTATTGTTTATTAAATCTAAAATCGATACTTAAAAGAACTTTGTTAAATTTTGTAGATGGCCGCCAACAACAACAACAACTTGCAAAACGTACCAATTAACATGAACAACCTATCGTTACGGTCTCTCTTAGAGAAAGACAAACTCAACCATACGAACTTTATGGATTGGTTCCGTAATTTAAGAATTGTCCTTAGGCATGAGGACAAGGCGTATGTGTTGGAGGACCCTATTCCCGACCAACCAGACGAGGCGGATGTAGTGGGCATGGCTGCTTGGGATAAGTATGTCAACGATTCCGTGCAAGTATCATGTCTAATGCTTGGGACTATGATACCCGAACTCCAAAAGGATTTCGAGTTTCATACCGCATACGACATGATCACTCAATTGAAGGAGATGTTCCTTCAACAAGCACGAGTTGAGCGCTTCGAGACCGTTCGAGCGCTTCATGCATGTCGTATGGATGACTCCCAATCCGTTTCAACATATGTCCTCAAAATGAAAAGCCTTATCGATCGCGCCAACCGTCTCAATCTAAACATATCAAAAGAGCTTGCCACCGATCTTATCCTAAACTCCCTATCAAAAAGGTTTGATCAATTTGTAATTAATTACAATATGAATGGGATGGATAAGAGCATTGGTGAGCTCCACGGGATGCTTAAGACGGCGGAAACTAGCATGGGTAAAAGGGCTTTACCCGTGTTAGCAATCGATCAAGGTGGGTCCAAAGGTAACACCTCTAAGCCAAAGGTGGCTAAGAGAAAAGGACCCGCCTATCAAGGCAAAGGGAAGGGGAAGATGGTTACCCCAACCATCAACAAGGCCAAGAAGCAAAAGGTCACCGAGAAGGCAAACCCCAAGGAAGACCCATGTTTCGGTTGCGGTGAGATGGGTCATTGGAAACGAAACTGTCCGGTCTACCTTAAGGAGTTGAAGGACAAGAGGGATGCAGGGCAAACCTCAGGTAATATATATATGGTATATATAGAGCTAAGTATTACTTCTTCTAATACATGGGTATTAGACACTGGATGTGGAACTCATATTTGCAATTCTTTGCAGGGGTTCAAAAGAAGTAATTATAAGGCGGGAACATCAAGTCTCTATATGGGCAATGGTGCAAAGGTGCATGTTAAAGCTCAAGGAGATTTTATTTTGAAGCTTCCAAGCGGATTGGAACTTATTTTAGAAAATGTTTTGTATGCTCCGGATTTGTGTAGAAACATTATTTCTATTTCTCGCTTAAAACAATGTGGTTACATTGTTAATTTTATTGATGATGATATTCATGTTTCTAAAGATAATGTATTCTATTTCAAGGCTTCGCCTTCAAATGGAATTTATGAATTGGTTCATGATGACACATCATCTAGTAGCTCAATGTACCATACAAGCACCAAGAAACTCAAAAGGGATTTGAGTGATTCCTACTTATGGCATTGTCGCCTTGGTCACATAAACAAGAACCGAATACATACACTTCAAAAGAATGGACTTTTGAAATCAAATGAAATGGATTCGTTTGAAGTATGTGAATCTTGTTTACAAGGCAAGATGACTAAAACACCTTTCAAAGGGACCTATGAAAGGGCTAAAGATTTATTGGGATTAATACATTCGGATGTATGTGGACCCTTTAAACCCATGACTAGGAAAGGTGAAAGATACTTTGTTACTTTCATTGATGACTTTAGTCGTTTCGGATATGTCTACTTATTAAGACACAAGGACGAAACGTTTGAAGCATTCAAAGAATATCAAAACGAAGTACAAAATCAACTCAATAAGACAATTAAGGTACTACGTACCTGATAATGCTAAAAACGAACATATATTTCATAGCATTATTCCTCAAGAAAGACAAGCTTTTAGTTGCAATTGTTCTATTTACAAGTGATATTCGTTTAAATAATAAAAGGTGAAGACAAAAGACAGATTCGACGATTTGAAGACGCAAACGACCAAAAAGCTCAAAAGAACAAAAGACAATCAAAAAGGTTCCAATTATTGATAAGAAACGTCTCAAATTCACAAGAGTACAAGATTCAAAACGCAAAGTACAAGATATTAAATTATACGCGAGGACGTTCGAAAATCCGGAACCGGGACCAGAGTCAATTCTTAACGCTCGACGCAACGGACTAAAAATTACAAGTTAACTATGTATATAAATATAATATAATATATAATTAATTATATTAATTATATATATATTATATATATATATAAAAAACTGTCGGCAGCCAGAAACTCCAAGGGTGTGAATTGAAAATACCTCTCCGCGACTCGCGGAGTTTGAAGGCCATTTTGCCGCGAGTCGCGGAGCCCCAAAAATCATTCCTGGCTATAAATCAACCCGAATTCTGATCAAAATTATCACCATATTTTTTTTCTTCTCATTCATACGAAGTAATATATATTTATATTTATAATTTATATTTTAATTTTAATTATAATTCTAATAATAAGGGTATGTTAGCGAATGTTGTAAGGGTGTAAGTCGAAATTCTGTCCGTGTAACGCTACGCTATTTTTAATCATTGTAAGTTATGTTCAACCTTTTTATATTAATGTCTCGTAGCTAAGTTATTATTATGCTTATTTAAAACGAAGTAATCATGATGTTGGGCTAATTACTAAAATTGGGTAATTGGGCTTTGTACCATAATTGGGGTTTGGACAAAAGAACGACACTTGTGGAAACTAGGCTATGGGCTATTAATGGGCTTTATATTTGTTTAACTAAATGAAAGTTTGTTAATGTTAATATAAAGATTTACAATTGGGCGTCCCTATAAATTACCATATACACTCGATCGGACACGATGGGCGGGGTATTTATATGTACGAATAATCGTTCATTTAACCGGACACGGGAATGGATTAATAGCCACTAGAATAATTAAAACAGGGGTGAAATTACATTCAAGGGTAATTGGTGTAATTGTTAACAAAGTAGTAAAACCTTGGTTTACACGCAGTCGATAACCTGGTGTATTCATTAAACAAAGTATTAAAACCTTGTTACAATTCGAATCCCCAATTAGTTGGAATATTTATCTTCGGGTATAATAATAATTTGACAAGGACACTTGCAATTTATATTTATGACTGATGGACTGTTATGGACAAAAACCAGACGGACATATTGAATAATCCAGGACAAAGGACAATTAACCCATGGGCATAAAACTAAAATCAACACGTCAAACATCATGATTACGGAAGTTTAAATAAGCATAATTCTTTTATATCATATTTTATTTCCTTTATTTTATATTTAATTGCACTTCTAATTATCGCACTTTTATTTATTGTTATTTCATTTTATCGCACTTTTAATTATCGTACTTTTTAATTATCGCAATTTAATTTTTATCGCATTTTTATTATTCGCAATTTCATTATCGTTATTTACTTTACGCTTTAATTTAAAGTCTTGTATTTATTTTATATTTTACATTAGGTTTTAACTGCGACTAAAGTTTTAAAATCGACAAACCGGTCATTAAACGGTAAAAACCCCCCTTTATAATAATAATATTACCTATATATATATTTTTATTTTTATAAAAGTAAACTAATATAGCGTTGAGCTTTGTTTAAAGATTTCCCTGTGGAACGAACCGGACTTACTAAAAACTACACTACTGTACGATTAGGTACACTGCCTATAAGTGTTGTAGCAAGGTTTAAGTATATCCATTCTATAAATAAATAAATATCTTGTGTAAAATTGTATCGTATTTAATAGTATTTTCCTGCTAAAATTTAATAGTATTTTATACCCCTCTGCTTTGACATCAAGTATTTTTGGCGCCGCTGCCGGGGATCTATCTTAAAAGCCGGAAGCGCAACGCTAATATAAAAAAAAAAATTTTTTTTTATTAAAAAGTCGTTTTTGTAAAAATTACGTTTTAAATATTCAAAAATATAAAAAGAAAAACAAAAATATAAGTATTTTTAGGATTTTGTTAAATATTTAAGTTTTATAAGTTTCTTTATCTTTATTTTAATTTATAAAAATATAAATTTTATTAAAAATCGTTTATTTAAACTAAAAACAGAAAAAAAAGAAAATAAAAAAAAAAAAAAAAATAATAAAGAAAACGCGTAAAAACAAAACCTGTCAACTGAAATTCTGAACCCCGCGACTCGCGGGGTTTTCCTCTTTATTAGCCGCGACTCGCGGAGGTCTTCTGACACACGGACAAAACCCTAAAGTTGCATTAATTACGGGGTTTTAATTATTATTATTATTATTTAACTTAATTATTATTATTATTATTATTAATTTTAGTTTTTTACTTTTTACTTTATATTTATGTATTTAGTTTTAATTAGTTTTTATTAAATTGTAAAATTAGTAGTTTTATTAAATAAATAATATAAAAATAATATTTTTATAAAAATTGTACTTTTTACAACTTTTTGTATATTTTCATATTTTGTACCTTTTTAATCGTTGTAGCGTAATATTTGTATTTTTTAGCTCATATTTAATTTTAAACTTAGTTTTAGCTATAGTTATTTTTACTCCTATATTTTTAGGTTTTGCCGTAAAATTCCTTAAGTGCCTTTTCTTTAGACTAAGATTTAGGTGCTTTAGAATTTTGCGACGCCTTTTTAAGTTTTAGTTTCTTTTTAAGTTATTTCCATTTGGGATTTAGTTTTTCCTGTAAGCTTTAATATTTTTAGAGACCTTTTACTATGTATCAATTATCATTTCAATTAGTAATTTCAATTTGCGATTATAATTTTAAGTTAGTTGTAGTAATAAGGTTAAATTAGTTAAGTATTTTTAAGTTTTTATAAGTTTCTTTTATTTTTCCGTCACCTTTTATTTTTCAACCATTTTTCTTTTTCGACCTTTTGCGACGAACTCTTTGTCTCTCTTATTTCTCGCTATTCTAGTTTTAGGACATAGATTTTTATTCTACTTCTTATCTAAATTTCTAAAAATTACGAAAATTTATTTTAAGTGGTTAAATTAATAGACATCAAAATTTTCTGGTTCGTAGTAATAGTTGGATTTGTACGTGGACCGGGTTATTGGAGCCAAACAGTCCTCAATTATATTGAGACCAAACGAATCCTGCCCCTCTGCTGCATCTTTTGGCTATTCGAAACGTGGGCAAAATCAGAAAAGTCTATTGGTTGGATAACTTATTATAATTTTTCTTTCCTTTTTAAAACTAATAGGATATTCAGTGAATGCACCGAGCAAGACGTTCATCACCTTTTGTACGTTCACCACCTGTAACTAGATCAAGACATCGTTTAACAAATATAGCTGCCGTTGATTTTTCTTTAGACTCGTCATCAAGTCGACCGAGTACTTCAACTCAAATTTCCGATAATCCAGTTTTTGAAACCAATATCACAATTGAGAATCCGGAGAATACTCAGGGACAATTCCGAGACCCTGATCCATTAATTATTCCTCCGGAACCACCAATCATTCAAACAGAGATTGTTGAGGAAGAAACTATTAAATCAGAACCATCTAGTGATACCGAGTCAACAAATTCAATTATGGAGAATCTGGAACCTTTAAGTATGGAAGACCGAATGAGAGCTAAACGCACTGGCCAAGGTCACGCAATTACTCATCCAGACATCAATGCGCCAGATTATGAAATCAAAGGACAAATTCTACACATGGTGACTAATCAATGCCAATTTAGTGGTGCGCCGAAGGAAGATCCAAATGAACATCTACGTACCTTTAATAGGATCTGCACACTATTTAAAATACGAGAAGTGGAGGATGAACAGATATATCTCATGTTATTTCCCTGGACTTTAAAGGGAGAAGCCAAAGATTGGTTCGAATCGTTACCTGAAGGGGCGATTGATACATGGGACGTTTTAATTGATAAATTTCTTAAACAATTCTTTCCTGCATCTAAAGCCGTAAGACTTCAAGCAGAAATTGTTACGTTCACACAGAAACCAAATGAAACTCTATATGAGGCGTGGACAAGATATGGAAAGTTGTTAAGAGGATGTCCGCAACATGGTTTAGACACCTGTCAAATAGTACAAATATTCTACCAAGGATGCGACATCACTACAAGAAAAGACATAGATATAGCAGCTGGTGGTTCGATTATGAAGAAAACCGAAACTGATGCTTACAAAATTATTGATAACACTGCTTCCCACTCACATGAGTGGCACCAAGAAAAAGATATCATTAGATCATCTAAAGCAGCTAGAGCCGATTCTAGCCATGACTTAGATTCCATTTCCGCAAAGATAGATGCTTTCGAGAGACGAATGGAAAAGATGACTAAAGATATTCATGCTATACGAATTAGTTGTGAGCAGTGTGGAGGACCACATTTGACAAAAGATTGTCTCAGTATTGAATTAACAATGGAACAAAGAGAGAATATTTCATACATAAACCAAAGGCCTGGAAATAATTATCAGAATAATTATCAACCGCCAAAACCGATTTACAATCAAAACCAGAATTATAACCGAAATATTCCATACAATAACCAACAAGGTCCTAGCAATCCACAATTATCCAATAATACTTACAATCAGCAAAGACCGAATTTTCAAAACAAACCACCACAACAAACCGATGATAAAAAGCCGAATTTAGAAGATATGATGACGAAGCTAGTTGAAACTCAAACGCAGTTTTTCACATCTCAAAAACAAACCAATGAACAAAATGCTCAAGCATTTAGAAATCAACAAGCTTCTATTCAAAATCTGGAACAAGAAGTAAGTAACCTAGCAAGGTTAATAGGTGAAAGAAAACCGGGAAGTCTACCTAGTGATACAAAGGCTAACCCCCGGAATGAAACAGCTAAAGTTATTACCACAAGAAGTGGTACAACACTTAAACCACCTGAAATACCTGTAACTTCTGATGAAACTATTCCTACTCCACAAGAACCACAACCTGATCAAGATAAGGAAAAAGAACCGGTAGTTGAAAAGGTTAATAAAGATAACACAGTTAAGGATAAACCTTATGTTAAACCATACCAACCACCACTTCCTTATCCGAGTAAAATGAAGAAAGAAAAACTTGAAGCCGAGCAATCCAAATTCTTGGATATGTTTAAACAGATAAATGTAAATCTTCCTTTCATTGATGTGATTTCAGGAATGCCAAGGTATGCTAAATTCTTGAAAGATCTAATCACGAATAGAAGGAAAATGGAAGAACTCTCGGCTGTTACTATGAATGCTAATTGTTCAGCAGTGCTGTTGAATAAGATACCAGAAAAACTATCTGATCCAGGAATTTTCACAATTCCATGTTTTCTGGGTAGTCTTAGTTCAATAGAAGCATTGGCAGACTTAGGTGCTAGTATGAATCTAATGCCGTATTCACTATACGCTAAACTAGACCTTGGAGAATTGAAACCAACCAGAATAAGCATACAACTAGCCGATAGATCAATAAAATATCCTAGAGGGATAATGGAGAACATGCTAGTTAAAGTTGGTACTTTAGTATTTCCAGTAGATTTTGTTGTTTTGGACATGGAAGAAGATTCTCAAGTTCCTCTCATATTAGGAAGACCATTCTTAAACACGGCTAAAGCAATGATAGACGTGTTCGGTAAGAAACTGACCCTAAGTATAGAGGATGAGAGTGTTACCTTTTCAGTTGATAGAGCAATGCAACAACCACAATCTGCAGATGATACATGTTATTATATTCAAACTATAGATGCACATGCAGAATTATTAGAAGAATTTCCAGAATTACAAGGAACAGGAGAATGTTCTTTAGGAGAAGGTAATGAACCAATTGATGAAGCTGAAATGTTAGCTACACTTATAGCTAATGGATATGAACCAACAACAGAAGAAATTCAAATGCTAAAAGAAGAAGACAGATATCGATATAAATCATCGATAGAAGAACCTCCGAAATTAGAGTTAAAGCCACTTCCAAACCATTTGGAATACGCTTATTTACATGGTGAATCTGAATTACCTGTAATAATATCGTCTTCTCTTACTGAAAATGAGAAATCACAACTCATTTCTGTGTTGAAAGCTCATAAACCAGCCATTGCATGGAAGATTCATGATATTAAAGGAATAAGTCCTTCGTATTGCACACATAAAATCCTTATGGAAGAAGGTCATAAAACGTATGTGCAACGCCAACGAAGACTAAATCCTAATATGCAAGATGTAGTTAAGAAAGAGATTATTAAACTGCTAGATGCAGGTTTAATTTATCCAATTTCTGATAGTCCATGGGTAAGCCCAGTTCAATGCGTGCCTAAGAAGGGTGGCATGACTGTCATCACAAATGAGAAAAATGAGCTTATTCCTACTAGGACTGTAACAGGATGGCGTGTATGTATTGATTATAGAAAATTAAATGACGCCACCAGAAAAGATCACTTTCCCTTACCTTTCATAGATCAAATGTTGGAAAGATTAGCCGGAAATAGTTACTATTGTTTTCTAGATGGATTTTCCGGATATTTTCAAATTCCAATAGCACCCGAGGACCAAGAGAAAACCACATTCACGTGCCCTTATGGTACTTTTGCTTATAAACGCATGCCATTTGGACTTTGCAACGCCCCTGCAACCTTTCAAAGGTGTATGATGGCGATTTTTCATGACATGATAGAAGAATGCATGGAAGTATTCATGGATGACTTTTCAGTTTTCGGTGATACATTTAAATCATGTCTAGTTAATCTGGAACGAATGCTAATTAGATGCGAAAAATCAAATCTAGTACTTAATTGGGAGAAATGCCATTTCATGGTTAAAGAAGGCATCGTTCTTGGACATAAAATTTCAAAAGAAGGAATTGAAGTGGATAGAGCTAAAGTAGATGTAATTGCTAAACTTCCGCATCCCACCAATGTTAGAGGAGTTAGGAGTTTTCTAGGGCATGCCGGTTTTTACCGACGTTTCATAAAAGATTTTTCTAAAATTGCCACTCCTATGAATAAACTCCTAGAAAAGGATGCGCCATTCATCTTTTCAGATGAATGTATCAAATCTTTCAATATTCTTAAAGAAAAACTCACTAATGCACCGATCATGATAACACCAAATTGGAATCTACCATTTGAACTAATGTGCGATGCAAGTGATTTTGCAATGGGAGCCGTTTTAGGACAAAGGATTGAAAAACGATTTCAACCTATATATTATGCTAGTAAGACATTACAAGGAGCACAAACGAACTATACAACTACTGAAAAAGAACTCCTTGCTATTGTCTTTGCTTTTGACAAATTTCGATCATATCTCGTTCTAGCAAAAACGGTGGTCTATACCGACCATTCTGCTCTTAGATACCTATTTTCAAAACAAGATGCTAAACCAAGATTAATCCGTTGGATTTTACTCTTACAAGAGTTTGATATTGAAATCCGAGATAAAAAAGGAGCAGAAAATCTCGCCGCTGATCATCTTTCTCGTCTTGAAAATCCCGAATTAGAAGTTCTGAATGAATCGGCCATACAAGACAACTTTCCTGATGAATATCTATTGAAGATAGATTATAAAGAAATCCCATGGTTTGCAGATTATGCAAACTACTTAGTTTGTGGATTCCTTGAAAAAGGATTATCGTACCAAAGACGAAAGAAATTCTTCAGTGATATAAAACACTATTTCTGGGAAGATCCACATCTGTTTAAAAGTTGTCCCGATGGAATAATACGCCGATGTGTATTTGGAGATGAAGCTAGTAAAATTTTAAACCATTGTCACACAGGACCAACAGGAGGGCATTATGGGCCTCAACTAACAGCAAGAAAAGTTTATGAAGCTGGATTCTATTGGCCTACAATTTACAAAGACGCACACCTTCTTTGCAAATCCTGTGATGCATGTCAAAGGGCCGGAAGAATAAGTCAACGTGATGAAATGCCACAAAATGTCATCCAAGTATGTGAAGTATTTGACATTTGGGGTATTGACTTTATGGGTCCATTTCCAAAATCTCATAATAATCTATATATACTCGTAGCCATTGATTATGTATCTAAATGGGCGGAAGCACAAGCTCTCCCAACTAACGATGCACGAGTTGTAGTAAACTTTTTAAAACGTCTTTTTGCAAGGTTTGGAACACCGAAAGCTTTAATAAGTGATCGGGGAACTCATTTCTGTAATAATCAACTTGAGAAAGTTCTTAAAAGATATGGAGTAACTCATAAAATCTCCACCGCATATCATCCACAAACAAGTGGACAAGTTGAAAATACAAACCGAGCTTTAAAACGTATTCTAGAGAAAACCGTAGGGTCAAATCCGAAGGAATGGTCCATTAAATTGGAAGATGCACTCTGGGCTTTTAGAACAGCCTACAAAACTCCAATTGGAACCACACCTTTTAGACTTGTTTATGGAAAAGCATGTCATCTTCCAGTAGAAATTGAACACAAAGCATTTTGGGCTTTGAAGACATGTAATCTTGATTTACATGAAGCCGGACGTCTACGATTAAATCAACTAAACGAATTAGAAGAATTAAGACATGAAGCATACGAAAATTCGTTAATCTATAAAGAAAGAACGAAGAAATGGCATGATAAAAGAATCAGAAGTTCAAAAGAATTCAAAGAAGGAGACAGAGTTCTTCTTTTCAATTCACGATTCAAGCTATTTCCTGGAAAATTGAAATCAAGATGGTCTGGACCATTCATAGTAAAAAGAGTTTTCCCATACGGAACGATAGAATTGATAAATTCAAATGGGATTGAATTTAAAGTTAATGGTCACAGAGTTAAACATTACATACATGGTCCGATGGAAGTCGACAACGAAGTTAATCACAATTTCGACACCACAGCTAACTAAGTGTGGGGAGAATCAAGTCTTTAAAAAAAAAAAATAATATGAATTTCTGTTAGAGTTAGATTGTCTGTTTTCGTGTAGTTCTCGAAAATGGAACACGTATGGTCTTTCCCTAGCAGACCCTAAAGAACTAGTCTTCTCCCCCCATTCTGAATTTTTATTTTTTTTTAGGTTTTTACGTAATGAAGACTGCCTGTGAATTAAACCATGGTCTAATGCTACACGCTTTGATCACTAAAAGAAATAATGACATACTACCGAGTGAATTAGTATCAGTAATCAGAGAAAGAATGGACGGAGTTAGAAAAGGATCCAGATGCGAAGATAATAAGTTACAATTTGGTAAAGGAAAATCAAAATCCGCAGCGAAAAGAAGAGCACGACACCTAGAAAAATGTCACAAATGCGGAAAATGGTCACATGGAGGTAAATGTTCAAATAATCAAACCTATTCAAATACCGAATTTGTTACTTTATGCAGAGACGGACCGTTCATATGTTTAGAAGAAAAGACAATGAATGCTCGAGGTTACGCCTATGCAGCCATGGAAAACCAATTAAACCGACTATCTTATGAATATAATAGATCATATAACTAAGAAATCTATTTCACAGGTATGTCTGTATAGTTTTTATTTTTATTTTTATTTTTAACCTTTTGATAATAAACGCTAATTTGTTCGCTAAAAAGTATTAAATTGGTATTAAATAAAATTAGGTTTGGCGACCGAAATTATTGATATCGTTCAAAAATTTATTACATCACTGCGAAATTTAACGTTTATTCTTAAGGTATAAATATCTTTAAACAATCAAACCAAAATATTTCAAAAATTCGTCATGAGTTAAATTAGGTCTTGGAACCGAAATTACTTTACCGAAAAGAGGGGCGCATATTTTTGATAATATTTGATTGATTAAAGTGGGATAAAAAGACAAAAAGATTTTTAATTTTATTTTTTTTTTACCATGTTTTTAAAATTAATATTTAAATCTTAAATTAATATTGTAAACTTTGTAAAAACAATATTTTTAAAATTGTAAATATTTGAAAAATTAATATAAGTTTGGTATGAATTTATGAATTTTTTAAATTAAGTTTGGTGTGAATTTTTAATTTTTAAAATATGAAATTTTAATTTTATGCATTTTAAATTTTGAGTTTGGTGTGAATTTTTAATTTTAATTTTGAATTTTATATTTAAGTTGTGTGAATTTAAAAACAAAAATTTACTTTATCTCATTAAGTTAAGAATATGATTTTTAAAATTCGTCGTAAGTTGAAGACTAGGTCTCTGAACCGAAATTGCTTTACCCGAGGGAGGGACGAGAACTTTTATTATCATTATTTTTAATCTTATTGATTTAAAGTATGCCAAAAACATTGAAAAAACCCAAAAATCTTAGCTTTTAAAACAATCGCTACAAAAAGACAAATTTTAAAATTTTGTCGAGGGACGGACTAGGACATCGATCCGAAACGACCTCGTCCTAAATAACAAGGGAAACAAAATTTTAAAATTAATTTCTTAATTGTTTTATAAGTTAAAGATTATAAAAAAAAAAAAAAAAAAAAAAAAAAAAAAAAAGTAACTCCGCGACTCGCGGAGTTTTAAGTGAAAACCTCCGCGACTCGCGGAGGGAAAAAATTACAGAAAAAAAAATAAAACTAGCTGCTCGATCAGATAACTCACACACACACATAAACACCCAAATAACAGCGAAACTGCACCCGAAAACCCACGAATTTCACCCCCAAAAATCTCAATTTTTAACCGTTAATCACCAAATTTTTTGCTAAAATCATGTTGAGAAGGATGATATCTAGGAACTACTCAAGAAAACAGGTACAATTACACCCCAAATCACCTTTAAATCCGAATTTTAGTGTGTTCTTGAGCATATTTTCATAATTTGAATTTTGTTAATTTTTAGTGTAATTAGTGTTAAATTGTTAGTATATTATGCATGTATAACCTAGATTGATGCTTGTTAACATGATTTGAAGCCAAAAACTTCAAAATCTTTAGAATCTAGGGTTTGTGTTCTTGAGCAATTTGGGGCTTTTTGATATAAACAGGTTATGGCCAATTTTTGTCATGAATTGTTGCTAAATTGAGTAGTGTAACATGTCTAGGTAGTTAAATGATCCAAACTTTGAGCCTAAACATGATTTTGAGAATTAAAGTGGACTTTTTCAAGTCCAAAATTCATGAACTTGATTTTTGAAAGATAATGCCATTTGAGACTTGTTTATTTGCTAGTAATGATTATTTTGACATGTTATTTGAGTTGAATGCTTATGAACTTGGCGAAAATTTTCGTATATGCTTATTTGAAAAAGTGTAGATTTGATAAAAATGTGAAAATAAGTTTAAGTTTGATATAAATTGATAATGTCATTGTAATTATTTTGATTGATGATTTTGCTGACACTAATGCATATTTGGATGCACAAAAATTTGTGTTTGATGTGTTTTGCAGAATGAAAGGGGTGAATCTTCATCCCAAGCCCGCCATGCTCCTGCTGAGAACTTGGAACAACAGGAGGTAGATAACTACTACAAGCAGGATGTACCTCATCCAGTCATGACCTTTTCAGATATGCACTTGGAACAGTTGCACCCGAACCTGAGATTTGACAGACTTTGGATAGATTATCCAAAATATCAACGGGGTTTGCATACTCTTCATTCCAAGGTTGTTGAGGTACCAAGGGTCATAGAATGGGGACCCTTGGAAGCTGTAGAATTGGCCGGGCCAATTAGGGAATTACTGGTACAGAGGTATGGTAATTCTTCTTTTAATGACTGGATATGTTTATTCACCATACGCAGACCTGTATATAAAGTATGGTGTGAAGAGCTGTTATGTAGTATAGAGTTGAATGATCGGGTAGCTAGTTTAACCGATCGTTCTTTTATTAGATTTTTGTTAGGCGGTTCGATGCGCCACATGTCTTTACTAGACATGGCTCAGGCTTTACGTATATATACGCCTGAGGAATTAGCGTCTGCCGATTGTAGAGGATTGATACTAAACGGTAGGAAAATAGATGAAAATTTTGATACACACGGTGTGTGGAGTCAAATGACAAGCCACCACCGTTTTAAAGGGGGAAACTACTCTTATTTGGATATAGATAGAGCCGAATTAAGAGTAATACATAGATTTTTAGCTAACTCGATTACACAAAGGGGTAAAAACAAAGAAAAGGTAAATGAACAAGATTTGTTTTACCATATGTGTATTCGAGACCCACACAGCGCTGTAAGTATACCATATTGTGTGGGTTATTATTTATCAGCTATGGTTCGAGGGATGCGTCCACATAGCATAATAGGAGGTGGTATTTTTATTACTTTGATTGGTGAATATCTCGGTGTGGATATAAGTCGGGGGGGATTATTAGTAGAAGAGCCGGAACCCCGCGACACTATAGGTTTAAATGTATACCATGGTGCGAAAGTGTTGAAGCGGCGAAATAACGCCGCAGTACGATACAATGGTAGACATCCACAGGTAGAGAGAAACCAGGAACAAGGTAATGTAGGAGGGGGCAAGAAATGCATAGGTTTATAGCTTCTCAGGAATACGAAAATGCTAGACAGAGAGCATTTGAAGATTGGCAAGTTCATCAGAACCAGATCATAGCGCATTGCCAACACATAGGTAGAAACTATATTCCTACACCGAAACCCGTCTTCCCTCCTTGGTCGATAGAGATGCAGCCACCATATCCTACGTATGACCCTGCCGAGGCATTCTATAGCACTTATGGTTATGCGTGGAACCCCTATTGGTACCAATATCATCCTTAGTTTATTTATTTTTATTTTTATTTTGTAATTTGTAATTATTGATATATTTAATATTTTTGTTAATATTGTAATAATTTTTATAATTTTCTAACTTTTATTCTTATATTTTAATAATTTTTGAATGTGGGGTAATAAACCAAACTTCAAAAATATGTATATATGTTTGCAGTTTATCTTATGTACACAACAGGGTAAAACAACGCATTTTCAAAGACTGGCATTAAGTTCAGCAAAAGCAAGTAATTTTGACGACAATGATGCAAAATGTATGTGAAATAACAACAAGACGGAATGAACAAATGACGTGCACCATTTATCATTCAGCAAACAAACGCCAATATATTTGGAAACTTTGGTAAAAATTTAATCATTTTCACACAAATCACCCTCAATAATTTAAATTGTTACTGATTTCTTGCAAATGAGGGCATTGCAAGATCTTAAGTGTGGGAAGGGATTAAATTCTTTCGGATTTTAAAAATTTTTATATTAAACACTTGGTTACCATTAAAAATACTAGTAAAACAGTAGTTGTATTAGAATCTAGTGCTCTCTGATAAAAAAGAACAGCCCTAGTCTTATATACTGACTACCCAATTCTAGTAAAATTTTTCAAAATTTTCAATTAAATGAATTCAAAATCATGTTTATACATATTTATGAACGATAAAACTAGGTTTTAACACCGAAATTATTGTTACCTCGGAAAGGACATAAATTGAGAAACAAACTAAAATGTTAAAATTCATTTAAAATGGAATAGAGGACGATAAAAAGAAAAATAAAAAGCCAAGTGTGGGAAAATTTACCAAATTATTTTAAACATATGTCACATATATCTGTAACAAATAACTGAAAATACTTTTGCTTTGGACTAAACTAAACTGTTTTACCCAATGAAAGAAAAGAAGAGATGGATCTACACGATGAATCAATTCCATCATTAAAAGGAAGTAAAGTCTTCCGAAAAAGACACGCGCTTCTTGATTTAGGTCATGAAGTTGTCGTTCAGACCAGCTGTAGGTTGACGAAAAATCTAGAAAAGTCATCACTAAAATCAGCTGGAAATCCACGGACCTCAGCATTAAACAGGGTCGCCAAGTGGTCAGATTTATCCTAACCATGAGAAGGATTTATCTCGTACAATGGGGAGGCACCGTGCAAATTAGCTGGATAAGACTAATGAATCAGATCCCCAGAAAGGATAATCTCCTTAAAGATTAAAAATCAGCTTTTAAGCCTGATATTACTCAATCCTTGAGATTGACCTTAAAGATTGAGAATTACAAACTCATGGAATTCAATGATATCTAAACTCGAGCTTAAACGAGAAAATATTTTGATCAAAAATACAAACCGATTTGTTTTCTGAAAACCCTATTTTCAATGCGTTCATTACCATTGAACGTAAAATCCTAGGAATTCACCTGGAATTCATTAGGTCACCTGAATCAAATCGGGTGTCAACCGTAAGAACGGTGGTTGCATAGCATGGTCAAAGACAGGACCTTGTGCCAGACCGACAAATTATAAGGGTGAGCTTTACTATTGCTCCTACCAAGGATAGTAATTGCGTCCGACACGTTATAGACCATAATCAAAAGCATGTCACGGGACATTGCCTTAAACAGTTGCTTGTTCAACGCTTTCCTTTAAAACCGGACGGTAGTTTGCCGAAAGGTAATATACGGGACAAGTAAACTGGACGTGTTGCTTTCCAAATACAAGGTTAGCAAGTGGGTGACACAAAACCGCAAGTTTTGAGCTAAAATTTTCGAATCTGAAACCCACCAAACCCACAAAAATATTTTGCAAACACCGGTAAAGGGTTATTCTGGAAAACTTATCTAGGGTAAAAACTAGATTTCAAAAGATCAAATGTTTTCATAAAGATCCAATTTCCTTAATGGATCTAAATTTTTATAGTCATGTGGGACTGTAAACCATATCGTTACTACCATTGTTTATACCGCCGTATAGAAATCACTGATGTACAAAGTGTGAAGAATAAAGAAGTGATTCTAGTATTTCAAAACGATATTGCTTGAGGACAAGCAACGCTCAAGTGTGGGAATATTTGATAATGCTAAAAACGAACATATATTTCATAGCATTATTCCTCAAGAAAGACAAGCTTTTAGTTGCAATTGTTCTATTTACAAGTGATATTCGTTTAAATAATAAAAGGTGAAGACAAAAGACAGATTCGACGATTTGAAGACGCAAACGACCAAAAAGCTCAAAAGAACAAAAGACAATCAAAAAGGTTCCAATTATTGATAAGAAACGTCTCAAATTCACAAGAGTACAAGATTCAAAACGCAAAGTACAAGATATTAAATTATACGCGAGGACGTTCGAAAATCCGGAACCGGGACCAGAGTCAATTCTTAACGCTCGACGCAACGGACTAAAAATTACAAGTTAACTATGTATATAAATATAATATAATATATAATTAATTATATTAATTATATATATATTATATATATATATAAAAAACTGTCGGCAGCCAGAAACTCCAAGGGTGTGAATTGAAAATACCTCTCCGCGACTCGCGGAGTTTGAAGGCCATTTTGCCGCGAGTCGCGGAGCCCCAAAAATCATTCCTGGCTATAAATCAACCCGAATTCTGATCAAAATTATCACCATATTTTTTTTCTTCTCATTCATACGAAGTAATATATATTTATATTTATAATTTATATTTTAATTTTAATTATAATTCTAATAATAAGGGTATGTTAGCGAATGTTGTAAGGGTGTAAGTCGAAATTCTGTCCGTGTAACGCTACGCTATTTTTAATCATTGTAAGTTATGTTCAACCTTTTTATATTAATGTCTCGTAGCTAAGTTATTATTATGCTTATTTAAAACGAAGTAATCATGATGTTGGGCTAATTACTAAAATTGGGTAATTGGGCTTTGTACCATAATTGGGGTTTGGACAAAAGAACGACACTTGTGGAAACTAGGCTATGGGCTATTAATGGGCTTTATATTTGTTTAACTAAATGAAAGTTTGTTAATGTTAATATAAAGATTTACAATTGGGCGTCCCTATAAATTACCATATACACTCGATCGGACACGATGGGCGGGGTATTTATATGTACGAATAATCGTTCATTTAACCGGACACGGGAATGGATTAATAGCCACTAGAATAATTAAAACAGGGGTGAAATTACATTCAAGGGTAATTGGTGTAATTGTTAACAAAGTAGTAAAACCTTGGTTTACACGCAGTCGATAACCTGGTGTATTCATTAAACAAAGTATTAAAACCTTGTTACAATTCGAATCCCCAATTAGTTGGAATATTTATCTTCGGGTATAATAATAATTTGACAAGGACACTTGCAATTTATATTTATGACTGATGGACTGTTATGGACAAAAACCAGACGGACATATTGAATAATCCAGGACAAAGGACAATTAACCCATGGGCATAAAACTAAAATCAACACGTCAAACATCATGATTACGGAAGTTTAAATAAGCATAATTCTTTTATATCATATTTTATTTCCTTTATTTTATATTTAATTGCACTTCTAATTATCGCACTTTTATTTATTGTTATTTCATTTTATCGCACTTTTAATTATCGTACTTTTTAATTATCGCAATTTAATTTTTATCGCATTTTTATTATTCGCAATTTCATTATCGTTATTTACTTTACGCTTTAATTTAAAGTCTTGTATTTATTTTATATTTTACATTAGGTTTTAACTGCGACTAAAGTTTTAAAATCGACAAACCGGTCATTAAACGGTAAAAACCCCCCTTTATAATAATAATATTACCTATATATATATTTTTATTTTTATAAAAGTAAACTAATATAGCGTTGAGCTTTGTTTAAAGATTTCCCTGTGGAACGAACCGGACTTACTAAAAACTACACTACTGTACGATTAGGTACACTGCCTATAAGTGTTGTAGCAAGGTTTAAGTATATCCATTCTATAAATAAATAAATATCTTGTGTAAAATTGTATCGTATTTAATAGTATTTTCCTGCTAAAATTTAATAGTATTTTATACCCCTCTGCTTTGACATCAGTACCGATAGAGGAGGTGAATACCTAAGCGATGCCTTCCAAGATCATCTTAGGAGTTGTGGGATTATCTCACAACTTACTCCACCCGGAACACCCCAACTTAATGGAGTTTCCGAAAGGAGGAACCGAACCCTAATGGATATGGTTCGATCTATGATGGCAAGAAGCTCGTTGCCTCTATCATTTTGGGGTTATTGTCTAAGCTCCGCGGCTCGTATTTTAAATATGGCCCCAACCAAGAAGGTGGAACGAACTCCTCATGAGATGTGGTTTGGAAAACCTCCTTCACTTTCATACTTGAAAGTATGGGGATGTGAAGCTTATCCTAAGCGTTATGTAGCAAATAAGCTACATGCTCGATCCACAAAGTGTATCTTCATAGGATATCCCAAAGATGACATGGGATATTACTTCTATGATCCATCCGAGCAAACCGTATTTGTTGCTCGGAAAGCGGAATTCCTTGAAACCAAGTTCCTTATGGAAGGTGATGGTGAAAGGAAGATAGATCTTGTAGAGGTACAAGATCAAGCCGATGATACACAATTGGTTGGCACTAGTACTCAACATGAGGATGTTGAAAATGATCAAGTGGATGATCAAGGTACACAAGACGTTCGAAGATCTAGTAGAATTAGTAATCCTCCCGAGAGATATGGGTTTCTCGTGGAAGGTTGCTATACGGTTGATTTGGATGAACCGACAAACTACAAAGATGCTTTATCAAGAATTGATAAAGATAAATGGCAGGAAGCCATGAACGCCGAGATGTAATCCATGTATGAAAACCAAGTTTGGGAACTTGTTGTGCAACCTCCTAGCTCCAAGCTAATTGATTGCAAATGGCTTTTCAAGAAGAAAACCGACATACATGGAAACTTGGATACATACAAAGCTAGACTTGTAGCAAAAGGTTTCACTCAAACTCAAGGGGTTGATTATGATGAAACTTTCTCGCCAGTGGCAATGCTAAAGTCTATTAGGATATTATTTGCCATTGCTGCTCACTATGACTATGAAATATGGCAAATGGATGTCAAAACCGCTTTCCTAAATGGATATCTTGAGGAAGATGTCTATATGGTACAGCCCGAAGGTTTTGTTGATCCGAAAAATCCTAAAAAGGTATGCAAGTTGAAGAAATCAATCTACGGATTGAAACAAGCATCTAGAATGTGGAATCATCGCTTTAATGAAGAGGCAAAGAAATTTGGCTTCATTAAAAATGGTGATGAAGCTTGTGTGTACAAGAAGGCTAGTGGGAGCTCTATAATGTTCCTTGTGCTATATGTGGATGATATATTATTATTTGGGAATGATATTACCACGATGCAAGGAGTCAAAACTTGGCTAAAGAGTTGCTTCTCCATTAAGGATCTTGGAGACGCACAATACATATTGGGGATAGGGATCTATAGGAGTAGATCCAAGAGATTGATAGGTTTAAGTCAAAGTACATACATTGATAAAATCTTGAAAAGGTTCAAGATGGAAAACTCTAAGAAAGGTTTGGTACCTATTCAAAGAGGAACCGTTCTCAATTCATCTCAGTGTCCTACCACGAAAGATGAACAAGAGAGAATGAAGAAAGTCCCATACTCATCTGCTATTGGGTCTATCATGTATGCGATGATATGTACTAGACCGGATGTGTCATGCGCTCTAAGCTTGACAAGTAGATACCAGAATAACCCAGGAAACAGTCATTGGATTGCTGTTAAAAGTATATTGAAATACCTTAGGAGAACTAAGGATATGTTTCTAATATATGGGTCTGGTGAGGAGGAACTCGCCGTAAAAGGTTACGTGGACGCGAGTTTCCAAACTGATCGAGATGACTCTCGATCACAATCCGGTTATGTCTTCATGTTAAATGGTGGTGCGGTCTCTTGGAAGAGTTCGAAACAGGAGGTTGTTGCGTTATCCACTACAGAGTCGGAGTACATTGCCGCCTCACTGGCAGCTCAGGAAGCTGCATGGATGAAGAAATTCATCGACGACTTAGGAGTGGTCCCCTCCATTCAGGACCCTCTTGAGATCTTTTGTGACAACGAGGGTGCGATTGCTCAAATCAAGGAACCTCGTGCTCATCAAAAGACTCGTCACATTGAGCGGAGATTCAACTACATCAGGGATGAGGTTGAAAAGGGAAAGATATGTATTCACAAAGTTCACACAGATCATAATGTTGCGGATCCACTCACGAAGCTTTTACATGGGCCAAAACATGAGGGACATGTTTGTGCGTTAGGGCTTCGATATTCTAGTGATTGGAATTGATCTACTTTATGTATTGTAACGGAACGAATTAGTTCAAACTCATTAATATAATTATGGTATTAATTTAATTATGAGTCATGTTCCAATGTTGCATATTTATCCATGAATAAATTATTATTCTAAATTCCGTAGTTGATCACAATTGTGGGAACAAGTGTGAGGTTTAGACTATTATGAACTTGGATTGGTTAACATTCAAGGACTGAATGTGGGGCAAGGTTGCAACCAAGGTTCATAGATATTTGTGGGACACAAATATTGGAAGACCCGCTCTCAAGGTTTACTGTATGGAGCCTTTGTGGTTGATCACATGTAATCTTGAGTAAAGGAGAATATCATTGTATCCTCTGACCTGAGATACATATTGGGTTCAGATATTCACCGAGTATTGTGCTTTGATTCCTTCCTTCGCTATTCTGAAACATGGTAGCTCATAAGGGAGGCTTCAGGTATGATGCAAGGTGTAGTGTCTAGGACGTATGTAGTCAAGATGGAATTTGTCCCTCTTATTTGTTGAGAGTCAGATGTCTAAGGCCTGATAAAGCTAAATCTATAAGAGAGTGATCACTCTATGTCTCTTGGATTTAGCATGACATCTAGGACAAAAGGATATAGTGAAAGATTCACCTAATCATATTCGAGATGGGAACTCGAAAGGGATGATGTTATTGAATGGCACTAAGTCATAACATATTGGGGGTGATGGACGGTCGTTAGGTGGTATCCGTCACTTGCATTAATTCCTTATGTTTCTCGTGCAAGTGGGAGATTGATAGTATTTTATATGCCCGAGAGACATAATAAATTAATGTGGCTAATATGTTATGATCCAAGTCGGGTCATACCCAATAACAAGTTTATCAACACCTTTATGTATTTGTTTAATGATTGGATTATTAAAACTAATACTTGACACTTAAACTTTAGAAAATTGGTTCTCTAAAGTAAAATACTTGAGATTAAATTATTTGGATAATTTTAAGTATAAGTTTAATTGGTTGATTAAACTTATTTGTGTGTTATAATTTTATAAAATGGTTATGAAATAGAATAGATGTGCAAGTAACTTATATGTATATATTTATAAGTGGCTTATAAATAATATACATGTACATGTAACATATGTATATTTATATGTTTATAAAAGGTTTATAACATATATAAATGTACATGCATAATAAAGTGTATGTAACTAGTTTCAAGCATGCTTTAATCATTAATTAAAAAAAAAAAAAAAAAGAACAAAGGAGGACGGTTTTGGGGAGTCCCAAGACACCTCCCATGCTTGCTTTAACTAGTTGTAGTCTCCCATACATGCATATGACTCTTGCACAACTTTACACACACTTCTCTCAAGTTTCAAACTAGCAAATATCTTCTTCTTCCTCCTCCATTTTTTTGGCCGATTTTGAAGGGGTTCCAAAAGGTGGTTTTGGTTTGATTTTGCTTGTAATTTGGTGTCTTGTAAATCCTAACTAAAGGTGGTGTTGGTTGCATACTTGTGGGTATACAAAACTTGAGGTTTCAAGTGAGAAACAAGCCCTTTTTCATCATCTTCTTCTCTACATCTAGTTTCTTCACCCTCTTTGATTAGAGGAGGTAAAAACTCCATAACTAGCTCTATTTACATTTTAGCATATATTACAAGACTAGATCTATCAAAGGGATTCATGTTTAAATGGTTAAACTTGTTAAAAGATTAGATTTAAAATGCTTCCGCTTACTTATTAATAAATTTGACTTTTGACACATACATATATGGATATGGATATTTGGTAATCTTATGAATAACTACAGCGCCGATCATGATAACACCAAATTGGAATTTACCGTTTGAACTTATGTGCGATGCAAGTGATTTTGCAATGGGAGCCGTTTTAGGTCAAAGGATTGAAAAACGATTTCAACCTATATATTATGCTAGTAAGAAGTTACAAGGAGCACAAACGAATTACACAACTACTGAAAAAGAACTCCTTGCTATTGTCTTTGCTTTTGACAAATTTCGTTCATATCTCGTTCTAGCTAAAACGGTGGTCTTTACCGACCATTCTGCACTTAGATACCTATTTTCGAAACAAGATGCTAAACCAAGATTAATCCGTTGGATCTTACTCTTACAAGAGTTTGATATTGAAATCCGAGATAAAAGAGGAGCATAAAATCTCACCGCTGATCATCTTTCTCGTCTTGAAAATCCTGAATTAGAAGTTCTAAATGAATCGGCCATACAAGACAACTTTCTTGATGAATATCTATTGAAGATAGATTATAATGAAATTCCATGGTTTGCAGTGTGGGAATATTTGATAATGCTAAAAACGAACATATATTTCATAGCATTATTTCTCAAGAAAGACAAGCTTTTAGTTGCAATTGTCCTATTTACAAGTGATATTCGTTTAAATAATAAAAGGTGAAGACAAAAGACAAATTCGATGAATTGAAGATGCAAACGACCAAAAAGCTCAAAAGTACATAATACAATCAAAGAGGTTCCAATTATTGATAAGAAACATCTCAGAATTACAAGAGTACAAGATTCAAAACGCAAAGTACAAGATATTAAACTGTACGCAAGGACGTTCGAAAATCCGGAACCGGGACCAGAGTCAACTCTCAACGCTCGATGCAACGGACTAAAAATTACAAGTTAACTATGTATATAAATATAATATAATATATAATTAATTATATAAATTATATATATATTATATTTATATATTAAAACCGTCGGCAAAGAAGATCCAAAAAGGGATGAGCTGTAAAAGCAAACTCCGCGACTTGCAGAGTTTGAAGGGCAAAAATACCATGACTCGCGGAGCCCCAAATTCTGAAAATGCCTATAAAACCTCGCGCATTCTGAATGTTTTATATATCCATATATCATCTCTCTCTATATACGTAAATATATATATATATATATATATATAATTTATATTATAATTTTAATTTTAATTTTAATTAATAATAATAAGGGTATGTTAGCGAATGTTGTAAGGGTGTAAGTCAAAATTCTGTCCGTGTAACGCTACGCTATTTTTAATCATTGTAAGTTATGTTCAACCTTTTTAATTTAATGTCTCCTAGCTAAGTTATTATTATGCTTATTTAAGCCGAAGTAATCATGATGTTGGGCTAATTACTAAAATTGGGTAATTGGGCTTTGTACCATAATTGGGGTTTGGACAAAAGAACGACACTTGTGGAAATTAGACTATGGACTATTAATGGGCTTTATATTTGTTTAACTAAATGATAGTTTGTTAATTTTAATATAAAGATTTACAATTGGACGAACCTATAAATAACCATATACACTCGATCGGACACGATGGGCGGGGTATTATATGTACGAATAATCGTTCATTTAACCGGACACGGGAATGGATTAATAGCCACTAGAATTATTAAAATATGGGTGAAATTATGTACAAGGACACTTGGCATAATTGATAACAAAGTATTAAAACCTTGAGTTACACGCAGTCGATAACCTGGTGTAATTATTAAATAAAGTATTAAGACCTTGTTACAGTTTAAGTCCCCAATTAGTTGGAATATTTGACTTCGGGTATAAGGATAATTTGACGAGGACACTCGCACTTTATATTTATGAATGATGGACTGTTATGGACAAAAACCATACGGACATATTAAATAATCCAGGACAAAGGACAATTAACCCATGGGCATAAAACTAAAATCAACACGTCAAACATCATGATTACGGAAGTTTAAATAAGCATAAGTATTTTATTTCATATTTAATTGCACTTCTAATTATCGCACTTTTATTTATTGTTATTGTATTTAATTGCACTTTTAATTATCGTACTTTTTAATTATCGCAATTTTATTTTATCGCACTTTTATTTATCGCAATTTCATTATCGTTATTTACTTTACGCTTTAAATTAAGTCTTGTATTTATTTTTAATATTTTACATTAGGTTTTAACTGCGACTAAAGTTTTAAAAATCGACAAACTGGTCATTAAACGGTAAAAAACCCCCTTTATAATAATAATATTACTTATATATATATTTGTATTTTTATAAAGTAAAACTAATATAGCTTTAAGCTTTGTTTAAAAGATTCCCTGTGGACGAACCGGACTTACTAAAAACTACACTACTGTACGATTAGGTACACTGCCTATAAGTGTTGTAGCAAGGTTTAAGTATATCCATTCTATAAATAAATAAATATCTTGTGTAAAATTGTATCGTATTTAATAGTTTTTCCTCGTAAAATATAAGCTATTTCATATACGCCTCGCATAAAATCAGGAACATTTTATTTAAAAGTTGCAACCCAATGTCCTTTTTCTCAATTTGGTGAGAAACGAACATTATTAATCCGTAAGCATAACATGTTTCTTTATGTTGCATGTTAGAAGCTCTTTCTAATGAACGGAGTCCTATGTTGGAATGTGTTGAGTCAAAATAGGTTCGTAACCCGTAGCGTAAAATTGCATCTGGGTTTCCCGCACTAAATTCCTTAAAGAAAACTTGGCGTAACTTAAAGTCTCCCCAATGTGATATACCCCATCTTTCAAAGGAAAGCCTTTTATAAACTAAGGCATGCTTGGAACTTTCATCAAATGTTCTACAAACTAATTTCACTGTGAATAATTGTGCCGACGAATTCTGGCCGACTTTAGACAAGATTTCATCAATCATGTCCCCGGGTAGGTCTTCTAAAATTTTTGGTTGTCTATCCTTAACATCCATTTTTGTTTTTATACTTTAAAATAAACAAGGATTAGATTCGCAAAAGATAATTAACAAACAATACAAGCAATTTTTACATATAACATAAAAATACAAACACACTACAATACATATATTACACACCATGATTACAACTCTTTATTCCAACTCACTCGTTTCTTCTTCTTCGGACTTAGTTCGTTTGGCTAAATTCCTAGGGATTCATGGTGATCCTCTAATATGAGCCGTCATTTTCACAAATGGTTTAGAAAAACCTGGTGGCCTAGATGTTCCCGGATTATTGTTAAAATCTAAGAAATACAGGCGTTTACGATACACATAAAGTTCATCGGGGTCGGAATCATGTTTCTCTATTTTGATGCGCTTTCCCTTATTATTCTCTTTTGCCTTATTAAATTGAGTTGGGGTAATTTCTATAACATCATTGAAATCCTCGTCGGGATCTGATGTTAAAGTGAAGGGGTACAAAATAGTAGTATTTTTACTGCGAAATACTATTAAATACGATACAATTTTACACAAGTTATTTATTTATTTATAGAGTGGAAATACCTAAACCTTGCTACAACACTTATAGGCAGTGTACCTAATCGTACAGTAGTGGAGTTTTTAGTAAGTTTGGTTCGTCCACAGGGAACTAGCCAAGTTTAACACTATATTTTTAAAACTATATTTGTAAATATATAAATATATATATAATTAGTATTATTATTATAAAAGGGGGTTTTTTTACCGTTTAATGACCGGTCTTTCGATTTTAAAACTTAAGTCACAGTTAAATCCTAATATAAAATATTAAAAATATAACTTAATTTTATGCGTAAAGTAAATAACGATAATGAAATTGCGATAAATAAAAGTGCGATATGAAAGGACCCGTCCTAATCCATCCGGACGAAGTCCATATCGATTATAAACGAATCACAATAGTTGATTACATCGCGAGGTACTTGACTTCTATATGATACATTTTACAAACATTGCATTTGTTTTTAAAAGACAAACTTTCATTTCATTGAAAGTCGACGACATGCATATCATTTCATAATACATCCAACTATACTTGACTTAATAATGATCTTGATGAACTTGAAGACTCGAATGTAACATCTTTTAAAATATGCCATGAATGACTCCAAGTAATATCTTTAAAGTGAGCAAATGCACAGCGGAAGATTTCTTTAATACCTGAGAATAAACATGCTATAAAGTGTCAACCAAAAGGTTGGTGAGTTCATTAGTTTAACATAAATAATCATTTCATAATTTTAATAGACCACAAGATTTCATATTTCCATTTCTCATAAACATACGTCCCATGCATAGAGACAAAAATATCATTCATATGGATTGAACACCTGGTAACCAACATTCACAATATGTATATAAGAATAACCCCATCATTCTGGGATCCTCCTTCGGACATGATATAAATTTCGAAGTACTAAAGCATCCGGTCCTTTGGATGGGGCTTGTTGGGCCCGATAGATCTATCTTTAGAGTTCGCGTCAATTAGGGTGTCTGTTCCCTAATTCTTAGATTACCAGACTTAATAAAAATGGGCATATTCGATTTCGATAATTCAACCATATAATGTAGTTTCAATTACTTGTGTCCATTTCGTAAAACAGTTATAAAAGCAGCGCATGTATTCTCAGTCCCAAAAATATATATTGCAAAAGCATTTAAAAAGGGAGTAAATGAAACTCACAATACTGTATTTTGTAGTAAAAATACATATGACGACATTGAACAACTGAATGATGCAGGGTTGGCCTCGGATTCACGAACCTATACCATTTGTGTATTCATTAAAATATATAATAGAAATCACGTAATTTCATTTATTAATATATATGTAATTGTAGTTATATAAAATTTATAATAAATTTCATTTAAAATCATATATTTATATTATATCTTAAATTATGTGTTATATATGTTTATTTTGTATATATAAATCTAAAATGATTATTATAGTTATACTAGTATATATATATTTAGTATTATATTAAAAGATACTTAAATACTTAATTTGTTATATGTAACTATATAATATTAATATGTTTTTCATATAGTTATATGGAATGTCAATATAATTATAGTATATATAATAAATGTGTTTTTATGTACAAAATATTTATTTGTTAAAAAATGATAAATTCGATATTAATGTTTTACAAGTGATAATAATAATAACACTACTTTTATCGATCATTTTAATACTAATGATTATAATTTTAATAGTAATAATAATAATAATAATTATATTACTAATAGTAACAATATTGTTGATTATAATAATAATGATCTTAATAACAATTTTATCTATAATACTTAATAATACTAATAAAAATAATATTACTAATAATATCAATAATAATCATCATAATAATAATGTTAATAATAACAATACCTATCATAACAAAAACAATAATAATAAGAATATTTAGTATTAACACATTACAACAACAACAACAACAACAACAACAACAATAACAACAACAACAACAACAACAACAACAATAATAATAATAATAATAATAATAATAATAATAATAATAATAATAATAATAATAATAATAATAATAATAATAATAAAAATAATAATAAAAATAATAATAAAAATAAAAATAATAATAATAATAATAATAATAATAATAATAATAATAATAATAATAATAATAATAATAATAATAATAATAATAATAACAATAATAATAATAAAATTTGGTATTGAAAACTACCTCACTAGATCTTTTCTAAAAAGAATTGTCATGAGCAGGGATTGAACTCGCGACTTCTTGCTACTCCAGAACACGCCCAAACCACTCGCCTATCTTCTATTTTTCTGATATCTATCCCAACTAAATATATATAAATCGTTTATTCTGTTTCCTTTTCTACTTCATCTTCTTCAATTTTCAATTCAACCAAAAATCATAATCAAAGCAATGAATTACCAGCTCAGTTCTTAAACTTGGAATTTAAAATACCAATTACTATCTGTGTTTGATTTGCATTTACAGACGTGACCTAAAAAAAAATATATAAATAAAACCTCCTGAACACAGTAGCTGTTCGTAATAAAAAAAAAAATTATAGAACTCAAATTTAGATTTCAAAATTTAGGATATGAGGTTTATACATGAGTGAAGTAAAATCAATTGTAACTTATCAGACTCAAAACAAACGAAAATAAAATAATCAAACAACAATCTGTCTTCGAAGAAGAAGAAAAAAAATATATAAATAAATATGAAGAACTCAAAATCACTTTCAAAGATTTAGGAAGTTTTAGACCAAAATTACTGAACGAAAATAGTTGTAAATCCCTCTTAAAAACTTTCTGAACTCTCAATTGATACAGAAACGTCCAATTGTATTCGAATTACACGATGAACACAAATTGTTGACTTTTTATTTGAAAGATTTGACTCGTAAATTATCAATCAATATGATGATTTGGAACTGGAAAATTTACAGAGAGTTTCAATATATGATTCCTAATAACTCTGTAATTTTAGATTTTAACAATTGCTTCAAATTTGAGTTTTGATAAGAAAAAAAAATGGTGAGAGGTATCGAGCAGGAAGAACAACAAATATATATATCTGTTCTCTTTTTTTTTTTAAATCAGTTATCTGAAGTGAAAAAATAAATTTGTGAGGTTTGAATGATTGAATAACAACAAAAAAAATATTGCTCAAAGTCATTGTAGGGTTTACTAGTATTCACGAGCTGAAAAGAAAGGCAGAAAGAACAAAAAAAATGAAAACAGATAAATGATTCCTTGTAACCTTATGTCTTTATATTTTATTTACTTTATATCTAATTAATATAAATAATCAATAATTATCTTATTAATATTGTTAATAAAAAAAATATCAAAATAAGACTAGTAGAAATAATAATAATATTAATAATAAAAAATATCAAAATAATACTAATAATAATATTAGCGATAATGATAACAACTTGTATCCTAATAATAATAAGAATAATAAATTTTAATAATAATGATTCCTTAATGATAATTGATAGTAAAAATATATCTAATAATAATACTACTAATGAAACAAATATAACAACTTACATGTATTAAATTTTTATATCTATGTATTATATATTATAATAATATTAATAATACATATATTAATATCTAATGATAGTGAAAGTAATAATAATAGTATTAGTATAGCATTTGTATTTTTATATATTAATAATATGTTTTTATGTATTATTTAATAATATCATATATTTTATATTTATACATTTTATCGATATACATACATTAATATTTATGTTTATACATCATATACATATTCAAATTACTATATATAATTATGTTTTACAAATCAAGTTTTATTACTTTGATGAATGTATTAATTATATACATTAAACAATTAAACTCAAAGTATAACCTTATTCATTTAATACTTTGTTAATCGATGACAAATTATGTATATTCAAAATCATTTACATTCATCATACACTTTATAATAACTTTAACAGTTTTAAATAATAATAAAAAATTAAGTTATTTTAAGTTATCTTTTATATAATCAAATTACATCATAGTTTAAGTTATAATATATAATTATTATGTATATATATACATCTATATATACACAATTGTTCGTGAATCGTCGGGAGTTGGTCGAGGTTCGAGTGTTTACATGAATACAGTTTAAATTGATTTGTGACTCAACATTACAGAATTTGCTTATCGTGTCGGAATTATATAAAGATCAAGTTTAAATTTGGTCGGAAATTCCCGTGTCATCACAGTACCTACCCGTTAAAGAAATTTCGTCCCGAAATTTGAGTGAGGTTGTCATGACTAACAATAAGAATGTTTTCGTGCCGAATATGAGTTGATAAATAGAGTTTTATCATTATTGAGTAATATAGATAAAACGATTTGATTATGTAAAGCGTACGAGTGAAGCTGTTTATAAAGATTGAGATAGAGCTTTAACGTTTTGACGTAGTCACGGTGGATTTCCGGAATTCCAGGGATTTAAAGAAAATCTTCGAAATCTAAGAGATTTGATTCTTCGGCGAATAAAGAGATTAAGATCTCTATAATTAAATACGGTGATCTGCCTCGATTTTTCTATCAGATATTTCACTATAAATTAACTTCTTCCGCTCCATTACTTTTATCACTCCTATACTTAATTCCCAAATTCAAAAGATTGAGAATATGCTTAATCCAGTTCTGATCCTTGTCCTTATTCTGACTATCGCAACAATCATCCTTCTTTTCCAACCTCCACCGGAGGAATTTGTTTTCTTCTACTTCTCCCTTGGGATTATAGTTTTTTAATTCTCCCGTGTCTTTATGTTACGTTAAACATTGACATACACGATTTGTAATTTATATGTTGTTATCGGGCTTTATATCTTCCCTTATACTTCGAAATCCTTGCTTCTATTTTCTATAATCATTGTCATCCCCAGTTAATACTCCCCCTATTTGCTGCAATTTATACTCCAATTTCTATTTCAGAGCTTTGTCCCTTCGTTTCTTCTTCTTGCGATTGGGCATCTCTTGTAATGGTCCAGAATTCGTAGATATGAGTTTCAGAATGAACGTTGTTAATGTTCTAAGAAAGAAACGGTAATAGCACAATTTGACTTGTCAAATTACCAGAATTCAAGGAAAGATAGGACTATCAAGAAAAATAATTTCTTGATATGTTTATAGACTAGACAGAACGTAAGAGTCGTGTAACATGGCACATGTTGACGTTATGATCTGTGAATCATCATGTTCCATTTAGGAACTCAGCATGACTTACTGTAATATAATCCCGTTGATCAAGTGTCATTATATTATACTAACTCATGCATTAGTTCCCAATATTACTTCAATAACATTTATATTTTAAGCTCGAAAGTTTACAGAATATAGAAACTAACAGTTTCTATATGATGTAACACTGATAGCACTAATAGATTAATGATTCAGATAAAAATAGTTATGATAATATCTTCAGAATATGGAGGATATTTATAATGAAAGATACGATGATATCTTGGAATTTCTAATATCGAGGGATGGTGAAGAAAATTTGTCCGTAAGAGTTTGGATTCAGAAGCAAGGTATTCGCTAAAGATTTCATCAGAAACAGAATCATTTGAATTCTTTGAAGTCAAACTTATTCTTTGTGATTTGTCCACGGCTGCCTTCATAGTTTAGCATAATCCTCTTTTCGGTACTAAATTTTTTTCTATTGAATGTTTCCAATATAATGATACACAGGAAGCACGAAGAGGCATATAATTTTGGACGAGAATATTTATGAAAATATCCTCAGAAATATCGAAGATATTGATGATGATATTTTGAAAATTTCTAAGTTCGATGGTTGATGGAGAAAATTTTTCCGCAATATTTTAACATGACTTCGGAGCAATATATTCACTAAAGATGTCAACGGATCCAGAATTATCTGGATTCTTTGAATATAGGGTATGGTCCTTGTATTTGTCCTTGGTCTCCTTCATGGTTAACTCTACTCGTTTTCCAGTTCCAACGTTTCTGAGCTTTTCCAACATATTATTCTTTATCATCAAACTTTCGATGATTAAGGTCGTTTACAGTTATCTACAGTTTCTGCTGCTTCATTCAGCTTTTTCAACATTCAGAGTATTGATTTGTAGACTGAGTGCTTTTCAGAATTTCAGAATGAAAGACCATAATTCTAAAAGATACATGTTATACATATAACTGTTGATGTAGATATGCTGTGAGTTTTCAAAGTACCAATTGTTGATTCCCGGTATTTGGTATGACAGTTCTCGTTACAAGATACGGATGAGAATATGATGAGACTTCAATAGATAAATGTGTTGATTTGTCGGAGGGATTTAAGCCCAAAGAGCAACGAGGTTGTTGGTACGTCTGCTGGTAATAAGTTGAAATATAAAAGGTTCCCCGGTAACAATAAAAGAGCATGCATATAAATCAAGGTGATAATAAGGTTGTTTCGAATGAAAAATCGAAGTTGACTTGCTGGAGCTGTAACAAAATTTGCTACTTTGAAAGGAATTACCAAGTTATTTTGGGTAATAATAACACTAAAGGAATTAGCACAGATACGTGTTAAACATTTACTCAGGTTCTGAGTGTATTCAGGTGCATAACTATATGCATCACTCTTTTCTTCCGTAGATGAAGTGCGGTTGGTTCATCCTCTCGATTGAGGTGTTTTCAAGAATCATGAAAGGTTTGAACGCAGATTGTAATCGTCAATATACAATCGAGGTTTAAGATGAAATCAAGTGGAAAACTTGAAGAATTGTTTAGTTTCATATGTTATAATCAATATTTTAATTCATTTTTAATTGTCCAATCTTATTAGTCCACAGTCGATAGTCCACAGCTAATAGCCCAGTAATTCATATATAGTTTAATATATTATATTCGAATTAATTAATACGTGTCGTGACCCGTATACGTCTCAGACTCGATCACAACTCAAACTATATATATTATTTGAGAATCAACCTCAACCCTGTATAGAGAACTCGATCATTACTGCATATAGAGTGTCTATGGTTATTCCAAATAATATATATAGATGCGTCGATATGATATGTCAAAAACTTGTATACGTGTCTCGATATTTAAAGTGCGTAAAATAAATAACAGAAATTAAATAACTATAAATAAAGTGCATAAAGTAAATAACAGAAATTAAATGACGATAAATAAAATTGCGAGAATGTAAATTACGATAATTAAAATGCGATAAAGAAATAAATTACGATAAATAAATTGCGATAAATAAATTGCAATAAATAAATGTAATCAGTTAGCTAGGAACAGTTAGCTGGAACAGTTAGCGTGGATTCTTAACAAAGTTTTTCGTAGTTAATTTGTTTGTTTCTATCATATTTTTATTTCGTCAAATGTTTTCTTCATTATGCCACTTGTTGGATTCTGATAGGTCAAAATCCAAATATGAAATTGAGTAAAAATGGTTATTCTGCGATGAACGGATACGTATGTCAGTGGTTGTAAGTAGGATAGTAAATGATTGTTGAATCAGATTCGAAGAATGTACAGTGTATCTTATTAATGTGAAATCTAAACATTTCTCGGGTATTACCTACCCGTTAAAATATTTTCACCATTAATTGTTTGTACAAAAGAATTTTTAATTACAATCTTTATGACAATATACTTACATACATATTCTCTTCAGATGTAATCATGGGTTTAATGAGTTAATATGATATTAATCTCATTTGCTTTTCGGTTTGAGCTAGAATAAATAATCTCTAAGACTTTAGAGATTACATAACTGCCATGAAGAATGAAGATAATTGATGTAGAACGATACGTAGATTATTGATTATAATTGATGTACAGAATGAGATGTTGAGGCGTGTTTTATTGATGGTACGGTTGCTGTTACTGATGGTACTGTTGGTGCTGGTGATGTTGCTGGAGCTGGTATGTTTTGCACCATATTTTTCCAAGGCTACAACTAGTGTACGAAGTTCGTTGACTTCTTATATTATTCCGGGATGATTGTCGGTCGGAACGAACGGATGAATAAAGTTTTGAATCTGAGTTATGATATAGTCGTGGTGAGGTACTCTGTGATAGAAATTGGTGTTTCGAACAAGTTCGTCGGTAAATATTTCAGGTTCTTCGCCAAAAGGTGAATTCGATTAGTGGAAGGGATCACCTTCTGCGTGTCTCCATTGATTAAGTCAACTACAAGTCCATCAGGTGAATTGAGGATGGATGATTGGTTGATTCATTCTGATGATGTTGCTTCTGGAACTTAGATGACTATCCATCCGGAACAACTGTCGGGATAACTATCAGAATAGCTGTCGGAATCCGAGGGACTCGAACTAGTTGAAGGATTCATCTCGTATGATCATATGAAGGATTTTCGATAAGAAATAGATTATACGATGTAGATTAGTATCCTGCAATACATAATTTATATATGCATATATAATACTAAAATCTCATAAGTTACGGAGGAATCTACGGAAGCTGTCAGGCAAAGATAACAATAAAAGATACGCTAAGATATGAATTTTGTCTATACACTATTCATGCAGTCAATGAAATAAGATGTGTCTAGACTAAGAATGATAAGCAGATGATTTCCGACTAGAAATGATAAGCAAAACTTTTGACATGCAGACACGGTCGAAGTCCAGACTCACCAATGCATCCTAACGACTTATCAGTTAGACACACTAATGCAGACCCGGTTCACTAAGACCACCGCTCTGATACCAACTGAAAGGACCCGTCCTAATCCATCCGGACAAAGTCCATATCGATTATAAATGAATCACAATAGTCGATTACATCGCGAGGTACTTGACCTCTATATGATACATTTTACAAACATCGCATTTGTTTTTAAAAGAAAAACTTTCATTTCATTGAAAATCGACGACATGCATATCATTTCATAATACATCCAACTATACTTGACTTAATAATGATCTTGATGAACTTGAAGACTCGAATGTAACGACTTTTAAAATATGCCATGAATGACTCCAAGTAATATCTTTAAAGTCAGCAAATGCACAGCGGAAGATTTCTTTAATACCTGAGAATAAACATGCTATAAAGTGTCAACCAAAAGGTTGGTGAGTTCATTAGTTTAACATAAATAATCATTTCATAATTTTAATAGACCACAAGATTTCATATTTCCATTTCTCATAAACATACGTCCCATGCATAGAGACAAAAATATCATTCATATGGATTGAACACCTGGTAACCGACATTCACAATATGTATATAAGAATAACCCCATCATTCCGGGATCCTCCTTGGGACATGATATAAATTTCGAAGTACTAAAGCATCCGGTCCTTTGGATGGGGCTTGTTGGGCCCGATAGATCTATCTTTAGAGTTTGCGTCAATTAGGGTGTCTGTTCCCTAATTCTTAGATTACCAGACTTAATAAAAATGGGCATATTCGATTTCGATAATTCAACCATATAATGTAGTTTCAATTACTTGTGTCCATTTCGTAAAACAGTTATAAAAGCAGCGCATGTATTCTCAGTCCCAAAAATATATATTGCAAAAGCATTTAAAAAGGGAGTAAATGAAACTCACAATACTGTATTTTGTAGTAAAAATACATATGACGACATTGAACAACTGAACGATGCAGGGTTGGCCTCGGATTCACGAACCTATACCATTTGTGTATTCATTAAAATATATAATAGAAATCACGTAATTTCATTTATTAATATATATGTAATTGTAGTTATATAAAATTTATACTAAATTTCATTTAAAATTATATATTTATATTATATCTTAAATTATGTGTTATATATGTTTATTTTGTATATATAAATCTAAAATGATTATTATAGTTATACTAGTATATATATATTTAGTATTATATTAAAAGATACTTAATTTGTTATATGTAACTATATAATGTTAATATGTTTTTCATATAGTTATATGGAATGTCAATATAATTATAGTATATATAATAAATGTGTTTTTATGTACAAAATATTTATTTGTTAAAAAATGATAAATTCAATATTAATGTTTTACAAGTGATAATAATAATAACACTACTTTTATCGATCATTTTAATACTAATGATTATAATTTTAATAGTAGTAATAATAATAATTATTATATTACTAATAGTAACAATATTGTTGATTATAATAATAATGATCTTAATAACAATTTTATCTATAATACTTAATAATACTAATAATAATAATATTACTAATAATATCAATAATAATAATCATAATAATAATGTTAATAATAACAATACCTATCATAACAAAAACAATAATAATAAGAATATTTAGTATTAACACATTACAACAACAACAATAACAATAATAATAATAATAATAATAATAAAAATAATAATAATAATAATAATAATAATAATAATCATAATAATAATAATAATAATAATAATAATAATAATAATAATAAAATTTGGTATTGAAAACTACCTCACTAGATCTTTTCTAAAAAGAATTGTCATGAGCAGGGATTGAACTCGCGACCTCTTGCTACTCCAGAACACGCCCAAACCACTCGCCTATCTTCTATTTTTCTGATATCTATCCCAACTAAATATATATAAATCTTTTATTCTGTTTCCTTTTCTACTTCATCTTCTTTAATTTTCAATTCAACCAAAAATCATAATCAAAGCAATGAATTACCAGCTTAGTTCTTAAACTTGGAATTTAAAATACCAATTACTATCTGTGTTTGATTTGAATTTACAGACGTGACCAAAAAAAAATTATAAATAAAACCTCCTGAACACAGTAGCTGTTCGTAATAAAAAAAAAATTAAAGAACTCAAATTTAGATTTCGAAATTTAGGATATGAGGTTTATACATGAGTGAAGTAAAATCAATTGTAACTTATCAGACTCAAAACAAACGAAAATAAAATAATCAAACAGCAATCTGTCTTCGAGGAAGAAGAAAAAAAAATATAAATAAATATGAACAACTCAAAATCACTTTCAAAGATTTAGGAAGTTTTAGACCAAAATTACTGAATGAAAATAGTTGCAAATCCCTCTTAAAAACTTTCTGAACTCTCAATTGATACAGAAACGTCCAATTGTATTCGAATTACACGATGAACACAAATTGTTGACTTTTTATTTGAAAGATTTGACTCGTAAATTATCAATCAATATGATGATTTGGAACTGGAAAATTTATAGAGAGTTTCAATATATGATTCCTAATAACTCTGTAATTTTAGATTTTAACAATTGCTTCAAATTCGAGTTTTGATAAGAAAAAAAAATGGCGAGAGGTATCGAGCAGGAAGAATAACAAATATATATATCTGTTCTCTTTTTTTTTTAAATCAGTTATCTGAAGTGAAAAAATAAATTTGTGAGGTTTGAATGATTGAATAACAACAAAAAAAATATTGCTCAAAGTCATTGTAGGGTTTACTAGTATTCACGAGCTGAAAAGAAAGGCAGAAAGAACAAAAAAATGAAAAAAGATAAATGATTCCTTGTAACCTTATGTCTTTATATTTTATTTACTTTATATCTAATTAATATAAATAATAAATAATTATCTTATTAATATTGTTAATAAAAAAAATATCAAAATAAGACTAGTAGAAATAATAATAATATTAATAATAAAAAATATCAAAATAATACTAATAATAATATTAGTGATAATGATAACAACTTGTATCCAAATAATAATAATAAGAATAATAAATTTTAATAATAATGATTCCTTAATGATAATTGATAGTAAAAATATATCTAATAATAATACTACTAATGAAACAAATATAACAACTTACATGTTTTAAATTTTTATATCTATGTATTATATATTATAATAATATTAATAATACATATATTAATATCTAATGATAGTGAAAGTAATAATAATAGTATTAGTATAGCATTTATATTTTTATATATTAATAATATGTTTTTATGTATTATTTAATAATATCATATATTTTATATTTATACATTTTATCGATATACATACAATAATATTTATGTTTATACATCATATACATATTCAAATTACTATATATAATTATGTTTTACAAATCAAGTTTTATTACTTTGATGAATGTATTAATTATATACATTAAACAATTAAACTCAAAGTATAACCTTATTCATTTAATACTTTGTTAATCGATGACAAATTATGTATATTCAAAATCATTTACATTCATCATACACTTTATTAATAACTTTAACAGTTTTAAATAATAAAAAAAAATTAAGTTATTTTAAGTTATCTTTTATATAATCAAATTACATCATAGTTTAAGTTATAATATATAATTATTATTTATATATATACATCTATATATACACAATTGTTCGTGAATCGTCGGGAGTTGGTCGAGGTTGGAGTGTTTACATGAATATAGTTTAAATTGATTTGTGACTCAACATTACAGAATTTGCTTATCGTGTCGGAATCATATAAAGATCAAGTTTAAATTTGGTCGGAAATTCCCGGGTCATCATACGATAAATAAAATGACGATAAATAAAATTGCGATAATTAAAAGTGCAATTAAATATGAAATAAAGGAATTATGCTTATTTAAACTTCCGTAATCATGATGTTTGACGAGTTGATTTTAGTTTATTACCATGAGTTAATTGTCCTTTATCCTGGATTATTCAATATGTCCGTCTGGTTTTTTTCCATAACAGTCCATCAGTCATAAATATAAAGTGCGAGTGTCCTCGTCAAATTATCCTTATATCCGAAGTCAAATATTCCAACTAATTGGGGACTTAAACTATAATTACACCAATTTTCCTTGTATATAATTCACCCCTGTTTTAATAAGTCCATTGACTATTAATCCATTCCCGTGTTCGGTTAAATGAACGATTATTAGTACTTATAAATATCCCGCCCATCGTGTCCGATTAAGTGTATGTGGTTATTTATAGGTACGTCTAATTGTAAATCTTTATATTAAATTAACAAACTATCATTTAATTAAACAAATATAAAGCCCATTAATAGCCCATAGTCTAATTTCCAAAAGTGTCGTTCTTTTGTCCAAACCCCAATTATGGTACAAAGCCCAATTACCCCGTTTTAATATTTTAGCCCAACATCATGATTACTTCGACTTAAATAAGCATAATAATAACTTAGCTACAAGACATTAATTTAAAAAGGTTGAACATAACTTACAATGATTAATAATAGCGTAGCGTTACACGGACATAATTTCTACTTACACCCTTACGACATTCGCTAACATACCCTTATTATTGTTAAAATCAAAATTAAAATTAAAATTATAATATATATATATATATATATATATATATATATATATATATATATATATATATATATATATATATATATATATATATATATATATATATATATATATATATATATATATATATATATACGTGAGATAGAGAGATACAGAAAAGATGTGTTAATTTCAGCCAAAACACGCGAAATTTATAGATGTGGCCTGAAAATTGGGGTCATGCGACCGCATGATTTTTCTACTTCCTGGCCATACGATCGCATGGCCTGGGATTCCAGCTCACATACTTTTGTTTGCTTTCTTGTCGACGGTTTTATTAAATAATATAATATATAAATAATTTTAAGAATTAATTATATATTATATTATATTCATGTGCATAGTTGACTTGTAATTTTTAGTCCGTTGCGTCGACCGTTGAGAGTTGAGTCTGGTCCCGATTCCGAATTTTCGAACGTCCTTGTGTACTATTTAATATCTTGTATTTTGCGTTTTGCGTCTTGTACTCTTGTAATTTTGAGACGTTTCTCATCAATAATTTGAACCACTTTGATTGTACTTTGTACTTTTTAGCTTTTTGGTCGTTTGCGTCTTCAATTTGTCGAATCTGTCTTTTGTCTTCACCTTTTATTTTTTAAACGAATATCACTTGTAAATAGAACAACTGCAACTAAAAGCTTGTCTTTCTTGAGGGATAATGCTATGAAATATATGTTCGTTTTTAGCATTATCAAATATTCCCACACTTGAGCGTTGCTTGTCCTCAAGCAATATAGTCTTGAAATAAAAATACTAGAATCACTTCTTTATTTTTCACACTTTGTACATTAGTGATTTTAATACGGCAGTATGAACAATGGTAGTAGCGATGTGGTTTACAGTCCCACATGACTATGAAAATTTAGATCCTTAAGGAAATTGGATCTTTATGAAGATATTTGATCTTTTGAAAATTCAATCTAGCTTTTACCCTAGATAAGTTTTCTAGAATAACCCTTCACCGGTGTTCGCGAAATTGTTTTTGTGGGTTTTGTGGGTTTCAGATTTGAAAATTTTAGCTCAAAACTTGCGGTTTTGTATCACCCACTTGCTAACCTTGTATTAGGAAAGCAACATGTCCAGTATACTTGCTCCATATATTACCTTTCGGTAAACTACCGTCCGGTTGTAAAGGAAAGCATTGAACAAGCAACTGTTAAGGTAATGTCCCGTGACATGCTTTTAATTATGGTCTATAACGTGTCGGATGCAATTACTATCCTTTGTAGGAGCAATAGTAAAGATCACCCTATAGTTTTTCAGTCTGGCACAAGGTCCTGTCTTTGACCATGCTATGCAACCACTGTTTTTACGGTTGACACCCGATTTGGTTCAGGTGACCTAATGAATTCCAGGTGAATTCCTAGGATTTTATGTTCAATGGTAATGAACACATTAAAAATGGATTTTCAGAAAATAAATCGGTTTGTAATTTTGATCAAAATATTTTCTCGTTCAAGTTCGAGTTTAGATATCATCGAATTCCATGAGTTTGTAATTCTCAATCTTTAAAGTCAATCTCAAGGATTGAGTAATATCAGGCTTAAAAGCTAATTTTTGATCTTTAAGGAGATTATCCTTTCTGGGGATCTGATTCATTAGTCTTATAAGCTAATTTGCATGATGCCCCCCATTGTATGAGACAGATCCTCTCATGGTTAGGATAAACCTGACCACTTGGCGACCCTGTTTGATGCTGAGGTCCATGGATTTCCAGCTGATTTTCGAGAAAACTTTTCAAGGTTTTTTGTAGACTCTACAACTGGTCTGGACGTCAACTTCCTAACCTAAATCAAGAAGCACGTTTCTTTTTCGGAAGACTTTACTTCCTTTTAATGATAGAGATCCATCTTTTCTTTCAAATATATTATAAGAAATTAGGTAAAACTGATAAAATTGTCCAAAATAAAAGTATCTTCAGTTATTTGTACAAAAATATGTGATATATATTTTAAATAACTTGGTAAATTTTTCCTACACTTGGATTTTATTTTCCTTTCTTTGCCTTTTTATTGTCCTCTATTCCATTTTAAATGAATTCTAACATTTTTGGTTGTTTCTCAATTTATGTCTTTTCCGAGGTAACAATAATTTCGGTGTTAACACCTAGTTTTATCGTTCATAAATATGTATAAACATGATTTTGAATTCATTTATTTGAAAATTTTGAAAAATTTTACCAAAATTGGGTAGTCAGTATATAAGACTAGGGCTGTTCTTTATTATCAGAGAGCACTAGATTCTAATACAACTGCTGCGTTACTAGTATTTTTAATGGTAACCAAATGTATAAGTTAAAATTTTAAAAATCCGAAAGAATTTGATCCCTTCCCACACTTAAGATCTTGCAATGCCCTCATTTGCAAGAAATCAGTAACAATTTAAATTATTGAGGGTGAGTAGCGTAGAAAAATGATTAATTTTTACCAAAGTTTCTAAACATATTGGCGTTTGTTTGTTGAATGATAAATGGTGCACATCATTTGTTCATTCCATCTTGTTGTTACATCACATTTGTTTTTCATTTTGTCGTCAAAATTAGTAGCTTTTGCTGAACTTAATGCCAGTCTTTGAAAATGCGCTGTTTTACCCTGTTGTGTATATGAAATAAAATACATACAATACAAATATAAACATGCATGGTAATTTGAAATGAGACTTAAAATCCCACTTTCAAATCAAATATGAAATATTAGTACAACATAATAAAAATATTAAACTTACATAAAAGTATCAATATTTGTATGTTTAAACATAAAAAAAAAAAAAATTCATAAAAATAACCAACGGAACTATATCAATCTGCATAGGGGTTCCAGTTCATGTCGTCGAGCGGGTTCCATGGTTGGTTATAGGTGTACTGATAGGCCTGGTTAGGGTCGTAGAGAGTAAATAGTGGTCGCATATCGGGCTGGTGTGGAGGATAGTAAGCAGGTCGAGTCGGTACGTAGTGATCCTGAGGTGATAACTGGCTCATGATCTGATGCTGATGATAGTACCATCTATCATGCTGTCGTTTCCTGGAATGCTCGTACTCATTCCAAGCTTGCCACTGCTCGTATCGATTATGTCTATCCTGATTTGTCATTTCTACCTCATCTATACGCTGGTAGACGTCAGTCATAGCCTCCCTAATGACATCCCTAATGTCATCTGCTTCCTCCATTTCCTCATCTGAACCTCTCTCTACATGTGGATGACGACCAACATAGGGTACTGCCTGATTGCGTCTGCTCTTCAATACCTTAGCACCCTGATAGACCTTCAATGCTAAAGTATCATCCTGTTCCCTACAAATCAAGAGTGGACCCCCTTGATCCCTATCTACACTCAAATACTCTCTAATGAGAGTAACAAAAATACCTTCTCCTATTATTCCCCCTTCCTGTATTCTGGCTACCACTTTGGACAGATAAAAACCAACACAGTAGGGAATATTAACAAAGCTTCTATTGTTTCGAATACTGAATACACTTAAGGTAAAATAAGTCATGTAAAGTCATCTTCTCCTTGTTTTTACCTCTTTGTGTAATCGAATTAGCTAAAAATCAATGTATAATACATAGCTCTGCTTTGTTAATATCTAAGTATGAGTGTATTCCTCCTAGCGAAAAAAACATTATAATTTGACATACGCCTCCAGACGGCGTTCGCGTCAAAATTCCTATCTACCCTTTCACCATGATAAATCAAATTCATACAATCAGGTAGTAGTAATTCACTAGGAGTGTAAATCTGTAAAGCCCTGGCCATGTCCAACATGGACATCCTGTACATCCTACGGCCAAGTATAAATCTAAGAAAACTTCTATCATCTAACCTATCTACATCCGCATTTAACGCTATAGTACTCATAAGCTCAACACACCATTCCTTATATACAGGCCTACGAATGGTGAATAAACTTTCTCAATCGGGAACAGAAGAGCTGCCATACCTTTGGATCAGATGCAGTCTAACTGAGTTAGCTAGTTGGACCCTTTCCAAAGGCTCCAAATCGATTACCCTCGGCACTTCTACATTTTTCGTTACTAGTTTGAATTTGTTACTTTGATATGTTGGGTAATCTCTCCAGCTTCGATCAAATCTCAAATTGGGATGCAACTGTGCTTCATGAATCGTTGGGTGTTCTACTATCGGATGAATCGGAAAAATTACGTAGGCATCAACATATTCTTGTTGCGGATCATAATAAGGTACGTGTTGATCAGGTTGTTGTTGTTGTTCCTATTATTGCTCCGGTTCATATTGCATTTCTGGTTCAGGTTCTGGAGTAGGTTATCTAGACGATGATGATGCACCATAAGTATCGGTAAATCTCTGCAAAACATATTAAACACAAAATTTGTGCATCCAAATATGCATTAGTGTTAGCAAAATAACAACTTGAAACAATTACAATAACATGTTAAATCAAAATTAAACTTATACACATTTTCACAATTTTTACAATTCTACACTTTTTTCAAATAAGCATTTATGAAAATGTTTACAAAGTTCATAAGCATTCAACTCAAATAACATGTTAAAATAACCATTACTAGCAATTAAACAAGTTTCAAATGGCATTTACATCAATTTAATCAAGTTCATGAATTTTAGACCTAAAAAGTCTACTTTAATTCTCAAAAATCATGTTTAGGATCAAATTTTGGATCATTTAGCTACCTAAACATGTTACACTACTTAATTTAGCAATAATTCATGAAAAAAATCGGCCATAACCTATTTATATCAAAAAGCCCCAAATTGCTCAAGAACACAAACCCTAGATTCCTAAAATTTTTGAAGTTTTTGGCTTCAAATCATGTTAAATAGCATCAATCTAGGTTATACATGCATAATATACTAACAATTTAACTCTAATTACACTAGAAATTAACAAAATCAAATTAGGTAAATTATAGCTCAAGAACACTAAAAATCAAATTTAAAGAGGTTTAGGGGTGAAATCTTTACCTTCTTTGAAAAGCTTCTGAACAATTTCATGATTAGAGCGGATTATAGCAAGAAATTTGGTTGATTTTGGTTAAAAATTGCGAATTTTTGAGTGTATTTGAAAGAAATCTAGGTTGAAAAAAGTGTAGAATTGTAAAAATTGTGAAAATGTGTATAAGTTTAATTTTGATTTAACATGTTATTGTAATTGTTTCAAGTTGTTATTTTGCTAACACTAATGAATATTTGGATGCACAAATTTTGTGTTTAATATGTTTTGCAGAGATTTACCGATACTTATGGTGCATCATCATCGTCTAGATAACCTACTCCAGAACCTGAACCAGAAATGCAATATGAACCGGAGCAATAATAGGAACAACAACAACAACCTGATCAACACGTATCTTATTATGATCCGCAACAAGAATATGTTGATGCCTACGTAATTTTTCCGATTCATCCGATAGTAGAACACCCAACGATTCATGAAGCACAGTTGCATCCCAATTTGAGATTTGATCGAAGCTGGAGAGATTACCCAACATATCAAAGTAACAAATTCAAACTAGTAACGAAAAATGTAGAAGTGCCGAGGGTAATCGATTTGGAGCCTTTGGAAAGGGTCCAACTAGCTAACTCAGTTAGACTGCATCTGATCCAAAGGTATGGCAGCTCTTCTGTTCCCGATTGAGAAAGTTTATTCACCATTCGTAGGCCTGTATATAAGGAATGGTGTGTTGAGCTTATGAGTACTATAGCGTTAAATGCGGATGTAGATAGGTTAGATGATAGAAGTTTTCTTAGATTTATACTTGGCCGTAGGATGTACAGGATGTCCATGTTGGACATGGCCAGGGCTTTACAGATTTACACTCCTAGTGAATTACTACTACCTGATTGTATGAATTTGATTTATCATGGTGAAAGGGTAGATAGGAATTTTGACGCGAACGCCGTCTGGAGGCGTATGTCAAATTATAATGTTTTTTTCGCTAGGAGGAATACACTCATACTTAGATATTAACAAAGCAGAGCTATGTATTATACATTGATTTTTAGCTAATTCGATTACACAAAGAGGTAAAAACAAGGAGAAGATGACTTTACATGACTTATTTTACCTTAAGTGTATTCAGTATTCGAAACAATAGAAGCTTTGTTAATATTCCCTACTGTGTTGGTTTTTATCTGTCCAAAGTGGTAGCCAGAATACAGGAAGGGGGAATAATAGGAGAAGGTATTTTTGTTACTCTCATTAGAGAGTATTTGAGTGTAGATAGGGATCAAGGGGGTTCACTCTTGGTTTGTAGGGAACAGGATGATACTTTAGCATTGAAGGTCTATCAGGGTGCTAAGGTATTGAAGAGCAGACGCAATCAGGCAGTACCCTATGTTGGTCGTCATCCACATGTAGAGAGAGGTTCAGATGAGGAAATGGAGGAAGCAGATGACATTAGGGATGTCATTAGGGAGGCTATGACTGACGTCTACCAGCGTATAGATGAGGTAGAAATGACAAATCAGGATAGACATAATCGATACGAGCAGTGGCAAGCTTGGAATGAGTACGAGCATTCCAGGAAACGACAGCATGATAGATGGTACTATCATCAGCATCAGATCATGAGCCAGTTATCACCTCAGGATCACTACGTACCGACTCGACCTGCTTACTATCCTCCACACCAGCCCGATATGCGACCACTATTTACTCTCTACGACCCTAACCAGGCCTATCAGTACACCTATAACCAACCATGGAACCCGCTCGACGACATGAACTGGAACCCCTATGCAGATTGATATAGTTCCGTTGGTTATTTTTATGATTTTTTTTTTTTTATGTTTAAACATACAAATATTGATACTTTTATGTAAGTTTAATATTTTTATTATGTTGTACTAATATTTCATATTTGATTTGAAAGTGGGATTTTAAGTCTCATTTCAAATTACCATGCATGTTTATATTTGTATTGTATGTATTTTATTTCATATACACAACAGGGTAAAACAGCGCATTTTCAAAGACTGGCATTAAGTTCAGCAAAAGCTACTAATTTTGACGACAAAATGAAAAACAAATGTGATGTAACAACAAGATGGAATGAACAAATGATGTGCACCATTTATCATTCAACAAACAAACGCCAATATGTTTAGAAACTTTGGTAAAAATTAATCATTTTTCTACGCTACTCACCCTCAATAATTTAAATTGTTACTGATTTCTTGCAAATGAGGGCATTGCAAGATCTTAAGTGTGGGAAGGGATCAAATTCTTTCGGATTTTTAAAATTTTAACTTATACATTTGGTTACCATTAAAAATACTAGTAACGCAGCAGTTGTATTTGAATCTAGTGCTCTCTGATAATAAAGAACAGCCCTAGTCTTATATACTGACTACCCAATTCTAGTAAAATTTTTCAAAATTTTCAAATAAATGAATTCAAAATCATGTTTATACATATTTATGAACGATAAAACTAGGTGTTAACACCGAAATTATTGTTACCTCAGAAAAGACATAAATTGAGAAACAACCCAAAATGTTAGAATTCATTTAAAATGGAATAGAGGACAATAAAAAGGCAAAGAAAGGAAAATAAAAGCCAAGTGTAGGAAAAATTTACCAAGTTATTTAAAATATATATCACATATTTTTGTACAAATAACTGAAGATACTTTTATTTTGGACAATTTTATCAGTTTTACCTAATTTCTTATAATATATTTGAAAGAAAAGATGGATCTCTATCATTAAAAGGAAGTAAAGTCTTCCGAAAAAGAAACGTGCTTCTTGATTTAGGTTAGGAAGTTGTCGTCCAGACCAGTTGTAGAGTCTACAAAAAACCTTGAAAAGTTTTCTCGAAAATCAGCTGGAAATCCATGGACCTCAGCATCAAACAGGGTCGCCAAGTGGTCAGGTTTATCCTAACCATGAGAGGATCTGTCTCGTACAATGGGGGGCATCATGAAAATTAGCTTATAAGACTAATGAATCAGATCCCCAGAAAGGATAATCTCCTTAAAGATCAAAAATTAGCTTTTAAGCCTGATATTACTCAATCCTTGAGATTGACTTTAAAGATTGAGAATTACAAACTCATGGAATTCGATGATATCTAAACTCGAGCTTGAACGAGAAAATATTTTGATCAAAATTACAAACCGATTTATTTTCTGAAAATCCATTTTTAATGTGTTCATTACCATTGAACGTAAAATCCTAGGAATTCACCTGGAATTCATTAGGTCACCTGAACCAAATCGGGTGTCAACCGTAAGAACAGTGGTTGCATAGCATGGTCAAAGACAGGACCTTGTACCAGACCGAAAAACTATAGGGTGATATTTACTATTGCTCCTGCAAAGGATAGTAATTGCATCCGACACGTTATAGACCATAATTAAAAGCATGTCACGGGACATTACCTTAACAGTTGCTTGTTCAACGCTTTCCTTTACAACCGGACGGTAGTTTACCGAAAGGTAATATATGGAGCAAGTATACTGGACGTGTTGCTTTCCTAATACAAGGTTAGCAAGTGGGTGATACAAAACCACAAGTTTTGAGCTAAAATTTTCAAATCTGAAACCCACAAAACCCACAAAAACAATTTCGCGAACACCGGTGAAGGGTTATTCTAGAAAACTTATCTAGGGTAAAAGCTAGATTGAATTTTCAAAAGATCAAATATCTTCATAAAGATCCAATTTCCTTAAGGATCTAAATTTTCATAGTCATGTGGGACTGTAAACCACATCGCTACTACCATTGTTCATACTGCCGTATTAAAATCACTAATGTACAAAGTGTGAAAAATAAAGAAGTGATTCTAGTATTTTTATTTCAAGACTATATTGCTTGAGGACAAGCAACGCTCAAGTGTGGGAATATTTGATAATGCTAAAAACGAACATATATTTCATAGCATTATCCCTCAAGAAAGACAAGCTTTTAGTTGCAGTTGTTCTATTTACAAGTGATATTCGTTTAAAAAATAAAAGGTGAAGACAAAAGACAGATTCGACAAATTGAAGACGCAAACGACCAAAAAGCTAAAAAGTACAAAGTACAATCAAAGTGGTTCAAATTATTGATGAGAAACGTCTCAAAATTACAAGAGTACAAGACGCAAAACGCAAAATACAAGATATTAAATAGTACACAAGGACGTTCGAAAATTCGGAATCGGGACCAGACTCAACTCTCAACGGTCGACGCAACGGACTAAAAATTACAAGTCAACTATGCACATGAATATAATATAATATATAATTAATTCTTAAAATTATTTATATATTATATTATTTAATAAAACCGTCGACAAGAAAGCAAACAAAAGTATGTGAGCTGGAATCCCAGGCCATGCGATCGTATGGCCAGGAAGTAGAAAAATCATGCGGTCGCATGACCCCAATTTTCAGGCCACATCTATAAATTTCGCGTGTTTTGGCTGAAATTAACACATCTTTTCTCTATCTCTCTATCTCACGTATATATATATATATATATATATATATATATATATATATATATATATATATATATATATATATATATATATATTATAATTTTAATTTTAATTTTGATTTTAACAATAATAAGGGTATGTTAGCGAATGTCGTAAGGGTGTAAGTAGAAATTCTGTCCGTGTAACGCTACGCTATTATTAATCATTGTAAGTTATGTTCAACCTTTTTAAATTAATGTCTCCTAGCTAAGTTATTATTATGCTTATTTAAGTCGAAGTAATCATGATGTTGGGCTAAAATATTAAAACGGGGTAATTGGGCTTTGTACCATAATTGGGGTTTGGACAAAAGAACGACACTTGTGGAAATTAGACTATGGGCTATTAATGGGCTTTATATTTGTTTAATTAAATGATAGTTTGTTAATTTAATATAAAGATTTACAATTAGACGTACCTATAAATAACCACATACACTTAATCGGACACGATGGGCGGGATATTTATAAGTACTAATAATCGTTCATTTAACCGGACACGGGAATGGATTAATAGTCAATGGACTTATTAAAACAGGGGTGAATTATATACAAGGAAAATTGGTGTAATTATAGTTTAAGTCCCCAATTAGTTGGAATATTTGACTTCGGATATAAGGATAATTTGACGAGGACACTCGCACTTTATATTTATGACTGATGGACTGTTATGGACAAAAACCAGACGGACATATTGAATAATCCAGGATAAAGGACAATTAACCCATGGTAATAAACTAAAATCAACTCGTCAAACATCATGATTACGGAAGTTTAAATAAGCATAATTCCTTTATTTCATATTTAATTGCACTTTTAATTATCGCAATTTTATTTATCGTCATTTTATTTATCGTGTGATGACCCGGGAATTTCCGACCAAATTTAAACTTGATCTTTATATGATTCCGACACGATAAGCAAATTCTGTAATGTTGAGTCACAAATCAATTTAAACTATATTCATGTAAACACTCCAACCTCGACCAACTCCCGACGATTCACGAACAATTGTGTATATATAGATGTATATATATAAATAATAATTATATATTATAACTTAAACTATGATGTAATTTGATTATATAAAAGATAACTTAAAATAACTTAATTTTTTTTATTATTTAAAACTGTTAAAGTTATTAATAAAGTGTATGATGAATGTAAATGATTTTGAATATACATAATTTGTCATCGATTAACAAAGTATTAAATGAATAAGGTTATACTTTGAGTTTAATTGTTTAATGTATATAATTAATACATTCATCAAAGTAATAAAACTTGATTTGTAAAACATAATTATATATAGTAATTTGAATATGTATATGATGTATAAACATAAATATTATTGTATGTATATCGATAAAATGTATAAATATAAAATATATGATATTATTAAATAATACATAAAAACATATTATTAATATATAAAAATATAAATACTATACTAATACTATTATTATTACTTTCACTATCATTAGATATTAATATATGTATTATTAATATTATTATAATATATAATACATAGATATAAAAATTTAAAACATGTAAGTTGTTATATTTGTTTCATTAGTAGTATTATTATTAGATATATTTTTACTATCAATTATCATTAAGGAATCATTATTATTAAAATTTATTATTCTTATTATTATTATTTGGATACAAGTTGTTATCATTATCACTAATATTATTATTAGTATTATTTTGATATTTTTTATTATTAATATTATTATTATTTCTACTAGTCTTATTTTGATATTTTTTTTATTAACAATATTAATAAGAAAATTATTGATTATTTATATTAATTAGATATAAAGTAAATAAAATATAAAGACATAAGGTTACAAGGAATCATTTATCTGTTTTCATTTTTTTGTTCTTTCTACCTTTCTTTTCAGCTCGTGAATACTAGTAAACCCTACAATGACTTTGAGCAATATTTTTTTTGTTGTTATTCAATCATTCAAACCTCACAAATTTATTTTTTCACTTCAGATAACTGATTTAAAAAAAAAAGAGAACAGATATATATATTTGTTATTCTTCCTGCTCGATACCTCTCGCCATTTTTTTTTCTTATCAAAACTCGAATTTGAAGCAATTGTTAAAATCTAAAATTACAGAGTTATTAGGAATCATATATTGAAACTCTCTATAAATTTTCCAGTTCCAAATCATCATATTGATTGATAATTTACGAGTCAAATCTTTCAAATAAAAAGTCAACAATTTGTGTTCATCGTGTAATTCGAATACAATTGGACATTTCTGTATCAATTGAGAGTTCAGAAAGTTTTTAAGAGGGATTTGCAACTATTTTCATTCAGTAATTTTGGACTAAAACTTCCTAAATCTTTGAAAGTGATTTTGAGTTCTTCATATTTATTTATATTTTTTTTTCTTCTTCCTCGAAGACAGATTGCTGTTTGATTATTTTATTTTCGTTTGTTTTGAGTCTGATAAGTTACAATTGATTTTACTTCACTCATGTATAAACCTCATATCCTAAATTTCGAAATCTAAATTTGAGTTCTTTAATTTTTTTTTATTACGAACAGCTACTGTGTTCAGGAGGTTTTATTTATAATTTTTTTTGGTCACGTCTGTAAATTCAAATCAAACACAGATAGTAATTGGTATTTTAAATTCCCAGTTTAAGAACTAAGCTGGTAATTCATTGCTTTGATTATGATTTTTGGTTGAATTGAAAATTAAAGAAGATGAAGTAGAAAAGGAAACAGAATAAATGATTTATATATATTTAGTTGGGATAGATATCAGAAAAATAGAAGATAGGCGAGTGGTTTGGGCGTGTTCTGGAGTAGCAAGAGGTCGCGAGTTCAATCCCTGCTCATGACAATTCTTTTTAGAAAAGATCTAGTGAGGTAGTTTTCAATACCAAATTTTATTATTATTATTATTATTATTATTATTATTATTATTATTATTATTATTATTATTATTATTATTATTATTATTATTATTATTATTATTATTATTATTATTATTTTTATTTTTATTATTATTATTATTATTATTATTGTTATTGTTGTTGTTGTTGTTGTTGTTGTAATGTGTTAATACTAAATATTCTTATTATTATTGTTTTTGTTATGATAGGTATTGTTATTATTAACATTATTATTATGATTATTATTATTGATATTATTAGTAATATTATTATTATTAGTATTATTAAGTATTATAGATAAAATTGTTATTAAGATCATTATTATTATAATCAACAATATTGTTACTATTAGTAATATAATAATAATTATTATTACTACTATTAAAATTATAATCATTAGTATTAAAATGATCGATAAAAGTAGTGTTATTATTATTATCACTTGTAAAACATTAATATTGAATTTATCATTTTTTAACAAATAAATATTTTGTACATAAAAACACATTTATTATATATACTATAATTATATTGACATTCCATATAACTATATGAAAAACATATTAACTTTATATAGTTACATATAACAAATTAAGTATCTTTTAATATAATACTAAATATATATATACTAGTATAACTATAATAATCATTTTAGATTTATATATACAAAATAAACATATATAACACATAATTTAAGATATAATATAAATATATAATTTTAAATGAAATTTAGTATAAATTTTATATAACTACAATTACATATATATTAATAAATGAAATTACGTGATTTCTATTATATATTTTAATGAATACACAAATGGTATAGGTTCGTGAATCCGAGGCCAACCCTGCATCGTTCAGTTGTTCAATGTCGTCATATGTATTTTTACTACAAAATACAGTATTGTGAGTTTCATTTACTCCCTTTTTAAATGCTTTTGCAATATATATTTTTGGGACTGAGAATACATGCGCTGCTTTTATAACTGTTTTACGAAATGGACACAAGTAATTGAAACTACATTAAATGGTTGAATTATCGAAATCGAATATGCCCATTTTTATTAAGTCTGGTAATCTAAGAATTAGGGAACAGACACCCTAATTGACGCGAACTCTAAAGATAGATCTATCGGGCCCAACAAGCCCCATCCAAAGGACCGGATGCTTTAGTACTTCCAAATTTATATCATGTCCCAAGGAGGATCTCGGAATGATGGGGTTATTCTTATATACATATTGTGAATGTTGGTTACCAGGTGTTCAATCCATATGAATGATATTTTTGTCTCTATGCATGGGACGTATGTTTATGAGAAATGGAAATATGAAATCTTGTGGTCTATTAAAATTATGAAATGATTATTTATGTTAAACTAATGAACTCACCAACCTTTTGGTTGACACTTTATAGCATGTTTATTCTCAGGTATTAAAGAAATCTTCCGCTGTTCATTTGCTGACTTTAAAGATATTACTTGGAGTCATTCATGACATATTTTAAAAGTCGTTACATTCGAGTCTTCAAGTTCATCAAGATCATTATTAAGTCAAGTATAGTTGGATGTATTATGAAATGATATGCATGTCGTCGATTTTCAATGAAATGAAAGTTTTTCTTTTAAAAACAAATGCAATGTTTGTAAAATGTATCATATAGAGGTCAAGTACCTCGCGATGTAATCAACTATTGTGATTCATTTATAATCGATATGGACTTCGTCCGGATGGATTAGGACGGGTCCTTTCAGTTGGTATCAGAGCGGTGGTCTTAGTGAACCGGGTCTGCATTAGTGTGTCTAACTGATAAGTCGTTAGGATGCATTGGTGAGTCTGGACTTCGACCGTGTCTGCATGTCAAAAGTTTTGCTTATCATTTCTAGTCGGAAATCATCTGCTTATCATTCTTAGTCTAGACACATCTTATTTCATTGACTGCATGAATAGTGTATAGACAAAATTCATATCTTAGCGTATCTTTTATTGTTATCTTTTCCTGACAGCTTCCGTAGATTCCTCCGTAACTTATGAGATTTTAGTATTATATATGCATATATAAATTATGTATTGCAGGATACTAATCTACATCGTATAATCTATTTCTTATCGAAAATCCTTCATATGATCATACGAGATGAATCCTTCAACTAGTTCGAGTCCCTCGGATTCCGACAGCTATTCTGATAGTTATCCCGACAGTTGTTCCGGATGGATAGTCATCTAAGTTCCAGAAGCAACATCATCAGAATGAATCAACCAATCATCCATCCTCAATTCACCTGATGGACTCGTAGTTGACTTAATCAATGGAGACACGCAGAAGGCGATCCCTTCCACTAATCGAATTCACCTTTTGGCGAAGAACCTGAAATATTTACCGACGAACCTGTTCGAAACACCAATTTCTATCACAGAGTACCTCACCACGACTATATCATAACTCAGATTCAAAACTTTATTCATCCGTTCGTTCCGACCGACAATCATCCCGGAATAATATAAGAAGTCAACGAACTTCGTACACTAGTTGTAGCCTTGTAAAAATATGGTGCAAAACATACCAGCTCCAGCAACATCACCGGCACCAACAGTACCATCAGTAACAGCAACCGTACCATCAATAAAACACGCCTCAACATCTCATTCTGTACATCAATTATAATCAATAATCTACGTATCGTTCTACATCAATTATCTTCATTCTTCATGGCAGTTATGTAATCTCTAAAGTCTTAGAGATTATTTATTCTAGCTCAAACCGAAAAGCAAATGAGATTAATATCATATTAACTCATTAAACCCATGATTACATCTGAAGAGAATATGTATGTAAGTATATTGTCATAAAGATTGTAATTAAAAATTCTTTTGTACAAACAATTAATGGTGAAAATATTTTAACGGGTAGGTAATACCCGAGAAATGTTTAGATCTCACATTAATAAGATACACTGTACATTCTTCGAATCTGATTCAACAATCATTTACTATCCTACTTACAACCACTGACATACGTATCCGTTCATCGCAGAATAACCATTTTCACTCAATTTCATATTTGGATTTTGACCTATCAGAATCCAACAAGTGGCATAATGAAGAAAACATTTGACGAAATAAAAATATGATAGAAACAAACAAATTAACTACGAAAAACTTTGTTAAGAATCCACGCTAACTGTTCCAGCTAACTGTTCCTAGCTAACTGATTACATTTATTTATTGCAATTTATTTATCGCAATTTATTTATCGTAATTTATTTCTTTATCGCATTTTAATTATCGCAATTTACATTCTCGCAATTTTATTTATCGTCATTTAATTTCTGTTATTTACTTTATGCACTTTATTTATAGTTATTTAATTTCTGTTATTTATTTTACGCACTTTAAATATCGAGACACGTATACAAGTTTTTGACATATCATATCGACGCATCTATATATATTATTTGGAATAACCATAGACACTCTATATGCAGTAATGATCGAGTTCTCTATACAGGGTTGAGGTTGATTCTCAAATAATATATATAGTTTGAGTTGTGATCGAGTCTGAGACGTATACGGGTCACGACACGTATTAATTAATTCGAATATAATATATTAAACTATATATGAATTACTGGGCTATTAGCTGTGGACTATCGACTGTGGACTAATAAGATTGGACAATTAAAAATGAATTAAAATATTGATTATAACATATGAAACTAAACAATTCTTCAAGTTTTCCACTTGATTTCATCTTAAACCTCGATTGTATATTGACGATTACAATCTGCGTTCAAACCTTTCATGATTCTTGAAAACACCTCAATCGAGAGGATGAACCAACCGCACTTCATCTACGGAAGAAAAGAGTGATGCATATAGTTATGCACCTGAATACACTCAGAACCTGAGTAAATGTTTAACACGTATCTGTGCTAATTCCTTTAGTGTTATTATTACCCAAAATAACTTGGTAATTCCTTTCAAAGTAGCAAATTTTGTTACAGCTCCAGCAAGTCAACTTCGATTTTTCATTCGAAACAACCTTATTATCACCTTGATTTATATGCATGCTCTTTTATTGTTACCGGGGAACCTTTTATATTTCAACTTATTACCAGCAGACGTACCAACAACCTCGTTGCTCTTTGGGCTTAAATCCCTCCGACAAATCAACACATTTATCTATTGAAGTCTCATCATATTCTCATCCGTATCTTGTAACGAGAACTGTCATACCAAATACCGGGAATCAACAATTGGTACTTTGAAAACTCACAGCATATCTACATCAACAGTTATATGTATAACATGTATCTTTTAGAATTATGGTCTTTCATTCTGAAATTCTGAAAAGCACTCAGTCTACAAATCAATACTCTGAATGTTGAAAAAGCTGAATGAAGCAGCAGAAACTGTAGATAACCGTAAACGACCTTAATCATCGAAAGTTTGATGATAAAGAATAATATGTTGGAAAAGCTCAGAAACGTTGGAACTGGAAAACGGGTAGAGTTAACCATGAAGGAGACCAAGGACAAATACAAGGACCATACCCTATATTCAAAGAATCCAGATAATTCTGGATCCGTTGAAATCTTTAGTGAATATATTGCTCCGAAGTCATGTTAAAATATTGCGAAAAATTTTCTCCATCAACCATCGAACTTAGAAATTTTCAAAATATCATCATCAATATCTTCGATATTTCTGAGGATATTTTCATAAATATTCTCGTCCAAAATTATATGCCTCTTCGTGCTTCCTGTGTATCATTATATTGGAAACATTCAATAGAAAAAAATTTAGTACCGAAAAGAGGATTATGCTAAACTATGAAGGCAGCCGTGGACAAATCACAAAGAATAAGTTTGACTTCAAAGAATTCAAATGATTCTGTTTCTGATGAAATCTTTAGCGAATACCTTGCTTCTGAATCCAAACTCTTACGGACAAATTTTCTTCACCATCCCTCGATATTAGAAATTCCAAGATATCATCGTATCTTTCATTATAAATATCCTCCATATTCTGAAGATATTATCATAACTATTTTTATCTGAATCATTAATCTATTAGTGCTATCAGTGTTACATCATATAGAAACTGTTAGTTTCTATATTCTGTAAACTTTCGAGCTTAAAATATAAATGTTATTGAAGTAATATTGGGAACTGATGCATGAGTTAGTATAATATAATGACACTTGATCAACGGGATTATATTACAGTAAGTCATGCTGAGTTCCTAAATGGAACATGATGATTCATAGATCATAACGTCAACATGTGCCATGTTACACGACTCTTACGTTCTGTCTAGTCTATAAACATATCAAGAAAATATTTTTCTTGATAGTCCTATCTTTCCTTGAATTCTGGTAATTTGACAAGTCAAATTGTGCTATTACCGTTTCTTTCTTAGAACATTAACAACGTTCATTCTGAAACTCATATCTACGAATTCTGGACCATTACAAGAGATGCCCAATCGCAAGAAGAAGAAACGAAGGGACAAAGCTCTGAAATAGAAATTGGAGTATAAATCGCAGCAAATAGGGGGAGTATTAACTGGGGATGAAAATGATTATAGAAAACAGAAGCAAGGATTTCGAAGTATAAGGGAAGATATAAAGCCCGATAACAACACATAAATTACAAATCGTGTATGTCAATGTTTAACGTAACATAAAGACACGGGAGAATTAAAAACACTATAATCCCAAGGGAGAAGTAGAAGAAAACAAATTCCTCCGGTGGAGGTTGGAAAAGAAGGATGATTGTTGCGATAGTCAGAATAAGGACAAGGATCAGAACTGGATTAAGCATATTCTCAATCTTTTGAATTTGGGAATTAAGTATAGGAGTGATAAAAGTAATGGAGCGAAAGAAGTTAATTTATAGTGAAATATCTGATAGAAAAATCGAGGCAGATCACCGTATTTAATTATAGAGATCTTAATCTCTTTATTCGCCGAAGAATCAAATCTCTTAGATTTCGAAGATTTTCTTTAAATCCCTGGAATTCCGGAAATCCACCGTGACTACGTCAAAACGTTAAAGCTCTATCTCAATCTTTATAAACAGCTTCACTCGTACGCTTTACATAATCAAATCGTTTTATCTATATTACTCAATAATGATAAAACTCTATTTATCAACTCATATTCGGCACGAAAACATTCTTATTGTTAGTCATGACAACCTCACTCAAATTTCGGGACGAAATTTCTTTAACGGGTAGGTACTGTGATGACACGGGAATTTCCAACCAAATTTAAACTTGATCTTTATATGATTCCGACACGATAAGCAAATTCTGTAATGTTGAGTCACAAATCAATTTAAACTGTATTCATGTAAACACTCGAACCTCGACCAACTCCCGACGATTCACGAACAATTGTGTATATATAGATGTATATATATAAATAATAATTATATATTATAACTTAAACTATGATGTAATTTGATTATATAAAAGATAACTTAAAATAACTTAATTTTTTATTATTATTTAAAACTGTTAAAGTTATTATAAAGTGTATGATGAATGTAAATGATTTTGAATATACATAATTTGTCATCGATTAACAAAGTATTAAATGAATAAGGTTATACTTTGAGTTTAATTGTTTAATGTATATAATTAATACATTCATCAAAGTAATAAAACTTGATTTGTAAAACATAATTATATATAGTAATTTGAATATGTATATGATGTATAAACATAAATATTAATGTATGTATATCGATAAAATGTATAAATATAAAATATATGATATTATTAAATAATACATAAAAACATATTATTAATATATAAAAATACAAATGCTATACTAATACTATTATTATTACTTTCACTATCATTAGATATTAATATATGTATTATTAATATTATTATAATATATAATACATAGATATAAAAATTTAATACATGTAAGTTGTTATATTTGTTTCATTAGTAGTATTATTATTAGATATATTTTTACTATCAATTATCATTAAGGAATCATTATTATTAAAATTTATTATTCTTATTATTATTAGGATACAAGTTGTTATCATTATCGCTAATATTATTATTAGTATTATTTTGATATTTTTTATTATTAATATTATTATTATTTCTACTAGTCTTATTTTGATATTTTTTTTATTAACAATATTAATAAGATAATTATTGATTATTTATATTAATTAGATATAAAGTAAATAAAATATAAAGACATAAGGTTACAAGGAATCATTTATCTGTTTTCATTTTTTTTGTTCTTTCTGCCTTTCTTTTCAGCTCGTGAATACTAGTAAACCCTACAATGACTTTGAGCAATATTTTTTTTGTTGTTATTCAATCATTCAAACCTCACAAATTTATTTTTTCACTTCAGATAACTGATTTAAAAAAAAAAAGAGAACAGATATATATATTTGTTGTTCTTCCTGCTCGATACCTCTCGCCATTTTTTTTTCTTATCAAAACTCAAATTTGAAGCAATTGTTAAAATCTAAAATTACAGAGTTATTAGGAATCATATATTGAAACTCTCTGTAAATTTTCCAGTTCCAAATCATCATATTGATTGATAATTTACGAGTCAAATCTTTCAAATAAAAAGTCAACAATTTGTGTTCATCGTGTAATTCGAATACAATTGGACGTTTCTGTATCAATTGAGAGTTCATAAAGTTTTTAAGAGGGATTTGCAACTATTTTCGTTCAGTAATTTTGGTCCAAAACTTCCTAAATCTTTGAAAGTGATTTTGAGTTCTTCATATTTATTTATATATTTTTTTTCTTCTTCTTCGAAGACAGATTGTTGTTTGATTATTTTATTTTCGTTTGTTTTGAGTCTGATAAGTTACAATTGATTTTACTTCACTCATGTATAAACCTCATATCCTAAATTTCGAAATCTAAATTTGAGTTCTTTAATTTTTTTTTATTACGAACAGCTACTGTGTTCAGGAGGTTTTATTAATATATTTTTTTTTTGGGTCACGTCTGTAAATGCAAATCAAACACAGATAGTAATTGGTATTTTAAATTCCAAGTTTAAGAACTGAGCTGGTAATTCATTGCTTTGATTATGATTTTTGGTTGAATTGAAAATTGAAGAAGATGAAGTAGAAAAGGAAACAGAATAAACGATTTATATATATTTAGTTGGGATAGATATCAGAAAAATAGAAGATAGGCGAGTGGTTTGGGCGTGTTCTGGAGTAGCAAGAAGTCGCGAGTTCAATCCCTGCTCATGACAATTCTTTTTAGAAAAGATCTAGTGAGGTAGTTTTCAATACCAAATTTTATTATTATTATTTTAATTATTATTATTATTATTATTATTATTATTATTATTATTATTATTATTATTATTATTATTATTATTATTTTTATTATTATTTTTATTATTATTTTTATTATTATTATTATTATTATTATTATTATTATTATTATTATTATTATTATTATTATTATTATTGTTGTTGTTGTTGTTGTTGTTGTTGTTGTTGTTGTTGTTGTTGTTGTTGTTGTTGTTGTAATGTGTTAATACTAAATATTCTTATTATTATTGTTTTTGTTATGATAGGTATTGTTATTATTAACATTATTATTATGATGATTATTATTGATATTATTAGTAATATTATTTTTATTAGTATTATTAAGTATTATAGATAAAATTGTTATTAAGATCATTATTATTATTATCAACAATATTGTTACTATTAGTAATATAATTATTATTATTATTATTACTATTAAAATTATAATCATTAGTATTAAAATGATCGATAAAAGTAGTGTTATTATTATTATCACTTGTAAAACATTAATATCGAATTTATCATTTTTTAACAAATAAATATTTTGTACATAAAAACACATTTATTATATATACTATAATTATATTGACATTCCATATAACTATATGAAAAACATATTAACATTATATAGTTACATATAACAAATTAAGTATCTTTTAATATAATACTAAATATATATATATACTAGTATAACTATAATAATCATTTTAGATTTATATATACAAAATAAACATATATAACACATAATTTAAGATATAATATAAATATATGATTTTAAATGAAATTTATTATAAATTTTATATAACTACAATTACATATATATTAATAAATGAAATTACGTGATTTCTATTATATATTTTAATGAATACACAAATGGTATAGGTTCGTGAATCCGAGGCCAACCCTGCATCGTTCAGTTGTTCAATGTCGTCATATGTATTTTTACTACAAAATACAGTATTGTGAGTTTCATTTACTCCCTTTTTAAATGCTTTTGCAATATATATTTTTGGGACTGAGAATACATGCGCTGCTTTTATAACGGTTTTACGAAATGGACACAAGTAATTGAAACTACATTATATGGTTGAATTATCGAAATCGAATATGCCCATTTTTATTAAGTCTGGTAATCTAAGAATTAGGGAACAGACACCCTAATTGACGCGAACTCTAAAGATAGATCTATCGGGCCCAACAAGCCCCATCCAAAGGACCGGATGCTTTAGTACTTCGAAATTTATATCATGTCCGAAGGAGGACCCCAGAATGATGGGGTTATTCTTATATACATATTGTGAATGTCGGTTACCAGGTGTTCAATCCATATGAATGATATTTTTGTCTCTATGCATGGGACGTATGTTTATGAGAAATGGAAATATGAAATCTTGTGGTCTATTAAAATTATGAAATGATTATTTATGTTAAACTAATGAACTCACCAACCTTTTGGTTGACACTTTATAGCATGTTTATTCTCAGGTATTAAAGAAATCTTCCGCTGTGCATTTGCTCACTTTAAAGATATTACTTGGAGTCATTCATGGCATATTTTAAAAGATGTTACATTCGAGTCTTCAAGTTCATCAAGATCATTATTAAGTCAAGTATAGTTGGATGTATTATGAAATGATATGCATGTCGTCGACTTTCAATGAAATGAAAGTTTGTCTTTTAAAAACAAATGCAATGTTTGTAAAATGTATCATATAGAAGTCAAGTACCTCGCGATGTAATCAACTATTGTGATTCGTTTATAATCGATATGGACTTCGTCCGGATGGATTAGGACGGGTCCTTTCATATCGCACTTTTATTTATCGCAATTTCATTATCGTTATTTACTTTACGCATAAAATTAAGTTATATTTTTAATATTTTATATTAGGATTTAACTGTGACTTAAGTTTTAAAATCGAAAGACCGGTCATTAAACGGTAAAAAAACCCCCTTTTATAATAATAATACTACTTATATATATATTTATATATTTACAAATATAGTTTTAAAAATATAGCGTTAAACTTGGCTAGTTCCCTGTGGACGAACCAAACATACTAAAAACTACACTACTATACGATTAGGTACACTGCCTATAAGTGTTGTAGCAAGGTTTAGGTATTTCCACTCTATAAATAAATAAATAACTTGTGTAAAATTGTATCGTATTTAATAGTATTTCGCAGTAAAAATACTACTATTTTGTACCCCTTCACTTTAACATCAGATCCCGACGAGGATTTCGATGATGTTATAGAAATTACCCCAACTCAATTTAATAAGGCAAAAGAGAATAATAAGGGAAAGCGCATCAAAATAGAGAAACATGATTCCGACCCCGATGAACTTTATGTGTATCGTAAACGCCTGTATTTCTTAGATTTTAACAATAATCCGGGAACATCTAGGCCACCAGGTTTTTCTAAACCATTTGTGAAAATGACGGCTCGTATTAGAGGATCACCATGAATCCCTAGGAATTTAGCCAAACGAACTAAGTCCGAAGAAGAAGAAACGAGTGAGTCGAAATAAAGAGTTGTAATCATGCTGTGTAATATATGTATTGTAGTGTGTTTGTATTTTTATGTTATATGCAAAAATTGCTTGTATTGTTTGTTAATTATCTTTTGCGAATCTAATCCTTGTTTATTTTAAAGTATAAAAACAAAAATGGATGTTAAGGATAGACAACCAAAAATTTTAGAAGACCTACCCGGGGACATGATTGATGAAATCTTGTCTAAAGTCGGCCAGAATTCGTCGGCACAATTATTCACAGTGAAATTAGTTTGTAGAACATTTGATGAAAGTTCCAAGCATGCCTTAGTTTATAAAAGGCTTTCCTTTGAAAGATGGGGTATATCACATTGGGGAGACTTTAAGTTACGCCAAGTTTTCTTTAAGGCATTTAGTGCGGGAAACCCAGATGCAATTTTACGCTACGGGTTACGAACCTATTTTGACTCAACACATTCCAACATAGGACTCCGTTCATTAGAAAGAGCTTCTAACATGCAACATAAAGAAACATGTTATGCTTACGGACTAATAATGTTCGTTTCTCACCAAATTGAGAAAAAGGACATTGGGTTGCAACTTTTAAATAAAATGTTCCTGATTTTATGCGAGGCGTATATGAAATAGCTTATATTTTACGAGGAAAAACTATTAAATACGATACAATTTTACACAAGATATTTATTTATTTATAGAATGGATATACTTAAACCTTGCTACAACACTTATAGGCAGTGTACCTAATCGTACAGTAGTGTAGTTTTTAGTAAGTCCGGTTCGTCCACAGGGAATCTTTTAAACAAAGCTTAACGCTATATTAGTTTTACTTTATAAAAATACAAATATATATATATAAGTAATATTATTATTATAAAGGGGGTTTTTTACCGTTTAATGACCAGTTTGTCGATTTTTAAAACTTTAGTCGCAGTTAAAACCTAATGTAAAATATTAAAAATAAATACAAGACTTAATTTAAAGCGTAAAGTAAATAACGATAATGAAATTGCGATAAATAAAAGTGCGATAAAATAAAATTGCGATAATTAAAAAGTACGATAATTAAAAGTGCAATTAAATACAATAACAATAAATAAAAGTACGATAATTAGAAGTGCAATTAAATATAAAATAAAGGAAATTAAATATGAAATAAAATACTTATGCTTATTTAAACTTCCGTAATCATGATGTTTGACGTGTTGATTTTAGTTTTATGCCCATGGGTTAATTGTCCTTTTTCCTGGATTATTTAATATGTCCGTATGGTTTTTGTCCATAACAGTCCATCATTCATAAATATAAAGTGCGAGTGTCCTCGTCAAATTATCCTTATACCCGAAGTCAAATATTCCAACTAATTGGGGACTTAAACTATAACAAGGTCTTAATACTTTGTTTAATAATTACACCAGGTTATCGACTGCGTGTAACTCAAGGTTTTAATACTTTGTTATCAATTATGCCAAGTGTCCTTGTACATAATTTCACCCCTATTTTAATAATTCTAGTGGCTATTAATCCATTCCCGTGTCCGGTTAAATGAACGATTATTCGTACATATAATACCCCGCCCATCGTGTCCGATCGAGTGTATATGGTTATTTATAGGTTCGTCCAATTGTAAATCTTTATATTAAAATTAACAAACTATCATTTAGTTAAACAAATATAAAGCCCATTAATAGTCCATAGTCTAATTTCCACAAGTGTCGTTTTTTTGTCCAAACCCCAATTATGGTACAAAGCCCAATTACCCAATTTTAGTAATTAGCCCAACATCATGATTACTTCGGCTTAAATAAGCATAATAATAACTTAGGTAGGAGACATTAAATTAAAAAGGTTGAACATAACTTACAATGATTAAAAATAGCGTAGCGTTACACGGACAGAATTTTGACTTACACCCTTACAACATTCGCTAACATACCCTTATTATTATTAATTAAAATTAAAATTAAAATTATAATATAAATTATATATATATATATATATTTACGTATATAGAGAGAGATGATATATGGATATATAAAACATTCAGAATGCGCGAGGTTTTATAGGCATTTTCAGAATTTGGGGCTCCTCGAGTCACGGTATTTTTGCCCTTCAAACTCTGCAAGTCGCGGAGTTTGCTTTTACAGCTCATCCCTTTTTGGATCTTCTTTGCCGACGATTTTAATATATAAATATAATATATATATAATTTATATAATTAATTATATATTATATTATATTTATATACATAGTTAACTTGTAATTTTTAGTCCGTTGCATCGAGCGTTGAGAGTTGACTCTGGTCCCGGTTCCGGATTTTCGAACGTCCTTGCGTACAATTTAATATCTTGTACTTTGCGTTTTGAATCTTGTACTCTTGTAATTCTGAGATGTTTCTTATCAATAATTGGAACCTCTTTGATTGTATTTTGTACTTTTGAGCTTTTTGGTCGTTTGCATCTTCAATTCATCGAATTTGTCTTTTGTCTTCACCTTTTATTATTTAAACGAATATCACTTGTAAATAGGACAATTGCAACTAAAAGCTTGTCTTTCTTGAGGAATAATGCTATGAAATATATGTTCGTTTTTAGCATTATCAAATATTCCCACACTGCAAACCATGGAATTTCATTATAATCTATCTTCAATATATATTCATCAGGGAAGTTGTCTTGTATGGCCGATTCATTTAGAACTTCTAATTCAGGATTTTCAAGACGAGAAAGATGATCAGCGGTGAGATTTTCTGCTCCTCTTTTATCTCGGATTTCAATATCAAACTCTTGTAAGAGTAAGATCCAACGGATTAATCTTGGTTTAGCATCTTGTTTCGAAAATAGGTTTCTAAGTGCAGAATGGTCGGTATAGACCACCGTTTTAGCTAGAACGAGATATGAACGAAATTTGTCAAAAGCAAAGACAATAGCAAGGAGTTCTTTTTCAGTAGTTGTGTAATTCGTTTGTGCTCCTTGTAACGTCTTACTAGCATAATATATAGGTTGAAATCGTTTTTCAATCCTTTGACCTAAAACGGCTCCCATTGCAAAATCACTTGCATCGCACATAAGTTCAAACGGTAAATTCCAATTTGGTGTTATCATGATCGGCGCATTAGTGAGTTTCTCTTTAAGAATATTAAAAGATTTGATACATTCCTCTGAAAAGATGAATGGAGCATCCTTTTCTAGGAGTTTATTCATAGGAGTGGCAATTTTAGAAAAATCTTTTATGAAATGTCGGTAAAAACCGCCATGCCCTAGAAAACTCCTAACTCCTCTAACATTGGTGGGATGTGGAAGTTTAGCAATTACATCTACTTTAGCTCTATCCACTTCAATTCCTTCCTTTGAAATTTTATGACCAAGAACGATGCCTTCTTTAACCATGAAATGGCATTTCTCCCAACTAAGAACTAGATTTGATTATTCGCATCTAATAAGCATTCGTTCCAGATTAACTAGACATGATTCAAATGTATCACCGAAGACTGAAAAGTCATCCATGAAAACTTCCATGCATTCTTCTATCATGTCGTGAAAAATCGCCATCATGCACCTTTGAAAGGTTGCAGGAGCGTTGCAAAGTCCAAATGGCATGCGTTTGTAAGTAAAAGTACCATAAGGGCACGTGAATGTGGTTTTCTCTTGGTCTTCGGGTGCTATTGGAATTTGAAAATATCCGGAAAAACTATCAAGAAAACAATAGTAACTATTTTCGGCTAACCTTTCCAACATTTGATCAATGAAAGGTAAGGGAAAGTGATCTTTTCTGGTGGCGTCATTTAATTTTCTATAATCAATACATACACGCCATCCTGTTATAGTCCTAGTCGGAATAAGCTCATTTTTCTCATTTGTAATAACAGTCATGCCACCCTTCTTAGGTACGCATTGAACTGGGCTTACCCATGGACTATCAGAGATTGGATATATTAAACCTGCATCTAGCAGTTTAATAATTTCTTTTTTAACAACATCTTGCATATTAGGATTTAGTCTTCGTTGGCGTTGCACATACGTTTTATGACCTTCTTCCATAAGGATTTTATGTGTGCAATACGAAGGACTTATACCTTTAATATCATGAATCTTCCATGCAATGGCTGGTTTATGAGCTTTCAACACAGAAATGAGTTGAGATTTTTCATTTTCAGTAAGAAAAGACGATATTATTACAGGTAATTCAGATTCACCATGTAAATAAGCGTATTCCAAATGGTTTGGAAGTGGCTTTAACTCTAATGTCGGTGGTTCTTCTATCGATGATTTGTATCGATATCTGTCTTCTTCTTTTAGCATTTGAATTTCTTCTGTTCTTGGTTCATATCCATTAGCTATTAGTATAGCTAACATTTCAATTTCATCAATTGGTTCAGTTCCTTCTCCTAAAGAACATTCTCCTGTTCCTTGTAATTCTGGAAATTCTTCTAACAATTCTGCATGTGAATCTATAGTTTGAATATAATAACATGTATCATCTGCAGATTGCGGTTGTTGCATTGCTCTATCAACTGAAAAGGTAACACTCTCATCCTCTATACTTAGGGTCAGTTTCTTACCAAACACGTCTATCATTGCTTTAGTCGTGTTTAAGAATGGTCTTCCTAATATGAGAGGAACTTGAGAATCTTTTTCCATGTCCATAACAACAAAATCTACTGGAAATACTAAAGTACCAACTTTAACTAGCATGTTCTCCATTATCCCTCTAGGATATTTTATTGATCGATCGGCTAGTTGTATACTTATTCTTGTTGGTTTCAATTCTCCAAGGTCTAGTTTAGTGTATAGTGAATACGGCATTAAATTTATACTAGCACCTTAGTCTGCCAATGCTTCTATTGAACTAAGACTACCCAGAAAACATGGAATTGTGAAACTTCCTGGATCTGATAATTTTTCTGGTATCTTATTCAACAGCACTGCTGAACAATTAGCATTCATAGTAACAGCCGAGAGTTCTTCCATTTTCTTTCTATTTGTGATTAGATCTTTCAAGAATTTAGCATATCTAGGCATTCCTGAAATTACATCAATGAAAGGAAGATTGACATTTATCTGTTTAAACATATCCAAGAATTTGGATTGCTCGGCTTCAAGTTTCTCTTTTTTCATTTTACTCGGGTAAGGAAGTGGAGGTTGGTATGGTTTAACATAAGGTTTAGCCTTAACTGTGTTATCTTCATTAACCTTTTCTACTACCGGTTCTTTTTTCTTATCTTGTTCTGGTTGTGGTTCTTGTGGAGTAGGAATAGCTTCATCAGAAATTACAGGTATTTCAGGTGGTTTAAGTGTTGTACCACTTCTTGTGGTAATGGCTTTAGCTGTTTCATTCCGGGGGTTAGCATTTGTATCACTAGGTAGACTTCCCGGTTTTCTTTCACCTATCAACCTTGCTAGGTTACTTACTTCTTGTTCCAAATTTTGAATAGAAGCTTGTTGATTTCTAAATGCTTGAGCATTTTGTTCATTCGTTTGTTTCTGAGATGTGAAAAACTGTGTTTGAGATTTAACTACCTTCGTCATCATATCTTCTAAATTTGGCTTTTTATCATCGGGTTGTGGTGGTTTGTTTTGAAAATTAGGTCTTTGCTGGTTGTAAGTATTATTGGATACTTGTTGATTACTAGGACCTTGTTGGTTGTGGTATGGAACATTTCGATTATAATTCTGGTTTTGATTGTAAATTGGTCTTGGCGGTTGATAATTATTCTGATAATTATTTCCAGGCCTTTGGTTTAGATATGAAACATGCTCTCTTTGTTCCATTGTTAGTTCAATACCGAGACAATCTTTTGTCAAATGTGGTCCTCCACACTGCTCACAACTAATTCGTATTGAGTGTTTATCCTTAGTCATCTTTTCCATTCGTCTCTCGACAGCATCTATCTTTGCAGAAATGGAATCTAAGTCATGGCTAGAATCGGCTCTAGCTGCTTTAGATGATCTAACGATATCTTTTTCTTGGTGCCACTCATGTGAGTGGGAAGCAGTGTTATCAATAATTTTATAAGCATCAATTTCTGTTTTCTTCATAATAGAACCACCAGCTGCTATATCGATGTCTTTCCTTGTAGTGATGTCGCATCCTTGGTAGAATATTTGTACTATTTGACAAGTGTCTAAACGATGTTGCGGACATCCTCTTAATAACTTTCCAAATCTGGTCCACGCCTCATATAGAGTTTCATTTGGTTTCTGTGTGAACGTAACAATTTCTCCTTGAAGTCTTATGGCTTTAGATGCCAGAAAGAATTGTTTAAGAAATTTTTCAACAAAAACATCCCATGTATCGATCGCCCCTTCAGGTAACGATTCCAACCAATCTTTGGCTTCTCCCTTTAAAGTCCAGGGAAATAACATGAGATATATATGTTCATCCTCCACTTCTCTTATTTTAAATAGTGTGCAGATCCTATTAAAGGTACGAAGATGTTCATTTGGATCTTCCTTTGGCGCACCACTAAATTGGCATTGATTAGTCACCATATGTAGGATTTGTCCTTTAATTTCATAATCTGACGCATTAATGTCTGGATGAGTAATTGCGTGACCTTGGCCAGTGCGTTTAGCTCTCATTCGGTCTTCCATACTTAGAGGTTCCAGATTTTCCATGATTGAATTTGTTGAATCTGAATCACTAGAGGATTCTGATTTAATGGTTCGTTCCTCAACAATCTCTGTTTGAATGATTGGTGGTTCCGGAGGAAAAATTAATGGTTCAGGATCTATGAATCGTCCCTGAATATTTTCCGGATTCTCAATTGTGAGGTCGGGTTCAAAAAATGGATTATCGGAAATTTGAATTGGAGTACTTGGTCGACTGGATGACGATTCTAAAAGAAAATCAACGGCGACAATATTTGCTAGATGTCTTGATCGAGTTATAGGTGGTGAACGTACAAAAGTTGGTGAACGTCTTGCTCGGTGCATTCACTGAATATCCTATTAGTTTTTAAAAGGAAAGAAAAATTATATAAGTTATCCAATTAATAGACTTTTTTGATTTTGCCCACGTTTCGAATAGCCAAAAGATGTAGCAGAGGGGCAGGATTCGTTTGGTCTCAATATAATTGAGTACTGTTTAGCTCCAATAACCCGGTCCACGTACAAATCCAACTATTACTACGAACCAGAAAATTTTGATGTCTATCAATTTAACCACTTAAAATAAATTTTCGTAATTTAAAGAAATTTAGAGAAGAAATAGAATAAAAATCTATGTCCTAAAAACTAGAATGGCGAGAAATAAGAAAGAAAAAGAAAGAGCGCGTCGAAATAGGTCGAAAAAGAAAAGGGTTGAAAAATAAAAGGCGTCGAAAAAGAAAAAAAATGACTATAAAACTTTAAAACACTCGACTAACCCAACCTTATTACTATTACTAACTTAAAATTAAAATTGCAAATTGAGATTACTAATTGGAGTGATAATTGATACATAGGTAAAAGGCGTCGAAAAATAAAAATAAGAAAGTAGCGCGTTAAAACTTAAAAAGGAACTAAAAACTAAAAAATTAAAAGTTGCGTCTAAAAATATTAAAGCTTAAAAGAAAAACTATATCCCAAATGGTAATATCTTAAAAAGGTACCAAAACTTAAAAAGGCGTCACAAAATTCTAAAGCACATAAATCTTAGTCTAAAGAAAAAGCACTTAAGGGATTTTACGGCAAAACCTAAAAATCTAGAAATAAAAATAAGCTACGGCAAAATACTAGAACTTAAAACTAGCTACGAACGAAAAATATAAATATTACGAATAAACGATTAAAAAGTTACAAAAATAAAAATAGGCATAAAATTGATAAAGAGTACAATTTTTATAAAAATATTATTTTTATATTATTTATTTTATAAAAGTATTAATTTTTTATATATAAATAAAACTAATTATAATTTAATATTATTAATTAATTTAAAAACTTAAACTAAATAATAATAATAATTAAACTAATTTAGGGTTTATTAATAATAATAATTAATAATACTCCGTAATTAATGCGATTAGGGTTATGTGGCCTGTCTGTCAGGGAGGCTCCGCGAGTTGCGGTGAACCCAGTTCAAAAACTCCGCGGGTCGCGGAGGTTGCAGTTTCAGTTCAGAAACAGGTTCAAATTCGGACAGGTTCAAATTTATATATATATATTTTTTATTTTTTTATTTATATTTTATATATTTTTCTGTTTTAATATTTATATAAAATATTTATATAAATTAAATAAAACTTATATTTTTATAAACTAAAATAAATAAAAAACTTTATATATTTAATAAACTCTTAAAAATATATAAATTTTTGTTTTTCTTTTTATATTTTTGAATTTTTAAAACGTATTTTCACAAAAGCGTATTTTTTTATAAAAGTAAACTAAAATAAAAATCTTTTTTTTATATGTGGCGTTTCGCTTCGGCGTTCCCCGACAGCGGCGCCAAAAATACTTGATTTTATGCGAGGCGTATATGAAATAGCTTATATTTTACTAGGAAAAACTATTAAATACGATACAATTTTACACAAGATATTTATTTATTTATAGAATGGATATACTTAAACCTTGCTACAACACTATAGGCAGTGTACCTAATCGTACAGTAGTGTAGTTTTTAGTAAGTCCGGTTCGTCCACAGGAAATCTTTTAAACAAAGCTTAACGCTATATTAGTTTTACTTTATAAAAATACAAATATATATATGTAAGTATTATTATTATTATAAAGGGGGGTTTTTTACCGTTTAATGACCGGTTTGTCGATTTTTAAAACTTTAGTCGCAGTTAAAACCTAATATAAAATATTAAAAATAAATACAAGACTTAATTTAAAGCGTAAAGTAAATAACGATAATGAAATTGCGATAAATAAAAGTGCGATAAAATAAAATTGCGATAATTAAAAAGTACGATAATTAAAAGTGCAATTAAATACAATAACAATAAATAAAAGTGCGATAATTAGAAGTGCAATTAAATATAAAATAAAGGAAATTAAATATGAAATAAAATAATTATGCTTATTTAAACTTCCGTAATCATGATGTTTGACGTGTTGATTTTAGTTTTATGGCCATGGGTTAATTGTCCTTTGTCCTAGATTATTTAATATGTCCGTCTGGTTTTTGTCCATAACAGTCCATCAGTCATAAATATAAAGTGCGAGTGTCCTCGTCAAATTATCCTTATACCTGAAGTCAAATATTCTAACTAATTGGGGACTTAAACTGTAACAAGGTCTTAATACTTTGTTTAATAATTACACCAGGTTATCGACTGCGTGTAACCCAAGGTTTTAATACTTTGTTATCAATTATGCCAAGTGTCCTTGTACATAATTTCACCCCTGTTTTAATAATTCTAGTGGCTATTAATCCATTCTCGTGTCCGGTTAAATGAACGATTATTCGTACATATAAATACCCCGCCCATCGTGTCCGATCGAGTGTATATGGTTATTTATAGGTACGTCCAATTGTAAATCTTTATATTAAAATTAACAAACTATCATTTAGTTAAACAAATATAAAGCCCATTAATAGCCCATAGTCTAATTTCCACAAGTGTCGTTCTTTTGTCCAAACCCCAATTATGGTACAAAGCCCAATTACCCAATTTTAGTAATTAGCCCAACATCATGATTACTTCGGCTTAAATAAGCATAATAATAACTTAGCTACGAGACATTAAATTAAAAAGGTTGAACAAAACTTACAATGATTAAAAATAGCGTAGCGTTACACGGACATAATTTCGACTTACACCCTTACAACATTCGCTAACATACCCTTATTATTATTAATTAAAATTAAAATTAAAATATAAATTATATATATATATATATATATATATATATATATATATATATATATATATATATATATTTACGTATATAGAGAGAGATGATATATGGATATATAAAACGTTCAGAATGCGCGAGCTTTTATAGGCATTTTCAGAATTTGGGGCTCCACGAGTCGCGGTATTTTTGCCCTTCAAACTCCGCAAGTCGCGGAGTTTGCTTTTACAGCTCATCCCTTTTTGGATCTTCTTTGCCGACGGTTTTAATATATAAATATAATATATATATAATTTATATAATTAATTATATATTATATTATATTTATATACATAGTTAACTTGTAATTTTTAGTCCGTTGCGTCGAGCGTTGAGAGTTGACTCTGGTCCCGGTTCCGGATTTTCGAACGTCCTTGCGTACAATTTAATATCTTGTACTTTGTGTTTTGAATCTTGTACTCTTGTAATTCTGAGACGTTTCTTATCAATAATTGGAACCTCTTTGATTGTATTTTGTACTTTTGAGCTTTTTGGTCGTTTGTGTCTTCAATTCGTCGAATCTGTCTTTTGTCTTCACCTTTTATTATTTAAACGAATATCACTTGTAAATAGGACAATTTCAACTAAAAGCTTGTCTTTCTTGAGGAATAATGCTATGTAATATATGTTTGTTTTTAGCATTATCAGTTCCCACAAGTGACGTACTCGGTAGTTGAGGTGAGAGACAAGGTTTTTAAATTGTTGCGGGCTGTTGGGCATTACGTAACCCTCGTCCTTTTGACGACGTTACAACATGTTGGCTAGCCAACGGTCACAATGGTTATTTTCCACAAGACCAAGGATGGGAAATAATACTAGTAAAACCCGAATGCATGACTTGTTTCTGGACTTATGAATTACGTGTCTTTATTGCCTTTGCTGAACGACTTGCGTATTAACTAGAATTGTCTTTGCAACTGCCTTGTATTAAAGTTATTATGTGCTATATTTCATCCTATATGTATAATAGTGATATTGTATGTTTGTAAATTATTGTATAAAAGTTTGAACGCGAAATATTATTGTAAACAGTTTTTCATATAGAATCGTAGTAATTGAATTGTATAGTAGCTACTAAGTAAGAACTTAACGGGTAGGTACTACCCGAATTAAAACTATAAAATGCTAATATGAAGAAAAAGCTTTAAGTTCATATTATGCTACGAAATACTATTAACTACTCTTAAATTCTATATGATTAACTCAATTCTTTTGGCTATTTTTGAAGGAAATGGCACCGACGACTCGTAATAACTTGAACATGAGCGAGGAAGATTTCCGTGTTTTCCTTGCAGCAAACATAGTCGCAGTACAGGCTGCGATGCAAAATAACAATAACTCTGGATCTAGCAGTGGAACTAATTCCACAAGAAATCGTGTAGGATGCTCCTACAAAGAATTCACTGCCTGCAAACCTCTAGAATTCAATGGAACCGAGGGTCCAATTGGATTAAAACGGTGGACCGAGAAGGTCGAATCGGTGTTTACCATAAGTAAGTGTACTGAAGAGGACAAAGTTAAGTACGCCATGCATACCTTCGCAGGTACTGCGTTAACGTGGTGGAACACCTATCTTGAACAGGTAGGACAAAATGCTGCTTACGCACTACCATGGTCAGCATTCAAGCACTTGATGAACGAGCAGTACCGTCCTAGAAACGAGGTCAATAAGCTCATGGCAGAGCTTAGAGAGTTACGAACACAAGGGTTCGACATTACCACATATGAACGACGATTCACAGAGTTGTGCCTATTGTGTTCGGGAACGTTCGAAGATGAAGAAGAGATGATCGACGCATTTGTAAAAGGATTACCAGAAAGGATTCAAGAAGATGTGAGTTCACACGAGCCCGCTTCCATAAAAAGGCAAGTTGGATGGCTCATAAACTCATAAACCAGATTGAGGGAAGAATTAAAGAGCAGGCGGCTGAAGAACCCAACACGAAACAACTCAAGAGGAAGTGGGAGGAAAACAATGACAAGAGTCACCAGTACCATAACAACAATTACAACCACAATCGCAACAACTATCCAAATAACCGCAACATAAATCGCAACAACAACAATCGCAATCCCAAAAACAACAACTACAACAAACCTCCCAACAACAACAATTACAATAATTGTCCCAACAATAATAACAACCGCAACAACAACAATAATCAGAATCAGCCATGCCAAAGGTGTGAAGAGTATCACCCGGGGTTCTGCACAACATTTTGCAACAGGTGTAAAAGAAATGGTCATAACGCGACAAAGTGTGAGGTCTACGGACCAATGTATAACAGAACTAAAGGAACAAATAATGTCGGAACGAGTAATGTCAGAACAAGTAGTGTCGAAGCAAGTAATGCCAACTGATATTGCTCTAAACATACATATTATTCGACGCAATATCACTTATATTTCATAGGTTTTCACCATCTACAAAGAAATTCAATGAGCATTTCACGAGAAAAACGATAAAAGTAGACAAGAGCTTGCTATTCGAAGAAACGACGATAAAACGATAGTTTTAACCAAATTTATATCAAGAAACGTTTATCCGAATGAAAGTACAAGATAATTGAAGAAAAGAGTTCAAATGGAAAGTGCCAAGTCAATTTAACGTCAACACGGGATCAACATAGAACAAACGAAAAAGAAAAATAAAGAAAACTGCCATTATCTCTTACGCGAATCGTGTAGAGTCACACGAAACGCGTAGTAATTTAGCCTTACGCGAATCGTGTGACCTCTACACGAAACGCGTAATGTTAGGCCGAGTTAATCATGAAACTGAAATGGGGCGGCTGCTTTTGTGTTTAAAAATCAATTCTTTTTCTGAATTGTGCTACAGCAAGGAACCAATTAAGCTTCACCTACTACTATTTCTCAATGATAAATACTGAGTACATGTTGAAAGCAAGAGGGGGGATATCATATAATTAATATACACACATACAAATTATTGTCATTTATTTTTAGTACTCTGTATCATTTTCATTTTAATCTCAAGGTTCAATATTTAGGATAGTTTCAAATATTAAGGGTGTATTATTCGTGATTAAGGGTGTTATTGTACGCGTGAAAAGGGTGTTATTATTGTAATTTTCTACCATTTGAAGTTAATGAAAGTGAAGAATTTTTAGTAAGTTTACTTGGTTAAAATTATCGTTGTTATTATGTTTGCATATCCATATTTTTATGTTTACCCTAGCGTAATGAATAGCTAAATTTTCATAGTGTTTGCTTAGATGTAGAGCCCCTAGTGAAATGGATTGTTACCATTTGTAAAAGTTAAAATGTAATTTTAGTATTTTTAATATTGAGCCTAGTTAAAAGAACCATTATTGTGTAATTAGGTATTTAATCCTTGCCACTTAATTTATTAAATTTAAATAACGAAAGTTGTTTTTATTTACATAAATTAAGCTTCAACATTAAAAATGATCTAGACGAATTTATGGATAAGTTATTAACACCAATTTAGAAATAAACTTCGGTGGTTTGGGTAATATCAATAATTATATGACAGTGAAATTGTAAAAAGGGAAACCGTTACGATTTGGGTATTGGCGAAAGTCAAAACTAGGCTAGGTCTCAATTTAAATACTTAAGGAATATTAGCTATCTAAAAAGAATCCGATGAAAATTAGATTTTATTTAGTTAGTCTTAACCTTATATTTATTCGAAAGAAAAATATAAAGTTTATTACTAAAACATTTTAAATAGGGCTTAAATTCAAAACAATCCATGGACCTAGGGGTGACACATTTAAGTAAACACTCCCTTTTATCCCATTATTATTTCTTGTAAACGTATTATTATCAATATTTACGAATTATTATTTTAAAATATAAAAACAATACATAAAAACATTTAAATCCGTAACAGACTGTTTGTCACATCCTATAAGTCATACGCGAATCGTGTATGGTATACGCGAAACGCGTATGCCTGTAAATCAAACTGTACGATCAGAATCACACAATTCGCGTAAGTTTTAAATTATACGCGATACGCGTATAAATACACGAAACGCGTAAGGTAATAACGCGGCTACAGTACCAGTTAGGGTAAAATTAGGGTTTTAATTATTTTAATTATTATATTTAAGTTATTATTACATAATTTATATTACTTATTATAAAATACTTTAATACATGTTTTAACCTTATAATTAGTGTTAATTAAAAGTTTATAATTTATAATTAGTTTGTAATTAGTTAAATTACTATTCCTAATAATTTATATTAATATAATTAAAACTTGTCATTTAGTTAATTTAAATAAGTTTATATTATAATTACTCAAAACAAAATTCTAAACATATAGTTTTATTAAAAATTACTATTTTACTAATTACCATCTAGTAATATAATTAATGCATCATAATTAGCATAATTTCATTTAGTTCCTTTTTAAGTTATTTATTGTAATCTTGTAATTTTATTTATGAAGTAAATTAGTTAAGTTATTTTCTGTTACTGTTATATTATAAATTCCTAATCCAAAATCCCCTTTAACTAAGTTTGACATCAAAGACTATTAAAAATCATTAAACACTTCATCTCCCTGTGGAACGAATCGGATTTACCAACAAACTAAACTACACGGATAGGACTAGTTGCCTATATATGTGTGAAATCAACCTGAATTCAATAAAATACCACATATACAATAAATAAATTCGTGTAACAAAACAACTCAAATCCGTTCATAAATAAAGGTTACGATTCGCAACATCAACTTTTTGGCGCCGCTGCAGGGGATTTTGTGCATTTTTGTGTTTTATTACCGAGGGATGTGGTGTTAGATATTAAGAAAAGATGCGATAAGGTGAGGAAAGAAGAAAGACAGAAACTAAATGAGACAAACTATGCAAGAGGAAAATCTAAATCAGCTAAAAGGTGTCGAGCACGTCATTTGGGTAAATGTGTGAAATGTGGAAAATCGACTCACTCCGGAGATTGCCCAAAGAACCAAACGGACTCTAATTACGAGTACGTAACCTTATGCCGAGAAGGGCCTTTAAAATGTGCAGAAGAAAACCTCTTAAACCAGCGAGGTTACGCCTACGAAGCAATGGGGAGCGAAATAATGCGACTCCACTACGAGGCGAGCCAACGAGGCTTCACTCTTTAAATCTTTTTCTCGCCAATTGTGTGTTTATGCATTTTTGTGTGTAATGTTTTGGTGTGTTTGGTTTGTTTTTGTTTGTTGTATGTTCTATTAAAACGGTCTACCATTTAAAAGTGATGAACCTTGAGTTCAATATGTTTTCATTGAAAACGATAAATGTTAAGTGTTACAACTGAATTATCATTTTTCAAATTGCACGAAATTTCTTGTTGGATTCATAAGATATCTGTTAAATAGTAAACCACGAAAACAAAATAAAAAAAAAAAAATCCTTTCTACTAAATTGAAGGTGAAACGCCTTGAGTTTAACTTGTTACTTTGAAAATGAAAATGTTTAGGTGTCACAACTGAATTTTCATTCTTCAAATTGCACAAATTTTTTTTGTTAAATTCTAAAAGTCTACAGTAGATTGCAAAATATACCTTTTTATCAATAACCGTAAAAATATATAACTTGTAAATCTTTGTCGTGGATAATGATAGGTTTGACGACCGAATTTATCTCTACCTAATCGATAGGAAACAAAGTTTTAAGTTTGAAAATTAGTTGATTTAGGGGTATACAAAAAAAAAATAGAGTGTATTTTAATTTTGTGTAATTTTTATTTTTCATGTACTTGTTTTAAAATTAAAAATGTTAATAATTTTAACACAAAAATAGAGTGTTTTTATTTTATTTTAAATTTGTTTTCGAAAAACATTAAAAACTTTAACTTTTAATGGATTGAATTTTATAAATTGAAATTAAAAAATTTATAAACGGATTAAGATCAGGTGTAACAACCGAATTTCCGTTACAAATATAAATCTATAAAAGATATTTTAAAATCAATTGTTTATAAGTTTAAAAAAAAAAAAAAAACAGACAAAGCATACGCGAATCGTGTAGACCTACACGAAACGTGTGGAATACAAAGCTTACGCGAATCGCGTAGACCTACGCGAAACGCGTAAGGTCAAAAATAGCTGAACATAACAGATCGAGCAGCAGACAGTTTTCATACTCCAATTTTTTTTATTTCTGCTGCTGTGACGAAAACCCAACACAAAAACCCGAAAATCACACCCAAAAACTTAAATTAACACTTCCAATCTTCTCCAATTCTTCAATCTTTCAACATGCCTAGATTGGTAAGGGTCCTAAACCCATTTTACTTAGTGTTCTTCAAGTTTTTCATTATTTTTCTTTATAGCTTTAATCCGATTTATATGCATGTTTTTGTTGAATTTTGCTTGATTAATGCTATATCTATGTTGTTAGTAGGATAATAAACCCGATTAGCATAAAAAAAATGATGTTTACTTGGTTATTGAAAATTAGGGTTTATACAAAATTGGGGAAAATTAGGAAATTGATACTGAGGTGTGTTATTTTGGTTGTAATTAGTTGTTTTTGAGTGTTTTGTTAGTAGTTAGAACTTTTGAACATGATTTTGATTGTTTGACTATGTGATTTTTAATTTTAGCCTAAATTTGTTAATTTTTTGCAAGTTCATTTTAATGAATCAAGTATGAACTTTAATGCTATTAAGGATTGTTTAGAAGTTGAAATACACGCAATGTGATTGAGTTGAATTAGATACACTTAGATAAATTGCGTGTTTTCACTTGTGAATTAAACTTTGCATATGAAACTTGATTTTTGATTTATGATTTTTGGTTTGTTTCTGCTTTGTTTTGAATCATAGAACTAAAAATTCCAAAGTTGTTGAAATAAATTGATTCATGTGGTGATGAAACAAGCTTGTTTGTTGAATTTAAACTCTTTGCTAACATTGACACATCCTATTGGGATGATTTCCTTGTTTTTAAAATGTTATGCAGGGACCATTTAGAATGAGGGCATTTAACCAACAACAAGCACAAGATCAAGTTACCCCCGAAATGGAACAACAACTCTTGAACCTACACCCGATCCTGCAATTTCCTAACGAATTACATCAAAGGGTGCAAAAAGTAAAGGATTTACTCATTCTGGTAAATCGAACCATCTCTCCAGTTTACGTTGTTGATTGGGATCCCCTAGGAGACCCAGTCAATTTAGATACACCGATAAGGGAAATTTTAACCCAAAGTTTCACGAATGAATTTGGGGAAATTAGGTATTATAATGACTTTGAGAGATTGTTTAGGTTAAATTCTCCTGTATATAGAGAATGGTGTTTAGAATTTTATTCTACCGTTAGGATGAATATACACCCGGAAAATATCGAAGATACTAGTTTTCTACAATTTAGATTGGGTGGTGTAGATAGAGTAATGTCCCTAGGCGACATGACTATGGCTTTAGGGATTTACGACGGTAATGAGATGAATGCTCCAGGTTTTTGGGAATATATTTTTACAGGAGCTAGGTATACAGGAGATTATGATTCTTTGAGTGTCTGGCGCTCTTTTTCCCAAAAGAATACTTATGTAGCAGGCCAAGAATCATACCTTAAGATCACTGATGTTCGCTATCGAATAATTCATAAATTTATAGCGAACACAATTAACCAAAGGGCATTCCTTAATACAGATAAGATTAATTATGTTGACCTTTGGTATTTGGATGCAATTAGAGATAGGGATACATTTATTAGTATACCCTATGGAGTGGCCTACTTTTTAGCCCATTTTGGTAAGGGTGCTCGAGGATCCAGTGACATGTCGGGGGGTCACTATGTCACGTGTTTGGCAGCCTGGTTCGGTCTCGACCCGAACGAATTTGACCCTCCAATCCAACCAATAGATCAACCGGTTCGTAATTTGGGATTGGAGGTGTATAGGACAGCTAAGGCTATACGTGTAAGGGGTGGGGTACGTAGTTTAAGGCAACAGGAAGTTGCTGCTCACGCACCTATGGAGGAGGATGATGAACCCGCGAGGGAAGCTAGGAGGAGACGCAGAGAGACAGATCAGGCTAGCTCGTCTCATACAGGTACTTCTGATTTCGATATGCTCCAAAACTCGTTTAACGCATTGAGTTTAGATGTACGTAATTCATATCAAAACTGAGGAGCGAGATCAGAAGATCAGTACACTGCTTTATCTCGGCAATTAGGGGACATCAGGCATACCCAGCTAGATCAATATAATATGCTGTCCAACATCCGATATGATCAGAGGGGAATGGGAAATCAATTAGAGTGGGCGCACCAACAGGCATATCTATACGCGTCTAACCCGCAAGCTTACGCACCCTCAGCCTTTCCATCATATCCCCCATGGCAGACACCCAATGACCCTATACCTCCACCCTATGACCATAACGCCGCCATAGCCGCGAGTCAGGATGCATATAGGCGTTTCTACGAGGAACAACGCCTAAACGAGCAACGGCAGCGACAGCAACAGGAGGAGGGCGAACGAGGAGGACCATTTTGGAGCCCATTTGACTAGTTCTATTGTTTTAAACATTTTTATTTTTATGGTGTGTAATAACATAATTGTATGGTGTGTATTGATACTTTTTATACTTCTTATGTTTTATTATATATTAGTAAGAAATTAGTGTGGGGAAATATTGTTTTGTACGATTGAAGTACAACCCCATGTTTTGTATGTTTTTAACATGATTTTGACAGGTACAGAAGAAAATGCAATTAGACGAAACGAAACATCGAAATACATTGTGATACAAACGTTGGATAAAATCATAGGTAAAACAATTTGAAAATCCAAATCGGTATACAAAAGAAGTTCCAAATACTTCACACTATTTGTCATCTCAAATTTATACATTATTATCTGATTTTATGTAATGAGGGCATTACACAATCTTAAGTGTGGGGTGGGAATATATAAATTCTCGAGAACTTATAAGTTATTGGTTTTTATGAAAATTTGAAAATCTTTAAACAAATATAACAAATAAATTTTTAAGGTAACTACGAGCAATTAAAGATCAGGTGTCAAAAACTGAAATTGTTGTCTCAATACATTAAAAACGCATAAGTTTCTTTGTTTAAAACCTATAAAAGAAAACCAAGTATAACAAGAATTTATAAAACCTTATGTTGAGAACCATATATCACATGTTTCTATGAAGTTATTGCAGATATCATTGCTTTGGAACGTATAAACCTGAATATTCCATTATTACGAGTAATAGAGGATGAATCAAGTCCATCCAGTAAGGAAGTAAGGTCTTCCAAATTGACACACTTGCTAACTTATGTTAGAAGATGTAGTCCAGAACAGCTGTAGGTTGACGAAAAATCTTGTAAAGTCATCCCTAAAATCGGCTGGAAATCCACCTAACCTCAGCATCAAATAGGGTTTTTGGTGGTCAGACTTATCCTAACCATGAGATGGATCTGTCTCGTACAATGGGGGGGCACAATGCAAATTAGCTTTTAAGACTAATGAATCTAATCCCCAGATGGATAATCTCCGTAAAGATTAACCGCATCTATGTTTGACCGCGGTCAACATACATATGCCATAACAAATTGAGGTGTGCAAACTCATGGTTCACCGATGATATTTGGACACGATATAATTTTGTTCTAAAACTTATGCTATTTTATGAATTATATTTGTGTAAAACCATTTTTTGGACATTCGGCTTCAAGTTCCATGATACTACAATCATGGGGGCGAATAGCTTGCTAATCACCGACTGAGACTTCGGTTTTCAGTTACCCTCAACCGGAATTTGAGGTTAAAACCGGAAAACGTGTCTAGTGTAAAAACTAGCATGACATTTTATAAAATCATAAAACGTTTTCACAAGGTCCAATTTTCCCTAAGGATCCAAATTTTTAAACCCTAATCATGAGTTTCATGTTTGTTTCTATTGTCAGAATTTCGTTTCGTGTGGTGTGCGTGTGATCCAATAAATACTGTGTTGTGTAATATATTTCACATAGCGTGTGTTTCATTTCGTGTAGTGTGTGTTGTGTGATCTAATGTTCGATAATAAAGATATATATAATGTTCCGATTCTGTTCAAAGATGTAATTGCTTGAGGACAAGCAACGTTCAAGTGTGGGGTATTTTGATATTGCTCTAAACATACATATTATTCGACGCAATATCACTTATATTTCATAGGTTTTCACCATCTACAAAGAAATTCAATGAGCATTTCACGAGAAAAATGATAAAAGTAGACAAGAGCTTGCTATTCGAAGAAACGACGATAAAACGATAGTTTTAACCAAATTTATATCAAGAAACGTTTATCCGAATGAAAGTACAAGATAATTGAAGAAAAGAGTTCAAATGGAAAGTGCCAAGTCAATTTAACGTCAACACGGGATCAACATAGAACAAACGAAAAAGAAAAATAAAGAAAACTGCCATTATCTCTTACGCGAATCGTGTAGAGTCACACGAAACGCGTAGTAATTTAGCCTTACGCGAATCGTGTGACCTCTACACGAAACGCGTAATGTTAGGCCGAGTTAATCATGAAACTGAAATGGGGCGGCTGCTTTTGTGTTTAAAAATCAATTCTTTTTCTGAATTGTGCTACAGCAAGGAACCAATTAAGCTTCACCTACTACTATTTCTCAATGATAAATACTGAGTACATGTTGAAAGCAAGAGGGGGGATATCATACAATTAATATACACACATACAAATTATTGTCATTTATTTTTAGTACTCTGTATCATTTTCATTTTAATCTCAAGGTTCAATATTTAGGATAGTTTCAAATATTAAGGGTGTATTATTCGTGATTAAGGGTGTTATTGTACGCGTGAAAAGGGTGTTATTATTGTAATTTTCTACCATTTGAAGTTAATGAAAGTGAAGAATTTTTAGTAAGTTTATTTAGTTAAAATTATCGTTGTTATTATGTTTGCATATCCATATTTTTATGTTTACCCTAGCGTAATGAATAGCTAAATTTTCATAGTGTTTGCTTAGATGTAGAGCCCCTAGTGAAATGGATTGTTACCATTTGTAAAAGTTAAAATGTAACTTTAGTATTTTTAATATTGAGCCTAGTTAAAAGAACCATTATTGTGTAATTAGGTATTTAATCCTTGCCACTTAATTTATTAAATTTAAATAACGAAAGTTGTTTTTATTTACATAAATTAAGCTTCAACATTAAAAATGATCTAGACGAATTTATGGATAAGTTATTAACACCGGGCTATATGGATAAGTATTATAACCCTAATTATATGACAGTGAAATTGTAAAAAGGGAAACCGTTACGATTTGGGTATTGGCGAAAGTCAAAACTTGGCTAGGTCTCAATTTAAATACTTAAGGAATAGTAGCTATCTAAAAAGAATCCGATGAAAATTAGATTTTATTTAGTTAGTCTTAACCTTATATTTATTCGAAAGAAAAATATAAAGTTTATTACTAAAACATTTTAAATAGGGCTTAAATTCAAAACAATCCATGGACCTAGGGGTGACACATTTAGATGCCAACGTAGTCAGTTATAAATGTGGAAAACCGGGCTATATTATTAGATATTTCCCGAATCAGAGGAATACTAATGGGTAGGGCCGCGGAAGAGTTTTCAATATTAATACGGCAGAAGCACAGGAAGACCTGGAGCTTGTTACGGGTACGTTTCTTATTAACAATAAATCTGCTTATGTTTTATTTGATTCGGGTGCGGATAGAAGTTATATGAGTAGAGATTTTTGTGCTAAATTAAGTTATCCATTGACGACTTTGGATAATAAATTTTTACTCGAATTAGTAAAAGGCAAATTAATTTTGGCAGATAATATATGTCGGAATCGAGAAATTAAACTGGTTAGCGAAACATTTAAGATTGATTTGATACCAGTAGAGTTAGGGAGTTTTGATGTGATAATCGGTATGGACTGGTTGAAAGAAGTGAAAGCAGAGATCGTTTGTTACAAAAATGCAATTCGCATTATACGAGAAAAAGGAAAACCCTTAATGGTGTACGGAGAAAAGAGCAACGCGAAGTTAAATCTTATTAGTAACCTGAAGGCGCAAAAACTAATAAGAAAAGGTTGCTATGCTGTGCTAGCACACGTCGAGAAAGTCAATTCCAAAGAAAAGAACATCAATGATGTTCCCATCGCAACAGAATTTCCCGATATATTTTTGAAAGAATTACCGGGACTACCTCCACACCGATCTGTTGAATTTCAAATAGACCTTGTACCGGGAGCTGCATCAATAGCTCGTGCTCCATACAGACTCGCACCCAGCGAAATGAAGGAACTTCGGAGTCAATTACAAGGACTTTTAGAGCTTGGTTTCATTCGATCAAGCACATCACCGTGGGGAGCTCCTGTTTTGTTTATCAAGAAGAAGGATGGTACATTTAGGTTGTGTATCAACTATTGGGAGTTGAACAAACTTACCATCAAGAACCGCTACCCACTACCGAGAATTGACGACTTATTTGATCAACTACAAGGCTCGTCAATTTATTCAAAAATTGATTTACGTTCTGGGTATCATCAAATGCGGGTGAAGGAGGATGATGTAGTGACCCGAACTTTTCCATGTTTATATATATATTAAATGAAATTGTTATTTACATGATTAAGTGTTTCCAACATGTTAAGCAATCAAACTTGTTTAGACTTGATTAATTGAAATAGGTTTCATATAGACAATTGACCACCCAAGTTGACCGGTGATTCACGAACGTTAAAACTTGTAAAAACTATACGATGACATATATATGGTTATATATATAGTTAACATGATTTTATTATAAGTATGTATCTCATTAGGTATTTTAACATTGAGTTATATACATAAAAATGAGACTATTAATTTAAGAAACTCGAAAACGATATATATAACGATTATCGTTATAACAACGTCTTACTAGGTACATATGAATCATATTAAGATATTGATACACTTGGTTAATTATGTTAAATGATAAGTAAATATATTATTAAGTGTATTAACAATGAAATACATATGTAAAAATAAGACTACTAACTTAATGATTTCGAAACGAGACATATATGTAACGATTATCGTTGTAATTATATTTAACTGTATATATATCATACTAAAATATATTATATATCATAATATCATGATAATATAACAATTTAACATCTCATTTGTTATAATAAACAATGGGTTAACAACATTCAACAAGATCGTTAACCTAAAGGTTTCAAAACAACATTTACATGTAACGACTAACGATGACTTAACGACTCAGTTAAAATGTATATACATGTAGTGTTTTAATATGTATTCATACACTTTTGAAAGACTTCAAGACACTTATCAAAATACTTCTACTTAACAAAAATGCTTACAATTACATCCTCGTTCAATTTCATCAACAATTCTACTCGTATGCACCCGTATTTGTACTCGTACAATACACAGCTTTTAGATGTATGTACTATTGGTATATACAATCCAATAATCAGCTCTTAGCAGCCCATTTGAGTCACCTAACACATGTGGAAACCATCATTTGGAAACTAGCATGAAATATCTCATAAAATTACAAAAATATGAGTAATCATTCATGACTTATTTACATGAAAACAAAATTACATATCCTTTATATCTAATCCATACACCAACGACCAAAAACACCTAAAAACACTTTCATTCTTCAATTTTATTCATCTAATTGATCTCTCTCAAGTTCTATCTTCAAGTTCTAAGTGTTCTTCATAAATTCCAAAAGTTCTAGTTTCATAAAATCAAGAATACTTCTAAGATTGCAAGTTTACTTCCAAGTTTTCAAAATCCATTCCAAGTAATCATCCAAGATTAAGAAAACTTTGTTACTTACAGTAGGTTATCTTTCTAATACAAGGTAATAATCATATTCAAACTTTAATTCAATTTCTATAAATATAACAATCTTATTTCGAGTGGAAATCTTACTTGAAATTGTTTTCGTGTCATGATTCTGCTTCAAGAACTTTCAAGCCATCCAAGGATCCTTTGAAGCTAGATATATTTTTCTCATTTTCAGTAGGTTTATCCAAGGAACTTGAGGTAGTAATGATGTTTATAACATCATTCGATTCATACATATAAAGCTATCTTATTCGAAGGTTTAAACTTGTAATCACTAGAACATAGTTTAGTTAATTCTAAACTTGTTCGCAAATAAAAGTTAATCCTTCTAACTTGACTTTTAAAATCAACTAAACACATGTTCTATATCTATATGATATGCTAACTTAATGATTTAAAACCTGGAAACACGAAAAACACCGTAAAATCGGATTTACGCCGTCGTAGTAACACCGCGGGCTGTTTTGGGTTAGTTAATTAAAAACTATGATAAACTTTGATTTAAAAGTTGTTATTCTGGGAAAATGATTTTTATTATGAACATGAAACTATATCCAAAAATTATGGTTAAACTCAAAGTGAAAGTATGTTTTCTAAAATGGTCATCTAGACGTCGTTCTTTCGACTGAAATGACTACCTTTACAAAAACGACTTGTAACTTATTTTTCTGACTATAAACCTATAATTTTTCTGTTTAGATTCATAAAATAGAGTTCAATATGAAACTATAGCAATTTTATTCACTCAAAACGGATTTAAAATGAAGAAGTTATGGGTAAAACAAGATTGGTAACAAATCTATTCCAACCATAACTTAATAAACTTGTATTGTATATTATGTAATCTTGAGATACCATAGACACGTATACAATGTTTCGACCTATCATGTCGACACATCTATATATATTTCGAAACAACCATAGACACTCTATATGTGAATGTTGGAGTTACCTATACAGGGTTGAGGTTGATTCCAAAATATATATAGTTTGAGTTGTGATCAATACTGAGATACGTATACACTGGGTCGTAGATTGATTCAAGATAATATTTATCGATTTATTTCTGTACATCTAACTGTAGACAACTAGTTGTAGGTTACTAACGAGGACAGCTGACTTAATAAACTTAAAACATCAAAATATATTAAAAGTGTTGTAAATATATTTTGAACATACTTTGATATATATGTATATATTATTATAGGTTCGTGAATCAACCAGTGGCCAAGTCTTACTTCCTGACGAAGTAAAAATCTGTGAAAGTGAGTTATAGTCTCACTTTTAAAATCTAATATTTTTGGGATGAGAATACATGCAGGTTTTATAAATGATTTACAAAATAGACACAAGTACGTGAAACTACATTCTATGGTTGAATTATCGAAATCGAATATGCCCCTTTTTATTAAGTCTAGTAATCTAAGAATTAGGGAACAGACACCCTAATTGACGTGAATCCTAAAGATAGATCTATTGGGCCTAACAAACCCCATCCAAAGTACCGGATGCTTTAGTACTTTGAAATTTATATCATATCCGAAGGGTGTCCCGGAATGATTGGGATATTCTTATATATGCATCTTGTTAATGTCAGTTACCAGGTGTTCACCATATGAATGATTTTTATCTCTATGTATGGGATGTGTATTGAAATATGAAATCTTGTGGTCTATTGTTACGATTTGATATATATAGGTTAAACCTATAACTCACCAACATTTTTGTTGACGTTTAAAGCATGTTTATTCTCAGGTGAATACTAAGAGCTTCCGCTGTTGCATACTAAAATAAGGACAAGATTTGGAGTCCATGTTTGTATGATATTGTGTAAAAACTGCATTCAAGAAACCGATTTCGATGTAACATATTTGTATTGTAAACCATTATGTAATGGTCGTGTGTAAACAGGATATTTTAGATTATCATTATTTTATAATCTACGTAAAGCTTTTTAAACCTTTATTTATGAAATATAGGTTATGGTTTGTTTTAAAAATGAATGCCGTCTTTGAAAAACGTCTCATATAGAGGTCAAAACCTCGCAACGAAATCAATTAATATGGAACGTTTTTAATCAATAAGAACGGGACATTTCAGTTGGTATCCGAGTGTTGGTCTTAGAGAACCAGAAAATTTGCATTAGTGTGTCTTATCGAGTTTGTTAGGATGTATTAGTGAGTCTGGACTTCGACCGTGTTTTCTTTAAAAATGATTGCGTAACATTTTTGTTGGAAACTATATATTATTAACATGTATATATTATGTGATATATTAATCTCTTAACATGTTTGATATTGTGTTTTAGATGTCTACCTCTAGCACAAATCCCATTGACTCACCTAATAATAACGAAGAGTCGAATATATATTGGACTGATTCACAAGTTCCCGAAGAAGAACCGGAAGAAGAATCAGAACCAGAAGAAGAATCAGAACCGGAAGAGGAGGAACCGGAGGAGGAAATAGAACCGGTGGGGGAAATAATAAAACGGTTAAGTAAAAGAAAATCCTCAACCAACCGACCAAGGTTAATTATGGTCAATGGTGTTTCCGCCAAGGAAGCAAAATATTAGGAGGATTACCAATTCTCCGATGAATCGGATTCCGACGAGAATTCCGATGATGTTATAGAAATTACCCCAACTGAATTTAAAAAGGCAAAATAAAATAATAAGGGAAAGGGCATAAAATAGAGAAATCTAATTCCAACCCCGATGAACTTTATATGTATCGTCAACCCCCGAAGCCCTTAAGTTGTAACAATGACCCGAGAACCTCTAAACCACCAGGTTTTTCTAAACCGTTGTGGAAAACGACAGCTCATATTAGGGGAACATCATATATCCCTAGAAACTTGGCAAAACGAACCAAAACCGAAGAAGAAGAAACGAGCGAGTCGGAATAAGATAGTTGTATTCGTGTGGTGTAACATATGTAATATAGTGTGCTTATGCTTTATGATATATGTAAAAATTGCTTGTATTAATAAGTATTTTTTTTATGAATCTAACTCTTGTCTATTTTACAGTATAAAAACATAAAATGGATAGACAACCCAATATTTTAAGAGACCTACCCGGAGACATGATTTGTGACGACCCGGAAATTTCCGACCAAATTTAAACTTAACCTTTATATGTTTCCGACACGATAAGCAGAATTTGTAATGTTGAATCTTAAAAAGTTTGGAACTACATTCATGTAATCAATTACCCTTTGACCGTGTTCGACGATTCATGAACAATTATGTGTATATAGATATGTATATATAATATATAATATTAACTGAAAACATTAACAAAGTATTAGATATATGATACTTTACATGAACATATTTGTTTCGATATATTTATCGACAGAATTAAGAGATAATATCAAATGATTGAATTATCAGATACATTATGATATGATTACGGGCTTATGTTATGAGGTCCACTGTGATTTAAGAAATCTATTCTTTTTGACAACTCATTACTTAACCAGTATGATAAAGATAACGATATTTATATTTTATTTTATTAAATATATATAACGATTTAAATTAATAGTATATATTTTTATACGCGTATTATACGTACATAGTTTTATACTTTTACTATACTTTAACTTTACCTTTACCTTTACTTTACTTTTACTTTACTTTAACTTTAATAATTCATACTTTAATAATTCACTTTAATAATTCATACTTTAATAATTCATACTTTAATAATTTACTTTAATAATTCATACTTTAATAATTCACTTTAATAATTCATACTTTAATAATTCACTTTAATAATTCATACTTTAATAATTCACTTTAATAATTCAAAAATCTATTATAAATAGAATTCAATAGGTTTCATTATTTCATAGAAACTTGAAAATATATTTCTCTAAACTCTCTCAGTCGAATTACATATATATATATTTACTTAGTACTATTTCAAGATATTATTAGTACACATAAAATACTACGACGAAGTTATATTCAGACGATTTCAAAATAAGTTTTAAAATGGGATATAGCTAAGGAAATTATGGGTTATAGCTATGAAGGTTATGGGTATTGATCGAGGGTATTGCTCGTGAGATCAACCTAACATTTATCATTTTCGTTGCGTCTACGTACTTTCCTGCAATATTGAATCACAATATTGATACGTTCGTGAATCCGAGACAAACCCTGCACTTGTTCAGTGCCGTCATATACATAATTGCTACAAAATACAGTATTGTGAGTTTCATTTGCTCCCTTTTATATATATTTTTGGGACTGAGAATACATGCGCTGTTTTTATAAATGTTTTACGAAATAGGCATAAGTACTAAAATTAATTCTACGTTGGTTTAAACCAGAAATATACCCTTAGCTTGGTAACATTAAACTACTTGTCTATGTACGGTAGGCGTGAATCCTAAAGATAGATCTATTGGGCCTGACAAACCCCATCCTGACTATGGGATGCTTTAGTACTTCGAGGTTATTTTAAACACACCTAATCTGGTGTACTTCCGAGGGTAAAACATGAACGTTAAGGCTTGTTACCGGGTGCCTACAACTTATAGAATACTTTTATACACTTGCGAGTGTACGAATATATATAGAAACTGAAATCTTGTGGTCTATTACTATTACGGAAATGATGGATTATGATAAACTAATGAACTCACCAACCTTTTGGTTGACACTTTAAAGCATGTTTATTCTCAGGTATTAAAGAAATCTTCCGTTGTGCATTAGCTCATTTTAAGGATATTACTTGGAGTCATTCAAGACATACTTTGAAAGACGTTGCATTCGAGTCATTGAGTTCATCAAGATTAATATTAAGTCAATTATAGTTGGATGTAATATGAAATGGTATGCATGCCGTCAATTTTTGATGTAAAGAAAGTTTGTCTTTTAAAAACGAATGCAATGTTTGTAAAATGTATCATATAGAGGTCAAATACCTCGCGATGTAATCAACTATTGTGAATCGTTTATAATGTATATAAACGGGTCCTTTCAGTTGGTATCAGAGCTGGTTTAATGCCATTTATTAGCGGGTTAATCGTAGAGGGGGTTCTCACAGTGTTACCTGTGACGAAGCATTGGCTCTTACTCCTCGCGGTCCCTATTAGGGTTGGCTGTACTGCCGAGAGGCGGGCCGTAAAATCAGTGTCTGAGGTACGCTCAGTGGTCACAGGCGGTTAGCTGAGAAGGCACTGAGTGGGATGCGTCCCCAATTTTCAGTTAGTATCAGAGCGGTGGTCTTAGCAAACCAGGTCTTGCATTAGTGTGTCTAACTGATAGTTGTTAAGATGCATTAGTGAGTCTGGACTTCGACCGTGTCTGCATGTCAAAATTTTTTCATATCATTTTTAGTCGGAAATCATCTACTTACCATCCTTAAGAAATTACCTGCTTATCATTCTTAAGTCTAGACGCGTTTTCCTACATTTATTGCATAATAGTGTATAGACGAATTCTTATCTTAGCATATCTGTTACTGTGAACATTGACTGACATCTTTCAAAGATTCCTCCGTAATTTATGGGATTTTGGTATTATATATACATATGTAAATTATGTGTTGAAGAATAACAAATCTAAATTCTACATTCTATTTCATACCAAAAAATTCTTTCCCTGATCATACAAGATGGATCCCTCAACCAGTTCGAGTTCCTCGGATTCCGACAGCTATGCCGATATGGATTTCCACATGAGCTCCGAAAGCAGCGCGACCGGAATGAATCAACCAATTAGCCATCATCTATTCTGGATGAATTGGGGATGGGTTCGTAATCTACTTAACCATTGGAGACAAGAAGAAGGCGATCCCTTTCATCCTCCACATTGCCCTCTTGGCAATGAACCTGAAGCACTTACCGGCGAACCTGTCCGAAACACCATTTTCTCTCTCATTTCCAGAGTATCTCGTCATGATTGTATACTACACCAAATTCTAGATCTTATTTACCCGCTCGTCCGAACTGACAATTACCCTGGTGTAATAGAAGAAGTCAACGAGCTTCGCGCTCAGCTAGTGGCTTTGGAGAATATGGTGCAAAGGTTACAAACACCAGCAGCAGCACCAACAGCATAACCAGTACCACCATCAACAGTACCATTACCACCAGCAACAACAACCGCATTGCAAACCTCAACTTCATATTCTGTCCCACGAGCATCGACGTCATACGCCATGTAGATACCAAGGAATACCACAACGATGAAGTATTGATTCATAACTTCATTAGGGAAACATTCTACGGCGATTATGTAATTTCTAAAGTTTAGAAATTATCTATCCTCGCCTTAACCATAAATCAAATGAGTTTAATTTAATATTAACTCATTAAATCAATATTACATCTGAAGAAATATACACATATATATTTCCATAAAGACTGTAATAAAATTCTTTTGTACAAAATATTAATTGTGAATTTTTTTTAACGGGTAGGTAATACCAGAGAGATATATAAATTCACAATTAATATGTTACATTCTTCGAATCTGATTCAGCAAATCATCCATTATACTCCCTACTTTCACAACAATATACATTCTTTTATAAAAATCAAAACAACCATACTCATTCAAAATCTAATTACATATTCTGATTTTGAAATCTCAGAATTCGATTCAAGATATAACCGAAATCGTCACTCTTAGATTCCTACATCTTTCAAAACTATACTTTGACTTCAAAACTGTCCTAGAACCTCATTTCTATTCATGGAACTCACAAAAATATTTGTATCATTCAAAATCTTAGAACATCATATGTATATTAACAATTACAATATGTGTTCAAACACTTCAAAATTCCTAAAGACATGCGAGATGATGATCCAACCACATATTACCCACTGTCATGCATCTGAAAAGCTCTCGAAACCAAAGTTATAGTTTAACACGTATCCATATCAGATCCTTTGATATTTATTACCAAATATAATTTTTCAATCTCTTTCCAAAATAGACAGTTTTGTCACAGCTCCAGCAAATCACCTTCATTTGTTTATACGAATAAACCTTATTATAACAATTACCCCTTCATCATTGTTACCGGGGAACCTTTCATATCTCGTCACATTAGCAGTAAACTTATCAACAACTTCATTAACCTTCGACTTAAGCCTCTCCGAAAAGCCACTATACTTATTCATTAAAACCCCATCATGTACTCACCTACATCCTGTAACAATAATTGTCACACCAACTACTGGGAATTAGCAATCAGTATTTTGAATTTCGCGACAATTTTACGTCAAAAGTTATACATATAACGTCTATCTCCTAGACTTACATACTTCGAATGTGAATTTTCTGAAAAACATCCCAAACCATGAACTAGTTCTCCGAAATTGGAAAAATGCTGATAAAGCAGCAAAAACTGTAAACGACTTTAACAGTCAAAAGTTTGATGATAAAGAATAGTATGGTGGTAAAGCTGAGAAAAAGAGAAGGTTTGAAACTGGAAAACGGATTGAGCAGACCATGAAAGAGGCTGTGGATAAATCACAAATACTAAACCTGCCTTCAAAGGATCCAAATGATTCAGTGTCTACTGAAATCGTTAGCAAACAACTTACTTCTTATTCTAAACCTTCACAGACAAATCTTCTTCATCATCCATATTATCGTATCTTTTATTATAATATCTTCGATATTCCTGAAGATATTTTCACAACTATTCTTATCTGAAATCTTTTATCTCTTCGCAATATCTGCGTTACAACATAAAAAGAAACTGTGTTAGTTTCTAAATTCTAAAAAAAAAATATTTGAATTTAAAATAGGAATGTTTTTGAAGTAGTGTTGGGAACTGAAGCATGAGTTAGTATAATATAATGACACTTGATCAATGTGATTATATTACAGTAAGTCATGCTGAGTTTCTAATGGAACGTGATGATTCACAGAACATACTGTCACCATGTACTGTTTACACGACTCTTACATTCTACCCAATTTCCAAACATATTAAGAACATATCATCTTGATAGCTCTATATTTTCGGATATTCTGGTAATTTACCAAATCAAGATCGTGCCATTACGATTTTTTTCTTGGAACATTAACTATGTTCATCCAAAAATTCATATCTACGAATTCTGGACCATTATCCGCTTGACTTAAGGTCGGAAAGAGAAAACGAAAGAATGAAGCTCCGAAATATAATGGAGAATATAAAGCCCGATAACAACCCCGAAATTACAAACTGTGTATATCAATGCGTATAGCAATATAATGACACGAGAGAATGAAAAAAACAATAACCCCAAGGTAATGGTAGAAGAAAATAACTTTCTCCGGTGGTAGATGAAAAAGAAGAATGACATATATGAAAGTTAAGAGTATATCAAGAATCAATACTGGATGAAGCATATTAACGAATGCTTTAAAGTATGAATTGGGGAGAAAGACTAGAAGGTGTGAGATGTGGAAATAAAGAAACGAAGGGGGTGGAATTATAGTAAAATATCAGACTGAGAAATCGAGACAGATTATCGCATTTAATCAAAGAAGATCCTGATTTCCTTAATCGCCGAAGAACCAAATCTTATTGCAAAGATTTTCTTTAAATCCCATGAATTCCGAAAATCAATCATAACTACGTCATCGGTTAAAACGAATATACGTTTACTCATTTCACTCTCTTGCGATAGCTTCACTTATACTCTTCGCGTAATCAAATTATTTTATCTATATTACTCAATGATGATAAAACTCTATTTATCAACTCATATTCATCATGAAAACATTTTTATAGTTAGCCATGACGACCTCGATCAAATTTCGGGACGAAATTTCTTTAACGGGTAGGTACTGTGACGACCCGGAAATTTCCGACCAAATTTAAACTTAACCTTTATATGTTTCTGACACGATAAGAAGAATTTGTAATGTTGAATCTTAAAAAGTTTGGAACTACATTCATGTAATCAATTACCCTTTGACCGTGTTCGACGATTCACGAACAATTATGTGTATATAGATATGTATATATAATATATAATATTAACTGAAAACATTAACAAAGTATTAGATATATGATACTTTACATGAACATATTTGTTTCGATATATTTATCGACAGAATTAAGAGATAATATCAAATGATTGAATTATCAGATACATTATGATATGATTACGGGCCTATGTTATGAGGTCCACTGTGATTTAAGAAATCTATTCTTTTTGACAACTCATTACTTAACCAGTATGATAAAGATAACGATATTTATATTTTATTTTATTAAATATATATAACGATTTAAATTAATATTATATATTTTTATACGCGTATTATACGTACATAGTTTTATACTTTTACTATACTTTAACTTTACCTTTACCTTTACTTTACTTTTACTTTACTTTAACTTTAATAATTCATACTTTAATAATTCACTTTAATAATTGATACTTTAATAATTCACTTTAATAATTCATACTTTAATAATTCACTTTAATAATTCATACTTTAATAATTTACTTTAATAATTCATACTTTAATAATTCACTTTAATAATTCATACTTTAATAATTCAAAAATCTATTATAAATAGAATTCAATAGGTTTCATTATTTCATAGAAACTTGAAAATATATTTCTCTAAACTCTCTCAATCGAATTACATATATATATATATTTACTTAGTACTATTTCAAGATATTATTAGTATAAATAAAATACTACGACGGAGTTATATTCAGACGATTTCAAAATAAGTTTTCAAATGGGATATAGCTAAGGAAATTATGGGTTATAGCTATGAAGGTTATGGGTATTGATCGAGGGTATTGCTCGTGAGGTCAACCTAACGTTTATCATTTTCATTGCGTCTACGTACTTTCCTGCAATATTAAATCACAATATTGATATGTTCGTGAATCCGAGACAAACCCTACACTTGTTCAGTGCCGTCATATACATAATTGCTACAAAATACAGTATTGTGAGTTTCATTTGCTCCCTTATATATATATATATTTGGGACTGAGAATAAATGCGCTGTTTTTATAAATGTTTTACGAAATAGGCACAAGTACTAAAATTAATTCAACGTGGGTTTAAACCAGAAATATACCCTTAGCTTGGTAACATTAAACTACTTGTCTATGTACGGTAGGCGCGAATCCTAAAGATAGATCTATTGGGCCTGACAAACCCCATCCTGACTATGGGATGCTTTAGTACTTCGAGGTTATTTTAAACACACCTGATCTGGTGTACTTCAGAGGGTAAAACATGAACATTAAGGCTTTTTACCGGGTGCCTACAACTTATAGAATACTTTTATACACTTGCGAGTGTACGGATATTTATAGAAAATGAAATCTTGTGGTCTATTACTATTATGCAAATGATAGATTATGATAAACTAATGAACTCACCAACCTTTTGGTTGACACTTTAAAGCATGTTTATTCTCAGGTATTAAAGAAATCTTCCGCTGTGCATTAGCTCATTTTAAGGATATTACTTGGAGTCATTCAAGACATACTTTGAAAGACGTTGCATTCGAGTCGTTGAGTTCATCAAGATTAATATTAAGTCAATTATAGTTGGATGTAATATGAAATGGTATGCATGCCGTCAATTTTTGATGTAAAGAAAGTTTGTCTTTTAAAAACGAATGCAATGTTTGTAAAACGTATCATATAGAGGTCAAATACCTCGCGATGTAATCAACTATTGTGAATTGTTTATAATGTATATGAACGGGTCCTTTCATGATTGATGAAATCTTGTCTAGAGTCGGTCAGAATTCTTCGGCACAACTTTTTACGGTGAAATCAGTTTGTTAGACATTCGAAGAACGTTCCAAGAATGTCTTGGTTTATAAGAGACTTTCGTTTGAAAGATGGGGGATATCACATTGGGAAACCCATAAGTTACGATGTGTTTACTTTGACGCATATATTGCGGGGAACCCAAATGCTATTTTACGCAACGGGTTAAGAAATTATTTTGACTCAATGTATCCGAATATAGGACTTCATGATTTAGAAAAAGCGGCTAACATGCAACATAAAGAAGCATGCTATGCTTACGGGTTAGTAATGTTCGCTTCTCAACAAAGTGAGAAAAAGAACATCTGGCTACAACTATTAACCAAAACGTTCCCACAAGTGACGGAGTTGGTAATTGGGGTAAGAAATGAGGTTTTTAGGTTATTACGAGACTGTTGGTCATTACGTAACCCTCGTCCCTTTGACGACGTTACAACACACTGTCTTATCAACGGCCATAACGGTTATGTTCCACAAGACCAAGGATGAGAAGTAGTCCTAGTAAAACCAGAATGCATGACTTGTTTCTGGACGTATGAATTACGTGTCTTTATTGCCTTTGTTGAACGACTTGTGTACTAGCTAGAATTATCTTAACAACTATCTTGTATCAAAGTTATTGTGTGCTATATTTCATGCTTTATGTAAAATAAGCGGTATTGTAAGTTTGTAAAATATTGTATAAAAGTTTGAACGCGAAATATTATTATAATCAGTTTTTCATATAGAATTGTAGTAGTTGAATTGTATATTAGCTACTAAGTATGAACTTAACGGGTAGGTACTACCCGAATTTAAACTTATAAAATGCTAATATGAGGAAAAAGCTTTTATAAATGAGTTCATATTATGCTACGAAATACTATTAACTACTCTTAATATTCTGTATGATTAACTTGTTCCATTTGACTATTTTGAAGGAAATGGCACCGACTACTCGACACACCGTGAATATGAATGAAGAGGAATTCCGTACTTTTCTAGCTTCAAACATAGCCGCAGTACAGGCTGCGCTACATACCAACAATAACCTTGAATCTAGCAGTACAGGAAATCGTGTAGGATGCACCTACAAAGAATTCACTGCCTGCAAACCTTTGGAATTTGATGGAACCGAAGGACCGATCGGATTGAAACGGTGGACCGAGAAGGTCGAATCGGTGTTTGCCATAAGTAAGTGTACTGAAGAGGACAAAGTGAAGTACGATACGCATACCTTCACAGGTTATGCGTTAACATGGTGGAATACCTATCTAGAGCAAGTGGGACAAGATGATGCGTACGCACTACCGTGGTCAGCATTCAAGCACTTGATGAATGAGAAGTACCGTCCCAGAACCGAGGTCAAAAGCTCAAGACAGAACTTAGAGGGTTACGAACCCAAGGATTTGATATTACCACGTATGAAAGACGATTCACAGAATTGTGCCTATTGTGTCCGGGAGCCTTCGAAGATGAGGAAGAGAAGATCGACGTGTTTGTGAAAGGATTACCGGAAAGAATCCAAGAAGATATAAGTTCACACGAGCCCGCCTCCATACAACAGGCATGTAGAATGGATCACAAACTAGTGAACCAGATTGAGGAAAGAATTAAAGAACAGACGGCTGAAGAGGCCAATGTGAAGCAAGTCAAAAGAAAGTGGGAGGAAAACTGTGATAAGAATCACCAATACAACAACAACAGCAATTACAATAATAATCGCAACAATTATCCCAACAATCGCAACATCAATCGCAACTACAACAAACGGCCCAACAACAACAACAACAACAACAACAGCAACTACAACAATCATCCCAACAACAATAACAACCGCAACAACAACAACAATCAGAAGCAGCTATGCCAAAGGTGTGAAAAGTATCACTCGGGGTTCTGCACCAAATTTTGTAACAAGTGTAAAAGAAATGGTCATAGCGCGGCGAAGTGTGAGGTCTACGGACCAGGGGTTAACAGAACGAAAGGAATAAATGGTGTCAAAACGAGTAATGGTGGAGCAAGTATTGTCAGAGCAAGTTATGCCAATGTAGTTTGTTATAAATGTGGAAAACCGGGCCACATTATTAGAAATTGCCCGAACCAGGAGAACACGAATGGACAAGGCCGCGGAAGAGTTTTCAATATTAATGCGGCAGAGGCACAGGAAGACCCAGAGCTTGTTACGGGTACGTTTCTTATTGACAATAAATCTGCTTACGTTTTATTTGATTCGGGCGCGGATAGAAGCTATATGAGTAGAGATTTTTGTGCTAAATTAAGTTGTCCATTGACGCCGTTGGATAGTAAATTTTTATTCGAATTAGCAAACGGTAAATTAATTTCAGCAGATAATATATGCCGGAATCGAGAAATTAAACTGGGTAGCGAAATATTTAAGATTGATTTGATACCAGTAGAGTTAGGGAGTTTTGATGTAATAGTTGGCATGGACTGGCTGAAGAAGGTGAAAGCAGAGATCGTATGTTATAAAAATGCAATTCGCATTGTACGAGAAGAAGGAGAACCCTTAATGGTGTACGGAGAAAAGGGCAACATGAAGCTACATCTTATTAGTAATTTGAAGGCACAAAAACTAATAAGAAAAGGTTGCTATGCTGTTCTAGCACACGTCGAGAAAGTACAAACTGAAGAAAAGAGCATCAATGATGTTCCCGTCGCAAAAGAATTTCCCGATGTATTTCCAAAAGAATTACCGGGACTACCTCCACATCGATCTGTTGAATTTCAAATAGATCTTGTACCAGGAGCTGCACCAATAGCTCGTGCTCCTTATAGACTCGCACCCAGCGAGATGAAAGAACTACAAAGCTAACTGCAAGAACTATTAGAACGTGGTTTCATTCGACCAAGCACATCACCATGGGGAGCTCCTGTTTTGTTTGTCAAGAAGAAGGATGGTACATTTAGGTTGTGTATTGACTACAGAGAGTTGAACAAACTTACAATCAAAAACCGTTATCCACTGCCGAGAAATGACGACTTATTTGATCAACTACAAGGCTCGTCGGTTTATTCAAAGATCGATTTACGTTCTGGATATCATCAAATGCGAGTAAAGGAGGATGATATTCCAAAAACTGCTTTTAGGATGCGTTATGGTCATTACGAGTTTATGGTTATGCCGTTTGGATTGACTAACGCACCAGCTGTGTTCATGGACCTTATGAACCGAGTGTGTGGGCCATATCTTGACAAGTTTGTCATTGTTTTCATCGATGACATACTTATTTACTCAAAGAATGATCAGGAGCACGAAGAACATTTGAGAAAAGTGCTAGAAGTATTGAGGAAAGAAAAATTGTACACTAAGTTTTCAAAGTGTGCATTTTGGTTGGAAGAAGTTCAATTCCTCGGTCACATAGTGAACAAAGAAGGTATCCAGGTGGACCCGACAAAGATCGAAATCGTTGAAAAGTGGGAAACCCCAAAAACTCCGAAGCATATACGTCAATTTTTAGGATTGGCTGGTTACTACAGAAGATTCATCCAAGATTTCTCCAAAATAGCAAAACCCTTGACTGCATTAACGCATAAAGGGAAGAAATTTGAATGGAAGGATGAACAAGAGAAGGCGTTTCAATTATTGAAGAAAAAGCTAACTACGGCACCTATATTGTCATTGCCTGAAGGGAATGATGATTTTGTGATTTATTGTGACGCATCAAAGCAAGGTCTCTGTTGTGTATTAATGCAACGGACGAAGGTGATTGCTTATGCGTCTAGACAATTGAAGATTAACGAGCAAAATTATACGACGCATGATTTGGAATTAGGCGTGGTTGTTTTTGCATTAAAGACATGGAGGCACTACTTATATGGGGTCAAAAGTATTATATATACCGACCACAAAAGTCTTCAACACATATTTAATCAGAAACAACTGAATATGAGGCAGCGTAGGTGGATTGAATTGTTGAATGATTACGACTTTGAGATTCGTTACCACCCGGGGAAGGCAAATGTGGTAGCCGACGCCTTGAGCAGAAAGGACAGAGAACCCATTCGAGTAAAATCTATGAATATAATGATTCACACTAAGCTTACTACTCAAATAAAGGAGGCGCAACAAGGAGTTTTAAAAGAGGGAAATTTAAAGGATGAAATACCCAAAGGATCGGAGAAGCATCTTAATATTCGGGAAGACGGAACCCGGTATAGGGCTGAAAGAATTTGGGTACCAAAATTTGGAGATATGAGAGAAATGGTACTTAGAGAAGCTCATAAAACCAGATACTCAATACATCCTGGAACGGGAAAGATGTACAAGGATCTTAAGAAACATTTTTGGTGGCCAGGTATGAAAGCCGATATTGCTAAATATGTAGGAGAATGTTTGACGTGTTCTAAGGTCAAAGCTGAACATCAGAAACCATCAGGTCTACTACAACAACCTGAAATCCCAGAATGGAAATGGGAAAACATTACCATGGATTTCATTACTAAATTGCCAAGGACTGCAAGTGGTTATGATACTATTTGGGTAATAGTTGATCGTCTCACCAAGTCAGCACACTTCCTGCCAATAAGAGAAGATGACAAGATGGAGAAGTTAGCATGACTGTATTTGAAGGAAGTCTTCTCCAGACATGGAATACCAATCTCTATTATCTCTGATAGGGATGGCAGATTTATTTCAAGATTCTGGCAGACATTACAGCAAGCATTGGGAACTCGTCTAGACATGAGTACTACCTATCATCCACAAACTGATGGGCAGAGCGAAAGGATGATAAAAACGCTTGAAGACATGCTACGAGCTTGTGTTATTGATTTCGGAAACAGTTGGGATCGACATCTACCGTTAGCAGAATTTTCCTACAACAACAGCTACCATTCAAGCATTGAGATGGCGCCGTTTGAAGCACTTTATGGTAGAAAGTGCAGGTCTCCGATTTGTTGGAGTGAAGTGGGGGATAGACAGATTACGGGTCCGGAGATAATACAAGAAACTACCGAGAAAATCATCCAAATTCAACAAAGATTGAAAACCGCCCAGAGTCGACAAAAGAGCTACGCGGACAGTAAAAGAAAAGATATAGAGTTTGAAATTGGAGAAATGGTCATGCTTAAGGTTTCACCTTGGAAAGGCGTTGTTCGATTTGGTAAACGGGGGAAACTAAATCCAAGGTACATTGGACCATTCAAGATTATAGATCGTGTCGGACCAGTAGCTTACCAACTGGAGCTACCTCAACAACTCGCGGCTGTACATAACACTTTCCACATCTCAAATTTGAAGAAATATTTTGCTAAAGGAGATCTCACTATTCCGTTGGACGAAATCCAAATCAATGAAAAACTTCAATTCATTGAAGAACCCGTCGAAATAATGGATCGTGAGGTTAAGAGACTTAAACAAAACAAGATACCAATTGTTAAGGTTGGATGGAATGCTTGCAGAGGACCCGAGTTCACCTGGGAGCATGAAGATCAGATGAAGAAGAAATACCCACATTTATTTCCAGAAGATACGTCAACACCTCCAACTGCTTAAAATTTCGGGATGAAAATTATTTAACGGGTAGGTACTGTAGTGACCCGAACTTTTCCATGTTTATATATATATTAAATGAAATTGTTATTTACATGATTAAGTGTTTCCAACATGTTAAGCAATCAAACTTGTTAAGATTTGATTAATTGAAATAGGTTTCATATAGACAATTGACCACCCAAGTTGACCGGTGATTCACGAACGTTAAAACTTGTAAAAACTATACGATGACATATATATGGTTATATATATAGTTAACATGATTTTATTATAAGTATGTATCTCATTAGGTATTTTAACAATGAGTTATATACATAAAAATGAGATTATTAATCTAAGAAACTCGAAAACGATATATATAACGATTATCGTTATAACAACGTCTTACTAGGTACATATGAATCATATTAAGATATTGATACACTTGGTTAATTATTTTAAATGATAAGTAAATATATTATTAAGTGTATTAACAATGAAATACATATGTAAAAATAACACTACTAACTTAATGATTTCGAAACGAGACATATATGAAACGATTATCGTTGTAACGATATTTAACTGTATATATATCATACTAAGATATATTATATATCATAATATCATGATAATATAACAATTGAACATCTCATTTGTTATAATAAACAATGGGTTAACAACATTCAACAAGATCGTTAACCTAAAGGTTTCAAAACAACATTTACATGTAACGACTAACGATGACTTAACGACTCAGTTAAAATGTATATACATGTAGTGTTTTAATATGTATTCATACACTTTTTAAAGACTTCAAGACACTTATAAAAATACTTCTACTTAACAAAAATGCTTACAATTACATCCTCGTTCAATTTCATCAACAATTCTACTCGTATGCACCCGTATTTGTACTCGTACAATACACAGCTTTTAGATGTATGTAATATTGGTATATACACTCCAATGATCAGCTCTTAGTAGCCCATGTGAGTCACCTAACACATGTGGGAACCATCATTTGGCAACTAGCATGAAATATCTCATAAAATTACAAAAATATGAGTAATCATTCATGACTTATTTACATGAAAACAAAATTACATATCCTTTATATCTAATCCATACACCAACGACCAAAAACACCTACAAACACTTTCATTCTTCAATTTTCTTCATCTAATTGATCTCTCTCAAGTTCTATCTTCAAGTTCTAAGTGTTCTTCATAAATTCCAAAAGTTCTAGTTTCATAAAATCAAGAATACTTCCAAGATTGCAAGTTTACTTCCAAGTTTTCTAAATCCATTCCAAGTAATCATCCAAGATCAAGAAACCTTTGTTACTTACAGTAGGTTATATTTCTAATACAAGGTAATAATCATATTCAAACTTTAATTCAATTTCTATAACTATAACAATCTTATTTCGAGTGGAAATCTTACTTGAAATTGTTTTCGTGTCATGATTCTGCTTCAAGAACTTTCAAGCCATCCAAGGATCCTTTGAAGCTAGATCTATTTTTCTCATTTCCAGTAGGTTTATCCAAGGAACTTGAGGTAGTAATGATGTTCATAACATCATTCGATTCATACATATAAAGCTATCTTATTCGAAGGTTTAAACTTGTAATCACTAGAACATAGTTTAGTTAATTCTAAACTTGTTCGCAAATAAAAGTTAATCCTTCTAACTTGACTTTTAAAATCAACTAAACACATGTTCTATATCTATATGATATGCTAACTTAATGATTTAAAACCCGGAAACACGAAAAACACCGTAAAACCGGATTTACGCCGTCGTAGTAACACCGCGGGCTGTTTTGGGTTAGTTAATTAAAAACTATGATAAACTTTGATTTAAAAGTTTTTATTCTGGGAAAATGATTTTTATTATGAACATGAAACTATATCCAAAAATTATGGTTAAACTCAAAGTGAAAGTATGTTTTCTAAAATGGTCATCTAGACGTCGTTCTTTCGACTGAAATGACTACCTTTACAGAAACGACTTGTAACTTATTTTTCCGACTATAAACCTATACTTTTTCTGTTTAGATTCATAAAATAGAGTTCAATATGAAACCATAGCAATTTTATTCACTCAAAACGGATTTAAAATGAAGAAATTATGGGTAAAACAAGATTGGATAATTTTTCTCATTTTAGCTACGTGAAAATTGTTAACAAATCTATTCCAACCATAACTTAATCAACTTGTATTGTATATTATGTAATCTTGAGATACCATAGACACGTATACAATGTTTTAACCTATCATGTCGACACATCTATATATATTTCGGAACAACCATAGACACTCTATATGTGAATGTTGGAGTTAGCTATACAGGGTTGAGGTTGATTCCAAAATATATATAGTTTGAGTTGTGATCAATACTGAGATACGTATACACTGGGTCGTGGATTGATTCAATATAATATTTATCGATTTATTTCTGTACATCTAACTGTGGACAACTAGTTGTAGGTTACTAACGAGGACAGCTGACTTAATAAACTTAAAACATCAAAATATATTAAAAGTGTTGTAAATATATTTTAAACATACTTTGATATATATGTATATATTATTATAGGTTCGTGAATCAACCAGTGGCCAAGTCTTACTTCCCGACGAAGTAAAAATCTGTGAAAATGAGTTATAGTCCCACTTTTAAAATCTAATATTTTTGGGATGAGAATACATGCAGGTTTTATAAATGATTTACAAAATAGACACAAGTACGTGAAACTACATTCTATGGTTGAATTATCGAAATCGAATATGCCCCTTTTTATTAAGTCTGGTAATCTAAGAATTAGGGAACAGACACCCTAATTGACGCGAATCCTAAAGATAGATCTATTGAGCCTAACAAACCCCATCCAAAGTACTGGATGCTTTAGTACTTCGAAATTTATATCATATCCGAAGGGTGTCCCGGAATGATGGGGATATTCTTATATATGCATCTTGTTAATGTCGGTTACCAGGTGTTCACCATATGAATGATTTTTATCTCTATGTATGGGATGTGTATTGAAATATGAAATCTTGTGGTCTATTGTTACGATTTGATATATATAGGTTAAACCTATAACTCACCAACATTTTTGTTGACGTTTAAAGCATGTTTATTCTCAGGTGAATACTAAGAGCTTCCGCTGTTGCATACTAAAATAAGGACAAGATTTGGAGTCCATGTTTGTATGATATTGTGTAAAAACTGCATTCAAGAAACTGATTTCGATGTAACATATTTGTATTGTAAACCATTATGTAATGGTCGTGTGTAAACAGGATATTTTAGATTATCATTATTTGATAATCTACGTAAAGCTTTTTAAACCTTTATTTATGAAATAAAGGTTATGGTTTGTTTTAAAAATGAATGCAGTCTTTGAAAAACGTCTCATATAGAGGTCAAAACCTCACAACGAAATCAATTAATATGGAACGTTTTTAATCAATAAGAACGGGACATTTCAGATGATATTCCAAAGACTGCTTTTAGGACGCGTTACGGTCATTACGAGTTTATGGTTATGCCGTTTGGATTGACTAACCCACCAGCTGTGTTCATGGACCTCATGAACCGTGTGTGTGGGCCATATCTCGACAAGTTTGTCATAGTTTTCTTCGATGATATACTTATCTACTCAAAGAATGATCAAGAGAACAAAGAACATTTAAGAAAAGTGCTAGAATTATTGAGGAAAGAAAAACTGTACGCTAAGTTTTCAAAGTGTGCATTTTGGTTGGGAGAAGTTCAATTCCTCGGTCACATAGTGAACAAAGAAGGTATTCAGGTGGATCTGGCAAAGATTGAAACCGTTGAAAAATGGGAAACCCCGAAAACTTCGAAACACATACGCCAATTTTTAGGGCTGGCTGGTTATTACAGGAGGTTCATCCAAGATTTTTCAAAAATAGCAAAACCCTTGACTCCATTAACGCATAAAGGGAAGAAATTTGAATGGAAGGATGAGCAGGAGAAAGCGTTTCAATTGTTGAAGGAAAAGTTAACTACGGCACCTATATTGGCATTGCCTGAAGGGAATGATGATTTTGTGATATATTGTGACGCCTCAAAGCAAGGTCTCGGTTGTGTATTAATGCAACGAATGAAGGTAATTGCTTATGCGTCTAGACAATTGAAGATTCACGAGCAGAATTATACGACGGATGATTTGGAATTAGGTGCGGTTATTTTTGCATTAAAGACTTGGAGGCACTACTTATATGGGGTCAAAAGTATTATATATACCGACTACAAAAGTCTTCAACACATATTTAATCAGAAACAGCTGAACATGAGGCAGCGTAGGTAGATTGAATTGTTGAATGATTATGACTTTGAGATTCGTTACCACCCGGAGAAGGCGAATGTGGTAGCCGACGCTTTGAGTAGAAAGGACAGAGAACCTATACGGGTAAAAGCTATGAATATAATTATTCGTACTAACCTTACTACTCAAACAAAGGAGGCGCAACAGGAAGTTGTAAAAGAAAGACATTTAAAGAATGAAATACCCAAAGGATAAGAGAAACATCTTAATATTCGGGAAGACGGAACCCGGTATAGGGATGACAGAATTTGGGTACCAAAGTTTGGGGATGTGAGAGAAATGGTACTTGGAGAAGCACATAAAATGAGGTATTCAATACATCCCGGAGCGGGAAAGATGTACAAAGATCTCAAGAAGCACTTTTGATGGCCGGGTATGAAAGCTGATATTGCAAGATATGTAGGAGAATGCTTGATGTGTTCTAAGGTCAACTGAACATCAGAAACCATCAGGTCTACTTCAACAACCCGAAATCCCGGAATGGAAATGGGAAAACATTACCATGGATTTCATCAATAAATTGCCAAGGACTGCAAGTGGTTTTGATACTATTTGGGTAATAGTCGATCGTCTCACCAAATCAGCACACTTTCTGTCAATGAGAGAAGATGATAAAATGGAGAAGTTGGCGCGATTATATTTGAAGGAAGTTGTCTCCAGACATGTAATACCAATCTATATTATCTCTGATAGGGATGACAGATTTGTTTCAAGGTTTTGGCAGACATTACAGCAAGCGTTGGGAACTCGTCTAGACATGAGTACTGCCTATCATCCATAAACTGATGGGCAGAGTGAAAGGACGATACAAACGCTTGAAGACATGCTACGAGCATGTGTTATTAATTTTGAAAACAGTTGGGATCGACATCTACCATTAGCAGAATGTTTCTACAACAACAGTTACCACTCGAGTATCGAAATGGCACCGTTCGAAGCACTTTATGGTAGAAAGTGCAGATCTCCGATTTTTTAGAATGAATTGGGGGATAGACAGATTACGGGTCCGGAGATAATCCAAGAAACTACCAAGAAAATCATCCAAATTCAACAACGGTTGAAAACCGCTCAGAGTTGACAAAAGAGCTACGCGGACCTTAAAAGGAAAGATATAGAATTTGAAATTGGAGAGATGGTCATGCTTAAGGTTTCGCCTTGGAAAGACGTTGTTCGATTTGGTAAACGGGGGAAACTAAATCCAAGATACATTGGACCATTCAAGATTTTAGATCGTGTCGGACCAATAGCCTACCGACTTGAATTACCTCTACAACTCGCCAATGTACATAATACCTTTCACGTCTTGAATCTAAAGAAGTGCTTAGCTAAAGATGATCTCACAATTCCTTTAGACGAAATTAAAATCAACGAAAAACTACAATTCGTTGAAGAACCCGTTGAGATAATGGATCGTGAGGTTAAAAGGCTCAAGCAAAATAAGATACCGATCGTTAAAGTTCGATGGAATGCTCGTAGAGGACCCGAGTTCACCTGGGAGTATGAAGATCAGATGAAGAAGATATACCCACACCTATTTCCAGAAGATGCGTCAACACCTTCAACAACTTAAAATTTCGGGATGAAATTTATTTAACGGGTAGGTACTGTAGTGACCCGAACTTTTCCATGTTTATATATATTAAATGAAATTGATATTTACATGATTAAATGTTTCTAACATGTTAAGTAATCAAACTTGTTAAGACTTGATTAATTGAAATGAGTTTATGTAGTCAATTGATCACCCAAGTTGACCGGCGATTCACAAACGTTTAAACATGTAACAACTAGATGATGATATATATATATCGATATATAGTTATCATGAGAATTATAATAAGTAAGTATCTCACTAAGTATATTAACAATGAGTTATATACATAAAAATGAGATTTCTAAGTTAAGAAACCCGAAACGAAATATATAACGATTATCGTTATAACAACGTCTTACTAAATACATATGAATCATATTAATATATTGATACACTATGTTTAACATGATAAAACGATAATTAAACATATCATTAAGTGTATTAACAAAGAACTACATATGTAAAAACAAGACTACTAACTTAAGGAATTCGAAACGAGACATATAGGTAACGACATTTTAATGTATATATATATATATATATATATATATATATATATATATATATATATATATATATATATATATATATATCATATTAAGATATATTCATACATCATAATATCATGATAATGTAATAATTTAACATCTCATTAGATATAATAAACAATGGGTTAAAAACATTAAATACGATCGTTAACTTAAAGGTTTCAAAACAACACTTACATGTAACAACTAACGATGACTTAACGACTCAGTTAAAATGTATATACATGTAGTGTATTAAGATATATTAATAAACTTTTAGAAGACTTCAAGACACATATCAAAACACTCATACTTAATGAAAATGGTTATAGTTACATTCCCATTCTTTTTTTTTTCATCAAGAATTCTAGTCGTATTAATACCCGTATTATACACAGCTTCTAGACGTACTTACTATTGGTATATACAATAGGAACTAGCATGGGATTCCACTCTTGATTATGTCATGCATGACTAATCAATTTTAACTTCTATCATGAACTAGTCAACTAATTAGAACTCCTTTAAACCCCACTCACCACTCACCACTCATCATTCACTCCATTTCACTTCCAATTCTCTTTCTAATTCTCTCTCAACACACACACACACACACACTCTTATGAAAGAATTTTTCCAGTAACTAATCATCATCTTCACCAAAAATTACTTCAAGATTCAAGCTATAATCATCTTAGGAAGAACACTTCAAGAACACTTCGAAAATCCTTTAAAGTTTACTAGTTTACTTCCAAGCTTCCTAATCCATTCCAAGTAATCATCTAAGATCAAGAAATCTTTGTTATTTACAGTAGGTTATCTTTATTATTCAAGGTAAAACTCATATCCAAACTTTGATTCAATTTCTATAACTATAACTATCTTAATTCGAGTGGAAATCTTACTTGCACTTGTTTTCGTGTCATGATTCTACTTCAAGAACTTTCAAGCCATCCAAGTATCCTTTGAAGCTAGATCATTTCTTGTCACTTCCAGTAGGTTTACCTACTAAACTTGAGGTAGTAATGATGTTCATAACATCATTCGATTCATATATATATAACTATCTTATTCGAAGATTTAAACTTGTAATCACTAGAACATAGTTTAGTTAATTCTAAACTTGTTCGCAAACAAAGTTAATCCTTCTAACTTAACTTTTAAAATCAACTAAATACATGTTCTATATCTATATGATATGCTAACTTAATGATTTAAAACCTGGAAACACGAAGAACACCGTAAAACCGGACATAAGCCGTCGTAGCGAAACCGTGGGCTGTTTTGGTTTGGATAATTAAAATCTATGATAAACTTTGATTTAAAAGCTATACTTCTGGGAAAATGATTTTTCTTATGAACATGAAACTATATCCAAAAATCATGGTTAAAATCAAAGTCGAAGTATGTTTTTCAAAATGGTCATTAAGACGTCGTTCTTTCGACTGAAATGACTACCTCTACAAAAATGACTTGTAACTTGTATTTTCGACTATAAAATTATACTTTTTCTGTTTAGTTTCATAAATTTCAGTTCATTATGAAATCATAGCAACTTGAATCACTCAAAACGGATTTAAAACGAAAAAGTTATGGGTAAAACAAGATTGGATAATTTTGCTTGTTGTAGCTACGTGAAATTTGTAACAAATCTATACAAATCATAACTTAACTAACTTATATTGTATTACACATGTATTCTAACATATATTATATAATCTTGGGATACCATAGACACGTATATAATGTTTTGACATATCATATCGACCCATCTATATAATATATTTCGGAACAACCATAGACACTCTATATGTAGTAATGCTTGAGTTAGCTATACAGGGTTGAGGTTGATTCCAAAATAATATATATACTTTGAGTTGTGATCTAGCCTGAGACTTGTAGACACTGGGTCGTAGATTGATTCGAGATATTATATATTGCTTTATTTCTATACATCTAACTGTGGACAACTAGTTGTAGGTTACTAACGAGGACTGCTGACTTAACAAACTCAAATCATTAAAACGTAATAAAAATGTTGTAAATATATTTTGAACATACTTTGATATATATGTACATATTTGTTATAGGTTCGTGAATCGACTAGTGGCCAACTTTTACTTCCCGACAAAGTAAAAATATGTAAAAGTGAGTTATAGACCGACTTTTAAAAATTTAATATTTTTGGGATGAAAATACATGCAGTTTTATAAATGTTTTACGAAATAGACACAAGTAATCAAAACTACATTATATGGTTGAATGATCGAAGCCGAATATGCCCCTTTTGCTTGGTAGCCTAATAATTAGTAAACCAGTCTACTAATTGACGCGAATCCTAAAGATAGATCTATTGGGCCTAAAAAACCTCATCCAAAGTACCGGATGCTTTAGTACTTCGAGTTTTTATATCATGCCCGATGGATGTCCCGGAATGATGGGGATATTCTTATATGCATCTTGCTAATGTCGGTTACCAGGTGTTCACCATATGAATGATTTTTATCTCTATGTATGGGATGATGTTTATGAAAAAGGAAAATTTGAAATCTTGTGGTCTATTATTACGATTGATAAATATATAGGTTAATCCTATAACTCACCAACATTTTTGTTGACGTTTTAAGCATGTTTATTCTCACGTAATTTTTAAGAGCTTCCGCTGTTGCATACTAAATTAAGGACAAGATTTGGAGTCCATGTTTATATAATATTGTTTGAAAACTGCATTCGAAGACATATATTGTTGTGTAATATTATTGTAAACCATTATGTAATGGTCGTGTGAAAACGCTATATTTTTTATTATCATTTTAAACCTTTATCGATAAAATAAAGGTTATGGTTTGTTTTAAAATCGAATGCAGTCTTTGAAAAACGTCTCATATAAAGGTCAAAACCTCGCAACGGAATCAATTAATATGGAACGTTCATAATCAATATGAACAGGACATTTCAATTTTGTTAAACAATTATGAAATGTTAACCTTGCATTCTCTTTTGAATAATTAAACTTGTGGGTGTTTTGTTGACAATGTGTTATGTCAACTCTGGGTATTTAATATGTTGGGTTTGTTAAACTACATATTTTGTTAAATTTCCTTTTTGGGAAACTTTTAAATAAAAGAACGCAATGCCGTTTATTAAATTCATTTAAGTTCGATCAAGTTGTGGGACCAAGTGACGGAGCCGTTAAGTGTATTGACGGGGCCATCACACATGGCATACATATGGTACATATCATAAGCATAACATGTCAAGCATATTGCACATAATATAAGCATAGCATGTTGAATACATATTTTAAGAATACAAGTAAGAGTGGCATGCTGAAGCTAATATACGTAATCATGCATAACGATCTAAATTATATATAAACTTAAAACATGCATGAGGCACATCTATTCAACATTATGAGCATACTAGTCGAAGCATGTCAAGTAATAGTGATCAATAAGGTAGATATGATAAGTTGAAACGTTATCCACATGATAAGTTATCATTGAAAAATCATACACTAAGTTTCAGGTTATTCAACTAAGAGCATATCTCTTTATATACTTAGTGATGAACATATGTATAACCTAAACATATAAAGCATGTTAATATTTCACTTATCATGTAATCATCAAAGCTAAATTGGTGTTTAAATAATCACTTATTAGGTTGACTAGTCCAATTTTAGCAAGAGAATGCACACATATATGAGTTTCAGAAAAAGTGGTACCTTAATCAAGGAAAGTTTGTTTCATCCATAAGCCTTGAGCACATGATCTTTCAATCACTAAATACTCGACGTTGGTAGTAGAGTGAGAGCTACATGTGTTTATTCCTTTAAGAACCAAGAGGTTATTGATGCGGTGAAACAGTACCTTTATTTATGAACGAATTTGAGTTATTTTGTTACACGAATTGTTTTATTGTATATGTGGTATTTTAATGAATTCAGGTTGATTTGACACATATATAGGCAACTAGTCCTATCCGCGTAGTTTAGTTTTATAGGTAAATCCGATTCGTTCCACAGAGAGATGGAGTGTTTTAATGGTTTTTAATAGTCTTTGAAGTTAAACTGATTTAAATGGGTTTTAGATTAGGAATTTATATTTAGAAAAATAATACTAAAATATAACTAAATCTTAAATTAATTAAACTACTTTAAAAATTACACGATTATATGATTTATAATTATTAACTTAAAAGTGAACTTAATTGAAACTATACTATTTTTGATTAAAACAATTTTTATTTCTAAATGGTAATTAATAAAACAATAACTTGTAATAAAACTAATTGATTTGGAATCTGTTTTAACCAATAAAATAAAATACAAATTTACTTAAATTAAATAAATAATAAGTTTTAATTAAATTAAAGATGGTCTAAAGGGAATTATAATAATTTTACTAATTATAATTAAACACTTAAAATTAATAATAAAGATTTTAATTAAAACCTTGAAATTTAAATAAATTCGTAACAGTACTGGTGTTACACGTACGCGTTTCGCGTACGTATATACGCGTTCCGCGTATATTTTTGAAGTTACGAGGTTCGTGTGAAAGTGTACACGGTACGCGTAGGTTATATTCAATGTGACAAAACAGTACGTTTAAACTGAAGTATATTTGACTTAATATTTTTATTTAATCTGTATAATAATATGTAAATAAATAATAATAATAATAAATTGCAATATATAAATAGGAGTGTTTACTTAAATATATCACCTCTAGATCCATGGATTGTTTTAAGTTTAAGCTCTATAAAAATGTTTAGTATAAAACCTTATATTTTTCTTTCGAATAAATAAAGTTTCAACTAGCTAAATTAAGTCTAATTTTCATTTGATCTTATTTGGATAGTTACTATTCCCCAAGGTTTTAAATTGAGACCTAATCCAGTTTTGACTTTCGCCAAAACCCAAATCATAATGGTTTCTCTTTTTACAATTTCACTTTTATATAGCTAGTGATATTACCCAAACCACCGAACTTTATTTCTAATTTAGTGTTAATAAATTATTCATAAGTTCGTCTAAATCATTTTTAATGTTGAAGCTTAATTTATATAAATAAAAATAACTTTCGTTATTTGAATCTAATAAATTAAGTGAGAAGGGTTAAATATCTAAGTACATAATAATGGTTCTTTTAATTCGTCACAATGTTAAAAATACTTAAGTTCATTTTAATTTTTTACAAATGATAACAATCCATTTCACTAGAGGCTCTACATCTAAGCAAACACTAGGGAAATTTAGCTACTCATTATACTAGGATAAACATAAAAATATAAATATACAAACATAATAATAACGATAAAAATTGATAACGATAATTTTAATGGGATAAACTTACGAAAATCTTCACTTTCATTAACTTCAAATGGTAGAAAATTACAATAACAACACCCTTTGTACTCGAACAATAATACCCTTAATCACGAACAATACACCCTTAATATTTAAACTATCCTAAAAATTGAACTTGAAAATTAATTGGAACTGGACTTAAATTATACGGAGTATATAGATACTAGTAAAATTAATTGGACTTGATATCTCTCTCTCTGCTCAACTCTCTTTCTGTATTTTTCTGTCTGTCCAACTGATAAATGTACTTCGTATTTAACATATTTCGTGAAGTAGTAGGTGAACTTGAGTATACACCTCTTTTAATTCTGTAAAACTGAAAAAGAAGTGTAAAGTTGTAATATTAAACCCAAAAGCAACCGTCCCATGTGAACTTGAATCTGGATCTGGTCTCGAGATTACGCGTTCCGTGTAGAGGATCACATGTTCCGCCTAGGAGCAACAAGATTACGCGTTTCGCGTGGCTGTATACGCGATACGCGTAAGTTGAAACAGAACTTTTCTTATTTTTATTTTTGCGTTTGTTCTTTGTTGATCTCGTGTTGACGTATATTGATTTGTAACTTTCATTTGAACTCTTTTTTTCTTCGATAATCTTTAACTTGCATTCGAATAACGTTATCTCGATATATATTTGGTTTAAATCCGTCGTTTATCGTCGTTTCTTCAAACTTCAAGCTCGTGTTTACTTTTGTCGTTTTTCTCGTGAATTATGCATTTGAATGTCTTCGTAAACGGTAAAAGCCTATGAAATATAAATGATATTGCGTCGAAATATATGTATGTTTAAAGCAATATCAAAATACCCCACACTTGAATGTTGCTTGTCCTCAAGCAATTACATCTTCTAAATAGAATCGGAACATTATATTTTTTTCCATGTCGAACATTAAATCACACAACACACTCCACACGAAATGAAAACATACGCTATATGGAACAAGTTGGAAACACTACACAATATTTATTGGATCACACGCACACCACACGAAATAAAATTCTGACAATAGAAACAAAGTTGAAACTCGTGATTAAGGTTAAAAAAAATTTGGATCCTTAGGAAAAATTGGACCTTGTGAAAACGTTTTATGATTTTATAAAATGGCATGCTAGTTGTTACACTAGACACGTTTTCCGATTTTAATCTCAAATTCCGGTCGAGTGTAACTGAAAACCATAGTCTCAGTCGGCGATTAGCAAGCTATCCGCCTCCATGATTGAAGTATCATGGAACTTGAAACCGAATGTCCAAAAAATGGGTTTACACAATATAATTCATAAAATAGCATAAGTTTTAGAAGAAAATTATATCGTGTCCAAATATCATCGGTGAACCATGAGTTTGCACACCTCAATTTGTTATGGCATATGTATGTTGACCGCGGTCAAACATAGATGAGGTTAATCTTTATGGAGATCATCCATCTAGGGATTAGATTCAATAGTCTTAAAAGCTAATTTGCAATGTGCCCCCCCATTGTACGAGACAGATCCATCTCATCGTTAGGATAAGTCTGACCACCAAAAACCCTATTTGATGCTGAGGTGAGGTGGATTTTCAGCCGATGATAGAGATGACTTTTCAAGATTTTTCGTCAACCTACAGCTGTTCTGGACTACATCTTCTAACATAAGTTAGCAAGTGTGTCATTTTGGAAGACTTTACTTCCTTAATGGGATATTCAGGTTTATACATTCCAAAGCAATGATATCTACAATAAACTTCATAAAAACATGTGATAAATGGTTCCTAAAATATGGGTTTATAAATTCTGTTATACTTGGTTTTCTTTTATAGGTTTTAGTCAAATAATCTTATGTATTTTTAATGTATGGAAACAATAATTTCGGTTTTTGACACCTAATCTTTAATTGCTCGTAATTACCTTAAAAATTGACTAGATATATTTGTTTAAAAACTTTCAAAATTTTTCATAAAAACCACCAAGTTATAAGTTCTCAAGAATTTATATATTCCCACCCCACACTTAAGATTATGTAATACCCTCATTACATAAAATCAGATTAAATGTATAAATTTGAGAGGACAAAAAGTGTAAAGTATATGGAACTTCCTTTGTTAAGTAATTGGACATTGTAAAATGCTTATTGTATGAACATATCCAATCCTCATATCACAATAATACTTTCGTGTTTCGTTATGTCGAATCTCATCATCGTAAGTACCTGTCAACAAATATGTTATTCACACATGAGATGGGGTTGTACTTTAGTAGTACAAAAATTTTATCCCACACTAAAAGTTTTTGTATATATAAAATATATAAAAGTAAAAGAAAATACTTAAAACACATCATAAAAATCATTTTTTACAAACAATATAAAAAAATAAAAACTAAAAACTAGAAAAATGGCCATACAGGGCCTCCTTGATCTTCCTGTTCCTGTTGTTGTTGCTGCTGCTGCTCATTTTTGCGTTGTTCCTCGTAAAAATGCTGATAAGCATCCTGACTTACAGCTAGAGCGGCGTTGAGATCTTAAGGTGGAGGTAGAGGATCACCGGGTGCTTGCCAAGGGGTGTATGAAGGAAAGGCTGAGGGTGCGTAATGCTGTGGGTTAGCTGCGTATAGATATGCCTGATGATGTACCCACTCAAGTTGTGCTCCCTGGCCCCTTTGATCATATCGGATGTTTTCTAAAATATTACCCTGAGCTAGTTGGGTATTCCTAATGTCCCCTAATTGCCGAGATAAACTAGTATACTGGTTTTCTGATCTCTATCCCCAATTTTCATATGAGTTCATTACATCTAAACTCAATGAATTAAACGAATTTTGCAACATTTCAAAATCAGAAGTACCTACATTAGACGAACTAGCCTGATCTGGCTGTCTCCGTCTTCTCCTAGTATCTCGCTCAGGTTCATCATCTTCCTCTATAGGATCGGGAGCAACAACTTCTTGTCGTCTTAAACTAATTACCCCACCCCTCACTTGTATAGCTTTTGCAGTTTTATATACATCCAATCCTAAATTTTTAACTGCTTGATCTACCTGTATGATTGGAGGTTCTGATTCACTTGGGTCGAGTCCGAACCAGTTTCCTAAACAAGTGATATAGTGACCCCCTGACATGTCACTTGATCCTCTAGCACCCTTACCTACATGAGCCAAAAAGTAGGCAACTCCATAAGGTATACTAACAAAAGTATCCCTATCTCTGATCACATCTAAATACCAAAGGTCAATATAATTAATTTTATATGTATTACCAAATGACCTTTGGTTTATTGTGTTCGCTATAAATTTATGAATTATTCTAAACCGAACATCTGTGATCTTTAGGTATGATTCTTGGCCGGCCTCATATCTATTTCTATTAGTAAAAGATTGCCAAACTCTCCCAGAATCATAATTACCTGTATACCTAGCCCCAGTAAAAATATACTCCCTAAAACCGGGAGTCAACATCTCCTCGATGGTGTAAATCCCCAACGCGTTAGTCACGTTGCTTAGGGACATTCTTCTATCTACTCCACCCAGTATAAATTGCAGAAAATTAGTATCATCGATAGTTTCTGGGTGTATGCTCATTCTAACAGTAGAATAGAATTCTAAGCACCATTCTCTATATACAGGACTATTTAAACTAATCAACCTCTCAAAATCATTAAAAACCAAATCCATCCCAAATTCGTTTGTGAAACTTTGGTTTAAAATTTTCCTTATTTGTGTATCTAAGTTGACTGGGTGTCCTAAGGAAGCCCAGTCCACAACATATATTGGAGAGGTGTTTCTATTGATCAGAGAAAGTAAGTCCTTAACCTTTTTCACCCGTTGAGGTAAATCATTAGGGAATCTCAGGTTCGGGTGTAAGATTTGGAGTTGCTGTTCCATTTGTGGTGTTACTTGTTCCTCTTCTTGCTGTTGGTTTACAGCCTTCATTCTAAATAATCCCTGCATAATATTTTAAAACAAAAAAATCGTCCCAATTGGGTATGTTAATATTAGCAAAGAATCCATATTCAGCATACAAGCTTGTTTTCAACACCACCGGAACTAATATATCAACAACAGTTAAAGAATTACTTCTAAAAATTAAAACAAACAAAAATAAACCAAAGAAAATTCAATATAATCAATCAAGTTTCATAAACAAAGTTTAATTTTACAAGTGGAAACATTAAATGAACTAAGCATATATAATTCAATTCAATCACATTGCATGTATTCCAGCTTCCAAATAATCCTTAGCACCATTACAATGTGATGACCCGGGAATTTCCGACCAAATTTAAACCTGAATCTTATTTGATTTCGATACGATAAGCAAAGTCTATAATGTTGAGTCTCAAAATTTTTGAACTACTTTTATGAATTCATTTACCCTTCGACCAGTACCGACGATTCACGAACAATTGATTGTAATTAAATATATATTTAGATATATAAATATATGTATATATTATAGTTGAAATAATAATATACGATTTAATTACTCAAACTAAATAGGTTGTATACAAGATAAAATATACTTGTTATAATAATATTAGCATTACTTTTATTAATATTATTAGTGCTAATGTAATTGTAATTAATAAAATTCTAATAATTTTAGGGTAATCAAAATAAAGATCTTAAATATAAATCTTATTATAATAATGATTGGAATTATAAATTAGTTGTGACTTAAATATTATTAATTATTATCATTGTTATTATTATTAAACAATATCATTTTTTATTTTTATTTTATTATTATCATTATTTTTACTTTTACCTTTATCTTTATTTTTATTTTTTTAATTACTTATTGTTATCATTAAGATGAGTATTAACTCTATTATTATTATTAGTATTATTATTATTATTAATATAATTATTAATCTTTATATTAATTACAATATATACATAAAAATTATAACACGTAATTTATATTCTCCATTAGTATCATCTTTATGTTTTTGTCCTTGAAATTGTACATGTCGAATCCTGTCCCAATTACAAACAAAATCAGTTAAGGATCAACCTCGGATTTTTTTTTATTCATTTAGTTCCTATCTACTTTATAGGATTTTGTTTGTTACTTCCTGGATAGAATAAACTGTCTATACACTCATATTATATCTAACTAATGACCTATTCAATTTGGAAAAACAAGTCATTAAACATCTTCTTCTTTTCTTCAACCTCACCCTACCACCATCCACCACAATAAACCGTCACCATTAATTCATGCATCTAATACTCGAACAAACCTCCAAACCAACACTAGATACAAACGTAAGTATCCATTTTCCTCTTCGTTATTGCTATAGCTACTGCAACTGTAACTCCGTCTATTTTGTTTTGATTCGTAAACACAACCATAAACACCATCCTTAAATACCTTCATTCTCCAATTACATTTTTAATTTCCTTTTCTTTCCTTGTTGCAACGACTCAACCAAAGATCACCCATGTAAAACCCACAACCCATAACTACCATTCTGTTCATTTTGTGTTCCTGTTTTGAATTCGAACAAATCACCATGACCATCATCATTTAACGAACACCTACAAGAACTGCTGTACGTGCTACTGTTTCGGCTTTTTGTTAGTATCGAATAACCCACTACGCAGCTGCAAATCTTGTTGTTCGCGACTGCTAAATTATTCTACTCCTATTGGGATTTTCTGGTCGCCATACTGCTGTTTACACAGCAGCCGTTGCTGCTGCACTTCCTACGGTTCGGTTTGTTTATTTAAACAAAAGAAAATGTGATGATAATATAAGCTTTATGGTCGATTATGGCAGCTGTATTTGGAGTACTTTCTTTTACTTTTTAATAAAGAATCAAAATGCTTTTGACTTTTGGTAGTGGGTAGGTTAGTGGACTCAATTATTCAAGCTTATAAAGTAATTAAATAGGCTGCCGTATATGTTTTTAGTGAGCTAAATGAATGACGTGTATGCTTAGTCGATAGATAAAGATGATGATGCGTGATGATATGAACAAGACCAAGGTGAGTACCAATTATAATAATGACAATTGATATAGATGATGTTAGTTTAAGATTATGATTTCATGAGGATTATGTGGATTATAAATAAGATTACAATTATGATTATAATAAGGATGATGATTAATGAATATCGAATGAAGAATGATGATGTAGGAAAGTGACGGGTTATGGAGTAAATGATGTTAATCAAAGAATCATGATAATTGAAATTGTGCTGGTGATAATGATAGAAGTAAATTAGTTTCAATACATGTTATATATTATCGAACGAATTAAAACAGAAATAAAAGAATGGTTCAGTGGTTGGGTGTTGGTGTTTAAGCGAGTGGTGCTGAGTTCGAAACTTGGCTACGTCGTTTTTTTTATTTTTCAACAAATTGCAGCTGTAAATATTGGGCCATGGCCACGATTGGGCTGTTTAAATGAAGGCCAGCCCAAAAAGTCGATTAATGGAGGGAAATTTCTGTTGGGCCAAAACATACGGATTATATGTATAAATCTGTGACACTTAAACAGAAGATTAGAAATAGAAGAATGGTTAAGGTTGTTGTGCGTTAAACAAGAGGTCTCGGGTTCGATTCTCGTCTGAGGCTTTTCTTTTTAGAAATCCTTTTTGAAGGTAAATTTCATTTTTAAAAATTTATATTATTATTATTATTATGATTATTTTTTTTAAAACACTTATTATTACAAATACAAGTACTATTATAAAATCTATCATTTATTATTATTATGATTATAATTATGATTAGGATTATTGTTATCATTATTAAGAAAGCTATTATTATTATTATTAATATTATTATTATTATAAATATATAACATTTTTATTTATTTTTATTCGTATCATCATTATTATTAATATTAAAAGTATTTTCATTTTTATTAACATCATTATTGCTATTATTAGAATTATCCTAATTTTTATCATAATTATTATTAGTTTTATATAACAAAATATTGAATTACAATATATCAATATACAAAATAAATATATACATATAACCTTTAAAGTAACAAATATATTACTAAATTAAACAAATAATATATATATATATATATATATATATATATATATATATATATATATATATATATATATATATATATATATATATAACTATATAAATAATAATTATTTTCAAATATATATACAAATTAAATAAATAATATATAAAGTTATAATATATAAATTGTTCGACTACTATTATAGTGTATTAATATATATACACAAATGATATAGGTTCGTGAATCCGAGGCCAACCCTGCATTGTTCAGTTGTTCAATGTCGTCATATGTATTTTTACTACAAAATACATTACAGTGCGTTTCATTTGCTCCCTTTTTACTCTTAACGTTTTTGGGCTGAGAATACATGCAAATGCTTTATTAACTGTTTTACAATATTTATATGCGTGAGTTTCATTACTCCCTTTTTAAATGCTTTTGCAATATATATTTTTGGGACTGAGAATACATGCGCTGCTTTTATAAATGCTTTACGAAATAGACACAAGTGATCGAAACTACATTCTATGGTTGGATTATTAAACCGAATATGCCCCTTTTTAGTCTGGTAATCTAAGAATTAGGGAACAGACACCCTAATTGACGCGAACTCTAAAGATAGATCTATCGGGCCCAACAAGCCCCATCCAAAGTACCGGATGCTTTAGTACTTCAAAATTTATATCATGTCCGAAGGAGGATCCCGCAATGATGGGGATATTCTTATATATATTGTGAATGTCGGTTACTAGGTGTTCAATCCATATGAATGATATTTTTGTCTCTATGTATGGGATGTATGTTTATGAGAAATGGAAATATGAAATCTTGTGGTCTATTGAAATATTGAAATGATTGTTATGATAAACTAATGAACTCACCAACCTTTTGGTTGACACTTTAAAGCATGTTTATTCTTAGGTATGAAAGAAATCTTCCGCTGTGCCTTTGCTCATTTTAGAAATATTACTTGAAGTCATTCATGGCATGTTTCAAAAGACGTTGCATTCGAGTCGTTGAGGTCATCAAGATTATTATTAAGTCAATTATAGTTGAACATATTATGAAACAGTATGCCTGCCGTCAACTTTTGATGTAATGAAAGATTGTATTTTCAAAAACGAATGCAATGTTTGTAAAATGTACCATATAGAGGTCAAGTACCTCGTGATGTAATCAACTATTGAGAATAGTTTGTAATCGATATGGACTTTGTCCGGATGGATTAGGATGGGGCACTACATACAATTTATACTTGATTCATGTAAATAACAAAAATTATCAAATTTAGGCAAAAAATTAAAATCACAAAATTAAACAATCAAACTCATGTTCAAAGGTTCTAACTACTATCACAACAGTTAAAAATAGCTAATTATAATCAAAATAACACACTTCAATAGCAATTCATCAATTTTCCCCAATATGTATAAACCTTAACTTTGAAATAATCAATTAAACATCAAATTCTCATGCTAATTGGGTTTAATATCAACAATAACATGCATCAATTCGGATTAAAGCTATAAAAATAAATAATGAAAAACATGAAGAACAAGTGTTAAAATGGGTTTAGGACTCTTACCAATCTCGGCATGTTGAAAGATGGAAGATTTGGAAGAGATTGATAGTGTTAATTAGATTTTTGGGTGTGATTTTTGTGGTTTTTTTTGTGCTCTCTTCGTCCACAGCAACAAAAATAAGAATGAAGTGTGAAGAACAAGTTGCTGGTCGACCAGTTATCCTTTCTGGTTTTACACTTTACGCGTTTCGCGTAGGGCTACGCATTTCGCATAGATTCTGATTGTACGCGTTTCGCGTGGTTTACCACACGTTTCACGTAAGTTATATTTGTTATATATATATATATATATATATATATATATATATATATATATATATATATATATATATATATATATATATATATATATATATATATTTTCAACTTTATAAGTACTTAAATTTCAAAATATCATTTTTAAATTTATATTTGTTGTAACGGAAATTTCGGTTGTTATACCTAGTCTTTATCCGTTTATAAATTTTCAAATTCAATTTATAAAATTTAATTCTTTAAAAGTTAAAGTTTTAATATTTTTCAAAAACAACTAAGAAATAAAACAAAACACTTTATATTTTTCTTTTTAAATATTTAAAATTAAAAGAAAATTAATATTTTAAAATTTTAAAACAAGTATATGAAAAATAAAAATTAAATGAATTTAAAATACACTATATTTTATATATATATATATATATATATATATATATATATATATATATATATATATATATATATATATATATATATATATATATATACCTTCAGACCAACTAATTTTCAAACTAAAAACTTTGTTTCCTATCAACAAGGTAGAGATAATCTCGGTTGTTACACCTATCATTACCCACGACAAAGTTTACAAGTTATATATTTTTACGGTTATTGACAAAAAAGTATATTTTTAGTAGAAATAATTTTTCTTTTGTTTTTGTGGTTTACTATTTAAAAGATATATTATGAATCCAACAATAAATTTCGTGCAATTTGAAGAACGACAATTCAGTTGTTACAATTAACATTATCGATTTCAATGAAAACAGGTTGAACTCAAGGTTCATCAATTTTAAATGGTAGACCCCTTTTTTAATAAAAACACACAATAAACAAATACAAACTAAAACACACCAAAACACAAACACACAAAAATGCACAAACATACAATTGGCGAGAAGAAGATTTAGATGGTGAAACCGCGTTGATTCGCCTCATAGTAGAGTCGTACCATTTTGACCCTCATAGCTTCGTAGGCGTAACCTCGTTGGTTTAAGAGGTTTTCCTTTGAACATTTAAAAGGCCCTTCTCGGCACAAGGTTAAGTACTCGTAATTAGAGTCCGTCTGGTTCTTTGGGCAACTTCCATAATGAGTCGGTTTTCCACATTTTACATACTTGCCCAAATGACGCGCTCGACGCTTCTTAGCTGATTTTGATTTGCCTTTGGCATAATTTTTCTCATTAAGTTCTTGTCTCATTTCTTTACTCGCCTGATCGCATCTACTCTTTATATCTAATACCACATCCCTCGGTAAAATTTTATCGCACATCAAAAGGAAGTAGTTGTAGACATATTGATTGCGCATCTTGAAAATAAACTAAATAAAATAAAAAAATAATGAAAGAAAATAAAAAGGTAGAATGGAGGGAGAAGACTAGTTCTTTAGTGTCTGCTAGGGAAAGACCGAACAAACCCCACTCTTAAAGATAAAACTAAAGATCGAGAATGGAGTTGAAAACCTTAAAATTACCCCAAATTTACTTGTCCGTAGGGTAGAAGGTGATTTCGTCTCTTTCCATAGTGTTGATTTCATCAAAGTATAACTTGAGCTGATGATCGTTCACCTTGAAAGTTCCACCGTCTTTGCTATATAGCTCTGCATATCCAGATGAAAAAACCTGTTTTATTATATATGGCCCAGTCCACCGGGATCTAAGTTTCCCAGGTGAAAACTTAAAACGTGATTGGAAAACTAATACTTTATCCCCTTGTTCGAATTCTTTTCTTTCTTTTAATCTTGCATCGTTCCATCTTTTAGTTTTCTCATTGTATGTTTTAGAGTTTTCATAAGCTTGTAGTCTTAACTAGTCTAAGTCATTAAGTTGTAAGAATCGGTTTTCTCCGGCTTCCACAAGGTCGGTGTTACATTCTCTTAGAGCCTAATATGCCTTGTGTTCAACTTCGACAGGTAGATGACACGCCTTACCATAAACTAATCGGAAAGGTGTAGTACCAATGGGCGTTTTGAATGCAGTTCTAAATGCCCAAAGCGCATCATCTAACTTCCGATGCCAGATTTTAGGATTATTTTTAACCGTTCTTTCTAAAATTCGTTTAAGACCTCGATTTGTGTTTTCAACTTGGCCACTCGTTTGAGGGTGGTAAGAAGTTGAGAAACGATGATTAACTCCATACTTTTTAAGTACTTTCTCGAGTAATTAATTTTTAAAATGGGTTTCACGATCACTGATTAATGCTTTTGGAATCCCAAAACGTGAAAATAGATTTTTAAAAAAGCTGACAACAACACGGGCATCATTTGTGGGTAAAGCTTTTGCTTCGGCCCATTTAGAAATGTAGTCAACTGCCGCAAGAATGTATTTGCATTTATCCGATGCGGGAAATGGACCCATGAAGTTAATACCCAAAATGTCAAATACTTCACATATAAGAATGCCTTTTTGTGGCATTTCGTCCCTTTTTGAGATGTTACCGGATCTTTGACATGCATCACATGTTTTAACCATGTGGTGTGCATCTTTGATAATGGTTGGCCAATAAAAACCTGAGTCAAATACCTTCTTAGTTGTATAGCTAGGTCCGAAATGACCACCCGCTGGGCCTTGATGACAGTGCTCCAATATTTGTTGAGCTTCTTTACCATATATGCATCGGCGGATAACTTGATCCGCTCCTATTCGAAAAATATTAGGGTTTTCCCAGAAGTAAAACTTTAAGTCAGCAAAGAATTTCTTCTTTTGCTGGTGCGTTTGGTTTTTAATTAAAACTCCTGCGGCGAGATAGTTTGCAAAATCTGCAAACCATGGAACTTCAAATTCGGTTTCTATTCTCATTAGAAACTCATCGGGAAATTTGTCATGAATAACTGACTCATCTAGTTTTTCTAGGTCGGGATTCTCAAGACGAGACAAGTGATCAGCAGCGAGATTTTTAGCACCCTTTTTATCCTTAATTTCTATATCAAATTCTTGTAAGAGAAGAATCCAACGTATCAATCTAGGTTTTGCATCTTGTTTCTTGAACAAGTACTTTAGGGCTGAATGATCGGTAAAAACAATCATTTTGGATAACACAAGATATGATCTAAATTTATCAAAAGCAAATACAATTGCAAGGAGTTCTTTTTCGGTAGTTGTATAGTTGAATTGTGCTCCTGTTAGTGTTTTACTTGCATAATATATTGGTTGAAATTTGTTACCTTGGCATTGTCCTAAAACGGCTCCTAGTGCGAAATCACTAGCATCACATATTAAGTTTATCTTTTAGAATGGAGAAAGCTTGTAAGCATTCGTCATTGAAGTCGAATGTACTGTCTTTCTCAAGAAGTTTAGTCATGGGTCGAGTGATTTTTGAAAAGTCTTTTATGAATCGTCGATAGAATCTCGCATGACCTAAGAAACTACGAATTCCCTTAACGTTTGTTAGAGGAGGAAGCTTTGAGATTACATCGATCTTAGCTTTGTCTACTTCCATCCCATCTCGAGAATTCTTGTGTCCTAAAACAATTCCTTCCTTCACCATGAAGTGGCATTTTTCCCAATTTAAAACAAGATTTGATTCCTCACAACGAATTAACATTCGCTCGAAGTTTGAAAGGCATGAATCGAAGGAGTCTCCAAAAACAGAGAAATTGTCCATAAAGACTTCCATACTTCCTTCTATCATGTCATGAACGATTGCCATCATACACCTTTGAAAGGTGCCTGGCGCGTTGCATAATCCGAACGGCATTCGTCGGTATGCGAAGGTACCAAATGGACAAGTAAATGTTGTCTTGTCTTGGTTTTTTGAATCAATGGGAATTTGAAAATAACCGGAGAATCCATCAAGGAAACAATAGTACTCTTTTCCCGCTAAACGTTCTAGCATTTGGTAAATATAAGGAACTGGAAAATGATCTTTCCTTGTGGCGTCGTTTAAACGACGGTAGTCTATACAGACTCTCCAACCAGTGACTGTTCTTGTAGGAACGAGTTCATTATTATCATTAAGGATGACAGTCGTACCCCCTTTCTTAGGTACCACTTGAATAGGACTAACCCATGGGCTATCGGATATAGGGTATATTAACCCAGCATCAAGTAACTTGATAACCTCCTTTTTGACAACTTCTTTCATGTTAGGGTTTAACCTTCGTTGTCTTTGTACCACGGGTTTAAAATCTTCTTCCATTAGAATCTTATGAGTACAATAAGCGGGGTTAATCCCTGGGATATCGGTTATTTTCCAAGCAATTGCTTTCTTGTGAGTTTTTAGAACGGACATTAACCTACTCTTTTCGTTATCGGAGAGTTTTGATGAGATTATAACAGGTAACTGTGACGTACCTTGGAGATAAGCATACTCCAAATGTTCCGGGAGTTCTTTAAGTTCCAAGGTTGGTGGTTCTTCCGAGGAAGATTTTATCCGGAACCTGTTACCATCGGTAATTTCTTCAAAGGGTTCATCTTCCTTGAGAATTTCTTCCTCACAGCAATCTTTATCGATGACTACTTTCAACAATTCGTCAAGTTCAAGTTCTACATCAAATTCATCACATTCACTCATTGGGGTGAATTTCGAGGTGTCGACATTTAGTAATTCTTGTAATTCTTCTTTAACACAACAATCAACAATGTCTACCTTATAACATTCGTCATCAGAGGAGATAGGTTGTTTCATAGCTTTATCTATGTTTAAGGTAACTCTATCTTCCCCTACACCTAGACTAACTTTTTTATCTTTAACACGCACAATCGCGTCGGCGGTATTTAGAAAAGGTCACCCTAGAATTAGGGGAACCTTACTATCTTCTTCCATTTCAAGGACAACGAAATTGGCAGGAAAGATTAAATGATTAACTTTAACTGGTAGATTTTCGGCAATACCAATAGGATAGTTAAAAGTTCTATCGGCTAGGCGTATACACATCCTAGTTGGTTTTAGATCACCTAGGTTTAGTTTTAAGTACAAGGAGTGTGGCATAAGATTAATACTTGCCCCTAAGTCAGCTAATGCATCGTACATTACTGAATCTCCCATCAGACATGGAATAATGAAACTACCAGGATCTCCGAGTTTCAGTGGCATCTTTTACTTTTGCAAAATTGCTGAGCATTCCTCATTGAGGAATGTGGTTGAAACTTCTTCATATTTACCTTTATCGGCTATGAGATCCTTGATAAACCTTCCATAATTTGGCATACCTGCAAGAACATCTACAAGTGGTACATTGATACAAATTTGCTTAATCATTTCAGCAAACTTGTTGTACTGTGCTTGTAATTTATCTTTCTTCAAACGTTGTGGGTATGGAATTTGATGTTTGTATTCTTTTAATGACGGTTGAGTTTTAGGTGCACTTGTGGTTGGCACTTTATCTTCTTCCACTGAAGACTCTTTTTCGTTAGGAATAGGAACACGAGCAGGAGGTTTTGGAATATCGGGGTTAATGGTTAACCCACTTTTCGTAGTTATGGAATTTACTTGCTCATTCCTTGTTTGACTGTTGTTGGGATTCACTTGAGTATTTGAGGGGAGAGCGCCTGGTGGTCTCTCTGCTAGTAACTGTGAGATCCTTCCCACATCTCTTTCTAAATTCTGTATCGTAGCTTTTTGATTTCGAATTTGCTGAGTTTGAAGTTCCGCAGTTTGCTCGTGCTTAACCATAAAATCTCTCAAAAGATCTTCTAAACCGGATTTCTTCTCGGGTTGTAGTTGTATAGGTGCTTGTGGTTGTGGTTGAGTTTGTGGTTGATTGTGTTGGAAATTATTTTGGTAATTTCATTGAGGTTGATTTCGGTTATTTAGGTGATTGTAACCCGGTGGTGCATTTCTTTGATTTTGTTTTGAGAAATTCTGGTTATTTTGGTAAACCGGATTTCCTCCTTGGTAAGTATTATTGTTTGAACCCGAAGGTCCTCCTATTTGATAACTGTTAATTGGAGGATATTTTCTGTTCATTGCTTCAACCGTCAAAAAATCTTTGAAATTCATTTCACCTTTTCGCAAGTAACCTAAGAAATTCACTTTCTTTTCCATTGTTGTTTGATCACAAGCTCTAGTAAGGTGAGGACCTTGGCACAATTCACACCCTACCCTAATAGCATGCATTTCCTTAGTCACCTTCTCAATTTGCCTTCCTTGATTTTCCAATTGAACTTTTAAAGTAGCGATTTCATCATTGCTTTCGATACTAGCAACAGTTGTTGATCTAGAGAACTCTATCTCTTGATGATAATTATGAGAATGTGTTGCTATATCGGCAATGATTGTGTCAGCATCTTCCGGTGTTTTCTTCATGATTGATCCTCCTGCTGCAACATCTATATCCTTTCGAGTAGCCACATTGACTCCTTTATTGAATATTTGGACTTTTTGGAATGTATTCAACCCGTGTTGAGGACATACCCTAAGCATTTTGTTGAATCGGGTCCAAGCTTCATGAAGAGTCTCATTAGGCTTTTGTTTGAAGTGATTTATGTCACTTTGCAATTTTGCTGCTTTTGAAGCAGGGAAGAACTCTGACAAAAATTTGTCCATCATGTCATTCCAATCTTCAATATAGCCTTCCGGTAATGAGTTTAGCCAATCTCTTGTATCATCCTTTAGGGACCATGGAAAGATTTTCAAACATGCGAATTCATCGGAGACATCCTTGATTTTGAATAGCTTGCAAATGCTTACAAACTTACGAAGATGCTCGTTAGCATCCTCATTTGGAGCTCCACCGAATTGGCATGTATTAGTCACCATGTGAAGGAATTGACCCTTTATTTCAAAGTCGTCAGTCATCGTAGGTTGAATAATTGCGTGGCCTTGACCAGTTCTTGTCGCCTTCATTAATGCTTCCATCGTTTGATTTGTAGCCGTCATCTCTTCTTCTTCTTCTTTAATAACTCGCTCTATGATTGGTTGAAAAACTGGTTCAGAGTTAGAATCCAATGAAAGTGATTCTAAATCCTCAGCAAGAGATTCTACTTCTTGAGCTCTTAAGCATTCATGAAATTCTCTTTCGGGTTCAGGATATGGAGGAGTTAATTCAGTGTTGGAGGAACGTAAATTCATGCATTAATTTCTATTATGAAATCATAACACCAAAAGCTTTTCTAGGAATAAATTCCTACAAAAGGATCGAATAACCTAAAGTCTATTAAAATCTTTTAAACAAAACCGCTCCCCGGCAGCGGCGCCAAAAAGTTGATGCGGTGAAACAGTACCTTTATTTATGAACGGATTTGAGTTATTTTGTTACACGAATTGTTTTATTGTATATGTGGTGTTTTAATGAATTCAGGTTGATTTCACACATATATAGGCAACTAGTCCTATCCTCGTAGTTTAGTTTTATAGGTAAATCCGACTCGTTCCACAGGGAGATGGAGCGTTTTAATGGTTTTTAATTGTAGTGACCCGAACTTTTCCATGTTTATATATATTAATTGAGATTGATGTTTACATGATTAAATGTTTCCAACATGTTAAGCAATCAAACTTGTTAAGACTTGATTAATTGAAATAGGTTTCATATAGACAATTGACCACCCAAGTTGACCGGTGATTCACGAACATTAAAACTTGTAAAAAACTATATGATGACATATATATGGTTATATATATAGTTAACATGATATTATGATAAGTAAACATATCATTAATTATATTAACAATGAACTACATATGTAAAAACAAGACTACTAACTTAATGATTTTGAAACGAGACATATATGTAACGTTTATCGTTGTAACGACATTTAATGTATATATATCATATTAAGAGATATTCGTACATCATAATATCATGATAATATAATAATTTAAAATCTCTTTTGTTATTATAAACATTGGGTTAACAACATTTAACAAGATCGTTAACCTAAAGGTTTCAAAACAACACTTACATGTAACGACTAACGATGACTTAACGACTCAGTTAAAATGTATATACATGTAGTGTTTTAATATGTATTTATACACTTTTGAAAGACTTCAATACACTTATCAAAATACTTCTACTTAACAAAAATGCTTACAATTACATTCTCGTTCAGTTTCATCAACAATTCTACTCGTATGCACCCGTATTCGTACTCGTACAATACACAGCTTTTAGATGTATGTACTATTGGTATATACACTCCAATGATCAGCTCTTAGCAGCCCATGTGAGTCACCTAACACATGTGGGAACCATCATTTGGCAACTAGCATGAAATATCTCATAAGATTACAAAAATATGAGTAATCATTCATGACTTATTTACATGAAAACAAAATTACATATCCTTTATATCTAATCCATACACCAACGACCAAAAACACCTACAAACACTTTCATTCTTCAATTTTCTTCATCTAATTGAACTCTCTCAAGTTCTATCTTCAAGTTCTAAGTGTTCTTCATAAATTCCAAAAGTTCTAGTTTCATAAAATCAAGAATACTTTCAAGTTTGCTAGCTCACTTCCAATCTTTTAAGGTGATCATCCAACCTCAAGAAATCTTTGTTTCTTACAGTAGGTTATCATTCTAATACAAGGTAATAATCATATTCAAACTTTGGTTCAATTTCTATAACTATAACAATCTTATTTCAAGTGATGATCTTACTTGAACTTGTTTTCGTGTCATGATTTTGCTTCAAGAACTTTGAGCCATCCAAGGATCCATTGAAGCTAGATCCATTTTTCTCTTTTCCAGTAGGTTCATCCAAGGAACTTAAGGTAGTAATGATGCTCATAACATCATTCGATTCATACATATAAAGCTATCTTATTCGAAGGTTTAAACTTGTAATCACTAGAACATAGTTTAGTTAATTCTAAACTTGTTCGCAAACAAAAGTTAATCCTTCTAACTTGACTTTTAAAATCAACTAAACACATGTTCTATATCTATATGATATGCTAACTTAATGATTTAAAACCTGGAAACACGAAAAACACCGTAAAACCGGATTTACGCCGTCGTAGTAACACCGCGGGCTGTTTTGGGTTAGTTAATTAAAAACTATGATAAACTTTGATTTAAAAGTTGTTATTCTGAGAAAATGATTTTTATTATGAACATGAAACTATATCCAAAAATTATGGTTAAACTCAAAGTGGAAGTATGTTTTCTAAAATGGTCATCTAGACGTCGTTCTTTCGACTGAAATGACTACCTTTACAAAAACGACTTGTAACTTATTTTTCCGACTAGAAACCTATACTTTTTTTGTTTAGATTCATAAAATAGAGTTCAATATGAAACCATAGCAATTTGATTCACTCAAAACGGATTTAAAATGAAGAAGTTATGGGTAAAACAAGATTGGATAATTTTTCTCATTTTAGCTACGTGAAAATTGGTAACAAATCTATTCCAACCATAACTTAATCAACTTGTATTATATATTATGTAATCTTGAGATACCATAGACACGTATACAATGTTTCGACCTATCATGTCGACACATCTATATATATTTCGGAACAACCATAGACACTCTATATGTGAATGTTGGAGTTAGCTATACAGGGTTGAGGTTGATTCCAAAATATATATAGTTTGAGTTGTGATCAATACTGAGATACGTATACACTGGGTCGTGGATTGATTCAAGATAATATTTATCGATTTATTTCTGTACATCTAACTGTGGACAACTAGTTGTAGGTTACTAACGAGGACAGCTGACTTAATAAACTTAAAACATCAAAATATATTAAAAGTGTTGTAAATATATTTTGAACATACTTTGATATATATGTATATATTGTTATAGGTTCGTGAATCAACCAGTGGCCAAGTCTTACTTCCCGACGAAGTAAAAATCTGTGAAAGTGAGTTATAGTCCCACTTTTAAAATCTAATATTTTTGGGATGAGAATACATGCAGGTTTTATAAATGATTTACAAAATAGACACAAGTACGTGAAACTACATTCTATGGTTGAATTATCGAAATCGAATATGCCCCTTTTTATTAAGTCTGGTAATCTAAGAATTAGGGAACAGACACCCTAATTGACGCGAATCCTAAAGATAGATCTATTGGGCCTAACAAACCCCATCCAAAGTACCGGATGCTTTAGTACTTCGAAATTTATATCATATCCGAAGGGTGTCCCGGAATGATGGGGATATTCTTATATATGCATCTTGTTATTGTCGGTTACCAGGTGTTCACCATATGAATGATTTTTATCTCTATGTATGGGATGTGTATTGAAATATAAAATCTTGTGGTCTATTGTTACGCTTTGATATATATAGGTTAAACCTATAACTCACCAACATTTTTGTTGACGTTTTAAGCATGTTTATTCTCAGGTGATTATTAAGAGCTTCCGCTATCGCATACTTAAATAAGGACAAGATTTGAAGTCCATGCTTGTATGATATTGTGTAAAAACTGCATTCAAGAAACTTATGTTGTTGTAACATATTTGTATTGTAAACCATTATGTAATGGTCGTGTGTAAACAGGATATTTTAGATTATCATTATTTGATAATCTACGTAAAGCTTTTTAAACCTTTATTGATGAAATAAAGGTTATGGTTTGTTTAAAAATGAATGCAGTCTTTGAAAAACGTCTCATATAGAGGTCAAAACCTCGCAACGAAATCAATTAATATGGAACGTTTTTAATCAATAAGAACGGGACATTTCAGTTGGTATCCGAGCGTTGGTCTTAGAGAACCAGAAAATTTACATTAGTGTGTCTTATCGAGTTTGTTAGGATGCATTAGTGAGTCTGGACTTCGACCGTGTTTACTTTAAAAATGATTGCTTAACATTTTTGTTGGAAACTATATATTTTTAACATATGAATATTATGTGATATATTAATCTCTTAACGTGTTTGATATTATGTGATAGATGTCTACCTCTAGAACAAGTCCCATTGACTCACCTAATAATAATGAAGAGTCAAATGTAAATTGGAATGATTCGTGGACTGATTCACAAGTTCCCGAAGAGGAACCGGAAGAAGAGTCGGAACCGGAAGAAGAATCGGAACCGGATGAAGAAATAGAACCGGTGGGGGAAATAATAAAACGGTTAAGTAAAAGGAAATCCTCAACCAACCGACCAAAGTTAATTATGGTCAATGGTGTTTCCGCCAAGGAAGCAAAATATTGGGAGGATTACCAATTCTCCGATGAATCGGATTCCGACGAGAATTCCGATGATGTTATAGAAATTACCCCAACTGAATTTAAAAAGGCAAAAGAAAATAATAAGGGAAAGGGCATAAAAATAGAGAAATCTAATTCCAACCCCGATGAACTTTATATGTATCGTCAACCCCAGAAGTCCTTAAGTTGTAACAATGACCCGGGAACCTCTAAACCACCAGGTTTTTCTAAACCAATGTGGACAACGACGGCTCGTATTAGGGGAACATCATATATCCCTAGAAACTTGGCAAAACGAACCAAAACCGAAGAAGAAGAAGAAACGAGCGAGTCGGAATAAGATAGTTGTATTCGTGTGGTGTAATATATGGAATATAGTGTTCTTATGCTTTATGATATATGTAAAAATTGCTTGTATTAATAAGTATTTTTTTTATGAATCTAACTCTTGTCTATTTTACAGTTTAAAAACACAAAATGGATAGACAACCCAATATTTTAAGAGACCTACCCGGAGACATGATTGATGAAATCTTGTCTAGAGTCGGCCAGAATTCTTCGGCACAACTATTTAAGGCGAGATCAGTTTGTAAGACATTCGAAGAACGTTCCAAGAATGTCTTGGTTTATAAGAGACTTTCGTTTGAAAGATGGGGGATATCACATTGGGAAACCCATAAGTTACGATGTGTTTACTTTGACGCATATATTGCGGGGAACCCAAATGCTATTTTACGCAACGGGTTAAGAAATTATTTTGACTCAATATATCCGAATATTGGACTTCGTGATTTAGAAAAAACGGCTAACATGCAACATAAAGAAGCATGTTATGCTTACGGATTAGTAATGTTCGCTTCTCACCAAAGTGAGAACAAGAACATCGGGCTACAACTATTAAACAAAACGTTTCCACAAGTGACGGAGTCGGTAATTGGGGTAAGAAATGAGGTTTTTAGATTATTACGGGACTGTTGGACATTACGTAACCCTCGTCCCTTTGATGACGTTACAACACGCTGTCTTATCAACGGCCATAACGGTTATGTTGCACAAGACCAAGGATGGGAAGTAGTCCTAGTAAAACCAGAATGCATGACTTGTTTCTGGACGTATGAATTACGTGTCTTTATTGCCTTTGCTGAACGACTTGTGTACTAGCTAGAATTGTCTTCACAACTATCTTGTATCAAAGTTATTGTGTGCTATATTTCATGTTTTATGTAAAATAAGCGGTATTGTAAGTTTGTAAAATATTGTATAAAAGTTTGAACGCGAAATATTATTATAATCAGTTTTTCATATAGAATTGTAGTAGTTGAATTGTATATTAGCTACTAAGTATGAACTTAACGGGTAGGTACTACCCGAATTTAAACTTATAAAACGCTAATATGAAGAAAAAGCTTTTATAAATGAGTTCATATTATGCTACGAAATACTATTAAACTACTCTTAATATTCTGTATGATTAACTTGTTCCATTTAACTATTTTGAAGGAAATGGCACCGACTACTCGACACACCGTGAATATGAATGAAGAGGAATTCCGTACTTTTCTAGCTTCAAACATAGCCGCAGTACAGGCTGCGCTACATACCAACAATAACCTTGGATCTAGCAGTACAGGAAATCGTGTAGGATGCACCTACAAAGAATTCACTGCCTGCAAACCTTTGGAATTTGATGGAACCGAAGGACCGATCGGATTGAAACGGTGGACCGAGAAGGTTGAATCGGTGTTTGCCATAAGTAAGTGTACTGAAGAGGACAAAGTGAAGTACGCTACGCATACCTTCACAGGTTCTGCGTTAACATGGTGGAATACCTATCTAGAGCAAGTGGGACAAGATGATGCGTACGCACTACCGTGGTCAGCATTCAAGCACTTGATGAACGAGAAGTACCGTCCCAGAACCGAGGTCAATAAGCTCAAAACAGAACTTAGAGGGTTACGAACCCAAGGATTTGATATTACCACGTACGAAAGACGATTCACAGAATTGTGCCTATTGTGTCCGGGAGCATTCGAAGATGAGGAAGAGAAGATCGACTCGTTTGTGAAAGGATTACCGGAAAGAATCCAAGAAGATATAAGTTCACACGAGCCCGCCTCCATACAACAGGCATGTAGAATGGCTCACAAACTAGTGAACCAGATTGAAGAAAGAATTAAAGAACAGACTGCTGAAGAGGTCAATGTGAAGCAAGTCAAAAGAAAGTGGGAGGAAAACGGTGATAAGAATCACCAATACAACAACAACAGCAATTACAACAATAATCGCAACAATTATCCCAACAATCGCAACATCAATCGCAACTACAACAAACGGCCCAACAACAACAACAACAACAATAACAGCAACTACAACAATCATCCCAACAACAATAATAACCGCAACAACAACAACAATCAGAAGCAACTATGCCAAAGGTGTGAAAAGAATCACTCGGGGTTCTGCACCAAATTTTGCAACAAGTGTAAAAGAAATGGTCATAGCGCGGCGAAGTGTGAGGTCTACGGACCAGGGGTTAATAGAACGAAAGGAACAAATGGTGTCGGAACGAGTAATGGCGGAGCAAGTAGTGTCGGAGCAAGTTATGCCAATGTAGTTTGTTATAAATGTGGAAAACCAGGCCACATTATTAGAAATTGCCCGAACCAGGAGAACACGAATGGACAAGGCCGTGGAAGAGTTTTCAATATTAATGCGGTAGAGGCACAGGAAGACCCGGAGCTTGTTACGGGTACGTTTCTTATTGACAATAAATCTGCTTACGTTTTATTTGATTCGGGTGCGGATAGAAGCTATATGAGTAGAGATTTTTGTGCTAAATTAAGTTGTCCATTGACGCCTTTGGATAGTAAATTTTTACTCGAATTAGCAAATGGTAAATTAATTTCAGCAGATAATATATGTCGGAATCGAGAAATTAAACTGGTTAGCGAAACATTTAAGATTGATTTGATACCAGTAGAGTTAGGGAGTTTTGATGTGATAATCGGTATGGACTGGTTGAAAGAAGTGAAAGCGGAGATCGTTTGTTACAAAAATGCAATTCGCATTATACGAGAAAAAGGAAAACCCTTAATGGTGTACGGAGAAAAGGGCAACACGAAGCTACATCTTATTAGTAATTTGAAGGCACAAAAACTAATAAGAAAAGGTTGCTATGCTGTTCTAGCACACGTCGAGAAAGTACAAACTGAAGAAAAGAGCATCAATGATGTTCCCATTGCAAAAGAATTTCCCGATGTATTTCCGAAAGAATTACCGGGATTACCCCCACATCGATCCGTTGAATTTCAAATAGATCTTGTACCAGGAGCTGCACCAATAGCTCGTGCTCCTTACAGACTCGCACCCAGCGAGATGAAAGAACTGCAAAGCCAATTACAAGAACTTTTAGAGCGTGGTTTCATTCGACCAAGCACATCACCGTGGGGAGCTCCTGTTTTGTTTGTCAAGAAGAAAGATGGTACATTCAGGTTGTGTATCGACTACCGAGAGTTGAACAAACTTACCATCAAGAACCGCTACCCACTACCGAGAATCGACGACTTATTTGATCAACTACAAGGCTCGTCTGTTTATTCAAAGATTGACTTACGTTCCGGGTATCATCAAATGCGGGTGAAAGAAGATGATATTCCAAAGACTGCTTTCAGAACACGTTACGGTCATTACGAGTTTATGGTCATGCCGTTTGGTTTAACTAATGCACCAGCTGTGTTCATGGACCTTATGAACCGAGTGTGTGGACCATACCTTGACAAGTTTGTCATTGTTTTCATTGATGACATACTTATTTACTCAAAGAATGACCAAGAACACGATGAACATTTGAGAAAGGTGTTAGAAGTATTGAGGAAGGAAGAATTGTACGCTAAGTTTTCAAAGTGTGCATTTTGGTTGGAAGAAGTTCAATTCCTCGGTCACATAGTGAACAAAGAAGGTATTAAGGTGGATCCGGCAAAGATAGAAACTGTTGAAAAGTGGGAAACCCCGAAAACTCCGAAACACATACGCCAGTTTTTAGGACTAGCTGGTTACTACAGAAGGTTCATCCAAGACTTTTCTAGAATAGCAAAACCCTTGACTGCATTAACGCATAAAGGGAAGAAATTTGAATGGAATGATGAACAAGAGAAAGCGTTTCAGTTATTGAAGAAAAAGCTAACTACGGCACCTATATTGTCATTGCCTGAAGGGAATGATGATTTTGTGATTTATTGTGACGCATCAAAGCAAGGTCTCGGTTGTGTATTAATGCAACGAACGAAGGTGATTGCTTATGCGTCTAGACAATTGAAGATTCACGAACAAAATTATACGACACATGATTTGGAATTAGGCGCGGTTGTTTTTGCATTAAAGACTTGGAGGCACTACTTATATGGGGTCAAAAGTATTATATATACCGACCACAAAAGTCTTCAACACATATTTAATCAGAAACAACTGAATATGAGGCAGCGTAGGTGGATTGAATTATTGAATGATTACGATTTTGAGATTCGTTACCACCCGGGGAAGGCAAATGTGGTAGCCGATGCCTTGAGCAGGAAGGATAGAGAACCCATTCGAGTAAAATCTATGAATATAATGATTCATAATAACATTACTACTCAAATAAAGGAGGCGCAACAAGGAGTTTTAAAAGAGGGAAATTTAAAGGATGAAATACCCAAAGGATCGGAGAAGCATCTTAATATTCGGGAAGACGGAACCCGGTATAGGGCTGAAAGGATTTGGGTACCAAAATTTGGAGATATGAGAGAAATGGTACTTAGAGAAGCTCATAAAACCAGATACTCAATACATCCTGGAACGGGGAAGATGTACAAGGATCTCAAGAAACATTTTTGGTGGCCGGGTATGAAAGCCGATGTTGCTAAATACGTAGGAGAATGTTTGACGTGTTCTAAGGTCAAAGCTGAGCATCAGAAACCATCAGGTCTACTTCAACAACCCGAAATCCCGGAATGGAAATGGGAAAACATTACCATGGATTTCATCACTAAATTGCCAAGGACTGCAAGTGGTTTTGATACTATTTGGGTAATAGTTGATCGTCTCACCAAATCAGCACACTTCCTACCAATAAGAGAAGATGACAAGATGGAGAAGTTAGCACGACTGTATTTGAAGGAAGTCGTCTCCAGACATGGAATACCAATCTCTATTATCTCTGATAGGGATGGCAGATTTATTTCAAGATTCTGGCAGACATTACAGCAAGCATTAGGAACTCGTCTAGACATGAGTACTGCCTATCATCCACAAACTGATGGGCAGAGCGAAAGGACGATACAAACGCTTGAAGACATGCTACGAGCATGTGTTATTGATTTCGGAAACAGTTGGGATCGACATCTACCGTTAGCAGAATTTTCCTACAACAACAGCTACCATTCAAGCATTGAGATGGCGCCGTTTGAAGCACTTTATGGTAGAAAGTGCAGGTCTCCAATTTGTTGGAGTGAGGTGGGGGATAGACAGATTACGGGTCCGGAGATTATACAAGAAACTACCGAGAAGATCATCCAAATTCAACAACGGTTGAAAACCGCCCAAAGTCGACAAAAGAGCTACGCTGACATTAAAAGAAAAGATATAGAATTTGAAATTGGAGAGATGGTCATGCTTAAAGTTTCACCTTGGAAAGGCGTTGTTCGATTTGGTAAACGAGGGAAATTAAATCCAAGGTATATTGGACCATTCAAGATTATTGATCGTGTCGGACCAGTAGCTTACCGACTTGAGTTACCTCAACAACTCGCGGCTGTACATAACACTTTCCACGTCTCGAATTTGAAGAAATGTTTTGCGAAAGAAGATCTCACTATTCCGTTAGATGAAATCCAAATCAACGAAAAACTCCAATTCATCGAAGAACCCGTCGAAATAATGGATCGTGAGGTTAAAAGACTTAAGCAAAACAAGATACCAATTGTTAAGGTTCGATGGAATGCTCGTAGAGGACCCGAGTTCACCTGGGAGCGTGAAGATCAGATGAAGAAGAAATACCCGCATCTATTTCCAGAAGATTCGTCAACACCTTCAACAGCTTAAAATTTCGGGACGAAATTTATTTAACGGGTAGGTACTGTAGTGACCCGAACTTTTCCATGTTTATATATATTAATTGAGATTGATGTTTACATGATTAAATGTTTCCAACATGTTAAGCAATCAAACTTGTTAAGACTTGATTAATTGAAATAGGTTTCATATAGACAATTGACCACCCAAGTTGACCGGTGATTCACGAACATTAAAACTTGTAAAAAACTATATGATGACATATATATGGTTATATATATAGTTAACATGATATTATGATAAGTAAACATATCATTAATTATATTAACAATGAACTACATATGTAAAAACAAGACTACTAACTTAATGATTTTGAAACGAGACATATATGTAACGTTTATCGTTGTAACGACATTTAATGTATATATATCATATTAAGAGATATTCGTACATCATAATATCATGATAATATAATAATTTAAAATCTCTTTTGTTATTATAAACATTGGGTTAACAACATTTAACAAGATCGTTAACCTAAAGGTTTCAAAACAACACTTACATGTAACGACTAACGATGACTTAACGACTCAGTTAAAATGTATATACATGTAGTGTTTTAATATGTATTTATACACTTTTGAAAGACTTCAATACACTTATCAAAATACTTCTACTTAACAAAAATGCTTACAATTACATTCTCGTTCAGTTTCATCAACAATTCTACTCGTATGCACCCGTATTCGTACTCGTACAATACACAGCTTTTAGATGTATGTACTATTGGTATATACACTCCAATGATCAGCTCTTAGCAGCCCATGTGAGTCACCTAACACATGTGGGAACCATCATTTGGCAACTAGCATGAAATATCTCATAAGATTACAAAAATATGAGTAATCATTCATGACTTATTTACATGAAAACAAAATTACATATCCTTTATATCTAATCCATACACCAACGACCAAAAACACCTACAAACACTTTCATTCTTCAATTTTCTTCATCTAATTGAACTCTCTCAAGTTCTATCTTCAAGTTCTAAGTGTTCTTCATAAATTCCAAAAGTTCTAGTTTCATAAAATCAAGAATACTTTCAAGTTTGCTAGCTCACTTCCAATCTTTTAAGGTGATCATCCAACCTCAAGAAATCTTTGTTTCTTACAGTAGGTTATCATTCTAATACAAGGTAATAATCATATTCAAACTTTGGTTCAATTTCTATAACTATAACAATCTTATTTCAAGTGATGATCTTACTTGAACTTGTTTTCGTGTCATGATTTTGCTTCAAGAACTTTGAGCCATCCAAGGATCCATTGAAGCTAGATCCATTTTTCTCTTTTCCAGTAGGTTCATCCAAGGAACTTAAGGTAGTAATGATGCTCATAACATCATTCGATTCATACATATAAAGCTATCTTATTCGAAGGTTTAAACTTGTAATCACTAGAACATAGTTTAGTTAATTCTAAACTTGTTCGCAAACAAAAGTTAATCCTTCTAACTTGACTTTTAAAATCAACTAAACACATGTTCTATATCTATATGATATGCTAACTTAATGATTTAAAACCTGGAAACACGAAAAACACCGTAAAACCGGATTTACGCCGTCGTAGTAACACCGCGGGCTGTTTTGGGTTAGTTAATTAAAAACTATGATAAACTTTGATTTAAAAGTTGTTATTCTGAGAAAATGATTTTTATTATGAACATGAAACTATATCCAAAAATTATGGTTAAACTCAAAGTGGAAGTATGTTTTCTAAAATGGTCATCTAGACGTCGTTCTTTCGACTGAAATGACTACCTTTACAAAAACGACTTGTAACTTATTTTTCCGACTAGAAACCTATACTTTTTTTGTTTAGATTCATAAAATAGAGTTCAATATGAAACCATAGCAATTTGATTCACTCAAAACGGATTTAAAATGAAGAAGTTATGGGTAAAACAAGATTGGATAATTTTTCTCATTTTAGCTACGTGAAAATTGGTAACAAATCTATTCCAACCATAACTTAATCAACTTGTATTATATATTATGTAATCTTGAGATACCATAGACACGTATACAATGTTTCGACCTATCATGTCGACACATCTATATATATTTCGGAACAACCATAGACACTCTATATGTGAATGTTGGAGTTAGCTATACAGGGTTGAGGTTGATTCCAAAATATATATAGTTTGAGTTGTGATCAATACTGAGATACGTATACACTGGGTCGTGGATTGATTCAAGATAATATTTATCGATTTATTTCTGTACATCTAACTGTGGACAACTAGTTGTAGGTTACTAACGAGGACAGCTGACTTAATAAACTTAAAACATCAAAATATATTAAAAGTGTTGTAAATATATTTTGAACATACTTTGATATATATGTATATATTGTTATAGGTTCGTGAATCAACCAGTGGCCAAGTCTTACTTCCCGACGAAGTAAAAATCTGTGAAAGTGAGTTATAGTCCCACTTTTAAAATCTAATATTTTTGGGATGAGAATACATGCAGGTTTTATAAATGATTTACAAAATAGACACAAGTACGTGAAACTACATTCTATGGTTGAATTATCGAAATCGAATATGCCCCTTTTTATTAAGTCTGGTAATCTAAGAATTAGGGAACAGACACCCTAATTGACGCGAATCCTAAAGATAGATCTATTGGGCCTAACAAACCCCATCCAAAGTACCAGATGCTTTAGTACTTCGAAATTTATATCATATCCGAAGGGTGTCCCGGAATGATGGGGATATTCTTATATATGCATCTTGTTATTGTCGGTTACCAGGTGTTCACCATATGAATGATTTTTATCTCTATGTATGGGATGTGTATTGAAATATAAAATCTTGTGGTCTATTGTTACGCTTTGATATATATAGGTTAAACCTATAACTCACCAACATTTTTGTTGACGTTTTAAGCATGTTTATTCTCAGGTGATTATTAAGAGCTTCCGCTATCGCATACTTAAATAAGGACAAGATTTGAAGTCCATGCTTGTATGATATTGTGTAAAAACTGCATTCAAGAAACTTATGTTGTTGTAACATATTTGTATTGTAAACCATTATGTAATGGTCGTGTGTAAACAGGATATTTTAGATTATCATTATTTGATAATCTACGTAAAGCTTTTTAAACCTTTATTGATGAAATAAAGGTTATGGTTTGTTTAAAAATGAATGCAGTCTTTGAAAAACGTCTCATATAGAGGTCAAAACCTCGCAACGAAATCAATTAATATGGAACGTTTTTAATCAATAAGAACGGGACATTTCATTAATAGTCTTTGAAGTTAAACTGATTTAAAGAGGGTTTTAGATTAGGAATTTATATTTAGCAAAATAATACTAAAATATAACTAAATCTTAAATTAATTAAACTACTTTAAAAATTACATGATTACATGCTTTATAATTATTAACTTAAAAGTGAACTTAATTGAAAATATACTATTTTTGATTAAAACAATTTTTATTTCTAAATGGTAATTAATAAAACAATAACTTGTAATAAAACTAATTGATTTGGAATCTGTTTTAACCAATAAAATAAAATACAAATTTACTTAAATTAAATAAATAATAAGTTTTAATTAAATTAAAGATTGTCTAAAGGGAATTATAATAATTTTACTAATTATAATTAAACACTTAAAATTAATAATAAAGATTTTAATTAAAACCTTGAAATTTAAATAAATTCGTAACAGTACTGGTGTTACACGTACGCGTTTCGCGTACGTATATACGCGTTCCGTGTATATTTTTGAAGTTACGAGGTTCGTGTGAAAGTGTACACGGTACGCGTAGGTTATATTCAATGTGACAAAACAGTACGTTTAAACTGAAGTATATTTGAGTTAATATTTTTATTTAATCTGTATAATAATACGTAAATAAATAATAATAATAATAATAATAATAATAATAAATTGCAATATATAAATGGGAGTGTTTACTTAAATATGTCACCTCTAGATCCACGGATTGTTTTAAGTTTAAGCTCTATTAAAATGTTTAGTATAAAACCTTATATTTTTCTTTCGAATAAATAAAGTTTCAACTAGCTAAATTAAGTCTAATTTTCATTTGATCTTATTTGGATAGTTACTATTCCCCAAGTATTTAAATTGAGACCTAACCCAGTTTTGACTTTCGCCAAAACCCAAATCATAACGGTTTCCCTTTTTACAATTTCACTTTTATATAGCTAGTGATATTACCCAAACCACCGAACTTTATTTCTAATTTAGTGTTAATAAATTATTCATAAGTTCGTCTAAATCATTTTTAATGTTGAAGCTTAATTTATATAAATAAAAATAACTTTTGTTATTTGAATCTAATAAATTAAGTGACAAGGGTTAAATATCTAAGTACATAATAATGGTTCTTTTAATTCGGCACAATGTTAAAAATACTTAAGTTCATTTTAATTTTTTACAAATGATAACAATCCATTTCACTAGAGGCTCTACATCTAAGCAAACACTAGGATAAACATAAAAATATAAATTTACAAACATAATAATAACGATAAAAATTGATAACGATAATTTTAATGGGATAAACTTACGAAAATCTTCACTTTCATTAACTTCAAATGGTAGAAAATTACAATAACAACACCCTTTGTACTCGAACAATAATACCCTTAATCACGAACAATACACCCTTAATATTGAAACTATCCTAAAAATTGAACTTGAAAATTAATTGGAACTGGACTTAAATTATACGGAGTATATAGATACTAGTAAAATTAATTGGACTTGATATCTCTCTCTCTGCTCTACCCTCTTTCTGTATTTTTCTGTCTGTCCAACTGATAAATGTACTTCGTATTTAACATATTTCTTGAAGTAGTAGGTGAACTTGAGTATACACCTCTTTTAATTCTGTAAAGATGAAAAAGAAGTGTAAAGTTGTAATATTAAACCCAAAAGCAACCGTCCCATGTGAACTTGAATCTGGATCTGGTCTCGAGATCACGTGTTCCGCGTAGAGGCAACAAGATTAAGCGTTTCGCTTGGCTATATACGCGATCCGCGTAAGTTGAAACAGAACTTTTCTTATTTTTATTTTTGCATTTTTTCTTTGTTGATCCCGTGTTGACGTATATTGATTTGGAACTTTCATTTGAACTCTTTTTTTCTTCAATCATCTTTAACTTGCATTCGAGTAACGTTATCTCGATATATATTTGGTTTAAATCCGTTGTTTATCGTCATTTCTTCAAACTTCAAGCTCGTGTTTACTTTTGTCGTTTTTCTCGTAAATTATGCATTTGAATGTCTTCGTAAATGGTAAAAGCCTATGAAATATAAATGATATTGCGTCGAAATATATGTATGTTTAAAGCAATATCAGTTATGCATAAACCAACTATTGCACATAAACCACTCTTCTAAACAATAGCGATCCACCATCATCCGAATTTTGAAGACACATGATATCCATGATGCATATAGCCCTTTAGATTTCTCGAAAGATCCTTTTAACGGCTCGAAAGTGTGACATATTTAGACTTTCCTTTGCATTGTGATGAGCATAACAATTCGTTTGAAGTCTCACATGCATTGTTAGAAATATATGAATACATAAAACTTAAGAATAATTTTCATTATAGTAAGCATATATCACATCAAAGCAAGCAATCATGCATAATAAACTCAATTAGAATTCACACTACAAGTATCAATCATGCGTGGCAGGCAAGTAATCATTATAATCAAAGAAAGTCATGTTCCGGGGCATGAATATTGATGAGCATATCCTAAATAACTAGATCAGGTAGGCATTTAACACGCAAATTAATATCAAAATATGATATACGTTAAAGCACTAGTTATTTAGTTATCTTTTCAAATATAGCCCTCGAGTGCACTTAAATGATATAACGTAACAAGCAATCACAGAACTCATGGAAAGCAAGCTAATATCAATTTACTTATTAGGAAATCAATCAATTATGATCTAAGACAATTATCATCATGTCAACATATGTTAACTTGACTATGAATAATGTTAACTAGTTAACATTGTCCATGTATTTTAGTTAACAATTTGGGGTGTTCTATTAGATCATGAGCATAAAAACATCCAAGCATAATTTTTCAACATGTTAATAAATAATAAGCATGTAACCACATAAGCACATAAGCATGATGAAAAATCTATGGCATGTTGGATGTAGCAAAAATTAAGCACAATGCCCTCTCAATAAAATTCAATTAGCAACTTAATGATCCTAAAATGTGTAGTATAACATTTAACAAGTTGATTTCAACCAACCTGAGTTACAACGATAGAACTCAAGTTGTCATGTATGAAAATCATATACGTATACAAGTATGACAGGTAGATTTACACATACAAACATATAATCATGCAATTATAACAATTAGATGTTACACGCATAATCATACAAGTAATGAAAGCATTTATGGCACATATGAGAGATAAAACAAAGATTACGTAGTTTACACATAGTGTATAATGAGCGGAAGCCTAGAGTTAAGCCTAGAGTGTAAAGCTTACAATAAAGCATTCAGGTTTCTCTATCAAGTATATTTCAAACTCGTCATCCATGAGTTCAAAGAACTTTTCGCAAGGAGAATGACCAAGTCATGAACATCTATTTGCATGATTTCATTCTAATACTTCTTAGCAAATAATGTATTGTAAACTTTTTACCATTTCTCATGCATGACCAAGTACGAATGCCCTAAGTCTATCAAAACTTTCAAGATGTGGTGGTAGTAGAGAATAGGCATTTCCATGTATATATGTGACGCCCCGTACAAATCATCGTGTACGGATCATCAACAACAGGATCATTACAAGGTCAAACACTATATGTGATATGGTCGAAACGGACAGTTTTGTTTGTGTGGTGTCGTCAAGCCGCAGCACGTCAGAATCAACCACCAAGGGGGTGGGCACTATTTTAAATTTATATTTAGTGGGGCCTAAATCGTACTACTCCTTAGTATGAGTAAGTGAAGTATGACCTAGAGTCATATTTTTGAGATATCAGTAGAATCGAACCTATATTTAAGCCTAAGATAGTTAGGAAGGAGTAGTGGTTACTTAATTTTGGGATTTTCTAATTTGTAATACAGATAAAGTAAATGCGATAAAATTCGTAATTCAGATAAGGTTAAAGCAAGTGCATACTATGACTTCATCAGTTATTTTGCCGAGATTATGGAATGCTGGCTCATGAATAGGCAGAGGCCTTATATTCATTACACTGGTCCTAAACGCCCCTGTCATAAGACATGTCACTAGGTACAGCGTTAGGCTTGAAGATTCTTAATAGACAACAATGTCCCTTACCCCCGACACCCGTGCAGTCTGACTATAGGCATACACGTTCAGACGGCTCATCCAATTGAACGACTCAGTTGGGTGATGTATTAACATTCCACAATGGTCTAAACTTTCTTAAGCATAATAGAATACATGATTTACCATATCCGAGAGACGTGATGTGTTTCAATTATTTCGTTAATGATTGGTTTTAAAAGATAGTTAGGCCCTTTAAAAAGAGTTCAACCATAAAGAACACCATGGCCAAGTCAAGCTGACTTCCATGAACACGTTCAGTTATCCTAACGGTCCAATCCTTTATGTGTCTAAACAAACAGTTCCTTAATTAACTAAGAATCTCTCAAGCGGGGTGCAATGCTTGAGACCGCGTTATGGTGCAGTGTACTAATCAACACTAACCGGGTTCCATGGCCTTACTTAGTAGAGGTACAGCTTACAACAATCGCTGTGCTTCAGCGTGCACGTACGAATTTTATATGCTTGGTGACTACACTAGCATGGTCTGGGACCGACAATGTACTAAGGGTCTAGTCAGATGTTTCACTACGAAAGAGTCCTCAGTCGGAATCCAAAGCTCGATAGACTTACTACAACCAGTGTGCCTCAGTCGATCTTACGTTGTATCCAATAGACTTCTCTTACCAAGGGGTGATACATATAGTGTACTCTGAATCGGGGTTCGCGACTTCCCAATAACAGAGCTAATAACTACGTTCTATTAGTTGGAAAAGCGATTGAGTTTAAAGTATAATCGAAAAGCATTTCAACAGCATACACAAACCATAACATTATTTCGGCATTATAACTGCTTACATCATAGCATACACTAAAGATAACTACTCGCTAATCATGGCAACAATATCACATAACATATTGATAGAAGACATTATAAAGATAAGGGATAGAAGTACCAGTAGATTAAACGAGTTCCGAATACAAAAGTGACAACTTCAAGACTCCAGACCGCTCCTAATACAATCTTCAGCGTTCTTCTCCGGGTACTAGGTTTTCCGCACGGAGTGGAAGGCCTTGAGAGTATGACTAATATTGTACAAGAGAGGGAAAGAAGTGAATTGAAGTGTGTGTTGGAATGAATGATAAAGACCCTTTAAATAAGCACAAAATTTTCCTGCAAACGGCTAGCATGCCGTTTGGCAGGCAGTTTGGCAGGCCATTTGCAGGGCCCGTTTGCTGAGGCAAGCCGTTTAACGAGGCCATTTGATCTGGGTGTTTGGCAGGCCGTTTGCCACACTGGCAGGCCGTTTGGTAGCCCGTTTGGAAAGCCGTTTGGCTTGCTGATTCCCTGGATCGTAACTTGATTTCTTGTCTTTCACCATTTTCGCTCTAGAATCTTCGTTTTAGCTCTGATTCTCTTGATTCTTTTTGCACCATCTTCGTAATTACTTGTTCTTCAATTCTAACCGACAAAGTGGGTATTTTTCCGACAAAGTTAAAATCTTTCTTGTTTTTGGGCCTTAATACCGGGGTGAAAACATGACATTTTAGCCGATATCAATATGCTGTTTAAAAACCAGTTTTGCATTCATGAAAAGATAATGTCAAAAGTTTTACAAAAGATACCGTGCTTCTACGAACAGAAAGCATAAACATAAGTACGTGAATCCAAGGTCATTACAAAGCCATTATTCAAAAATAACATAGGTTGTGAATGCAAGATAAAAGTTCCATGATTGAGACATCTCTAAACAATGCAGCGGAAGTCTAACACAGCAGTTTATTACAGCGGAAGTAATAAGCGTCTTAGTTACCTGAGAATAAAACATGCTAAAAAGTCAACAAGAATGTTGGTGAGCTATAGTTTTTTTAATTAACGATATAATGTAGACTACGAGATTTCGTTTTCAAAATAGTATGAAAAGTATATGCTTATCCATGGGCACCTGGTAACTAACTTAACGTAAGAATAATATATTACCCCCTAAAAGTACACTTGGCGAGTGCGTATGTTCTCGATGAAGGTATTTCGTATGCCCGAGAGACATATTAAATTAATGTGGCTAATGTGTTATGATCCAAGTCGGGTCATACCCAATAACAAGCTTACCAACACTTTATATGTATTTATTTTAACGGTTGGATTGTTAAATAAATACGCGACACTTGAACTTTAGAAAAATCGGTTTTCTAAATAATAATCACTTGAGATAAATTATTTGGATAATTTATATATGATGTGGATTTAATTATTTATAGGTTTAAATAATTATGTTATGTTATATTTTATAAAATGGTTTATAAAATTATTGCAAGTAACAAATACATGTTTATTTTATACAAGTTTTATAAAATTATTACAAGTTTTATAAAATCATTCTTGTTATAAAATAATGGATGGTGGGCAGATTTTGGAGCCCCAAGAAAGTCTATCCCATGCTTATTCTTGTTGCTTTCCATAACACAATTCCACATATACATGTCCTTTGATTAGTAGCAATACATACATGCAATTGTACATCAAAATTCTGCACAAAACTCTCCTAAAACCCAGCTGAATTTTGTGGCCTTTTGGGAGGAAGAAAGGGCTCTTCATTTGGTTATTGCAAGCTCAATTCAAGTGTTATTAAATCCTAACCAAAGGCTAGGTGTTGGTGCAAAAGCTTGGGGTATTTCTCCTTGAGGTTTCATCACTTTGAAGCTCCATTCTTCATCATCTTCATCATCTTCTTTTGAACTAACCCTCAACTAGCTTGAGGAGGTATAAACTCTAAACCCACTCTTAGTTTGTAAGTATGTTTCACAACTTGATCCTTATTGGAATTTAACTTTAATTGGTTAAAGATTTACAAGTTTCAAAATGGTAATCTACACGCTTCCGCAAATCTTATTTCTTGAATGATTACAAGTATTATGAAACTTGTTAAATCCCAACAATGGTATCTAGAGCCGAAGTTGTTGAAATATGCTTCGAGATGGTTATTAAACCCACTATAATTTTGCATTCTATAAACATGCATGAAGTAGAATGTAAAATTTTGGTTTTGGGTGGTTTTTCATTTTGGCCAAAATCACTTGTGATTCTGCATTCTGTACTGCCAATCACTTGTGATTATGTACTGCCAATCACTTGTGATTCTGTACTACCAATCACTTGTGATTCTGTGCTGCCAATCACTTGTGATTCTGTACTACCAATCACTTGTGATTCTGTGTTGCCGATCACTTGTGATTCTGTATTGCCAATCACTTGTGATTCTGTGTTGCAGATCACTTGTGATTCTGTGTTTCCAATCACTTGTGATTCTGTATTGCCTATCACTTGTGTTGATGATGTTCACAATCTAAGCCTTGACCTTGTATTTGGTTGCATGCATGGTTGATTGATATTTATTCAATTGGTTTGTAATAATATTTATTCATTTGGCATGTAATAATTCATTTGGTTATGTAATTTATTTTATATTTGGTATGTAAAATAGATTAGGTTGTAATTTCATTTTTTAGACAAAATGTATTAGGATATATTTTGTAAAATGATGAAGAATGATGAAGACTTGAAGAACACATGAAGAAGCATTTGGATGCAAGGTTAAGTGGGAGATTTGAAATCTCCTACTTTGTGTAATTACCCCTTATCCGGTGGCATTTGTTTTCGGCTAAACAAATGTCTACTAAAATGGCTTAATTGTGAACATATTTGTTTTGCATGCATGGTTGTTTATTGTATGATTGTGGATTGTATGTTTGTATGCTACAAGTTAATCACACAAGTTAACAACAAGCAAAATAGAAATTTAATTGGTTAAATTATACATTAATTAACGACATGCAAAACGACAATTTAATTGGTTAAATTAAAAATGGCTAAAAGAACATTAATAAACGGTTATTAAGAACATGATTAGGATCATATATATAAAATGGTTTATAGACATGAAAATGGATTTTCATAAGAACCATACACTAAATGCATGTTGGTGTATGGCATAAAAGTTTTCTCAAACTAGAAATAATGAAAACTTAAAATCCCTTTAACACACTAGGTTAACAAGTTTAAACGCCATCCTATTGTATGACACTTAAACGTATTAAGGAACTTATAATGGGATAAAGGTCACCTAACCGTTATGAGCAAACTAATATGATTAAGGTAAATTTCGCACACTTGTGGGATAAAGGTCACCTAACCACTTGTATGTTAAGTTTACATGTCTAAACAAGTAGGATGACTTGATTTGGAAATCATGAACTTAGGGTCACCGAAGCATGATGAACAAATAGGCGTTGATGGGATAATATGTCATGCAAAAGGATTGCATGATCCCATAACTTAGAAGTTGCAAAAGGATTGCAATTGTCATATAATGACTACCTAGCTAAATCAAATGACGGGATAAAGGTCACCTAACCGAAATTTGGTTTATCGTTGGATTCTAAAATTTAATATATATCAATTGGATTTAAAGGGTATTGATTGTTAAATTTAAAATCGATACTTAAATGAACTTTGTTAAATTTTGTAGATGGCCGCCAATAACAACAACATGCAAAACGCACCTATTAACTTGAACAACCTATCGTTAAGGTCTCTCCTCGAGAAAGACAAACTCAACCATACGAACTTTATGGATTGGTTCCGCAATCTTAGGATTGTCCTCAAACTTGAGGATAAGGCGTATGTGTTGGAAGACCCCATTCCCGATCAACCCGACGAGGATGATACGGAAGGCATGGCTTATTGGGATAAGTATTGCGCCGATTCGGTGCAAGTCGCTTGCCTAATGCTTGGGACTATGATACCCGAACTCCAAAAGGATTTCGAGCATCATACTGCATACGACATGATCAAGCAATTGAAGGAGATGTTCCTTCAACAAGCACGTGTCGAGCGCTTCGAGACCGTTCGAGCGCTTCATGCATGTCGTATGGACGACTCCCAATCCGTTTCATCTTATGTCCTTAAGATTAAAAGCCTCATTGATCGCGCAAACCGTCTTAATCTCAACATATCTAATGAGCTAGCCACGGATCTTATCTTAAACTCCTTGTCAAAGAGGTTTGACCAAATTTGTAATTAATTACAATATGAATGGGATGGATAAGACCATTGGCGAACTTCATGGCATGCTTAGGACGGCAGAAACTAGCATGGGTAAGAGGGCTTCACCCGTGCTAATGATCAATGATGGTGGGTCCAAAGGTAATAACACCTCTAAGCCAAAGGCGGCTAAGAGGAAAGGACCCGCCCATCAAGGCAAGGGAAAGGGGAGGATGGTTACCCCAACCAAAAACAAGAACAAGAAGCAAAAGGTTGCCGGACAAACAAACCCCAAGGAAGACCCGTGCTTCGGTTGCGGTGAAATGGGTCACTGGAAACGAAACTGCCCGGTCTACCTTAAGGAGTTGAAGGAAAGGAGGGATGCGGGGCAAACCTCAGGTAATATTTATATGGTATATATAGAGCTTAGTATTACTTCTTCTAATACATGGGTATTAGACACTGGATGTGGAACTCACATTTGCAATTCTTTGCAGGGGTTCAAAAGAAGTAAAAAGCAAACGGGAACATCAAGTCTCTTTATGGGTAATGGAGCCAAAGTGCAAGTGAAGGCTCAAGGAGACTTTGTATTAAAGCTTCCAAGTGGTTTGGAACTTATTTTGAACAATGTTTTGTATGCACCGGATTTATGTCGAAACATTATTTCAGTTTCCCGTTTAAAACAATGTGGGTTTTATCTTAATTTTGTTAATGATGTTATCCACGTTTATTTAGATAATGTATTCTATTTTAAGGCTTCGCCTTCAAATGGAATGTATGAATTGGTTCATGATGACACATCATCTAGTAGCTCAATATACCATACTAGCACCAAGAAACTCAAAAGGGATTTGAGTGATTCCTACTTATGGCATTGTCGCCTTGGTCACATAAACAAGAATCGAATGCATACACTTCAAAAGAATGGCCTTTTGAAATCAAATGAACTAGACTCGTTTGATGTATGTGAATCTTGTTTACAAGGCAAAATGACTAAAGCACCTTTCAAAGGGACCTATGAAAGGGCTAAGGACTTATTGGGATTAATACATTCGGATGTATGTGGACCCTTTAAGCCCATAACTAGGAATGGTGAAAGATACTTCGTTACTTTCATTGATGACTTCAGTCGTTTCGGATATGTCTACTTGTTAAGACATAAGGACGAAACTTTTGAAGCATTCAAAGAGTATCAAAGCGAAGTACAAAATCAACTCAATAAGACAATCAAGGTACTTCGTACCGATAGAGGAGGTGAATACCTAAGTGATGCTTTCCAAGATCATCTTAGAAGTTGTGGGATTATCTCGCAACTCACTCCTCCTGGAACACCCCAACTGAATGGAGTTTCCGAAAGGAGGAACCGAACCCTAATGGATATGGTTCGATCTATGATGGCTAGAAGCTCGTTACCTCTATCATTTTGGGGTTATTGTCTATGCTCCGCGGCTCGTATTTTAAATATGGCCCCAACCAAGAAAGTGGAACGAACACCTCATGAGATGTGGTTTGGAAAACCTCCATCTCTATCATACTTAAAGGTATGGGGATGTGAAGCTTATCCTAAGCGTTACGTCCCTAATAAGTTGAATGCTCGATCCATGAAGTGTATCTTCATAGGATATCCCAAGGATAATATGGGATATTATTTCTATGATCCATCCGAGCAGAATGTATTTGTTGCTCGGAAGGCGGAATTCCTTGAAACTAAGTTCCTAATGGAAGGAAGTAGTGAAAGGAAGATAGATCTTTAAGAGGTTCAAGATCAAGTAGATGATACACAATTGGTTGACACTAGCACTCAACATGAAAATGTTGAGAGTGATCAAATGGATGATCAAAATACACAAGACGTTCGCAGATCTGGTAGGATTAGTAATCCTCCTGAGAGATATGGGTTTCTCATGGATGGTTACTATGTGGTTGATTTGGATGAACCAATAAACTACCAAGATGCTTTATCAAGGATTGATAAAGATAAATGGCAAGAAGCCATGAACGCTGAGATGCAATCCATGTATGACAACCAAGTTTGGGAACTTGTTACACAACCTGCTGGCTCAAGGCTAGTTGATTGTAAATGGCTTTTCAAAATGAAAACCGACATAAATGGAAACTTGGATACATATAAAGCTAGACTTGTAGCAAAAGGTTTCACTCAAACTCAAGGGGTTGACTATGATGAAACTTTTTCGCCTGTGGCAATGCTAAAGTCTATTAGGATATTACTTGCCATTGCTGCTCATTATGATTATGAAATATGGCAAATGGATGTCAAGACCGCTTTCCTAAATGGATATCTTGTGGAAGATGTCTATATGGTTCAGCCTGAAGGTTTTGTTGATCCGAAATATCCTAAAAAGGTATGCAAGTTAAAGAAGTCAATCTACGGATTGAAACAAGCATCTAGAATGTGGAATCATCGTTTTAATGAGGAAGCCGGGAAATTTGGCTTCATTAAAAATGGTGATGAAGCTTGTGTATATAAGAAAGCTAGTGGGAGCACTATCATGTTCCTTGTACTATATGTGGATGATATATTGTTATTTGGAAATGATATTCCGGCAATGCAAAGAGTTAAAACTTGGCTAAGTAAATGCTTCTCCATTAAGGATCTTGGAGAAGCACAATACGTTTTGGGGATTGGGATCTACAGGGATAGATCCAAGAAACTGATAGGTTTGAATCAAAGTGCATACATTGAAAAGATCTTGAAAAGGTTCAAGATGGAGAACTCTAAGAAAGGTTTGGTACCTATTCAAAGAGGAACACTCCTTAGTTCATCTCAGTGCCCCACCACGAAAGATGAACAAGAGAGAATGAAGAAAGTCCCATATGCGTCTGCCATTGGGTCAATCATGTATGCAATGATATGCACTAGACCGGATGTGTCATGCGCTCTTAGCCTGACAAGCAGATACCAGAATAACCCAGGAAACAGTCATTGGATTGCTGTCAAAAGTATATTGAAATACCTTAGGAGGACTAAGTATATGTTTCTGATATATGGGTCTGGTGAGGAGGAACTTGCTGTAAAAGGTTACGTGGATGCGAGTTTCCAAACTGATCGAGATGATTCTCGATCACAATCCGGTTATGTCTTCACATTAAATGGAGGTGCGGTCTCTTGGAAGAGTTCAAAATAGGATGTTGTTGCTTTATCCACTACAGAGTCGGAGTACATCGCCGCATCATTGGCAGCTCAGGAAGCTGCATGGATGAAGAAATTCATCGACGACTTAGGAGTAGTCCCTTCCATTCAGGACCCTCTTGAGATCTTTTGTGACAACGAGGGTGCGATTGCTCAAATCAAAGAACCTCGTGCTCACCAAAAGACCCGTCACATTGAGCGGAGATTCAACTAGATAAGGGATGAAGTTGAAAAGGGAAAGATATGTATTCGCAAAGTTCACACAGATCTTAATATAGCGGATCCTCTCACGAAGCTCTTACATGGAGCAAAACATACTGGACATGTTTGTGCATTAGGGCTTCGATATTCTAGTGATTGGTCATGATCTGTTTTAAGTATTGTAACGGAACGAAATTGTTCAAACTCATTAATATAATTATGGTATTAATTTATTTTGAGTTATGTTCCTATTTTGCATATTTTATCCATGAATAAGTAATTATTCTAAATTCCGTAGTCGATCACATTTGTGGGAGCAAATGTGAGGTTTAGACTATTATGAACTTGGATTGGTATACATTCACGGACTGAATGTGGGGCAAGGTTGCTACCAAGGTTCATAGATATTTGTGGGATACAAATATTGGAAGACCCGCTCTCAAGATTCACTAAATGGAGCCTTTGTGGTTGATCACATGTAATCTTGAGTAAAGGCGAATATCATTGTATCCTCTGACCTGAGATACATATTGGGTTCAGATATTTGCCAAGTATTGTGCCTTGATTCTTTCCTTCGCTATTCTGAAATATGGTAGTTCATAAGGAGGAGCTCAGGTATAATGCAAGGTATATATTTAGGACATATGTAGTCAAGATGGAATTTGTCCCTCTTATTCGTTGAGAGTCAGATGTCTAAGGCCTGATAAAGTTAAATCTAAAGGAGAGTGATCAATCTGTATCTCTTGGATTTAACATGACATCTAGGATAAAAGGATGTAATGAAAAGATTCACCTATTCATATTCGAGATGGGAACTCGAAAGGAATGATGTTATTGAATGGCACAAAGTCATAACATATTGGGGGTAATGGACGGTCGTTAGGTGGTATCCATCACTTGCATTAATTTCTTATGTTTCTCGTGCAAGTGGGAGATTGAAGGTATTTAATATGCCCGAGAGACATATTAAATTAATGTGGCTAATGTGTTATGATCCAAGTCGGGTCATACCCAATAACAAGCTTACCAACACTTTATATGTATTTATTTTAACGGTTGGATTGTTAAATAAATACGCGACACTTGAACTTTAGAAAAATCGGTTTTCTAAATAATAATCACTTGAGATAAATTATTTGGATAATTTATATATGATGTGGATTTAATTATTTATAGGTTTAAATAATTATGTTATGTTATATTTTATAAAATGGTTTATAAAATTATTGCAAGTAACAAATACATGTTTATTTTATACAAGTTTTATAAAATTATTACAAGTTTTATAAAATCATTCTTGTTATAAAATAATGGATGGTGGGCAGATTTTGGAGCCCCAAGAAAGTCTATCCCATGCTTATTCTTGTTGCTTTCCATAACATAATTCCACATATACATGTCCTTTGATTAGTAGCAATACATACATGCAATTGTACATCAAAATTCTGCACAAAACTCTCCTAAAACCCAGCTGAATTTTGTGGCCTTTTGGGAGGAAGAAAGGGTTCTTCATTTGGTTATTGCAAGCTCAATTCAAGTGTTATTAAATCCTAACCAAAGGCTAGGTGTTGGTGCAAAATCTTGGGATATTTCTCCTTGAGGTTTCATCACTTTGAAGCTCCATTCTTCATCATCTTCATCATCTTCTTTTGAACTAACCCTCAACTAGCTTGAGGAGGTATAAACTCTAAACCCACTCTTAGTTTGTAAGTATGTTTCATAACTTGATCCTTATTGGGATTTAACTTTAATTGGTTAAAGATTTACAAGTTTCAAAATGGTAATCTACACGCTTCCGCAAATCTTATTTCTTGAATGATTACAAGTATTATGAAACTTGTTAAATCCCAACACTCGAAGTATTAAACACCCATTAAATGCTAGCGCGACTAGCCCGAGTGGGGATGTCAAACCCTATGGATCCATATCTAAGATTCGCGTCTACCGGTTCAAAAACCAATAGTTAAACGTTACCGTGCTAAGGGGAAAGTTTATGCCGTTATATAACCCACACATATATAAAGTTTAAGTACTCGTGTCAAGTAAGTTAAACATAAAAAGCGCATGTATTCTCAGTCCCAAAAATAGTAAAGTAGAAAGGGAGCTATAACTCACAGTGATAAATGCGGTAAAAGTCGATATGAGAAGTATGCAAGTAGTAAGTCGGTCCGAAAGGTCCTCAATCTAAGTAAAATGTTACTAAGTCAGTATATTGTCCTAAAAGGTTTAAAGTGAATAAACTAAGTCTTAAGTATCATCATCATCATCATTCGTAAAATATAAAGTAAGTATTCAACAAGAATAGAGATCGAAATAAAAGGCTGATTCGTACAGTTGTTACAATATCTATACAAACTGAAAAGAAGCGTGGTTAGTGGCCAAGGTTCCGTCTGTGAGTCCTTGTACCGCTGTCCAATTTTTAGATCCTAACTCGATGTCGTTTGACCGTGGCGATGGTTTAAGCGCGAGTAGGTCAGAATTTTCAGCACGTCGTTACAAAGGCGTAGTGATTTTCAGAAGGCTATAAATCTTAAACCGTATATCGGATTTAGATGAGTCTTAAACGAAAAGTCATCTAATCAAACCGAACTATCTGAAAATCAATTTTCCAGAAATCCCAGGTGTCTGATAAGACCCCAAAAACGGTAAACAAGTGCTCCGGTGGATTTCTTGGTACTTGATGCTCATCACGGTTCTCATCCTTGATGCGTGTAAGCTTCAAGTGTACAACTCTTTGATGTTTTAGTATCACTTTGACCAAGTTTCAACCATAAACACACAATGTCAAGACTAAGGAGTAATACAACTCACTTAAGAGTTTTAGAAGGATGATGAACCAAGGTTACATCATGTTCTTAGTCTTAACACACACAAAAATTCCATTCAAGATTAAAGCTACAAACTTTGATTCAATCAAAAAAGAAAGACATAAATTTGATCAATCAAAGTAATGGAACCCTAAGCTTGAGAGCTTGGATCCTTTAACAAATAATTATGAGATTTCAAAGCTAGAAAGCTTGAATCTTTTATGTTCTTGAAGATCTTTAAAGCAAGAAGCTAGATCTTCAAGTTTCCTAAAGATCATAAACACAAGTTTTAATCTTTTAGCAAAAACAAAGTGATCTTAAGCTATAAAATTTAGATCCATCAAAGTAATGAAGATTTAGAGCTAGAAAGCTTGAATCTTTTATGTTCTTGAAGATCCTTAAAGCAAAAGGCTAGATCTTCAAGTTTCATGAAGATCATAAGCACAATTTTTGATCTTTTTAACAAAATAAAGAGATCATAAGCTAGAAAACTTAGATCCAATAAAGTAATGAAGATTCAAAGCTAGAAAGCTTGAATCTTTCATGTTCTTGAAGGATTCAAATCAAAGTTTGAATCTACAAGATATAACAAGATTAAAAAGCTAAAAAGCTTGATCTAAACATGATGATGATGTCGTGATTATGAGAAGAAGAAGAAGAAGAAGAAAATTTAAAACTTACAATTTTTAGTGTGAGAAAGACTAGAGAGAAAATTAGAGAACAAGTGTGTGTAAAATGTGAATGAGATCAAGTGTGAAATGGGTGAAATAAGCTTGATATATATAGTGGTGAGGGTGAGGGTTGGCCGACGATTTGGGGGGGACAAAAGGGGGGACAACTTTTGCTTTTTGCTTAGAGGTGGTCTAAAGGTGGTGCTTATTGTTGGGATCCCATGCAACATTTGTAGCAATGGTTAACAAAAATGCTAGTATGTTGGCTCATCTTAATGGGTTTTTGTCCTACATCTTAATGGGTCATAAACTTATTAAAATTGGGCTAACTTAAGAGTCCATTAGCTAGAGTAGGGTGGGCTTAAGTCCAATAAGGTAGAAAGTCCACTAAGATTAACTAGTGTGCATTAGTAAGTTACTAAGCGTAATTAAGCAACCAATAAGCCAAGTAATTGTCATTAGAAAATAACAATTAGTATTACGTAGTCATAATATTCCAATTATAACAAAAGTTAAACGTGTACCAAAATACATAGCTCGTTCTAAACGTCAAGTGACATTAACGGTCATAAAAGTATTCGAGGATCAAGTTAAGTAACTAAGTACTTAATAACACATTCTAAAATTATAAATGAAAGTAATCAACATGAATTAAGATCCCAGAATATAATCTAACATAGTACGCACAAATACGCAGTTTTGTGAAAATATAAAGCACAAATATAAGTCGAAAAAGTCTGATCGTTACATTTCCCACCTGTTAAAGAAAATTTCGTCCCAAAATTTTAAGCTGAGGAAGACGGTAGAGTTATGAAGAGGTGAGGATACTTCTGTTTCATCTGATCCTCTCGCTCCCAAGTAAACTCGGGTCCTCGTTTAGCATTCCAACGGACTCAGACAATTGGAATCTTGTTGCGTTTCAAGGTTTTGACCTCACGGTCCATAATTTCAACAGGTTCTTCCACGATGTGGAGTTTATCATCAATCGTAAGCTCCTCAAGAGGTATGACAAGTTCTGGTTCAGCAAGACATTTCTTCAGATTTGACACGTGGAAAGTGGGATGAACTGCGCTCAAATGAGTCGGAAGATCCAAACGGTAAGCAACGGGTCCAACACGCTCCAAGACTTTAAAAGGACCAATATATCGCGAATTTAGCTTCCCACGCTTTCCGAAACGGATTACACCTTTCCATGGTGCGACTTTCAACATTATGCGGTCACCTACTTGGAATTCGCGATCTTTAAGTTTAAGTTCGGCATAGCTCTTTTGACGATCACGGGCAGTCTTGAGCCTCGCTTGAATTTGAACAATCTTCTCCGTTGTTTCATGGACGAGTTCGGGTCCGGTGATTTGCTTTTCACCTACTTCGGCCTAACAGATAGGAGAACGGCACTTGCGGCCATACAAAGCTTCGAAAGGTGCGGCCTTAATGCTCGAATGGTAACTATTGTTGTAGGAAAATTCGGCTAGAGGCAAATGCTTCTCCCAAGCTTTCCCGAAATCAATAACACAAGCTCGTAACATGTCCTCCAAGGTTTAAATCGTGCATTTGCTTTGTCTATCGGTTTGCAGGTGATACGCGATACTCATATCTAAACGTGTTCCCAAAGCTTCTTGCAAAGAACGCCAAAATATAGAAGCGAAACGGGCATCTCGGTCTAAAATAATCGATAAGGGTACACCGTGATGGGATACAATTTCCTTTATATATAGCTGTGTGAGTCTCTCCATTGTATCAGTTTTCTTCATGGCTAGGAAGTGAGCAGATTTGGTAAGATGGTCGATAATAACCCAGATGGTATCATATCCTCCTACCGTCTTCGGTAGCTTTGTGATGAAGTCCATCGTTATTCCTTCCCACTTCCATTGCGGGATTTTAGGTTGCTGAAGTAATTCAGATGGCCTTTGATGTTCGGCTTTGATCTTGGAACAAGTTAAACACTTTTCGACATAAGTAGCAACATCCTTCTTAAGGTTTGGCCACCAATATTGCTCCTTGAGGTCGTGGTACATCTTACCAGCTCCTGGATGAATTGAATACCTTGACTTGTGGGCTTCGTATAGAATTAGGCTTTGTAAGTCCCCATAACTAGGCACCCAAATTCTTCCGGCAAAATATCGGAGTCAAGTTTCCTTAACCTCGAATCGAGAGACGAAGATGTTTAAGTGTTCACGAGGAATATTCTCCTCTTTGAAAGCCTCCTCTTGAGCTACACGGATTTAGCTATTGAGATTGGTGTGGATGGTGATGTTCAAGGCTCGGACACGAGAGGTACCATTCTCTCCTTTCGAGTCAAGGCATCGGCTACAACATTTACCTTGCCAGGGTGGTAACGAAGTTCACAATCATAATCGTTCAATGTCTCGATCCACCGTCACTGTCTCATGTTTAGTTGCTTCTGATCGGATATGTGTTGGAGGCTTTTGTGGTCAGTGAAGATAGTGCTCTTGGTTCCATACTGATAGTGTCTCCACAGTTTGAGTGCAAAGACCACAGCTCCAAGTTCAAGATCATGAGTCGTGTAGTTTCGCTCTTGAATCTTCAGTTGTCGGGAGGCGTAAGCAATAACCTTCTCCCGTTGCATCAATACACACCCAAAACCTTGTCGGGAGGCATTGCAATACACAACGAAGTCATCACTTCCTTCGGGAAGGGATAAGATAGGTGCGGTGGTTAACTTCTGCTTCAGGGTTTGGAATGCCGACTCTTGCTCGGTTACCCAAACGAACTTCTTTCCCTTGTGAGTTAATGCGGTCAAGGGACGTGTAATCAGAGAGAAACCTTCGATGAATCTATAGTAATAACCGGCGAGGCCTAAAAATTGGCGGATATGAGTAGGAGTAGTGGGGATTTCCCACTTGCTGATGGCTTCGATCTTTACGGGATCGACTTTGATACCTTGGCTACTAACAACGTGGCCAAGAAATTGAACTTCCTTCAACCAAAATTCACACTTGGAGAATTTGGCATAGAGTTGCTCTTTCCTCAAAAGTTCTAGCATGAGTCGAAGATGTTGCTCATGTTCTTTTTCGCTTTTGGAATAGGTTAGGATATCATCTATGAAGACGATAACGAATTTGTCTAGGTATGGCTTGCATACGCGATTTATGAGATCCATAAACACGGCAGGTGCATTAGTTAAACCGAATGGCATCACCAGAAACTCATAGTGACCATAACGCGTTTGGAACGCAGTCTTCAGTACATCGCTCTCCTTCAACCTCAACTGGAGATAACCCAATCGCAAATCGATCTTGGAGTAAAAGCTGAATCCTTGCAGCTGGTCGAATAGATCGTCAATCCTGGGAAGGGGATACCGATTCTTGATCGTCAACTTGTTCAGTTCACGTTAATCAATGCACATGCGGAAAGATCTGTCCTTCTTCTTCACGAACAAAACAAGTGCGCCCCAAGGCGATAAACTCGGTCGAATAAATCCACGGTCTAGCAATTCCTGTAGTTGACTCTGCAACTCTTGCAGTTCGGAAGGTGCAAGTCGATAAGGTGCGCGAGCTACATGTGATGACCCGGGAATTTCCGACTAAATTTAAACTTAATCTTTATATGTTTCCTACACGATAAGCAAAGTTTGTAAAGTTGAAGTTTCAAAAACTGTGAACTGTGTTTATGTATTCATTTGGCCTTTGAATATTTTCGACGATTCACGAACTATTGTTTGTAAATTAAAATGTATATATATTTATATAAATAAAAGTATAATATATATAGTATTGTGCATAAATAAAAATACACTTTAATTTAATGAATATATATATATATATATATATATATATATATATATATATATATATATATATATATATATATATATATATATATATATATATATATATATATATATATATATATATATATATATATATATATATATATAAACATGTATATGTTATTATTACGAGGCTATATGTTTATGTATATAATTTCCTATTAATAACTGGTATTATATTCTATAAATTATATAAATATTCTATATCTAAATGTTGTCATAGGATATATAACGTACTTATTAATTATTAGATAGTTAATAAGATATAAATTTTACATATTAAATCTAATTACAAGTTAAAATATAAAAGTTATACTAATAACCTTACCTTCATTATAAATGTTAATATTAATAATCTTATTGTTAATATTATTATAGAAAAGTATAAGTTATTATGTTATCATTAATATCATTATAACTAATATTACTTTAGTATCATTAATAAGATTATCATGATCAAATTAAGTTATCATTATTGTTAATATTATCATATTATTATCTTTATCAATAATATTATTATTATTAACCATATTATCATATGTATTATTAATCACTAGTATTATTATGATAATTATTATTAGTAATGTTAATAAGAATAATTATTATTAAGATATTTAATATTTAATAAAATTAAAAAAAAAAAAAGAGACAGATACAAACACTGGACATGTCCTCTTTTAACCTCATTCTATTTTTTTTTCTTCTTCATCTATTTCACTCGTGATCTTCTCTGTCCATACTAGGCTCGATTATTTTTTTTTCTTCTTTCTTCGACATCAATCATTCATCATCATAATCAATTTCATACAGCTCCTTGGATTTGATTCAGGCAATGAAGCATTTTTTTTTATTTTTTTATTTTTCTGCTCGCATTAAGTTTTTTTGCTCTTAATTTAAAAACGAGTCATTTTCAATAATCTATAATTGCAGTTTGGTTAGAAATCTTGTGTTTAATCTATCCGCAAAGTCTCAGTTCTCAATTCTTAATAGCAATTATCTATTTGTGAGTCACAGTTTAAAAACTAAAAGTCAACAGATTTGATCTTGGTTAAATTCGAGTTCAATTCAATGTTATGGATTCAATTGAGGTTACAGTAAGCTTATAGGTTCGATTTGAAACCATTTTCGTGTAGAACCCTTTGTCTAAAACTTTCAAAAAAAATGAAAATCATATTTTTTTATAAAAAAGCAGCGACAGCAGCGAGCTGCTGTTTTTTTTTTCGTTTTTATTTTTATTTTTATGATTCAAATTACACTATATGATGTTATTAATATTTACATGTATTAATTAAAACCATAAAAATTCGATATTGTGGGTATTGGAACCCTTTCCTGGTCGACTAGATTAACAAAGAAGAAGAACAAGGGGAATAGAAATATAATCTGGTTAAGTACTGTTGGGTTTGATATATATTCAGGAAAATAGAATTGGATGAGTGGTAAGGCTGTTTGTGTGTGTTCGAGTGATCGCGGGTTCGAGCCCGGGGCATGGCAATTTCTTTTCTTTTTAGTGAGCTATTTCACTAAGGTAGTCAATTTACTTATATTATTATTATTATTATTATTATTATTATTATTATTATTATTATTATTATTATTATTAATTATTATTGTTGTTGTTATATTTATGATTAAACTTATAATTAGGTGTAGATACAAGAATGAAATATTATTATCGTTACTATCATTAAATTATTATTATAACTACTACCACTAATATTATTCACTATTATTAATATTATAAAAGTTAACAAATAAAAATTAAAGTGAATATATGTAGATGCTAATAATTGTAATATTAGAAATTTTGATGAGAATAGAACTATGAGGACGATATGTATGATATTACTAGGGATAAATTCATCTGTATTGACAATAGATAATATTAAGGTTAAGTATGAAAATTTATCTAAGTTCATGAATTATGCATGTACGTATAACATATCTTTGAAAATTTATTGTAAGTATTATTACTAATATTACCATATGTATCATTACATAATTTTTAGTATTATTATTATTACCAACAAAATACTACTGATATTATCATTATTAGTATAGTATTAGTATGATTATCCTTAATAGGATTGTTATTATTAAAAGCTATTATTATTGTTATTTATTTATTATTATTTTTACAAAAATTATTATTTTGTTATCAATAAAACTACTAATATTATTATCAAGTATTATCTATATCATTATTATTAAGCTAATATTATTTATGAAAAATGATAATTTCAAATGACGTTGTTAAGATTATAAGTATTAAAATAAAGAGTATATATATAAAATTATATTTAAAATTACATAACTTAACTATATTAATAATTATATATATATATATATATATATATATATATATATATATATATATATATAATTATTAATATAGTTAAGATATTTAAATAATTAATAAAACTTACAAATTATTAAATATAACAAATACAACAATAATAATAATATATAAACTTATTCGATTACAAATATGTGTATTAATAAATATACAATGGTATAGGTTCGTGAATCCGAGGCCAACCCTGCGTTGTTCAATGACGTCATATGTATTTTTACTACAAAATACAGTATTGTGAGTTTCATTTACCCTTTTTACTCATTACGTTTTTGGGCTGAGAATACATGCAAATGCTTTATTAACTATGTTACAATATTTATATGCGTGAGTTTCATTTGCTCTTTTTTTAAATGCTTTTGCAATATATATTTTTGGGACAGAGAATACATGCGCTGCTTTTATAACTGTTTTACGAAATAGACACAAGTAAATGAAACTACATTCTATGGTTGGATTATCTAATCGAATATGCCCTTTTTATTAAGTCTGGTAATCTAAGAATTAGGGAACAGACACCCTAATTGACGCGAACTCTAAAGATAGATCTATCGGGCCCAACAAGCCCCATCCAAAGTACCGGATGCTTTAGTACTTCGAAATTTATATCATGTCCGAAGGAGGATCCCGGAATGATGGGGATATTCTTATATGCATATTGTGAATGTCGGTTACCAGGTGTTCAATCTATAAGAATGATATTTTTGTCTCTATGCATGGGACGTATGTTTAAGAAAAATGGAAATATGAAATCTTGTGGTCTATTAAAATTATGAAATGATTATTTATGATAAACCAATGAACTCACCAACCTTTTGGTTGACACTTGAAAGCATGTTTATTCTCAGGTATGAAAGGAGTCTTCCGCTGTGTATTTGCTCATCTTAGAGATATTATTTGGAGTCATTCATGACATATTTCAAAAGACGTTGCATTCGAGTCGTTGAGTTCATCAAGATTATTATTAAGTCAATTATAGTTAGATATATTATAAAATGGTATGCACGTCGTCAACTTTCGATGTAATGAAAGGTTGTCTTTTCAAAAACGAATGCAATGTTTGTAAAAATGTATCATATAGAGGTCAAGTACCTCGCGATGTAATCATCTGTTGTGAATCATTTATAATCGATATGGACTTCGTCCGGATGGATTAGGACGGGTCCTTACAGTTGGTATCAGAGCGGTGGTCTTAGTGAACCGGGTCTGCATTAGTGTGACTAACTGATAAGTCGTTAGAATGCATTAGTGAGTCTGGACTTCGACCGTGTCTGCATGTCAAAAGTTTTGCTTATCATTTTTGTCAGAAATCATTTGCTTATCATCCTTAGTAAATTACCTATTTATTATTCTTAGTCTAGACACATCTTATTGCATTGATTGCATGAATAGTGTATAGACAAAAATTCATAGTTTAGCGTATCTGCTAATTCATATCTTAGTGTATCTGTTATTGTTATCTTTGCCTGACAGCTTCCGTAGATTCCTCCGTAACTTATGAGATTTTAGTATTATATATGCATATGTAAATTATGTATTGGAGGATACTAATCTACATCCTATAATCTATTTCTTATCGAAAATCCTTCATCTGATCGTACGAGATGAATCCTTCAACTAGTTCGAGTCCCTCGGATTCCGACATCTATTCTGATAGTTATCCCGACAGTTATTCCGAATGGATAGTCATCTAAGCTCCGGAAGCAACGTTACTAGAATGAATCAACCAATCATCCATCCCTAATTCATCTGATGGATTCATAGTCGACTTAATCAATGGAGACGGCAGAAGGCGACCCCTTCCACTAACCGAATTCATCTTTTAGAAAAGAACCTGAAGCACTTACCGGCGAACCTGTTCGTAACACCATTTCACCCTCATTTCCCAAATATCTCGCCACGACTATATCATAACTCAAATTCTAAACCTTATTCATCAGGTCGTTCCGAATGACAATCATCCTGGAGTAATCAAAGAAGTCAATGAGCTTCGCGCTCGAGTAATCAATTTGGAGAACATGGTGCAAAACTTACCAGCTTCAGCAACATCACCGGCATCAACAGAACCATCAGTAACAACACCAGTACCATCAATAATCCATACCTCGACATCTCATTTTGTACCTCGAATATAATTATTGTTCTACGAATCGTTCTATATCGTTGATCTTCGTTCGACATGGTGATTATGTAATCTCTAATATGTTAGAGATTATATATTCTTGTTCTAATGATAAATCAAATGAGTTTAATATCATATTGACTCATTAAATCCATGATTACATCTGAAGAAAATATATATGTATATATGTTTTCAAAAAGATTGTAATTAAAAATTCTTTTGTACAAACTGTTAATGGTGAAAATATTTTAACGGGTAGGTAATACCCGAGGAATATTTAAATTTCACATTAATAAGTTACACTGTACATTCTTCGAATCTGATTCAGCAGTTATTCACTATCCTATTTACAACCATCGAGAAACGTATCCGTTCACCAAAGAATAACTATTTTCGTTCAAATTCAATTTCATATTTGGATTTTGACCTATCAGAATCCAACAAGTGGCATAGTGAAGAAATAATGGACACAGTAAAAATTGATTAGAAACAGACTAATTAACAATATTAAATTTTATTAAGAAACCACGCTAACAAAATCCTAGCTAACTGTTCCTAGCTAACTGTTAATTCCGTATTACATTTTATTTATCGCAATTTAATTATCGCAATTTATTTAATCGCAATTTATATTCTCGCAATTTTATTTATCGTCATTTAATTTCTGTTATTTACTTTACGCACTTTATTTATCGTTATTTAATTTTCTGTTATTTATTTTACGCACTTTAAATATCGGGACACGTATACAAGGTTTTGACATATCATATCGACGCATCTATATATATTATTTGGAATCACCATAGGCACTCTATATGCAGTAATGATCGAGTTCTCTATACAGGGTTGAGGTTGATTCTACAATAATATATATACTTTGAGTTGTGATCGAGTCTGAGACGTATACGGGTCACGACACGTATTAATTAATTCGAATATTATATATTAAACTATATATATGAATTATTGGACTGTCAACTGTGGACTATCGACTGTGGACTAATAACATTAGACAATTAAAATGAATTAAAATATTGATTATAATATATGAAACTAAACAATTCTTCAAGTTTGCCACTTGATTTCATCTTAAACGCCATTTGTATCTTGACAATTCTAACTTACGTTCAAACCTTTCATGATTCTTGAAAACACCTCAATCGAGAGGATGAATAAACCGCACTTCATCTACGGAAGAAAAGATTGATGTATATAATTATGCACTTGAAAACATTCGAAACTTGTGTAAACGTTTAACACGTATCTGTGCTAACTTCTTTGGCGTGTTATTATCAAAAATAACTTTACAACACCTCTCCAAATTAGCCAATTTTGTCACAGCTCCAACAAATCAACTACAATTCTCAATCGAATTAGCCTTATTATAACCTCGATATATAAGTTTGCCCGTCGTCATCGTTACCGGAGAACCGTTTATATTTCACCACATTAGCAGTAAAATTACCAGCAACTTCAATGAATTTGGACTTTCCGAAAAATCATTGTATTCATTGAAACCCCATCTTGTATTCATCTATACCCTGTAACAATAATTGCCATACCAATTACCGGGAATCAGCAATCAGTATTTCGAATCTCGTAGCATTTATATATCAATAGTTATATGTATACATATAACAATTATCTCCTAGAATTACGACCTTCAATTCTGAAATTTTGAAAAGGCACCCAGTTTACGAATCGATACTCTGAATGTTGAAAAAGCTGAATGAAGCAGCAGAAACTGTAAACAACCGTAAATGACCTTAGTCGTCGGAAGTTTGATGATAAAGAATAGTATGTTGGAAAAGCTCAGAAAAATTAGAACTGGAAAACGGATTGAGCTAACTACGAAGGAGACCAAGGACAAATACAAGGACCATACCATATATTTAAAGAATCCAGGTAATTCTGGATCCGATGAAACCTTCAACGAATATCTTGCTCCGTACTCATGTTAAAAATCTTGCGAAAAATCTTTCTTCATCAACCATCGAACTTAGAAATTCCAAAATATCATCATAAATATCTTCGATATTTCTGAAGATATTTTCATAATTATTCTTATCTGAAATCATTAATCTCTTCGTGCTATCAGTGTTACATTATATAGAAACTGTTAGTTTCTATATTCAGTAAACTTTCGAGCTTAAAATATGAATGTTAATGAAGTAATGTTGGAAATTGATGCTTGAGTTAGTATAATATAATGACACTTGATCAACGTGATTATATTATATTAAGTCATGCTGAGTTTCTAATGGAATGTGATGATTCACAGATCTTAACGTCATCATGTGCCATGTTACATAACTCTTTTATTCTACTTAACTTCTGAACATATCAAGAAAATGTATTCTTGATGGTTCTATCTTCTGTAATGTTGATAAATTTGAAAATCAAATCGTGCTATCACGTTCCACCCTGCTTAGAATATTATAATCATTCGAAACTCTATATCTATGAATTTTGGACCATTATTCGCTTGACTTGGAGTCGGGAAGAGAAAACAAGAGCATGGAGCTCCGGAAAATAAAGAAAAATAGAAAGCCGATCATAAACACAGGAATTACAAACCGTGCATATCAATGTTTATCGCAACATAAAGACACGGGAGAATTAAAAACATTATAACCCCAAGGGCGAAGTAGAAGAAAACAAATTCCTCCGGTGGTAGTTGGAAAAGGAGAATAACTGTTGCGATAATAAGGATAAGGACAAGGATTAAAATTGGATGAAGCATATTTACTGATGATTTGAAAGTATGAATTAAAATATAGAAATTGAAAGTGGTGGGAAGTAATAGAACGGAAGAAGTTCATTTATAGTGGAGATACCAGACGAAGCAATCGAGACAGATGATCATAGCATTTAATTTTAGAGATCTTATTTTCCATAAATCCCGAAGAATCAAATCTTTTAGATTCCGAAGATTTCCTTTTAAATCCCTTGAATTCTGGAATTCAAACAAGACAACGTCAAAAGGTAAGACGCACCTTATTTTCTAAATCCAACCCTGACTCTGTCAAAAGCTAAGGCGAATCTTATTTTCCTCATTTCACTCTTTTGCGATAGCTTCATTCGTATTCTTTGAATAATCGAATTATTTTTATCCATATTACTCCAGGATGATAAAACTCAATTTATCAACTCATATTCGTCATGAAAACATTTTTATTGTTAACCATGACCACCTCACTCAAATTTCGGGACGAAATTTCTTTAACGGGTAGGTACTGTGATGACCCGGGAATTTCTGACTAAATTTAAACTTAATCTTTATATGTTTCCTACACGATAAGCAAAGTTTGTAAAGTTGAAGTCTCAAAAACTGTGAACTGTGTTTATGTATTCATTTGGCCTTTGACTATTTTCGACGATTCACGAACTATTGTTTGTAAATTAAAATGTATATATATTTATATAAATAAAAGTATAATATATATAGTATTGTGCATAAATAAAAATACACTTTAATTTAATGAATATATATATAAACATGTATATGTTATTATTACGAGGCTATATGTTTATGTATATAATTTCCTATTAATAACTGGTATTATATTCTATAAATTATATAAATATTCTATATCTAAATGTTGTCATAGGATATATAACGTACTTATTAATTATTAGATAGTTAATAAGATATAAATTTTACATATTAAATCTAATTACAAGTTAAAATATAAAAGTTATACTAATAACCTTACCTTCATTATAAATGTTAATATTAATAATCTTATTGTTAATATTATTATAGAAAAGTATAAGTTATTATGTTATCATTAATATCATTATAACTAATATTACTTTAGTATCATTAATAAGATTATCATGATCAAATTAAGTTATCATTATTGTTAATATTATCATATTATTATCTTTATCAATAATATTATTATTATTAACCATATTATCATATGTATTATTAATCACTAGTATTATTATGATAATTATTATTAGTAATGGTAACAAGAATAATTATTATTAAGATATTTAATATTTAATAAAATTTAAAAAAAAAAAGAGACAGATACAAACACTGGACATGTCCTCTTTTAACCTCATTCTATTTTTTTTTCTTCTTCATCTATTTCACTCGTGATCTTCTCTGTCCATACTAGGCTCGATTATTTTTTTTTTCTTCTTTCTTCGACATCAATCATTCATCATCATAATCAATTTCATACAGCTCCTTGGATTTGATTCAGGCAATGAAGCATTTTTTTTTATTTTTTTATTTTTCTGCTCGCATTAAGTTTTTTTGCTCTTAATTTAAAAACGAGTCATTTTCAAAAATCTATAATTGCAGTTTGGTTAGAAATCTTGTGTTTAATCTATCCGCAAAGTCTCAGTTCTCAATTCTTAATAGCAATTACGAATTTGTGAGTCAAAGTTTAAAAACTAAAAGTCAACAGATTTGATCTTGGTTAAATTCGAGTTCAATTCAATGTTATGGATTCAATTGAGGTTACAGTAAGCTTATAGGTTCGATTTTAAACCATTTTCGTGTAGAACCCTTTGTCTAAAACTTTCAAAAAAAATGAAAATCATATTTTTTTTTTATAAAAAAAGCAGCGACAGCAGCGAGCTGCTGTTTTTTTTTTCGTTTTTATTTTTATTTTTATGATTCAAATTACACTATATGATGTTAATATTTACATGTATTAATTAAAACCATAAAAATTCGATATTGTGGGTATTGGAACCCTTTCCTGGTCGACTAGATTAACAAAGAAGAAGAACAAGGGGAATAGAAATATAATCTGGTTAAGTACTGTTGGGTTTGATATATATTCAGGAAAATAGAATCGGATGAGTGGTAAGGCTGTTTGTGTGTGTTCGAGTGATCGCGGGTTCGAGCCCGGGGGATGGCAATTTCTTTTCTTTTTAGTGAGCTATTTCACTAAGGTAGTCAATTTACTTATTATATTATTATTATTATTATTATTATTATTATTATTATTATTATTATTATTATTATTATTATTATTATTATTATTAATTATTATTGTTGTTGTTATATTTATGATTAAACTTATAATTAGGTGTAGATACAAGAATGAAATATTATTATCGTTACTATCATTAAATTATTATTATAACTACTACCACTAATATTATTCACTATTATTAATATTATAAAAGTTAACAAATAAAAATTAAAGTGAATATATGTAGATGCTAATAATTGTAATATTAGAAATTTTGATGAGAATAGAACTATGAGGACGATATGTATGATATTACTAGGGATAAATTCATCTGTATTGACAATAGATAATATTAAGGTTTAGTATGAAAATTTATCTAAGTTCATGAATTATGCATGTACGTATAACATATCTTTGAAAATTTATTGTAAGTATTATTACTAATATTACCATATGTATCATTACATAATTTTTAGTATTATTATTATTACCAACAAAATACTACTGATATTATCATTATTAGTATAGTATTAGTATGATTATCCTTAATAGGATTGTTATTATTAAAAGCTATTATTATTGTTATTTATTTATTATTATTTTTACAAAAATTATTATTTTGTTATCAATAAAACTACTAATATTATTATCAAGTATTATCAATATCATTATTATTAAGCTAATATTATTTATGAAAAATGATAATTTCAAATGACGTTGTTAAGATTATAAGTATTAAAATAAAGAGTATAGATATAAAATTATATTTAAAATTACATAACTTAACTATATTAATAATTATATAGATATATATATATATATATATATAAAATGAAGATATTTAAATAATTAATAAAACTTACAAATTATTAAATATAACAAATACAACAATAATAATAATATATAAACTTATTCGATTACAAATATGTGTATTAATAAATATACAATGGTATAGGTTCGTGAATCCGAGGCCAACCCTGCGTTGTTCAATGACGTCATATGTATTTTTACTACAAAATACAGTATTGTGAGTTTCATTTACCCTTTTTACTCATTACGTTTTTGGGCTGAGAATACATGCAAATGCTTTATTAACTATGTTACAATATTTATATGCGTGAGTTTCATTTGCTCTTTTTTTAAATGCTTTTGCAATATATATTTTTGGGACAGAGAATACATGCGCTGCTTATATAACTGTTTTACGAAATAGACACAAGTAAATGAAACTACATTCTATGGTTGGATTATCTAATCGAATATGCCCTTTTTATTAAGTCTGGTAATCTAAGAATTAGGGAACAGACACCTTAATTGACGCGAACTCTAAAGATAGATCTATCGGGCCCAACAAGCCCCATCCAAAGTACCGGATGCTTTAGTACTTCGAAATTTATATCATGTCCGAAGGAGGATCCCGGAATGATGGGGATATTCTTATATGCATATTGTGAATGTCGGTTACCAGGTGTTCAATCTATAAGAATGATATTTTTGTCTCTATGCATGGGACGTATGTTTAAGAAAAATGGAAATATGAAATCTTGTGGTCTATTAAAATTATGAAATGATTATTTATGATAAACCAATGAACTCACCAACCTTTTGGTTGACACTTGAAAGCATGTTTATTCTCAGGTATGAAAGGAGTCTTTCGCTGTGCATTTGCTCATCTTAGAGATATTACTTGGAGTCATTCATGACATATTTCAAAAGACGTTGCATTCGAGTCGTTGAGTTCATCAAGATTATTATTAAGTCAATTATAGTTAGATATATTATAAAATAGTATGCACGTCGTCAACTTTCGATGTAATGAAAGGTTGTCTTTTCAAAAACGAATGCAATGTTTGTAAAAATGTATCATATAGAGGTCAAGTACCTCGCGATGTAATCATCTGTTGTGAATCGTTTATAATCGATATGGACTTCGTCCGGATGGATTAGGACGGGTCCTTACACTACAGGTGCAGCTCCCGGCACTAGGTCAATCTAGAACTCCACTGATCGCGGCGGGGGTAATCCTGGCAACTCTTCTGGAAAGACGTCGGGAAATTTGTGCACAATTCTTACATCATCCACACTCTTCTCCTCAGTTTCCAAATTCTTCACGTGCGCCAAAAAAGCAAAACGCCCTTTTCTCATGACCTTTTGTGCCTTCATGCAACTAATAAGGTTCAGCTTCGGGCTACATCTTTCCCCGTAAACAATTAGTGGCTCACCATCTTCGCGAGGGATACGAAGAATCTTCTCACCACAGATAACTTCTGCTTTCACCTTTGACAGCCAGTCCATACCGACTATCACATCAAAGCTCCCCAACTTAATGGGTATCAAATAAATCTCGAAATCCACACCATCTAAGTTTATAATACCTCCTTGGCCAATTTAGTCAACTTTCTCAAGTTTTCTATTGGCTACCTCAACAAGATGACTCTCCTCCAAAAGAACTAGTGACCAATCTATCTTAGAGCAAAAGTGTCTACATACATAACTCCTATCGGCACCAGTATCAAACAAGACAGAAACTAATAGTTTATTGATAGTGAATGTACCTGTGACCAAGTCAGGATCTTCGCGGGCATCTCTAGCATTCATATTGAAGACTCTTCCACGTGCTGGCCCGCCATCCTTCTTCTTGTTAGGACATTCATTCTTGAAGTGGTCCTGCTGACAGCACTTAAAGCATTTCCTTGGTCCATGTGTCCAGTCCTTTTACACTTCTCACTCACTACGTTGCAGTATCCAGTATGATGCTTGTAGCATCTCTTACACTGAGGAAGGCTACCTTTGTAGTTAGGGTTAGGGCTTGGGGTCCTCCAGTCGTTGTTTCCCTTAAGATTCTCATGCCTCTTAACTGGGTTCTGGTCAAAACCTTTTCCCTTACTTCCGTCCCACTTACGTTTCCTATTACTAGCTCCCGATTCTGATTTCACCTTCTCTGGCTCTTGGCAGATAATTTGATTCATCAGGGTGTGCGCCATGCGCATAGCTTCCGGGACATTCGCTGGGTTTGAAGAGGTGACATTTCCCTGGATGTCCTTGGGGAGTCCCCACAGATACCGTTCCATTCATTTGAACTCAGGAGTAACCATTGTGGGGCATATCAAGGCTAACTCCAAGTACCTTCGGTTATAGCCATCAAGGTCATTTCCTACGACTTTCAGTTCCCAAAACACCGCTTCCATTTTCTGAATTTCAGTTCTGGGGCAGTACTTCTCGATCATAGTCCTCTGAAACTCCTCCCAGGGTGTTGCATACGCTTCATCAATTCCCCGAGCCTGGGCAAAAGTGTTCCACCACGTCAAAGCGTTATCTGACAACGTGCAGGATGCGAACTTGGTCTTATTCACTTCGGAGCAGTTACTTACACGGAACACAGATTCTAACTTTTCAAACCATCTTGTCAGCCCAACTGGCCCTTCGGTTCCACTGAAAATTGTGGGGCTTGCAACTCTGAAATTCCTTATAAGTGCACTAGTTCTGAGCAATCCGGTTCGCCATTGGAGCTTGTGCAGGGTTGGCATTCGCCATAGCTGCAGCTACTCGAGCAGCAATCATCTCCTCAATTTGTGATGCGGTGGGCATTTCTCTTGGACCTCTTCCGTTTGTAATCGATCTTCCAATCAAAATTTTGACTCAAGTCAAAATCCGTTATCCAATAAGTAATAATGCTATAGTAATATAGCAATCAATTACTTATTCCATGTCAGTAAGACATATAGCAAGCACGTAACCAGGCATAGTAACTACAGCAGCCTAGATCGTCTACAGTGGTACATAGCATGGCAATATTAACAGTATCAAACAGAAGTAACATGCAATCAAAAGCAGATAGTAGCATGCAGTAACGAGAATAAGCAATAGCATACAGCAAATTCACATAGCAGTAAAGGTAAGCAGTAGCATGCAGCAAGTTCATACAGCAGTAAAAGTAAGCAGTAGCATGCAACAGTTCCGCAGAAACAAGTAAATGAGCAAGTTGTAGATTAGTCCTATTAGTGAATCCTACTCGACTCGGTCAAGATGCACTAATGCAACCTAATTCCCTACAACCTGGCTCTAATACCAAATGTGACGCCCCGTACAAAATCATCATGTACGGATCATCAACAACAGGATCATTACAAGGTCAAACACTATATGTTGTTTAAAAACCAGTTTTGCATTCATGAAAAGACAACGTCAAAAGTTTTACAAAAGATAACGTACTTCTACGAATAGAAAGCATAAACATAAGTACGTGACTCCAAGGTCATTACAAAGCCATTATTAAAAAATAACGTAAGTTGTGAATGTAAGATAAAAGTTCCATGATTGAGACATCTCTATACAATGCAGCGGAAGTCTAACACAGTAGTCTATTACAGCGGAAGCAATAAGCGTCTTAGTTACCTGAGAGTAAAACATGCTAAAAAGTCAACACGAATGTTGGCGAGCTATAGTTTTTGTAATTAACGATATAATGTAGACTACAAGATTTCGTTTTCAAAACAGTATGAAAAGTATATACTTATCCATGGGCACCCGGTAACTAACTTAACGTAAGAATAATATATTACCCCCTAAAAGTACACTTGGCGAGTGTGTATGTTCTCAAAGTATTAAACACCCGTTAAACGCTAGCGCGACTAGCCCGAGTGGGGATGTCAAACTCTATGGATCCATATCTAAGATTCGCGTCTACCGGTTCAAAAACCAATAGTTAAACGTTACCGTGCTAAGGGGAAAGTTTATGCCGTTATATAACCCACACATATATAAAGTTTAAGTACTCGTGTCAAGTAAGTAAAAAACATAAAAAGCGCATGTATTCTCAGTCCCAAAAATAGTAAAGTAGAAAGGGAGCTATAACTCACAGTGATGAGTGCGGTAAAAGTCGATATGAAAAGTATGCAAGTAGTAAGTCGGTCCAAAAGGTCCTCAACCTAAGTCAAAGGTTACTAAGTCAGTATATTATCCCAAAAGGTTTAAAGTGAATAAATTAAGTCTTAAGTATCATCATCATCATCATCATCATCATCATTCGTAAAAGATAAAGTAAGTTTTCAACAAGAATAGAGATCGAAACAAAAGGCTGACTTCGTACAGCTGTTATGACCTCTATACAAACTGAAAAGACGCATGTTTAAGCGCGAGTAGGTCAGAATTTTTCAGCACGTCGTTACAAAGGCGTACTGATTTCCGGAAGGCTATAAATCCTAAACCGTATATCGGATTTAGGCGAGTCTTAAACGAAAAGTCATCTACTCGAACCGAACTATCTAAAAATTGATTTTCCAGAAGTCTCAGCTGTCTGATCAGACCCCGAAAAATAGTAAACAAGTGCTCGAGTGGGTTTCTTGGTGCTTGATGCTCATCACGGTTCTCATCCTTGATTCGTGTAAGCTTCAAGTGTACAACTCTTTGATGGGTTTTAGCATCAATTTGAACAAGTTTCAACTATCAACACACAATGTCAAGAATAAGAAGTAATACAACTCACTTAAGAGTTTTAGAAGGATGATGAACCAAGGTTACATCATGTTCTTAGTCTTAACACAAATACAAGTTCTATTCAAGATTAAAGCTACAAACTTTGATTCAATCAAACAAGCAAGACATAAATTTGATCAATCAAAGTAATGGAACCCTAAGCTAGAGAGCTTGGATCCTTTAACAAATAATTATGAGATTTCAAAGCTAGAAAGCTTGAATCTTTTATGTTCTTGAAGATCTTTAAAGCAAGAAGCTAGATCTTCAAGTTTCATGAAGATCATAAACACAAGTTTTGATCTTTTAGCAAAAATAAAGTGATCTTAAGCTATAAAGCTTAGATCCATCAAAGTAATGAAGATTCAAAGCTAGAAAGCTTGAATCTTTTATGTTCTTGAAGATACTTAAAGCAAAAGGCTAGATCTTCAAGTTTCATGAAGATCATAAACACAAGTTTTGATCTTTTTAACAAAATAAAGAGATCATAAGCTAGAAAACTTAGATCCAACAAAGTAATGAAGATTCAAAGTTAGAAAGCTTGAATCTTTCATGTTCTTGAAGGATTCAAATCAAAGTTTGAATTTACAAGATATAACAAGATCAAAAAGCTAAAATGCTTGATCTAAAGATGATGATGATGATGTGTTGTGAAATGTCCCGTTCTTATTGATTAAAAACGTTCCATATTAATTGATTTCGTTGCGAGGTTTTGACCTCTATATGAGACGTTTTTCAAAGACTGCATTCATTTTAAAACAAACCATAACCTTTATTTCATCAATAAAGGTTTAAAAAGCTTTACGTAGATTATCAAATAATGATAATCTAAAATATCCTGTTTACACACGACCATTACATAATGGTTTACAATACAAATATGTTACAACAAAATAAGTTTCTTGAATGCAGTTTTTATACAATATCATACAAGCATGGACTCCAAATCTCGTCCTTATTTAAGTATGCGACAGCGGAAGATCTTAATAATCACCTGAGAATAAACATGCTTAAAACGTCAACAAAAATGTTGGTGAGTTATAGGTTTAACCTATATATATCAAATCATAATAATAGACCACAAGATTTCATATTTCAATACACACCCCATACATAGAGATAAAAATCATTCATATGGTGAACACCTGGTAACCGACATTAACGAGATGCATATATAAGAATATCCCCATCATTCCGGGACACCCTTCGGATATGATATAAATTTCGAAGTACTAAAGCATCCGTTACTTTGGATGGGGTTTGTTAGGCCCAATAGATCTATCTTTAGGATTCGCGTCAATTAGGGTGTCTGTTCCCTAATTCTTAGATTACCAGACTTAATAAAAAGGGGCATATTCGATTTCGATAATTCAACCATAGAATGTAGTTTCACGTACTTGTGTCTATTTTGTAAATCATTTATAAAACCTGCATGTATTCTCATCCCAAAAATATTAGATTTTAAAAGTGGGACTATAACTCACTTTCACAGATTTTTACTTCGTCGGGAAGTAAGACTTGGCCACTGGTTGATTCACGAACCTATAACAATATATACATATATATCAAAGTATGTTCAAAATATATTTACAACACTTTTAATATATTTTGATGTTTTAAGTTTATTAAGTCAGCTGTCCTCGTTAGTAACCTACAACTAGTTGTCCACAGTTAGATGTACAGAAATAAATCGATAAATATTATCTTGAATCAATCCACGACCCAGTGTATACGTATCTCAGTATTGATCACAACTCAAACTATATATATTTTGGAATCAACCTCAACCCTGTATAGCTAACTCCAACATTCACATATAGAGTGTCTATGGTTGTTCCGAAATATATATAGATGTGTCGACATGATAGGTCGAAACATTGTATACGTGTCTATGGTATCTCAAGATTACATAATATATAATACAAGTTGATTAAGTTATGGTTGGAATAGATTTGTTACCAATTTTCACGTAGCTAAAATGAGAAAAATTATCCAATCTTGTTTTACCCATAACTTCTTCATTTTAAATCCGTTTTGAGTGAATCAAATTGCTATGGTTTCATATTGAACTCTATTTTATGAATCTAAACAAAAAAAGTATAGGTTTCTAGTCGGAAAAATAAGTTACAAGTCGTTTTTGTAAAGGTAGTCATTTCAGTCGAAAGAACGACGTCTAGATGACCATTTTAGAAAACATACTTCCACTTTGAGTTTAACCATAATTTTTGGATATAGTTTCATGTTCATAATAAAAATCATTTTCTCAGAATAACAACTTTTAAATCAAAGTTTATCATAGTTTTTAATTAACTAACCCAAAACAGCCCGCGGTGTTACTACGACGGCGTAAATCCGGTTTTACGGTGTTTTTCGTGTTTCCAGGTTTTAAATCATTAAGTTAGCATATCATATAGATATAGAACATGTGTTTAGTTGATTTTAAAAGTCAAGTTAGAAGGATTAACTTTTGTTTGCGAACAAGTTTAGAATTAACTAAACTATGTTCTAGTGATTACAAGTTTAAACCTTCGAATAAGATAGCTTTATATGTATGAATCGAATGATGTTATGAACATCATTACTACCTTAAGTTCCTTGGATGAACCTACTGGAAAAGAGAAAAATGGATCTAGCTTCAATGGATCCTTGGATGGCTCAAAGTTCTTGAAGCAAAATCATGACACGAAAACAAGTTCAAGTAAGATCATCACTTGAAATAAGATTGTTATAGTTATAGAAATTGAACCAAAGTTTGAATATGATTATTACCTTGTATTAGAATGATAACCTACTGTAAGAAACAAAGATTTCTTGAGGTTAGATGATCACCTTACAAGATTGGAAGTGAGCTAGCAAACTTGAAAGTATTCTTGATTTTATGAAACTAGAACTTTTGGAATTTATGAAGAACACTTAGAACTTGAAGATAGAACTTGAGAGAGCTCAATTAGATGAAGAAAATTGAAGAATGAAAGTGTTTGTAGGTGTTTTTGGTCGTTGGTGTATGGATTAGATATAAAGGATATGTAATTTTGTTTTCATGTAAATAAGTCATGAATGATTACTCATATTTTTGTAATCTTATGAGATATTTCATGCTAGTTGCCAAATGATGGTTCCCACATGTGTTAGGTGACTCACATGGGCTGCTAAGAGCTGATCATTGGAGTGTATATACCAATAGTACATACATCTAAAAGCTGTGTATTGTACGAGTACGAATACGGGTGCATACGAGTAGAATTGTTGATGAAACTGAACGAGAATGTAATTGTAAGCATTTTTGTTAAGTAGAAGTATTTTGATAAGTGTATTGAAGTCTTTCAAAAGTGTATAAATACATATTAAAACACTACATGTATATACATTTTAACTGAGTCGTTAAGTCATCGTTAGTCGTTACATGTAAGTGTTGTTTTGAAACCTTTAGGTTAACGATCTTGTTAAATGTTGTTAACCCAATGTTTATAATATCAAAAGAGATTTTAAATTATTATATTATCATGATATTATGATGTACGAATATCTCTTAATATGATATATATACATTAAATGTCGTTACAACGATAAACGTTACATATATGTCTCGTTTCAAAATCATTAAGTTAGTAGTCTTGTTTTTACATATGTAGTTCATTGTTAATATAATTAATAATATGTTTACTTATCATAATATCATGTTAACTATATATATAACCATATATATGTCATCATATAGTTTTTTTACAAGTTTTAACGTTCGTGAATCACCGGTCAACTTGGGTGGTCAATTGTCTATATGAAACCTATTTCAATTAATCAAGTCTTAACAAGTTTGATTGCTTAACATGTTGGAAACATTTACTCATGTAAACATCAATCTCAATTAATATATATAAACATGGAAAAGTTCGGGTCACTACAGTACCTACCCGTTAAATAAATTTCGTCCCGAAATTTTAAGCTGTTGAAGGTGTTGACGAATCTTCTGGAAATAGATGCGGGTATTTCTTCTTCATCTGATCTTCACGCTCCCAGGTGAACTCGGGTCCTCTACGAGCATTCCATCGAACCTTAACAATTGGTATCTTGTTTTGCTTAAGTCTTTTAACCTCACGATCCATTATTTCGACGGGTTCTTCGATGAATTGGAGTTTTTCGTTGATTTGGATTTCATCTAACGGAATAGTGAGATCTTCTTTAGCAAAACATTTCTTCAAATTCGAGACTTGGAAAGTGTTATGTACAGCCGCGAGTTGTTGAGGTAACTCAAGTCGGTAAGCTACTGGTCCGACACGATCAATAATCTTGAATGGTCCAATATACCTTGGATTTAATTTCCCTTGTTTACCAAATCGAACAACGCCTTTCCAAGGTGAAACTTTAAGCATGACCATCTCTCCAATTTCAAATTCTATATCTTTTCTTTTAATGTCAGCGTAGCTCTTTTGTCGACTTTGGGCGGTTTTCAACCGTTGTTGAATTTGGATGATCTTCTCGGTAGTTTCTTGTATAATCTCCGGACCCGTAATCTGTCTATCCCCCACCTCACTCCAACAAATCGGAGACCTGCACTTTCTACCATAAAGTGCTTCAAACGGCGCCATCTCAATGCTTGAATGGTAGCTGTTGTTGTAGGAAAATTCTGCTAACGGTAGATGTCGATCCCAACTGTTTCCGAAATCAATAACACATGCTCGTAGCATGTCTTCAAGCGTTTGTATCGTCCTTTCGCTCTGCCCATCAGTTTGTGGATGATAGGCAGTACTCATGTCTAGACGAGTTCCTAATGCTTGCTGTAATGTCTGCCAGAATCTTGAAATAAATCTGCCATCCCTATCAGAGATAATAGAGATTGGTATTCCATGTCTGGAGACGACTTCCTTCAAATACAGTCGTGCTAACTTCTCCATCTTGTCATCTTCTCTTATTGGTAGGAAGTGTGCTGATTTGGTGAGACGATCAACTATTACCCAAATAGTATCAAAACCACTTGCAGTCCTTGGCAATTTAGTGATGAAATCCATGGTAATGTTTTCCCATTTCCATTCCGGGATTTCGGGTTGTTGAAGTAGACCTGATGGTTTCTGATGCTCAGCTTTGACCTTAGAACACGTCAAACATTCTCCTACGTATTTAGCAACATCGGCTTTCATACCCGGCCACTAAAAATGTTTCTTGAGATCCTTGTACATCTTCCCCGTTCCAGGATGTATTGAGTATCTGGTTTTATGAGCTTCTCTAAGTACCATTTCTCTCATATCTCCAAATTTTGGTACCCAAATCCTTTCAGCCCTATACCGGGTTCCGTCTTCCCGAATATTAAGATGCTTCTCCGATCCTTTGGGTATTTCATCCTTTAAATTTCCCTCTTTTAAAACTCCTTGTTGCGCCTCCTTTATTTGAGTAGTAATGTTATTATGAATCATTATATTCATAGATTTTACTCGAATGGGTTCTCTATCCTTCCTGCTCAAGGCATCGGCTACCACATTTGCCTTCCCCGGGTGGTAACGAATCTCAAAATCGTAATCATTCAATAATTCAATCCACCTACGCTGCCTCATATTCAGTTGTTTCTGATTAAATATGTGTTGAAGACTTTTGTGGTCGGTATATATAATACTTTTGACCCCATATAAGTAGTGCCTCCAAGTCTTTAATGCAAAAACAACCGCGCCTAATTCCAAATCATGCGTCGTATAATTTTGTTCGTGAATCTTCAATTGTCTAGACGCATAAGCAATCACCTTCGTTCGTTGCATTAATACACAACCGAGACCTTGCTTTGATGCGTCACAATAAATCACAAAATCATCATTCCCTTCAGGCAATGACAATATAGGTGCCGTAGTTAGCTTTTCTTCAATAACTGAAACGCTTTCTCTTGTTCATCATTCCATTCAAATTTCTTCCCTTTATGCGTTAATGCAGTCAAGGGTTTTGCTATTCTGGAAAAGTCTTGGATGAACCTTCTGTAGTAACCAGCTAGTCCTAAAAACTGGCGTATGTGTTTCGGAGTTTTCGGGGTTTCCCACTTTTCAACAGTTTCTATCTTTGCCGGATCCACCTTAATACCTTCTTTGTTCACTATGTGACCGAGGAATTGAACTTCTTCCAACCAAAATGCACACTTTGAAAACTTAGCGTACAATTCTTCCTTCCTCAATACTTCTAACACCTTTCTCAAATGTTCACCGTGTTCTTGGTCATTCTTTGAGTAAATAAGTATGTCATCAATGAAAACAATGACAAACTTGTCAAGGTATGGTCCACACACTCGGTTCATAAGGTCCATGAACACAGCTGGTGCATTAGTTAAACCAAACGGCATGACCATAAACTCGTAATGACCGTAACGTGTTCTGAAAGCAGTCTTTGGAATATCATCTTCTTTCACCCGCATTTGATGATACCCGGAACGTAAGTCAATCTTTGAATAAACAGACGAGCCTTGTAGTTGATCAAATAAGTCGTCGATTCTCGGTAGTGGGTAGCGGTTCTTGATGGTAAGTTTGTTCAACTCTCGGTAGTCGATACACAACCTGAATGTACCATCTTTCTTCTTGACAAACAAAACAGGAGCTCCCCACGGTGATGTGCTTGGTCGAATGAAACCACGCTCTAAAAGTTCTTGTAATTGGCTTTGCAGTTCTTTCATCTCGTTGGGTGCGAGTCTGTAAGGAGCACGAGCTATTGGTGCAGCTCCTGGTACAAGATCTATTTGAAATTCAACGGATCGATGTGGGGGTAATCCCGGTAATTCTTTCGGAAATACATCGGGAAATTCTTTTGCAATGGGAACATCATTGATGCTCTTTTCTTCAGTTTGTACTTTCTCGACGTGTGCTAGAACAGCATAGCAACCTTTTCTTATTAGTTTTTGTGCCTTCAAATTACTAATAAGATGTAGCTTCGTGTTGCCCTTTTCTCCGTACACCATTAAGGGTTTTCCTTTTTCTCGTATAATGCGAATTGCATTTTTGTAACAAACGATCTCCGCTTTCACTTCTTTCAACCAGTCCATACCGATTATCACATCAAAACTCCCTAACTCTACTGGTATCAAATCAATCTTAAATGTTTCGCTAACCAGTTTAATTTCTCGATTCCGACATATATTATCTGCTGAAATTAATTTACCATTTGCTAATTCGAGTAAAAATTTACTATCCAAAGGCGTCAATGGACAACTTAATTTAGCACAAAAATCTCTACTCATATAGCTTCTATCCGCACCCGAATCAAATAAAACGTAAGCAGATTTATTGTCAATAAGAAACGTACCCGTAACAAGCTCCGGGTCTTCCTGTGCCTCTACCGCATTAATATTGAAAACTCTTCCACGGCCTTGTCCATTCGTGTTCTCCTGGTTCGGGCAATTTCTAATAATGTGGCCTGGTTTTCCACATTTATAACAAACTACATTGGCATAACTTGCTCCGACACTACTTGCTCCGCCATTACTCGTTCCGACACCATTTGTTCCTTTCGTTCTATTAACCCCTGGTCCGTAGACCTCACACTTCGCCGCGCTATGACCATTTCTTTTACACTTGTTGCAAAATTTGGTGCAGAACCCCGAGTGATTCTTTTCACACCTTTGGCATAGTTGCTTCTGATTGTTGTTGTTGTTGCGGTTATTACTGTTGTTGGGATGATTGTTGTAGTTGCTGTTGTTGTTGTTGTTGTTGTTGTTGTTGTTGTTGGGCCGTTTGTTGTAGTTGCGATTGATGTTGCGATTGTTGGGATAATTGTTGCGATTATTGTTGTAATTGCTGTTGTTGTTGTATTGGTGATTCTTATCACCGTTTTCCTCCCACTTTCTTTTGACTTGCTTCACATTGGCCTCTTCAGCAGTCTGTTCTTTAATTCTTTCTTCAATCTGGTTCACTAGTTTGTGAGCCATTCTACATGCCTGTTGTATGGAGGCGGGCTCGTGTGAACTTATATCTTCTTGGATTCTTTCCGGTAATCCTTTCACAAACGCGTCGATCTTCTCTTCCTCATCTTCGAATGCTCCCGGACACAATAGGCACAATTCTGTGAATCGTCTTTCGTACGTGGTAATATCAAATCCTTGGGTTCGTAACCCTCTAAGTTCTGTCTTGAGCTTATTGACCTCGGTTCTGGGATGGTACTTCTCGTTCATCAAGTGCTTGAATGCTGACCACGGTAGTGCGTACGCATCATCTTGTCCCACTTGCTCTAGATAGGTATTCCACCATGTTAACGCAGAACCTGTGAAGGTATGCGTAGCGTACTTCACTTTGTCCTCTTCAGTACACTTACTTATGGCAAACACCGATTCAACCTTCTCGGTCCACCGTTTCAATCCGATCGGTCCTTCGGTTCCATCAAATTCCAAAGGTTTGCAGGCAGTGAATTCTTTGTAGGTGCATCCTACACGATTTCCTGTACTGCTAGATCCAAGGTTATTGTTGGTATGTAGCGCAGCCTGTACTGCGGCTATGTTTGAAGCTAGAAAAGTACGGAATTCCTCTTCATTCATATTCACGGTGTGTCGAGTAGTCGGTGCCATTTCCTTCAAAATAGTTAAATGGAACAAGTTAATCATACAGAATATTAAGAGTAGTTAATAGTATTTCGTAGCATAATATGAACTCATTTATAAAAGCTTTTTCTTCATATTATCGTTTTATAAGTTTAAATTCGGGTAGTACCTACCCGTTAAGTTCATACTTAGTAGCTAATATACAATTCAACTACTACAATTCTATATGAAAAACTGATTATAATAATATTTCGCGTTCAAACTTTTATACAATATTTTACAAACTTACAATACCGCTTATTTTACATAAAGCATGAAATATAGCACACAATAACTTTGATACAAGATAGTTGTGAAGACAATTGTAGCTAGTACACAAGTCGTTCAGCAAAGGCAATAAAGACACGTAATTCATACGTCCAGAAACAAGTCATGCATTCTGGTTTTACTAGGACTACTTCCCATCCTTGGTCTTGTGCAACATAACCATTATGGCCGTTGATAAGACAGCGTGTTGTAACGTCATCAAAGGGACGAGGGTTACGTAATGTCCAACAGTCCCGTAATAATCTAAAAACCTCATTTCTTACCCCAATTACCGACTCCGTCACTTGTGGAAACGTTTTGTTTAATAGTTGTAGCCCGATGTTCTTGTTCTCACTTTGGTGAGAAGCGAACATTACTAATCCGTAAGCATAACATGCTTCTTTATGTTGCATGTTAGCCGCTTTTTCTAAATCACGAAGTCCAATATTCGGATATATTGAGTCAAAATAATTTCTTAACCCGTTACGTAAAATAGCATTTGGGTTCCCCGCAATATATGCGTCAAAGTAAACACATCGTAACTTATGGGTTTCCCAATGTGATATCCCCCATCTTTCAAACGAAAGTCTCTTATAAACCAAGACATTCTTGGAACGTTCTTCGAATGTCTTACAAACTGATCTCGCCTTAAATAGTTGTGCCGAAGAATTCTGGCCGACTCTAGACAAGATTTCATCAATCATGTCTCCGGGTAGGTCTCTTAAAATATTGGGTTGTCTATCCATTTTGTGTTTTTAAACTGTAAAATAGACAAGAGTTAGATTCATAAAAAAAAATACTTATTAATACAAGCAATTTCTACATATATCATAAAGCATAAGCACACTATATTACATATATTACACTACACGAATACAGCTATCTTATTCCGACTCGCTTGTTTCTTCTTCTTCGGTTTTGGTTCGTTTTGCCAAGTTTCTAGGAATATATGATGTTCCCCTAATACGAGCCGTCGTTGTCCACATTGGTTTAGAAAAACCTGGTGGTTTAGAGGTTCCCGGGTCATTGTTACAACTTAAGGACTTCGTGGGTTGACGATACATATAAAGTTCATCGGGGTTGGAATTAGATTTCTCTATTTTTATGCCCTTTCCCTTATTATTTTCTTTTGCCTTTTTAAATTCAGTTGGGGTAATTTCTATAACATCATCGGAATTCTCGTCGGAATCCGATTCATCGGAGAATTGGTAATCCTCCCAATATTTTGCTTCCTTGGCGGAAACACCATTGACCATAATTAACCTTGGTCGGTTGGTTGAGGATTTTCTTTTACTTAACCGTTTTATTATTTCCCCCACCGGTTCTATTTCTTCATCCGGTTCCGATTCTTCTTCCGGTTCCGATTCTTCTTCTGGTTCCGACTCTTCTTCCGGTTCCTCTTCGGGAACTTGTGAATCAGTCCACGAATCATTCCAATTTACATTTGACTCTTCATTATTATTAGGTGAGTCAATGGGACTTGTTCTAGAGGTAGACATCTATCACATAATATCAAACGCGTTAAGAGATTAATATATCACATAATATTCACATGTTAAAAATATATAGTTTCCAACAAAATTTGTTAAGCAATCATTTTTCAAGTAAACACGGTCGAAGTCCAGACTCACTAATGCATCCTAACAAACTCGATAAGACACACTAATGCAAAATTCTGGTTCTCTAAGACCAACGCTCTGATACCAACTGAAATGTCCCGTTCTTATTGATTAAAAACGTTCCATATTAATTGATTTCGTTGCGAGGTTTTGACCTCTATATGAGACGTTTTTCAAAGACTGCATTCATTTTAAAACAAACCATAACCTTTATTTCATCAATAAAGGTTTAAAAAGCTTTACGTAGATTATCAAATAATGATAATCTAAAATATCCTGTTTACACACGACCATTACATAATGGTTTACAATACAAATATGTTACAACAAAATAAGTTTCTTGAATGCAGTTTTTATACAATATCATACAAGCATGGACTCCAAATCTCGTCCTTATTTAAGTATGCGACAGCGGAAGATCTTAATAATCACCTGAGAATAAACATGCTTAAAACGTCAACAAAAATGTTGGTGATTTATAGGTTTAACCTATATATATCAAATCATAATAATAGACCACAAGATTTCATATTTCAATACACACCCCATACATAGAGATAAAAATCATTCATATGGTGAACACCTGGTAACCGACATTAACGAGATGCATATATAAGAATATCCCCATCATTCCGGGACACCCTTCGGATATGATATAAATTTCGAAGTACTAAAGCATCCGGTACTTTGGATGGGGTTTGTTAGGCCCAATAGATCTATCTTTAGGATTCGCGTCAATTAGGGTGTCTGTTCCCTAATTCTTAGATTACCAGACTTAATAAAAAGGGGCATATTCGATTTCGATAATTCAACCATAGAATGTAGTTTCACGTACTTGTGTCTATTTTGTAAATCATTTATAAAACCTGCATGTATTCTCATCCCAAAAATATTAGATTTTAAAAGTGGGACTATAACTCACTTTCACAGATTTTTACTTCGTCGGGAAGTAAGACTTGGCCACTGGTTGATTCACGAACCTATAACAATATATACATATATATCAAAGTATGTTCAAAATATATTTACAACACTTTTAATATATTTTGATGTTTTAAGTTTATTAAGTCAGCTGTCCTCGTTAGTAACCTACAACTAGTTGTCCACAGTTAGATGTACAGAAATAAATCGATAAATATTATCTTGAATCAATCCACGACCCAGTGTATACGTATCTCAGTATTGATCACAACTCAAACTATATATATTTTGGAATCAACCTCAACCCTGTATAGCTAACTCCAACATTCACATATAGAGTGTCTATGGTTGTTCCGAAATATATATAGATGTGTCGACATGATAGGTCGAAACATTGTATACGTGTCTATGGTATCTCAAGATTACATAATATATAATACAAGTTGATTAAGTTATGGTTGGAATAGATTTGTTACCAATTTTCACGTAGCTAAAATGAGAAAAATTATCCAATCTTGTTTTACCCATAACTTCTTCATTTTAAATCCGTTTTGAGTGAATCAAATTGCTATGGTTTCATATTGAACTCTATTTTATGAATCTAAACAAAAAAAGTATAGGTTTCTAGTCGGAAAAATAAGTTACAAGTCGTTTTTGTAAAGGTAGTCATTTCAGTCGAAAGAACGACGTCTAGATGACCATTTTAGAAAACATACTTCCACTTTGAGTTTAACCATAATTTTTGGATATAGTTTCATGTTCATAATAAAAATCATTTTCTCAGAATAACAACTTTTAAATCAAAGTTTATCATAGTTTTTAATTAACTAACCCAAAACAGCCCGCGGTGTTACTACGACGGCGTAAATCCGGTTTTACGGTGTTTTTCGTGTTTCCAGGTTTTAAATCATTAAGTTAGCATATCATATAGATATAGAACATGTGTTTAGTTGATTTTAAAAGTCAAGTTAGAAGGATTAACTTTTGTTTGCGAACAAGTTTAGAATTAACTAAACTATGTTCTAGTGATTACAAGTTTAAACCTTCGAATAAGATAGCTTTATATGTATGAATCGAATGATGTTATGAACATCATTACTACCTTAAGTTCCTTGGATGAACCTACTGGAAAAGAGAAAAATGGATCTAGCTTCAATGGATCCTTGGATGGCTCAAAGTTCTTGAAGCAAAATCATGACACGAAAACAAGTTCAAGTAAGATCATCACTTGAAATAAGATTGTTATAGTTATAGAAATTGAACCAAAGTTTGAATATGATTATTACCTTGTATTAGAATGATAACCTACTGTAAGAAACAAAGATTTCTTGAGGTTGGATGATCACCTTACAAGATTGGAAGTGAGCTAGCAAACTTGAAAGTATTCTTGATTTTATGAAACTAGAACTTTTGGAATTTATGAAGAACACTTAGAACTTGAAGATAGAACTTGAGAGAGTTCAATTAGATGAAGAAAATTGAAGAATGAAAGTGTTTTTAGGTGTTTTTGGTCGTTGGTGTATGGATTAGATATAAAGGATATGTAATTTTGTTTTCATGTAAATAAGTCATGAATGATTACTCATATTTTTGTAATCTTATGAGATATTTCATGCTAGTTGCCAAATGATGGTTCCCACATGTGTTAGGTGACTCACATGGGCTGCTAAGAGCTGATCATTGGAGTGTATATACCAATAGTACATACATCTAAAAGCTGTGTATTGTACGAGTACGAATACGGGTGCATACGAGTAGAATTGTTGATGAAACTGAACGAGAATGTAATTGTAAGCATTTTTGTTAAGTAGAAGTATTTTGATAAGTGTATTGAAGTCTTTCAAAAGTGTATAAATACATATTAAAACACTACATGTATATACATTTTAACTGAGTCGTTAAGTCATCGTTAGTCGTTACATGTAAGTGTTGTTTTGAAACCTTTAGGTTAACGATCTTGTTAAATGTTGTTAACCCAATGTTTATAATATCAAAAGAGATTTTAAATTATTATATTATCATGATATTATGATGTACGAATATCTCTTAATATGATATATATACATTAAATGTCGTTACAACGATAAACGTTACATATATGTCTCGTTTCAAAATCATTAAGTTAGTAGTCTTGTTTTTACATATGTAGTTCATTGTTAATATAATTAATGATATGTTTACTTATCATAATATCATGTTAACTATATATATAACCATATATATGTCATCATATAGTTTTTTTACAAGTTTTAACGTTCGTGAATCACCGGTCAACTTGGGTGGTCAATTGTCTATATGAAACCTATTTCAATTAATCAAGTCTTAACAAGTTTGATTGCTTAACATGTTGGAAACATTTACTCATGTAAACATCAATCTCAATTAATATATATAAACATGGAAAAGTTCGGGTCACTACATGTTGATTATGAGAAGAAGAAGACGAAGAAGAAGAAGAAGAAGAAGAAAATTTAAAACTTACAATTTTTAGTGTGAGAAAGACTAGAGAGAAAATTAGAGAGCAAGTGTGTGTAAAATATGAATGAGATCAAGTGTGAAATGAGTGAAATAAGCTTGATATATATAGTGGTGAGGGTGACGGTTGGCCGACAGTTTGGGGGGACAAAAGGTGGGATAATTTTTGCTTTTTGCTTAGTGATGGTCTAAAGGTGGTGCTTATTGTTGGGATCCCATGCAACATTTGTAGTAATGGTTATTAAAAATGCTAGTATGTTGGCTCATCTTAATGGGTTTTTGTCCTACATCTTAATGGGTCATAAACTTATTAAAATTGGGCTAACTTAAGAGTCCATTAGCTAGAGTTGGGTGGACTTAAGTCCAATAAGTTAGAAAGTCCACTAAGACTAACTAGTGTGCATTAGTAAGTTACTAAGCATAATTAAGCAACCAATAAGCTAAGTAATTGTCATTAGAAAATAACAATTAGTATTACGTAGTCATAATATTCTAATTATGACAAAAGTTAAACGTGTACCAAAATACATAGCTCGTTCTAAACGTCAAGTGACACTAATGGTCATAAAAGCATTTGAGGATCAAGTTAAGTAACTAAGTACTTAATAACACGTTCTAAAATTATAATAGAAAGTAATCAATATGAATTAAGATCCCAGAATATAATCTAAACACAGTACGCACAAATACGCAATTTCGTGAAAATATAAAGCACAAATATAAGTCAAAAAAGTCGGGTCGTTACAATATATGCATTCTTGACATTCATTCTTATGTTAAGATCATATATAAGATGATATCTTACATTCTTGAGATTCTTTTATTATGATAACTATTAATCACATTATGTTGAACTTTTCATGTGTTATGTTTGATTATTCCTTTAGCATGCTAGGATGTCTATTTAGACCTTGTAAGGTTTTGATTTCTAAAAAGTATCCTAGAGACGTACCTACCTTTAGAGTACACCTACACCTTTGAGTGACAATCTAGCATTGATTTCCATAGGTGTGTCTAATGCCTTAGCACTTATCTAAAAGGTTAGTAAAACTTTTCATTTCACTTGTTTGTTCTAGGTGTTCGTTTGACGCAAACCTAATCCTAGTTTAGGAATTAAGAGCATGAATTATTCTTTTAGCTTTCTGTAACACCCCAACCCGTTATACAAACGATCACGCAGAAATATCGATTAATTTTTTTTTGCTGGAATAGCATATGGCGAGGCGCGCCATATGGCCGCGCGGCGCGCCAAACTGGCCTGTCCAAAAAGTCATGAAATGCGAAAATGTTTGACCACTTCTCGACGTATTTAGACAAAACGCTTTTCACAACCTATTCATATATGAAAAACTAACACGTTCCATTCATAAAATAAGTTTGACGACACCGGGCCCACATATGCCCAAATTGATGGAATTCAACATAATAACAAGTTTCTTAATGTTAATAAAATCATGAAACCAATTCATATTAAGTTATAACAAGCGGAAGCATAATTACTAAGAAAACAAGTTAATATGCATAACCATTTTAGTTGAATTCCATATAGTTAATACCAAGTCTTGAAAGATATGCTTACAAATAAGATGAGAAGATAAGAAATGTACCTCCTCAAGCTAGTTGAGGGTAGTTTTCAAGCAAGCACGATGATGAAGAAGATGATGAAAATTGAGCTTCAAATGGATGAAACCTCAAGTGATTATACCCCAAACTTATCACCAACACTTTGCACTTTGGTTAGGATTTTGTCACACTTGAAAATGAACCTTCAAATAAACTCAAGACCACCTTCTTGATGCCAAAAGAATTCGGCCAGAATTCCCAAGGAAAGAAAAGAGAGCTTGCTTTATTTATTACTTGATATTTGATAATGCATGTGTCATTCTTTTGGTCAAGGAACAAATACATAAGGTGTTGTGCATTTTGAAACTCACAAACAAGCATGGGCGGACCTCTTGGTTCTCACAAAAACCGTCCCCCATGGGGATTTATATAAAATATTAGCCTTTAAATTTTATAAAACTAGTTCCATTTTAATTACCATGTATTTGTTACTTGTTCCATTTTAATTACCATTTTATAAAACCTTTTATAAAATGTATCATAACACAACTATTTAATCTTATAAATAATTAATTCCATATCATATAAATTATCCAAATAATTTATCTCAAGTAATAATATTTTAGAAAACTGATTTTCTAAAGTCCAAGTGTCGCGTATTTATTTAACGACCCAATCGTTAAGATTAAATACATATAAGGTGTTGGTAAGTTTGTTATTGGGTATGACCCGACTTGGATCATAACACATTAGCCACATTAATTTAATATGTCTCTCGGGCATACGAAATACCATCACAAATTACCCCTTTAAGTACAAATACGAGTTTTCGACCACAAGACTTTTAATACAAAATAAAGCCGAGACATCTGACTAGATGTCATGTTAAATCCAAGAGACACAGAGTGATCACTCTCTTCTAGATTTAACTTTATCAGGCCTTAGACATCTGACTCTCAACGAATAAGAGGGATAAATTCCATCTTGACTACATACGTCCTAAATATATACCTTGCATTGTACCTGAGCTCTTCCTTATGAACTACCATATTTCAGAATAGCGAAGGAAAGAATCAAGGCACAATACTTGGTAAATATCCGAGCCCAATACGTATCTCAGGTCAGAGGATACAATGAAATTCACCTTTACTCAAGATTACCCGTGATCAACCACAAAGGCTCCATTTAGTAAATCTTGAGGGCGGGTCTTCTAATATTTGTATCCTACAAATATCTATGAACTTTGGTTGCAACCTTGCCCCACATTCATCCCGTGAATGCATACCAATCCAAGTTCATAATAGTCTAAACCTCACATTCGCTCCCACAAATGTGATCGACTACGGAATTTAGAATAATTACTTATTCATGGATAAAATATGCAAAATAGGAACATAACTCAAAATAAATTAATGCCATAATTATATAAATGAGTTTGAACAATTTCGTTCCGTTACAATACTTAAACAGATCATGACCAATCACTAGAATATCGAAGCCCTAATGCACAAACATGTCCTGCATGTTTTGGTCCATGTAAGAGCTTCGTGAGAGGATCTGCTATATTAAGATCTGTGTGAACTTTGCGAATACATATCTTTCCCTTTTCAACTTCATCCCTTATGTAGTTGAATCTCCGCTCAATGTGACGAGTCTTTTGGTGAGCACGAGGTTCTTTGATTTGAGCAATCGCACCCTCGTTGTCACAAAAGATCTCAAGAGGGTCCTGAATGGAAGGGACTACTCCTAAGTCGTCGATGAATTTCTTCATCCATGCAGCTTCCTGAGCTGCCAATGATGCGGCGATGTACTCCGACTCTGTAGTGGATAATGCAACAACATCCTGTTTTGAACTCTTCCAAGAGACTGCACCTCCATTTAACGTGAAGACATAACCGGATTGTGATCGAGAATCATCTCGATCAGTTTGGAAACTCGCGTCCACGTAACCTTTTACAGCGAGTTCCTCCTCACCAGACCCGTATATAAGAAACATATCCTTAGTCCTCCTAAGGTATTTCAATATACTTTTAACAGCAATCCAATGACTGTTTCCTGGGTTATTCTGGTATCTACTTATCAGGCTAAGAGCGCATGACACATCCGGTCTAGTGCATATCATTGCATACATGATTGACCCAATAGCAGATGCATAAGGGACCTTCTTCATTCTCTCTTGTTCATCTTTCGTGGTAGGACACTGAGATGAACTGAGAGGCGTTCCTCTTTGAATAGGTACCAAACCTTTCTTAGAGTTGTCCATCTTGAACCTTTTCAAGATCTTTTCAATGTATGTACTTTGATTCAAACCTATCAGTTTCTTGGATCTATTCCTGTAGATCCAAATCCCCAAAACATATTGTGCTTCTCCAAGATCCTTAATGGAGAAGCATTTACTTAGCCAAGTTTTAACTCCTTGCATTGTTGGAATATCATTTCCAAATAACAATATATCATCCACATATAGTACAAGGAACATGATAGTGCTCCCACTAGCTTTCTTATATACACAAGCTTCATCTCCATTTTTAATGAAGCCAAATTTCTCGGCTTCCTCATTAAAACGATGATTCCACATTCTAGATGCTTGTTTCAATCCGTAGATTGACTTCTTTAACTTGCATACCTTTTTAGGATATTTCGGATCAACAAAACCTTCAGGCTGAACCATATAGACATCTTCCACAAGATATCCATTTAGGAAAGCGGTCTTGACATCCATTTGCCATATTTCATAATCATAATGAGCAGCAATGGCAAACAATATCCTAATAGACTTTAGCAATGCCACAGGCGAAAAAGTTTCATCATAGTCAACCCCTTGAGTTTGAGTGAAACCTTTTGCTAAAAGTCTTGCTTTATATGTATCCAAGTTTCCATGTATGTCTGTTTTCATTTTGAAAAGCCATTTGCAATCAACTAGCCTTGAGCCAGTAGGTTGTACAACCAGTTCCCAAAGTTGGTTGTCATACATGGATTGCATCTCAGCGTTCATGGCTTCCTGCCATTTATCCTTATCACTCCTTGACAAAGCATCTTGGTAGTTTGTTGGTTCATCCAAATCAACCACATAGCAACCATCCATGAGAAACCCATATCTCTCAGGAGGATTACTAATCCTACTAGATTTGCGAACATCTTGTGTATTTTGATCATCCATCTGATCACTCTCAACATTTTCATGTTGAGTGCTAGTGTCAGCCAATTGTGTATCATCTACTTGATCTTGAACCTCTTCAAGATCTATCTTCCTTTCACTATTTCCTTCCATTAGGAACTTATTTTCAAGGAATTCAGCCTTTCGAGCAACAAATACATTTTGCTCGGTTGGATCATAGAAATAGTATCCCATATCATCCTTGGGATATCCTATGAAGATACACTTCGTGGATCGAGCATTCAACTTATTAGGGATGTAACGCTTAGGATAAGCTTCACATCCCCATACCTTTAAGTATGATAGAGATGGAGGTTTTCCAAACCACATCTCATGAGGTGTTCGTTCTACTTTCTTGGTTGGGGCCATATTTAAAATACGAGCCGCAGAGCATAGAAAATAACCCCAAAATGATAGAGGTAACGAGCTTTTAGCCATCATAGATCGAACCATATCCATTAGGGTTCGGTTCCTCCTTTCGGAAACTCCATTAAGTTGTGGTGTCCCAGGTGGAGTAAGTTGCGAGATAATCCCACAACTTCTAAGATGATCTTGGAAAGCATCACTTAGGTATTCACCTACTCTATCGGTACGAAGTACCTTGATTGTCTTATTGAGTTGATTTTGTACTTCATTTTGATATTCCTTGAATGCCTCAAAAGTTTCGTCCTTATGTCTTAATAAGTAGACATATCCGAAACGACTGAAGTCATCAATGAAAGTAACGAAGTATCTTTCACCATTCCTAGTTATGGGCTTAAAGGGTCCACATACATTCGAGTGTATTAATCCCAATAAGTCCTTAGCCCTTTCATAGGTCCCTTTGAAAGGTGCTTTAGTCATTTTGCCTTGTAAGCAAGACTCACATACATCAAATGAGTCTAGTTCATTTGATTTCAAAAGTCCATTCTTTTGAAGTGTATGCATTCGGTTCTTGTTTATTTGACCAAGGCGACAATGCCATAAGTAGGAATCACTCAAATCCCTTTTGAGTTTCTTGGTGTTCGTATGGAACATTGAGCTACTGCATGAAGTGTCATTATGAACCAATTCATAAATACCATTCGAAGGCGAAGCCTTAAAATAGAACACATTATCTAAAGAAACATGGATATCATCATTAATGAAATTAAGATTAAAACCACATTGTTTCAAACGGGATACAGAAATAATGTTTCGAGATAAATCGGGTGCATACAAAACATTTTAAAAAATAAGCTCCAAACCACTTGGTAGCTTTAAAACAAAGTCTCCTTGAGCTTTCACTTGCACCCTTGCTCCATTTCCCATGAAGAGACTTGTCGTTCCCGCTTCTCGATCACTTCTTTTGAACCCCTGCAAAGAATTGCAAATATGAGTTCCACATCCTGTGTCTAATACCCATGTATTAGAAGAAGTAATACTAAGCTCGATGTATACCATATATACATTACCTGAGGTTTGCCGTGCATCCCTCTTTCCTTCAACTCCTTAAGGTAGACCGGGCAGTTTCGTTTCCAGTGACCCATTTCACCGCAACCGAAGCACGGATCTTCCTTGGGGTTAGCTTTACCGGCAACCTTTTGCTTCTTGTTGTTGGTTGGGGTAACCATCTTCCCCTTTCCCTTGCCCTTGCCTTGGTAGGCGGGTCCTTTCCTCTTAGCCGCCTTTGGCTTAGAAGTGTTATGGTTTTTGGACCCGCCTTCATTGATCGTAAACACGGGTGAAGCCCTTTTTCCCATGCTTGCTTCTGCCGTGTTAAGCATGGCATGTATTTCGCCAATGCTTTTATCCCAACCATTCATGTTATAGTTTAACACGAATGTGTCAAACCTCTTTGACAATGAGTTAAGGATAAGGTCCATGGCTAATTCATTAAACACGTTGCAATTTAGACGGTTTGCTCGATCAATGAGGCTTTTCATCTTAAGGACATAAGATGAAACGGATTGGGTGTCGTCCATCCGACATGCATGAAGCGCTCGGACCGTTTCAAAGCGCTCGACACGAGCTTGTTGAAGGAACATCTCCTTCAATTGTGTGATCATGTCATATGCACTATGATGCTCGAAATCCTTTTGGAGTTCGGGTATCATAGTCCCAAGCATGAGGCAAGAAACTTGCAACGAATCGGTGCAATATTTCTCCCAATAAGCCATGGCTTCCGTATCATCCTCGTCCGGTTGATCGGGAATGGGGTCTTCTAACACATAAGCCCTGTCCTCAAGTTTGAGGACTATTCTTAGATTGCGGAACCAATCCATGAAGTTTGTATGGTTGAGTTTTTCCTTTTCGAGGATTGACCTCAACGATAGGTTGTTAAAGTTGATAGGTGTGTTTGGAATGTTGTTGTTGTTATTGGCGGCCATCTACAAAATTTAACAAAGTTGTTTAAGTATTAATTTTAATTTAACAATCAATACCCTTTAAATCCAATTGATATTTATTAGATTTTAGAATCCAACGGTAAACCAAATTTCGGTTAGGTGACCTTTATCCCGTCATTTGATTTAGCTAGGTAGTCATTATATGACAATTGAAATCCTTTTGCAACTTCTAAGTTATGGGATCATGCAATCCTTTTGCATGGCATATTATCCCATCAACGCCTATTTGTTCATCATGCTTCGGTGACCCTAAGTTCATGATTCCCAAATCAAGTCGTCCTACTTATGCTAACGGGTAAATTCAACATACTAGTGGTTAGGTGACCTTTATCCCACAAGTGTGCGAAATTCACCTCAATCATATTAGTTTGCTCATAACGGTTAGGTGACCTTTATCCCATTAAGAGTTCCCTAATATTTTTAAGTGTTTGCACAAAAGGATGGCATTTAACTTGTTTGCCTTGTTTGTTAAAGGGATTTTAAGTTTCATAATTTCTAGTTTGAGAAAACTTTTATGCCATACACCAACATGCATTTAGTGTATGGTATTTATGAAAATCCATTTACATGTTATGTAATAAAGATATTTCATTACTTTGATATAAACCGTTTTATATGTGCAATCCGTTTCTTATTCTTAATAACCATTTATTAGCGTCTTTTGCCATTTCAATTTAACCGATTAAATTGTAGTTTGGTACATTTCATGTTGTTAATAATTTAACCAATTAAATAGTAGTTTTGCTTGTTGTTAACTTGTGTGATAACTTGTTGTAGTAACATACACAATCCACAATCATACAAGAAATTAAAACAACCACGCATGCAAAACAAATGTTCACAATCAAGCCTTTTGGTAGACATTTTGTTTAGCCGAAAACAAAATGCCACCGGGTAATGGGTCATAACACAAAGTAGGAGATTTTACCACTCCCACTTAATCTTGCATCCAAGTAGATTCTTCTTGTGTTCTTCCTTTGACACCATCCTTTCATCTTCATTTTTACAAAAAATATATCCTAATACATTTTTCTAAAAATGAAAATATAACCTAATCTATTTTACATACCAAATATGAAATAAATTACATAACCAAAATTAATATTACATGCCAAATGAATAATTAATTTTACAAACCAAATGAATGAATATTACAACCATATCAATTGAATAATAAATCAACCAAATAAGCATTCATTCAAACACATGGTCATGGCTAGATTGTGAACTTACAACATACAACAAAATTGACCAATTTGCAAGTTCCAAACCCACTTTTGGAACCCTTAAAATTCGGCCAAAATCATGAACCCACCCAAACCCGAATATTTTTACATTCTACTTTCATGCATGTACATAGAATGCAAAGTTGGTGGGTTTTAAAGACCATATATAAGAAGCATATTTCATTGACTTCGGCTCTAGATACCATTGATGGAATTCAACATAATAACAAGTTTCTTAATGTTAATAAAATCATGAAACCAATTCATATTAAGTTATAACAAGCGGAAGCATAATTACTAAGAAAACAAGTTAATATGCATAACCATTTTAGTTGAATTCCATATAGTTAATATCAAGTCTTGAAAGATATGCTTACAAATAAGATGAGAAGATAAGAAATGTACCTCCTCAAGATAGTTGAGGGTAGTTTTCAAGCAAGCAAGATGATGAAGAAGATGATGAAAATTGAGCTTCAAATGGATGAACCTCAAGTGATTATACCCCAAACTTATCACCAACACTTTGCACTTTGGTTAGGATTTTGTCACACTTGAAAATGAACCTTCAAATAAACTCAAGACCACCTTCTTGATGCCAAAAGAATTCGGCCAGAATTCCCAAGGAAAGAAAAGAGAGCTTGTTTTATTTATTAATTGATATTTGATAATGCATGTGTCATTCTTTTGGTCAAAGAACAAATACATAAGGTGTTGTGCATTTTGAAACTCACAAACAAGCATGGGTGGACCTCTTGGTTCTCACAAAAACCGTCCCCCATGGGGATTTATATAAAATATTAGCCTTTAAATTTTATAAAACTAGTTCCATTTTAATTACCATGTATTTGTTACTTGTTCCATTTTAATTACCATTTTATAAAACCTTTTATAAAATGTATCATAACACAACTATTTAATCTTATAAATAATTAATTCCATATCATATAAATTATCCAAATAATTTATCTCAAGTAATAATATTTTAGAAAACCGATTTTCTAAAGTCCAAGTGTCGCGTATTTATTTAACGACCCAATCGTTAAGATTAAATACATATAAGGTGTTGGTAAGTTTGTTATTGGGTATGACCCGACTTGGATCATAACACATTAGCCACATTAATTTAATATGTCTCTCGGGCATACGAAATACCATCACAAATTACCCCTTTAAGTACAAATACGAGTTTTCGACCACAAGACTTTTAATACAAAATAAAGCCGAGCATGGCGATTGGGGATACGCTACCCAATCCTAATCAATCCAAAAGCAATCCTTCTAAAGCAACAACGCAAGCCACTAGTTCCCACGCTTACCCGAGCCACCGCATCCAAGCGAATCTATAAATAGGTAAACAACGAGAGGGTAAGCTAACGCTTAGTGAGTGAAAATATACTACATACATATATATGCATAAAATGGACACGCCACGCCAATAATCAAATACCGCGTACCGGAGCATCCAAGCATAAAGGCAAGCTAAGCTAAGCATACCATATAATCACTAAGCAGCAAGCTAGTAACAAACCATAAAGTAAGTCACCAACGACGATGTGAACAACGCCAATAAGCTACACCCAGAGGGTTAGCTACATCACAACAATACATCAATATATATATGTATATATATATATATATGTATATATATATATATATGTATGTATATATATACATATACATATACATATATATATATATATATATATATATATATATATATATATATATATATATATATATATATATATATATATATAATCCGAATAATATAATATACTACAATACAACGCGTAATTATGGTTAACCAATAACACAAGGGAATGCTACTTCGAATTTCCCATCGGTGTTCGTAACAACCGTTAGTGTACAACGAAATATATCACTAACCCCTAGGCGACACGGACAACGAAATATCCGTTCAAGCAATCGTTAGTGTACAACGAAATATATCACTAACTCTTGGGCAATTTGGACAACGAAATATCCATCGTTAGTGTACAACGAAATATATCACTAACTCTTGGGCAATTTGGACAACGAAATATCCATCGTTAGTGTACAACGAAATATATCACTAACTCTTGGGCAATTTGGACAACGAAATATCCATCGTTAGTGTACAACGAAATATATCACTAACTCTTGGTGGTATAGACACGTATACCCTGAAATGTCCCGTTCTTATTGATTAAAAACGTTCCATATTAATTGATTTCGTTGCGAGGTTTTGACCTCTATATGAGACATTTTTCAAAGACTGCATTCATTTTTAAAACAAACCATAACCTTTATTTCATAAATAATGGTTTAAAAAGCTTTACGTAGATTATCAAATAATGATAATCTAAAATATCCTGTTTACACACGACCATTACATAATGGTTTACAATACAAATATGTTACATCGAAATCAGTTTCTTGAATGCAGTTTTTACACAATATCATACAAACATGGACTCCAAATCTTGTCCTTATTTTAGTATGCAACAGCGGAAGCTCTTAATATTCACCTGAGAATAAACATGCTTTAAACGTCAACAAAAATGTTGGTGAGTTATAGGTTTAACCTATATATATCAAATCATAATAATAGACCACAAGATTTCATATTACAATACACATCCCATACATAGAGATAAAAATCATTCATATGGTGAACACCTGGTAACCGACAATAACAAGATGCATATATAAGAATATCCCCATCATTCCGGGACACCCTTCGGATATGATATAAATTTCGAAGTACTAAAGCATCCGGTACTTTGGATGGGGTTTGTTAGGCCCAATAGATCTATCTTTAGGATTCGCGTCAATTAGGGTGTCTGTTCCCTAATTCTTAGATTACCAGACTTAATAAAAAGGGGCATATTCGATTTCGATAATTCAACCATAGAATGTAGTTTCACGTACTTGTGTCTATTTTGTAAATCATTTATAAAACCTGCATGTATTCTCATCCCAAAAATATTAGATTTTAAAAGTGGGACTATAACTCACTTTCACAGATTTTTACTTCGTCGGGAAGTAAGACTTGGCCAATGTTGATTCACGAACCTATAACAATATATACATATATATTAAAGTATGTTCAAAATATATTTACAACACTTTTAATATATTTTGATGTTTTAAGTTTATTAAGTCAGCTGTCCTCGTTAGTAACCTATAACTAGTTGTCCACAGTTAGATGTACAGAAATAAATCGATAAATATTATCTTGAATCAATCCACGACCCAGTGTATACGTATCTCAGTATTGATCACAACTCAAACTATATATATTTTGGAATCAACCTCAACCCTGTATAGCTAACTCCAACATTCACATATAGAGTGTCTATGGTTGTTCCGAAATATATATAGATGTGTCGACATGATAGGTCGAAACATTGTATACGTGTCTATGGTATCTCAAGATTACATAATATACAATACAAGTTGATTAAGTTATGGTTGGAATAGATTTGTTACCAATTTTCACGTAGCTAAAATGAGAAAAATTATCCAATCTTGTTTTACCCATAACTTCTTCATTTTAAATCCGTTTTGAGTGAATCAAATTGCTATGGTTTCATATTGAACTCTATTTTATGAATCTAAACAGAAAAAGTATAGGTTTATAGTCGGAAAAATAAGTTACAAGTCGTTTTTGTAAAGGTAGTCATTTCAGTCGAAAGAACGACGTCTAGATGACCATTTTAGAAAACATACTTCCACTTTGAGTTTAACCATAATTTTTGGATATAGTTTCATGTTCATAATAAACATCATTTTCTCAGAATAACAACTTTTAAATCAAAGTTTATCATAGTTTTTAATTAACTAACCCAAAACAGCCCGCGGTGTTACTACGACGGCGTAAATCCGGTTTTACGGTGTTTTTCGTGTTTCCAGGTTTTAAATCATTAAGTTAGCATATCATATAGATATAGAACATATGTTTAGTTGATTTTAAAAGTCAAGTTAGAAGGATTAACTTTTGTTTGCGAAAAAGTTTAGAATTAACTAAACTATGTTCTAGTGATTACAAGTTTAAACCTTCGAATAAGATAGCTTTATATGTATGAATCGAATGATGTTATGAACATTATTACTACCTTAATTTCCTTGGATAAACCTACTGGAAAAGAGAAAAATGGATCTAGCTTCAATGGATCCTTGGATGGCTCGAAGTTCTTGAAGCAGAATCATGACACGAACAAGTTCAAGTAAGATCATCACTTGAAATAAAATTGTTATAGTTATAGAAATTGAACCAAAGTTTGAATATGATTATTACCTTGTATTAGAATGATAACCTACTGTAAGAAACAAAGATTTCTTGAGGTTGGATGATCACCTTACAAGATTGGAAGTGAGCTAGCAAACTTGAAAGTATTCTTGATTTTATGAAACTAGAACTTTTGGAATTTATGAAGAACACTTAGAACTTGAAGATAGAACTTGAGAGAGATCAATTAGATGAAGAAAATTGAAGAATGAAAGTGTTTGTAGGTGTTTTTGGTCGTTGGTGTATGGATTAGATATAAAGGATATGTAATTTTGTTTTCATGTAAATAAGTCATGAATGATTACTCATATTTTTGTAATTTTATGAGATATTTCATGCTAGTTGCCAAATGATGGTTCCCACATGTGTTAGGTGACTCACATGGGCTGCTAAGAGCTGATCATTGGAGTGTATATACCAATAGTACATACATCTAAAAGCTGTGTATTGTACGAGTACGAATACGGGTGCATACGAGTAGAATTGTTGATGAAACTGAACGAGGATGTAATTGTAAGCATTTTTGTTAAGTAGAAGTATTTTGATAAGTGTATTGAAGTCTTTCAAAAGTGTATAAATACATATTAAAACACTACATGTATATACATTTTAACTGAGTCGTTAAGTCATCGTTAGTCGTTACATGTAAGTGTTGTTTTGAAACCTTTAGGTTAACGATCTTGTTAAATGTTGTTAACCCAATGTTTATAATATCAAATGAGATTTTAAATTATTATATTATCATGATATTATCATGTATGAATATCTCTTAATATGATATATATATACATTAAATGTCTTTACAACGATAATCGTTACATATATGTCTCGTTTAAAAATCATTAAGTTAGTAGTCTTGTTTTTACATATGTAGTTCATTGTTAATATACTTTATGATATGTTTTCTTATCATAGTATCATGTTAACTATATATATATATATATATATCCATATATATGTCATCATATAGTTTTTACAAGTTTTAACGTTCGTGAATCACCGATCAACTTGGGTGGTCAATTGTCTATATGAAACATATTTCAATTAATCAATTCTTAAAAAGTTTGATTGCTTAACATGTTGGAAACATTTAATCATGTAAATATCAATCTCAATTAATATATATAAACATGTAAAAGTTCGGGTCACTACAGTACCTACCCGTTAAATAAATTTCGTCCCGAAATTTTAAGCTGTTGAAGGTGTTGACGAATCTTCTGGAAATAGATGCGGGTATTTCTTCTTCATCTGATCTTCACGCTCCCAGGTGAACTCGGGTCCTCTACGAGCATTCCATCGAACCTTAACAATTGGTATCTTGTTTTGCTTAAGTCTTTTAACCTCACGATCCATTATTTCGACGGGTTCTTCGATGAATTGAAGTTTTTCGTTGATTTGGATTTCATCTAACGGAATAGTGAGATCTTCTTTAGCAAAACATTTCTTTAAATTCGAGACGTGGAAAGTGTTATGTACAGCCGCGAGTTGTTGAGGTAACTCTAGTCGGTAAGCTACTGGTCCGACACGATCAATAATCTTGAATGGTCCAATATACCTTGGATTTAATTTCCCTCGTTTACCAAATCGAACAACGCCTTTCCAAGGTGCAACTTTAAGCATGACCATCTCTCCAATTTCAAATTCTATATCTTTTCTTTTAATGTCAGCGTAGCTCTTTTGTCGACTTTGGGCGGTTTTCAACCGTTGTTGAATTTGGATGATCTTCTCGGTAGTTTCTTGTATAATCTCCGGACCCGTAATCTGTCTATCCCCCACTTCACTCCAACAAATCGGAGACCTGCACTTTCTACCATAAAGTGCTTCAAACGGCGCCATCTCAATGCTTGAATGGTAGCTGTTGTTGTAGGAAAATTCTGCTAACGGTAGATGTCGATCCCAACTGTTTCCGAAATCAATAACACATGCTCGTAGCATGTCTTCAAGCGTTTGTATCGTCCTTTCGCTCTGCCCATCAGTTTGTGGATGATAGGAAGTACTCATGTCTAGACGAGTTCCTAATGCTTGCTGTAATGTCTGCCAGAATCTTGAAATAAATCTGCCATCCCTATCAGAGATAATAGAGATTGGTATTCCATGTCTGGAGACGACTTCCTTCAAATACAGTCGTGCTAACTTCTCCATCTTGTCATCTTCTCTTATTGGTAGGAAGTGTGCTAATTTGGTGAGACGATCAACTATTACCCAAATAGTATCAAAACCACTTGCAGTCCTTGGCAATTTAGTGATGAAATCCATGGTAATGTTTTCCCATTTCCATTCCGGGATTTCGGGTTGTTGAAGTAGACCTGATGGTTTCTGATGCTCAGCTTTGACCTTAGAACATGTCAAACATTCTCCTATGTATTTAGCAACATCGGCTTTCATACCCGGCCACCAAAAATGTTTCTTGAGATCCTTGTACATCTTCCCCGTTCCAGGATGTATTGAGTATCTGGTTTTATGAGCTTCTCTAAGTACCATTTCTCTCATATCTCCAAATTTTGGTACCCAAATCCTTTCAGCCCTATACCGGGTTCCGTCTTCCCGAATATTAAGATGCTTCTCCGATCCTTTGGGTATTTCATCCTTTAAATTTCCCTCTTTTAAAACTCATTGTTGCGCCTCCTTTATTTGAGTAGTAATGTTATTATGAATCATTATATTCATAGATTTTACTCGAATGGGTTCTCTGTCCTTCCTGCTCAAGGCATCGGCTACCACATTTGCCTTCCCCGGGTGGTAACGAATCTCAAAGTCGTAATCATTCAATAATTCAATCCACCTACGCTGCCTCATATTCAGTTGTTTCTGATTAAATATGTGTTGAAGACTTTTGTGGTCGGTATATATAATACTTTTGACCCCATATAAGTAGTGCTTCCAAGTCTTTAATGCAAAAACAACCGCGCCTAATTCCAAATCATGCGTCGTATAATTTTGTTCGTGAATCTTCAATTGTCTAGACGCATAAGCAATCACCTTCGTTCGTTGCATTAATACACAACCGAGACCTTGCTTTGATGCATCACAATAAATCACAAAATCATCATTCCCTTCAAGCAATGACAATATAGGTGCCGTAGTTAGCTTTTTCTTCAATAACTGAAACGCTTTCTCTTGTTCATCATTCCATTCAAATTTCTTCCCTTTATGCGTTAATGCAGTCAAGGGTTTTGCTATTCTGGAAAAGTCTTGGATGAACCTTCTGTAGTAACCAGCTAGTCCTAAAAACTGGCGTATGTGTTTCGGAGTTTTCGGGGTTTCCCACTTTTCAACAGTTTCTATCTTTGCCGGATCCACCTCAATACCTTCTTTGTTCACTATGTGACCGAGGAATTGAACTTCTTCCAACCAAAATGCACACTTTGAAAACTTAGCGTACAATTCTTCCTTCCTCAATACTTCTAACACCTTTCTCAAATGTTCATCGTGTTCTTGGTCATTCTTTGAGTAAATAAGTATGTCATCAATGAAAACAATGACAAACTTGTCAAGGTATGGTCCACACACTCGGTTCATAAGGTCCATGAACACAGCTGGTGCATTAGTTAAACCAAACGGCATGACCATAAACTCGTAATGACCGTAACGTGTTCTGAAAGCAGTCTTTGGAATATCATCTTCTTTCACCCGCATTTGATGATACCCGGAACGTAAGTCAATCTTTGAATAAACAGACGAGCCTTGTAGTTGATCAAATAAGTCGTCGATTCTCGGTAGTGGGTAGCGGTTCTTGATGGTAAGTTTGTTCAACTCTCGGTAGTCGATACACAACCTGAATGTACCATCTTTCTTCTTGACAAACAAAACAGGAGCTCCCCATGGTGATGTGCTTGGTCGAATGAAACCACGCTCTAAAAGTTCTTGTAATTGGCTTTGCAGTTCTTTCATCTCGCTGGGTGCGAGTCTGTAAGGAGAACGAGCTATTGGTGCAGCTCCTGGTACAAGATCTATTTGAAATTCAACGGATCGATGTGGGGGTAATCCCGGTAATTCTTTCGGAAATACATCGGGAAATTCTTTTGCGACGGGAACATCATTGATGCTCTTTTCTTCAGTTTGTACTTTCTCGACGTGTGCTAGAACAGCATAGCAACCTTTTCTTATTAGTTTTTGTGCCTTCAAATTACTAATAAGATGTAGCTTCGTGTTGCCCTTTTCTCCGTACACCATTAAGGGTTTTCCTTTTTCTCGTATAATGCGAATTGCATTTTTGTAACAAACGATCTCTGCTTTCACTTCTTTCAACCAGTCCATACCGATTATCACATCAAAACTCCCTAACTCTACTGGTATCAAGTCAATCTTAAATGTTTCGCTAAGCAGTTTAATTTCTCGATTCCGACATATATTATCTGCTGAAATTAATTTACCATTTGCTAATTCGAGTAAAAATTTACTATCCAAAGGCGTCAATGGACAACTTAATTTAGCACAAAAATCTCTACTCATATAGCTTCTATCCGCACCCGAATCAAATAAAACGTAAGCAGATTTATTGTCAATAAGAAACGTACCCGTAACAAGCTCCGGGTCTTCCTGTGCCTCTGACGCATTAATATTGAAAACTCTTCCGCGGCCTTGTCCATTTGTGTTCTCCTGGTTCGGGCAATTTCTAATAATGTGGCCCGGTTTTCCACATTTATAACAAACTACATTGGCATAACTTACTCCGAAACTACTTGCTCCGCCAATACTCGTTCCAACACCATTTGTTCCTTTTGTTCTATTAACCTCTGGTCCGTAGACCTCACACTTCGCAGCGCTACTTTTCACACCTTTGGCAAAGCTGCTTCTGATTGTTGTTGTTATTGCGGTTATTATTGTTGTTGGCATGATTGTTGTAGTTGTTGTTGTTGTTGTTGTTGTTGTTGGGCCGTTTGTTGTAGTTGCGATTGATGTTGCGATTGTTGGGATAATTGTTGCGATTATTGTTGTAATTGCTGTTGTTGTTGTATTGGTGATTCTTATCACCGTTTTCCTCCCACTTTCTTTTGACTTGCTTCACATTGGCCTCTTCAGGAGTCTGTTCTTTAATTCTTTCTTCAATCTGGTTCACTAGTTTGTGAGCCATTCTACATGCCTGTTGTATGGAGGCGGGCTCGTGTGAACTTATATCTTCTTGGATTCTTTCCGGTAATCCTTTCACAAACGCGTCGATCTTCTCTTCCTCATCTTCGAATGCTCCCGGACACAATAGGCACAATTCTGTGAATCGTCTTTCGTACGTGGTAATATCAAATCCTTGGGTTCGTAACCCTCTAAGTTCTGTCTTGAGCTTATTGACCTCGGTTCTGGGACGGTACTTCTCGTTCATCAAGTGCTTGAATGCTGACCACGGTAGTGCGTACGCATCATCTTGTCCCACTTGCTCTAGATAGGTATTCCACCATGTTAACGCAGAACCTGTGAAGGTATGCGTAGCGTACTTCACTTTGTCCTCTTCAGTACACTTACTTATGGCAAACACCGATTCAACCTTCTCGGTCCACCGTTTCAATCCGATCGGTCCTTCGGTTCCATCAAATTCCAAAGGTTTGCAGGCAGTGAATTCTTTGTAGGTGCATCCTACACGATTTCCTGTACTGCTAGATCCAAGGTTATTGTAGGTATGTAGCGCAGCCTGTACTGCGGCTATGTTTGAAGCAAGAAAAGTACGGAATTCCTCTTCGTTCATATTCACGGTGTGTCGAGTAGTCGGTGCCATTTCCTTCAAAATTATCAAATGGAACAAGTTAATCATACAGAATATTAAGAGTAGTTAATAGTATTTCGTAGCATAATATGAACTCATTTATAAAAGCTTTTTCTTCATATTAGCGTTTTATAAGTTTAAATTCGGGTAGTACCTACCCCTTAAGTTCATACTTAGTAGCTAATATACAATTCAACTACTACAATTCTATATGAAAAACTGATTATAATAATATTTCGCGTTCAAACTTTTATACAATATTTTACAAACTTACAATACCGCTTATTTTACATAAAGCATGAAATATAGCACACAATAACTTTGATACAAGATAGTTGTGAAGATAATTCTAGCTAGTACACAAGTCGTTCAGCAAAGGCAATAAAGACACGTAATTCATACGTCCAGAAACAAGTCATGCATTCTGGTTTTACTAGGACTACTTCCCATCCTTGGTCTTGTGGAACATAACTGTTATGGCCGTTGATAAGACAGCGTGTTGTAATGTCGTCAAAGGGACGAGGGTTACGTAATGTCCAACAGTCCCGTAATAATCTAAAAACCTCATTTCTTACCCCAATTACCGACTCCGTCACTTGTGGAAACGTTTTGTTTAATAGTTGTAGCCCGATGTTCTTGTTCTCACTTTGGTGAGAAGCGAACATTACTAATCCGTAAGCATAACATGCTTCTTTATGTTGCATGTTAGCCGCTTTTTCTAAATCACGAAGTCCAATATTCGGATATATTGAGTCAAAATAATTTCTTAACCCATTGCGTAAAATAGCATTTGGGTTCCCCGCAATATATGCGTCAAAGTAAACACATCGTAACTTATGGATTTCCCAATGTGATATCCCCCATCTTTCGAACGAAAGCCTTTTATAAACCAAGGCATTCTTGGAACGTTCTTCGAATGTCTTACAAACCGATCTCGCCTTAAATAGTTGTGTCGAAGAATTCTGACCGACTCTAGACAAGATTTCATCAATCATGTCTCCGGGTAGGTCTCTTTAAATATTGGGTTGTCTATCCATTTTGTGTTTTTATACTGTAAAATAGACAAGAGTTAGATTCATAAAAAAAAAATACTTATTAATACAAGCAATTTTTACATATATCATAAAGCATAAGCACACTATATTACATATATTACACCACACGAATATAACTATCTTATTCCGACTCGCTTGTTTCTTCTTCTTCGGTTTTGGTTCGTTTTGCCAAGTTTCTAGGGATATATGATGTTCCCCTAATACTAGCTGTTATTTTCCACAACGGTTTAGAAAAACCTGGTGGTTTAGAGGTTCCTGGGTCATTGTTACAACTTAAGGACTTCGGGGGTTGACGATACATATAAAGTTCATCGGGGTTGGAATTAGATTTCTCTATTTTTATGCCCTTTCCCTTATTATTTTCTTTTGCCTTTTTAAATTCAGTTGGGGTAATTTCTATAACATCATCGGAATTCTCGTCGGAATCCGATTCATCGGAGAATTGGTAATCCTCCCAATATTTTGCTTCCTTGGCGGAAACACCATTGACCATAATTAACTTTGGTCGGTTGGTTGAGGATTTTCTTTTACTTAACCGTTTTATTATTTCCCCCACCGGTTCTATTTCTTCATCCGGTTCCGATTCTTCTTCCGGTTCCGATTCTTCTTCCGGTTCCGACTCTTCTTCCGGTTCCTCTTCGGGAACTTGTGAATCAGTCCACAAATCATTCCAATTTACATTTGACTCTTCATTATTATTAGGTGAGTCAATGGGACTTGTTCTAGAGGTAGACATCTATCACATAATATCAAACACGTTTAGAGATTAATATATCACATAATATTCATATGTTAAAAATATATAGTTTCCAACAAAAATGTTAAGCAATCATTTTTAAAGAAAACACGGTCGAAGTCCAGACTCACTAATGCATCCTAACAAACTCGATAAGACACACTAATGCAAATTTTCTGGTTCTCTAAGACCAACGCTCGGATACCAACTGAAATGTCCCGTTCTTATTGATTAAAAACGTTCCATATTAATTGATTTCGTTGCGAGGTTTTGACCTCTATATGAGACGTTTTTCAAAGACTGCATTCATTTTTAAAACAAACCATAACCTTTATTTCATAAATAAAGGTTTAAAAAGCTTTACGTAGATTATCAAATAATGATAATCTAAAATATCCTGTTTACACACGACCATTACATAATGGTTTACAATACAAATATGTTACATCAAAATCAGTTTCTTGAATGCAGTTTTTACACAATATCATACAAACATGGACTCCAAATCTTGTCCTTATTTTAGTATGCAACAGCGGAAGCTCTTAATATTCACCTGAGAATAAACATGCTTTAAACGTCAACAAAAATGTTGGTGAGTTATAGGTTTCACCTATATATATCAAATCATAATAATAGACCACAAGATTTCATATTACAATACACATCCCATACATAGAGATAAAAATCATTCATATGGTGAACACCTGGTAACCGACAATAACAAGATGCATATATAAGAATATCCCCATCATTCCGGGACACCCTTCGGATATGATATAAATTTCGAAGTACTAAAGCATCCGGTACTTTGGATGGGGTTTGTTAGGCCCAATAGATCTATCTTTAGGATTCGCGTCAATTAGGGTGTCTGTTCCCTAATTCTTAGATTACCAGACTTAATAAAAAGGGGCATATTCGATTTCGATAATTCAACCATAGAATGTAGTTTCACGTACTTGTGTCTATTTTGTAAATCATTTATAAAACCTGCATGTATTCTCATCCCAAAAATATTAGATTTTAAAAGTGGGACTATAACTCACTTTCACAGATTTTTACTTCGTCGGGAAGTAAGACTTGGCCACTGTTGATTCACGAACCTATAACAATATATACATATATATTAAAGTATGTTCAAAATATATTTACAACACTTTTAATATATTTTGATGTTTTAAGTTTATTAAGTCAGCTGTCCTCGTTAGTAACCTATAACTAGTTGTCCACAGTTAGATGTACAGAAATAAATCGATAAATATTATCTTGAATCAATCCACGACCCAGTGTATACGTATCTCAGTATTGATCACAACTCAAACTATATATATTTTGGAATCAACCTCAACCCTGTATAGCTAACTCCAACATTCACATATAGAGTGTCTATGGTTGTTCCGAAATATATATAGATGTGTCGACATGATAGGTCGAAACATTGTATACGTGTCTATGGTATCTCAAGATTACATAATATACAATACAAGTTGATTAAGTTATGGTTGGAATAGATTTGTTACCAATTTTCACGTAGCTAAAATGAGAAAAATTATCCAATCTTGTTTTACCCATAACTTCTTCATTTTAAATCCGTTTTGAGTGAATCAAATTGCTATGGTTTCATATTGAACTCTATTTTATGAATCTAAACAGAAAAAGTATAGGTTTATAGTCGGAAAAATAAGTTACAAGTCGTTTTTGTAAAGGTAGTCATTTCAGTCGAAAGAACGACGTCTAGATGACCATTTTAGAAAACATACTTCCACTTGGAGTTTAACCATAATTTTTGGATATAGTTTCATGTTCATAATAAACATCATTTTCTCAGAATAACAACTTTTAAATCAAAGTTTATCATAGTTTTTAATTAACTAACCCAAAACAGCCCGCGGTGTTACTACGACGGCGTAAATCCGGTTTTACGGTGTTTTTCGTGTTTCCAGGTTTTAAATCATTAAGTTAGCATATCATATAGATATAGAACATATGTTTAGTTGATTTTAAAAGTCAAGTTAGAAGGATTAACTTTTGTTTGCGAACAAGTTTAGAATTAACTAAACTATGTTCTAGTGATTACAAGTTTAAACCTTCGAATAAGATAGCTTTATATGTATGAATCGAATGATGTTATGAACATCATTACTACCTTAATTTCCTTGGATAAACCTACTGGAAAAGAGAAAAATGGATCTAGCTTCAATGGATCCTTGGATGGCTCGAAGTTCTTGAAGCAGAATCATGACACGAACAAGTTCAAGTAAGATCATCACTTAAAATAAGATTGTTATAGTTATAGAAATTGAACCAAAGTTTGAATATGATTATTACCTTGTATTAGAATGATAACCTACTGTAAGAAACAAAGATTTCTTGAGGTTGGATGATCACCTTACAAGATTGGAAGTGAGCTAGCAAACTTGAAAGTATTCTTGATTTTATGAAACTAGAACTTTTGGAATTTATGAAGAACACTTAGAACTTGAAGATAGAACTTGAGAGAGATCAATTAGATGAAGAAAATTGAAGAATGAAATTGTTTGTAGGTGTTTTTGGTCGTTGGTGTATGGATTAGATATAAAGGATATGTAATTTTGTTTTCATGTAAATAAGTCATGAATGATTACTCATATTTTTGTAATTTTATGAGATATTTCATGCTAGTTGCCAAATGATGGTTCCCACATGTGTTAGGTGACTCACATGGGCTGCTAAGAGCTGATCATTGGAGTGTATATACCAATAGTACATACATCTAAAAGCTGTGTATTGTACGAGTACGAATACGGGTGCATACGAGTAGAATTGTTGATGAAACTGAACGAGGATGTAATTGTAAGCATTTTTGTTAAGTAGAAGTATTTTGATAAGTGTATTGAAGTCTTTCAAAAGTGTATAAATACATATTAAAACACTACATGTATATACATTTTAACTGAGTCGTTAAGTCATCGTTAGTCGTTACATGTAAGTGTTGTTTTGAAACCTTTAGGTTAACGATCTTGTTAAATGTTGTTAACCCAATGTTTATAATATCAAATGAGATTTTAAATTATTATATTATCATGATATTATCATGTATGAATATCTCTTAATATGATATATATACATTAAATGTCTTTACAACGATAATCGTTACATATATGTCTCGTTTAAAAATCATTAAGTTAGTAGTCTTGTTTTTACATATGTAGTTCATTGTTAATATACTTTATGATATGTTTTCTTATCATAGTATCATGTTAACTATATATATATATCCATATATATGTCATCATATAGTTTTTACAAGTTTTAACGTTCGTGAATCACCGATCAACTTGGGTGGTCAATTGTCTATATGAAACATATTTCAATTAATCAAGTCTTAAAAAGTTTGATTGCTTAACATGTTGGAAACATTTAATCATGTAAATATCAATCTCAATTAATATATATAAACATGGAAAAGTTCAGGTCACTACATACCCGGCCCCATCCCCTGCCCTACAAATAGATACATTATATACACACATGTATAATCATTCCACTCACAACCACGTGTGATAACGTACACCCAAATTGTGTACTTCGCCAAAGGTGGTCAACCACAATGCACAACCGTGCCAATTGGACCTATACACAAGTCCATCAAATCCACCTACATGTGAAGTGAGTTCTATAACCGAGAACCACTTCACCCGACCCGTACCCATCCTACACATACATATGCATATAGGATATTAACACTTACCTTGTCGCCTTGATGAATGCTTCCAAATAATCCGCAACTTGTCAATGGAAAGTACTATTCCATTATCACAATTACAACAACACACTTAGAGTGGATTTACAAACCAACCTAATTCGACAGTTAGTGCAATTTTGACCCAAATGCACTTCCAAGCACAAACCGTGCCCAAACTAACCAATGATCACTACCATAAGTGAGAATGGTCCTAATATGCCAATTAAACCCAATCACAAGTGTTAAACACTTATCGTTCTCAAAATCGCCCATAAACCCTAATTTTGACCCATAAAGTCAAAATCTCACCATTTACAAGTTTTGACACAAAAACGTATTTAACTCGGTTTCATACTTCAACTTAATCCATTTTAAGTTTATAAACCTTATTACCTCGACCATTGAGTCATAATCATCAACAAACCCTAATTTTGACTCTAGTCAAAATTAGACAACCATAAGAACCCTAAAAGTCTGCAAACATCAATAATCACTAATACTAGTGATTATACACCATTTACAAGTCTTAAACATGGTTAAATCATTAACCAACCCAAAACCCGCCAAATATCAAAATATCAAGTTCTCATAAACCCTCTTCATCAACTAAGTGGGTTTTACAACTAACAATCTCAAACCCTAACTTGAATATCAAATCTAACAAATGAAATTCGGAGTTAGAACTTACCAATACTACCAAAACATAGCTAGGAGCGAGATGAACAACTTTAAAACCCGAGCTTTGGCGAGAATTCGACTCCTTCTTCTCCAAATCAAGCTATCTCACTCTAGAACTCTTCCTCTCTCTCTAGATGTGGATGAGAGTGTTTGTGTGGGTGAGAAATGAGCTCCAATGGAGTTATAGATCAGTTTTCGTGACCCTAAACCGACCCTAAATGAAAAGACCAAAGTACCCCTCATTTAAACCTTTTAAAAAGGCTGAAAATTGCATCAGACGGGATCGGCGCGCCGCGCCAAAAGGTGGAGCGCCGCTCCAACCTACAAGTCAGTTTTCATAAACTTGTTTTGGCCATAACTTTTTGACCGTAGCTCCGTTTTCGATGAATCAAATATCGTTGGAAACGTAATAAGATTTTATTTCCAATGGTAAGGCTTTGAGACATCAACTCAAACTTTATTTGGGGTTGAAAAGATACGTACACACCTTGTCACTTCAGGCAACGTCCAGTTTCCTTCGACGTTCGAGCAAGCAACACCTACATGCTTCGTACACCTCATACACGCATCGTACACCATAAATACATTATGTACCATAAACATTTGGGTCTTACAACTCTCCCCCACTTAAACTCGATCACGTCCTCGTGATCTTCTCCACTTAACCAATCCGGAACTACTCAACGGCCCTCAATCCTAAGTTCCAATCCGAACTTTCCTAGACAATTCTTCTCAATGAATCACCTTTAACAACTAAAATCGTCACCCGCGATTTATCAAAACCACAATCCGAGCACTAAAACCCACTCAATTCCCCATATCGGGAAAAACTCAACCCATCTCGTACCGAGATATCCATTCCTTAGCGTACCTTTACCAAGGACAACGCTAAAAACGACCAAGTCTCAACCTAAAGTCAACAATCCGAACGTTGAAGATCAAACCACATGAATCCTTACGGATTACACTTACCGCTAAACATCTTTTGTAGCGCGCAATACAAGTAATACGCCACTAACCTAACATCATAAGCAACGGCTAAGACCGATAGCGTCCAAAACGACTATCGCAATGCTAAACCCAAGGTGCACAACATGTGAGTGAAACACGGCTATCGCCTCACTAATCCCACAACATGGTCCTCACAATCCCACCATCGGTGTATAAAACAACCGATAGATCACTCAACACCGGATGAAGTCAGCGGACCCCGAAGCTCATGCTTCACCGATATAATAATACCATGATGAAGTCACCGGACCCCGAAGGTCATGCTTCACCAATCAACTCCTTTTTGGCCTCGAACAATGAGTAGCGTAACAACGCGCTCTGCTACTCCAAAGTGAATCCTAACGGATACCACTAACCATTCACACAATCGAGCAAGAACCACCTATATCAAACGTAGGCACAAAATAATAATTTTCTAAAAGAGAATCCACCACGCACATCCCTTAACCGAGGGATTCCACCTTGCTCGCCATACCCGTCCATTATCTCTCAACGAGATTTACCACATTACCACCTTGGTGATAATTCAAATCCAAAATCATAGGTACAATTTTACCGAAATTGTACTCTACCACAAATCGACCAAATCTAGGTCTCGACAAAAATTTCGGATCTACCATAAACATTGTCCGAAATCTCACACTAAAACCTCCTCGTGCGGGAGTGTAACTCCCCCACTTGGAACTACATTCCAATATCACAACTCGTACAACCGTACAATGCTACCAAAGGTAGACTTTACCAACAATTGGGTTCACACGGCCCTTCACCATGTCTTGCTTCAACTTGAGCATACCAAGGATCCTAACCTATCCTTAAACTCTTCGAACAAAAAGTGTACCATAAATTACACGAACTATACACTCGCAATCGTCCAACTGCTTTAGTTTGTGGAATTTAACCCGATCACTCATGTACCTAAGGGTTTCACTTCGGTACCCTAAGTACAATGTAACCGCAACACAATCGGAGTCGAACACCACGCTAGTAGGTATAAAAAGGCACCTAATGTCGCGTCACGTAGACTCCTTTACCAACATACATCGAGATCAATACTTAAATTCAATAATTTCAATCCACCCGACGAACCTCATGGTTCATCAACTTCAACGCGAAAGCGAACACGCTCTTAATGACCGAACACCAAAACCCATTTCCATGGTTTGGTAGAAACATTTCCCAATACTAAGGAATGCTTGGTTGCACCAAGTCTTATGCCCCTCGCCCGACAATCAAACGTCACCCTAGGGTACTTCCATTAGGAACGTCACCCATATCAATAACATGCACAACACAATTGAGACCTTAAGGGTCTCACTCGAACGAGCTTAACGACCCGATATCAACCAAAATGCTTAAGCACCCAAGGATTCGCACCATAGGATCAAGGCACAACACACCACTTATACACTCTACTGAGAGCAAACCGGAATCATAAACGTAAACTGCCCGCTTGCTACGAATTATCTCCAACGTAGAATAAAGTTTAGCTAAGACTTACACACATACCGCATGTTATTACAAACGAACAACATATAATTTCGTACTAAAAGTACCTGATGTAGCGCTGTTGGGCTTCCGTGCTCCACTACCCATCATGTAATCGCGCTCTAACCTCCTAACCCGATCGTCATGCGATTCGGAACACTCTGACTTCCGGTGTCCCTCCATCCGGTAAATGAAACACCTGATTGAGCCCAAAGGCACCACCGTACAATCTTGTGCCAAATGACCCCGTTCCCCACACTTAAAGCACGTGAGTTTGTAACCCTTCTTACTCTTCTTCTTCACATTCCCGACACCTTCAGGCGTACTTCGTGCCCTCTTACCATGAGCACCATGTAATCCTAACCTTGCAAGTACATCTTCATCATTACTACCTCGAGGTTTGGGAAACCTCTTTTCTGAAATGTCCCGTTCTTATTGATTAAAAACGTTCCATATTAATTGATTTCGTTGCGAGGTTTTGACCTCTATATGAGACGTTTTTCAAAGACTGCATTCATTTTAAAACACACCATAACCTTTATTTCATAAATAAAGGTTTAAAAACCTTTACGTAGATTATCAAATAATGATAATCTAAAATATCCTGTTTACACACGACCATTACATAATGGTTTACAATACAAATATGTTACATCGAAATCAGTTTCTTGAATGCAGTTTTTACACAATATCATACAAACATGGACTCCAAATCTTGTCCTTATTTTAGTATGCAACAGCGGAAGCTCTTAGTATTCACCTGAGAATAAACATGCTTTAAACGTCAACAAAAATGTTGGTGAGTTATAGGTTTAACCTATATATATCAAATCGTAACAATAGACTACAAGATTTCATATTTCAATACACATCCCATACATAGAGATAAAAATCATTCATATGGTGAACACCTGGTAACCGACATTAACAAGATGCATATATAAGAATATCCCCATCATTCCGGAACACCCTTCGGATATGATATAAATTTCGAAGTACTAAAGCATTCGGTACTTTGGATGGGGTTTGTTAGGCCCAATAGATCTATCTTTAGGATTCGCATCAATTAGGGTGTCTGTTCCCTAATTCTTAGATTACCAGACTTAATAAAAAGGGGCATATTCGATTTCGATAATTCAACCATAGAATGTAGTTTCACGTACTTGTGTCTATTTTGTAAATCATTTATAAAACCTGCATGTATTCTCATCCCAAAAATATTAGATTTTAAAAGTGGGACTATAACTCACTTTCACAGATTTTTACTTCGTCGGGAAGTAAGACTTGGCCACTGGTTGATTCACGAACCTATAACAATACATACATATATATCAAAGTATGTTCAAAATATATTTACAACACTTTTAATATATTTTGATGTTTTAAGTTTATTAAGTCAGCTGTCCTAGTTAGTAACCTACAACTAGTTGTCCACAGTTAGATGTACAGAAATAAATCGATAAATATTATCTTGAATCAATCCACGACCCAGTGTATACGTATCTCAGTATTGATCACAACTCAAACTATATATATATTGGAATCAACCTCAACCCTGTATAGCTAACTCCAACATTCACATATAGAGTGTCTATGGTTGTTCCGAAATATATATAGATGTGTCGACATGATAGGTCGAAACATTGTATACGTGTCTATGGTATCTCAAGATTACATAATATAAAATACAAGTTGATTAAGTTATGGTTGGAATAGATTTGTTACCAATTTTCACGTAGCTAAAATGAGAAAAATTATCCAATCTTGTTTTACCCATAACTTCTTCATTTTAAATCCGTTTTGAGTGAATCAAATTGTTATGGTTTCATATTTAACTCTATTTTATGAATCTAAACAGAAAAAGTATAGGTTTATAGTCGGAAAAATAAGTTATAAGTCATTTTTGTAAAGGTAGTCATTTCAGTCGAAAGAACGACGTCTAGATGACCATTTTAGAAAACATACTTCCACTTTGAGTTTAACCATAATTTTTGGATATAGTTTCATGTTCATAATAAAAATCATTTTCTCAGAATAACAACTTTTAAATCAAATTTTATCATAGTTTTTAATTAACTACCCAAAACAGCCCGCGGTGTTACTACGACGGCGTAAATCCGGTTTTACGGTATTTTTTGTGTTTCCAGGTTTTAAATCATTAAGTTAGCATATCATATAGATATAGAACATGTGTTTAGTTGATTTTAAAAATCAAGTTAGAAGGATTAACTTTTATTTGCGAACAAGTTTAGAATTAACTAAACTATGTTCTAGTGATTACATGTTTAAACCTTCGAATAAGATAGCTTTATATGTATGAATCGAATGATGTTATGAACATCATTACTACCTCAAGTTCCTTGGATAAACCTACTGGAAATGAGAAAAATAGATCTAGCTTCAAAGGATCCTTGGATAGCTTGAAAGTTCTTGAAGCAGAATCATGACACGAAAACAATTTCAAGTAAGATTTCCACTCGAAATAAGATTGTTATAGTTATAGAAATTGAATTAAAGTTTGAATATGATTATTACCTTGTATTAGAAAGATAACCTACTGTAAGTAACAAAGGTTTCTTGATCTTGGATGATTACTTGGAAAGGATTTAGAAAACTTGGAAGTAAACTTGCAATCTTGGAAGTATTCTTGATTTTATGAAACTAGAACTTTTGGAATTTATGAAGAACACTTAGAACTTGAAGATAGAACTTGAGAGAGATCAATTAGATGACGAAAATTGAAGAATGAAAGTGTTTGTAGGTGTTTTTGGTCGTTGGTGTATGGATTAGATATAAAGGATATGTAATTTTGTTTTCATGTAAATAAGTCATGAATGATTACTCATATTTTAGTAATTTTATGAGATATTTCATGCTAGTTGCAAATGATGGTTCCCACATGTGTTAGGTGACTCACATGGGCTACAAAGAGCTGATCATTGGAGTGTATATACCAATAGTACATACATCTAAAAGCTGTGTATTGTACGAGTACGAATACGGGTGCATACGAGTAGAATTGTTGATGAAACTGAACGAGGATGTAATTGTAAGCATTTTTGTTAAGTAGAAGTATTTTGATAAGTGTCTAGAATTCTTTCAAAAGTGTATGAATACATATTAAAACACTACATGTATATACATTTTAACTGAGCCGTTAAGTCATTGTTAGTCGTTACATGTAAATGTTGTTTTGAAACCTTTAGGTTAACGATCTTGTTAAGTGTTGTTAACCCAATGTTTATAATATCAAATGAGATTTTAAATTATTATATTATCATGATATTATGATGTATAAATATCTCTTAATATGATATATATACATTAAATGTCGTTACAACGATAATCGTTACATATATATCTCATTTCAAAATCATTAAGTTAGTAGTCTTGTTTTTACATATGTAGTTTATTGTTAATATACTTAATGATATGTTTACTTATCATAATATCATGTTAACTATATATATATCCATATATATATGTCATCATATAGTTTTTACAAGTTTTAACGTTCGTGAATCACCGTTCAACTTGGGTGGTCAATTGTCTATATGAAACCTATTTCAATTAATCAAGTCTTAACAAGTTTGATTGCTTAACATGTTGGAAACACTTAATCATGTAAATAACAATTTCATTTAATATATATATATAAACATGGAAAAGTTCGGGTCACTACAGTACCTACCCGTTAAATAAATTTCGTCCCGAAAATTTAAGCAGTTGGAGGTGTTGACGTATCTTCTGGAAATAAATGCGGGTATTTCTTCTTCATCTGATCTTCTCGTTCCCAGGTGAACTCGAGTCCTCTACGAGCATTCCATCGAACCTTAACAATTGGTATCTTGTTTTGCTTAAGTCTTTTAACCTCACGATCCATTATTTCGACGGGTTCTTCGATGAATTGAAGTTTTTCGTTGATTTGGATTTCATCTAATGGAATAGTGAGATCTTCTTTAGCAAAACATTTCTTCAAATTCGAGACGTGGAAAGTGTTATGTACAGCCGCGAGTTGTTGAGGTAATTCAAGTCGGTAAGCTACTAGTCCGACACAATCAATAATCTTGAATGGTCCAATATACCTTGGATTTAATTTCCCTCGTTTACCAAATCGAACAACGCCTTTCCAAGGTGCAACTTTAAGCATGACCATCTCTCCAATTTCAAATTCTATATCTTTTCTTTTAATGTCAGCGTAGCTCTTTTGTCGACTTTGGGCGGTTTTCAACCGTTGTTGAATTTGGATGATCTTCTCGGTAGTTTCTTGTATTATCTCCGGACCCGTAATCTGTCTATCCCCCACTTCACTCCAACAAATCGGAGACCTGCACTTTCTACCATAAAGTGCTTCAAACGGTGCCATCTCAATGCTTGAATGGTAGCTGTTGTTGTAGGAAAATTCTGCTAACGGTAGATGTCGATCCCAACAGTTTCCAAAATCAATAACACATGCTCGTAGCATGTCTTCAAGCGTTTGTATTGTCCTTTCACTCTGCCCATCAGTTTGTGGATGATAGGCAATACTCATGTCTAGACGAGTTCCTAATGCTTGCTGTAATGTCTGCCAGAATCATGAAATAAATCTGCCATCCCTATCAGAGATAATAGAGATTGGTATTCCATGTCTGGAGACAACTTCCTTCAAATACAGTCGTGCTAACTTCTCCATCTTGTCATCTTCTCTTATTGGCAGGAAGTGTGCTGACTTGGTGAGACGATCAACTATTACCCAAATAGTATCAAAACCACTTGCAGTCCTTGGCAATTTAGTGATGAAATCCATGGTAATGTTTTCCCATTTCCATTCCGGGATTTCGGGTTGTTGAAGTAGACCTGATGGTTTCTGATGCTTAGCTTTGACCTTAGAACAAGTCAAACATTCTCCTAAGTATTTAGCAACATCGGCTTTCATACCCGGCCACCAAAAATGTTTCTTGAGATCCTTGTACATTTTCCCCGTTCCAGGATGTATTGAGTATCTGGTTTTATGAGCTTCTCTAAGTACCATTTCTCTCATATCTCCAAATTTTGGTACCCAAATCCTTTCAGCCCTATACGGGTTCCGTCTTCCCGAATATTAAGATGCTTCTCCGATCCTTTGGGTATTTCATCCTTTAAATTTCCCTCTTTTAGAACTCCTTGTTGTGCCTCCTTTATTTGAGTAGTAAGGTTATTGTGAATCATTATATTCATAGATTTTACTCGAATGGGTTCTCTATCCTTCCTGCTCATGGCGTCGGCTACCACATTTGCCTTCCCCAGGTGGTAACGAATCTCAAAGTCGTAATCATTCAACAATTCAATCCACCTACGCTGCCTCATATTCAGTTGTTTCTGATTAAATATGTGTTGAAGACTTTTGTGGTCGGTATATATAATACTTTTGACCCCATATAAGTAGTGCCTCCAAGTCTTTAATGCAAAAACAACCGTGCCTAATTCCAAATCATGCATCGTATAATTTTGCTCGTGAATCTTTAATTGTCTAGACGCATAAGAAATCACCTTCGTTCGTTGCATTAATACACAACCGAGACCTTGCTTTGATGCGTCACAATAAATCACAAAATCATCATTCCCTTCAGGCAATGACAATATAGGTGCCGTAGTTAGCTTTTTCTTCAATAACTGAAACGCTTTCTCTTGTTCATCCTTCCATTCAAATTTATTCCCTTTATGCGTTAATGCAGTCAAGGGTTTTACTATTCTGGAAAAGTCTTGGATGAACCTTCTGTAGTAACCAGCTAGTCCTAAAAACTGGCGTATGTGTTTCGGAGTTTTCGGGGTTTCCCACTTTTCAACAGTTTCTATCTTTGCCGGATCCACCTTAATACCTTCTTTGTTCACTATGTGACCGAGGAATTGAACTTCTTCCAACCAAAATGCACACTTTGAAAACTTAGCGTATAATTCTTCCTTCCTCAATACTTCTAACACCTTTCTCAAATGTTCACCGTGTTCTTGGACATTCTCTGAGTAAATAAGTATGTCATCAATGAAAACAATGACAAACTTGTCAAGGTATGGTCCACACACTCGGTTCATAAGCTCCATGAACACAGCTGGTGCATTAGTTAAACCAAATGGCATGACCATAAACTCGTAATGACCGTAACGTGTTCTGAAAGCAGTCTTTGGAATATCATCTTCTTTCACCCGCATTTGATGATACCCGGAACGTAAGTCAATCTTTGAATAAACAGACGAGCCTTGTAGTTGATCAAATAAGTCGTCGATTCTCGGTAGTGGGTAGCGGTTCTTGATGGTAAATTTGTTCAACTCTCGGTAGTCGATACAAAACCTGAATGTACCATCTTTCTTCTTGACAAACAAAACAGGAGCTCCCCACGGTGATGTGCTTGGTCGAATGAAACCATGCTCTAAAAGTTCTTGTAATTGGCTTTGCAGTTCTTTCATCTCACTGGGTGCGAGTCTGTAAGGAGCACGAGCTATTGGTGCAGCTCCTGGTACAAGATCGATTTTAAATTCAACGGATCGATGTGGGGGTAATCCCGGTAATTCTTTCGGAAATACATCGGGAAATTCTTTTACGACGGGAACATCATTGATGCTCTTTTCTTCAGTTTATACTTTCTCGACGTGTGCTAGAACAGCATAGCAACCTTTTCTTATTAGTTTTTGTGCTTTCAAATTACTAATAAGATGTAGCTTTGTGTTGCCCTTTTCTCTGTAAACCATTAAGGGTTTTCCTTTTTCTCGTATAATGCGAATTGCATTTTTGTAACAAATGATCTCTGCTTTCACTTCTTTCAACCAGTCCATACCGATTATCACATCAAAACTCCCTAACTCTACTGGTATCAAGTCAATCTTAAATGTTTCGCTAACCAGTTTAATTTCTCGATTCCGACATATATTATCTGCTGAAATTAACTTACCATTTGCTAATTCGAGTAAAAATTTACTATCCAACGGCGTCAATGGACAACTTAATTTAGCACAAAAATCTCTACTCATATAGCTTCTATCCGCACCCGAATCAAATAAAACGTAAGCAGATTTATTGTTAATAAGAAACATACCCGTAACAAGCTCCGGGTCTTCCTGTGCCTCTGCCGCATTAATATTGAAAACTCTTCCGCGGCCTTGTCCATTCGTGTTCTCCTGGTTCGGGCAATTTCTAATAATGTGTCCCGGTTTTCCACATTTATAACAAACTACATTGGCATAACTTGCTCCGACACTACTTGCTCCGCCATTACTCGTTCCGACACCATTTGTTCCTTTCGTTCTGTTAACCCCTGGTCCGTAGACCTCACACTTCACCGCGCTATGACCATTTCTTTTACACTTGTTGCAAAATTTGGTTCAGAACCCCGAGTGATACTTTTCACACCTTTGGCATAGCTGCTTCTGATTGTTGTTGTTGTTGTTGCGGTTGTTATTGTTGTTGGGACGATTGTTGTAGTTGCTGTTGTTGCTGTTGTTGTTGTTGTTGTTGTTGTTGTTGTTGGGCCGTTTGTTGTAGTTGCGATTGATGTTGCGATTGTTTGGATAATTGTTGCGATTATTGTTGTAATTGCTGTTGTTGTTGTATTGGTGATTCTTATCACCGTTTTCCTCCCACTTTCTTTTGACTTGCTTCACATTGGCCTCTTCAGCAGTCTGTTCTTTAATTCTTTCTTCAATCTGGTTCACTAGTTTGTGAGCCATTCTACATGCCTGTTGTATGGAGGCGGGCTCGTGTGAACTTATATCTTCTTGGATTCTTTCCGGTAATCCTTTCACAAACGCGTCGATCTTCTCTTCCTCATCTTCGAATGCTCCCGGACACAATAGGCACAATTCTGTGAATCGTCTTTCGTACGTGGTAATATCAAATCCTTGGGTTCGTAACCCTTTAAGTTCTGTCTTGAGCTTATTGACCTCAGTTCTGGGACGGTACTTCTCGTTCATCAAGTGCTTGAATGCTGACCACGGTAGTGCGTACGCATCATCTTGTCCCACTTGCTCTAGATAGGTATTCCACCATGTTAACGTAGAACCTGTGAAGGTATGCGTAGCGTACTTCACTTTGTCCTCTTCAGTACACTTACTTATGGAAAACACCGATTTGACCTTCTCGGTCCACCGTTTCAATCCGATCGGTCCTTCGATTCCATCAAATTCCAAAGGTTTGCAGGCAGTGAATTCTTTGTAGGTGCATCCTACACGATTTCCTGTACTGCTAGATCCAAGGTTATTGTTGGTATGTAGCGCAGCCTGTACTGCGGCTATGTTTGAAGCTAGAAAAGTACGGAATTCCTCTTCATTCATATTCACGGTGTGTCGAGTAGTCGGTGCCATTTCCTTCAAAATAGTCAAATGGAACAAGTTAATCATACAGAATATTAAGAGTAGTTAATAGTATTTCGTAGCATAATATGAACTCATTTATAAAAGCTTTTTCTTCATATTAGCGTTTTATAAGTTTAAATTCGTGTAGTACCTACCTGTTAAGTTCATACTTAGTGGCTAATATACAATTCAACTACTACAATTCTATATGAAAAACTGATTATAATAATATTTCGCGTTCAAACTTTTATACAATATTTTACAAACTTACAATACCGCTTATTTTACATAAAGCATGAAATATAGCACACAATAACTTTGATACAAGATAGTTGTGAAGATAATTCTGGCTAGTACACAAGTCGTTCAGCAAAGGCAATAAAGACACGTAATTCATACGTCCAGAAACAAGTCATGCATTCTGGTTTTACTAGGACTACTTCCCATCCTTGGTCTTGTGGAACATAACCGTTATGGCCGTTAATAAGACAGTGTGTTGTAACGTCGTCAAAGGGACGAGGGTTACGTAATGACCAACAGTCTCCTTATAACCTAAAAACCTCATTTCTTACCCCAATTACCGACTCCGTCACTTGTGGGAACGTTTTGTTTAATAGCTGTAGCCCGATGTTCTTTTTCTCACTTTGGTGAGAAGCGAACATTACTAACCCGTAAGCATAGCATGCTTCTTTATGTTGCATGTTAGCCGCTTTTTCTAAATCATGAAGTCCTATATTCGGATACATTGAGTCAAAATAATTTCTTAACCCGTTGCGTAAAATAGCATTTGGGTTCCCCGCAATATATGCGTCAAAGTAAACACGTCGTAACTTATGGGTTTCCCAATGTGATATCCCCCATCTTTCAAACGAAAGTCTCTTATAAACCAAGACATTCTTGGAACGTTCTTCGAATGTCTTACAAACTGATCTCGCCTTAAATAGTTATGTCGAGGAATTCTGACCGACTCTAGACAAGATTTCATCAATCATGTCTCCGGGTAGGTCTCTTAAAATATTGGGTTGTCTATCCATTTTGTGTTTTTAAACTGTAAAATAGACAAGAGTTAGATTCATAAAAAATACTTATTAATACAAGCAATTTTTACATATATCATAAAGCATAAGCACACTATATTACATATATTACACCACACGAATACAACTATCTTATTCCGACTCGCTTGTTTCTTCTTCTTCGATTTAGGTTCGTTTTGCCAAGTTTCTAGGGATATATGATGTTCCCCTAATACTAGCTGTCGTTTTCCACAACGGTTTAGAAAAACCTGGTGGTTTAGAGGTTCCCGGGTCATTGTTACAACTTAACGACTTCCGGGGTTGACGATACATATAAAGTTCATCGGGGTTGGATTTAGATTTCTCTATTTTTATGCCCTTTCCCTTATTATTTTCTTTTGCCTTTTTAAATTCAGTTGGGGTAATTTCTATAACATCATCGGAATTCTCGTCGGAATCCGATTCATCGGAGAATTGGTAATCCTCCCAATATTTTGCTTCCTTAGCGGAAACACCATTGACCATAATTAACCTTGGTCGGTTGGTTGAGGATTTTCTTTTACTTAACCGTTTTATTATTCCCCCACCGGTTCTATTTCCTCCTCCGGTTCCTCCTCTTACGGTTCTGATTCTTCTTCCGGTTCTGATTCTTCTTCCGGTTCCTCTTCGGAAACTTGTGAATCAGTCCAATATATATTCGACTCTTTGTTATTATTAGGTGAGTCAATGGGATTTGTGCTAGAGGTAGACATCTATCACACAGTATCAAACATGTTAAGAGATTAATATATCACATAATATTCACATGTTAAAAATATATAGTTTCCAACAAAATTTGTTAAGCAATCATTTTTCAAGTAAACACGGTCGAAGTCCAGACTCATTAATGCATCCTAACAAACTCGATAAGACACACTAATGCAAACTTCTGGTTCTCTAAGACCAACGCTCGGATACCAACTGAAATGTCCCGTTCTTATTGATTAAAAATGTTCCATATTAATTGATTTTGTTGCGAGGTTTTGACCTCTATATGAGACGTTTATCAAAGACTGCATTCATTTTAAAACACACCATAACCTTTATTTCATAAATAAAGGTTTAAAAAGCTTTACGTAGATTATCAAATAATGATAATCTAAAATATCCTGTTTACACACGACCATTACATAATGGTTTACAATACAAATATGTTACATCGAAATCAGTTTCTTGAATGCAGTTTTTACACAATATCATACAAACATGGACTCCAAATCTTGTCCTTATTTTAGTATGCAACAGCGGAAGCTCTTAGTATTCACCTGAGAAAAACATGCTTTAAACGTCAATAAAAATGTTGGTGAGTTATAGGTTTAACCTATATATATCAAATCGTAACAATAGACCACAAGATTTCATATTTCAATACACATCCCATACATAGAGATAAAAATCATTCATATGGTGAACACCTGGTAACCGACATTAACAAGATGCATATATAAGAATAACCCCATCATTCCGGGACACCCTTCGGATATGATATAAATTTCGAAGTACTAAAGCATCATGTACTTTGGATGGGGTTTGTTAGGCCCAATAGATCTATCTTTAGGATTCGCGTCAATTAGGGTGTCTGTTCCCTAATTCTTAGATTACCAGACTTAATAAAAAGGGGCATATTCGATTTCGATAATTCAACCATAGAATGTAGTTTCACGTACTTGTGTCTATTTTGTAAATCATTTATAAAACCAGCATGTATTCTCATCCCAAAAATATTAGATTTTAAAAGTGGGACTATAACTCACTTTCACAGATTTTTACTTCGTCGGGAAGTAAGACTTGGCCACTAGTTGATTCACGAACCTATAACAATATATACATATATATCAAAGTATGTTCAAAATATATTTACAACACTTTTAATATATTTTGATGTTTTAAGTTTATTAAGTCAGCTGTCCTCGTTAGTAACCTACAACTAGTTGTCCACAGTTAGATGTACAGAAATAAATCGATAAATATTATCTTGAATCAATCCACGACCCAGTGTATACGTATCTCAGTATTGATCACAACTCAAACTATATATATTTTGGAATCAACCTCAACCCGGTATAGCTAACTCCAACATTCACATATAGAGTGTCTATGGTTGTTCCGAAATATATATAGATGTGTCGACATGATAGGTCGAAACATTGTATACGTGTCTATGGTATCTCAAGATTACATAATATACAATACAAGTTGATTAAGTTATGGTTGGAATAGATTTGTTACCAATTTTCACGTAGCTAAAATGAGAAAAATTATCCAATATTGTTTTACCCATAACTTCTTCATTTTAAATCCGTTTTGAGTGAATCAAATTGCTATGGTTTCATATTTAACTCTATTTTATGAATCTAAACAGAAAAAGTATGGGTTTATTGTCAGAAAAATAAGTTACAAGTCATTTTTGTAAAGGTAGTCATTTCAGTCGAAAGAACGACGTCTAGATGACCATTTTAGAAAACATACTTCCACTTTGAGTTTAACCATAATTTTTTGATATAGTTTCATGTTCATAATAAAAATCATTTTCTCAAAATAACAACTTTTAAATCAAAGTTTATCATAGTTTTTAATTAACTAACCCAAAACAGCCCGCGGTGTTACTACGACGGCGTAAATCCGGTTTTACGGTGTTTTTCGTGTTTCCAGGTTTTAAATCATTAAGTTAGCATATCATATATATATATATATATAACATGTGTTTAGTTGATTTTAAAAGTCAAGTTAGAAGGATTAACTTTTATTTGCGAACAAGTTTAGAATTAACTAAACTATGTTCTAGTGATTACAAGTTTAAACCTTCGAATAAGATAGCTTTATATGTATGAATCGAATGATGTTATGAACATAATTACTACCTCAAGTTCCTTGGATAAACCTACTGGAAATGAGAAAAATAGATCTAGCTTCAAAGGATCCTTGGATAGCTTGAAAGTTCTTGAAGCAGAATCATGACACGAAAACAATTTCAAGTAAGATTTCCACTCGAAATAAGATTGTTATAGTTATAGAAATTGAATTAAAGTTTGAATATGATTATTATTTTGTATTAGAAAGATAACCTACTGTAATTAACAAAGGTTTCTTGATCTTCGATGATTACTTGGAATGGATTTAGAAAACTTGGAAGTAAACTTGCAATCTTGGAAGTATTCTTGATTTTATGAAACTAGAACTTTTGGAATTTATGAAGAACACTTAGAACTTGAAGATAGAACTTGAGAGAGATCAATTAGATGAAGAAAATTGAAGAATGAAAGTGTTTGTAGGTGTTTTTGGTCGTTGGTGTATGGATTAGATATAAAGGATATGTAATTTTGTTTTCATGTAAATAAGTCATGAATGATTACTCATATTTTTGTAATTTTATGAGATATTTCATGCTAGTTTAAAAATGATGGTTCCCACATGTGTTAGGTGACTCACATGGGCTGCTAAAAGCTGATCATTGGAGTGTATATACCAATAGTACATACATCTAAAAGCTGTGTATTGTACGAGTACGAATACGGGTGCATACGAGTAGAATTGTTGATGAAACTGAACGAGGATGTAATTGTAAGCATTTTTGTTAAGTAGAAGTATTTTGATAAGTGTCTTGAAGTCTTTCAAAAGTGTATGAATACATATTAAAACACTACATGTATATACATTTTAACTGAGTCGTTAAGTCATCGTTAGTCGTTACATGTAAATGTTGTTTTGAAACCTTTAGGTTAACGATCTTGTTAAGTGTTGTTAACCCAATGTTTATAATATCAAATGAGATTTTAAATTATTATATTATCATGATATTATGATGTATAAATATCTCTTAATATGATATATATACATTAAATGTCGTTACAACGATAATCGTTACATATATGTCTCGTTTCAAAATCATTAAGTTAGTAGTCTTGTTTTTACATATGTAGTTCATTGTTAATATACTTAATGATATGTTTACTTATCATAATTGTAGTGACCCGAACTTTTCCATGTTTATATATATTAATTGAGATTGATATTTACATGATTAAATGTTTCCAACATGTTAAGCAATCAAACTTGTTAAGACTTGATTAATTGAAATATGTTTCATATAGACAATTGACCACCCAAGTTGACCGGTGATTCATGAACGTTAAAACTTGTAAAAACTATATGATGACATATATATGGATATATATATAGTTAACATGATACTATGATAAGTAAACATATCATTAAGTATATTAACAATGAACTACATATGTAAAAACAAGACTACTAACTTAATGATTTTTAAACGAGACATATATGTAACGATTATCGTTGTAAAGACATTTAATGTATATATATCATATTAAGAGATATTCATACTTGATAATATCATGATAATATAATAATTTAAAATCTCATTTGATATTATAAACATTGGGTTAACAACATTTAACAAGACCGTTAACCTAAAGGTTTAAAAACAACACTTACATGTAACGACTAACGATGACTTAACGACTCAGTTAAAATGTATATACATGTAGTGTTTTAATATGTATTTATACACTTTTGAAAGACTTCAATAAACTTATCAAAATACTTCTACTTAACAAAAATGCTTACAATTACATCCTCGTTCAGTTTCATCAACAATTCTACTCGTATGCACCCGTATTCGTACTCGTACAATACACAGCTTTTAGATGTATGTACTATTGGTATATACACTCCAATGATCAGCTATTAGCAGCCCATGTGAGTCACCTAACACATGTGGGAACCATCATTTGGCAACTAGCATGAAATATCTCATAAAATTACAAAAATATGAGTAATCATTCATGACTTATTTACATGAAAACAAAATTAGATATCCTTTATATCTAATCCATACACCAACGACCAAAAACACCTACAAACACTTTCATTCTTCAATTTTCTTCATCTAATTGATCTCTCTCAAGTTCTATCTTCAAGTTCTAAGTGTTCTTCATATATTCTACAAGTTCTAGTTACATAAAATCAAGAATACTTTCAAGTTTGCTCGCTCACTTCCAATCTTGTAAGGTGATCATCCAACCTCAAGAAATCTTTGTTTCTTACAGTAGGTTATCATTCTAATACAAGGTAATAATCATATTCAAACTTTGCTTCAATTTCTATAACTATAACAATCTTATTTCAAGTGATGATCTTACTTGAACTTGTTTTCGTGTCATGATTCTGCTTCAAGAACTTCGAGCCATCCAAGGATCCGTTGAAGCTAGATCCATTTTTCTCTTTTCCAGTAGGTTTATCCAAGGAAATTAAGGTGGTAATGATGTTCATAACATCATTCGATTCATACGTATAAAGCTATCTTATTCGAAGGTTTAAACTTGTAATCACTAGAACATAGTTTAGTTAATTCTAAACTTGTTCGCAAACAAAAGTTAATCCTTCTAACTTGACTTTTAAAATCAACTAAACACATGTTCTATATCTATATGATATGCTAACTTAATGATTTAAAACCTGAAAACATGAAAAACACCGTAAAACCGGATTTACGCCGTCGTAGTAACACCGCGGGCTGTTTTGGGTTAGTTAATTAAAAACTATGATAAACTTTGATTTAAAAGTTGTTATTCTGAGAAAATGATTTTTATTATGAACATGAAACTATATCCAAAAATTATGGTTAAACTCAAAGTGGAAGTATGTTTTCTAAAATGGTCATCTAGACGTCGTTCTTTCGACTGAAATGACTACCTTTACAAAAATGACTTGTAACTTATTTTTCCGACTATAAACCTATACTTTTTCTGTTTAAATTCATAAAATAGAGTTCAATATGAAACCATAGCAATTTGATTCACTCAAAACGGATTTAAAATGAAGAAGTTATGGGTAAAACAAGATTGGATAATTTTTCTCATTTTAGCTACGTGAAAATTGGTAACAAATCTATTCCAACCATAACTTAATCAACTTGTATTGTATATTATGTAATCTTGAGATACCATAGACACGTATACAATGTTTCGACCTATCATGTCGACACATCTATATATATTTCGGAACAACCATAGACACTCTATATGTGAATGTTGGAGTTAGCTATACAGGGTTGAGGTTGATTCCAAAATATATATAGTTTGAGTTATGATCAATACTGAGATACGTATACACTGGGTCGTGGATTGATTCAAGATAATATTTATCGATTTATTTCTGTACATCTAACTGTGGACAACTAGTTGTAGGTTACTAACGAGGACAGCTGACTTAAGAAACTTAAAACATCAAAATATATTAAAAGTGTTGTAAATATATTTTGAACATACTTTGATATATATGTATATATTGTTATAGGTTCGTGAATCAACCAGTGGCCAAGTCTTACTTCCCGACGAAGTAAAAATCTGTGAAAGTGAGTTATAGTCCCACTTTTAAAATCTAATATTTTTGGGATGAGAATACATGCAGGTTTTATAAATGATTTACAAAATAGACACAAGTACGTGAAACTACATTCTATGGTTGAATTATCGAAATCGAAAATGCCCCTTTTTATTAAGTCTGGTAATCTAAGAATTAGGGAACAGACACCCTAATTGACGCGAATCCTAAAGATAGATCTATTGGGCCTAACAAACCCCATCCAAAGTACCGGATGCTTTAGTACTTCGAAATTTATATCATATCCGAAGGGTGTCCCGGAATGATGGGGATATTCTTATATATGCATCTTGTTAATGTCGGTTACCAGGTGTTCACCATATGAATGATTTTTATCTCTATGTATGGAATGTGTATTGAAATATGAAATCTTGTGGTCTATTATTATGATTTGATATATATAGGTTAAACCTATAACTCACCAACATTTTTGTTGACGTTTTAAGCATGTTTATTCTCAGGTGATTATTAAGAGCTTCCGCTGTCGCATACTTAAATAAGGACGATATTTGGAGTCCATGCTTGTATGATATTGTGTAAAAACTGCATTCAAGAAACTTATTTTTGTTGTAACATATTTGTATTGTAAACCATTATGTAATGGTCGTGTGTAAACAGGATATTTTAGATTATCATTATTTGATAATCTACGTAAAGCTTTTTAAACCTTTATTGATGAAATAAAGGTTATGGTTTGTTTTAAAATGAATGCAGTCTTTGAAAAACGTCTCATATAGAGGTCAAAACCTCGAAACGAAATCAATTAATATGGAACGTTTTTAATCAATAAGAACGGGACATTTCAGTTGGTATCCGAGCGTTGTTCTTAGAGAACCAGAATTTTGCATTAGTGTGTCTTATCGAGTTTGTTAGGATGCATTAGTGAGTCTGGACTTCGACCGTGTTTACTTGAAAAATGATTGCTTAACAAATTTTGTTGGAAACTATATATTTTTAACATGTGAATATTATGTGATATATTAATCTCTTAACGCGTTTGATATTATGTGATAGATGTCTACCTCTAGAACAAGTCCCATTGACTCACCTAATAATAATGAAGAGTCAAATATAAATTGGAATGATTCGTGGACTGATTCACAAGTTCCCGAAGAGGAACCGGAAGAAGAGTCGGAACCGGAAGAAGAATCGGAACCGGAAGAAGAATCGGAACCGGATGAAGAACTAGAACCGGTGGGGGAAATAATAAAACGGTTAAGTAAAAGAAAATCCTCAACCAACCGACCAAGGTTAATTATGGTCAATGGTGTTTCCGCCAAGGAAGAAAAATATTGGGAGGATTACCAATTCTCCGATGAATCGGATTCCGACGAGAATTCCGATGATGTTATAGAAATTACCCCAACTGAATTTAAAAAGGCAAAAGAAAATAATAAGGGAAAGGGCATAAAAATAGAGAAATCTAATTCCAACCCCGATGAACTTTATATGTATCGTCAACCCCCGAAGTCCTTAAGTTGTAACAATGACCCGGGAACCTCTAAACCACCAGGTTTTTCTAAACCAATGTGGATAACGACGGCTCGTATTAGGGGAAAATCATATATCCCTAGAAACTTGGCAAAACGAACCAAAACCGAAGAAGAAGAAACAAGCGAGTCGGAATAAGATAGTTGTATTCATGTGGTGTAATATATGTAATATAGTGTGCTTATGCTTTATGATATATGTAAAAATTGCTTGTATTAATAAGTATTTTTTTTTATGAATCTAACTCTTGTCTATTTTACAGTATAAAAACGCAAAATGGATAGACAACCCAATATTTTAAGAGACCTACCCGGAGACATGATTGATGAAATCTTGTCTAGAGTCGGTCAGAATTCCTCGGCACAACTATTTAAGGCGAGATCAGTTTGTAAGACATTCGAAGAACGTTCCAAGAATGTCTTGGTTTACAAGAGACTTTCGTTTGAAAGATGGGGGATATCACATTGGGAAACCCATAAGTTACGATGTGTTTACTTTGACGCATATATTGCGGGGAACCCAAATGCTATTTTACGCAACGGGTTAAGAAATTATTTTGACTCAATGTATCCGAATATAGGACTTCATGATTTAGAAAAAGCGGCTAACATGCAACATAAAGAAGCATGCTATGCTTATGGGTTAGTAATGTTCGCTTCTCACCAAAGTGAGAAAAAGAACATCGGGCTACAGCTATTAAACAAAATGTTCCCACAAGTGACGGAGTCGGTAATTGGGGTAAGAAATGAGGTTTTTAGATTGTTACGGGACTGTTGGACATTACGTAACCCTCGTCCCTTTGACGACATTACAACACGCTGTCTTATCAACGGCCATAACGGTTATGTTGCACAAGACCAAGGATGGGAAGTAGTCCTAGTAAAACCAGAATGCATGACTTGTTTCTGGACGTATGAATTACGTGTCTTTATTGCCTTTGCTGAACGACTTGTGTACTAGCTAGAATTATCTTCACAACTATCTTGTATCAAAGTTATTGTGTGCTATATTTCATGCTTTATGTAAAATAAGCGGTATTGTAAGTTTGTAAAATATTGTATAAAAGTTTGAACGCGAAATATTATTATAATCAGTTTTTCATATAGAATTGTAGTAGTTGAATTGTATATTAGCTACTAAGTATGAACTTAACGGGTAGGTACTACCCGAATTTAAACTTATAAAACGCTAATATGAAGAAAAAGCTTTTATAAATGAGTTCATATTATGCTACGAAATACTATTAACTACTCTTAATATTCTGTATGATTAACTTGTTCCATTTAACTATTTTGAAGGAAATGGCACCGACTACTCGACACACCGTGAATATGAATGAAGAGGAATTCCGTACTTTTCTAGCTTCAAACATAGCCGCAGTACAGGCTGCGCTACATACCAACAATAACCTTGGATCTAGCAGTACAGGAAATCGTGTAGGATGCACCTACAAAGAATTCACTGCCTGCAAACCTTTGAAATTTGATGGAACCGAAGGACCGATCGGATTGAAACGGTGGACCGAGAAGGTTGAATCGGTGTTTGCCATAAGTAAGTGTACTGAAGAGGACAAAGTGAAGTACGCTACGCATACCTTCACAGGTTCTGCGTTAACATGGTGGAATACCTATCTAGAGCAAGTGGGACAAGACGATGCGTACGCACTACCGTGGTCAGCATTCAAGCACTTGATGAACGAGAAGTACCGTCCCAGAACCGAGGTCAATAAGCTCAAGACAGAACTTAGAGGGTTACGAACCCAAGGATTTGATATTACCACGTACGAAAGACGATTCACAGAATTGTGCCTATTGTGTCCGGGAGCATTCGAAGATGAGGAAGAGAAGATCGACGCGTTTGTGAAAGGATTACCGGAAAGAATCCAAGAAGATATAAGTTCACACGAGCCCGCCTCCATACAACAGGCATGTAGAATGGCTCACAAACTAGTGAACCAGATTGAAGAAAGAATTAAAGAACAGACTGCTGAAGAGGCCAATGTGAAGCAAGTCAAAAGAAAGTGGGAGGAAAACGGTGATAAGAATCACCAATACAACAACAACAGCAATTATAACAATAATCGCAACAACTATCCTAACAATCGCAACATCAATCGCAACTACAACAAAAGGCCCAACAACAACAACAACAACAACAACAACAACAGCAACCACAACAATCATCTTAACAACAATAATAACCGCAACAACAACAACAATCAGAAGCCGCTATGCCAAAGGTGTGAAAAGTATCACTCGGGGTTCTGCACCAAATTTTGCAACAAGTGTAAAAGAAATGGTCATAGCGCGGCGAAGTGTGATGTCTACGGACCAGGGGTTAACAGAACGAAAGGAACAAATGGTGTCTAAACGAGTAATGGCAGAGCAAGTAGTGTCGGAGCAAGTTATGCCAATGTAGTTTGTTATAAATGTGGAAAACCGGGCCACATTATTAGAAATAGCCCGAACCAGGAGAACACGAATGGACAAGGCCGCGGAAGAGTTTTCAATATTAATGTGGCAGAGGCACAGGAAGACCCGGAGCTTGTTACGGGTACGTTTCTTATTGACAATAAATCTGCTTACGTTTTATTTGATTCGGGTGCGGATAGAAGCTATATGAGTAGAGATTTTTGTGCTAAATTAAGTTGTCCATTGACGCCTTTGGATAGTAAATTTTTACTCGAATTAGCAAATGGTAAATTAATTTCAGCAGATAATATATGTCGGAATCGAGAAATTAAACTGGTTAGCGAAACATTAAAGATTGATTTGATACCAGTAGAGTTAGGGAGTTTTGAGGTGATAATCGGTATGGACTGGTTGAAAGAAGTGAAAGCAGAGATCGTTTGTTACAAAAATGCAATTCGCATTATACGAGAAAAAGGAAAACCCTTAATGGTGTACGGAGAAAAGGGCAACACGAAGCTACATCTTATTAGTAATTTGAAGGCACAAAAACTAATAAGAAAAAGTTGCTATGCTGTTCTAGCACACGTCGAGAAAATACAAACTGAAAAAAAGAGCATCAATGATGTTCCCATCGCAAAAGAATTTCCCGATGTATTTCCGAAAGAATTACCGGGATTACCCCCACATCGATCCGTTGAATTTCAAATAGATCTTGTACCAGGAGCTGCACCAATAGCTCGTGCTCCTTACAGACTAGCACCCAGCGAGATGAAAGAACTGCAAAGCCAATTACAAGAACTTTTAGAGCGTGGTTTCATTCGACCAAGCACATCACCGTGGGGAGCTCCTGTTTTGTTTGTCAAGAAGAAAGATGGTACATTCAGGTTGTGTATCGACTACCGAGAGTTGAACAAACTTACATCAAGAACCGCTACCCACTGCCGAGAATCGACGACTTATTTGATCAACTACAAGGCTCGTCTGTTTATTCAAAGATTGACTTACGTTCCAGGTATCATCAAATGCGGGTGAAAGAAGATGATATTCCAAAGACTGCTTTCAGAACACGTTACGGTCATTACGAGTTTATGGTCATGCCGTTTGGTTTAACTAATGCACCAGCTGTGTTCATGGACCTTATGAACCGAGTGTGTGGACCATACCTTGACAAGTTTGTCATTGTTTTCATTGATGACATACTTATTTACTCAAAGAATGACCAAGAACACGGTGAACATTTGAGAAAGGTGTTAGAAGTATTGAGGAAGGAAGAATTGTACGCTAAGTTTTCAAAGTGTGCATTTTGGTTGGAAGAAGTTCAATTCCTCGGTCACATAGTGAACAAAGAAGGTATTAAGGTGGATTCGGCAAAGATAGACACTGTTGAAAAGTGGGAAACCCCGAAAACTCCGAAACACATACGCCAGTTTTTAGGACTAGCTGGTTACTACAGAAGGTTCATCCAAGACTTTTCCAGAATAGCAAAACCCTTGACTGCATTAACGCATAAAGGGAAGAAATTTGAATGGAATGATGAACAAGAGAAAGCGTTTCAGTTATTGAAGAAAAAGCTAACTACGGCACCTATATTGTCATTGCCTGAAGGGAATGATGCTTTTGTGATTTATTGTGACGCATCAAAGCAAGGTCTCGGTTGTGTATTAATGCAACGAACGAAGGTGATTGCTTATGCGTCTAGACAATTGAAGATTCACGAACAAAATTATACGATGCATGATTTGGAATTAGGCGTGGTTGTTTTTGCATTAAAGACTTGGAGGCACTACTTATATGGGGTCAAAAGTATTATATATACCGACCACAAAAGTCTTCAACACATATTTAATCAGAAACAACTGAATATGAGGCAGCGTAGGTGGATTGAATTATTGAATGATTACGACTTTGAGATTCGTTACCACCCGGGGAAGGCAAATGTGGTAGCCGATGCCTTGAGCAGGAAGGACAGAGAACCCATTCGAGTAAAATCTATGAATATAATGATTCATAATAACCTTACTACTCAAATAAAGGAGGCGCAACAAGGAGTTTTAAAAGAGGGAAATTTAAAGGATGAAATACCCAAAGGATCGGAGAAGCATCTTAATATTCAGGAAGACGGAACCCGGTATAGGGCTGAAAGGATTTGGGTACCAAAATTTGGAGATATGAGAGAAATGGTACTTAGAGAAGCTCATAAAACCAGATACTCAATACATCCTGGAACGGGGAAGATGTACAAGGATCTCAAGAAACATTTTTGGTGGCCGGGTATGAAAGCCGATGTTGCTAAATACGTAGGAGAATGTTTGACGTGTTCTAAGGTCAAAGCTGAGCATCAAAAACCATCAGGTCTACTTCAACAACCCGAAATCCCAGAATGGAAATGGGAAAACATTACCATGGATTTCATCACTAAATTGCCAAGGACTGCAAGTGGTTTTGATACTATTTGGGTAATAGTTGATCGTCTCACCAAATCAGCACACTTCCTGCCAATAAGAGAAGATGACAAGATGGAGAAGTTAGCACGACTGTATTTGAAGGAAGTCGTCTCCAGACATGGAATACCAATCTCTATTATCTCTGATAGGGATGGCAGATTTATTTCAAGATTCTGGCAGACATTACAGCAAGCATTAGGAACTCGTCTAGACATGAGTACTGCCTATCATCCACAAACTGATGGGCAGAGCGAAAGGACGATACAAACGCTTGAAGACATGCTACGAGCATGTGTTATTGATTTCGAAAACAGTTGGGATCGACATCTACCATTAGCAGAATTTTCCTACAACAACAGCTACCATTCAAGCATTGAGATGGCGCCGTTTGAAGCACTTTATGGTAGAAAGTGCAGGTCTCCGATTTGTTGGAGTGAAGTGGGGGATAGACAGATTACGGGTCCGGAGATTATACAAGAAACTACCGAGAAGATCATCCAAATTCAACAACGGTTGAAAACCGCCCAAAGTCGACAAAAGAGCTACGCTGACATTAAAAGAAAAGATATAGAATTTGAAATTGGAGAGATGGTCATGCTTAAAGTTGCACCTTGGAAAGGCGTTGTTCGATTTGGTAAACGAGGGAAATTAAATCCAAGGTATATTGGACCATTCAAGATTATTGATCGTGTCGGACCAGTAGCTTACCGACTAGAGTTACCTCAACAACTCGCGGCTGTACATAACACTTTCCACGTCTCGAATTTGAAGAAATGTTTTGCTAAAGAAGATCTCACTATTCCGTTAGATGAAATCCAAATCAACGAAAAACTTCAATTCATCGAAGAACCCGTCGAAATAATGGATCGTGAGGTTAAAAGACTTAAGCAAAACAAGATACCAATTGTTAAGGTTCGATGGAATGCTCGTAGAGGACCCGAGTTCACCTGGGAGCGTGAAGATCAGATAAAGAAGAAATACCCACATCTATTTCCAGAAGATTCGTCAACACCTTCAACAGCTTAAAATTTCGGGACGAAATTTATTTAACGGGTAGGTACTGTAGTGACCCGAACTTTTCCATGTTTATATATATTAATTGAGATTGATATTTACATGATTAAATGTTTCCAACATGTTAAGCAATCAAACTTGTTAAGACTTGATTAATTGAAATATGTTTCATATAGACAATTGACCACCCAAGTTGACCGGTGATTCACGAACGTTAAAACTTGTAAAAACTATATGATGACATATATATGGATATATATATATAGTTAACATGATACTATGATAAGTAAACATATCATTAAGTATATTAACAATGAACTACATATGTAAAAACAAGACTACTAACTTAATGATTTTTAAACGAGACATATATGTAACGATTATCGTTGTAAAGACATTTAATGTATATATATCATATTAAGAGATATTCATACATGATAATATCATGATAATATAATAATTTAAAATCTCATTTGATATTATAAACATTGGGTTAACAACATTTAACAAGACCGTTAACCTAAAGGTTTAAAAACAACACTTACATGTAACGACTAACGATGACTTAACGACTCAGTTAAAATGTATATACATGTAGTGTTTTAATATGTATTTATACACTTTTGAAAGACTTCAATACACTTATCAAAAGACTTCTACTTAACAAAAATGCTTACAATTACATCCTCGTTCAGTTTCATCAACAATTCTACTCGTATGCACCCGTATTCGTACTCGTACAATACACAGCTTTTAGATGTATGTACTATTGGTATATACACTCCAATGATCAGCTCTTAGTAGCCCATGTGAGTCACCTAACACATGTTGGAACCATCATTTGGCAACTAGCATGAAATATCTCATAAAATTACAAAAATATGAGTAATCATTCATGACTTATTTACATGAAAACAAAATTACATATCCTTTATATCTAATCCATACACCAACGACCAAAAACACCTACAAACACTTTCATTCTTCAATTTTATTCATCTAATTGATCTCTCTCAAGTTCTATCTTCAAGTTCTAAGTGTTCTTCATATATTCTACAAGTTCTAGTTACATAAAATCAAGAATACTTTCAAGTTTGCTCGCTCACTTCCAATCTTGTAAGGTGATCATCCAACCTCAAGAAATCTTTGTTTCTTACAGTAGGTTATCATTCTAATACAAGGTAATAATCATATTCAAACTTTGGTTCAATTTCTATAACTATAACAATCTTATTTCAAGTGATGATCTTACTTGAACTTGTTTTCGTGTCATGATTCTGCTTCAAGAACTTCGAGCCATCCAAGGATCCGTTGAAGCTAGATCCATTTTTCTCTTTTCCAGTAGGTTTATCCAAGGAAATTAAGGTGGTAATGATGTTCATAACATCATTCGATTCATACGTATAAAGCTATCTTATTCGAAGGTTTAAACTTGTAATCACTAGAACATAGTTTAGTTAATTCTAAACTTGTTCGCAAACAAAAGTTAATCCTTCTAACTTGACTTTTAAAATCAACTAAACACATGTTCTATATCTATATTATATGCTAACTTAATGATTTAAAACCTGAAAACATGAAAAACACCGTAAAACCGGATTTACGCCGTCGTAGTAACACCGCGGGCTGTTTTGGGTTAGTTAAATAAAAACTATGATAAACTTTGATTTAAAAGTTGTTATTCTGAGAAAATGATTTTTATTATGAACATGAAACTATATCCAAAAATTATGGTTAAACTCAAAGTGGAAGTATGTTTTCTAAAATGGTCATCTAGACGTCGTTCTTTCGACTGAAATGACTACCTTTACAAAAAAGACTTGTAACTTATTTTTCCGACTATAAACCTATACTTTTTCTGTTTAGATTCATAAAATAGAGTTCAATATGAAACCATAGCAATTTGATTCACTCAAAACGGATTTAAAATGAAGAAGTTATGGGTAAAACAAGATTGGATAATTTTTCTCATTTTAGCTACGTGAAAATTGGTAACAAATCTATTCCAACCATAACTTAATCAACTTGTATTGTATATTACGTAATCTTGAGATACCATAGACACGTATACAATGTTTCGACCTATCATGTCGACACATCTATATATATTTCGGAACAACCATAGACACTCTATATGTGAATGTTGGAGTTAGCTATACAGGGTTGAGGTTGATTCCAAAATATATATAGTTTGAGTTATGATCAATACTGAGATACGTATACACTGGGTCGTGGATTGATTCAAGATAATATTTATCGATTTATTTCTGTACATCTAACTGTGGACAACTAGTTGTAGGTTACTAACGAGGACAGCTGACTTAAGAAACTTAAAACATCAAAATATATTAAAAGTGTTGTAAATATATTTTGAACATACTTTGATATATATGTATATATTGTTATAGGTTCGTGAATCAACCAGTGGCGAAGTCTTACTTCCCGACGAAGTAAAAATCTGTGAAAGTGAGTTATAGTCCCACTTTTAAAATCTAATATTTTTGGGATGAGAATACATGCAGGTTTTATAAATGATTTACAAAATAGACACAAGTACGTGAAACTACATTCTATGGTTGAATTATCGAAATCGAAAATGCCCCTTTTTATTAAGTCTGGTAATCTAAGAATTAGGGAACAGACACCCTAATTGACACGAATCCTAAAGATAGATCTATTGGGCCTAACAAACCCCATCCAAAGTAACGGATGCTTTAGTACTTCGAAATTTATATCATATCCGAAGGGTGTCCCGGAATGATGGGGATATTCTTATATATGCATCTTGTTAATGTCGGTTACCAGGTGTTCACCATATGAATGATTTTTATCTCTATGTATGGGATGTGTATTGAAATATGAAATCTTTTGGTCTATTATTATGATTTGATATATATAGGTTAAACCTATAACTCACCAACATTTTTGTTGACGTTTTAAGCATGTTTATTCTCAGGTGATTATTAAGAGCTTCCGCTGTCGCATACTTAAATAAGGACGATATTTGGAGTCCATGCTTGTATGATATTGTGTAAAAACTGCATTCAAGAAACTTATTTTTGTTGTAACATATTTGTATTGTAAACCATTATGTAATGGTCGTGTGTAAACAGGATATTTTAGATTATCATTATTTGATAATCTACGTAAAGCTTTTTAAACCTTTATTGATGAAATAAAGGTTATGGTTTGTTTTAAAATGAATGCAGTCTTTGAAAAACGTCTCATATAGAGGTCAAAACCTCGCAACGAAATCAATTAATATGGAACGTTTTTAATCAATAAGAACGGGACATTTCAATAATATCATGTTAACTATATATATATCCATATATATATGCCATCATATAGTTTTTACAAGTTTTAACGTTCGTGAATCACCGTTCAACTTGGGTGGTCAATTGTCTATATGAAACCTATTTCAATTAATCAAGTCTTAACAAGTTTGATTGCTTAACATGTTGGAAACACTTAATCATGTAAATAACAATTTCATTTAATATATATATAAACATGGAAAAGTTCGGGTCACTACATTTTCAAACTCTTCCTTTACAACTTTAGTCACTTGGTCTCGGACCATTTCCGTCATTTGTCCTTCGACCAACTCCTTGGTTACTTCTCTAACTTTGCCGGTGAAAACTGAGACATATTGTTCAAACACGGCCTCAATCTTTAACGTTAACTCATCCTTCCCTTCGTGAATAGGCTCACTCGTTCCGCATCCATCTTCCGTTTTCATTCTAAGGAATGCAAACGATTAGATCACGAACGTATAAACCACATGCACAATACCGCCCCATCTTGCTAAACACTCATCGTACATCACTTGTTAGACATGATTTGTGTGATGACCCGGGAATTTTCGACCAAATTTAAACTTTAATCTTTATATGATTCCGACACGATAAGCAAAATCTGTAATGTTGAGTCTCAAAAGTTTGAAATCTATATTCATGTAATCAATCACCCTTTGACTATGCTCGACGATTCACGAACAATTAATTGTAAATGAATAGGTGTGTGTGTGTGTATATATATATATATATATATATATATATATATATATATATATATATATATATATATATATATATATATATATATATATATATATATATATATATATATATTGTTATAAATATTATTATAAGAATGAATAAATATTATAATTTAGTTGTAATTTAAATGTCATTAGTTATTATGATTAAAAATATCATTATTAATATCATTATTAATAATTATCATTATCCATGTTATTAATATTATTTATTCATCATCATTATTAAATTAAAATAAGTATTATTATAAAACTATCATTTATATTTTTATTACTAATATTATCATTATTAAAAATTATGATTTTAGTATTAATACAAGTATTAATAATATAGGTATTATTTTGATGTTATTATCATTATTAGTATCTTTATTATAAATTCTATTATTATTACCAATTTATTTACAAGTATTATAATTAACTATACATTTATTAAATACTAATATTATGTTTAAAGAATCAGATACAGAATCAAATATTGTTACACATCACAATCTGTTACATGTCATAATCCATTCACAATATGAACAAAATTTGTCAGGTTTCTGTATCAACTAATTGTACGAACTTTTGTCATCTGCTATATTTTATTTTTATTTCTATATCTGCTAACTGCTCTTGATTTGATTCTGTCGACTTCAGCTCACAGATAGGACCCAAACTTTGTACAAATCGAATTCCAAGTTTTAAACTTATCTGATTCCGTTAGGAGTCTCTTTCAGCTTTTATTCTTTGATTTTAATCGTTCCTGCTTAATAATCCCTGTCGACACAAATAAAAAAAAAAAACAAGCAGATTACTCACATTATTGTACATAAACCTTCCCTTCATCCTTGCACCATGAGCCTCCACCTCAACAATAACATACGGTTTATATTTATCTTCGACAAACAAATCGGCCAACGAATTATTTTTAATTTGTTCTACTTCCTGTACGTGCATGATCATTCAATAATGACCTGTGCCAAACATTCGACCCTACACTTAGTAGAGAATTAGTATACTAATATCATGTAACTAATTGAACGTACCTTTATCAATTCATCTTCTATCCCTCGTCTCCCTTTCTTCTTCTGATTACAATCTTGAAAACAAACACCATCTTCTCTCTTCCTCACTATAAACAACCGGTGTAATTTCTATCTTTCCATTTCTTCTATATTTTCGTGAACCACTATTTTCATATTTCTGTTTCGGTTTCTATAAACACACCACAATATTCGAATTCCTTGTTATTTCTAATTCACTACCACTGCCACTTCTTGATTTTTGTTGTGAATCATCACCTTTCCACGACCTCCATAACCGGCCACCTTCAACCTATGGCCACCACAATCTCAGGCAATCACCACCATGAACCACCCGTCATCCCCGTCATCATCACCACCTCTTTAACCTTTCCTAACTATTCCATTTTTTTAGAAAACCCAAAACAAACAATCACCTCAATCATCATGATCATCACCACTCTCAACTCCATTAAACTATTAAACTATATATCGACCATGTTACTATTTCTTCTTGTTCGAACAACACTCGAAAATCTGCGTTTGCTAGATACAGCTGCAACTCTTCTTCTATTTTTTTTTCTGCTCACGCTATTACTACTACAACCTACAGCTTAATATAAATAATGCTAGGTGATAATGCAAGGAAAATAGTGTGAATGATGATAAAGATGCTGCATGATTTCTTACTGTTTAAATGGCACGCGTGCTTTTCCTTTTGTTATATACTGGCCGACAATTAAAGCACAAAGGCAATAGGTTATGATTTTTTTTTTAGTGCTTATTAAGTGGGTGAGCTATTTCTTGAAGATAAAATGGAAATCGTTTCCTTTTTCTTGGATTGGGACGTGATTGATCGAATAAAGGTGGCAGGCAAGGAGTGCTTTTTAATTTTATATATGGGATAGAAATATAAAAAGTGGCTGTAATCTAAAAGCCAATGAATTCAGTTTGGGCCATAACAGTTTATTCAGTTTAAATATTCAAGCATGCGAGATCGTATAAGAAATAACGAAGTGGATCAGTGGGTTAGGGGTGCTTGTGATTTTCTAGAGGTCCTAGGTTCGAACCCAGGCCTTTCAAATTTTTTTTTATTATTTGCAAGAAGAACTGTTTGGGCCATGAAGTGCCATTGGGCTCGTGAGCTAGTTGGGCCGAAACCCAAATCCTGTGGTACTAAAGAAGAATAAGAAGATGGAGGAAACAGAAATATTATAAATACAAATTGAACGGGTAATATAACAGAAAAACGTGATTAGTCGAATGGTAGGGGGTGTTAGTGTGGAGCGGAAGGTCACGGGTTCGAGTCCTGTATGCAGCATTCTTTTTACTCATAGATTTTTAAAAGGGTATACTCTCATTTATTTCTTATTATTATTATTATTATTATTATTATTATTATTATTATTATTATTATTATTATTATTATTATTATTATTATTATTATTATTATTATTATTATTATTGCTATTGTTATTAATAATATAATTATTACTATTGTTATTATTACTAATACAATTTATGATCATTTATTATTATTGTTAAAGTTATAACTAGTATCATTATTATTATATCAAAAAGTACTATTATTATCATTAATATTAATATTTTTTTATCATATTTATATTTATTATTACAAAATATTAACACTGGTATTATTAAGTCTGAAATTAGAATCAAAACTAATATTTTCATGGTAAAAATAATACAACTTTTATATTAGAATCATTAGTGTGATTCTTAACATATTTATTAAAACTATCATATAATTTATTCATTTAAATTATTATCCTTATTAAAAATTTTCATTTTTATTTACATTACTATTATTACTATCATTATTATTAATATCCTTAATCTGGTATTACTATAATTATTAATTTCACAAACGAAAGATAATTATATGAAAAATATATTTAAAACAAAACTTAACTATAATAATATTGTTATTTATTTAAAATATATAAATTGATATATATAAGATATTAATACAAAAATTATATCACTAATAATAATATATAAATTTGTCCGAATACGATTATGTGTATTAATAAATATACAAATTATATAGGTTCGTGAATCCGAGGCCAACCCTGCATTGTTCAATATAGTCATATGTGTTTTTACTACAACATACAATACGGTGAGTTCATTTGCTCCCTTTTACTTTTTACATTTTTGGGACTGAGAATACATGCGCTGTTTTTACAACTGCTTTATTAAATGCCTTTGAAATATATTTTGAACTGCGAATACATCAAATTCTTTTATAAATGTTTGACGAGATAGACACAAGCAAAACATTCCTCGAATGAATTATTATGCAGACAGAAGTTCTGTGGATTATTATTGAATTATGTGGACATGATAATTGCCACCATTGAATTATGTGGACATGATAATTGCCACAATTGAATTATGTGGACATGATAATTGCCACCTGTTGATGTGAATGTTATATATCGAGAGAATGATTTTATACACAGGTTATGTTTATGTTATTTTTGTGTACAAGATATGTGTACGGTTACTATGATTTATGAAAATGGTTTCGTACACGAGAAAGATGTACTGTATTTAAAAGATATAGCATGTACATTACAGGTGGGTATAGGATTCGGGTCCATTTGTACCATGCAGCACTTAAATTTTGTGGTCTATCAAAATGATGAATTTTATTGTTTTAAGATAAACCTATGAACTCACCAACCTTTTGGTTGACACTTGAAAGCATGTTTATTCTCATGTATGAAAGAAAATCTTCTGCTGTGCATTTGCTCATTTTAAGGACATTACTTGGAGTCGATCATCGCTCTGGGATCAAATGTTGATGACTTCGTCCAGATGGATTAGGACGGGGCATTTCAGTTGGTATCAGAGCGGTGGTCTTAGCGAACCATGTCTTGCATTAGTGTGTCTAACTGATAGTTGTTAAGATGCATTAGTGAGTCTGGACTTCGACCGTGTCTGCATGTCAAAAGTTTTGCTTATCATTTCTAGTCGAAAATCATCTACTTATTATCCTTAGAAAATTACCTGCTTATCATTCCTAGTCTAGACACATCTTACTGCATTAATTGCATAAATAGTGTATAGACAAAACTTATATCTTAGCGTATCCGCTAATTCATATCTTAGCATATCTATTACTGTAAACTCTGCCTGACATACTTCGTATATTCCTCCGTAACTTATGGGATTTTAGTATTATATATGCATATGTAACTTATGTATTACAGGGTACTAATCTACATCCTATAATCTGTTTCTTATCGAAAATCCTTCAGCTGATCGTACGAGAAGAATCCCTCAACCAGTTCGAGTCCCTCAGATTCCGATAGCTATTCCGATAGTTATTCCGACAACTATTCCGATATGGATTTCCACTCAAACTCCGAAAGCAGTATAACCAGAATGAATAAACTAATCAGCCATCCTCAATTCATCTGATGGGTTCGTAGTCAACTTAATCAATAGAGATACGAAGAAGGCGATCTCTTCCACCAACCGAATTCACCTATTGGCGAAGAACCTAAAACACTTACCGGCCAACCAGTCCGAAACACCAATTTCACCATCATTTCCCGAATATCTCGCCATTTATATACTATCTCAAAATTCTAAACCTTATTCATCCGCTTGTTCAGATCGACAATCATCCCGGTATAATAAAAGAAGTCAATGAGCTTCGCGCTCGAGTTGTAGCCCTGGAAATTATGGTGCAAAACGTACCAGCTTTAGCAACATCACCTGCAACACCAGTACCACCAACAACCCAAGTTTCAACGTCACATGCCTCAACATCTCATTATGTACCTCTAGCATAATCATCAATCTGCGAATCGTTCTACATCATTTATCTTCGTTTGACATGGCGATTATGTAATCTCTAATGTTTTAGAGATTATATATTCTTGTTCTAACGTAAATCAAATAAGTTTAATATCATATTAACTCATTAAATCCATGATTTGCATCTGAAGAAAATATATATACATGTATATTTTCATAAAGATTGTAATTAAAAATTCCCTTGTACCAACTGTTAATGGTAAAAATATTTTAACGGGTAGGTAATACCCGAGGACTATTTAAATTTCACATTAATAAGTTACATTGTACGTTCTTCGAATCTATTTCAACAAGTCATATACTATCCTACTTACATCCACCGATATACAAATCCGTTCACCACAGAATAACCATATTCACCCAATTTCATATTTGGATTTTGATTTATCAGAATCCAACAAGTGGCATAATGAAGAAAACATTTGACAAAATAAAATTTGTTAGAAACAAACAAATTAACTATGAGAAATTTTGTTAAGAATCCACGCTAACAAAATCCTAGCTAACTGTTCGTAGCTAACTGATTACATTTTATTTATCGTAGTTTATTTATCGCAATTTAATTATCGCAATTTTATTTATCGTCATTTAATTTATGTTATTTACTTTACGCATTTTATTTATCGTCATTTAATTCCTGTATTTATTTTATGCACTTTAAATATCGGGACACGTATACAAGGTTTTGACATATCATATCGACGCATATATATATATATATATATATATATATATATATATATATATATATATATATATATATATATATATATATATATATATATATATATTATTTGGAATAACCATAGACACTCTATATGCAGTAATGATCGAGTTCTCTATACAGGGTTGAGGTTGATTCTACAATAATATATATACTTTGAGTTATGATCGAGTCTGAGACATGTACAAGGGTCACGATACGTATTAATTCGAATATTATATATATAATTATATATGAATTATTGAATTGCTAACTGTGGACTATCAACTGAGTACTATCAACTTTGGACAATTAAAATGAATTAAAATATTGATTATAACATATGAAACTAAACATCTCTTCAAGTTTGCCACTTGATTTCATCTTAAACCTCATTTGTATTTTGACAATTATAATCTGCGTTCAAACCTTTCATGATTCTTGAAAACACCTCAATCGCGAGGATGAACCAACCGCATTTCATCTGCGAAAGGAAAGATTTATGCATATAGTGATGCACCTGAAAACATTCCGAACCTGAGTAAACGTCTAACACTTATCTGTGCTAACTCCTTTAGCATTGTTATTACCGAAAATAACTTTGCAATTCCTTTTCAAATTAACCAAATTTGTCACAACTCCAGCAAGTTAACTTTGACTTTTCAGTCGAACTAGCCTTACTATAACCTTGATATATATGCGTGCTCTTTTATTGTTACCGGGGAACCTTTTATATTCCACCATATTACCAGCAGATGTACCAGCAACCTCGTCGCTCCTTGGTTTAAATCTCTCCGAAAAATCACTATATTTGTCTATTGAAGTCTCAACATGTACTTATCCGTATCTTGTAATAAGAATTGCCATACCAATTACCGGAAATCAGCAAATCTGTATTGTGAGTCTCGCAACGTTTCCACAACAACAGTTATATGTATCCATATAACATTTAACTCTTAGAACTATGATCTTCCATTCTGAAATTCTGAAAAGCACCCAGTCTGCGAATTAATACTCTGAATTTTTAAAAGCTGAATACAGCAGCAAAAACTATACACGACCTTAACCGTCGAAAATTTGATGATAAAGAATGGAGTATTGGAAACACCCAATAGAAAATTTAGTACCGAAAAGCGGATTATGCGAAACTATGAAGGAAGCTGTGGACAAATCACAAAGAATAAGTTTGACTTCAAAGAATCTAAATGATTCAATGCCTGCTGAAGTCTTTACCAAATATCTTGCTCCTTACCCTAAACCCTTGCGGACAATAGTCTCCATCATCCTCTGATCTTAGATATTCAAAGATATTATCATATCTTTCATTATAAATATCCTCCATATTTCTAAAGATATTTTTATAACTATTCTTATCTGAAATCATTAATCTCTTCGTGCTATCAGTGTTACATCATATAGAAACTGTTAGTTTCTAAAACTTTTGAGATTAAAATATGAATGTTATTGAAGTAATGTTGGGAACTGATGCATGAGTTAGTATAATAAAATGACACTTGATCAACGTGATTATATTACAGTAATTCATGCTGAGTTTCTACTGGAACGTGATGATTCACAGAACATACCGTCATCCTGTGCCATTTACGCGACTCTTGCATTCTACTCAATCTCTAAACATATTAAAAACATATCTTCTTGATAGTTCTATCTTTCCAGATATTCTGGTAATTTACCAAATCAAGATCATGCCATTACGATTTCCTTCTTAGAACATTAACTATGTTCATTTCAAAATCCATACCTACGAATTCCGAACCATTATTCGCTTGACTTAAAGTCGGGAAGATGAGACAAAAGCACGGAACTCTTGAATATAAAAGAAAATATAAAGCTCGACAACAACACATAAATTACAAACCGTGCATATCAATACGTATTGCCACGTAAAGGTACGGGAAAATTAATAACACAATAACCCCAAGATAATAGTAGAAGTAAATAAAATCCTCCGGTGGTAGATGAAAAAGAACAATGATAAATATAAAAGTTAGTAGTATATCAAGAATCAGAACTAGATGAAGCATATTAACGAATGTCTTAAAATATGAATTGAGGAGAAAGAATAGAAGGTGTGAGTTGTAAGGAAACGATGGGGGTGGATTTATAGTAAAATATCCGACAGAGTAATCAAAACAGATGATCGCATTTGAAGCAGATCTTAATATCCCTAATCGCTGAAGAACCAAATCTTATCACTAAGATTTCCTTTAAATCCCTTAAATTCCGGAAATCAATCGTGACTATGTCACCATTTAAGACAAACCTGCAATTACTCATTTCAATCTTTTATGACAGCTTCATTCGTACTCTTCAAGTGATCAAATTGTTTAATCAATATTAATCAATACTGATAAAACTCAATCCATCAACTCATATTCGTCATGAAAACATTTTTATTGTTAGCCATGACGACCTTATTCAAATTTCGGGACGAAATTTCTTTAACGGGTAGGTACTTGATGACCCGGGAATATTCGACCAAATTTAAACTTTAATCTTTATATGATTCCGACACGATAAGCAAAATCTGTAATGTTGAGTCTCGAAAGTTTGAAATCTATATTCATGTAATCAATCACCCTTTGACTATGCTCGACGATTCACGAACAATTAATTGTAAATGAATAGGTGTGTATATATATATATAGTTATAAATATTATTATAAGAATGAATAAATATTATAATTTAGTTGTAATTTAAATGTCATTAGTTATTATGATTAAAAATATCATTATTAATATCATTATTAATAATTATCATTATCCATGTTATTAATATTATTTATTCATCATCATTATTAAATTAAAATAAGTATTATTATAAAACTATCATTTATATTTTTATTACTAATATTATCATTATTAAAAATTATGATTTTAGTATTAATACAAGTATTAATAATATTAGTATTATTTTGATGTTATTATCATTATTAGTATCTTTATTATAAATTCTATTATTATTACCAATTTATTTACAAGTATTATAATTAACTATACATTTATTAAATACTAATATTATGTTTAAAGAATCAGATACAGAATCAAATATTGTTACACATCACAATCTGTTACATGTCATAATCCATTCACAATATGAACAAAACTTGTCAGCTTTCTGTATCAACTAATTGTACGAACTTTTGTCATCTGCTATATTTTATTTTTATTTCTATATCTGCTAACTGCTCTTGATTTGATTCTGTCGACTTCAGCTCACAGATAGGACCCAAACTTTGTACAAATCGAATTCCAAGTTTTAAACTTATCTTATTCCGTTAGGAGTCTCTTTCAGCTTTTATTCTTTGATTTTAATGGTTCCTGCTTAATAATCCCTGTCGACACAAATAAATAAATAAATAAATAAAAAACAAGCAGATTACTCACATTATTGTAATAAACCTTCACTTCATCCTTGCACCATGAACCTCCACCTCAACAATAACATACGGTTTATATTTATCTTCGACAAACAAATCGGCCAACGAATTATTTTTAATTTGTTCTACTTCATGTACGTGCATGATCATTCAATAATGACCTGTGCCAAACATTCGACCCTACACTTAGTAGAGAATTAGTATACTAATATCAAGTAACTAATTGAACGTACCTTTATCAATTCATCTTCTCCCTTTCTTCTTCTGATTACAATCTTGAAAACAAGCACCATCTTCTCTCTTCCTCACTATAAACAACCGGTGTAATTTCTATCTTTCCATTTCTTCTATATTTTTGTGAACCACTATTTTCATATTTCTATTTCGGTTTCTATAAACACACCACAATATTCGAATTCCTTTTTATTTCTAATTCACTACCACTGCCACTTCTTGATTTTCGTTGTGAATCATCACCTTTGCACGACCTCCATAACCGGCCACCTTCAACCTATGGCCACCACAATCTCAGGCAATCACCACCATGAACCACCCGTCATCCCCGTCATCATCACCACCTCTTTAACCTTTCCTAACTATTCCATTTTTTTAGTAAACCCAAAACAAACAATCACCTCAATCATCATGATCATCACCACTCTCAACTCCATTAAACTATTAAACTATATATCGACCCTGTTACTATTTCTTCTTGTTCGAACAACACTCGAAAATCTGCGTTTGCTACATACAGCTGCAACTCTTCTTCTATTTTTTTTCTGCTCACGCTATTACTACTACAACCTACAGCTTAATATAAATAATGCTAGGTGCTAATGCAAGGAAAATAGTGAGAATGATGATAAAGATGCTGCATGATTTCTTTCTGTTTAAATGGCACGTGTGCTTTTCCTTTTGTTATATACTGGCCGACAATTAAAGCACAAAGGCAATAGGTTATGATTTTTTTTAGTGCTTATTAAGTGGGTGAACTATTTCTTGAAGATAAAATGGAAATCGTTTCCTTTTTCTTGGATTGGGACGTGATTGATCGAATAAAGGTGGCAGGCAAGGAGTGCTTTTTAATTTTATATATGGGATAGAAATATAAAATGTGGCTGTAATCTAAAAGCCAATGAATTCAGTTTGGGCCATAACAGTTTATTAAGTTTAAATATTCAAGCATGCGAGATCGTATAAGAAATAACGAAGTGGATCAGTGGGTTAGGGGTGCTTGTGATTTTCTAGAGGTCCTAGGTTCGAACCCAGGCCTTTCAAATTTTTTTATTATTATTTGCAAGAAGAACTGTTTGGGCCATGAAGTGCCATTGGGCTCGTGAGCTAGTTGGGCCGAAACCCAAATCCTGTGGTACTAAAGAAGAATAAGAAGATGGAGGAAACAGAAATATTATAAATACAAATTGAACGGGTAATATAACAGAAAAATGTGATTAGTCGAATGGTAGGGGGTGTTAGCGTGGAGCGGAAGGTCACGGGTTCGAGTCCTGTATGCAGCATTCTTTTTACTCATAGATTTTTAAAAGGGTATACTCTCATTTATTTCTTATTATTATTATTATTATTATTATTATTATTATTATTATTATTATTATTATTATTATTATTATTATTATTATTATTATTATTATTATTATTATTATTATTAATTATTATTATGATTATTATTGCTATTGTTATTAATAATATAATTATTACTATTGTTATTATTACTAATACAATTTATGATCATTTATTATTATTGTTAAAGTTATAACTAGTATCATTATTATTATATCTAAAAGTACTATTATTATCATTAATATTAATATTTTTTTATCATATTGATATTTATTATTACAAAATATTAACACTGGGTATTATTAAGTCTGAAATTAGAATCAAAACTAATATTTTCATGGTAAAAATAATAAAACTTTTATATTAGAATCATTAGTGTGATTCTTAACATATTTATTAAAACTATCATATAATTTATTCATTTAAATTATTATCCTTATTAAAAATTTTCATTTTTATTTACATTACTATTATTACTATCATTATTATTAATATCCTTAATCTGGTATTACTATAATTATTAATTTCACAAACGAAAGATAATTATATGAAAAATATATTTAAAACAAAACTTAACTATAATAATATTGTTATTTATTTAAAATATATAAATTGATATATATAAGATATTAATACAAAAATTATATCACTACTAAAAATATATAAATTTGTCCGAATACGATTATGTGTATTAATAAATATACAAATTATATAGGTTCGTGAATCCGAGGCCAACCCTGCATTGTTCAATATAGTCATATGTGTTTTTACTACAAAATACAATACGGTGAGTTCATTTGCTCCCTTTTACTTTTTACATTTTTGGGACTGAGAATACATGCGCTGTTTTTACAACTGCTTTATTAAATGCCTTTGAAATATATTTTGAACTGCGAATACATGAAATGCTTTTATAAATGTTTGACGAGATAGACACAAGCAAAACATTCCTCGAATGAATTATTATGCAGACAGAAGTTCTGCGGATTATTATTGAATTATGTGGACATGATAATTGCCACCATTGAATTATGTGGACATGATAATTGCCACCATTGAATTATGTGGACATGATAATTGCCACTTGTTGATGTGAATGTTATATATCGAGAGAATGGTTTTATACACAGGTTATGTTTATGTTATTTTTGTGTACAAGATATGTGTACGGTTACTATGATTTATGAAAATGGTTTCGTACACGAGAAAGATGTACTGTATTTAAAAGATATAGCATGTACATTACAGGTGGGTATAGGATTCAGGCCCATTTGTACCATGCAACACTTAAATTTTGTGGTCTATCAAAATGTTGAATTTTATTGTTTTAAGATAAACCTATGAACTCACCAACCTTTTGACTTGACACTTGAAAGCATGTTTATTCTCAGGTATGAAAGAAAATCTTCCGCTGTGCATTTGCTCATTTTAAGGACATTACTTGGAGTCGATCATCGCTCTGGGAACAAATGTTGATGACTTCGTCCAGATGGATTAGGATGGGGAATTTCAATTTGCACCTGTAATAAGGTTTGCAAATCCTTATTACGCACACACGCCGTATCGACCCGTTAGTACAACGACTGCCTCGCTCGATGATATAAACAATCACAAACAAAATCCTACGCGATATAAGCACACGTAAGACTTATCATCGCAACACAATAACATATTAATAATATCCGCATTACTAATATAAACGTTAGTCCACCTATAAACAAGGCACTAACTATAACCTATTCCGACCCGTACTCCTACAAGTCCCGCAATAATTAAGCACACACAAAAGTCTAAGTCTAGGCACCTATCTCAAGTCACCTAAATCCCTTAGACCATGATCTGATACCACTTGTAACACCCCAACCCGTTATACAAACGATCACGCAGAAATATCGATTAATTTTTTTTTTGCTGGAACAGCATATGGCGCGGCGCGCCATATGGCCGCGCGGCGCGCCAAACTGGCCTGTCCAAAAAGTCATGAAATGCGAAAATGTTTGACCACTTCCCGACGTATTTAGACAAAACGCTTTTCACAACCTATTCATATATGAAAAACTAACACGTTCCATTCATAAAATAAGTTTGACGACACCGGGCCCACATATGCCCAAATTACCCCTTTAAGTACAAATACGAGTTTTCGACCATAAGACTTTTAATACAAAATAAAGCCGAGCATGGAAATTGGGGATACGCTACCCAATCCTAATCAATCCAAAAGCAAGCCTTCTAAAGCAACTACGCAAGCCACTAGTTCCCACGCTTACCAGAGCCACCGCATCCAAGCGAATCTATAAAAAGGTAAACAACGAGAGGGTAAGCTAACGCTTAGTGAGTGAAAATATACTACATACATATATATGCATAGAATGGACACGCCGCGCCAATAATCAAATACCACATACCGGAGCATCCAAACATAAAGGCAAGCTAAGCTAAGCATACCATATAATCACTAAGCAGCAAGCTAGTACCAAACCATAAAGTAAGTCACCAATGACGATGTGAACAACGCCAATAAGCTACACCTGGAGGGTTAGCTACATCACAACAATACATCAATATATATATATATATATATATATATATATATATATATATATATATATATATATATATATAACCCGAATAATATAATATACTACAATACAACGCGTAATTATGGTTAACCAATAACACAAGGGAATGGTACTTCGAATTTCCCATCGGTGTTCCTAACAACCGTTAGTGTACAACGAAATATATCACTAACCCCTAGGCGACACAGACAACGAAATATCCGTTCAAGCAATCGTTACTGTACAACGAAATATATCACTAACTCTTGGGCAATTTGGACAACGAAATATCCATCGTTAGTGTACAACGAAATATATCACTAACTCTTGGGCAATTTGGACAACGAAATATCCATCGTTAGTGTACAACGAAATATATCACTAACTCTTGGGCAATTTGGACAACGAAATATCCATCGTTAGTGTACAACGAAATATATCACTAACTCTTGGTGGTATAGATACGTATACCCGACCCGATCCCCCGCCCTACAAATAGATACATTATATACACACATGTATAATCATTCTACTCACAACCACGTGTGATAACGTACACCCAAATTGTGTACTTCACCAAAGGTGGTCAACCAAAACGCACAACCGTACCAATTGGACCCATATACAAGTCCATCAAATCCACCTACATGTGAAGTGAGTTCTATAACCGAGAACCACTTCACCCGACCTGCACCCATCCTACACATTCATATGCATATAGGATATTAACACTCACCTTGTCGCCTTGATGAATGCTTGCAAATAATCCACAACTCGTCAATGGAAAGTACCTATTCCATTATCACAATTACAACAACACACTTAGAGTGGATTTACAAACCAACCCAATTCGACACTTAGTGCAATTTCGACCCAAATGCACTTCCAAGCACAAACCGTGCCCAAACTAACTAATGATCACTAACACAAGTGAGAATGGTCCTAATATGCCAATTAAACCCAATCACAAGTGTTAAACACTTATCGTTCTCAAAATCGCCCATAAACCCTAATTTTGACCCATAAAGTCAAAATCTCACAATTTATAAGTTTTGACACCAAAACGTATTTAACTCGGTTTCATACTTTAACTTAATCCATTTTAAGTTTATAAACCTTATTACCTCGACCATTGAGTCATAATCATCAACAAACCCTAATTTTGACTCTAGTCAAAAATAGTCAACCATAAGAACCCTAAAAGTCTACAAACATCAATAATCACTAATACTAGTGATTATACACCATTTACGAGTCTTAAACATGGTTAAATCATTAACCAACCCAAAACCCGCCAAATATCAAAATAGAAAGTTTTCATAAACCCTCTTCATCAACTAAGTGGGTTTTACAACTAACAATCTCAAACCCTAACTTGAATATCAAATCAAACAAATGAAATTTGGAGTTAGAACTTACCAATACTACCAAAACATAGCTACGAGCGACATGAACAACTTTAAAACCAGAGCTTTGGCAAGAATTTGACTCCTTCTTCTCCAAATCAAGCTCTCTCACTCTAGAACTCTTCCTCTCTCTCTAGATGTGGATGAGAGTGTTTGTGTGGGTGAGAAATGAGCTCCAGTGGAGTTCTAGATCAGTTTTGGTGACCCTAAACTGGCCCTAAATGAAAAGACCAAAGTACCCCTCATTTAAACCTTTTAAAAAGGCTGAAAATTGCATCAGACGGGATCGGCGCGCCATGCCAAAAGTTGGAGCGCCGCTCCAACCTACAGGTCAGTTTTCAGAAACTTGTTTTGGCCATAACTTTTTGACCGTAGCTCCGTTTTCGATGAATCAAATATCGTTGGAAATGTAATAAGATTTTCTTTCTAATGGTAAGGCTTTTAAACACCAACTCAAACTTTATTTGAGGTTGAAAAGATACGTACACACCTTTTCACTTCAGGCAACGTCCAGTTTCCTTCGACGTTCGAGCAAGCAACACGTACATGCTTCGTACACCTCATGCACGCATCGTACACCATAAATACATTATGTACCATAAACATTTGGGTCTTACACTTTCTAACCTCAAAGATTTAGAATCATCCGTCCTAATATGTCTAAGTGTGTTTTAGATATTTTAACAACTCAACAAACGTTTATGCGTTTAACTAATAATTTTTATCAATGACTACTACTCTAGCAATTTAGACAAGAATAATATCATTTAGGTGTAAGCCTAGAATGAGTTCTTTCATCGCAAATGTATCTCATTAGGCATAGATGATAGAAATCATATACAAACACTTTAGTAAGACTACAAAGTTGAACTTTAAAAATCTACACTATACTTGGAAAACGGAGAACTTAGACTACACACTTAAGATCTAATTTGTCTCATATTGATCTCTCCTAAGATTTTTTTGTTATGATTTTTTTGTGATCTTGTCATTTATCCTTTCTTAATGCTAGCATCTTTTCTCGAGTATTTGCTTTGTTGAAGCAATTTAATGAGAATGACCCTTTATATTTTAACTCAAGGATGAATTCACTCAAATGACTATCACATTTTATCTTGGGTGATTAGTTTTATGTTTTTTTAAAAGCTTGTGATAGGTTCACTCAAGGTGTCTTTTATAGCCAAATGTTGATTTAACATCTAGTATCTTTGACTTTTAAAAGTCACTTTTACTATATCATCACTTTTTGTCATTTTTTAGGAAAGATAATTTTTTTTTTCTTGTTCAAAGTAGTCACAAGCTAGTGATTTTAGTTTCAAATTATTATTACCACTAAGTAACCTTTTGTTTGACTATATGAGTTTCGAGAATACTTATTGAGATGCTTAGAGTCTAATCTTAGATATTATCTCTAGCACATAAGGCTCTAAGATGTGTGACAACCTACATATTCTAGCATTTATGATCAATTAATCAAGCAATAACTCATGTCATTTTTTCATGCAAGGATTCAAGGTACAAGTAATTTCACTTTTCACATACATTGTATTGACCTAAGTTTCATGGCAAGTTTCAAGGTGCTTCAATTATGTACAATATAGTTGTGATTTTGACCCAACCCCACATTTTTCTTTACATACTTTATTTTTCAAAAATTAACTTGGTTTATTCAAAAAAATATCACAATATTTAGAATACACAAATGTTAAATAGACTATAAACAAGCAAGCTTACCTCACCATGTGAATGATGGTATTTTTTTCTCAAAGTAATGGATGTAAGTTTGAGCATTCGAGTTCGATCCTTGACTCCACATCACACGAGTGTCTTGAAGTTGCTTCTCAAATGAAAATTTTCATCATGATTCAAGACTAACTTATCCAATATCTCTTTTGCGTTCTCCAAACAAGTAGAGCTTAGTTCCAAGATCTTTGACTCGAGTTTTTGCACAAAATAGTTTTTAGACATGACAAAAATGTTTTTTAAACAAAGAGTAGAGCAACAGCTCTGATACCAATTTGTAAGTAACTAGAGGGGGTGAATAGTTACTTAATGGTTTCTTAAAACTTTTTCGAAATCAAATCATAAGTTTTAAGTATGGAAGCGTTTTTGTTTGTTAATGCAAGTATGTAAACAATGTTAAGTGCACAAACACAAGGATTTATAGTGGTTCGGGTGGATGTTAACAAATCCACCTTAATTCACTCCCCGATTCACTAATCGAGAGTTATCTTCATTAAGCAATTCTCCAAACCCGGTGGAGATCCGTTTACACCAAAAGATCTAAAATAAGCCACGCCAACTTACTTATATTAAACTTGTCTTCACCTTGGATAAGTATTAATTCTCAATGGAATTAATCATCTTCCTAGATCCCTTTGAGGAAGAAGAATCATTAAGTCAAGTGATGCTCTTATCACAAGATCAATTACTCTAACTCAATCTCTCATAGTTCTTTAATAGGTCACACCAACCTTACTTAGATCAAACTTTTCTTTACCTTGGACAAGTATTAATTTCCAATAGAATTAATCAACTTCCTAGATCCCTTTAAGGAAGTTAAATCATTAAGTAAGATGGTGTTTCCTATCACAAGAACTTTTTAACTTCCTTGACCCCCTAAGGAAGTATCTCACAAAGTAAACTTAAAGATACAAATGATAAACATAAAGTTTACAATGTAATTCTACTTAGTGTAAGTAGAATCTCTCTTTGTCTCTTATAATCTCTCCATAGATATGTGCTTGAGGCTTGAGAAATTAGTTGATATGAATTTGAAAGTTTGTTGGAAAGAGGTGGTCTTGTAGTTTGGAAAAGTAGTGTATTTATATTCCAAGAGAATCTTGACAGACAAAACTGTGGTCGATCCACGGTCGACCATGACCTAGATCGCGCAGCCTCTGGACAGCTTTTCAATATATCTGTTGGAGCTCTTTTGTCTTTGAATTTTTGGCTTCTTTACTCAATATAGTCTTCAAAAGATGCTTAATACACCTTGTAGTCCTTAACCTTCATCTTATACTTTGGATGCGTTCATAGAAGTTGACGCTTGCCAAAGAAGAAAGTCTCTTGTCCTTGTATTGTATCATTGATTTCCATAATGGAAAATACATATTTTTATCTATTGACAAGCCACAACACGCCAAACCTCAAATCTCATGTCTTCATAAAATTTGTCTATACTTGGATGGAAGCATCTAACCTCATTGATTACTTGCAACAAGCCAAATACGACTAATTTGAACCTTGCAAAGACTTTTTGAAAGTTGCACTAATTACCGAGATTAATCATACTTAAGCATGTAAGTAATGCTTAAGGGTTAAGAGGAGAGCATCTATTTATTTGGGACTTAATGACCATCATTAATATGTCTAGATATATTTTAAGTTCAAAAAGATATTCTTCACACTTATGTGTTAGAACTTAATTCTACGCTAAATTGTCATTAAGACATCATTATGTGAGATTAATCAAGATTAATGTTCTAGTGACCAAAACGTATTTTAAGACCACAAAATACATTTTAAGACCATAAAATATTTTTAACACTTATGTGTTATTCTTGACCAAGGTTAAAATGTCATTAAGATGTCATTAGGTGTGATTAACTAAAATTAGCATTCAGGTGACCAAAACTCTTTTGGATATTAAGAGGGTACATATTCTAAGCATGTTGAAAAAGGTTTTGTGAATTATAGATGCCTCGAAGTGGTCAAACTTTATTTGGTCATGAAATTTGGACAGAACAAACTGCGGTCGACCCACGATTGACCGTGGAGTCAACCGTGCACCTTGTTCCTCAAAACCAAGGTACAGGACATCCACGGTCAGACATGCGGTCGACCGTGGACCCAGCCGTGCTCATCCAGAGTTTTTCAAATGACTCTTTTGACTTGTTTATTATGTGCATTGGTCGTTTGATAGAGATTTTGTAAGTTCGTGAACTTGTGTTGTTCTATACGCTTTTTAAGCACATAAGAGTTGGTGTCATCATCAAAACAAAGTGGTTAACATTTGAATATTATCATTGGATCACTAACCAACACCCTGATAAGATGAAATTGGTACAGAACGATGAAGAGAGTCGGTTAAGAATGGAAGGATCCAGAAAACACGAGAGTAATAAAGATGAAAATACCCCTGATGTGACGTAATCTACAGTAAATGGTGCAGCCTTATTGATATATAAATTAATTAAATAAAATATTTTGTTAATATATATATATATATATATATATATATATATATATATATATATATATATATATATGCCAAACCTCATCATCTAAAGAGAAGTGAAGAAAACTTTTATAAAAATAATAATTATTAATTATTTAATAAACAAATAAGCAAGATATAAAAAAAAATTAGATTTGAATTACATAAGGTATTTTATTAACATATATGCCACATCTCATTAGATTATTTGTTATGGTGGTGTGAGAGGGTTGATAGTCTGATTTTTTTTGATAACGTGGTAGTGTGAGTTAAAAATGTGAAGTAATGGTGGTCTGGATTTGTATGTTAGTTGAGAGTGTTTCGATGATGCGGTAAAATATTTTCTAGATTAGAGTAAAAAAATGATATAAATAATTTTATTAAATTATTTTGGACCAATCAAAATCACTCACCAGCTATGGCTCTTTTCATGGCTTTCCAATCATGCACTTTCACGCTCAAAAGTCACACTTCGTAATGTTAAAAATGTGGCTTAGAACAGATCATCCAATCCAGCATGGGGTTGGACCGTAACCCATGGTCTTATCGAAAGAAGAAAAGTGAAGAAAACTTTTATAATAATAACATAACAATAATACTAAATATAAATATTAGTATACATAAATAACTATTAATGAACATAATAAATGTTACTACATAACATAAAGATAAATGTTACTATCCATAAGTAAATATTAGTAAACATAAATAATACTCCGTATAAGTTTAGTCTATAATGATGGTGGTATAATATTTTTAAGTATGTATGATAATATTTCTTAATATTTGTTTAAGATGATTGCTATGATAGTTATCTATATATTAGTTAAGAAAATTGTTTACCTAGATTAGTGAATTGTAATTACTTGAGTTAACCATGATTAAATGTGTTATAATTTAGTTGTTGTTAATAACTATTAGTGGCATAATCTTACTACAAAGTACTTAACTATGAAATAGTAGAAAGTAAATGGGAGAAAGAAGAATGCACTCCATATATAAGTGTAAGAATGGTGTATCTTTACAAGCTTACATTCATGGTGTATTTATACTATAAAAGTTACTATACCAATACTAGTCATCTTCAACTATGAAAGTATGGTAAAAATAGTAAGGAAATATGGTGCAAGAAAATTTACCATCTATATCTTAAATTTTGAGAACACTTAAATATATATGGAGATATTATAACATAATTAAGTTACTTTACAACTTTGTGTATTCGTTTTTTTTTTTTTTGAAACGTTAATTAGTATGAGTTTGAATAAAATGTAAGACTCGAAACTCGAACGTATATATTGTACATATTAATTAAAAGCTGCTGAATTTGTGACAGAAGAAACGTGCGGCGCGCGTTTTCCTGCGCGGTGCGCAAATGGTGCTGACAGCACATTCCGTTTTTCCTTTATTTTAAGATGGGTATTTTGGTCTTTTCGCCTTAGGGACGGGTTTGAGGCCACAAAACTGACCAAGGCCTATCCACTTCTCATCTTATCCTCATTCCACCCACTTACATTTAATTAGAGAGAGAGTGAGTGAAACCCTAATGAGAGAAGGTTTGAATTAAAGAAGAAGGAGCCAAATCTTGCCGTTTAAAGATTGAAGCTTGTCACATCCACTAGCTAGCTACGTTTTGGTATTGTGGTAAGTTCCAATTTCAAGCTCTAGTGTCTAATTTGGGTTTTGGCTAGGGTTTTGTTCATGGGTTGGGTGAAAGCCCCATTTCCTTGATGAAGGGGTGAATTTAGGTATCAATTTTGTGAATAAACCTAGATATTCATAGTCTAGGGTTTAGTGTTGTTAGTTTGGGGTTTGTGAGTCTAAATGGGTGTAAATCACTAGCACACTATGGTGTTAGTGAAATGGGTGTCATTAGGGTTCATGGGTGACCCAATTGCAAGTGTTGACCTTGAAACGGGTCAAATGGGTGAAGTGTCACCCAACTAGGAAGATGCGGGTCAATATACCCAAAACTAGTGTTGGTTAGTATGTTAAGACTATAATCACTAGCTAATAGTGATTTGTAGTGGTCTTGACCTCATGAGGTGTCATAAATGCAAATGGGTCATAGTTTCACCTTGAGTCGTTAATGCGCTAGAGTGGCAAGTTGGTGAGTAGTCCAACTTAGTTATGTGTTAATTGTGCATTTAATGTTATTATGTACATTGCTTTGAAGGTTGCGGGTTTTGGTTTTTTGACTACTACTGAATTGTTAAGATGAGTGGATTAATTATATGTGTATGTATGTAATTTATTTACTTGAGTAGCGTGAGATGTGAAGTGTCGACGTGTTAAGACACCACATTTCACATGACGAGTGAAGTGTCGACATTTTAAGACACCACTCCGGGAAGTATGATGGGTGAAGTGTTGACGTGTTAAGACACCACCCGGGGGATTAGTGATACGACGTGTTAAGTACACTAACGGATGTTGTGAACACCGATGGTCTTTAGCGAGCACCATTCCCTTGTACGATTGGTTAACCATGGTTATGTGTTGTATTATTATTAGCATATTATATTGTGTGGGTTATATGTTATTGATTGTGCTAGCTTGCGTTATTTTAAACTTTTAGCTTTATACTTTGCGGCGGTATGCTAATTAGATTGCTAGCATGTATGCGGTATTTGTGTAAGTGTTTGTAATGATACGCGTACCTACACGCATGGCACTCGTGCGTATCACGGCGCACATCCTGAATATTGCCAGAACATCTGATTGGGGGTGCGTACGCGGGTATTGCTTAGCGCACGTGAAAGCAATCCGATATAATTTTATCCATAATTAAAAGTGATCCTTTCCCAACTATAAACCCATTATTTATGGTTGTTATCCGATAGGATCTAGAACCTAATTATGAGGCATTCTAGGGTTCGAGTTTTATCATAAATACAACCCTAACCTCCTTCACTCGATATAACATTTTCTGTATTACTCGAACTTGCGATTGCATCCAGAAAACACTCTTACGGTAACAGGTATGTTCTACGAACATAAACCCTATGCTACCACCTTTAGTGGCCATTGTTGCGGCAACTGCCATCAATGGTGGGCGTAGCTTTGATCACCCTTTCGTATATCATCATCTCGATAAGGGTTATTCACGGTAAACCGGACCGGAGATCAAAGCTGTAAACGTTCTTAAACACTCCCTCAAGCACTCAACATCAAATTTGCTATTTGAGCAGATTTATGTTCGATCATTTGAGCGTAAAAAGTTTTATACGTTACGAACGATTAACTATAAAGCTTTTAATCTTTTTGTGGTTTTTCTTGTGTAACAGGTTACAATGGGAAACTCTGTTACAATCAATCGTCTCGTTCTTATTGTTCTGATATTACGGGGTTGAAGCAAGCAAACCCAGACAAGACTCCTATCACAAGCAAAGCTCAAAGGTCTGGAGTGGTAAAGCTCCCAGAAAAATCAAAAACGTCGTCAACAGTTACTCCCCCGGTGTATCCGTTGTAGTGACCCGAACTTTTCCATGTTTATATATATTAATTGAGATTGATATTTACATGATTAAATGTTTCCAACATGTTAAGCAATCAAACTTGTTAAGGCTTGATTAATTGAAATATGTTTCATATAGACAATTGACCACTCAAGTTGACCGGCGATTCACGAACGTTAAAACTTGTAAAAACGACATGACGATATATATATGGATATACATATGGTTAACATGAGATTATGATAAGTAAGTATCTCCATAAGTATATTAATAATGAGTTATATACATATAAACAAGACTACTAACTTAAGGATTTCGAAACGAGACATATATGTAACGATTATCATTGTAACGACATTTAAATGTATATATATCATATTAAGATATATTAATATATCATAATATCATGATAATATAATAATTTAACATCTCATTAGATATAATAAACAATGGGTTAACAACATTAATTGAGATCGTTAACTTAAAGGTTTCAAAACAACACTTACATGTAACGACTAACGATGACTTAACGACTCAGTTAAAATGTATGTACATGTAGTGTATTTAGATGTATTAAAATACTTTTGGAAGACTTCAAGACATATATCAAAACACTCATACTTAATGAAAATGGTTACAGTTACTTTCCCATTATTTTCTTTCATCAAGAATTCTAGTCGTATTCTTACCCGTATTATACACAGCTTCAAAACGTACTTACTATGGGTATATACCAATAGGAACTAGCATGGGATTCCACTCTTGATTATGTCATGTATGACTAATCAATTTTAACTTCTACCATGAGCTAGTCAACTAACTAGAACTCCTTTTAACCCCACTCACCACTCACCAATTACCACTCATCATTCACTCCATTTCACTTCCAATTCTCTTTCTAATTCTCTCTCAACACACACACTATTATGAACGTATTTTTCCAGTAGTTAATCATCATCTTCATCAAAAATCACTTCAAGAATCAAGCTATAATCATCATAGGAAGAACACTTCAAGAACACTTCAAAAATCCCTTCAAGTTTACTAATTTACTTCCAAGCTTTCTAATCCATTCCAAGTAATCATCTAAGATCAAGAAACCTTTGTTATATACAGTAGGTTATCTTTCTTATTCAAGGTAATATTCATATTCAAACTTTGATTCAATTTCTATAACTATAAACTATCTTAATTCGAGTAAAAATCTTACTTGAACTTGTTTTTGTGTCATGATCCTACTTCAAGAACTTTCAAGCCATCCAAGATTCTTTGAAGCTAGATCATTTCTTGTCACTTCCAGTAGGTTTACCTACTAAACTTGAGGTAGTAATGATGTTCATAACATCATTCGATTCATATATATAAAACTATCTTATTCGAAGGTTTAAACTCGTAATCACTAGAACATAGTTTAGTTAATTCTAAACTTGTTCGCAAACAAAAGTTAATCCTTCTAACTTGAATTTTAAAATCAACTAAACACATGTTATATATCTATATGATATGCTAACTTAATGATTTAAAACCTGGAAACACGAAAAACACCGTAAAACCGGATTTACGCCGTCGTAGTAACACCGCGGGCTGTTTTGGGTTAGTTAATTAAAAACTATGATTAACTTTGATTTAAAAGTTGTTATTCTGAGAAAATGATTTTTATTATGAACATGAAACTATATCCAAAAATTATGGTTAAACTCAAAGTGGAAGTATGTTTTCTAAAATGGTCATCTAGACGTCGTTCTTTCGACTGAAATGACTACCTTTACAAAAATGACTTGTAACTTATTTTTACGACTATAAACCCATACTTTTTCTGTTTAGATTCATAAAATAGAGTTCAATATAAAACCATAGCAATTTGATTCACTCAAAACGGATTTAAAATGAAGAAGTTATGGGTAAAACAAGATTGGATAATTTTTCTCATTTTAGCTACGTGAAAATTGGTAACAAATCTATTCCAACCATAACTTAATCAACTTGTATTGTATATTATGTAATCTTGAGATACCATAGACACGTATACAATGTTTCGACCTATCATGTCGACACATCTATATATATTTCGGAACAACCATAGACACTCTATATGTGAATGTTGGAGTTAGCTATACAGGGTTGAGGTTGATTCCAAAATATATATAGTTTGAGTTGTGATCAATACTGAGATACGTATACACTGGGTCGTGGATTGATTCAAGATAATATTTATCGATTTATTTCTGTACATCTAACTGTGGACAACTAGTTGTAGGTTACTAACGAGGACAGCTGACTTAATAAACTTAAAACATCAAAATATATTAAAAGTGTTGTAAATATATTTTGAACATACTTTGATATATATGTATATATTGTTATAGGTTCGTGAATCAACCAGTGGCCAAGTCTTACTTCCCGACGAAGTAAAAATCTGTGAAAGTGAGTTATAGTCCCACTTTTAAAATCTAATATTTTTGGGATGAGAATACATGCAGGTTTTATAAATGATTTACAAAATAGACACAAGTACGTGAAACTACATTCTATGGTTGGATTATCGAAATCGAATATGCCCCTTTTATTAAGTCTGGTAATCTAAGAATTAGGGAACAGACACCCTAATTGACGCGAATCCTAAACATAGATCTATTGGGCCTAACAAACCCCATCCAAAGTACCGGATGCTTTAGTACTTCGAAATTTATATCATATCCGAAGGGTGTCCCGGAATGATGGGGATATTCTTATATATGCATCTTGTTAATGTCGGTTACCAGGTGTTCACCATATGAATAAATTTTTATCTCTATGTATGGGATGTGTATTGAAATATGAAATCTTGTGGTCTATTGTTACGATTTGATATATATAGGTTAAACCTATAACTCACCAACATTTTTATTGACGTTTAAAGCATGTTTATTCTCAGGTGAATATTAAGAGCTTCCGCTGTTGCATGCTAAAATAAGGACAAGATTTGGAGTCCATGTTTGTATGATATTGTGTAAAAACTGCATTCAAGAAACTGATTTCGATGTAACATATTTGTAGTGTAAACCATTATGTAATGGTCGTGTGTAAACAGGATATTTTAGATTATCATTATTTGATAATCTACGTAAAGCTTTTTAAACCTTTATTTATGAAATAAAGGTTATGGTTTGTTTTAAAAATGAATGCAGTGTTTGAAAAACGTCTCATATAGAGGTCAAAACCTCGCAACGAAATCAATTAATATGGAACGTTTTTAATCAATAAGAACGGGACATTTCATCAGTCATCGACATCAAAAACAACTACTGAATACTGGGTACTGGGTGACGAAGATGATGAAGAAGATGAGTATGAGGAAGAGGTCCCTCTTACCACGGTGAGGTCCATTCCTATATACTCCACGCCAAAGTCAATTGTCCATACCCAGCGTGTAATGACCCCGGCGAGTGCATGCGAGTATTTAGCAGGACAGAATATCGATGTTGGACATCCAACTAATGATCGCACCCCCTTGGACAAAATACAAAGAAAGCACATGTCGTCGTCCATTCCCATGTTATCATCCTTGCTTTCACCAAGTACACCTTTGGGGCATACTATCGATCCTACGGGTGATAGCAAGAAGAAGAGCCAAGAAGATTTACTTGCCATACTGGCTGGAGCTGCGCCGGATAAGTATGCGCAAGCTGTTGCAGTACCAAATAAGGGAGAAGAAGTGTTGGATAACTTCTATGCGGGAGTAATGGGGCGAAAGGTGAAACCCTTCATGGAGGTTGCGCCAGTTAATGAAAAGTTTGCATCCCATATTACCAATTATGTGCCGAAATCCCCTCCTATTTTTCCATTAACTATGGGATGGTATGACGACACAACAGATCCAGATGATTTCTTACAAAGGTACGAAGGAACAGCAAGCGCTCAGGCTTGGAACGATGAAACCAAGTGTTTAGAATTTCAGACTTTGTTGCAGGGAGTCGCAAGGGAGTGGTTTAGTAATTTACCATTACCACTTGTTACTTCCTATAATGACCTTTGAGCACGTTTCCTGTTAAACTTTCACAACATGCGCGCCCGCAAAAGGACACATGTTAAGTACCATGATTTCAGACAAGGTGCTAGGGAATCCCTTGGGCAGTTCATAGATCGATACACCAAGGAAGTTTCTAAAATGGATGGACTCCCAGAAAGCCAAAAAGTGTCCGGTTTTATACACGGGTTGCTTAGAGAATGACATCTTGCCCTGTAGCAACACTTGCGCATGAAGGTTCATGATACTTTGGTCGATGCAATCAAAGAAGCGCATGAGCATATGCGTGCGAGGGAAGATACCACTAGGAATAGTGGAAAAAATCTCGATGGTAAAAGTAACAAAGACGACGATTCTTATCGCAGTCAAACAGGAGGATCAAAGCGCAAGGGTGACAATTATAGCAAGGGTCATACATCATCAAAATATAACAAGTTTCAAAAGTCAAACAATTTTGATCAAGGGAATGGTCACTTCCCAAGTCAAAACTTTGCTATTATGCGCGAATCGACTAAAACACCAAAGGAAATCCTAGCTACCGAGCCAATCTGTCTGACGTTCTCAGCTCCGGCGAAAATGTCAGAATATGCTAGAAGAGACAAGTCCAAGTATTGTGAGTTTCATGACGACTATGGACACGCGATTGATCGTTACAAGTCTTTTATTGAAAAAGTAATTGAATGTTTGAGAAGGGGCGAGCTTAATCACTTGAAGCCCTTAAAGAAGAAGGGGACTGCATCACAGGGTAATCAATCAGAGAAAACCACGCCCAACCAAAAGAAGGGCGGTGACAAAAATTCTGATAAGACAATAAACAAGGTGCATGTTTGGCGCTCTGGTTAGAGGCATAAGGCTGAGCAATTGGAGGAATGGGAGGCGGAAGCTATTATCTTCCCTCCAATGCAAAAAATTAATCCCTCACATGCGCCTATAATCATTAAAGGTCGCATCACTGATTGTGGATACAATGTGCGACGGTTAAATGTCGACACAGGCAGCAACGTCGACTTAATGTATGAACACTGCTTAAGGTTCAAATTTTTTTTGGACGCGTATAAGGGGTATCACCAGAATCAGATGGTAGTAGGGGATGAAGACAAGACCGCATTCCACACCGATCAGGGCATCTATTGTTACACAAAAATGCCCTTCGGGTTAAAAAATGCGGGGCAACATATCAGAGAGTAGTGGATTTGGCGTTCAGGGATCAAATCGGCAGAAATCTTGAGGCTTACGTTGATGACATAGTCATCAAAAGCAACACAGAAGTACAATTATTGGCTGATATCCAGGAAACGTTCAACTCTCTGCAAAAAATCAACATGAAGCTTAATCCTACAAAGTGCAGTTTTGGGGAGGAAGAGGGCAAGTTCTTGGGATATGTAGTAACACCATGAGGAATCAAGGCTAATCACAATAAAATAGAAGCCATGGAGCGCATGAGTTCCCCAAAATCAAGGAAAGAAGTGCAAAGTTTGACAGGTAAGTTGGATGCGCTAACTAAATTCCTGTCAAAAGATGCGGAGTGGTCATTACCTTTTTTCCAGACCCTTAAGAATTCATTGAAAAAGTCAGACTTCAGGTGGACTGAAGAGGCTGAGAAATCTTTTGTTGAGATGAAGTCGCTCCTAAGGGAGCTTCCTACTTTGACTGCACCAATAGCCGGCGAGACATTGATGGTGTATCTTGCGACTTCGAAAGAAGCGATAAGCTCCGTTCTTGTCGCAAATGGGGGGAAGGTATGTCTCATATTGAGACTTGCAATTTGTGCTGAATGTAATGCTTACTATGTGTTTCTCACTATTTTGGCACAGGTGCAAATACATGTGTATTTTGTCAGCAAGGCACTTAGCGGAAGTGAAGTTAACTACCTACCTATTGAAAAGCTCATATACGCGCTAGTACATACATCTCACTATTTTCTCAGGTACTTTCAGGTGCATCCGATAGTAGTGTTAACTGATCAAACGATACGACAGGTATAAGTCGCGACGCGCTCCTCCCAATCTCTTTTTACACAATCTTGTAAGACGCCAAATACGCGCTTGAACTAATTGTGATTCGCTGATAACACGTGATGACAGGTATTGTACAAGCCTAAGGTTTCGGGTAGATTGGCCAAGTGGGCTATCGAATTAGGAGAGAATGAATACAATTAATCCCCGTACACATTAATAAAAGGCCAGATACTTGCAGATTATTTTGATGAGACAACGGGAGAAGTAGAGGCACTCGCAGAAAGTACTACAATCGGCTATGATGAGAATCAGGTCTGGGAACTGCATACGAATGGAGCTTGTGGACCTGAAGGCGCGGGCACCGGACTGGTTCTCACAAGCCCCGACGGAGAGGAGCATACTTATGCACTCCGGTTCATGTTTGCTGCGACCAACAACGAATCTGAATATGAAGCGTAACTGTCTGGGATGCGCATAGCGTAGCAACTCAGAATAAAGCACTTAGATGCGTATGTTGACTCGCAGTTGGTCGCTAACCAGGTCAATCAATCGTTTGGAGCACATGAAGCCTCAATGTAGCAGTACATGGAACTGGTTCATGAACTAGCAAATGAGTGTGATGTTTTTAGGTTGACACAGGTACCTAGAGCACAAAACAAGAAGGCAGATGCACTGAGCAATTTGGACACCTTGGCTTTCCATCATCTGCGCAAAAATGTATGGGTATAAGTGTTAACAGAAAAATCTATTGATGAGAAATCGATTGCTGCGCCCATCGCGGAGAAAAGTCCAAATTGGATGACACCACTGGTGAAATTCTTAACTGGGGGTGAACTCCCGGAAGATGAAAAAGAAGCGCGGAAGATTCGCATGAAAGCTCCTATGTACGCATTAATTGAAGGTGTTTTATATAGGAAATCATATCTAGGCCCAAGCCTACTGTACATTGGGCATAATCAAGCTAATGTGGTGCTTCGAGAAGTTCACAAAGGCTCTTGTGGTTTACACTATGGGTACAGAACAATTGCCGCGAAAGTGATGCGCATAGGGTTTTATTGGCCCTCCATTCACGGCGATGCGTCAAAGATAGTAAGGACATGCCAGTTTGGTTAACCGCACGCGCCAATAAGTCGGACACCGCGGTACCCAATGATACCAATAACGGCAGCATAGCCGTTCAGCAAGTGGTCCATCGACATTGTCGGTCCCATTACTGCGTGCTTAGGTATGCTTGAAATAAACGCTTATGTAATACTTTGCAATATGCGTGCTTTAACAAGTATTTACATCATCATTACTTGATCAGGAGAAATAAAATTCTTGGTGGTGGCAATTGATTATTTCACCAAGTGGGTGGAGGCAAAAGCATTGGCAACAGTTACCGGCAGGCGTATCCGTAACTTCTTTTAGGAAGATATTGTGTGCAGGTTTGGTATCTCCAATGAAATTGTCAGCGACAATGGTAATCAGTTTGAAGGCGAACCTTTTAAGAGCTGGTGTCAGGAGCTGAATATCAAGCAGTCTTTCACTTCGGTCGCGCACCCACAGGCCAACGGCCAATGTGAAGTAACTAACTGAGATATTGTAAAGGGGATAAAGGCACGCCTGGGTTTGTATGGTAATGAGTGGATCGGTGAGCTCCCAAGTGTTTTATGGATGCATCCTACCACTTATAAAAATAGCACAGGAGAAACACCATTCATTTTGGTCTACGGAGCTGAAGCAGTAATCCCCGCAGAATTAATGGTTCCAACAAAGCGCATACGCAGGTTTGACAAGTCAAGCAACGATGAGGGCTTGCGCGCTAATCTGGATATGCTAGAAGAGCGCAGAGAAATAGCCACCATATGGGAAGCAATTAACAAGCAGAAGATCTCTAAATACTGTGACAAGCTCGTTAAGCTAATGTCATTATGGGTTGGAGATTATGTGTGGCGTAACAATGAAGCAAGTGTAGTGACCCGAACTTTTCCATGTTTATATATATATTAAATGAAATTATTATTTACCTGATTAAGTGTTTCCAACATGTTAAGCAATCAAACTTGTTAATACTTGATTAATTGAAATAGGTTTCATATAGACAATTGACCACCCAAGTTGACCGGTGATTCACGAACGTTAAAACTTGTAAAAATTATACGATGACATATATATGGTTGATTTTATTATAAGTATGTATTTCATTAGGTATTTTAACAATGAGTTATATACATAAAAATGAGACTATTAATTTAAGAAACTCGAAAACGATATATATAACGATTATCGTTATAACAACGTCTTACTAGGTACATATGAATCATATTAAGATATTGATACACTTGGTTAATTATGTTAAATGATAAGTAAATATATTATTAAGTGTATTAACAATGAATTACATATGTAAAAATAAGACTACTAACTTAATGATTTCGAAACGAGACATATATGTAACGATTATCGTTGTAACGACATTTAACTGTATATATATCATACTAATATATATTATATATCATAATATCATGATAATATAACAATTTAATATCTCATTTGTTATAATAAACAATGGGTTAACAACATTCAACAAGATCGTTAACCTAAATGTTTCAAAACAACATTTACATGTAACGACTAACGATGACTTAACGACTCAGTTAAAATGTATATACATGTAGTGTTTTAATATGTATTCATACACTTTTGAAAGACTTCAAGACACTAATCAAAATACTTCTACTTAACAAAAATGCTTACAATTACATCCTCGTTCAGTTTCATCAACAATTCTACTCGTATGTACCCGTATTCGTACTCGTACAATACACAGCTTTTAGATGTATGTACTATTGGTATATACACTCCAATGATCAGCTCTTAGCAGCCCATGTGAGTCACTTAACACATGTGGGAACCATCATTTGGCAACTAGCATGAAATATCTCATAAAATTATAAAAATATGAGTAATCATTCATGACTTATTTACATGAAAACAAAATTACATATCCTTTATATCTAATCCATACACCAACGACCAAAAACACCTACAAACACTTTCATTCTTCAATTTTATTCATCTAATTGATCTCTCTCAAGTTCTAACTTCAAGTTCTAAGTGTTCTTCATAAATTCTACAAGTTCTAGTTACATAAAATCAAGAATACTTTCAAGTTTGCTAGCTTACTTCCAATCTTGTAAGGTGATCATCCAACCTCAAGAAATCTTTATTTCTTACAGTAGGTTATCATTATAATACAAGGTAATAATCATATTCAAACTTTGATTCAATTTCTATAACTATAACAATCTTATTTCAAGTGATGATCTTACTTGAACTTGTTTTGTTGTCATGATTCTGCTTCAAGAACTTCGAGCCATCCAAGGATCCGTTGAAGCTAGATCCATTTTTCTCTTTTCCAGTAGGTTTATCCAAGGAACTTAAGGTAGTAATGATGTTCATAACATCATTCGATTCATACATAAAAAGCTATCATATTCGAAGTGGTAAACTAGTAATCACTAGAACATAGTTTAGTTAATTCTAAACTTGTTCGCAAATAAAGTTAATCCTTCTAACTACACTTTTAAAATCAACTATACACATGATCTATATCTATATGATATGCTAACTTAATGATTTAAAACCCGGAAACACGATAAACACCATAAAACCGGATTTACGCCGTCGTAGTTACAACCGGGGGCTGTTTTGGTTTGGATAATTAAAAACTATGAAAAACTTTGATTTAAAAGCTATACTTTTGGGAAAATGATTTTTCTTATGAACATGAAACCATATCCAAAAATCATGGTTAAACTCAAAGTGAAAGTATGTTTTTCAAAACAGTCATCAAGATGTCGTTCTTTCGACGGAAATGACTACCTCTTTCAAAAATGACTTGTAACTTGTATTTCTGACTATAAACCTATACCTTTTCTGTTTAGTTTCATAAATTCAAGTTCAATATGAAACCGTGGCCGCTTAAATCACTCAAAACGGATTAGAAACGAAGAAATGGCGAGCAAAACAAAATTGGTAAAAACTACTCATTTTAGCTACGTGAAAATTGGTAACAAATCTATTCCAACCATAACTTAATCAACTTGTATTGTATATTATGTAATCTTGAGATACCATAGACACGTATACAATGTTTTGACCTATCATGTCGATACATCTATATATATTTCGGAACAACCATAGACACTCTATATATGAATGTTGGAGTTAGCTATACAGGGTTGAGGTTGCTTACAAAATATATATAGTTTGAGTTGTGATCAATACTGAGATATGTATACACTGGGTCGTGGATTGATTCAAGATAATATATATATCGATTTATTTCTGTACATCTAACTGTGGACAACTAGTTGTAGGTTACTAAAGAGGACAGCTGACTTAATAAACTTAAAACATCAAAATGTACTAAAAGTGTTGTAAATATATTTTGAACATACTTTGATATATATGTACATATTTTTTATAGGTTCGTGAATCGACCAGTGGCCAAGTCTTACTTCCCGACGAAGTAAAAAATCTGTGAAAGTGAGTTATAGTCCCACTTTTAAAATCTAATATTTTTGGGATGAGAATACATGCAGGTTTTATAAATGATTTACAAAATAGACACAAATACGTGAAACTACATTCTATGGTTGAATTATCGAAATCGAATATGCCCCTTTTTATTAAGTCTGGTAATCTAAGAATTAGGGAACAGACACCCTAATTGACGCGAATCTTAAAGATAGATTTATTGGGCCTAACAAACCCCATCCAAAGTACCAGATGCTTTAGTACTTCGAAATTTATATCATATCCGAAGGGTGTCCCGGAATGATGGGGATATTCTTAAATATGCATCTTGTTAATGTCAGTTACCAGGTGTTCACCATATGAATGATTTTTATCTCTATGTATGGGATGTGTATTGAAATATGAAATCTTGTGGTCTATTATTATGATTTGATAATATATAGGTTAAACCAATAACTCACCAACATTTTTGTTGACGTTTTAAGCATGTTTATTCTCAGGTGATTATTAAGAGCTTCCGCTGTCGCATACTTAAATAAGGACGAGATTTGGAATCCATGCTTGTATGATATTGTGTAAAAACTGCATTCAAGAAACTTATTTCGTTGTAACATATTTGTATTGTAAACCATTATGTAATGGTCGCGTGTAAACAGGATATTTTAGATTATCATTATTTGATAATCTACGTAAAGCTTTTTAAACCTTTATTGATGAAATAAAGGTTATGGTTTGTTTTAAAATGAATGCAGTCTTTGAAAAACGTCTCATATAGAGGTCAAAACCTCGCAACGAAATCAATTAATATGGAACGTTTTTAATCAATAAGAATGGGACATTTCAGTTGGTATCCGAGCGTTGGTCTTAGAGAACCAGAATTTTGCATTAGTGTGTCTTATCGAGTTTGTTAGGATGCATTAGTGAGTCTGGACTTTGACCGTGTTTACTTGAAAAATGATTGCTTAACAAATTTTGTTGGAAACTATATATTTTTAACATGTGAATATTATGTGATATATTAATCTCTTAACGTGTTTGATATTATGTAATAGATGTCTACCTCTAGAACAAGTCTCATTGACTCACCTAATAATAATGAAGAGTCAAATGTAAATTGGAATGATTCGTGGACTGATTCACAAGTTCCCGAAGAGGAACCGGAAGAAGAGTCGGAACCGGAAGAAGAGTCGGAACCGGAAGAAGATTTGGAACCAGAAGAAGAAATAGAACCAGTGGGGGAAATAATAAAATGGTTAAGTAGAAGAAAATCCTCAACCAACCGACCAAAGTTAATTATGGCCAATGGTGTTTCCGCCAAGGAAGCAAAGTATTGGGAGGATTACCAATTCTCCGATGAATCGGATCCCGACAAGGATTCCGATGATGTTATAGAAATTATCCCAACATAATTTAATAAGGAAAAAGAGAACAATAAGAGAAAGGGCATAAAAATAGAGAAATTTGATTCCAAACCCGATGAACTTTATATGTATCGTCAACACCCGTATTTCTTAAGTTGTGACAATAACCCGGGAACCTCTAAACCACCAGGTTTTTCTAAACCAATGTGGAAAACGATGGCTCGTATTACGGGAACATCATATATCCCTAGAAACTTGGCAAAATGAACCAAAACCGAAGAAGAAGAAACGAGCGAGTCTGAATAAGATAGTTGTATTCGTGTGGTGTAATATATGTAATATAGTGTGCTTATGCTTTATGATATATGTAAAAATTGCTTGTATTAATAAGTATTTTTTTTATGAATCTAATTCTTGTCTATTTTACAGTATAAAAACACAAAATGGATAGACAACCCAATATTTTAAGAGACCTACCCGGTGACATAATTGATGAAATCTTGTCTAGAGTCGGTCAGAATTCCTCCGCACAACTATTTAAGGCGAGACCAGTTTGTAAGACATTCGAAGAACGTTCCAAGAATGCCTTGGTTTATAAAAGGCTTTCGTTCGAAAGATGGGGGATATCACATTGGGAAATCCATAAGTTACGATGTGTTTACTTTGACTCATATATTGCGGGGAACCCAAACGCTATTTTACGCAACGGGTTAAGAAATTATTTTGACTCAATATATCCGAATATAGGACTTCGTGATTTAGAAAAAGTGGCTAACATGCAACATAAAGAAGCATGTTATGCTTACTGGTTAGTAATGTTCGCTTCTCAGTAAAGTGAGAACAAGAACATCGGGCTACAACTATTAAACAAAACGTTCCCACAAGTGACGGACTCGGTAATTGGGGTAAGAAATGAGGTTTTTAGATTGTTACAGGACTGTTGGACATTACGTAACCCTCGTCCCTTTGACGACGTTACAACACGCTGTCTTATCAACGGCCATATTTGTTATGTTCCACAAGACCAAGGATGGGAAGTAGTCCTAGTAAAACCAGAATGCATGACTTGTTTCTGGACGTATGAATTACGTGTCTTTATTGCCTTTGCTGAACGACTTGTGTACTAGCTAGAATTATCTTCACAACCATCTTGTATCAAATTTATTGTGTTCTATATTTCATGCTATATGTAAAATAAGCGGTATTGTAAGTTTGTAAAATATTGTGTAAAAGTTTGAACGCGAAATATTATTATAATAAGTTTTTCATATAGAATTGTAGTAGTTGAATTGTATATTAGCTACTAAGTATGAACTTAACGGGTAGGTACTACCCGAATTTAAACTTATAAAACGCTAATATAAAGAAAAAGCTTTTATAAATGAGTTCATATTATGCTACGAGATACTATTGACTACTCTTAATATTCTGTATGATTAACTTGTTTCATTTGACTATTTTGAAGGAAATGGCACCAGCTACTCGACACACCTTGAACATGAGTGAAGAGGAATTTCGTGCCTTTCTTGCTTCAAACATAGCCACAGTACAGGCTGCGCTACATACCAACAATAACCTTGGATCTAGCAGTACAGGAAATCGTGTAGGATGCACCTACAAAGAATTCACTGCCTGCAAACCTTTGGAATTTGATGGAACCGAAGGACCGATCGGATCGAAACGGTGGACCGAGAAGGTCGAATCGGTGTTTGCCATAAGTAAGTGTACTGAAGAGGACAAAGTGAAGTACGCTACGCATACCTTCACAGGTACTGCATTAACATGGTGGAATACCTATCTAGAGCAAGTGGGAAAAGATGATGCTTACGCACTACCGTGGTCAGCATTCAAGCACTTGATGAACAAGAAGTACCGTCCCAGAACCGAGGTCAATAAGCTCAAGACAGAACTTAGAGGGTTACGAACCCAAGGATTTGATATTACCACGTATGAAAGACGATTCACATAATTGTGCCTATTGTGTCCGGGAGCGTTCGAAGATGAGGAAGAGAAGATCGACGCGTTTGTGAAAGGATTACCGGAAAGAATCCAAGAAGATATAAGTTCACACGAGCCCACCTCCATACAACAGGCATGTAGAATGGCTCACAAACTAGTGAACCAGATTGAGTAAAGAATTAAAGAACAGGCGGCTGAAGAGGCCAATGTGAAGCAAGTCAAAAGAAAGGGGGAGGAAAACGGTGATAAGAATCACCAATACAACAACAATAGCAATTACAACAATAATCGCAACAACTATCCCAACAATCGCAACATCAATCGCAACTACAATAAACGGCCCAAGAACGACAACAACAACAACAACAACAACTATAACAATCATCCCAACAACAATAACAACCGCAACAACAACAATAATCAGAAGCAGCTATGCCAAAGGTGTGAAAAGTATCACTCGGGGTTCTGCACCAAATTTTGCAACAAGTGTAAAAGAAATGGTCATAGCGCGATGAAGTGTGAGGTCTACGGACCAGGGGTTAACAGAACGAAAGGAACAAATGGTGTCGGAACGAGTAATGGTGGAGCAAGTAGTGTCGGAGCAAGTTATGCCAATGTAGTTTGTTATAAATGTGGAAAACCGAGCCACATTATTAGAAATTGCTCGAACCAGGAGAACACGAATGGACAAGGCCGCGGAAGAGTTTTCAATATTAATGCGGCAGAGGCACAGGAAGACCCGGAGCTTGTTACGGGTACGTTTCTTATTGACAATAAATCTGCTTACGTTTTATTTGATTCGGGTGCGGATAGAAGCTATATGAGTAGAAATTTTTGTGCTAAATTAAGTAGTCCATTGACGCCGTTGGAGAGTAAATTTTTACTAGAATTAGCAAACAGTAAATTAATTTCAGCAGATTATATATGCTGGAATCGAGAAATTAAACTGGGTAGCGAAATATTTAAGATTGATTTGATACCAGTAGAGTTAGGGAGTTTTGATGTAATAGTTGGCATGGACTGGCTGAAGAAGGTGAAAGTAGAGATCGTATGTTATAAAAATGCAATTCGCATTGTACGAGAAGAAGGAGAACCCTTAATGGTGTACGGAGAAAAGGGCAACACGAAGCTACATCTTATTAGTAATTTGAAGGCACAAAAACTAATAAGAAAAGGTTGCTATGCTGTTCTAGCACACGTCGAGAAAGTACAAACTGAAGAAAAGAGCATCAATGATGTTTCCGTCGCAAAAGAATTTCCCGATGTATTTCCGAAAGAATTACCGGGACTACCTCCACATTGATCTGTTGAATTTCAAATAGATCTTGTACCAGGAGCTGCACCAATAGCTCGTGCTCCTTACAGACTCGCACCCAGCGAGATGAAAGAACTTCAAAGCCAACTGCAAGAACTATTAGAACGTGGTTTCATTCGACCAAGCACATCACCATGGGGAGCTCCTGTTTTGTTTGTCAAGAAGAAAGATGGTACATTTAGGTTGTGTATTGACTACAGAGAGTTGTACAAACTTACCATCAAAAACCGTTATCCACTGCCGAGAATTGACGACTTATTTGATCAACTACAAGGCTCGTCGGTTTATTCGAAGATCGATTTACGTTCTGGATATCATCAAATGCAAGTAAAGGAGGATGATATTCCAAAAACTTCTTTTAGGACGCGTTATGGTCATTACGAGTTTATGGTTATGCTGTTTGGATTGACTAACGCACCAGCTGTGTTCATGGACCTTATGAACCGAGTGTGTGGGCCATATCTTGACAAGTTTGTCAATGTTTTCATCGATGACATACTTATTTACTCAAAGAATGATCAAGAGCACGAAGAACATTTGAGAAAAGTGCTAGAAGTAATGAGGAAAGAAAAACTGTACGTTAAGTTTTCAAAGTGTGCATTTTGGTTGGAAGAAGTTCAATTTCTCGGTCACATAGTGAACAAAGAAGGTATCCAGGTGGACCCGGCAAAGATCGAAACCGTTGAAAAGTGGGAAACCCCAAAAACTCCGAAGCATATACGTCAATTTTTAGGATTGGCTGGTTACTACAGAAGATTCATCCAAGATTTCTCCAAAATAGCAAAACCCTTGACTGCATTAACGCATAAAGGGAAGAAATTTGAATGGAAGGATGAACAAGAGAAGGCGTTTCAGTTATTGAAGAAAAAGATAACTACGGCACCTATATTGTCATTGACTGAAGGGAATGACGATTTTGTGATATATTGTGACGCCTCAAAGCAAGGTCTCGGTTGTGTATTAATGCAGCGAACGAAGGTAATTGCTTATGCGTCTAGACAATTGAAGATTCACGAGCAAAATTATACGACGCATGATTTGGAATTAGGCGCGGTTGTTTTTGCATTAAAGACTTGGAGGCACTACTTATATGGGGTCAAAAGTATTATATATACCGACCACAAAAGTCTTCAACACATATTTAATCAGAAACAACTGAACATGAGGCAGCGTAGGTGGATTGAATTGTTGAATGATTACGACTTTGAGATTCGTTACCACCCGGGGAAGGCAAATGTGGTAGCCAATGCCTTGAGTAGAAAGGACAGAGAACCCATTCGAGTAAAATCTATGAATATAATGATTCACAATAACCTTACTACTCAAATAAAGGAGGCGCAACAAGTAGTGTTTTAAAAGATGGAAATTAAAAGAATGAAATACCCAAAGGATCGGAGAAGCATCTTAATATTCGAGAAGATGGAACCCGGTATAGGGCTGAAAGGATTTGGGTACCAAAATTTGGAGATATGAGAGAAATGGTACTTAGAGAAGCTCATAAAACTAGATACTCAATACATCCTGGAACGGAGAAGATGTACAAGGATCTCAAGAAATATTTTTGGTGGCCAGGTATGAAAGCAGATGTTGCTAAATATGTAGGGGAATGTTTGACGTGTTCTAAGGTCAAAGCGGAGCATCAGAAACCATCAGGTCTACTTCAACAACCCAAAATCCTGGAATGGAAATGGGAAAACATTACCATGGATTTCATCACTAAATTGCCAAGGATTGCAAGTGGTTTTGATACTATTTGGGTAATAGTTGATCGTCTCACCAAATCAGCACACTTCCTGCCAATAAGAGAAGATGACAAGATGGAGAAGTTAGCACGACTGTATTTGAAGGAAGTCGTCTCCTAACATGGAATACCAATCCCTATTATCTCTGATAGGGATTGCAGATTTATTTCAAGATTCTGGCAGATATTACAGCAAGCATTAGGAACTCGTCTAGACATGAGTACTGCCTATCATCCACAAACTGATGGGCAGAGTGAAAGGATGATACAAACGCTTGAAGACATGGTACGAGCATGTGTTACTGATTTCGGAAACAGTTGGGATCGACATCTACCGTTAGCAGAATTTTCCTACAACAATAGCTACCATTCAAGCATTGAGATGGCTCCGTTTGAAGCACTTTATGGTAGAAAGTGCAGGTCTCCGATTTGTTGGAGTGAAGTGGGGGATAGACAGATTACGGGTCCGGAGATAATACAAGAAACTACCGAGAAAATCATCCAAATTCAACAAAGATTGAAAACCGCCCAGAGTCGACAAAAAAGCTACGCGGACAGTAAAAGAAAAGATATAGAGTTTGAAATTAAAGAAATGGTCATGCTTAAGGTTTCACCTTGGAAAGGCGTTGTTCGATTTGGTAAACGGGGGAAACTAAATCCAAGGTACATTGGACCATTCAAGATTATAGATCGTGTCGGACCAGTAGCTTACCAACTAGAGCTACCTCAACAACTCGCGGCTGTACATAACACTTTCCACGTCTCAAATTTGAAGAAATGTTTTGCTAAAGAAGATCTCACTATTCCGTTGGACGAAATCCAAATCAATGAAAAACTTCAATTCATTGAAGAACCCGTCGAAATAATGGATCGTGAGGTTAAGAGACTTAAACAAAAAAAGATACCGATTGTTAAGGTTCGATGGAATGCTCGTAGAGGACCCGAGTTCACCTGGGAGCGTGAAGATTAGATGAAGAAGAAATACCCGCATTTATTTCCAGAAGATACGTCAACACCTCCAACTGCTTAAAATTTCGGGACGAAATTTATTTAACGGGTAGGTACTGTAGTGACCCGAACTTTTCCATGTTTATATACATATTAAATGAAATTGTTATTTACATGATTAAGTGTTTCCAACATGTTAAGTAATCAAACTTGTTAATACTTGATTAATTGAAATAGGTTTCATATAGACAATTGACCACCCAAGTTGACCGGTGATTCACGAACGTTAAAACTTGTAAAAATTATACGATGACATATATATGGTTATATATATAGTTAACATGATTTTATTATAAGTATGTATCTCATTAGGTATTTTAACAATGAGTTATATACATAAAAATGAGACTATTAATTTAAGAAACTCGAAAACGATATATATAACGATTATCGTTATAACAACGTCTTACTAGGTACATATGAATCATATTAAGATATTGATACACTTGGTTAATTATGTTAAATGATAAGTAAATATATTATTAAGTGTATTAACAATGAAATACATATGTAAAAATAAGACTACTAACTTAATGATTTCGAAACGAGTCATATATGTAACGATTATCGTTGTAACGACATTTAACTGTATATATATCATACTAAGATATATTATATATCATAATATCATGATAATATAACAATTTAACATCTCATTTGTTATAATAAACAATGGGTTAACAACATTCAACAAGATCGTTAACCTAAAGGTTTCAAAACAACATTTACATGTAACGACTAACGATGACTTAACGACTCAGTTAAAATGTATATACATGTAGTGTTTTAATATGTATTCATTAACTTTTGAAAGACTTCAAGACACTTATCAAAATACTTCTACTTAACAAAAATGCTTACAATTACATCCTCGTTCAGTTTCATCAACAATTCTACTCGTATGCACCCGTATTCGTACTCGTACAATACACAGCTTTTAGATGTATGTACTATTGGTATATACACTCCAATGATCAGCTCTTAGCAGCCCATTTGAGTCACCTAACACATGTAGGAACCATCATTTGGCAACTAGCATGAAATATCTCATAAAATTACAAAAAATATGAGTAATCATTCATGACTTATTTACATTAAAACAAAATTACATATCCTTTATATCTAATCCATACACCAACGACCAAAAACACCTACAAACACTTTCATTCTTCGATTTTCTTCATCTAATTGATCTCTCTCAAGTTCTAACTTCAAGTTCTAAGTGTTCTTCATAAATTCTACAAATTCTAGTTACATAAAATCAAGAATACTTTCAAGTTTGCTAGCTCACTTCCAATCTAGTAAGGTGATCATCCAACCTCAAGAAATCTTGGTTTCTTATAGTAGGTTATCATTCTAATATAAGGTAATAATCATATTCAAACTTTGGTTCAATTTCTATAACTATAACAATCTTATTTCAAGTGATGATCTTACTTGAACTTGTTTTGGTGTCATGATTCTGCTTCAAGAACTTCGAGCCATCCAAGGATTCGTTGAAGCTAGATCCATTTTTCTCTTTTCTAGTAGGTTTATCCAAGGAACTTAAGGTAGTAATGATGTTCATAACATCATTCGATTCATACATAAAAAGCTATCATATTCGAAGTGGTAAACTAGTAATCACTAGAACATAGTTTAGTTAATTCTAAACTTGTTCGCAAATAAAGTTAATCCTTCTAACTACACTTTTAAAATCAACTATACACATGATCTATATCTATATGATATGCTAACTTAATGATTTAAAACCCGGAAACACGATAAACACCATAAAACCGGATTTTACGCCGTCGTAGTTACAACCGGGGGCTGTTTTGGTTTGGATAATTAAAAACTATTAAAAACTTTGATTTAAAAGCTATACTTTTTTGAAAATGATTTTTATTATGAACATGAAACCATATCCAAAAATCATGGTTAAACTCAAAGTGAAAGTATATTTTTCAAAACAGTCATCAAGATGTCGTTCTTTCGACGGAAATGACTACCTCTTTCAAAAATGACTTATAACTTGTATTTCCGACTATAAACCTATACATTTTCTGTTTAGTTTCATAAATTAAAGTTCAATACGAAACCGTGGCCGCTTAAATCACTCAAAACGGATTAGAAACGAAGAAATGGCGAGCAAAACAAAATTGGTAAAAACTACTCATTTTAGCTACGTGAAAATTGGTAACAAATCTATTCCAACCATAACTTAATCAACTTGTATTGTATATTATGTAATCTTGAGATACCATAGACACGTATACAATGTTTTGACCTATCATGTCGACACATCTATATATATTTCGGAACAACCAAGGACACTCTATATGTGAATGTTGGAGTTAGCTATACAGGGTTGAGGTTGATTCCAAAATATATATAGTTTGAGTTGTGATCAATACTGAGATATGTATACACTAGGTCGTAGATTGATTCAAGATAATATATATCGATTTATTTCTGTACATCTAATTGTGGACAACTAGTTGTAGGTTACTAACGAGGACAGCTGACTTAATAAACATAAAACATCAAAATGTACTAAGAGTGTTGTAAATATATTTTGAACATACTTTGATATATATGTACATATTTGTTATAGGTTCGTGAATCGACCAGTGGCTAAGTCTTACTTCCCGACGAAGTAAAAAATCTGTGAAAGTGAGTTATAGTCCCACTTTTAAAATCTAATATTTTTGGGATGAGAATACATGCAGGTTTTATAAATGATTTACAAAATAGACACAAGTACGTGAAACTACATTCTATGGTTGAATTATCGAAATCGAATATGCCCCTTTTTATTAAGTCTGGTAATCTAAGAATTAGGGAACAGACACCCTAATTGACGCGAATCCTAAAGATAGATCTATTGGGCCTAACAAACCCCATCTAAAGTACTGGATGCTTTAGTACTTTGAAATTTATATCATATCCGAAGGGTGTCCCGAAATGATGGGGATATTCTTAAATATTCATCTTGTTAATGTCGGTTACCAGGTATTCACCATATGAATGATTTTTATCTCTATGTATGGGATGTGTATTGAAATATAAAAACTTGTGGTCTATTATTATGATTTGATAATATATAGGTTAAACCTATAACTCACCAACATTTTTGTTGACGTTTTAAGCATGTTTATTCTCAGATGATTATTAAGAGCTTCCGTTGTTGCATACTTAAATAAGGACGAGATTTGGAGTCCATGCTTGTATGATATTGTGTAAAAACTGCATTCAAGAAACTTATTTCGTTGTAACATATTTGTATTGTAAACAATTATGTAATGGTCGCGTGTAAACAGGATATTTTAGATTATCATTATTTGATAATCTACGTAAAGCTTTTTAAACCTTTATTGATGAAATAAAGGTTATGGTTTGTTTTAAAATGAATGCAGTCTTTGAAAAACGTCTCATATAGAGGTCAAACCCTCGCAACGAAATCAATTAATATGGAACGTTTTTAATCAATAAGAACGGGACATTTCAGCAAGTCGGGCTGAGAATACTGGAAAGCTTGGACCAAACTGGGAACGTCCTTATGAAGTTATTGGAATAAGCTCAACGGGGTCCTATATCCTGGCAGGATTGAATGGAGAGCGAATACCCCGCACTTGGCATGCGACCAATTTGAAAAGATGTTACATATAATTGTCAGACTGCAGCACTAGGGATTGATCACCCCGACTTTTAAACACTTGCATTTTTTAGTTCCTTTAAAATGTTATTTCGTTTACTTTTAAGCAATTTGTATTTCTTTCATGGTTGCAATGAATTGTCATTTGGATATGATTTGAGAATTTAATTTATTTCGCAATGAATAAATTTTTTTTTTTAGTGGAAGTGTTTGGTTACATTTTAACGCACAATATGATAGCTATTACGTGCATCTTACCTCCTTAAGGGATGATCTCTAGCTCCCGCGTGGCAGAAGCCTGTTTGGTTACAAGGCTAGATTTTAGGGTGGGTAATAGGCATTGGTTTGCCAAGACCAACACACTCCCGCAAACTAGAAGACTGCAAGTCATGACTATAAACGACAAGCATTAGGGTTGTGTGATGACCCCATCAAAACACTTAACAGATACGTCAGTTGTTCCCACAGCTTGATCGGACTTAAATGAATTAAGTAAATAAAGTTGCATTCTTTTATTTCAAAAGTTTCCCAAAAAGGAAACAAACTAAAATAAGTAGTTTCAAAACAACCAACCATAGTAATAAACCAAAAGTTGACACAAAACCTTGCCAACAAACCCACAAGTTTAAATTATCCAAAAATAGAATGCAAGCTTAAGTTTCATAAATCGTTTCATAAAATCTGCCCAAATGCATGCAGACTCTTCTAAACACAGCGGAAGCATCACAAAACTCAAGTACTTGTGAAAACATGCAAGTAAACTATCAACACAAAGGTTGAGTGAATTATAGGTTTAAATAATAAGTAAACTTTAGACCACAAGATTTAAAAAAATGTTAGAAAACATTAAACATTATTCCATTATCAATGAGCCACCTGGTAACCACTTAACCCTTTATTTACCCTTGCCAAACACAATAAAAATATACACTTGGACAGTGTATCTATAACAAATTACGAAGTACTAAAAATTCCGATTATAAATTGCTAGCGCGACTAGCTCGAAATGGGGTTGTCAAACCCGATAGATCTATCCGTAGGATTCGCGTTCACCGGTAGAAACCAATGATTACACTTACCAGACTAGGGAATATTTTTGTCCAACTCACATTGAATAATTAAATTTAACTGTTACTTGTGTCTAAACGTAAATAAAAATGCATGTAATCACATCCTAAAAATATACTTTGAAAAGTATGTAAAAACGGGACTATAACTCACCTTAAAAGCAACTGAAGAAACCACACAAACAAGCGAACAGCAAATAGAGTAAAGTGATCAGGAATGATCCCAACGCCAACCTATAAATAAAGCAGGTCGATATAAATAACTAACTTAGGTCAAGTCTTAGTATGATAGCTATTGTACATGTTGCAAGTAGACATAGAACAATACTCGGCAAGCATCGGTTTGACTGGAACAGCGTACGGACACATACTTTCTATTTTTAGCAGGTTTCCATTTTTGGAAAGATTCTATTTTTGGAAAGTTTCTATTTTTAGAAAGTTTTTAAGTTAGGAAAGTTTCCTTATTTAGAAAGTCAACAAAAGTCAACTGAAAGTCAAAGTCAACTGAAAGTCAACTCAAAAGTCAACCTTGGTCAAACATAGTCAACATTAATTTGAAAAGTGTAAATTATAATAATAACATAAGTTATAATGTTTATTGAAGTTAAAAGTGTATAATTAAGTCATAACATAAGTTTAATTAAATAAAATGAATTATTAAAGTTAATATAAGTTGAAGTGATATAATTAATATATCATAAGTATTTAACTAATTAATTAAATATTAATCATAATATAAGTATTATTAATTAATAATAAATTTTTAAATCATATCATAAGTATTATTAATTAATAATGAATTATTAACCATATCATAAGTTTCTAATTATAATTATTAAATCATAAGTATTTAATAATTAAATCATAAATAAATAATAATTAAGTCTTATAATAATTAAATAATTATTTCATCTTTATTATAAGTCTTATAATAATAATATTCTCATAAAATAAATTTAATACTTATCATAAGTATTTTCCAATAATAATAAAAGTATTATTAATCGTAAGTTAAATTAAAATGTTAACTAAATCATAAATAATAATTAAATGATATAATAAATATTTATATTATAAGTCTTAAATAATAATAATTACTTCTTTTATCATAAGTAATTAATTAATAATGAAATTCATTATTTTTATCATAAGTTTTAGAATTAATCATAAGTTTTAATTCAAAAGTTCATCGGGTCGTATCTTGAGCCCTGGGTGTCGATTTCTGGCGAGCCTTATATGCATCTCTGCCTATTCAATCCACCCGACACAATGGTGCACTCAAGAACACACCAAGAACAGTCCACAAGTCGTGGTAATCAGCCATGACACCACTTGGACCTTCAATTTACTCAAAACCGTGTTTTAGTCATAACGGGTGAACCGTGGCTCGAATTTAGGTGACCCGAACATGAAAGTTTGTCCCACCATCAGTCCTAACACACTAACACACCCTAAAGACTCCAAGGAAGGTCACAAAGTCGGACCAAACCTGGTTCATGTCAATATCACGATTCAATCTTTACAAAATACTAATTTGATCATAACTAGGGCTCCGGGAATCGAAACGACATGAATTCGGAGTCTAAAATTAATGTCTTAATGAGAGGAACTCTTCTAAATAGTTTATTTTAACATTTATATCAGTCACACACTCAGAATACACGAATTAGCTGCTGTCCAGAATTTTACAAACCGAAAACATGTGATTTTGAGTACATCTATGCATACAAACATCATTACAATAATCCACAAACATCATACTACTAAATAAACATCAAAATACAGAAAATAATTGAAAAAAATGAAAGTTCTAGGGTTAGGGTTTATACCCTAATCGAGAAACAATCTATGTAATCGCGTAGAGAACGAAGAGAGGAACGCGTTTATACTAATCAATCCTTGATCCAAGCTTTAATTTTTGATGATGATGGTGATATTGGTGGTGGATGGCGACGGCACAAAGAGGGAGAGGGAGGAGAGAGCACCAAAGTTTTAGGTTTTGTAATTTTTGGAGTTAAAAGATAAAATGAGGTGTTTTGCAAAAAGAGAGGGGGTATACCCCCTTTGGTTCGGCCGATCCAAGGGAGGGGTGGGCCCCACTAGCCCATCTCACTTAATATTTAATTCCTGATGGCCCAAAAGCCCAAACGAGTCCCAAAACGCGAAAACGCACTTACGCGGTTAAAAATCCGGAAAGATAACAAACGCGTGACGAAAAATAAATATAAATACACTATATAATAATATGATCTTAAAATATCATATTTAAAATATTTAGGATTTAAATGTCCCAAAAACTCGACCGTTGGTTTGAAAACCAAAAAGATTCGCCGGATGGAAATTCGCGAGACGTAGAAACGTATAAATTTAAAATATGAATACAAATATTCACATAACACACAATAATTAATATATATATATATATATATATATATATATATATATATATATATATATATATATATATATATATATATATATATATATATATATAATAATATAGGTCATAGAAATGACGTGGCATACTAACAGTTAACGGCCGTTAAATAATTAACTGAAAAAGATAACGGAAAAAGTAGGGTCGTGACAGGTTGCTTGCCCACTAACCTAAGTGTTAGTTCACTTGGAAGACTCTGAATAATTTACTTAATAATGCAATGAAAAGCGTTAGCTATGTGCACAATAGTTTGATGCGGTTAGTGTTATTAAATTTGGATTATAAACGAGTATACATTGGCTTGTATGCAAATAAAACTATAAGTTTTTAGAACCTAATACGCCTAATGACGCGAACAATACAATAAGAAAGATATTGGATTACTTTACTTATTACCATTATGAAAGAAACAATGCATAGCATTGATTACATAGTGACATTACAAAAAAAAAGTGCCTACAGCACAAAAGCTAAGTAGGCATGCAGACCATTACAATTGCAGAAAAATTAAAATCTAAACTACGTGGTTTGTTTGGAAGGGTGCCCTACGCTAACAGTAGCAATCCTTCGAACCCTCGCATGCAGCGATCAGGCGGATTGCCCCATGGAAACTGAAAATAACAAACTAAACTAAGTTTGGGGGGCACACCCATAATGTTAAAAGCGCCTCAGGAAGTACGCTAATAACAGGTGCACCCCCCAAGGGCATTGAGCTCATTGGGCCAAAATTAATGCGAGCTTATGGCGCACCCAAGACCCCCACGCTCCTAACAAAAAACGTTGCATGGCGCCTTGCAAAGCATGCCTCACAACCCCCCACGGCGAGCATTGGCTCGCCAACCTAAAACTTCATCATTAAAAAATCCTGCACAGAAACAGCAGGATCAAGAGTAGCATCTGCAAAAGTTTGGATTGAAATGTTCTTCAGCACCTTACTGGACTCAAGTAACTTCTTGTAAGTAGCTTCTCGTAAGCATCTTCTTCAAGTTGATCTGTGATGATTTGGGGAATGACAGCTGGTATTTCAATGTTCTTTGAGATCAGATCCCAGAAGCGCACTTGCTCTAATGCCTTGGTCGCCTTAAGAGCTTGTGAGTAAATCTATGTAACAATGGAGGCTCTAAGTGCATGAGTTGTAATGGTTGGAAGTGTCGTGCGTAGATCTTCATAAGTCCGTCGAATGATGTCACGACTCGCAGACACTTCAGTAACCTGGGTGGCAAGATCATTCTTCTCAAAGGTTAGCAAAAATCAACATTTGAGGTAGCAACAACAAGCTCCTCTTTCAATACCATGTTCTCCTCTTCATAGTTAACCTGCGATATTAGAAGATCAACTTTATCCTTTTTCAAAGATTCAACGGTGGCCTCAGCTGTTTTCAGTGCGTCATTGGCCACTTTAGCTGTGTTTCAAGAACCTGCACCCTCTTCTGTAGTTGCCCGGACATGTAGATATTGGCGCGATGAGTGCGCTTAGTGCTTAACCTATCATAATCGCTTATCCATGTTAAAAATGATAGCTGCGTATCAAAATTTAGCCTTTGCTCCAATGTCATTTTTTCTAACTCTTGCCCAATGAGAGCAGGAGCACATCCCTGCATATACAGATTTTGTTCAAGCGCGGCGCACTTGGACACATTTAAAATAGCAGCCAAGTTGTCCACATGAATGAGCACGTATCGATTGTCATTTAAAATTAGTGCTCGGACAAAAGGGGTGGCAGTAGCTCGGCCGACGGCAGGAGTTGAAGAAGGAGTTATCACGGCAAGTGGAACTGGGGAGATTGGCTGAACATTAGCAGCTGAGGGCACAGAGGGCTCTTTGGCAACGGAGGGAGTGGTGACAGAAACAGTAGTCTCCACGTCCTCATCAATGTTAACAACTGGCACAGAAATTCCACAATCAGGCACAAGCAATGTAAGATATAAACTTCAGAAAAATAATTTAAGTTATATTTTACCTTCAGAAGAATTTGTAGCTTTACTCTTCTTGACTGGAGGATTGAGGCGTACAGAGGAGTGGCGCTTCGATGTAGCCTCATCTGCCCCTCCCTCGCTCATTATTTCATCAGCATCCTTCATGATAGCATCTTGGTCAACAGCTTCCTTCTTGATGGTATAACCATTAAAGTCATCATTCAAAAGAATGTCACGAGCATTCATCACTGCAAAAAAGCGCACAAAGGTTAGCATGCACTAAAGTAAATCACCGATTAATTGAGTTAGGCAATAAACAGAATATACCCTTTCCCTTAAGCATGATGACTGGCTGGGTACCAAAAACCGACCAGTAGGATGACACTTTGGTAAGAAACATGACTTCGTTTGGATAGATGAGAAGTTTCAATTTTCTGCCGAAGCACAGGTTGAACAGTTCCTGCTCAGCCTGGTCTATAGGTGGGGGTCTATTCAGAATAGTGTTTGAACCAGAGTGCCATTTCAGGATGTTGACGAATTCAGGGGGAACAAATTTGTTATCAACAAAATAAAAAGAATCTTTCCAGGAACTCTGTAAACCTTTCTTTTGACCGGCGGTGAAGCCAATTCAATAAGAAAATTTGTACCAGTCATGCTTGCTTACTTGGTAACGGAAGATATTTTGAAAATCTGTCAATGAGGGCTCTCAATTGTTAGCCCAACACCACATCTCAAACAGGGATAATCGGGTAGCACTGTACGGATGCAATTATAATCCTATGTTGTAAGTGGACAACACTCTCATAAAAAGGTAGTTGGAGGAATTCGGACGTTCCCCACCTCGAGGGTTTGATCGTACACAGCAACCATGCCGGAGGAAGGTTTGTGGGCTCGCTCGTTTGCCTTTAGAAGGTGGGATTAAAGTCGGCAATGGGTGGATGCCATTCGACAACACATTTCATTGAATCTGCCGGCTAATGGGTGGATGCCATTCGACAACACATTCCAAGACTGTATTAGCAGACGTTTGATTGACAATGTCTGTCGGTAATTAATGCCACATAATGATAAAATCTTGACCAAACGATTTGGTTACTTGGAGGTTATTATTTTAAAAATAAGGTTAAGCATGTGCTATTTTGTTTTAAGTACTCCTAAGTAGTAGTTTATCATGATGCACCATGGTGATCGCACATCATATTAAACTGGGGGGACTTAATGATACGCGTACCTACGCGCATGGCACTCGTGCGTATCACGTGCATCGCGCACGTCCTGAATATTGCCAGAACATCTGATTGGGGGTGCGAACACGGGTATTGCTTACCGCACACAAAAGCAATCGGATATAATTTTATCCATAATTAAATGTGATCATTTCCCAACTATAAACCCGTTATTTATGGTTGTTATCCGATAGGATCTAGAACCTAATTACGAGGCATTCTAGGGTTAGGTTTTATTATAAATACAACCCTAACCTCCTTCACTCGATATAACTTTTTCTGTATTACTCGAACTTGTGATTGCATCCAGAAAACACTCTTACGGTAACAGGTATGTTCTACGAACATAAACCCTATGCGACCACCTCTAGTGGCCATTGTTGCGGTAACTGCCATCAATGGTGTGCATAGCTTTCATCACCCTTTCGTAGATCATCATCTCGATAAGGGTTATTCATGGTAAACCGGACCGGAGATCAAAGCTGTAAACGTTCTTAAACACTCCCTCAAGCACTCGACATCAATTTTGCTATTTGAGCAGATTTATGTTCGATCACTTTGCAAGTAAGTAGATTATATATGTATGCAGATGTATAATTGTTGCATTCACTAAGCGTTGCTTACCCTCTCATTGTTTACTCTTTTTTAGGTTCCGATGTAGATAAAGGCAAGGGTATACTTTTGGATTAGAGATCTTCCCCTTTATGAATATGCTTGAAGTTTGCTTTTGAAGTTCGACCTAGTTTTGGGTACTTTTGTAGTGACCCGAACTTTTCCATGATTATATATTATATGAGATTAATATTTACATGAATAAATGTTTCCAGCATGTTAAGCAATCAAACTTGTTAAGACTTGATTATTTGAAACGGTTTTTGTGTTAACGTTTGACCACCCAGTTTGTCCGATAATTCACGAACGTTATAACTTGTATATGACATGATATTATATATAACATATATATATATATATATATATGTATATATATATATGTTTAACATGATGAAATGATAATTAAAGTATCTCATTATGTATATTAACAATGAACCTTATACATAAAACAAGACTACTAACTTAAGAAATTCAAAACGATATCTATACGTAACGATTATCGTTGTAATAACTTCTTAATATTTATATATCATATTAAGATATATTAGTACATCATGTTATCATTATAATGTAATAATTTAACATCTCATTAAATATAATAACAATGGGATTAATTACATTTAACGAAATCGTTAACATAAAGGTTTCGAAACAACACTTACATGTAACAACTAACGATGACTTAATGACTCAGTTAAAATGCATATACATATAGTGTATTAAGATGTATTAGTATACTTTTGAAAGACTTCATGACACATATCAAAGTACTTCTACTTAACAAAAATGCTTACAATTACCATCTCATTCATTTTCATCAACAATTCTACTCGTATGCATCCGTATTCGTACTCGTACAATACACAGCTCTTAGATGTACGTACTATTGGTATATACACTTCAATGATCAGCTCTTAGCAGCCCTTAATGAGTCATCAAACATGTGGGAACCATTCATTGTAATCTAGTATGAATTATTTAGCAAGATTACAAAAATATTATTAATCATTTATGACTTATTTACAAGAAAACAAACTTACATATCATTTATATCTAATCCATATATCACGACCTAAAACACATACAAACACCTTCATTCTTCAATTTTCTTCATCTAATTGAACTCTCTCAAGTTCTATCTTCAAGTTCTAAGTGTTCTTCATAAATTCTATAAGTTCTAGTTTCATAGAATTAAGAATACTTTCAAGTTTGCAAGTATACTTCCAAGCTTTCAAATCCATTCCAAGTAATCATATAAGATCAAGAAACATTTGTTACTTATAGTAGGTTATCATTCTAATTCAAGGTAATACTCATATTCAAACTTTGATTCAATTTCTATAACTATAACTATCTTAATTCGAGTAGAAAATCATACTTGAACTTGTTTTTGTGTCATGATTCTACTTCAAGAACTTCCAAGCCATCCAAGATACTTTGAAACTCTAGATCATTTCTTGTTATTTCTAGTAGTTTTACCTACTATACTTGAGGTAGTAATGATGTTCATAACATCATTCGATTCATATATATATAACTATCTTATTCGAAAATTTAAACTTGTAATCACTAGAACATAGTTTAGTTAATTCTAAACTTGTTCGCAAACAAAGTTAATCCTTCTAACTTAACTTTAAAATTAACTAAACACATGTTCTATATCTATATGGTATGTTAACTTAATGATTTAAAACCTGGAAACACGAAGAACACCGTAAAACTGGACATACGCCGTCGTAGTGAATCCGGGGGCTGTTTTGGGTTAGATAATTAAAAAGTATGATAAAATTTGATTTAAAAGTTGTTCTTATGGGAAAATGATTTTTCTTATGAACATGAAACTATATCCAAAAATCATGGTTAAACTCAAAGTGAAAGTATGTTTTTCAAAATGGTCATCAAGACGTCGTTCTTTCGACTGAAATGACTACCTCTTACAAAAATGACTTGTAACTTATATTTCCAACTATAAACCTATATTTTTTCTATTTAGTTTCATAAAGTACAATTCAATATAAAACCATAGCAAGTTGATTCACTCAAAACGGATTTAAAACGAAGAAGTTATGGGTAAAACAAAATTGGAAAATTTTACTTGTTGTAGCTACGTAAATTTTATAACAAATCCATACTAACCATAACTTAACTAACTTATATTGTATTATACATGTATTGATAGACCATAGACACGTATACAATGTTTTTCAATATCATATCGACGTGATCTATATATATTATTTGGAACAACCATAGACACTCTATATGCGGTAATGATCGAGTTAGCTATACAGGGTTGAAGTTGATTCCAAAATAATATATATACTTTGAGTTGTGATCGAGTCTGAGACTTATATGCACTGGGTCATGGATTGATTCGAGAAATTATATTGATTTATTTCTGTACTACTAACTGTGGACAATTAATTTTGAACTACTAACGTTGTACTACTAACTTAACAACTTAAATCGTTAAAAAACGTAAATAAAATATGTTGTGAATATATTTTGATCATACTTTGATATATATGTGTATATTTGTTATAGGTTCAAGAATCGACCAGTGGCCAAGTGTTATTTTCCGACGAAGGAAAAATTTGTGAAACAACCCAACCCATATTCAACACGAGTAAATTTTTTTTTTAAAATGATATAACATTTACGCGCCATTTAATGGTGTAAACCATTCCATACGATCCATTAAAACAATACCACACGTTAAATGTTTACAATAGGTACGAAGGCTATTAATTAAATGTAATACAAGTTCGACCCACTTAAAATGATAATTTTAATCCAAACTACACCCGAGCATGGTTTAGGGCTAAACTACCCAAAACGCTAGGTCGACTTCAAAAGCTTCATACACGAATCCAACTTGGGGAACTAGAATCCAACAACCTCCTTCCCTTTGTCTGCACCTGCATCTAAAAAGATAAACAATGAGAGGGGTAAGCTAATGCTTAGTGAATGCAATAAGTATACACATGCATATATAACCTACTTACTTGCAATCACAAACACAATACCGCATACAAGCTAGCAATTCGACAACCATGCAAACATCATGCATAAACTACTTTCCGCAATTCACAATAAGCTAGCAATAACAATAGCATATGGTTCACAATTTAATATGCTAAATACAAATTCACACAACCATGGTTAACCAATCGAACAAGGGAACGGTACATGAAAGACCATCGGAGTTCATAACATCCATTAGTGTTATTTAACACTGCGTAATCACTAATCCCAGGGTGATGTCTTAAACACCGCGACTAACTCACCCCCATGACAATGTGGTGTCTTGAACACCGCGACAATTCCACATGTTAATCAAACCAATGAGTGGTGCTTTGAACACAGTGACAATTCCACTCCCATGACAATGTGTTGTCTTAAACACCGTGACTATTCCACATGTCAATCAACTCAATGAGTGGTGTCTTGAACACCGAGACAATTCCACTCGTTACATAGAATGTGGTTTCTTGAACACCGCGACAATTCCACATTCCACGCTACACAAATAAATACATTATATACGTACATGCATAATTATTCCACTCACCTTAAACATCGTTGGTGATTAAACACTTCCGTATGCTTCAAAGCAAAGTACCTAATACATTAAGTACACATTCAATACACAACTTGTGGAACTAACCACAATACTTACCTTTGAGCATTTAATGACCCAAATGCATTAAATGACTCACATCCACCAAAACCGCCTATTAATGACCATGACTCGTCATAAATCACTAAAAGCTAGTGATTAGAGTCTACTATTACCAACTAACACAATTTATGGGCAATTCATACCCATTTCACCCAACTAGGTCAACAATTAACCATTTGACCTATTTTGATACTTAGACTTACAAATTTTAGTCAAACTTGACCTATTTACAAATCTTTCATCATTTACAAGTGTAATAATCACTAACAACACCATTTAACACTTACAACCTCAATCCACATGACCAAAACCCTAGACTAACACCTTTTGGGTTTTCTTGCATCATATTAACCCAAATCCACCCATTAAGTCCCCAAATGGGTCTTACAACACTCAAATGGCCAAACCCTAGCCATAAATTAACTAAAACTCAAAATACGGAGTTAAGACTTACCAACACTATCCACTCGAAGCTAAGAACGAGGAGAGCAACTTTACTTCTTGCTCCAAAGATCAAACATCAAGTCTTCACTCTCAAATCTCACTTTGAATTCAATTGGGTTTTATGTTTTGAGAGGAAATAGAGAAAGAAAAGAGAAAAGAAATGAATTAAATGAGATAAGTGGCTGAGACTTAAAGTCTCAATCAGATCTACACGCGAAAAGATGAAAATACCCTTGATTTACTCTTTTTAAAAGCTAAAACCGGAACCAGTTCACCCAGTGGGTCACGGCACGACCCCATATGTTGCGGCGCGACAATGCACATAAAATTCGAGCTGCTTGTTTCCCATACTGACTTTGATTTGTGTTGTTTGTCTCGGCGCGCCCATGATCCTCGTGGCGTGGCAATGGCCTGTAACTGACCTAATTCGACAACTTAGCTTAACAATTGATTTATATGACTAGTACACCTCGTTCCCGCTATACATATTCGTCCAAACTTCGTCTATAAGCCTCACATGACCTAACACCGTCAAAACTCATGCATATACTTATACATGCGTTCGTTCTCAAATATTTATATATATATGTATATATACATTTACACATCAACTAACACTTTATTTATTTCATCACATAAACGAACGAGTTATAAGCGTACTAACGATAAAATGTATACCTTAATTCACGTATGGGAAAAACGGGATGTTACAACTCTCCCCCACTTGAATCGGAGCGCGTCCTCGCAATCCAAGCCGCATGACAAGTCGGAAGATAAACTGTGACGACCCAGAAATTTCCGACCAAATTTAAACTTAACCTTTATATGTTTCCGACACGATAAGAAGAATTTGTAATGTTGAATCTCAAAAAGTTTGGAACTACATTCATGTAATCAATTACCCTTTGACCGTGTTCGATAGAATTAAGAGATAATATCAAATGATTGAATTATCAGATACATTATGATATGATTATGGGCCTATGTTATGAGGTCCACTGTGATTTAAGAAATCTGTTCTTTTTGACAACATTCGGAAAATGGTAAAGTGATTTATAAATAAGAACAAATGTGTCAATTAACGGGAACTAGACAAGGGTTAGTGGAAATTCCTGTTTAATTTCCAAGGTATGTTTTATAATATTTTCCTCGTGACCTTGAGAAGATAACTATGTTAACTTTCATTTTATTTAATATGAAAATAAGAACGTGGAGTGTAAATAACTTAGATGTTGGATATCGACAAGTTAAGTAACTCGACATTTTTCATTAAGATGATTTCATATGTTTATTTAACCTTTGAACTTTATCCCATGCTTCACCAATAGACTGTAATTTAAAAACTTGAAACCTATTATGAATATATATAATTCTACTTTTCTAAAATGTTTTATGATATAACGATTTCCATTATTTTAACCTTTTAACAAAATGATTCTTAAATATATTTAGTTTTGGAAAACAAAATTATCATATTTATTTGATTTAGTTTCAAAAGTACAAAAAATGTTTTCAGTTTAAAAAGAACTTTATCATTAAAACATATATATCTTTTATAAATATCTAGAACTACTTTTGACAACTCATTACTTAACCAGTATGATAAAGATAATGATATTTATATTTTATTTTATTAAATATATATAACAATTTAAATTAATATTATATATATTTATACGCGTATTATACGTATATAGTTTTATACTTTTACTATACTTTAACTTTACCTTTACTTTACTTTAACTTTAATAATTCATACTTTAATAATTCACTTTAATAATTCATACTTTAATAATTCACTTTAATAATTCATACTTTAATAATTCATACTTTAATAATTCACTTTAATAATTCACTTTAATAATTCACTTTAATAATTCATACTTTAATATTTCACTTTAATAATTCATACTTTAATAATTCACTTTAATAATTCAAAAATCTATTATAAATAGAATTCAATAGGTTTCATTATTTCATAGAAACTTGAAAATATATTTCTCTAAACTCTCTCAATCAAATTACATATATATATTTTCTTTGTATTATTTCAAGATATTATTAGTATACATAAAATACTACGACGGAGTTATACTCAGACGATTTCAAAATAAGTTTTCAAACGGGATAGAGCTAAGGAAATTATGGGTTATAGCTATGGAGGTTATGGGTATTGATCGAGGGTATTGCTCATGAGGTCAACCTAACGTTTATCATTTTCGTTGAGTCTGCGTACTTTCCTACAATATTGAATCACAATATTGATACGTTCGTGAATCCGAGTCAAACCCTGCACTTGTTCAGTGCCATCATATACATAATTGCTACGAAATACAGTATTATGAGTTTCATTACTCCCTTTTTATACATATTTTTGGGCTGAGAATACATGCGATGTTTTATAAATGTTTTACGAAATTGGCACAAGTACTAAAACTAATTCTATGTGGGTTTAAACCAGAAATATACCCTTAGCTTGGTAACATTAAACTACTTGTCTATGTACGGTAGGCGCGAATCCTAAAGATAGATCTATTGGGCCTGACAAACCCCATCCTGACTATGGGATGCTTTAGTACTTCGAGGTTATTTTAAACACACCTGATCTGGTGTACTTCAGAGGGTAAAACATGAACGTTAAGGCTTGTTACCGGATGCCTACAACTTATAGAATACTTTTAAACACTTGCGAGTGTACATATATTTATGGAAACTGAAATCTTGTGGTGTATTACTATTACGAAAATGATTGATTATGATAAACTAATGAACTCACCAACCTTTTGGTTGACACTTTAAAGCATGTTTATTCTCAGGTATAAAAGAAATCTTCCGCTGTACATTAGCTCATTTTAATGATATTACCTGGAGTCATTCATGACATACTTTGAAAGACGTTGCATTCGAGTCGTTGAGTTCATCAAGATTAATATTAAGTCAATTATAGTTGAATGTAATATGAAATGGTATGCATGCCATCAATTTTTGATGTAAAGAAAGTTTGTCTTTTAAAAATGAATGCAATGTTTGTAAAACGTATCATATAGAGGTCAAATACCTCGCGATGTAATCAACTATTGTGAATCGTTTATAATGTATATGAACGGGTCCTTTCAGTTGGTATCAGAGCGGTGGTCTTAGCGAACCAGGTCTTGCATTAGTGTGTCTAACTGATAGTTGTTAAGATGCATTAGTGAGTCTGGACTTCGACCGTGTCTGCATGTCAAAAGTTTTGTTTATCATTTTTAGTCGGAAATCATCTGCTTACCATCCTTAGGAAATTACCTGCTTATCATTCTTAGTCTAGACACGTCTTGCTGCATTGATTGCATGAATAGTATATAGACAAAATTCATATCTTAGCGTATCTGCTAAATCATATCTTATCGTATCTATTACCGTAAACTTTGCCTGACATATTCCATAAATTCCTCCGTAATCTATGAAATCTTTTGATCTATATATATAGATATTCTATGTAGTTAGAATACCACCCGATAGTCGGAAAATCATTTCATATCGAAAAATCCTTTATCAAATCGTACGAAATTGAATTCGTCATCAGTTCAAGTTCCTCGGATTCCAAAATGGAATCCCACTCAAGCTCCGAAAGCAGTGTGACTGGAATGGATCAACCAATCAGCCATCATCTATTCTGGATGAATTGGGGATGGGTTCGTAGCCTCCTTAATCATTGGAGACAAGAAGAAGGCGATCCTTTCCATCCACCACATTGCCCTCTTGGCAATGAACCTGAAGCACTTACCGGCGAACCTGTTTGAAATACCATTTTCTCTCTCATTTCCAGAGTATCTCGTCATGATTATATACTACACCAAATTCTAGATCTTATTTATCCGCTCGTCTGAAACGACAATCACCCCAGTGTAATAGAAGAAGTCAACGAGCTTCGCGCTCGGGTAGTGACTTTGGAGAATATGGTGCAAAGGTTATAAACACCAGCAACATAACCAGTACCACCATCAACAATATCAACAGTACCATTACCACCACCAACAATAACCGCATCGCAAACCTCAACTTCACATTCTGTCCCATGAGCATCGACGTCATACGCCCTGTAGATACTAAGGAATACCACAACGATGAAGTATTGATTCATAACTTCATTGGGAAAACATTCTACGACGATTATGTAATTTCTAAAGTTTAGAAATTATCTATCCTAGCCTTAACCATAAATCAAGTGAGTTTAATTTAATATTAACTCATTAAATCTATATTACATCTGAAGAAATATACACATATATTTCCATAAAGACTGTAATAAAATTCTTATGTACAAAATATTAATTGTGATATTTTTTTAACGGGTAGGTAATACCCGAGAGATATATAAATTCACAATTAATATGTTACATTCTTCGAATCTGATTCAGCAAATCATCCATTATACTCCCTACTTTCACAACAATATACATTCTTTTATAGAAATCAAAACAACCATACTCATTCAAAAATCTAATTACATATTCTGATTTTGAAATCGCCGAATTCAATTCAAGTTATAACCGGTATCATCACTCTTAGATTCCTACATCTTTCAAAGCTATACTTTAACTTCAAAACCTAGTTAGAACATCGTATGTATGTTAACGATTATAATCTGTGTTCAAGCCTTTCGAAATACCTGAAGACACTTCAAATAATGAATAATCGAGATGATGATCCAACCACATGTTATCCACAGTTACGTACCTAAAAAACTCTTAAAACCAAAGTCATAATTTAACATTTTATCCATGTCAGACCTTTTGGCATTTACTAGCTAAAATAACTTTTAAATCCCTTCTAAAAATAGACAGTTTTGTCACAGCTCCAGCAAACCAACTTCAATTGTTCAGTCGAATAAGCTTTATTATAATGAATACCCCTTCATCATTATTACCGGGGAACCTTTCATATCTCGCCACATTAGCAGTAACTTATTAATCTTTGACTTTCTGAAAAATCTTTATATTTATCAAAACCCCATCATTTACTCATCTGCATCTTGTAACGAGAATTACCATACGAATCATCAGAAAATTAGCAATCAGTATTTTGAAATCTCGCAGCATGTCTACGCCAACAATTATATGTGTCTATCTTCTGGACTTATATACTTTGAATGTGAAGTTTCTAAAAACACCCTAAACTGCGAACTAGTTCTCGAAATACTGATGAAGCAGCAAAAACTATAAACGACCTTAACAGTAAAAAATTTGATGATAAAGAGTAGTGTGTTGGCAAAGCTCAGAAAAAGAGAAGATTTGGTACTGAAAAATACGGATTGAGCAAACCATGAAGAAGGCTGTGGATAAATCACAAGGATGAAATATACCTTTAAAGAATCCAAATGATTCCGTCTCTGCTGAACTCATTATCGAATACCTTTCTCCTGACTCTAAACCCTTACGGACAATATTCTTCATCATCCTCTGATATTAGAAATTTTAAGATATCATCGTATCTTTCATTATAAATATCCTCCATATTTCTGAAGATATTTCCATAATTATTCTTATCTGAAATCATTTACCTCTTCGTGCTGTCTGTATTACATCATAAAAGAAACTATTTTAGTTTCTAAATTCTGAAACTTTCAAATATAAAATAGAAATATTTTTGAAGTAGTGTTGGGAACTGAAGCATGAACTAGTATAATATAATGACACTTGATCAACGTGATTATATTTCAGTAAGTCATGCTGTGTTTCTAAATGGAACGTGATGATTCACAGATCATAACGTCATCATGTGCTACGTTACACGACTCTTGTATTCTCTTTAACCTCTAAAATATCAAGGAAAATATTTCTTGATGATTCGGCCTTTTTCGAGGTATTCTAGTAATTTGACAAGTCAAGATCGTGCCATTACAATTTCCTTCTTAGAACATTAACAATGTTCATTCCGAAATTCATATATGCGAATTCTGGACCATTACAAGCAGTTCTAAATCGCAAGAAGAAGAAACGAAAGGATAAAACTCTGAAATAGAAATTGGGGTATAAATCGCAACAAATAAAAGAGAGCATTAATTGGGGATGACAATGATTATAGAAGACAGAAGCAGGGACATCGAAATATAAGGGAAGATATAAAACCCAACAACTACCCAGAAACTATAAACCGTATATATCGATGCATATAGTAATATAAAGACACGGGAGAACTAAAAACACTATAAAACCAAGAGTATAGTAGAAGTAAATAGATTCTTCCGGAGGTAGATCAAAAAGAAGAACGACAGATATGAAAGTGAGGAGTATATCGAGAATCAGCACTGGATGATGCATAATGATGAATAATTTTAAAGTAAGAATTGAGGGAGAAAAAATAGAAGGTGTGAATTAAAAGGAAACGAAGGAGGTGGATTTATAGTGAAATATCCGACAGAAAAATCGAGATGAATCATCGCATTAAATCGAAGAGGATCATAATTTCCTTAATCACCGAAGAATCAGATCCTATATAGATTACAAAGATTTTCTTTAATTCGCAAATCAACCGTGATGACGTCAAAAGATAAGACGAATCCCTATTTTCTCATTTCACTCTTTTACGATAGCTTCACTCATACGTTTCGAGTAATCGAATTATTTTATCCATATTTCTCAATCATGATAAAACCCTATGAATCAACTTATATTCGTCATAATAACATTCTTATTGTTAGCCATGACGACCTCGATCAAATTTCGGGACGAAATTTCTTTAACGAGTAGGTACTGTGACGACCCGAAAATTTTCGACCAAATTTAAACTTAACCTTTATATGTTTCCAACACGATAAGCATAATTTGTAATGTTGAATCTCAAAAAGTTTGGAACTACATTCATGTAATTGTATCAATTACCCTTTGACCGTGTTCGACGATTCACGAACAATTATGAGTATATAGATATGTATATATAATATATAATATTAACTTAAAACATTAACAAAGTATTAGATATATGATACTTTACATGAACGTATTTGTTTCGATATATTTATCGACAGAATTAAGAGATAATATCAAATGATTGAATTATCAGATACATTATGATATGATTACGGGCCTATGTTATGAGGTCCACTGTGATTTAAGAAATCTATTCTTTTTGACAACATTCGAAAAATGTTAAAGTGATTTATAAATAAGAACAAATGTGTCAATTAACGGGAACTAGACAAGGGTTGGTGGAAATTCCTGTTTAATTTCCAAGGCATGTTTTATAATATTTTTCTCGTGACCTTGATAAGATAACTATGTTAACTTTCATTTTATTTAATATGAAAATAAGAACGTGGAGTGTAAATAACTTAGATGTTAGATATCGACAAGTTAAGTAACTCGACATTTTTCATTAAGATGATTTCATACGTTTATTTAACCTTTGAACTTTATCTCATACTTCACCAATAGACTGTAATTTAAAAACTTGAAACCTATTATGAATATATATAATTCTACTTTTCTAAAATGTTTTATGATATAACGATTTCCATTATTTTAACCTTTTAACAAAATGATTCTTAAATATATTTAGTTTTGGAAAACAAAATTATCATATTTATTTGATTTAGTTTCAAAAGTACAAAAAACGTTTTCAGTTTAAAAAGAACTTTATTATTAAAATGTATATATCTTTTATAAATATCTAGAACTACTGTTAACAACTCATTACTTAACTAGTATGATAAAGATAACGATATTTATATTTTATTTTATTAAATATATATAACGATTTAAATTAATATTATATAAATTTATACGCGTATTATACGTATATAGTTTTATACTTTTACTATACTTTAACTTTACCTTTACTTTACTTTTATTTTACTTTAACTTTAATAATTCATACTTTAATAATTCACTTTAATAATTCATACTTTAATAATTCACTTTAATAATTTATACTTTAATAATTCACTTTAATAATTTACTTTAATAATTCACATTAATAATTCATACTTTAATAATTCACTTTAATAATTCAAAAATCTATTATAAATAGAATTCAATAGGTTTCATTATTTCATATAAACTTGAAAATATATTTCTCTAAACTCTCTCAATCGAATTACATATATATATTTTCTTTGTATTATTTCAAGATATTATTAGTATACATAAAATACTACGACGGAGTTATACTCAGACGATTTCAAAATAAGTTTTCAAACAGGATAGAGCTAAGGAAATTATGAGTTATAGCTATGGAGGTTGTGGATATTGATCGAGGGTATTGCTCGTGAGGTCAACCTAACGTTTATCATTTTCGTTGCGTCTACGTACTTTCCTACAATATTGAATCACAATATTGATACGTTCGTGAATCCGAGACAAAACCTGCACTTGTTCAGTGCCGTCATATACATAATTGCTACGAAATACAGTATTGTGAGTTTCATTACTCCCTTTTTATATATATTTTTGGGCTGAGAATACATGCGCTGTTTTATAAATATTTTACGAAATAGGCACAAGTACTAAAAATAATTCTATGTGGGTTTAAACCAGAAATATACCCTTAGCTTGGTAACATTAAACTACTTGTCTATGTACGGTAGGCGCGAATCCTAAAGATAGATCTATTGGGCTTGACAAACCCCATCCTGACTATGGGATGCTTTAGTACTTCGAGGTTATTTTAAACACACCTGATCTGGTGTACTTCAGAGGGTAAAACATGAACGTTAAGGCTTGTTACCGGGTGCCTACAACTTATAGAATACTTTTAAACACTTGCGAGTGTACGGATATTTATGGAAACTGAAATCTTGTGGTCTATTACTATTACAGAAATGATTGATTATGATAAACTAATGAACTCACCAACCTTTTGGTTGACACTTTAAAGCATGTTTATTCTCAGGTATAAAAGAAATCTTCCGCTGCGCATTAGCTCATTTTAAGGATATTACCTGGAGTCATTCATGACATACTTTGAATGACGTTGCATTCAAGTCGTTGAGTTCATCAAGGTTAATATTAAGTCAATTATAATTGGATGTAATATGAAATGGTATGCATGCCGTCAATTTTTGATGTAAAGAAAGTTTTTCTTTTAAAAATGAATGCAATGTTTGTAAAATGTATCATATAGAGGTCAAATACCTCGCGATGTAATCAACTATTGTGAATCGTTTATAATGTATATGAACGGGTCCTTTCATAAACCAAAACAATCTCTTCAGATTCCTGCGTAAACTCGGAACCCTTTCGATGACGCCATTGGACCATAAAGGTCCTCACCTCCATGTTACGCAACAATTTAACCTTTTCATCGAGAATAGCTATCAGTTCTTCAACATACTCTAGCTTATTGTTCAAGGAAATCTCATCTAACGACACCCAAGTCGAGTCATCCGCAAGACACCTACAGAGATGGGAAACATGAAACGTGCTATGGATCCCCGCAAGCTCTTCGGGCAACTCTAGTCTATAAGCAACCTCACCAACACGTGACAAAACCTTGAAAGGACCAATAAACCGAGGAGCTAACTTTCCTCGCTTTCGAAACCGAATAACACCTTTCCATTGCGAAACTTTAAGCATCACCATGTCACCTTCTTGAAACTCAATCGGTCGCCTACCTTTATCGGCATAAGATTTTTGTCTATCTTGTGCTGCCTTAAGTCGAGCCCGAATCATCTCGATCTTGCTATTCGTCTCTAAAACCAAATCGGTACTACCGATTTCTCGTTGGCCCACTTCACCCCAACAAATAGGAGTTCGACAGCTACGCCCATAAAGCATCTCATAAGGTGGCATTCCAATACTAGTGTGATAACTATTATTGTACGAGAATTCCACCAATGGTAAGTGCTCATCCCAACTACCACCGAAATCAATAACACACGCCCTTAACATATCCTCCAACGTTTGATTCGTACGCTCGATTTGATTTGTACGCTCGGTTTGATCGTTCGTTTGAGGATGATACGCCTGTGACGACCCAGAAATTTCTGACCAAATTTAAACTCAATCTTTTAATGATTCCGACACGATAAGCAAAGTCTGTAAAGTTGAGTCTAAAAATTTTGAACTATTATCGTGAATTCATTTAACCTCGACCATTTTTGACGATTCACGAACAATTAATTGTAAATAGATATGTGTGTATATATACATATATTTATATATATATATATATATATATATATATATATATATATATATATATATATATATATATATATATATATATATATATATATATATATATATATATATATATAATTTGAAATATTATATGAAATAAAATAAAAATATTATATTATGATAATTTAAAAACACATCTATATAAATAAAGTATATTAAAAATATATTTTGTGATTTTGAATCTATTTAGTAAACGACAGTAACACTCAATTACCATTCGATGGATATTAAACAAGTTTAATTCGAACTTATTTGATTTTAAAATAAACTGTGATCCGAAAATGAGTTATATAAGTTATAGGCTTATTAAAAATGTATTTAGGAACTAATTGTTAAATTAGAACACTTTTCATATTTGACTTGAAATCGAGCGCGGATAGTTATGTAATTTTTTTATTTAATAGTTAATAACCAAATTTTATACCATAATGACTAAATTAAATAAATATAATAAATGTAAAAATTTGGGATTTTTCCGAATACTTTTATCCGTCACTGTTTGACAACGGTGTACGAAATCCAGTCCATGAAATTCTGTCGGTAGAAAGAAACAAAGTAAACAACTGGTACACTGTGGAAATTATCAAATTCAGTTGGATTACTATTTATGATTGGTACAATGATTTAACTGTACATATGATTGAGTAATTATTTTGAGTAATTATTTTGATTTCTTGCCTCTTAATCAAACTCATACGGAGTAATATTTATATATGTGCACTTCATGCACACCATATTATCACCACTTTCATCAACTCTCTCACTTTCTCAAATCTCTCCTTTCTTCTTCTCCTTCACTATCTCAACCGTCACCACCACACAATCACCATTGAACCACCTTTCAAAAGCATCACTCAAATACTATGGAACCAATGAGTACCACCTTTTAAACCACCATATTTCGACTAGAGTTAGAACCGAGAACCACACCAACCCATTTCCACTTCTTGATATTTTTTTGTTTTTCATGAAGCATCTTCACTACTTCTAACTCAAAACCGCCACTCGTTTGTTAATTACTACCATTCATCATCACCTTATACCAAACCCACCTAAACTAGATTACTATCATAAACCACCATAACCACCTTCCACGACCACCTTCTTGATCGGATTAAAACTCCATCATGAACATACACCATTTCGATCACTATTAGAACCATACATCACTTTCTTCCTGCTTGATTACGGTTCATCAATACATGTACACAACACCTCTTATCTATATATATATATATCTCTATAAAATTCTTCCTCTACGTGAACCCACACTACCGACTGCTGCTATTTCGTTCCGGTTTATAGTCAAACAACTACTACCATCGTTGTTCCTATTTCTTAGTTGATTACCACCTCACCAGCTACCAACCCCGACAACCATCTCAATGTCTCCCTCTCCTTTTTCTGCAGCCATAAATCAATCATCACCAATTTGTCACATGGATGCTACTCCTATATTTTTCTTTTCCTCGATCACCATCACCATTCTCACTTAAAAGACTGCTGCGATATTAATCGATGATATAAATAATATTACTACAGCGAGTCTGTTGATAAAGTAACTAAATGATGATTAAGACAATGCAAGTATGATGATCGATTATGAAAGGTTCGTGAATCCAAGGCCAACCCTGCATTGTTCAGTTCAGTCGAATGAATATTTTTACTACAAAATATTGTATCGTGAGTTTCATTTGCTCCCTTTTTAAATGCTTTTGCAATATATATTTTTGGGACTGAGAATACATGCGCTGTTTTTATAACTATTTTACGAAATAGACACAAGTAATCGAAATTACATTCTATGGTTGAATTATCGAAATCGAATATGCCCTTTTTATCATGTCTGAAGTTGTCCCGGAATGATGGCGAATTTATCATGTCCGAAGTTGTCCCGAAATGATGGCGAATTTATCATGTCCGAAGTTATCCCGGAATGATGGCGAATTTATCATGTCCGAAGTTGTCCCGAAATGATGAGAATATTCTATATGCATCTTGTTAAGGTCAATTACCAGGTGTTCAATCCATATGAATGATTTTTGTCTCTATGTATGGGACGTATATTTATGAGAAAAGGAAATGAAAATCTTGTGGTCTATTAAAATGATGAAAATGATCGATTATGATAAACTAATGAACTCACCAACCTTTTGGTTGACACTTTAAAGCATGTTTATTCTCAGGTATGAAAGAAATCTTCCGCTGTGCATTTGCTCATTTTAGAGATATTACTTGGAGTCATTCGTGACATATTTCAAAAGACGTTGCATTCGAGTCGTTGAATTCATCAAGATTATTATTAAGTCAATTATAGTTGGATATATTATGAAATGGTATGCATGTCGTCAACTTTCGATGTAATGAAAGTTTGTCTTTTAAAAATGAATGCCATGTTTGTAAAATGTATCATATAGAGGTCAAATACCTCGCAATGATATCAACTATTGTGAATCGTTTATAATCGGTATGAACGGGGAATTTCAGTTGGTATCAGAGCGGTGGTCTTAGCGAAACAGGTCTGCATTAGTGTGTCTAACTGATAGTCATTAGGATGCATTAGTGGGTCTAGACTTCGACCGTGTCTGCATGTTAAAAGTTTTGCTTATCATTTTATGTCGAAAACTACCTGCTTATCATTCTTAGTCTAGACACATCTTACTGTATTGATTGTATGAATAGTGTATTGACGAAATTCATATCTTATCATATCTGCTAATTCATATCTTAGCGTATCTGTTACTGTAAACTTTACCTGACATATTCCGTAAATTCCTCCGTAATCCATGAAATCTTTTGTTCTATATATGTAGATATTCTATGTAATTAGAATACCATCCGATAACCGGAAAATCATTTCATATCGAAAAATCCTTTATTCAATCATACGAAATGGAACTCGCCACTAGTTCAAGTTCTTTGGAATCCGACAGATATTTCAACATGGATGTTCACCTGAGTTCCGAAAGCAGCATAACCGGAATGGATCAACCAATTAGTCATCATCTATTCTGGATGAATTGCGGACGGGTTTGTAGTTTACTTAATCATTGGAAACAAGAAGAAGGCGATCCCTTTCATCCACCATATTTCCCTCTTGGTGAAGAACCTGAAGCACTTACCGGTGAACCTGTCCAAAACACTATTTTCTCTCTTATTTCCAGAGTATCTCGTCATGATTATATACTATCTCAAATCCTAGATCTTATTCATCTGCTCGTCCGAACCGACAATCACCCCGGAGTAATAGAAGAAGTTAATTAAATTCGTGCTCGAGTTGTAGCCTTGGAAAATATGGTGCAAAACGTACCAGCTTCAGCAACATCACCGGCACCAACAGTACCAGCAACATCAACACCAGTACCACCAACAAACCAAGTTTCAACACCATAGGCCTCAACATCTCATTCTGTACCTCGAGTATAATTATCGTTCTACGAATTGTTCTACATCAATTATCTTCCTTCTACGTGACGATTATATAATTTCTAATGTTTTAGAGATTATGTGTTCTAGTTCTAACGATAAATCAAATGAGATTAATATCATATTAACTCATTAAATCCACGATTATATCTGAAGAAAATATATATGTATATATGTTTTCATAAAGATTGTAATCAAAAATTCTTTGGTACAAACTGTTAATGGTGAAAATATTTTAACGGGTAGGTAATACCCGAGAAATATTTAGATTTCATATTAATAAGTTACACTGTACATTATTTCAAATCTGATTCAACAGTCATTTACTATCCTACTTACATCCACCGATGCACGTATCCGTTCACCACAGAATAACCATTATCATTCAATTTCATATTTGGATTTTGACCTATCAGAATCCGACAAGTGGCATAATGAAGAAAACATTGGACAAAATAAAATTTGTTAGAAACAAACAAATAAACTATGAGAAATTTTGTTAAGAATCCACGCAACTGTTCCTGTTTCTAGCTAACTGTTAATTCCTTATTGTACATTTATTTATCGCAATTTTAATTCTCACAATTTTATTTATCATCATTTAATTTCTGTTATTTATTTTATGCACTTTATCGGGACACGTATACAATGTTTTGACATATCATATCAACGTCATCTATATATATTATTTGGAATAACCATAGATACTCTATATGCTGTAATGCTCGAGTTCGCTATACAGGGTTGAGGTTGATTCTTAAATAATATATATACTTTGTGTTGTGATCGAGTCTGAGACATGTATACAATGGGTCACGACATGTATTAATTAATTCGAATATTATATATTAAAGTATATTTGAATTGTTGAACTACTAATTGTGGACTATTAACTATGGACTAATAACATTGGACAATTAAAATGAATTATAATATTGATTATAACATATGAAACTAAACATTTCTTCAAGTTTGCCACTTGATTTCATCTTAACCCTCATTTATATCTTGACAATTACAATCTGCGTTCAAACCTTTCATGATTCTTGAAAACACCTCAATCGAGAGGATGAATCAACCGCACTTCATCTACGGAAGAAAAGATTGATGCATATAGTTATGCACCTGAAACACTCAGAACCTGAATAAACGTTTAACACGTATCTGTGCTAGCTTCCTTGGCATTGTTATTACCGAAAATAACTTTACAACCCCTTTCCAAATTAGCCAATTTTGTCATAGCTCCAGCAAATCAACTTCAATTTTTCATTCGGATAAGCCTTATCATAACAAGTACCCCTTCATCATCGTTACCGGGGAACTGTTTATATCTCACCACATTAGCAGTAAACTTACTAACAACATCGTTGATCTTTAACTTTCTAAAAAATCGTTATATTTATCGAAACCCTATCATATACTCATCCGCATCTTATTACGAGGATGGCCATACCAATTACCGAGAACTAGCAATCAGTATTTTGAAATATCGCAACGTAACTACATCAACAGTTATATGTATACATAAAACATTTATCTCCTAGGATTATGATCTTCCATTCTGAAATTCTGAAAAGCAACCAGTCTACGATTCAGTACCTGACGAAATCTCTAGCGAATATCTTGCTCCTTAATTATTCTTAATCCTTGCGGAAGAATTTTCTTCAATAACCTTCGATCTTAGAAATTCCAAAATATCATCATAAATATCTTCGATATTTCTGAAGATATTTTCATAACTTTTCTTATCTGAAATAATTTATCTCTTCGCGCTATCTGTGAAACATCATAAAAGAAACTGTGTTAGTTTCTAAATTCTGAAAAATTCGAATATTAAAGTATGAATGTTTTTGAAGTAGTGTTGGGAACTGAAGCACGACTTAGTATAATATAATGACACTTGATCAACGTGATTATATTACAGTAATTCATGCTGATTTTCTAATAGAACATGATGATTCACATAGCATACCGTCATCATGTGCCATGTTATACGATTCTTACATTCAATCTAATATCTAAACATATCAAAAACATATTTTCTTGATAATTCTATTGTTTCCCGTGAATTCTAGTAATTTACCAAATCAAATTGTGCAATTACATTTCCCTTCTGCATAAAACATTTTCTTCAAATTCATTAAATTCCGGAAATCAACAGTGACTATATCCAAAGTTAAGACGGATCTTTAAATTTCCTCATTTCACTCTTTTGTGATAGCTACACTCGTACTCTTCACATAGACGAATTGTTTTATCCAAATTTAAACTCAATCTTTTAATGATTCTGACATGATAAGTAAAGTCTGTAAAGTTGAGTCTAAAAATTTTGAAGTATTATCATGAATTCATTTAACTTCGACCATTTCCGACGATTTACGAACAATTAATTGTAAATAGATATGTGTGTATATATACATATATATATATATAAATAATAAAAATATAATTTGAAATATTATATGAAATAAAATAAAAATATTATATTATGGTAATTTAAAAACACATCTATATAAATAAAGTATATTAAAAATATATTTTGTGATTTCGAATCTATTTAGTAAACGACAGTAACACTCAATTACCATTCGATGGATATTAAACAAGTTTAATTCGAACTTATTTGATTTTAAAATAAACTGTGATCCGAAAATGAGTTATATAAGTTATAGGCTTATTAAAAATGTATTTAGGAACTAATTGTTAAATTAGAACACTTTTCATATTTTACTTGAAATCGAGCGCGGATGGTGATGTAATTTTTTTATTTAATAGTTAATAACCAAATTTTATACCATAATGACTAAATTAAATAAATATAATAAATGTAAAAATTTGGGATTTTTCCGAATACTTTTATCCGTCACTGTTTCACAACGGAGTACGAAATCCAGTCCATGAAATTCTGTCGGCAGAAAGAAACAAAGTAAACAACTGGTACACTGTGGAAATTATCAAATTCAGTTAGATTACTATTTATGATTGGTACTATGATTTAACTGTACATATGATTGAGTAATTATTTTGATTTCTTTCCTCTTAATCAAACTCATACGGAGTATATTTATATATGTGCACTTCATGCACACCGAGTATATTTATATATGTGCACTTCATGCACACCATATTATCACCACTTTCATCAACTCTCTCACTTTCTCAAATCTCTCGTTTCTTCTTCTCCTTCACTATCTCAACCGTCACCACCACACAATCACCATTGAACCACCTTTCGAAAGCATCATTCAAATACTATGGAACCAATGAGCACCACCTTTTAAACCACCATATTTCGACTAGAGTTACAACCGAGAACCACACCTACCCATTTCCACTTCTTGATATTTTTTTGTTTTTCATGAAGCATCTTCATTACTTCTAACTCAAAACCCCCACTCGTTTGTTAATTACTACCATTCATCATCACCTTATACCAAAACCACTTAAACTAGATTACTATCACAAACCACCATAACCACCTTCCACGACCACCTTCTTGATCAGATTAAAACTCCATCATGAACATACACCACTTCGATCACTATTAGAACCATACATCACTTTCTTCCTGCATGATTAAGGTTCATCAATACATGTACACAACACCTCTTCTCTATATATATATATCTCTATAAAAATTCTTCCTCTACGTGAACCCACACTACCAACTGCTACTATTTCGTTCTGGTTTATAGTCGAACAACTACTACCATCGTTGTTCCTATTTCTTAGTTGATTACCACCTCACCAGCTACCAAACCCGATAACCATCTCAATGTTTCCCTCTCCTTTTTCTGCAGCCATAAATCAATCATCACCAATTTGTCACATGGATGCTACTCCTATATTTTTCTTTTCCTCGATCACCATCACCATTCTCACTTAAAAGACTGCTGCGATATTAATCGATGATATAAATAATATTACTACAGCGAGTCTGTTGATAAAGTAACTAAATGATGATTAAGATAATGCAAGTATGATGATCGATTATGAAAGGTTCGTGAATCCAAGGCCAACCCTGCATTGTTCAGTTCAGTCGAATGAATATTTTTACTACAAAATATTGTATCGTGAGTTTCATTTGCTCCCTTTTTAAATGCTTTTGCAATATATATTTTTGGGACTGAGAATATATGCACTGTTTTTATAACTATTTTATGAAATAGACACAAGTAATCGAAATTACATTCTATGGTTGAATTATCGAAATTGAATATGCCCTTTTTATCATGTCCGAAGTTGTCCTGAAATGATGGGGAATTTATCATGTCCGAAGTTGTCCCGGAATGATGGCGAATTTATCATGTCCGAAGTTGTCCCGGAATGATGGCGAATTTATCATGTCCGAAGTTTTCCCGGAATGATGGCGAATTTATCATGTCTAAAGTTATCCCGGAATGATGAGAATATTCTATATGCATCTTGTTAAGGTCGATTACCAGGTGTTCAATCCATATGAATGATTTTTGTCTCTATGTATGGGACATATATTTATGAGAAAAGGAAATAAAAATCTTGTGGTCTATTAAAATGATGAAAATGATCGATTATGATAAACTAATGAACTCACCAACCTTTTGGTTCACACTTTAAAGCATGTTTATTCTCAGGTATGAAAGAAATCTTTCGCTGTGCATTTGCTCATTTTAGAGATATTACTTGGAGTCATTCATGACATATTTCAAAAGACGTTGCATTCGAGTCATTGAGTTTATCAAGATTATTATTAAGTCAATTATAGTTGGATATATTATGAAATGGTATGCATGCCGTCAACTTTCGATGTAATGAAAGTTTGTCTTTTAAAAACGTATGCAATGTTTGTAAAATGTATCGTATAGAGGTCAAATACCTCGCAATGAAATCAACTATTGTGAATCGTTTATAATCGGTATGAACGGGGCATTTCAGTTGGTATCAGAGCGGTGGTCTTAGCGAACCAGGTCTGCATTAGTGTGTCTAACTGATAGTCGTTAGGATGCATTATGTAGTGACCCGAACTTTTCCATGTTTATATATATATTAAATGAAATTGTTATTTAAATGATTAAGTGTTTCCAACATGTTAAGCAGTCAAACTTGTTAAGACTTGATTAATTGAAATAGGTTTCATATAGACAACAGACCACCCAAGTTGACCGGTGATTCACGAACGTTAAAACTTGTAAAAACTATACGATGACATATATATGGTTATATATATAGTTAACATGATTTTATTATAAGTATGTATCTCATTAGGTGTTTTAACAATGAGTTATATACATAAAAATGAGACTATTAATTTAAGAAACTCGAAAACGATATATATAACGATTATCGTTATAACAACGTCTTACTAGGTACATATGAATCATATTAAGATATTGATACACTTGGTTAATTATGTTAAATAATAAGTAAATATATTATTAAGTGTATTAACAATGAAATACATATGTAAAAATAAGACTACTAACTTAATGATTTCGAAACGAGACATATATGTAACGATTATCGTTGTAACGACATTTAACTGTATATACATCATACTAAGATATATTATATATCATAATATCATGATAATATAACAATTTAACATCTCATTTGTTATAATAAACAATGGGTTAATAACATTCAACAAGATCGTTAACCTAAAGGTTTCAAAACAACATTTACATGTAACGACAAACGATGACTTAACGACTCAGTTAAAATGTATATACATGTAGTGTTTTAATATGTATTCATACACTTTTGAAAGACTTCAAGACACTTATCAAAATACTTCTACTTAACAAAAATGCTTACAATTACATCCTCGTTCAGTTTCATCAACAATTCTACTCGTATGCAACCGTATTCGTACTTGTACAATACACAGCTTTTAGATGTATGTACTATTGGTATATACACTCCAATGATCAGCTCTTAGCAGCCCATGTGAGTCACCTAACACATGTGGGAACCATCATTTGGCAACTAGCATGAAATATCTCATAAAATTACAAAAATATGAGTAATCATTCATGACTTATTTACATGAAAACAAAATTACATATCCTTTATATCTAATCCATACACCAACGACCAAAAATACCTACAAACACTTTCATTCTTCATTTTTCTTCATCTAATTGATCTCTCTCAAGTTCTATCTTCAAGTTCTAAGTATACTTCATAAATTCCAAAAGTTCTAGTTTCATAAAATCAAGAATACTTCCAAGATTGTAAGTTTACTTCCAAGTTTTCTAAATCCATTCCAAGTAATCATCCAAGATCAAGAAACCTTTGTTACTTACAGTAGGTTATCTTTCTAATACAAGGTAATAATCATATTCAAACTTTAATTCAATTTCTATAACTATAACAATCTTATTTCGAGTGGAAATCTTACTTGAAATTGTTTTCGTGTCATGATTCTGCTTCAAGAACTTTCAAGCCATCCAAGGATACTTTGAAGCTAGATCTATTTTTCTCATTTCCAGTAGGTTTATCCAAGGAACTTGAGGTAGTAATTATGTTCATAACATCATTCGATTCATACATATAAAGCTATCTTATTCGAAGGTTTAAACTTGTAATCACTAGAACATAGTTTAGTTAATTCTAAACTTGTTCGCAACTTGACTTTTAAAATCAACTAAACACATGTTCTATATCTATATGATATGCTAACTTAATGATTTAAAACCTGGAAACACAAAAAACACCGTAAAACCGGATTTACGCCGTCGTAGTAACACCGCGGGCTGTTTTGGGTTAGTTAATTAAAAACTATGATAAACTTTGATTTAAAAGTTGTTATTCTGAGAAAATGATTTTTATTATGAACATGAAACTATATCCAAAAATTATTGTTAAACTCAAAGTGGAAGTATGTTTTCTAAAATGGTCATCTAGACGTCGTTCTTTCGACTGAAATGACTACCTTTACAAAAACGACTTGCAACTTATTTTTCCAACAATAAACCTATACGTTTTCTGTTTAGATTCATAAAATAGAGTTCAATATGAAACCATAGCAATTTGATTCACTCAAAACGGATTTAAAATGAAGAAGTTATGGGTAAAACAAGATTGGATAATTTTTCTCATTTTAGCTACGTGAAAATTGTAACAACCCGTCCTTATCCACCTGGACGAAGTCATCAACATTTGGTCCCATTGCGATGATCAACTCCAAGTAATGTCCTTAAAATGAGCTAATCCACAGCGGAAGACTTAATTCGTACCTGAGAATAAACATGCTTAAAAGTGTCAACCAAAAGGTTGGTGAGTTCATAGGTTTATCGTAAACAATTATTTCAATATTTTAATAGACCACAAGATTTCATATTCATAAACATAATACGCTCACAAGTGTATGAAAAGCATTCTAAGTTTGTAGGCACCTGGTAACAAGCCTTAACATTCATGTTTTACCCTCTGAAGTACACCAGATCAGGTGTGTTTAAAATAACCTCGAAGTACTAAAGCATCCCATAGTCAGGATGGGGTTTGTCAGGCCCAATAGATCTATCTTTAGGATTCACGCCTACCATACATAAACAAGTAGTTTAATGTTACCAAGCTAAGGGTATATTTCTGGTTTAAACCCTCATAGAATTAGTTTTAGTACTTGTGCCTATTTCGTAAAACATTTATAAAACAGCGCATGTATTCTCAGCTCAAAAATATATATAAAAAGGGAGTAATGAAACTCACATATTGTATTTTGTAGTAAAAAATACATATTACGACATTGAACAATTGTAGGGTTGGCCTCGGATTCACGAACCTATATCATTTATATATATATTAACACATATATTTGTAATCGAACAAATTTATATATTATTAGTGATTTAATTGTTATTTTAATTATGTGTTTCATTAATAACCTAATTAATATAAAATATTACTATAGTCATGTTAGATGTAGTAAATATAGTTTTATGTAGCTAATAGTTATTGTTAAAGTAATATTGATAATAATAAATAAATATATGTTTTTGTTTTATAATAATAATAATAGTAATAATAACAACAATAAAAAAATGATAGTTCTTATAAAAATGACACTTTTAAAAATGTTAATTTTAATAGTTATGAATATTAATAGTAATAATTATAGAAAATGTTAATTTTACTAATAATAATGATACTAATATTTATATTAATAATAATGATAATATTAATAATAATAATACTTATTTTAGTAATAATAATAATAACAATAATAATAATAATTTTACTACCTCAAAGGAGTAGTCCCAAAAAAAAAGCCCAAGTCCGAGTTTTGAACCTGCGACATCCCGCTAACCCGAACATACTCCCATACCAATGATCTACCAGTTATTTATTGTAATAACTCGCGTCCTTTTTGTTGTTTAACCCGTATGGAACGTTTATCATCTAGTTCATATTTCCATCATCATTGTTTTTAACTAATATTATCATTCGTCGTCATTCTTATAACATCATCATCATAATAATTTGTTTATTATCATCATCTTTGTTTTCCTATTATTATCATCATCTATCATCACCATTCATGACTCAGCCATCATCATCATCTTCTAATCCTAATCGAATACCATCACTTACATTATTCGATAATCACCATTTGTCCATCGTCTAACATCTATATACTTATCATCATCACTTCTCGTTACAGTCTAACAAACAACAATAGTTGGATCACGGTTTAAACACATATACACACACGTCCCAAGTTTACAACAACCTTTCTTTTTCTTTTTTAATCGATTGGATTTTAATAGGCCCAACAGTAGAGAATTCAAGGGTTACGGCCCATTTTTGTTAGCCCACTAGATTGACTCACTTATTGGATTTTAAAGCCCAATAATCTAACACTTAAATGAATCGTGGTTTTTGGGATTGATATCAGGAGTTTTCGAAAGGCTGTGATATCATGATCATCCTCATCATAATCACGTTTTCATCATCCTATTATTTCTCACAAACAACTATTCATCATCTTCTTCATGATCATGTATTGTCTTTATCATATCCCATCATCATTCGTCATCAAGATCCTAGTATCCTCTTCGCATCATTAACTTTAACTATCCTTCTTTATTAACATCGATATCCTAATATCTATCACTCGGTATTATTTTGATTATAAACTCGGCCCAAAAAGAAGCCCATCAACATTTAGTCCCTTTAACGTTTAAAGGGAAGCCCAAGATACAAAATCCAAGTCCATTAATTAGAATTTGATACTTGTTAATTGAGGTAGGGACCAGACGTCAAAAGTGATGGAAATAAGTGGGTTTTTGTGTGGTACATTTGAACGGTATAGAAGCAGATACGTGGACACCACCTTCTACTAAAAAGTCACCATTATTTTATCAACAAATTGCACAAGTGGGTTAATGGGTGGTGAAAGTGTTGATCGATCGAGAAAAAGAAAAGACAAGTGGGGATGGTGCTCGAGTTGTGTAACTAGATAAACCGGAAACATATAAAACGAAGGTTACTTGAATCGAAAACGAAGAAAAAAAAACTGTAACCTGCAGCAACAACCTTTAACAGTCGGTTTAGTAGGGTGATTAAATGGATATCGAGGTATTTAACAGAATAATCTCAGTTGTTGTTGTAATCGTGGTGGTGATGATATATATATATATGTATAGTACGCATATGTATCTATATAATGAAGTGGTGAAGGTGATAGTTCGAAGTGGGTTTGGGTTTTTGGGTTGTTGATTGGTGTTTGTGATGATGATAGATAATGGGTTTGTGTTGTTGTTGAGAGTAGATAACATGCAGTAAAAGGTTTGATTGAAGGTGATCGAATGATGAGGGATGCTCAAAGGTGATCGATGGCGTTTTATGGTAGTGATGGGTTTCGTAAAGAAAAAAAAAATAGAAACACTTAGCAAAAATGAGTAGTAATAACAGGTTATGCAAGTGGGTTTCACTTGTTCTTATTGTACAGAACCCGTAAGCAGATACACAGAATCGTTAGTGAAGTGATTGTACCTGGTGATCGAATAACACATAAATGAAGCAAGGTGGTGGTTAATCCATGGTGATCTAAGAACAAAGTGAAACAAAGAAATGGGTATCGATGGTTAAAATGGTGGTTCTTTGGCTAACAAGTGAGGATGGAGGATGGCCATATGTATGATCATATGTGTATATATATCACGGAGAAGAAGAGATCAAAGGTGGTGGTGTCGGGTTGTTGTGAAAGGATATTCGAGGGTGATCATGGGTGGTACTATGGTGAGAATGGAAGAGGATAATGATCGATGCATATGTATAATTTGTATATATTATATAGATGCAATATAATAAATGTACTATTAATAATAATTAATATTAATAATAATAATATAATATAATAAATATGAATCATTGAGTAGAGTGATTTGAAATATAACAGAAAGTAAAAGTAGTCCGTGAATATCAATTGTCAATATATATGTCGACATCTTTTAAATACGGGTATTATCTCGTGCCCCGTTGTTAATTAGTGGCGAATAAAAGTACACAGAAAAATCTCAAATTTTAATATTAATAATCTTTATTTATTTCAGTTATTATGGTATAAAATTCGATCATTAACTATTTAATATTTTTAGATAAGATTTAACTCAGTGTCCATGCTCAATCCCAGCTAAAATATAAAAAGTCTTAAAACTTACCAAATAGTTCCTAAATACATTTTTAATAAGTCTATAATTCATAGAACTCAGTTTCGGATCACCGTTAAATTTAGAATCATATAAGTTTGAATTTAACTTGCTTAATATCAATCGACTGACAAAGGAGTGCTATTATCGTTTACTAAATAAATTTGAAACCATATAAATATACATTCAATATACCTTACATATATATATAGATTTATTTTAATATAATATATTATTTTATTTACATAATTAATTTTAATAACAACAACATATAGTATTTCAAATTATATTTTCAATTATTGTTTATATATATATATATGTATATATACACACATATCTATTTACAATTAATTGTTCGTGAATCGTCGGAAATGGTCGAAGTCAAATGAATATATGAAACAGTTCAAAATTTTTGAGATCCAACCTAACAGACTTTGCTTATCGTGTCAAAAATACAATATCATATCGAGAGTTTGATTTAAAATTAGTCGAAATTTTCTGGGTCGTGACAGTACCTACCCGTTAAAGAAATTTCGTCCCGAAATTTGAGTGAGGTCGTCATTGCTAACAATAAAAATGTTTTCATGACGAATATGAGTTAGAGTTTTATCATTATTGATTAATATAGATAAAACGATTCAATCATGTGAAGCGTATGAGTTAAGCTATCACAAAAGAGTGAAATGAATTAAATAGAAGTTGTCTTAACTTTTGACGTAGTCACTGTTGAATTCTGAAATTCAAGGAATTTAAGGAAATCTTCTATTCAGAAAGAAAATGTAATAGCACGATTTATTAACAATTTGTTGGAATTACGGAAGAACAGAAATATCAAGGAAATATTTCCATGATATGCTTAGAAATTAAATAGAATGAAAGAGTCGTGTAACATGGCACATGATGACGGTAGGGTCTGTGAATCATCACGTTCCATTAGAAATTCAGCATGAATTACTATAATATAATCACGTTGGCCAAGCGCATTATATTATACTAACTCATGCTTCAATTCCCAACACTTCTCCACAATTCATTCATAATTTATACTTAGATTTACAGAAGTTTCCAATATAATGGAATACATAAAACACGAAGAAGTAGGTAATTTCGGACAAGAATATTTATGAAAATATCCTCAGAAATATCGAAGATATTTATGATGACGTTTTGGAATTTCTAAGTTCGAAGGTTGATGAAGAAAAATTTTCCGCAAGATTTTAACATGAGTACGGAGCAAGATATTCTCTAAGGATTTCATCGGATATAGAGTTATCTGGATTCCTTGAAGATAGGGTTTGGTCCTTGTATTTGTCCTTGGTCTCCTTCATGGTTATCTCAATCCATTTTTCAGTACCAAATTTTCTATCGAACGTTCCCAATACTCCATTCTTTATCATCAAACTCTTGGCCGTTTAGACCATCTATCATTTTTCTGTTTCCTCTGCATTTAATGCAGCCATATCTGAATCATCAGTTATCAATCCGAGGTGGTTTCAAGAAAATTGTGTTTTTAGATGATTAAACGCTGATGGTAATATGGTGGAATATAAAAGGTTCTCCGGTAACGATGACGAAAGGTAAACTTATATATCCAGGTTATAACAAGGCTTATTCGGTTAAAAGTCGAAGTTGATTTGCTGGAGCTGTGACAAAATTGGCTACTTTAAAAAGGGATTGCAAAGTGATTTTCGGTAATAACACGCCAAAAGAGCTAGTACAGATACGTGTTAGACGTTTACTCAGGTTCTGAGTGTTTTCAAGTGCATAACTATATGCATCAATCTTTCCTTCCGTAGATGAAGTGCGGTTGGTTCATCCTCTCGTTTGAGGTGTTTTCAAGAATCATGAAAAGTTTGAACGCAGATTGTAATCGTTAAGATACAAATGAGGTTTAAGATGAAATCAAGTGGCAAACTTGAAGAAATGTTTAGTTTCATATGTTATAATCAATATTTTAATTCATTTTAATTATCCAATATTATTAGTCCACAGTCGATAGTTCACAGTAATAGTCCAATAATTCATATATAGTTTAATATATAATATTTAAATTAATTAATACATATCGTGACCCGTGTACATGTCTCAGACTCGATCACAACTCAAACTATATATATTATTGTAGAATCAACCTCAACCCTGTATAGCTAACTCCAACATTACTGCATATAGAGTGTCTATGGTTACTCCAAATAATATATATAGATGCGTCGATATGATATGTCAAAACTTTGTATTCGTGTCCCGATATTTAAAGTGCGTAAAATAAATAACAGAAATTAAATGACGATAAATAAAATTGCAAGAATATAAATTGCCATAAATAAATTGTGATAAATAAAATGTAATACGGAATTAACAGTTAGCTAGGAACAGTTAGCTAGGATTTTGTTAGCGTGGTTTCTTAACAAAATTTCTCATAGTTAATTCGTTTGTTTCTAACAAATTTTATTTTGTCAAATGTTTTCTTCATTATGCCACTTGTTAGATTCTGATAAGTCAAAATCCGAATATAAATTTGAATGAAAATAGTCATTCTGCGGTGAACGGATATGTATATCTGTGAATGTAAGTAGGATAGTAAATGATTGTTGAATCAGATTCGAAGAATGTACAGTTTAACTTATTAATGTGAAATCTAAATATTCCTCGGGTATTACCTACCTGTTAAAATATTTTCATCATTAACAGTTTGTACGAAAGAATTTTTAATTACAATCTTTATGTAAATATATATACATATATATTTTCTTCAGATGTAATCATGGATTTAATGAGTCAATATGATATTAAACTCATTTGTTTTACCGTTAGAACAAGAATATATAATCTCTAAAACATTAGAGATTACCTAATCGCCATGTCGAACGAAGATAAATGATGTAGAACGATTCGTAGAACGATGATTATACTCGAGGTACAGAATGAGATGTTGAGGCACGTGGTGTTGAAACTTGGGTTGTTGGTGGTACTGGTGTTGATGTTGATAGTACTGTTGGTGCTGGTGATGTTGCTGAAGCTGTTAAATTTTGCACCATATTCTCCAAATTTATTAAGCGAGTGCAAAGCTCGTTGACTTCTTCCATTACTCCAAGATGATTGTCGGTCGGAACGAACGGATGAATAAGGTTTAGAATTGTGGATAGAATATAATCGTGGCAAGATATTCGGGCAACGAGAGTGAAAATGGTATTTCGAACAGGTTCGCCGGTAAGTGATTCAGGTACTTGCCAAAAGGTGAATTCGGTTAGTGGAAGGGATCACCTTCTGCGCGTCTCCATTGATTAAGTCGACAACGAACCCATCAGATGAATTGGGGATGGATGATTGGTTGACTCATTCGGGTGACACTACTTTCGGAGCTTAGGTGAAACTCCATATTAGAATAGCTGTCGAAATCCGAGGAATTCGAACTAGTTGAGGGATTCATCTCGTACGATCAGATGAAGGATTTTCAATAAGAAATAGATTATAGGATGTAGATTAGTACCCTGCAATACATAATTTACATATGCATATATAATACTAAAATCCCATAAGTTACGGAGGAATCTACGGAATATGTTAGGCAAAATTTACAGTAACATATATGCTAAGATATGAATTAGCAGATACGCTAAGATATGAATTATGTCTATACACTATTCATGCAATCCAGGCAGTAAGATATGTCTAGATTAAGTATGATAAGCAAGTTATTCCCTAAAAATGATAAGCAGGGAATTTTTGACACGGAATGATAAGCAAAACTTTTGACATGCAGACACGGTCGAAGTTCAGACTCACTAATGCATCTAATCAACTATCAGTTAGACACACTAATGCAAGACCTGGTTCGCTAAGACCACTGCTCTGATACCACCTGTAACAACCCGTCCTTATCCACCTGGACGAAGTCATCAACATTTGGTCCCATTGCGATGATCGACTCCAAGTAATGTCCTTAAAAGGAGCTATTGCACAGCGGAAGACTTAATTCGTACCTGAGAATAAACATGCTTAAAAGTGTCAACCAAAAGGTTGGTGAGTTCATAGGTTTATCGTAAACAATTATTTCAATATTTTAATAGACCACAAGATTTCATATTCATAAACATAATACACTCACAAGTGTATGAAAAGCATTCTAAGTTTGTAGGCACCTGGTAACAAGCCTTAACATTCATGTTTTACCCTCTGAAGTACACCAGATCAGGTGTGTTTAAAATAACCTCGAAGTACTAAAGCATCCCATAGTCAGGATGGGGTTTGTCAGGCCCAATAGATCTATCTTTAGGATTCGCGCCTACCGTACATAGACAAGTAGTTTAATGTTACCAAGCTAAGGGTATATTTCTGGTTTAAACCCTCATAGAATTAGTTTTAGTACTTGTGCCTATTTCGTAAAACATTTATAAAACAGCGCATGTATTCTCAGCCCAAAAATATATATAAAAAGGGAGTAATGAAACTCACATATTTTATTTTGTAGTAAAAAATACATATTACGACATTGAACAATTGTAGGGTTGGCCTCGGATTCACGAACCTATATCATTTATATATATATTAACACATATATTTTTAATCGAACAAATTTATATATTATTAGTGATTTAATTGTTATTTTAATTATGTGTTTCATTAATAACCTAATTAATATAAAATATTACTATAGTCATGTTAGATGTAGTAAATATAGTTTTATGTAGCTAATAGTTATTGTTAAAGTAATATTGATAATAATAAATAAATATATGTTTTTGTTTTATAATAATAATAGTAATAATAACAACAACAAAAAAATGATAGTTCTTATAAAAATGACACTTTTAAAAATGTTAATTTTAATAGTTATGAATATTAATAGTAATAATTATAGAAAATGTTAATTTTACTAATAATAATGATACTAATATTTATATTAATAATAATGATAATATTAATAATAATAATACTTATTTTAGTAATAATAATAATAACAATAATAATAATAATTTTACTACCTCAAAGGAGTAGTCCCAAAAAAAAATGCCCAAGTCCGAGTTTTGAACCTGCGACATCCCGCTAACCCGAACATACTCCCATACCAATGATCTACCAGTTATTTATTGTAATAACTCGCGTCCTTTTTGTTGTTTAACCCGTATGGAACGTTTATCATATAGTTCATATTTCCATCATCATTGTTTTTAACTAATATTATCATTCGTCGTCATTCTTATAACATCATCATCATAATAATTCGTTTATTATCATCATCTTTGTTTTCCTATTATTATCATCATCTATCATCACCATTCATGACTCAGCCATCATCATCATCTTCTAATCCTAATCGAATACCATCACTTACATTATTCGATAATCACCATTTGTCCATCGTCTAACATCTATATACTTATCATCATCACTTCTCGTTACAGTCTAACAAACAACAATAGTTCACTGTTTAAACACATATACACACACGTCCCAAGTTTACAACAACTTTTCTTTTTCTTTTTTAATCGATTGGATTTTAATAGGCCCAACAGTAGAGAATTCAAGGGTTACGGCCCATTTTTGTTAGCCCACTCGATTGACTCACTTATTGGATTTTAAAGCCCAATAATCTAACACTTAAATGAATCGTGATTTTTGGGATTGATATCAGGAGTTTTCGAAAGGCTGTGATATCATGATCATCCTCATCATAATCACGTTTTCATCATCCTATTATTTCTCACAAACAACTATTCATCATCTTCTTCATGATCATGTATTGTCTTTATCATATCCCATCATCATTCGTCATCAAGATCCTAGTATCCTCTTCGCATCATTAACTTTAACTATCCTTCTTTATTAACATCGATATCCTAATATCTATCACTCGGTATTATTTTGATTATAAACTCGGCCCAAAAAGAAGCCCATCAACATTTAGTCCCTTTAACGTTTAAAGGGAAGCCCAAGATACAAAATCCAAGTCCATTAATTAGAATTTGATACTTGTTAATTGAGGTAGGGACCAGACGTCAAAAGTGATGGAAATAAGTGGGTTTTTGTGTGGTACATTTGAACGGTATAGAAGCAGATACGTGGACACCACCTTCTACTAAAAAGTCACCATTATTTTATCAACAAATTGCACAAGTGGGTTAATGGGTGGTGAAAGTGTTGGTCGATCGAGAAAAAGAAAAGACAAGTGGGGATGGTGCTCGAGTTGTGTAACTAGATAAACCGGAAACATATAAAACGAAGGTTACTTGAATCGAAAACGAAGAGAAAAAAAACTGTAACCTGCAGCAACAACCTTTAACAGTCGGTTTAGTAGGGTGATTAAATGGATATCGAGGTATTTAACAGAATAATCTCAGTTGTTGTTGTAATCGTGGTGGTGATGATATATATATATGTATAGTACGCATATGTATCTATATAATGAAGTGGTGAAGGTGATAGTTCGAAGTGGGTTTGGGTTTTTGGGTTGTTGATTGGTGTTTGTGATGATGATAGATAATGGGTTTGTGTTGTTGTTGAGAGTAGATAACATGCAGTAAAAGGTTTGATTGAAGGTGATCGAATGATGAGGGATGCTCGAAGGTGATCGATGGTGTTTTATGGTAGTGATGGGTTTCGTAAAGAAAAAAAAATAGAAACACTTAGCAAAAATGAGTAGTAATTGAAATGACCCATTCATATACATTATAAACGATTCACAATAGTTGATTACATTGTGAGGTATTTGACCTCTATATGATTCATTTTACAAACATTGCATTCGTTTTTAAAAGACAAAATTTCTTTACATCGAAAATTGACAGGCATGCATACCTATTTCATAATATCCACTATCCAACTATAAATTGATTTAATAATAATCTTTGATGAACTCAATGACTCGAATGCAACGTTCTTCGAAATATGATATGAAAGACTCCAAGTAATATCTTTAAAATGAGCAAATGCACAGCGAAAGATTTCTTTAACACCTGAGAATAAACATGCTTTAAATTGTCAACCAAAAGGTTGGTGAGTTCATTAGTTTATCATAATCATTTATTTCCATCATTTTAATAGACCACAAGAATTTCATTTCCAGTTCTCATAAATATACGTCCCATGCATAGAGACAAAAATAATCATTCATATGCTGAACACCTGGTAACCGACATTAACTAGATACATATAAGAATATCCCCTATCATTCCGGGATCCTCCTTCGGACATGATATAAATTTCGAAGTACTAAAGCATCCGGTACTTTGGATGGGGTTTGTTAGGCCCAATAGATCTATCTTTAGGATTCGCGTCAATTAGGGTGTCTGTTCCCTAATTCTTAGATTACCAGACTTTAATAAAAAGGGGCATATTCGATTTCGATAATTCAACCATAGAATGTAGTTTCAATTACTTGTGTCTATTTCGTCAAACATTTATAAAAGCGCATGTATTCTCAGTCCCAAAAATATAAAGGGTAAAAAGGCAAATGAAACTCACCATACTGTATTTCGTAGTAAAAATATATATAACGTCATTGAACAAGTGCAAGGTTGGCCTCAGATTCACTAACCTAAATTAATTATATATAATTATGTGTTGATCAATATTTGTCTAACAAATTAGGCCAAGTCATATTGTACCACAATCCTAATGCTCGAGACTAATATGCAAAAGTCAACAAAAGTAAATTTGACTCAAAATAATTTCCAAAAATCTATACATGATTAATATATAGTTTAAATATCGTCGTTTTATATTTTTAAATATTTTTAAAGATTTATTAGAGTAAATAATATAATTTATTTATTAATAAATAAAATTTTATATTAAATTTATATAATATAATATACTTTTATATATATTAAGTAATAAAATTTATAGGGTTCATTTAATATCATAAAGATAATATGATAGGTATTATTAAAGTAAGTTATTACACGTAGTAAAATATGTTTGTATCACATATTTATTTGATAAAATAATATCTATAATGATAGTAAGTAAAAGTTGTATTATTTTGTAATAATAATAATTATTATAAAAATATCAATATTTATAATTACTAAGATGACATTATGATAAAACGATAATTCTAATTATGATAACTTTAATATTTACGATAATTTTTAATATTATCTTTAAAATAATAATTCTATTTAAAATAATAATAATAATAATGATATTTTATAGTAACAATGACATTTCTATTAAAATGATAATTTTTGTTAAAATGATAGTTTTAATACTAACGATATTTTTAATAATAATAGTAATGATAAAAATAATAAGAACGATAATTTTATCTAAATCAATATCTTATAACATTTTAATTTCATCATGATACTCTTACTCATTATTTCCTAATCGTTTCGTTTAATAGCTTTTAATCGTCTTTTATATCGTGTTCATAATAATGATAATAATAGTAATCAAAACAATTAGGTGTTACAAATATTTGTTTTAATTACACTAATATTAATAATGATAGTTACTATAACATTTTTAATGATAATACTAATAATTATCTTAATGATAATATAGTAATAATAATAATAACAATGACAATATCCATTCTTAAATAATGATATATATATTAATATTAATAATGATAATAATAATAATAATAATAATAATAATAATAATAATAATAATAATAATAATAATAATAATAATAATAATAATAATAATAATAATAATAATAATAATAATAATAATAATAATAATAATTGGATAATAATAATAATAATACTAATTATAACTTTAACGATAATAACGATAGTAATAATAAAAAAAATAACAATTTTTAATGATAAATCCCTTTTATTGATAAAGATAATAATAATGATAATAATAAGATAAAACTAGAACGACGATAAAAACGACGATAATAATAATCATTTTTAATAAAAATATAGAAAATTCAATTGATTATAACTTCTAATCCGTTCATCGAAACCATTCGATATCTAAAGGAAAAGTCCTTAATTTTTCGCTAGTTTTCCAAGGACATGCATATCTTATACCTTATCTCAACCGCAAGTGTAACTAATTCAATATTCAACCTAACCTGTCTAAGGACAATATCAAAAGTACAAGCATGCATAATCCTAAATACTCGAGCACTAGTCAGGGATACACTATCAGTATGTAAAAGTTAAATTATGAGTACTCACATATCAATATTGAGATTCAATATTGCAGGAAAGGTACGTAGACGCAACGGAAATGATAAACACTATATTGACCTCACGAGCATACCCATGAACCATACTCAATCACCTCCATAGCTATAACCCATAATTTCCTTAATCCTATCCTACTCGAAAAACAATTTCGAAATCACTCGGACAGCACTCCGTCGTAATATTTTATGTATACTAATAATATCTTGAAATAATACGGAGTAAATATATATATGTAAATCGATTGAGAGAGTTTAGAGAAAAATATTTTCAAGTTTCTTTGAAATAATAAAACCTATTGAATTCTATTTATAACAGATTTTTGAATTATTAAAGTGAATTATTAAAGTATGAATTATTAAAGTGAATTATTAAAGTATGAATTATTAAAGTGAATTATTAAAGTATGAATTATTAAAGTGAATTATTAAAGTATGAATTATTAAAGTGAATTATTAAAGTTAAAGTAAAGTAAAAATAAAGTAAAAGTATAAAGTTTAAGTATAGTAAAAGTATAAAACTATGTACGTATAATACGCGTATAAATATATATAATATTAATTTTAATCGTTATATATATTTAATAAAATAAAATATAAATATCGTTATCTTTATCATACTAGTTAAGTAATGAGTTGTCAAAAGTGGTTCTAGATATTTATAAAAGTTATATACGTTTTAATAATAAAGTTCTTTTTAAACTGAAAACGTTTTTGTACGTTTGAAACTAAATAGATCAATCGAGTCTTTATGAGATTCAATCTTCCACTATCCTTTGTCTAGTTCTCAATGATTGACAATTTGTTCTTATTTATAAATCACTTTACCATTTTCCGAATATTGTTAAAACGGAAAGATTTCTCAAATCAACGTGGGCCTTTCAACAGAGACTTGTAATCATAATTTAATATATCTGATAATTTAATCATTTGATCTTATCTTCTAATTCCATTGATAAATATTTTGAAACAGATACAATCATATAAAGTATTTAATCTAATATTTTGTTTACGTTTCAAGTTATAATATATATACACATATACATATATAATCATATTCGTTTAATGGTTCGTGAATCGTTAGAACTTGGTCGAGGTTGAATGAATGTATGAACATAGTTTAAAATTCTTGAGATTTAACTTAACAAACTTTGCTTATCGTGTCGGAATAATATAAAGATAAAGTTTAAATTTGGTTGGAAATTTCCGGGTTGTCACATTAAGTGCCCTAATGGATGTTATGAACACCGATGGCGTTTTCGCGAGCGCCGTTCCCTTGTACTATGCATAGTTTAAAATTCTTAATAAGATTTGACTCTCCGGTAATCAAGGGAATTAGGATCCGCTTTAAATGCGATCGTCCATTTTAATTGTTCTGTAGGAGATTTTCTTATAAATTTACCTCCTTCGTTTTCTTACAACTCACACCTTCAATTGATGCATTTTATGCAAGTTCCTAGACATCTACCCGCGTCCATTGCAGGTACAACAGTTTACAGGCCACCATGATTGCTCGTTATTATCCTATCCGTGTTTGTATGTGGTTACAGGAACTGCAGGAACGAGATTTAGATGTTTAACTATGTTAGACTTAGTCAGACGTACGAGTGAAGCCTCACTAGTACAGCTGACAGGCTCATACGCACGGTTGATGCTGAGCTAAGTCACAATTACAACCTAAATGAGAAGACACGAGTGAGTGATCACCCGTACGACTGATGAAGCCAACTCGTACGTGTGATGAATGAATCGTATAGGTGAGTCAACAGCAGCGGTATATAAAGTCTTATGTTCTTCATTTTAGGTTAAGCCTCTCATTAGTTACACACACTCAGATCTAGTGAGCTCCTCCGATTCTCTCTCAGTCCAAATCACCTAGGTGGTGAATAATAGCTCTAGGTGTTGATCTAATCACACTTGATTTAGTTGTGGTTTGACTAAATTAATCAAAAAAAACTTAACCTATTCACTAGAGGGTTTGATTCACTTATTCCGCCATTGTGTGAGTTAAATCTGTTGATTTCTAAGTTCCTAGTCATGTTTCATCACCTTCTATTCTTTCCCCCTCAACTCATATTTTAAAGTATTCATCAATATGCTCCATCCAGTTCTGATTCTCGATATACTTCTAACTTTCATATCGGTCATTCTTCTTTTTCATCTACTGCCGGAAGAATCTATTTACTTCTACTATACTCTTGGGTTTATAGTGTTTCTAGTTCTCCCGTGTCTTTATATTGCTATATGCATCGATATATATGGTTTATAATTTCTGGTTTGTCGTTGGGATTTACATGTTCCCTTATATTTCAAAGTATCTGCTTCTGTCTTCTATAATCATTATCATTCACAGTTAATGCTCTCTTTTATTTGCTGCAATTTATACCCCAATTTCTATTTCGGAGTTTTGTCCTTTCGTTTCTTCTTCTTGCGATTAAGCACCGCTTGTAATAGTCCAAAATTCACAGATATGAATTTCGGAATGAACATTGTTAATGTTCTAGGAAGGAAATTGTGATGGCACGATCTTGACTTGTCAAATTACTAGAATACCTTGGAAAAGCCCGAATCATCAAGAAATATTTTCTTGATATTTTAGAGGTTAAATAGAATACAAGAGTCGTATAACATGGCACATGATGATGTTATGATCTGTGAATCATCACGTTCCATTTAGAAACTCAGCATGACTTACTGTAATATAATCACATTGATCAAGTGTCATTATATTATACTAATTCATGCTTCAGTTCCCAACATTACTTCAAAATATTCCTATTTTAAACTTGAATGTTTCAGAATTTTAAAACTAAAATAGTTTCTTTTATGATGTAATACAAATAGCGCGAAGAGGTAAATGATTTCAAATAAGAAAAATTAAGAAAATATCTTCAGAAATATGGAGGATATTTATAATGAAAGATATGATGATATTTTAGAATTTCTAATATCAGAGGATGATGAAGAATATTGTCCGCAGGGGTTTAGAGTCAGGAGCAAGGTATTCGTTAATGACTTCAGCAGGTACTGAATCATTTGGATCCTTTGAAGTCAGGTTCAGTCTTTGTAATTTGTCCACAGCCTCCTTCCTACTTTGCTCAATCCATTTTCCAGTTCCAAAACTTCTCTTTTTCTGCGCTTTACCAACACACTTCATCATTATCATCCAGCTTTTACCATTTAAAGTCGTTTATAGTTTTTGCTGCTTCATCAGCATTTTTTTTTTCATTTTCGGAGAACCAATTCGTAGTTCGGAGTGCTTTTCAGAAACTTCACATTCAAATTAAGTCCAGAAGATAGACGTTATATATACACATATAACTGTTGGCGTAGACATCCTGCGAGATTTCAAAATACTGATTGCTAATTCCCAATGATTCGTATGGCAATTCTCATTACAAGATGCGAATGAGTAAATGATGGGGTTTCAATAATAATTATAATGACTTTTTGGAGAGGCTAAAGTCAAAGGGTAGTTAAGTTGTTGGTACATCTACTAATATTGTGGTGGAATGTAAAAGGTTCCCTGGTAACGAAGGTGTATATCTAAAGGTTATAATAAGGTTAGTCTGACTGAAAAGTTGAAGTTGACTTGCTGGAGCTGTGACAAAACTGGCTACTTTGAATAGGAGTCGCAAAGTTATTTTTGCTAATAAATGCCAAAGAATCTGACGCGGATACGTTGTTTAAACTTTTACTTTGGTTTCAAGAGTTTTTTGGGTACATAACTGTGGGTAACATGTGGTTGGATCATCATCTCGATTGCTCATCATTCGAAGTGTCTTCAGAAATTTTCGAAGGGTTTTAACACAGATTGTAATCGTTAACATACATTTGATGTTCTAACACAGTTTTGAAGTCAAAATATAGCTTGTGAAAGATGTAAGGATCTAAGAGTGATGATTTTGGTCATATCTCAAGTTGAATTTTGAGATTTCAAAATCAGAATATGTAATTAAATTTTGAATGAGTATGGTTGTTTTGATTTCTATAAAAGAATATATATTGTTGTGAAAGTAGGGAGTATAATGGATGATTTGCTGAATCAGATTCGAAGAATGTAACATATTAATTGTGAATTTATATATCTCTCGGGTATTACCTACCCGTTAAAAAAAATTTCACAATTAATATTTTGTACAAAAGAATTTTATTACAGTCTTTATGAAAATATATATATGTATATTTTCTTCAGATGTAACATAGATTTAATGAGTTAATGTTAAATTAAACTCATTTGATTTACGGTTGAAACTAGAATTGAATAATCCCTAAAGGCTTTAAAAAGTACATAGCTTTTACGCAGTATTTCTTTAATGACATTGAAATTATGAATCAATACTTCGTTATTTGTTGATGTATGATGTTCGGTTCGTGGAATTCTTGTGAATTTCGCAAAGTACGAATGATGTTATCTGAAAAGTTTCGGGTACATCGATGATGAAAGTGTAAAATCAAATATATACTTGATTTATTATGAATTGAAATTTGTTGAATTGCGACAGAGATTGTAGTTAACGCTGGTTAAGTTGCGGCCGAAGGACGTACATTATTGCATATTTGTAATATGAATTAACCGAGTAGTTAAGATTCACACACAATAGCTTAGCACGGAAAGATTTATTTCAAAATATATATATATATATATATATATATATATATAATATACATATAATTTCTTCAGAGGGAATGAGTTAATTCTTCATAACTCGTTGATACAATATACACGTTATTGATTCGTAATGATGTCCACAGTGATTCTTGAATTGACGGAGTTTGTGATGTTATCGGTGTTGTTGATTCGGATGTTGACTGTACTGACGATGCTGGTAACGCTGACGGTACTGTTGATGCTGTTGGTAATGTAGTGACCCGAACTTTTCCATGTTTATATATATTAATTGAGATTGATATTTACATGATTAAATGTTTCCAACATGTTAAGCAATCAAACTTGTTAAGACTTGATTAATTGAAATATGTTTCATATAGACAATTGACCACCCAAGTTGATCGGTGATTCACGAACGTTAAAACTTGTAAAAACTATATGATGACATATATATGGATATATATATATATAGTTAACATGATACTATGATAAGAAAACATATCATAAAGTATATTAACAATGAACTACATATGTAAAAACAAGACTACTAACTTAATGATTTTTAAACGAGACATATATGTAACGATTATCATTGTAAAGACATTTAATGTATATATATCATATTAAGAGATATTCATACATGATAATATCATGATAATATAATAATTTAAAATCTCATTTGATATTATAAACATTGGGTTAACAACATTTAACAAGATCGTTAACCTAAAGGTTTCAAAACAACACTTACATGTAACGACTAACGATGACTTAACGACTCAGTTAAAATGTATATACATGTAGTGTTTTAATATGTATTTATACACTTTTGAAAGACTTCAATACACTTATCAAAATACTTCTACTTAACAAAAATGCTTACAATTACATCCTCGTTCAGTTTCATCAACAATTCTACTCGTATGCACCCGTATTCGTACTCGTACAATACACAGCTTTTAGATGTATGTACTATTGGTATATACACTCCAATGATCAGCTCTTAGCAGCCCATGTGAGTCACCTAACACATGTGGGAACCATCATTTAGCAACTAGCATGAAATATCTCATAAAATTACAAAAATATGAGTAATCATTCATGACTTATTTACATGAAAACAAAATTACATATCCTTTATATCTAATCCATACACCAACGACCAAAAACACCTACAAACACTTTCATTCTTCAATTTTCTTCATCTAATTGATCTCTCTCAAGTTCTATCTTCAAGTTCTAAGTGTTCTTCATAAATTCCAAAAGTTCTAGTTTCATAAAATCAAGAAAACTTTCAAGTTTGCTAGCTCACTTCCAATCTTGTAAGGTGATCATCCAACCTCAAGAAATCTTTGTTTCTTACAGTAGGTTATCATTCTAATACAAGGTAATAATCATATTCAAACTTTGGTTCAATTTCTATAACTATAACAATCTTATTTCAAGTGATGATCTTACTTGAACTTGTTTTCGTGTCATGATTCTGCTTCAAGAACTTCGAGCCATCCAAGGATCCATTGAAGCTAGATCCATTTTTCTCTTTTCCAGTAGGTTTATCCAAGGAAATTAAGGTAGTAATGATGTTCATAACATCATTCGATTCATACATATAAAGCTATCTTATTCGAAGGTTTAAACTTGTAATCACTAGAACATAGTTTAGTTAATTCTAAACTTGTTCGCAAACAAAAGTTAATCCTTCTAACTTGACTTTTAAAATCAACTAAACACATGTTCTATATCTATATGATATGCTAACTTAATGATTTAAAACCTGGAAACACGAAAAACACCGTAAAACCGGATTTACGCCGTCGTAGTAACACCGCGGGCTGTTTTGGGTTAGTTAATTAAAAACTATGATAAACTTTGATTTAAAAGTTGTTATTCTGAGAAAATGATTTTTATTATGAACATGAAACTATATCCAAAAATTATGGTTAAACTCAAAGTGGAAGTATGTTTTCTAAAATGGTCATCTAGACGTCGTTCTTTCGACTGAAATGACTACCTTTACAAAAATGACTTGTAACTTATTTTTCTGACTATAAACCTATACTTTTCTGTTTAGATTCATAAAATAGAGTACAATATGAAACCATAGCAATTTGATTCACTCAAAACGGATTTAAAATGAAGAAGTTATGGGTAAAACAAGATTGGATAATTTTTCTCATTTTAGCTACGTGAAAATTGGTAACAAATCTATTCCAACCATAACTTAATCAACTTGTATTGTATATTATGTAATCTTGAGATACCATAGACACGTATACAATGTTTCGACCTATCATGTCGACACATCTATATATATTTCGGAACAACCATAGACACTCTATATGTGAATGTTGGAGTTAGCTATACAGGGTTGAGGTTGATTCCAAAATATATATAGTTTGAGTTGTGATCAATACTGAGATACGTATACACTGGGTCGTGGATTGATTCAAGATAATATTTATCGATTTATTTCTGTACATCTAACTGTGGACAACTAGTTATAGGTTACTAACGAGGACAGCTGACTTAATAAACTTAAAACATCAAAATATATTAAAAGTGTTGTAAATATATTTTGAACATACTTTAATATATATGTATATATTGTTATAGGTTCGTGAATCAACAGTGGCCAAGTCTTACTTCCCGACGAAGTAAAAATCTGTGAAAGTGAGTTATAGTCCCACTTTTAAAATCTAATATTTTTGGGATGAGAATACATGCAGATTTTATAAATGATTTACAAAATAGACACAAGTACGTGAAACTACATTCTATGGTTGAATTATCGAAATCGAATATGCCCCTTTTTATTAAGTCTGGTAATCTAAGAATTAGGGAACAGACACCCTAATTGACGCGAATCCTAAAGATAGATCTATTGGGCCTAACAAACCCCATCCAAAGTACCGGATGCTTTAGTACTTCGAAATTTATATCATATCCGAAGGGTGTCCCGGAATGATGGGGATATTCTTATATATGCATCTTGTTAATGTCGGTTACCAGGTGTTCACCATATGAATGATTTTTATCTCTATGTATGGGATGTGTATTGAAATATGAAATCTTGTGGTCTATTATTATGATTTGATATATATAGGTTAAACCTACAACTCACCAACATTTTTGTTGACGTTTTAAGCATGTTTATTCTCAGGTGATTATTAAGAGCTTCCGCTGTCGCATACTTAAATAAGGACGAGATTTGGAGTCCATGCTTGTATGATATTGTGTAAAAACTGCATTCAAGAAACTTATTTTGTTGTAACATATTTGTATTGTAAACCATTATGTAATGGTCTTGTGTAAACAGGATATTTTAGATTATCATTATTTGATAATCTACGTAAAGCTTTTTAAACCTTTATTTATGAAATAAAGGTTATGGTTTGTTTTAAAAAGGAATGCAGTCTTTGAAAAACGTCTCATATAGAGGTCAAAACCTCGCAACGAAATCAATTAATATGGAACGTTTTTAATCAATAAGAACGGGACATTTCAGTTGGTATCCGAGCATTGGTCTTAGAGAACCAGAAAATTTGCATTAGTGTGTCTTATAGAGTTTGTTAGGATGCATTAGTGAGTCTGGACTTCGACCGTGTTTTCTTTAAAAACGATTGCTTAACATTTTTGTTGGAAACTATATATTTTTAACATATGAATATTATGTGATATATTAATCTCTTAACGTGTTTGATATTATGTGATAGATGTCTACCTCTAGAACAAGTTCCATTGACTCACCTAATAATAATGAAGAGTCAAATGTAAATTGGAATGATTTGTGGACTGATTCACAAGTTCCCGAAGAGGAACCGGAAGAAGAGTCGGAACCGGAAGAAGAATCGGAACCGGAAGAAGAATCGAAACCGGATGAAGAAATAGAACCGGTGGGGGAAATAATAAAACGGTTAAGTAAAAGAAAATCCTCAACCAACCGACCAAAGTTAATTATGGTCAATGGTGTTTCCGCCAAGGAAGCAAAATATTGGGAGGATTACCAATTCTCCGATGAATCGGATTCCGACGAGAATTCCGATGATGTTATAGAAATTACCCCAACTGAATTTAAAAAGGCAAAAGAAAATAATAAGGGAAAGGGCATAAAAATAGAGAAATCTAATTCCAACCCCGATGAACTTTATATGTATCGTCAACCCCCGAAGTCCTTAAGTTGTAACAATGACCCGGGAACCTCTAAACCACCAGGTTTTTTTCTAAACCAATGTGGACAACGACGGCTCGTATTAGGGGAACATCATATATCCCTAGAAACTTGGCAAAACGAACCAAAACCGAAGAAGAAGAAATGAGTGAGTCGGAATAAGATAGTTGTATTCGTGTGGTGTAATATATGTAATATAGTGTTCTTATGCTTTATGATATATGTAAAAATTGCTTGTATTAATAAGTATTTTTTTTATGAATCTAACTCTTGTCTATTTTACAGTTTAAAAACACAAAATGGATAGACAACCCAATATTTTAAGAGACCTACCCGGAGACATGATTGATGAAATCTTGTCTAGAGTCGGCCAGAATTCTTCGGCACAACTATTTAAGGCGAGATCAGTTTGTAAGACATTCGAAGAACGTTCCAAGAATGTCTTGGTTTATAAGAGACTTTCGTTTGAAAGATGGGGGATATCACATTGGGAAACCCATAAGTTACGATGTGTTTACTTTGACGCATATATTGCGGGGAACCCAAATGCTATTTTACGCAACGGGTTAAGAAATTATTTTGACTCAATATATCCGAATATTGGACTTCGTGATTTAGAAAAAGCGGCTAACATGCAACATAAAGAAGCATGTTATGCTTACGGATTAGTAATGTTTGCTTCTCACCAAAGTGAGAACAAGAACATCGGGCTACAACTATTAAACAAAACGTTTCCACAAGTGACGGAGTCGGTAATTGGGGTAAGAAATGAGGTTTTTAGATTATTACGGGACTGTTGGACATTACGTAACCCTCGTCCCTTTGATGACGTTACAACACGCTGTCTTATCAACGGCCATAACGGTTATGTTGCACAAGACCAAGGATGGGAAGTAGTCCTAGTAAAACCAGAATGCATGACTTGTTTCTGGACGTATGAATTACGTGTCTTTATTGCCTTTGCTGAACGACTTGTGTACTAGCTAGAATTGTCTTCACAACTATCTTGTATCAAAGTTATTGTGTGCTATATTTCATGCTTTATGTAAAATAAGCGGTATTTTAAGTTTGTAAAATATTGTATAAAAGTTTGAACGCGAAATATTATTATAATCAGTTTTTCATATAGAATTGTAGTAGTTGAATTGTATATTAGCTACTAAGTATGAACTTAACGGGTAGGTACTACCCGAATTTAAACTTATAAAATGCTAATATGAAGAAAAAGCTTTTATAAATGAGTTCATATTATGCTACGAAATACTATTAACTACTCTTAATATTCTGTATGATTAACTTGTTCCATTTAACTATTTTGAAGGAAATGGCACCGACTACTCGACACACCGTGAATATGAATGAAGAGGAATTCCGTACTTTTCTAGCTTCAAACATAGCCGCAGTACAGGCTGCGCTACATACCAACAATAACCTTGGATCTAGCAGTACAGGAAATCGTGTAGGATGCACCTACAAAGAATTCACTGCCTGCAAACCTTTGGAATTTGATGGAACCGAAGGACCGATCGGATTGAAACGGTGGACCGAGAAGGTTGAATCAGTGTTTGCCATAAGTAAGTGTACTGAAGAGGACAAAGTGAAGTACGCTACGCATACCTTCACAGGTTCTGCGTTAACATGGTGGAATACCTATCTAGAGCAAGTGGGACAAGATGATGCGTACGCACTACCGTGGTCAGCATTCATGCACTTGATGAACGAGAAGTACCGTCCCAGAACCGAGGTCAATAAGCTCAAGACAGAACTTAGAGGGTTACGAACCCAAGGATTTGATATTACCACGTACGAAAGACGATTCACAGAATTGTGCCTATTGTGTCCGGGAGCATTCGAAGATGAGGAAGAGAAGATCGACGCGTTTGTGAAAGGATTACAGGAAAGAATCCAAGAAGATATAAGTTCACACGAGCCCGCCTCCATACAACAGGCATGTAGAATGGCTCACAAACTAGTGAACCAGATTGAAGAAAGAATTAAAGAACAGACTGCTGAAGAGGCCAATGTGAAGCAAGTCAAAAGAAAGTGGGAGGAAAACGGTGATAAGAATCACCAATACAACAACAACAGCAATTGCAACAATAATCGCAACAATTATCCCAACAATCGCAACATCAATCGCAACTACAACAAACGGCCCAACAACAACAACAACAACAACAGCAACTACAACAATTATCCCAACAACAATAATAACCGCAACAACAACAACAATCAGAAGCAGCTATGCCAAAGGTGTGAAAATAATCACTCGGGGTTCTGCACCAAATTTTGCAACAAGTGTAAAAGAAATGGTCATAGCGCGGCGAAGTGTGAGGTCTACGGACCAGGGGTTAATAGAACGAAAGGAACAAATGGTGTCGGAACGAGTAATGGCGGAGCAAGTAGTGTCGGAGCAAGTTATGCCAATGTAGTTTGTTATAAATGTGGAAAACCAGGCCACATTATTAGAAATTGCCCGAACCAGGAGAACACGAATGGACAAGGCCGTGGAAGAGTTTTCAATATTAATGCGGTAGAGGCACAGGAAGACCCGGAGCTTGTTACGGGTACGTTTCTTATTGACAATAAATCTGCTTACGTTTTATTTGATTCGGGTGCGGATAGAAGCTATATGAGTAGAGATTTTTGTGCTAAATTAAGTTGTCCATTGACGCCTTTGGATAGTAAATTTTTACTCGAATTAGCAAATGGTAAATTAATTTCAGCAGATAATATATGTCGGAATCGAGAAATTAAACTGGTTAGCGAAACATTTAAGATTGATTTGATACCAGTAGAGTTAGGGAGTTTTGATGTGATAATCGGTATGGACTGGTTGAAAGAAGTGAAAGCGGAGATCGTTTGTTACAAAAATGCAATTCGCATTATACGAGAAAAAGGAAAACCCTTAATGGTGTACGGAGAAAAGGGGAACACGAAGCTACATCTTATTAGTAATTTGAAGGCACAAAAACTAATAAGAAAAGGTTGCTATGCTGTTCTAGCACACGTCGAGAAAGTACAAACTGAAGAAAAGAGCATCAATGATGTTCCCATTGCAAAAGAATTTCCCGATGTATTTCCGAAAGAATTACCGGGATTACCCCCACATCGATCCGTTGAATTTCAAATAGATCTTGTACCAGGAGCTGCACCAATAGCTCGTGCTCCTTACAGACTCGCACCCAGCGAGATAAAAGAACTGCAAAGCCAATTACAAGAACTTTTAGAGCGTGGTTTCATTCGACCAAGCACATCACCGTGGGGAGCTCCTGTTTTGTTTGTCAAGAAGAAAGATGGTACATTCAGGTTGTGTATCGACTACCGAGAGTTGAACAAACTTACCATCAAGAACCGCTACCCACTACCGAGAATCGACGACTTATTTGATCAACTACAAGGCTCGTCTGTTTATTCAAAGATTGACTTACGTTCCGGGTATCATCAAATGCGGGTGAAAGAAGATGATATTCCAAAGACTGCTTTCAGAACACGTTACGGTCATTACGAGTTTATGGTCATGCCGTTTGGTTTAACTAATGCACCAGCTGTGTTCATGGACCTTATGAACCGAGTGTGTGGACCATACCTTGACAAGTGTGTCATTGTTTTCATTGATGACATACTTATTTACTCAAAGAATGACCAAGAACACGGTGAACATTTGAGAAAGGTGTTAGAAGTATTGAGGAAGGAAGAATTGTACGCTAAGTTTTCAAAGTGTGCATTTTGGTTGGAAGAAGTTCAATTCCTCGGTCACATAGTGAACAAAGAAGGTATTAAGGTGGATCCGGCAAAGATAGAAACTGTTGAAAAGTGGGAAACCCCGAAAACTCCGAAACACATACGCCAGTTTTTAGGACTAGCTGGTTACTACAGAAGGTTCATCCAAGACTTTTCCAGAATAGCAAAACCCTTGACTGCATTAACGCATAAAGGGAAGAAATTTGAATGGAATGATGAACAAGAGAAAGCGTTTCAGTTATTGAAGAAAAAGCTAACTACGGCACCTATATTGTCATTGCCTGAAGGGAATGATGATTTTGTGATTTATTGTGATGCATCAAAGCAAGGTCTTGGTTGTGTATTAATGCAACGAACGAAGGTGATTGCTTATGCGTCTAGACAATTGAAGATTCACGAACAAAATTATACGACGCATGATTTGGAATTAGGCGCGGTTGTTTTTGCATTAAAGACTTGGAGGCACTACTTATATGGGGTCAAAAGTATTATATATACCGACCACAAAAGTCTTCAACACATATTTAATCAGAAACAACTGAATATGAGGCAGCGTAGGTGGATTGAATTATTGAATGATTACGACTTTGAGATTCGTTACCACCCGGGGAAGGCAAATGTGGTAGCCGATGCCTTGAGCAGGAAGGACAGAGAACCCATTCGAGTAAAATCTATGAATATAATGATTCATAATAACATTACTACTCAAATAAAGGAGGCGCAACAAGGAGTTTTAAAAGAGGGAAATTTAAAGGATGAAATACCCAAAGGATCGGAGAAGCATCTTAATATTCGGGAAGACGGAACCCGGTATAGGGCTGAAAGGATTTGGGTACCAAAATTTGGAGATATGAGAGAAATGGTACTTAGAGAAGCTCATAAAACCAGATACTCAATACATCCTGGAACGGGGAAGATGTACAAGGATCTCAAGAAACATTTTTGGTGGCCGGGTATGAAAGCCGATGTTGCTAAATACGTAGGAGAATGTTTGACGTGTTCTAAGGTCAAAGCTGAGCATCAGAAACCATCAGGTCTACTTCAACAACCCGAAATCCCGGAATGGAAATGGGAAAACATTACCATGGATTTCATCACTAAATTGCCAAGGACTGCAAGTGGTTTTGATACTATTTGGGTAATAGTTGATCGTCTCACCAAATCAGCACACTTCCTACCAATAAGAGAAGATGACAAGATGGAGAAGTTAGCACGACTGTATTTGAAGGAAGTCGTCTCCAGACATGGAATACCAATCTCTATTATCTCTGATAGGGATGGCAGATTTATTTCAAGATTCTGGCAGACATTACAGTAAGCATTAGGAACTCGTCTAGACATGAGTACTGCCTATCATCCACAAACTGATGGGCAGAGCGAAAGGACGATACAAACGCTTGAAGACATGCTACGAGCATGTGTTATTGATTTCGGAAATAGTTGGGATCGACATCTACCGTTAGCAGAATTTTCCTACAACAACAGCTACCATTCAAGCATTGAGATGGCGCCGTTTGAATCACTTTATGGTAGAAAGTGCAGGTCTCCGATTTGTTGGAGTGAAGTGGGGGATAGACAGATTACGGGTCCGGAGATTATACAAGAAACTACCGAGAAGATCATCCAAATTCAACAACGGTTGAAAACCGCCCAAAGTCGACAAAAGAGCTACGCTGACATTAAAAGAAAAGATATAGAATTTGAAATTGGAGAGATGGTCATGCTTAAAGTTGCACCTTGGAAAGGCGTTGTTCGATTTGGTAAACGAGGGAAATTAAATCCAAGGTATATTGGACCATTCAAGATTATTGATCGTGTCGGACCAGTAGCTTACCGACTAGAGTTACCTCAACAACTCGCGGCTGTACATAACACTTTCCACGTCTCGAATTTAAAGAAATGTTTTGCTAAAGAAGATCTCACTATTCCGTTAGATGAAATCCAAATCAACGAAAAACTTCAATTCATCGAAGAACCCGTCGAAATAATGGATCGTGAGGTTAAAAGACTTAAGCAAAACAAGATACCAATTGTTAAGGTTCGATGGAATGCTCGTAGAGGACCCGAGTTCACCTGGGAGCTTGAAGATCAGATGAAGAAGAAATACCCGCATCTATTTCCAGAAGATTCGTCAACACCTTCAACAGCTTAAAATTTCGGGACGAAATTTATTTAACGGGTAGGTACTGTAGTGACCCGAACTTTTCCATGTTTATATATATTAATTGAGATTGATATTTACATGATTAAATGTTTCCAACATGTTAAGCAATCAAACTTGTTAAGACTTGATTAATTGAAATATGTTTCATATAGACAATTGACCACCCAAGTTGATCGGTGATTCACGAACGTTAAAACTTGTAAAAACTATATGATGACATATATATGGATATATATATATATAGTTAACATGATACTATGATAAGAAAACATATCATAAAGTATATTAACAATGAACTACATATGTAAAAACAAGACTACTAACTTAATGATTTTTAAACGAGACATATATGTAACGATTATCATTGTAAAGACATTTAATGTATATATATCATATTAAGAGATATTCATACATGATAATATCATGATAATATAATAATTTAAAATCTCATTTGATATTATAAACATTGGGTTAACAACATTTAACAAGATCGTTAACCTAAAGGTTTCAAAACAACACTTACATGTAACGACTAACGATGACTTAACGACTCAGTTAAAATGTATATACATGTAGTGTTTTAATATGTATTTATACACTTTTGAAAGACTTCAATACACTTATCAAAATACTTCTACTTAACAAAAATGCTTACAATTACATCCTCGTTCAGTTTCATCAACAATTCTACTCGTATGCACCCGTATTCGTACTCGTACAATACACAGCTTTTAGATGTATGTACTATTGGTATATACACTCCAATGATCAGCTCTTAGCAGCCCATGTGAGTCACCTAACACATGTGGGAACCATCATTTGGCAACTAGCATGAAATATCTCATAAAATTACAAAAATATGAGTAATCATTCATGACTTATTTACATGAAAACAAAATTACATATCCTTTATATCTAATCCATACACCAACGACCAAAAACACCTACAAACACTTTCATTCTTCAATTTTCTTCATCTAATTGATCTCTCTCAAGTTCTATCTTCAAGTTCTAAGTGTTCTTCATAAATTCCAAAAGTTCTAGTTTCATAAAATCAAGAATACTTTCAAGTTTGCTAGCTCACTTCCAATCTTGTAAGGTGATCATCCAACCTCAAGAAATCTTTGTTTCTTACAGTAGGTTATTATTCTAATATAAGGTAATAATCATATTCAAACTTTGGTTCAATTTCTATAACTATAACAATCTTATTTCAAGTGATGATCTTACTTGAACTTGTTTTCGTGTCATGATTCTGCTTCAAGAACTTCGAGCCATCCAAGGATCCATTGAAGCTAGATCCATTTTTCTCTTTTCCAGTAGGTTTATCCAAGGAAATTAAGGTAGTAATGATGTTCATAACATCATTCGATTCATACATATAAAGCTATCTTATTCGAAGGTTTAAACTTGTAATCACTAGAACATAGTTTAGTTAATTCTAAACTTGTTCGCAAACAAAAGTTAATCCTTCTAAATTGACTTTTAAAATAAACTAAACACATGTTCTATATCTATATGATATGCTAACTTAATGATTTAAAACCTGGAAACACGAAAAACACCGTAAAACCGGATTTACGCCGTCGTAGTAACACCGCGGGCTGTTTTGGGTTAGTTAATTAAAAACTATGATAAACTTTGATTTAAAAGTTGTTATTCTGAGAAAATGATTTTTATTATGAACATGAAACTATATCCAAAAATTATGGTTAAACTCAAAGTGGAAGTATGTTTTCTAAAATGGTCATCTAGACGTCGTTCTTTCGACTGAAATGACTACCTTTACAAAAATGACTTGTAACTTATTTTTCCGACTATAAACCTATACTTTTCTGTTTAGATTCATAAAATAGAGTACAATATGAAACCATAGCAATTTGATTCACTCAAAACGGATTTAAAATGAAGAAGTTATGGGTAAAACAAGATTGGATAATTTTTCTCATTTTAGCTACGTGAAAATTGGTAACAAATCTATTCCAACCATAACTTAATCAACTTGTATTGTATATTATGTAATCTTGAGATACCATAGACACGTATACAATGTTTCGACCTATCATGTCGACACATCTATATATATTTCGGAACAACCATAGACACTCTATATGTGAATGTTGGAGTTAGCTATACAGGGTTGAGGTTGATTCCAAAATATATATAGTTTGAGTTGTGATCAATACTGAGATACGTATACACTGGGTCGTGGATTGATTCAAGATAATATTTATCGATTTATTTCTGTACATCTAACTGTGGACAACTAGTTATAGGTTACTAACGAGGACAGCTGACTTAATAAACTTAAAACATCAAAATATATTAAAAGTGTTGTAAATATATTTTGAACATACTTTAATATATATGTATATATTGTTATAGGTTCGTGAATCAACAGTGGCCAAGTCTTACTTCCCGACGAAGTAAAAATCTGTGAAAGTGAGTTATAGTCCCACTTTTAAAATCTAATATTTTTGGGATGAGAATACATGCAGATTTTATAAATGATTTACAAAATAGACACAAGTACGTGAAACTACATTCTATGGTTGAATTATCGAAATCGAATATGCCCCTTTTTATTAAGTCTGGTAATCTAAGAATTAGGGAACAGACACCCTAATTGACGCGAATCCTAAAGATAGATCTATTGGGCCTAACAAACCCCATCCAAAGTACCGGATGCTTTAGTACTTCGAAATTTATATCATATCCGAAGGGTGTCCCGGAATGATGGGGATATTCTTATATATGCATCTTGTTAATGTCGGTTACCAGGTGTTCACCATATGAATGATTTTTATCTCTATGTATGGGATGTGTATTGAAATATGAAATCTTGTGGTCTATTATTATGATTTGATATATATAGGTTAAACCTACAACTCACCAACATTTTTGTTGACATTTTAAGCATGTTTATTCTCAGGTGATTATTAAGAGCTTCCACTGTCGCATACTTAAATAAGGACGAGATTTGGAGTCCATGCTTGTATGATATTGTGTAAAAACTGCATTCAAGAAACTTATTTTGTTGTAACATATTTGTATTGTAAACCATTATGTAATGGTCTTGTGTAAACAGGATATTTTAGATTATCATTATTTGATAATCTACGTAAAGCTTTTTAAACCTTTATTTATGAAATAAAGGTTATGGTTTGTTTTAAAAAGGAATGCAGTCTTTGAAAAACGTCTCATATAGAGGTCAAAACCTCGCAACGAAATCAATTAATATGGAACGTTTTTAATCAATAAGAACGGGACATTTCAGGTAAAGCAAGTTTAGCTTGTTAATCACACACCATTTTTGTCAGGGTTTCTACTCTTCCTTCTATCATTTTGGTTCGCTTAACTGATTTATGGTTAGGGCAAGATTAGATAATCTCTAAGACTTTAGAGATTACATAATCGCCGCGGAATGTTTCTCCAATGAAGTTATGAATTAATACTTCATCAGTTATTGTTGTTGGTACTCCTTGGTATCTATGGTGCGTATGACGTTGATGCTCGTGGGACAGATTGTAAAGTAGAGGTTTACGACGCGGTTGTGGTTGGAGGTGGTAATGGTACTGTTGGCGTTGATGATGGTGGTACTGGTTATGCTGCTGATGCTGCTGCTGGTGTTTGTAATCTCTGCACCATATTCTCCAAAGCCGCTACCCGAGCGCGAAGCTCGTTGACTTCTTCTATTACCCCGGGGTGATTGTCGGTTCGGACGAGCGGATAAATAAAATCTAAAATTTGATGTAATATATAATCGTGACGAGATACTCTGAAAATGAGCGAGAAAATGGTGTTTCGGACAGGTTCGCCGGTAAGTGCTTCAGGTTCTTCGTCAAGAGGGCAATGTGGTGGATGGAAGGGATCACCTTCTTCTTGTCTCCAATGATTGAGGAGGCTACGAACCCATCCCCAATTCATCCAGAATAGGTGATGACTGATTGGTTGATCTATTCCGGTCACACTGCTTTCGGAGCTTGAATGAGATTCCATTTCGGAATCTGAGTGACTTGAACTGATGACGAATTCCATTTCGTACGATTGGATAAAGGATTTTTTTTTTTCGATATGAAATGATTTTGGCTAACGGATGGTATTCTAATTACATAGAATATATATATATATATATATATATATATATATATATATATATATATATATATATATATATATATATATATATATATATATATATATATATATATATATATAGATCAAAAGATTTCGTAGATTACGGAGGACTTTGCGGGATATGTCAGGCAAAGTTTAAAGTAACAGATACGATAAGATATGATTTAGCAGATATGCTAAGATATGAATTTTTGTCTATACACTATTCATGCAATCAATGCAGCAAGACGTGTCTTAGACTAAAAATGATAAGCAGGTAATTTCCTGAGGATGATAAGTAGTTAATTTTTGACACAAAATGATAAGCAAAACTTTTGACATGCATACACGGTCGAAGTCCAGACTCACTAATGCATCCTATCGACTTATCAGTTAGACACATTAATGCAGACCTGGTTTGCTAAGACCACTGCTCTGATACCAACTGAAATGACCCGTTCATATACATTATAAACGATTCACAATAGTTGATTACATTGCGAAGTATTTGACCTCTATATGATACATTTTACAAACATTGCATTCGTTTTTAAAAGACAAAATTTCTTTACATCGAAAATTGACAGGCATGCATACCTATTTCATAATATCCACTATCCAACTATAAATTGATTTAATAATAATCTTTGATGAACTCAATGACTCGAATGCAACGTTCTTCGAAATATGCTATGAAAGACTCCAAGTAATATCTTTAAAATGAGCAAATGCACAGCGGAAGATTTCTTTAACACCTGAGAATAAACATGCTTTAAAGTGTCAACCAAAAGGTTGGTGAGTTCATTAGTTTATCATAATCATTTATTTCCATCATTTTAATAGACCACAAGAATTTCATTTCCAGTTCTCATAAATATACGTCCCATGCATAGAGACAAAAATAATCATTCATATGGTGAACACCTGGTAACCGACATTAACTAGATACATATAAGAATATCCCCTATCATTCCGGGATCCTCCTTCGGACATGATATAAATTTCGAAATACTAAAGCATCCGGTACTTTGGATGGGGTTTGTTAGGCCCAATAGATCTATCTTTAGGATTCGCGTCAATTAGGGTGTCTGTTCCCTAATTCTTAGATTACCAGACTTTAATAAAAAGGGGCATATTCGATTTCGATAATTCAACCATAGAATGTAGTTTCAATTACTTGTGTCTATTTCGTCAAACATTTATAAAAGCGCATGTATTCTCAGTCCCAAAAATATAAAGGGTAAAAAGGCAAATGAAACTCACCATACTGTATTTCGTAGTAAAAATACATATAACGTCATTGAACAAGTGCAAGGTTGGCCTCAGATTCACTAACCTAAATTAATTATATATAATTATGTGTTGGTCAATATTTGTCTAACAAATTAGGCCAAGTCATATTGTACCACAATCCTAATGCTCGAGACTAATATGCAAAAGTCAACAAAAGTAAATTTGACTCAAAATAATTTCCAAAAATCTATACATGATTAATATATAGTTTAAATATCGTCGTTTTATATTTTTAAATATTTTTAAAAGATTTATTAGAGTAAATAATATAATTTATTTATTAATAAATAAAATTTTATATTAAATTTATATAATATAATATACTTTTATATATATTAAGTAATAAAATTTATAGGGTTCATTTAATATCATAAAGATAATATGATAGGTATTATTAAAGTAAGTTATTACACGTAGTAAAATATGTTTGTATCACATATTTATTTGATAAAATAATATCTATAATGATAGTAAGTAAAAGTTGTATTATTTTGTAATAATAATAATTATTATAAAAATATCAATATTTATAATTACTAAGATGACATTATGATAAAACGATAATTCTAATTATGATAACTTTAATATTTACGATAATTTTTAATATTATCTTTAAAATAATAATTCTATTTAAAATAATAATAATAATAATGATATTTTATAGTAACAATGACATTTCTATTAAAATGATAATTTTTGTTAAAATGATAGTTTTAATACTAACGATATTTTTAATAATAATAGTAATGATAAAAATAATAAGAACAATAATTTTATCTAAATCAATATCTTATAACATTTTAATTTCATCATGATACTCTTACTCATTATTTCCTAATCGTTTCGTTTAATAGCTTTTAATCGTCTTTTATATCGTGTTCATAATAATGATAATAATAGTAATCAAAATAATTAGGTGTTACAAATATTTGTTTTAATTACACTAATATTAATAATGATAGTTACTATAACATTTTTAACGATAATACTAATAATTATCTTAATGATAATATAGTAATAATAATAATAACAATGACAATATCCATTCTTAAATAATGATATATATATTAATAATGATAATAATAATAATAATAATACTAATAATAATAATAATAATAATAATAATAATAATAATAATAATTGGATAATAATAATAATAATACTAATTATAACTTTAACGATAATAACGATAGTAATAATAAAAAAAATAACAATTTTTAATGATAAATCCCTTTTATTGATAAAGATAATAATAATGATAATAATAAGATAAAACTAGAACGACGATAAAAACGACGATAATAATAATCATTTTTAATAAAAATATAGAAAATTCAATTGATTATAACTTCTAATCCGTTCATCGAAACCATTCGATATCTAAAGGAAAAGTCCTTAATTTTTCGCTAGCTTTCCAAGGACATGCATATCTTATACCTTATCTCAACCGCAAGTGTAACTAATTCAATATTCAACCTAACCTGTCTAAGGGCAATATCAAAAGTACAAGCATGCATAATCCTAAATACTCGAGCACTAGTCAGTGATACACTATTAGTATGTAAAAGTTAAATTATGAGTACTCACATATCAATATTGAGATTCAATATTGCAGGAAAGGTACGTAGACGCAACGGAAATGATAAACACTATATTGACCTCACGAGCATACCCATGAACCATACTCAATCACCTCCATAGCTATAACCCATAATTTCCTTAATCCTATCCTACTCGAAAAACAATTTCGAAATCACTCGGACAGCACTCCGTCGTAATATTTTATGTATACTAATAATATCTTGAAATAATACGGAGTAAATATATATATGTAAATCGATTGAGAGAGTTTAGAGAAAAATATTTTCAAGTTTCTTTGAAATAATAAAACCTATTGAATTCTATTTATAATAGATTTTTGAATTATTAAAGTGAATTATTAAAGTATGAATTATTAAAGTGAATTATTAAAGTATGAATTATTAAAGTGAATTATTAAAGTATGAATTATTAAAGTGAATTATTAAAGTTAAAGTAAAGTAAAAATAAAGTAAAGGTAAAGTTTAAGTATAGTAAAAGTATAAAACTATGTACGTATAATACGCGTATAAATATATATAATATTAATTTTAATCGTTATATATTTAATAAAATAAAATATAAATATCGTTATCTTTATCATACTAGTTAAGTAATGAGTTGTCAAAAGTGGTTCTAGATATTTATAAAAGTTATATACGTTTTAATAATAAAGTTCTTTTTAAACTGAAAACGTTTTTGTACGTTTGAAACTAAATAGATCAATCGAGTCTTTATGAGATTCAATCTTCCACTATCCTTTGTCTAGTTCTCAATGATTGACAATTTGTTCTTATTTATAAATCACTTTACCATTTTTCGAATATTGTTAAAACGGAAAGATTTCTCAAATCAACGTGGGCCTTTCAACAGAGACTTGTAATCATAATTTAATATATCTGATAATTCAATCATTTGATCTTATCTTCTAATTCCATTGATAAATATTTTGAAACAGATACAATCATATAAAGTATTTAATCTAATATTTTGTTTACGTTTCAAGTTATAATATATATACACATATACATATATAATCATATTCGTTTAATGGTTCGTGAATCGTTGGAACATGGTCAAGGTTGAATGAATGTATGAACATAGTTTAAAATTCTTGCAATTTAACATAACAAATATTGCTTATCGTGTCGAAAACATATAAAGATTAAAGTTTAAATTTGGTTGGAAATTTCTGGGTTGTCACAGTAATAACAGGTTATGCAAGTGGGTTTCACTTGTTCTTGGTTGTACAGAACCCGTAAGCAGATACACAGAATCGTTAGTGAAGTGATTGTACCTGGTGATCGAATAACACATAAATGAAGCAAGGTGGTGGTTAATCCATGGTGATCTAAGAACAAAGTGAAACAAAGAAATGGGTATCGATGGTTAAAATGGTGGTTCTTTGGCTAACAAGTGAGGATAGAGGATGGCCATATGTATGATCATATGTGTATATATATCACGGAGAAGAAGAGATCAAAGGTGGTGGTGTCGGGTTGTTGTGAAAGGATATTCGAGGGTGATCATGGGTGGTACTATGGTGAGAATGGAAGAGGATAATGATCGATGCATATGTATAATTTGTATATATTATATAGATGCAATATAATAAATGTACTATTAATAATAATTAATATTAATAATAATAATATAATATAATAAATATGAATCATTGAGTAGAGTGATTTGAAATATAACAGAAAGTAAAAGTAGTCCGTGAATATCAATTGTCAATATATATGTCGACATCTTTTAAATACGGGTATTATCTCGTGCCCCGTTGTTAATTAGTGGCGAATAAAAGTACACAGAAAAATCTCAAATTTTAATATTAATAATCTTTATTTATTTCAGTTATTATGGTATAAAATTCGATCATTAACTATTTAATATTTTTAGATAAGATTTAACTCAGTGTCCATGCTCAATCCCAGCTAAAATATAAAAAGTCTTAAAACTTACCAAATAATTCCTAAATACATTTTTAATAAGTCTATAATTCATAGAACTCAGTTTCGGATCACCGTTAAATTTAGAATCATATAAGTTTGAATTTAACTTGCTTAATATCAATCGACTGACAAACGAGTGCTATTATCGTTTACTACATAAATTCGAAACCATATAAATATACATTCAATATACCTTACATATATATATAGATTTATTTTAATATCATATATTATTTTATTTACATAATTAATTTTAATAACAACAGCATATAGTATTTCAAATTATATTTTCAATTATTATTATTATTATTATTATTATTATTATTATTATTATTATTATATATATATATATATATATATATATATATATATATATATATATATATATATATATATATATATATATATATATATGTATATATACACACATATCTATTTACAATTAATTGTTCGTGAATCGTCGGAAATGGTCGAAGTCAAATGAATATATGAAACAGTTCAAAATTTTTGAGATCCAACCTAACAGACTTTGCTTATCGTGCCAAAAATACAATATCATATCGAGAGTTTGATTTAAAATTAGTCGAAATTTTTCGGGTCGTGACAAAAATTGGTAACAAATCTATTCCAACCATAACTTAATCAACTTGTATTGTATATTATGTAATCTTGAGATACCATAGACACGTATACAATATTTCGACCTATCATGTCGACACATCTATATATATTTCGGAACAATCATAGACACTCTATATGTGAATGTTGGAGTTAGCTATACAGGGTTGAGGTTGATTCCAAAATATATATAGTTTGAGTTGTGATCAATACTGAGATACGTATACACTGGGTCGTGGATTGATTCAAGATAATATTTATCGATTTATTTCTGTACATCTAACTGTGGACAACTAGTTGTAGGTTACTAACGAGGACAGCTGACTTAATAAACTTAAAACATCAAAATGTACTAAAAGTGTTGTAAATATATTTTGAACATACTTTGATATATATGTACATATTTGTTATAGGTTCATGAATCGACCAGTGGCCAAGTCGTACTTCCCGACGAAGTAAAAAATCTGTGAAAGTGAGTTATAGTCCCACTTTTAAAATCTAATATTTTTGGGATGAGAATACATGCAGGTTTTATAAATGATTTACAAAATAGACACAAATACGTGAAACTACATTCTATGGTTGAATTATCGAAATCGAATATGCCCCTTTTTATTAAGTCTGGTAATCTAAGAATTAGGGAACAGACACCCTAATTGACGCTAATCCTAAAGATAGATCTATTGGGACTAACAAACCCCATCCAAAGTACCGGATACTTTAGTACTTCGAAATTTATATCATATCCGAAGGGTGTCCCGGAATGATGGGGATATTCTTATATATGCATCTTGTTAATGTCGGTTACCAGGTGTTCACCATATGAATGATTTTTATCTCTATGTATGGGATATGTATTGAAATATGAAATCTTGTGGTCTATTGTTACGATTTGATATATATAGGTTAAACCTATAACTCACCAACATTTTTGTTGACGTTTAAAGCATGTTTATTCTCAGGTGAATACTAAGAGCTTCCGCTGTTGCATACTAAAATGAGGACAAGATTTGGAGTCCATGTTTGCATGATATTGTGTAAAAACTGCATTCAAGAAACTGATTTCGATGTAACATATTTGTATTGTAAACCACTATGTAATGGTCGTGTGTAATCAGGATATTTTAGATTATCATTATTTGATAATCTACGTAAAGCTTTTTAAACCTTTATTTATGAAATAAAGGTTATGGTTTGTTTTAAAAATGAATGCAGTCTTTGAAAAACGTCTCATATAGAGGTCAAAACCTCGTAACGAAATCAATTAATATGGAACGTTTTTAATCAATAAGAACGGGACATTTCACATTAGTGGGTCTGGACTTCGACCGTGTCTGCATGTCAAAAGTTTTGCTTATCATTTTGTGTCGAAAACTACCTGCTTATCATTCTTAGTCTAGACACATCTTACTGCATTGATTGCATGAATAGTGTATAGACGAAATTCATATCTTATCGTATCTGCTAATTCATATCTTAGCGTATCTGTTACTGTAAACTTTACCTGACATATTCCGTAAATTCCTCCGTAATCCATGAAATCTTTTGTTCTATATATGTAGATATTCTATGTAATTAGAATACCATCCGATAACCGGAAAATCATTTCATATCGAAAAATTCTTTATTCAATCGTACAAAATGGAACTCGCCACTAGTTCAAGTTCTTTGGAATCCGACAGCTATTCCGACATGGATGTTCACCTCATCAAAACTCATCAAAACTCTTCACCACATTTACACTAATCTTCTCTTGATAACTATCGTTCAAGATTTGATAGAAGTGTTCCTTCAACATTTTATCATTCCCGACATACTCTGGGTAAAATTGGGTTTTGAACAAGAAAACGGATTTGAGAGTGATCAAATTCATAGACCCTTGCCTCATGGAACGTAATTTGTCCTTAAGCCTTGTAAGATCGGCTGAAGTTCGGTATTCGTCAAAAAATTTCGCCTTGAATACATCCCAAGTGAATTCCATGCATTGCTCTTCACCATAAAGTTGGATTTTCGCGTCCCACCACAACTTAGCATCGCCCCTCAACATGCTACAACCATACCTCGTCTTTTTATCAAGAGGGCATTCACAAGTACGAAAAGCTCCCTCCATGTCGGAGATCCACCGGGCACTCTTAAGTGGGTCCCGTTCGCCCTCAAAAGTAGGAGGTTGAGCATCTTTGAAGTTCTTATAGAAAAAGTCTCGTCTTCCAACATTGTCCTCTTGAAGGACAACTTTAATTTGCTCCTTTACTACGTTGACTAATTGCTCGTCGATCGTATCTAGAAACATCTTCTTAACATCTTCTAGGAAAGACGCATGATGACTTTTCAAAATGGCCTCAACCTTGGCCGTGAACTCGGGGTCCTCGCTCGTGACCCCATTATCGGTGTTGTGCCCGTTTCTCATCTTCATTCTATAAAATGGAAGAGGTTAAACATCGAAAAGAAAAGACATAACACACATATATATATATATATATATATATATATATATATATATATATATATATATATATATATATATATATATATATATATATATATATATATATATATATATATATGCACATATACACCTTACCGCCCCATCTTGCTCAACAATCATCGTACAACACTTGTTTGACACGATTTACACCCGTAACAATGGTAGCTAGTCATTGTTACACTAGCACCTCCCATTAACTTGTTAGTACAACGTCTATCTCGCTTGATGGATTTCAAATACAATACAAAGCCAATAGCGCAAGGTTAGTTCACATAAATCTATGCACTAACCAAACCCGATCCGACCCGAAGTCCTACAAGTTCCGCATAAAGCGCACACACAATAAAGTCTAAGTCTAGGCACCTATCTCAAGTCTCCTAAATCCCTTAGACCATGCTCTGATACCACTTGAAACAACCCAACCCATATTCAACACAAGTAAAAAAAAATTTTAAATGATATAACATTTACGCGCCATTCAATGGTGTAAACCATTTCATACGATCCATTAAAACAATACCACAAGTTAAATGTTTACAATAGGCACGAAGGTCATTAATTAAATGTAATACAAGTTCGACCCACTTAAAATGATAATTTTAATCCAAACTACACCCGTGCATGGTTTGGGGCTAAACTACCCAAAACGCTAGGTCGACTTCAAAAGCTTCATACACGAATCCAACATGGGGAACTAGAATCCAACAACCCATTCCCTTTGTCCGCACCTACATCTAAAAAGATAAACAACGAGAGGGGTAAGCTAGCACTTAGTGAATGCAATAAGTATACACATGCATATATAACCTACTTACTTAAAATCACAAACACAATACCGCATACAAGCTAGCAATTCGACAACCATGCAAACATCATGCATAAACTACTATCCGCAATTCACAATAAGCTAGCAATAACAATAGCATATGGTTCACAATTTAATATGCTAAATACAAATTCACACAACCATGGTTACCCAATCGAACAAGGGAACGGTACATGAAAGACCGTCGGAGTTCATAACATCCATTAGTGTTACTTAACATCGCGTAATCACTAATCCCCCGGGTGATGTCTTAAAAACCGTAACTAGCTCACCCCCATGACAATGTGGTGTCTTGAACACTGCGACAATTCCACATGTCAATCAAACCAATGAGTGGCGCCTTGAACACAGCGACAATTCCACTCCCATGAAAATGTGTTGTCTTAAACACCGCGACTATTCCACATGTCTATCAACTCAATGAGTGGTGTCTTGAACACCGCGACAATTCCACTTGTTACACAGAATGTGGTATCTTGAACACCGCGACAATTCCACATACCACGCTACATAAATAAATACATTATATACGTACACGCATAATTATTCCACTAACCTTAACACGTCGTTGGTGATTAAACACTTCCGTATGCTTCAAAGAAAAGTACCTAATACATTAAGTACACATTCAATACACAACTTGTGGAACTAACCACAATACTTACCTTTGAGCATTTAATGACCCAAATGCATTAAATGACTTACATCCACCAAAACCGCCCATTAATGGCCATGACTCGTCATAAATCACTAAAAGCTAGTGATTAGAGTCTACTATTACCAACTAGCACAATTTATGGGTAATTCATACCCATTTCACCCAACTAGGTCAACAATTACCCATTTGACCCATTTTGATACTTAGACTTACAAATTTTATTCAAACTTGACCTATTTACAAATCTTTCATCATTTACAAGTGTAATAGTGACTAACAACACCATTTAACACTTACAACCTCAATCCATATGACCAAAATGCTAGACTAACACCTTCTAGGTTTTTTGCATCATATTAACCCAAATCCACCCATTAAGTCCCCAAATGGGTCTTACAAGACTCAAATGTCCAAACCCTAGCCATAAATTAACTAAAACTCAAAATACGAAGTTAAGACTTACCAACACTACCCACTCGAAGCTAATAACAAGGAGTGCAACTTTACTTCTTGCTCCAAAGATCAAACCTCAAGTCTTCACTCTCAAATCTCACTTTGAATTCAATTAGGTTTTATGTTTTGAGAGGAAATAGAGAAAGAAAAGAGAAAAGAAATGAATTAAATGAGATAAGTGGCTAAGACTTAAAGTCTTAATCAGATCTACACGCGGCGCGGCAATGCACATAAAATTTGAGTTGCTTGTTTCCCCTACTGACTTTGATTTGTGTTGTTTGTCGCGGCGCGCCCAAGAGCCTCGTTGCGCGGTAATGGCCTGTAACTGACCCAATTTGACAACTTAGCTTAACAATTGATTTATACGACTAGTACACCTCGTTCCTGCTATACATATTCGCCCAAACTTCGTCTATAAGCCTCACATGACCTAACACCGTCAAAACTCATGCATATACTTATACATGCTTGCGTTCTAAAATATTTATATATATATATATATATATATATATATATATATATATATATATATATATATATATATATATATATATATATATATATATATATATATATATGTATATATACATTTGCACATCAACTAACACTTTATTTATTTCATCACATAAATCAATGGGTTATAAGCGTACTAACGATAAAATATATACCTTAAATCACGTATGGGAAAAACGGGATGTTACAATTTGTGAAAGTGAGTTATAGTCCCACTTTTAAAATCTAATATTTTTGGGATGAGAATACATGCAGTTTTATAAATGTTTTACAAAATAGACACAAGTATGCGAAACTACATTCTATGGTTGGATTATCGAAATCGAATATCGCCCTTCAAGTCTGGTAACCTAAGAATTAGGGAAATGGCCCCTAATTGACGTGAATCCTAAAGATAGATCTATTGGGCCTAACAACCCCCATTCATGTCTATGGATGGCTTTAGTACTTCGAAATTATTATTATACAGACGACGATGTCTGTGGGGATATTCTATGCATTATGGTTAATGTCGGTTACCAGGTGTTCAATCCATATGAATGACTTTTATGCAGATGGCTATATGCATGCATGATGTTTATGAGAAAATGGAAATATGAAATCTTGTGGTCTATTATTACGATTTGATAAATATATTGGCTAAACCTATAACTCACCAACATTTTTGTTGACGTTTAAAGCATGTTTATTCTCAGGTGATTATTAAGAGCTTCTGCTGTTGCATGCTAATTTAAGGACAAGAATTGGAGTCAGCATGCTTGTAATATATTGTTAAAAAACTGCATTCGGAGATTTAAATCGATGTGTAATATTATTGTAAACCATTATGTAATCGTCGTGTGTAAAACGTTATCTTTTAGATTATCATTACTTGATAATCTACGTTATGGTTTTAAACCTTTATCGATAAAATAAAGGTTATGGTTTGTTTTAAAAACGAATGCAGTCTTTGATAAACGTCTCATATAGAGGTCAAAACCTCGCAACGAAATCAATTAATATGAAACATTTATAATCGATATGAAAGGAACATTTCAGTTGGTATCAGAGCGTTGGTCTTAGATGTGATGACCCCGGAATTTTCGACCAAATTTAAACTTTAATCTCTATATGTTTCCGACACGATAAGCAAAATCTGTAATATTGAGTCTCGAAAGTTTCGAAATCTTTATTCATGTAATCAATTACCCATTGACCATGTCTGACGATTCATGAACGAATATTTGTAAATAGATACATATGTATCTAAATATTATAATTTGAAATATTATTTGAAATAATATATAATTTATTTGTTGGAAATAAATATGTAGAATTATATGCGATATAATAAAAACTATTATTATAAATATATATATATATATATATATATATATATATATATATATATATATATATATATATATATATATATATATATATATATATATATATATATAATTAGGTGTATAAATATCACTTGTAAATATATAAATAATCTATTTGTTTAAGAATATATAATATATCATTTTAGTAGTCAAACTTGTTATTTAACACTGTTTATATACAGAAAGAGAACATATTAAAATTTAATGAATTCGAGCTTAATTAGTAAACGTTAGTAATACTCAGTTGTTAATTCGTTAGCATTCATATAGATTTAATATAAGTTTATGACGGATTAAAATAAAAGTTGAACTGTAAATCGATTGTGAAGCCTTTAGATTTGTTAAAAGTATTTTTTTTCCTTTTTAAGTTTAAATATTAGTACTCCGTACATATAAATCGGAATAGAAAATAAATAATTTTCGAACCTTTTTGATCGGGTTTCAAACAGGTAATGAGTGAAATAATTAAATATGTTTAATCTAAAAATTTGGGATTTTTAGGAACACTGTTATACGTTAACTATTTATCAATGGACACGATATAATATCCGTGTGGAATTGATGTCAACAATAATAGGACAATCATCTGACTGCTAAACTATACTTATATTCCTTTTCCAATTCAAATACTGTTTCTTTTGACAAAATTGTGATAATGATACTTGATATAAGATATTCTAATATATATAAATATATTTATATGTAAGTTATATGTATGCATCTATATATCCCTTACAAGCTCGATCAACCTTCCATTGCTTCTTCAATCTTTCCACCTTCACCTATCACCGGCAACTACCACCACTCGACCACCATGGAACCGACACACTCTCACCGTCACTATTTGCAACCATACGAACCAAATCAAAACCTTCTAATTTTGTTTTTGGTTTATTCTCACACCACCCATTAAACTACATCAACCATCCTCAAATGTTACTCGTCCCTTTTTCTCGTCCGATGTTGCAACTGCTCGACTCTTGATGCAACCGAGAACCACACACACACTAACATAGACCCACCTGCAAACTCCCAACGATCACCAAGGAACAAACCCATTCATATTCGGTTACTACAACCACCCATCACCACCATGATCAAACCACCATCATCATCATTGTTTTAACTGCTACTGTTACGCTTTCTGTTTCTTCTTCTGGTTTGAACGAAATCACCGTAATCACCTTGCAAACCCAAAACACCGCTACCTTTCTTCTTCTTCTCTTCTCTCTCTCTCTCTCTCTTATTTTTTTTCTGTTTTCTGGCCACATCGAACGCTAATCTTCATCAAGATAATTGCTACAGCTGCTGCCATATTTTAACCACCATAACCGCCACCAAAGTTGCTGTATATCTAGCAGCTTACTATGTTCCTGATCGTTGCCTCGTTGGTTCAATCCGTCACTCAAAATCACCCCAACCCCGCCACAGTTTAATGCTGTTAGCCTGCTACATCTTCTTGTTCAAAACTGCAACTACTGCATGAGATCATGATGAAGTAATGATGAACACACGAGGAAGAAGATGACCTTTTTGTTTTCTTTCGTTTACAGTTTCCACCGACAGGAGGACATATAGTTAAATGGGTTTCAAAACATATTAGTAGACTACACTTTTTGTTGGGCTTCTAATTGGTGATGATGGGTCGAATAAATAATGTGTTGGTGGGCCGAGACCCGTTTTTTTTTCCTAATTCCGAACGAGTGATGTTAATGATGTTACAATAGGATGATGAAATTATAACAGTTCCTAGATGTTATATATTTTAAAATGCGAGATAATAGAAGAATATAAATAATGGTTCAGTGGTTGAAAGGGTGGGTGTTGAATGAGAGGTCATGGGTTCGAGCCTTACTTGAGGCATTCTTTTTAGGGAAAAAGCTTTTTAAGGTAGTTTCAATTATTATTAATTTATTTGTTATTATTTTATTAATTGATATTGTTATTAAGTTAATTATTTTTATCACCAATATTAGTAATATGATTATTAGTATAATTCATAGTATTATCATTATTATTATTACTAATATAATCATTAAATATTATTATTATTATTATTATTATTATTATTATTATTATTATTATTATTATTATTATTATTATTATTATTATTATTAACGATATCATTATTATTATTAGTATTATCGTTATTAATAAAGTTATTATTACTAGTAACTCGTTAACATAAAAACTAGCATTTTTTAACAAATAAATATTTTTTTACAAAATATACTTAGTACATATACTATAACGACATTAACATCTCACATAACTACATATTAACATCATATAGTTAAATATATATTTTTATCAGGAATAAACCCTAAAATAAATTGTTATATTAACTATATATAATATATAAACTAAATATATTACATTTATAACATATGAGATAACAAGTATATTATTAATAATAATATATATATGAAGTTGTTCGATTACGAGAATATATTTTAATACATATATGAATGATATAGGTTCGTGAATCCGAGGCCAACCCTGCATTGTTCAATATAGTCATATGTATTTTTACTACAAAATACATTAGGTGAGTTTCATTATTCCCTTTTTAAATGCTTTTGCAATATATATTTTTGGGACTGAGAATACATGCGCTGTTTTTATAATTGTTTTACGAAATAGACACAAGTAATTGAAACTACATTCTATGGTTAGATTATCTAATCGAATATGCCCTGTTTATTAAGTCTGGTAATCTAAGAATTAGGGAACAGACACCCTAATTGGCGCGAACTCTAAAGATAGATCTATCGGGCCCAACAAGCCCCATCCAAAGTACCGGATGCTTTAGTACTTCGAAATTTATATCATGTCCAAAGGAGGATCCCGGAATGATGTGGATATTCTTATATGCATATTGTGAATGTCGGTTACCAGGTGTTCAATCCATATGAATGAGATTTTTGTCTCTATGTATGGGACGTTTATTTATGAGAAATGGAAATATGAAATCTTGTGGTCTATTAAATTTATGAAATCATTATTTATGTTAAACTAATGAACTCACCAACCTTTTAGTTGACACTTGAAAGCATGTTTATTCTCAGGTATGCAATAAATCTTCCGCTGTGCATTTGCTCATTTTAAGGACATTACTTAGAGTCATTCATGGCATATTTCAAAAGATGTTGCATTCGAGTCGTCGAGTTTATCAAGATTATTATTAAGTCAATTATAGTTGGATATATTATGAAATGGTATGCATACCTGTCAACTTTCGATGTAATGAAAGTATGTCTTTTAAAAACGAATGCAATGTTTGTACAATGTATCATATAGAGGTCAAGTACCTCGCAATGTAATCAACTGTTGTGAATCATTTATAATCGATATGGACTTCTTCCGGATGGATTAGGACGGGTCTTCACAGTTGGTATCAGAGCAGAGGTCTTAGCGAGCCAGGTCTGCATTAGTGTGTCTAACTGATAAGTCGTTAGGAGGCATTAGTGAGTCTGGACTTCGACCGTGTCTGCATGTCATAAGTTTTGCTTATCATTTTGTGTCAAAAATTACCTGCTTATCATTTTTAGAGAATCACTTACTTATCATTCTTAGTCTAGACACGTTTTACTGCATTGACTGCATGAATAGTGTATAGACAAAATTCATATCTTAGCGTATCTGACAATTCATATCTTAGCGTATCTGTTACTGTAGATCTTGCCTGATATCTTCCGTAAATTTCTTCGTAATTTAAGGGAACCTAGTACTATATATCTATGTATATTATGCATTGAGAATACCATCCAACTATCAATTGCTGTCACTAAACTCTTCATACCAAAATTTTTTTCTGAGATCGCGTAAGATGGCCTCTACGAACCAACCAAGTTCATCTGACTCCGAAGATAGCGTGACAGGAGCACACCAACCAATCAACTACCGCGATAACTGGAGAAAATGGGGGTGGGTTCGCGACATACTCACCCTATGGAGAAGGGGAGAAGGTACTCCATATCATGAACCGAATCTACCACCTAACCTTGGAGTACTTGACCCGCTCACCGGCGAACCCGTTCGCAACACTGTTTATACCCTTTTTGAAAGAATTTTTCATCTTGAGGCTACCATTAACGGAAATAGAGAAGATATCCGATCTCTACCTCACACTGGTAACCAACCAGGGTTAGTAGAAGAAGTTAGAGAACTCCGAGCTCGAGTATTAACTTTAGAGAGCACGGTACACAATTTACAAGCACCCGCAGTATCACCAACACCAGTAACGTCACCAGCCTCAGCACTAACGGCACCAATACCACCAACAACCCAAGTTTCAACAATCTATGCCTCAACATCTCATTCTGTACCTCGAGTATAATCATCGTTCTACGTATCGTTCTACATCAATTACCTTTATTCTTCATGGCGATTATGTAATCTCTAATGTTTTAGAAATTATGTATTCTTGTTTTAACGGTAAATCAGTTGTGTTAAGATCATATTAACTCATTAAATCCATGATTGCATCTGAAGAAAATATATATGTATATATGTGTTCATAAAGATTGTAATTAAAAATTCTTTTGTACAAACTGTTAATGGTGAAAATATTTTAACGGGTAGGTAATACCCGAGGAAATATTTAACTTTCATATTAACATGTTATACTGTACATTCTTCGAACCTGATTCAAGTCATTTACTATCCTATTTACATTCACAGATATACGTATCCGTTTACAGCAAAATAATCATTTTCCTTCAATTTCATATTTGAATTTTGACCTATCAGAATCCAACAAGTGGCATAATGAAGAAAACATTGGACAAAATAAAATTTGTTAGAAACAAACAAATTAACTATGAGAAATTCTGTTAAGAATCCATGCTAACAAAATTCTAGCTAACTGTTCCTAGCTAACTGATTGCATTTTATTTATCGCAATTTAATTATCGCAATTTTATTTATCTTCATTTAATTTCTGTTATTTACTTTACGCACTTTATTTATCGTCATTTAATTTTTGTTATTTATTTTACGCACTTTAAATATCGGGACACGTATACAAGGTTTTGGCATATCATATCGACGCATCTATATATATTATTTGGAATCACCATAGACACTCTATATGCAGTAATGATCGAGTTCTCTATACAGGGTTGAGGTTGATTTTATAATAATATATATACTTTGAGTTGTGATCGAGTCTGAGACGTATACGGTTCACGACACGTATTAATTAATTCAAATATGATATATTAAACTATATATGAATTATTGAACTGTCAACTGTGGACTATCGACTGTGGACTAATAAGATTGGATAATTAAAAATGAATTAAAATATTGATTATAACATATGAAACTAAACAATTCTTCAAGTTACCACTTGATTTCATCTAAATCTCATTTGTATCTTGAAGATTACAATCTGCTATCAAACCTTTCATGAATCTTGAAAACACCTCAATCGAGAGGATAAACCAACCGCATTTCATCTACGGAAGAAAAGATTGATACATATAGTCATGCACCTGAAAATACTCGAAACCTGAGTAAACGTTTAACACGTATATGTTCTAGCTTCTTTAGCGTTATTATTACTTAAAATAACTTTGCATCTACTATTCGAGATAGCCAGTTTTGTCACAGCTCCAGCAAGTCAACTTCGACTTTTCATTCGAAGTAGCCTTAATATAATCCTGATATATATGATTACCCTTTTGATACCGGAGAATTCTTTTATATTCCACCATATTACCAGCAGACATACCAGCAACCTCGTTACTTCTTGGCTTAAATCTCTCTGATAAATCATTATATTTATTCATTGAAACCCTATCACATACTCATCCGCAGCTTGTAACGAGAACTGCCGTACCAATTACTGAGAATCAGCAATCAGTACTTTGAAAACTCATAGCATATCTACATCAATAGTTATATATATGATATTTATCTCTTAAAATTATGATCTCTCATTCTGAAATTCTGAAAAGCACTCAGTCACAAATCAATACTCTGAATGTTGAAAAAGCTGAATGAAGCAGCAGAAACTGTAGATAACCGTAAACGACCATAATCATCGAAAGCTTGATGATAAAGAATAGTATGTTGGAAAAGCTCAGAAAAGTTGGAACTGGAAAACGGATTGAGCTAACCATGAAGGAGATCAATGACAAATACAAGGACCAAACCCTATATTCAAAGAATCCAGGTAATTCTGGATCCGATGAAATCTTTAGAGAATATCTTGCTCCGAAGTCATGATAAAATCTTGCAAAAAATCTTTCTCCATCAACCATCGAACTTAGAAATTCCAAAATATCATCATCAATATCTTCGATATTTCTGAGGATATTTTCATAAATATTCTCGTCCGAAATTATATACCTCCTCGTGCTTCCTGTGTATCATTATGTTGGAAACATTCAATAGAAAATTTAGTACCGAGAAGCAGATTATGCGAAACTAGGAAGAAAGCCGTGAACAAATCACAAAGAATAGGTTTGACTTCAAAGAATCCAAATGATTCTGTTTCTGATGAAATCTTTAGTGAATACATTGCTTCCGAATCTAAACCCTTACGAATAAATCTTCTTCATCACCCATCGATATTAGAAATTCCAAGATATCATCGTATCTTTCATTATAAATATCCTCCATATTTCTGAAGATATTTTCATAACTATTCTTATCTGAAATCATTAATCTCTTCATAATATCAGTGTTACATCATATAGAAACTGCTAGTTTCTATATTCTGTAAACTTTCGAGCTTAAATTATGAATGTTATTGAAGTAATGTTGGGAACTGAAGCATGAGTTAGTATAATATAATGACACTTGATCAACGTGATTATATTACAGTAAGTCATGCTGAGTTCTAATGGGATGTGATGATTCACAGATCATAACGTCATCACATGTCATGTTACATAACTCTTTCATTCTGCTTAACTTCTGAACATATCAAGAAAGTATATTCTTGATAGTTCTATTCTCAGTGATTCTGGTAATTTGACAAATCAAATCGTGCTATTACGTTCTTTCTCGTTTAGAACATTAAATTCATTCGAAACTCCATACTTACAAATTCTAAACCATTACTCGTTTTACTAGAGATCGAGAGGAGATTAAAAAGACGAAGAGCTCTGAAACATAAAGGAAGATATAAAACTCAACAACAACACTGAAATTACAATAATTAAAAATTAAAACATCACGACAATTAAAAATTAAAAGATTACAATCAAACTACTCGTCATCATCAATTGTCATCTGCAAAGTAGCGTTCACCAGTCATTTCACCATCCGTGAGGTACTCTGGAGACATCGGTATTTCTCTTGATGCTTCAACTGCTGCTTCAGCTGATTTATCGAGGTAACGATAACCCAACGTCTCTTCATCTTCAAGAACCACATACAAAGAAATGTGTTTACCGCAATCTTCAATGGTATCTTTTATAAAGTACCATTGATCATCGGTACACAGAAAACTTGCCCTATAATCCGCATCATAATCGTCTTTATAAAAGAACACAGACGTGAATTCACACGGAACTTTTTCCTTCAGAAAGGATAGCAAGTCTTGTAAACCAACATCACGAATGTCGATATCTTCAAACGAAATACTGTCGCCCCACTTATATTCCTTCATTTGATTATGGAAATCACCTCCGTAATGAACATCGAATGAAACAATCATTGGGGGAAGTGTTAACATTTTGCAGTTTGGGAATGTTTGATTTTGATTTTGAGAAAGGCGGAAATATAAAAGAAATATATGTTTGAATGTATAAAATGAAGTATATGGTTGGTGTTTATATAGTGTAAAGGTGACCGTTGGGATAACCGTTGGAATTTTTTTTACTTTACTAACGGCTAAAAATTTGGGCAAGTTTTTGGGCGAAGGTGGACGATGCCCGTTGGGACCTCTCTCGTGATAGTTTCATTCGTGCTCTTCAATTAATCGAATTATTTTATCTGTATTATTCTCAATGATGATAAAACTCAATTTATCAACTCATATTCGTCATGAAAACATTTTTATTGTTAGCCATGACCACCCCATTCAAATTTCGGGACGAAATTTCTTTAACGGGTAGGTACTGTGATGACCCGGGAATTTTCGACCAAATTTAAACTTTAATCTCTATATGTTTCCGACACGATAAGCAAAATCTGTAATATTGAGTCTCGAAAGTTTCGAAATCTTTATTCATGTAATCAATTACCCATTGACCATGCCTGACGATTGACGAATGAATATTTGTAAATAGATACATATGTATCTAAATATTATAATTTGAAATATTATTTGAAATAATATATAATTTATTTGTTGGAAATAAATATGTAGAATTATATGCGATATAATAAAAACTATTATTATAAATAAATATATATATATATATATATATATATATATATATATATATATATATATATATATATATATATATATATATATATATATATAATTAGGTGTATAAATATCACTTGTAAATATATAAATAATCTATTTGTTTAAGAATATATAATATATCATTTTAGTAGTTAAACTTGTTATTTAACACTGTTTATATACAGAAAGAGAACATATTAAAATTTAATGAATTCGAGCTTAATTAGTAAACGTTAGTAATACTCGGTTGTTAATTCGTTAGCATTCATATAGATTTAATATAAGTTTATGACGGATTAAAATAAAAGTTGAACTGTAAATCGATTGTGAAGCCTTTAGATTTGTTAAAAGTATTTTTTTTTTCCTTTTTAAGTTTAAATATTAGTACTCCGTACATATAAATCGGAACAGAAAATAAATAATTTTCGAACCTTTTTGATCGGGTTTCAAACAGGTAATGAGTGAAATAATTAAATATGCTTAATCTAAAAATTTGGGATTTTTAGGAACACTGTTATACGTTAACTGTTTAGCAATGGACACGATATAATATCTGTGGGGAATTAATGTCGACAATAATAGGACAATCATCTGACTGCTAAACTGTGCTTATATTCCTTTTCCAATTCAAATACTATTTCTTTTGACAAAATTGTGATAATGATACTTGATATAAGATATTCTAATATATATAAATATATTTATATGTAAGTTATATGTATGCATCTATATATCCCTTACAAGCTCGATCAACCTTCCATTGCCTCTTCAATCTTTACACCTTCACCTATCACCGGCAACTACCACCACTCGACCACCATGGAACCGACACACTCTCACCATCACTATTTGCAACCATACGAACCAAATCAAAACCTTCTAATTTTGTTTTTGGTTCATTCTCACACCACCCATTAAACTATATCAACCATCCTCAAATGTTACTCGTCCCTTTTTCTCGTCCGATGTTGCAACTGCTCGACTCTTGATGCAATCGAGAACCACACACACACTAACATAGACCCACCTGCAAACTCCCAACGATCACCAAGGAACAAACCCATTCATGTTCAGTTACTACAACCACCCATCACCACCATGATCAAACCGCCATCATCATCACTGTTTTAACTGCTACTGTTACGCTTTCTGTTTCTTCTTCTGGTTCAAACGAAATCACCGTAATCACCTTGCAAACCCAAACCACCGCCACCTTTCTTCTTCTTCTCTTCTCTCTCTCTCTTATTTTTTTCTGTTTTCTGGCCACATCGAACGCTAATCTTCATCAAGATAATTGCTACAGCTGCTACCATATTTTAACCACCATAACCGTCACACAAAATCACCCCAACCCCGCCACAATTTAATGTTGTTAGCCTGCTACATCTTCCTGTTCGCAACTGCAACTACTGCATGATATCATGATGAAGTAATGATGAACACACGAGGAAGAAGATGACCTTTTTGTTTTCTTTCGTTTACAGTTTCCACCGACAGGAGGACATATAGTTAAATGGGTTTCAAAACATGTTAGTAGACTACACTTTTTGATGGGCTTCTAATTGGTGATGATGGGTCGAATAAATAATGTGTTGGTGGGCCGAGACCCATTTTTTTCCCTAATTCCGAACGAGTGATGTTAATGATGTTACAATAGGATGATGAAATTATAACAGTTCCTAGATGTTATATATTTTAAAACGCGAGATAATAGAAGAATATAAATAATGGTTCAGTGGTTGAAAGGGTGGGTGTTGAATGAGAGGTCATGGGTTCGAGCCTTGCTTGAGGCATTCTTTTTAGGGAAAAAGCTTTTTAAGGTAGTTTCAATTATTATTAATTTATTTGTTATTATTTTATTAATTGATATTGTTATTAAGTTAATTATTTTTATCACCAATATTAGTAATATGATTATTAGTATAATTCATAGTATTATCATTATTATTATTACTAATATTATCATTAAATATTATTATTATTATTATTATTATTATTATTATTATTATTATTATTATTATTATTATTATTATTATTATTATTATTATTATTATTATTATTATTATTATTATTATTATTATTATTATTAACGATATCATTATTATTATTAGTATTATCGTTATTAATAAAGTTATTATTACTAGTAACTCGTTAACATAAAAACTAGCATTTTTTAACAAATAAATATTTTTTTTACAAAATATACTTAGTACATATACTATAACGATATTAACATCTCACATAACTACATATTAACATCATATAGTTAAATATATATTTTTATCAGGAATAAACCCTAAAATAAATTGTTATATTAACTATATATAATATATAAACTAAATATATTACATTTATAACATATGAGATAACAAGTATATTATTAATAATAATATATATATGAAGTTGTTCGATTACGAGAATATATTTTAATACATATATGAATGATATAGGTTCGTGAATCCGAGGCCAACCCTGCATTGTTCAATATAGTCATATGTATTTTTACTACAAAATACATTAGGTGAGTTTCATTATTCCCTTTTTAAATGCTTTTGCAATATATATTTTTGGAACTGAGAATACATGCGCTGTTTTTATAATTGTTTTACGAAATAGATACAAGTAATTGAAGCTACATTCTATGGTTGGATTATCTAATCGAATATGCCATGTTTATTAAGTCTGGTAATCTAAGAATTAGGGAACAGACACCCTAATTGACGCGAACTCTAAAGATAGATCTATCGGGCCCAACAAGCCCCATCCAAAGTACCGGATGCTTTAGTACTTCGAAATTTATATCATGTCCGAAGGAGAATCCCGGAATGATGGGGATATTCTTATATGCATATTGTGAATGTCGGTTACCAGGTGTTCAATCCATATGAATGATATTTTTGTCTCTATGTATGGGACGTTTATTTATGAGAAATGGAAATATGAAATCTTGTGGTCTATTAAATTTATGAAATGATTATTTATGTTAAACTAATGAACTCACTAACCTTTTGGTTGACACTTGAAAGCATGTTTATTCTCAGGTATGCAATAAATCTTCCGCTGTGCATTTGCTCATTTTAAGGACATTACTTGGAGTCATTCATGGCATATTTCAAAAGACGTTGCATTCGAGTCGTTGAGTTTATCAAGATTATTATTAAGTCAATTATAGTTGGATATATTATGAAATGGTATGCATACCTGTCAACTTTTGATGTAATTAAAGTATGTCTTTTAAAAACGAATGCAATGTTTGTAAAATGTATCATATAGAGGTCAAGTACCTCGCGATGTAATCAACTGTTGTGAATCGTTTATAATCGATATGGACTTCGTCCGGATGGATTAGGACGGGTCTTCACATTAGAGAACCAGAAATTTGCATTAGTGTGTCTAACCGAGTTTGTTAGGATGCATTAGTGAGTCTGGACTTCGACCGTGTTTACTTTAAAAACAATTGCTTAACACTTTTGTTGGAAACTATATATTTTTACATGTAAATATTATGTGCTATATTAATCTCTTAACGTGTTTGATATTGTGTGATAGATGTCTACCTCTAGTACAAATTCCATCGACTCACCTAATAATAATGAAGAGTCGAATGTATTTTGGGAAGATTCACAAATTCCCGAAGAGGAACCGGAAGAAGAGGAACCGAAAGAAGAGGAACCAGAAGAAGAGGAACCGGAAGAAGAAGAGATTCCGGAGGAAGAAATATTAATAACTACAGAAAAACGGTTAAATAAAAGAAAATCCTCAACCAATGGACCAAAGTTAAAAATGGTCAATGGTGTTTTCGCCGAGGAAGAAAAATATTGGGAAAATTACCAATTTTCTGATGAATCGGATCCCGACGAGGATTCCGATGATGTTATAGAAATTACCCCGACCCAATTTAAGAAAGCAAAAGAAAATAATAAGGGAAAAGGCATCAAAATAGAGAAACCTGATTCCAACCCCGATGAACTTTATGTTAACATGAAGTACCCTGATGGAGTGTATCGTAAACACCCATATTTCTTAAATTTTAACAATAACCCGGGAACATCTAAGCCACCATGTTTTTCTAAACCATTTGTTAAAATGACGGCTCGTATTATAGGAGCACCATGTATCCCTAGGAAATTAGCAAAACGAAACGAGTCCGAAGAGGAAGAAAAAAGTAAGTCGGAATAAAGAGTTGTAATCATGCTGTGTAATATATGTATTGTAGTGTGCTTGTACTTTTATGATATATGTAAATATTGCTTGTATTGTTTGTTAATTATCTTTTACGAATCTAATCCTCGTCTATTTTATAGTATAAAACACAAAATGGATGTTAAGGATAGACAACCGAGTATTTTAGAAGACCTATCAGGGGATATGATTGATGAAATCTTGTCCAGAGTCGGTCAGAATTCATCGGCACAATTATTTATGGCGAAATTAGTGTGTCGAACATTTGAAAAATGTTCAAGGCAGGCCTTAGTTTATAAAAGGCTTTCCTTTGAAAGATGGGGTATATCACATTGGGGAGACCTTAAGTTACGCCGTGTTTTCTTTAAGGCATTAAGTGCGGGGAACCCAAATGCAATTTTACGCTACGGGTTGAGAGCCTATTGTGACTCCACATATCCCAACATAGGACTTTGTTCTTTAGAAAGAGCTTCCAACATGCAACTTAAAGAAGCATGTTATGCTTACGGGTTAGTGATGTTCGCTTCTCACCAAATTGAGAAAAATAACATCGGATTGCAACTGTTAAACAAAACATTCCCACAAGTGACGAATTCAGTAGTTGGAGTGAGAGACAAGGTTTTTAGATTGTTACGTGGCTGTTGGGCATTACGTAACCCTCGTCCTTTTGACGACGTTACAACATGCTGTCTTGCCAACGACCACAACGGTTATTTTTCACAAGACCAAGGATGGGAAATAATACTAGTAAAACCTGAATGCATGACTTGTTTTTGGACCTACGAATTACGTGTCTTTATTACCTTTACTGAACGACTTGCGCTTAACTACAATTGACTTCACAACTGCCTTGTATCAAAGTTATTGTGTGCTATATTTCATGCTATATGTAAAATAACTGTATTGTAAGTTTGTAAAATATTGTATAAAAGTTTGAACGCGAAATATTATTGTAATCAGTTTTTTCATATAGAATTGTAGTAGTTGAATTGTATATTAGCTACTAAGTATGAACTTTAACGGGTAGGTAATACCCTAATAACAATTATAAAAAGCTAATATGAAGAAAAAGCTTTTATAATAAAGTTCATATTATGCTACAAAATACTACTCTTAATATTCTATATGATTAACTTAATTCTTTTGGCTATTTTTGAAGGAAATGGCACCGACTACTAGGCAGAACTTGAATATGAGCGAGGAAGATTTCCGTGCATTCCTTGCTGCAAATATAGCCGCAGTACAGGCTGCGATGCAAAATAACAATAACTCTGAATCCAACAATGGAACAAATTCCATAAGAAATCGTGTAGGATGCTCCTACAAGGAATTCACTTCCTGCAAACCTCTAGAATTCGATGGAACCGAAGGACCAATCGGATTAAAACGGTGGACCGAGAAGGTCGAATCGGTGTTTTCCATAAGTAAATGTACTGAAGAAGACAAGGTAAAGTACGCTACGCATACCTTCACGGGTACTGCGTTAACATGGTGGAACACTTATCTCGAGCAGGTGGGACAAGATGCTGCTGACGAATTACTGTGGTCAGCATTCAAACACTTGATGACTGAACAGTACCGTCCCAGAAACGAGGTCAATAAGCTCAAGGTAGAGCTTAGAGGATTACGAGCGCAAGGATTCTACATTACCACGTACGAACGACGATTCACAGAGTTGTGCCTATTGTGTCCAAGAGTGTTCGAAGATGAAGAGGAGAAGCTCGATGCATTTGTAAAAGGGTTACCAGAAAGGATTCAAGAAGATGTGAGTTCACACGAGCCCGCCTCCATACAAAAGGCAAGTCGAATGGCTCACAAACTCATAAATCAGATTGAGGGAAGAATTAAAGAGAAGGTGACCGAAGAAGCCAACATGAAACAAATCAAGAGAAAGTGGGAAGAAAATGGTGACAAGGGTCACCAATACAACAACAACAACAACAACAACAACAACAACAACAACAACAACAACAATCGCAATCACAAACGTAACAACTACCACAACAACTGCAACCTTAACCGCAACAACAATAGCAATCCCAATCACAACTACAACAACTACAACAACCGTTCCAACAATAATAACAACCGCAACAACAACAATCCCAACAATAATAACCAGAGGCAGAAACCATGCAAGAGGTGTGATGGATACCATCCGACTGGGCTCTGTACGACATCGTGTACTAAATGTAATAGAAAGGGCCATGGTGCGACGAAGTGTGAAGTTTATAAATCAGTGGCTAGAGGAACAAATAATGCCCACATTACTTGCTTCGGATGCGGGAAGAAGGGCCACTACAGAACTACATGCCCAAATCATGAAACTAATAATGGGCAAAACCAAGGAAGAGTCTTCAACATTAATGCGGTTGAAGCGCGGGAAGACCCGGAGCTTGTTACGGTACGTTTCTTATTGACTATAAACCTGCTTATGTTTTATTTGATTCGGGGGCGGATATAAGCTATATGAGTAGAGATTTTCGTGCTAAATTAAGCTGCTCATTAACGCCACTGGATAATAAGTTTTTACTCGAACTAGCAAATGGTAAATTAATTACAGCTGATAAAATATGTCAGAATCGAGAAATTAAACTGGTTAGCGAAACGTTTAAGATCGATTTGATACCAGTAGAGTTAGGGAGTTTTGATGTGATAATTGGCATGGACTGGTTGAAAGAGGTGAAAGCAGAGATCGTTTGTTACAAAAATGCGATTCGCATTATGCGCGAAAAGAGAAAACCCTTAATGGTGTACGGAGAGAAGAGCAACGCGAAGTTAAATCTTATTTTTAATTTAAAGGCACAAAAGCTAATAAGAAAAGGTTTCTATGCCGTTCTAGCACACATTGAAGAAGTCAAACCTGAAGAAAAGAACATCAAATATGTTCCCGTCGCAAAAGAATTTCCCGATGTTTTTCCGAAAGAATTACCAGGACTACCTCCACACCGATCTGTTGAATTTCAAATAGATCTTGTACTAGGAGCTGCACCAATAGCTCGTACTCGTTACAGACTTGCACCTAGCAAAATGAAGGAATTACAAAGTCAATTACAAGATCTTTTAGAGCGTGGTTTCATTCGACCAAGTACATCACCATGGGGAGCTCCGGTGTTGTTTGTCAAAAAGAAGGATGGTACATTCAGGTTATGTATCGACTACTAAGAGTTAAACAAACTTACCATCAAGAACCGTTATCCACTACCGAGAATCGATGACTTATTTGATCAACTACAAAGTTCATCGGTTTATTCGAAGATTGATTTACGTTCCGGGTATCATCAAATGCGGGTGAAGGAGGATGATATTCCGAAGACTGCTTTTAGAACTCGTTACGGTCATAGTGAGTTTATGGTTATGCCGTTTGGATTGACTAACGCACCAGTTGTGTTCATGGACCTCATGAACCGAGTGTGTGGACCATATCTTGACAAGTTTGTCATTGTTTTCATTGATGGCATACTTATTTACTCAAAGAATGATCAAGAGCACGAAGAACATTTGAGAAAAGTGCTAGAAATGTTGTGGAAGGAAAAATTGTACGCTAAATTTTCAAAGTGCGCATTTTGGTTGAAAGAAGTTCAATTCCTCGGTCATATAGTGAGCAAAGAAGGTATTCAAGTTGATCCAGCAAAGATTGAAGCCTTTGAGAAGTGGGAAACACCGAAAACTCCTACGCAGATACGCCAATTTTTAGGATTGGCTGGTTACTACAGAAGATTCATACAAGATTTTTCCAAAATAGCAAAACCATTGACTGCATTAACGCATTAAGGGAAGAAATTTGATTGGAAGGATGAACAAGAGAAAGCGTTTCAGTTGTTGAAGAAAAAGTTAACTACAGCACCTATATTGTCATTGCCTGAAGGGAATGATGATTTTGTGATATATTGTGACGCCTCAAAGCAAGGCCTCGGTTGTGTATTAATGCAACGAATGAAGGTGATTGCCTATGCGTCCAGACAATTGAAGATTCAAGAGCAAAATTATACGACTCATGATTTGGAATTGGGTGATGTTGTTTTTGCATTAAAGACTTGGAGGTACTACTTATATGGGGTCAAAAGTATTATATATACCGACCACAAGAGTCTCCAACATATATTTGATCAGAAACAACTGAACATGAGGCAATGTATGTGGATTGAGTTGTTGAATGATTACGATTTTGAGATTCGTTACCGCCCAGGGAAGGCGAATGTGGTAGCCGACGCTTTGAGTAGAAAGGACAGAGAACCTATGTGGGTAAAAGCTATGAATATAATTATTCGTACTAACCTTACTACTCAAATAAAGGAGGCGCAACAGGGAGTTTTAAAAGAGAGAAATTTGAAGAATGAAATACCCAAAGGATCGGAGAAACATCTTAATGTTTGGAAAGACGGAACCCGGTATAGGGCTGAAATAATTTGGGTACCAAAGTTTGGAGATGTGAGAGAAATGGTACTTAGGGAAGCACATAAAATCAGATATTCAATACATCCCGGAGCGGGAAAGATGTACAAAGATCTCAAGAAACATTTTTGGTGGCCGGGTATGAAAGCCGATATTGCTAAATACGTAGGAGAATGTTTGACGTGTTCTAAGGTAAAAGCTGAACATCAGAAACCATCAGGTCTACTTCAACAACCTAAAATCCCGGAGTGGAAATGGGAAAACATTACCATGGATTTCATTACTAAATTGCCAAGGACTTCAAGTGGTTATGATACTATTTGGGTAATAGTCGGTTGTCTTACCAAATCAGCACACTTTTTACCAATGCGAGAAGATGATAAAATGAAAAAGTTAGCACGACTATACTTTGTAGTGACCCGAATTTTTCCATGTTTATATATATATATTAAATGAAATTGTTATTTACATGATTAAGTGTTTCCAACATGTTAAGCAATCAAACTTGTTAAGACTTGATTAATTGAAATAGGTTTCATATAGACAATTGACCACCCAAGTTGACCGGTGATTCACGAACGTTAAAACTTGTAAAAACTATATGATGACATATATATGGATATATATATAGTTAACATGATATTATGATAAGTAAACATATCATTAAGTATATTAACAATGAACTACATATGTAAAAGCAAGACTACTAACTTAATGATTTTGAAACGAGACATATATGTAACGATTATCGTTGTAACGACATTTAATGTATATATATCATATTAAGAGATATTCATACATCATATTATCATGATAATATAATAATTTAAAATCTCATTTGATATTATAAACATTGGGTTAACAACATTTAACAAGATCGTTAACCTAAAGGTTTCAAAACAACACTTACATGTAACGACTAACGATGACTTAACGACTCAGTTAAAATGTATATACATGTAGTGTTTTAATATGTATTCATACACTTTTGAAAGACTTCAAGACACTTATCAAAATACTTCTACTTAACAAAAATGCTTACAATTACATCCTCGTTCAGTTTCATCAACAATTCTACTCGTATGCACTCGTATTCGTACTCGTACAATACACAACTTTTAGATGTATGTACTATTGGTATATACACTCCAATGATCAGCTCTTAGTAGCCCATGTGAGTCACCTAACACATGTGAGAACCATCATTTGGCAACTAGCATAAAATATCTCATAAAATTACAAAAATATGAGTAATCATTCATGACTTATTTACATGAAAACAAAATTACATATCCTTTATATCTAATCCATACACCAACGACCAAAAACACCTACAAACACTTTCATTCTTCAATTTTCTTCATCTAATTGATCTCTCTCAAGTTCTATCTTCAAGTTCTAAGTGTTCTTCATAAATTCTACAAGTTCTAGTTTCATAAAATCAAGAATACTTCCAATCATGTAGAGTGATCATCCAACCTCAAGAAATCTTTCTTATTTATAGTAAGATATCTTTCGAATACAAGGTAATACTCATATTCAAACTTTGATTCAATTTCTATAACTATAACAATCTTATTTCGAGTGGAAATCTTACTTGAACTTGTTTTTCGTGTCATGATTCTGCTTCAAGAACTTTCAAGCCATCCAAGGATCCTTTGAAGCTAGATCCATTTTTCTCATTTCCAGTAGCTTTATCCAGAAAACTTGAGGTAGTAATGATGTTCATAACATCATTCGATTCATACATATAAAGCTATCTTATTCGAAGGTTTAAACTTGTAATCACTAGAACATAGTTTAGTTAATTCTAAACTTGTTCGCAAACAAAAGTTAATTCTTCTAACTTGTATTTTAAAATCAACTAAACACATGTTCTATATCTATATGATATGCTAACATAATGATTTAAAACCTGGAAAAACGAAGAACACTGTAAAACCGGACATACGCCGTCGTAGTAACACCGCGGGCTGTTTTGGGTTAGTTAATTAAAAACTATGATAAACTTTGATTTAAAAGTTGTTCTTCTAGGAAAATGATTTTTCTTATGAACATAAAACTATATCCAAAAATCATGGTTAAACTCAAAGTGGAAGTATGTTTTCTAAAATGGTCATCTAGACGTCGTTCTTTCGACTGAAATGACTACCTTTACAAAAAGGACTTGTAACTTATATTTCTGACTATAAACCTATACTTTTTCTGTTTAGATTCATAAAATAGAGTTCAATATGAAACCATAGCAAATTGATTCACTCAAAACGGATTTAAAATGAAGAAGTTATGGGTAAAACAAGATTGGATAATTTTTCTTGTTGTAGCAACATGGAAATTGGTAACAAATCTATATTAATCATATCCTAGCTAACTTATATTGTATTATACATGTATTCTAATATATTATGTAATCTTGGGATACCATAGACACGTATGCAAATGTTTTGACATATCATATCGACCCATGTGTATATATTATTTGGAACAACCATAGACACTCTATATGCAGTAATGAGGGAGTTAGCTATACAGGGTTGAGGTTGATTCCAAAAATATATATACTTTGAGTTGTAATCTAGCCTGAGACGTGTATACACTGGGTCGTGGATTGATTCAAGATAATATTTATCAATTTTTTTCTGTACATCTAACGTTGGACAACTAGTTGTAAGTTACTAACGAGAACAACTGACTTAATAAACTTAAAACATCAAAATGTATTAAAAGTGTTGTAAATATATTTTGAATATACTTTGATATATATCTACATATTTGTTATAGGTTCGTGAATCGACCAGTGGCTAAATCTTACTTCCCGACGAAGTAAAAATCTGTGAAAGTGAGTTATAGTCCCACTTTTAAAATCTAATATTTTTGGGATGAGAATACATGCAGGTTTTATAAATGATTTACAAAATAGACACAAGTACGTGAAACTACATTCTATGGTTGAATTATCGAAATCGAATATGCCCCTTTTTATTTAGTCTGGTAATCTAAGAATTAGGGAACAAACACCCTAATTGACGCGAATCCTAAAGATAGATCTATCAGGCCCAACAAGCCCCATCCAAAGTACTGGATGCTTTAGTACTTCGAAATTTATATCATTTCTGAAGGAGGATCCCGGAATGATGGGGATATTCTTATATATGCATCTTTTTAATATCGGTTACCAGGTGTTCACCATATGAATGATTTTTATCTATGTATGGGATGCGTATTGAAATATGAAATCTTGTGGTCTATTGTTACGATTTGATATATATATATATATATATATATATATATATATATATATATATATATATATATATATATATATATATATATATATATATATGTATATATATATATATATATATATATATATATATATATAGGTTAAACCTATAACTCACCAACATTTTTGTTGACGTTTAAAGCATGTTTATTCTCAGGTGAATACTAAGAGCTTCCGCAGTTGCATTCTAAAATAAGGACAAGATTTGGAGTCCATGTTTGTATGATATTGTGTAAAAACTGCATTCAAGAAACATATGTCGATGTAATATAATTCTATTGTAAACCATTATGTAATGGTCGTGTGTAAACAGTATATTTTAGATTATCATTATTTGATAAATCTACATAATGCTTTTGAAACCTTTATTGATAAAATAAAGGTTATGGTTGTTTTAAAAATTAATGCAGTCTTTGAAAAACGTCCCATATAGAGGTCAAAACCTCGCAATGAAATCAATTAATATGGAACGTTTATAATCAATATGAATGGGACATTTCAGTTGGTATCCGAGCGTTGGTCTTTGAGAACCAGAATTTTACATTAGTGTGTCTTATCGAGTTTGTTTGGATGCATTAGTGAGTCTGGACTTCGACCGTGTTTACTTGAAAAATGATTGTTTAACAAATTTTTTTGGAAACTATATATTTTTAACATGTGAATATTATGTGATATATTAATCTCTTAACGTGTTTGATATTATGTGATAGATGTCTACCTCTAGAACAAGTCCCATTGACTCACCTAATAATAATGAAGAGTCAAATGTAAATTGGAATAATTCGTGGACTGATTCACAAGTTCTCGAAGAGGAACCGGAAGAAGAGTCGGAACCGGAAGAAGAATTGGAACCGGAAGAAGAAATAGAACCAGTGGGGGAAATAATAAAACGGTTAAGTAGAAGAAAATCCTCAACCAACCGACCAAAGTTAATTATGGTCAATGGTGTTTCCGCCAAGGAAGCAAAGTATTGGGAGGATTACCAATTCTCCGATGAATCGGATCCCGAAAAGGATTCCGATGATGTTATAGAAATTTCCCCAACACAATTTAATAAGTCAAAAGAGAACAATAAGGGAAAGGGCATAAAAATAGAGAAATTTGATTCCAAACCCGATGAACTTTATATGTATCGTCAACACCCGTATTTCTTAAGTTGTGACAATAACCCGGGAACCTCTAAACCACCAGGTTTTTCTAAACCAATGTGGAAAACGACGGCTCGTATTAGGGGAACATCATATATCCCTAGAAACTTGGCAAAACGAACCAAAACCGAAGAAGAAGAAACGAGCGAGTCGGAATAAGATAGTTGTATTCGTGTGGTGTAATATATGTAATATAGTGTGCTTATGCTTTATGATATATGTAAAAATTGCTTGTATTAATAAGTATTTTTTTTATGAATCTAACTCTTGTCTATTTTACAGTATAAAAACACAAAATGGATAGACAACCCAATATTTTAAGAGACCTACCCGGAGACATGATTGATGAAATCTTGTCTAGAGTCGGTCAGAATTCCTCGGCACAACTATTTAAGGCATGATCAATTTGTAAGACATTCGAAGAACGTTCCAAGAATGCCTTGGTTTATAAAAGGCTTTCGTTCGAAAGATGGGGGATATCACATTGGGAAATCCATAAGTTACGATGTGTTTACTTTGACGCATATATTGCGGGGAACTCAAATGCTATTTTACGCAACGGGTTAAGAAATCATTTTGACTCAATATATCCGAATATAAGACTTCATGATTTAGAAAAAGTGGCTAACATGCAACATAAAGAAGCATGTTATGCTTACGGGTTAGTAATGTTCGCTTCTCACCAAAGTGAGAACAAGAACATCGGGCTACAACTATTAAACAAAATGTTCCCACAAGTGACGGACTCAGTAGTTGGGGTGAGAAACAAGGTTTTTAGATTGTTACGGGACTGTTGGACATTACGTAACCCTCGTTCCTTTGACGACGTTACAACACGCTGTCTTATCAACGGCCATAACGGTTATGTTCCACAAGACCAAGGATGGGAAGTAGTCCTAGTAAAACCAGAATGCATGACTTGTTTCTGGACGTTTGAATTACGTGTCTTTATTGCCTTTGCTGAACGACTTGTGTACTAGCTAGAATTATCTTCACAACTATCTTGTATCAAAGTTATTGTGTGCTATATTTCATGTTATATGTAAAATAAGCGGTATTGTAAGTTTGTAAAATATTGTGAAAAAGTTTGAACGCGAAATATTATTATAATCAGTTTTTCATATAGAATTGTAGTAGTTGAATTGCATATTAGCTACTAAGTATGAACTTAACGGGTAGGTACTACCCGAATTTAAACTTATAAAACGCTAATATGAAGAAAAAGCTTTTATAAATGAGTTCATATTATGCTACGAGATACTATTGACTACTCTTAATATTCTATATGATTAACTTGTTTCATTTGACTATTTGAAGGAAATGGCACCGACTACTCGACAAACCATGAATATGAGCGAAGAGGAATTTCGTACCTTTCTTGCTGCAAACATAGCCGCAGTACAGGCTACGCTACATACCAACAATAACTCCGAATCTAGCAATGCAGCTAACGGCGCAAGAAATCGTGTAGGATGCACCTACAAAGAATTCACTGCCTGCAAACCTTTGGAATTTGATGGAACCGAAGGACCGATCGGATTGAAACGGTGGACCGAGAAGGTCGAATCGGTGTTTGCCATAAGTAAGTGTACTGAAGAGGACAAAGTGAAGTACGCTACGCATACCTTCACAGGTACTGCGTTAACATGGTGGAATACCTATCTAGAGCAAGTGGGACAAGATGATGCTTATGCACTACCGTGGTCAGCATTCAAGCACTTGATGAACGAGAAGTACCGTCCCAGAACCGAGGTCAATAAGCTCAAGACAGAACTTAGAGGGTTACGAATCCAAGGATTTGATATTACCACGTACGAAAGACGATTCACAGAATTGTGCCTATTGTGTCCGAGAGCATTCGAATATGAGGAAGAGAAGATCGACGCGTTTGTGAAAGGATTACCGGAAATAATCCAAGAAGATATAAGTTCACACGAGCCCGCCTCCATACAACAGGCATGTAGAATGGCTCACAAACTAGTGAACCAGATTGAGGAAAGAATTAAAGAACAGGCAGCTGAAGAGGCCAATGTGAAGCAAGTCAAAAGAAAGTGGGAGGAAAACGGTGATAAGAATCACCAATACAAAAACAACAGCAATTACAACAATAATCGCAACAACTATCCCAACAATCGCAACATCAATCGCAACTACAACAAACGGCCCAACAACAACAACAACAACAATAACAACAACAACAACATCAACTACAACAATCATCCCAACAACAATAACAACCGCAACAACAACAACAACAATCAGAAGCAGCTATGCCAAAGGTGTGAAAAGTATCACTCGGGGTTCTGCACCAAATTTTGCAACAAGTGTAAAAGAAAGGGTCATAGCACGGCGAAGTGTGAGGTCTACGGACCAGGGGTTAATAGGACGAAAGGAACAAATGGTGTCGGAACGAGTAATGGCAGAGCAAGTAGTGTCGGAGCAAGTTATGCCAATGTAGTTTGTTATAAATGTGGAAAACCGGGCCACATTATTAGAAATTTCCCGAACCAGGAGAACACGAATGGACAAGGCCGCGGAAGAGTTTTCAATATTAATGCGGCAGAGGCACAGGAAGACCCTGAGGTTGTTACGGGTACGTTTCTTATTGACAATAAATCTGCTTACGTTTTATTTGATTCGGGTGCGGATAGAAGCTATATGAGTAGAGATTTTTGTGCTAAATTAAGTTGTCCATTGACGCCGTTGGATAGTAAATTTTTACTCGAATTAGCAAACGGTAAATTAATTTCAGCAGATTATATATGCCGAAATCGAGAAATTAAACTGGGTAGCGAAATATTTAAGATTGATTTGATACCAGTATAGTTAGGGAGTTTTGATGTAATAGTTGGCTTGGACTGGCTGAAGAAGGTGAAAGCAGAGATCGTATGTTATAAAAATGAAATTCGTATTGTACGAGAAGAATGAGAACCCTTAATGGTGTACGGAGAAAAGGGCAACACAAAGCTACATCTTATAAGTAATTTGAAGGCACAAAAACTAATAAGAAAAGGTTGCTATGCTGTTCTAGCACACGTCGAGAAAGTACAAACTGAAGAAAAGAGCATCAATGATGTTCTCGTCGCAAAAGAATTTCTCGATGTATTTCCGAAAGAATTATCGGGACTACCTCCACATCGATCTGTTGAATTTCAAATAGATCTTGTATCTGGAGCTGCACCAATAGCTCGTGCTCCTTATAGACTTGCACCCAGCGAGATGAAAGAACTGCAAAGCCAACTGCAAGAACTATTAGAACGTGGTTTCATTCGACCAAGCACATCACCATGGGGAGCTCCTGTTTTGTTTGTCAAGAAGAAGGATGGTACATTTTGAAATGTCCCGTTCTTATTGATTAAAAACGTTCCATATTAATTGATTTCGTTGCGAGGTTTTGACCTCTATATGAGACGTTTTTCAAAGACTGCATTCATTTTTAAAACAAACCATAACCTTTATTTCATAAATAAAGGTTTAAAAAGCTTTACGTAGATTTTCAAATAATGATAATCTAAAATATCCTGTTTACACACGACCATTACATAATGGTTTACAATACAAATATGTTACATCGAAATCAGTTTCTTGAATGCAGTTTTTACACAATATCATACAAACATGGACTCCAAATCTTGTCGTTATTTTAGTATGAAACAGCGGAAGCTCTTAGTATTCACATGAGAATAAACATGCTTTAAACGTCAACAAAAATGTTGGAGAGTTATAGGTTTAACCTATATATATCAAATCGTAACAATAGACCACAAGATTTCATATTTCAATACACATCCCATACATAGAGATAAAAATCATTCATATGGTGAACACCTGGTAACCGACATTAACAAGATGCATATATAAGAATATCCCCATCATTCCGGGACACCCTTCGGATATGATATAAATTTTGAAGTACTAAAGCATCCGGTACTTTGGATGGGGCTTGTTGGGCCCAATAGATCTATCTTTAGGATTCGCGTCAATTAGGGTGTCTGTTCCCTAATTCTTAGATTACCAGACTTAATAAAAAGGGGCATATTCGATTTCGATAATTCAACCATAGAATGTAGTTTCACGTACTTGTGTCTATTTTGTAAATCATTTATAAAACCTGCATGTATTCTCATCCCAAAAATATTAGATTTTAAAAGTCGGACTATAACTCACTTTCACAGATTTTTTACTTCGTCGGGAATTAATACTTGGCCACTGGTTGATTCACGAACCTATAACAATATATACATATATATCGAAGTATGTTCAAAATATATTTACAACACTTTTAATATATTTTGATGTTTTAAGTTTATTAATGTAGTGACCCGAACTTTTCCATGTTTATATATATATATATATTAAATGAAATTGTTATTTACATGATTAAGTGTTTCCAACATGTTAAGCAATCAAACTTGTTAAGACTTGATTAACTAAAATAGGTATCATATAGACAATTGACCATCCAAGTTGACCGGTGATTCACGAACGTTAAAACTTGTAAAAACTATATGATGACATATATATGGATATATATATAGTTAACATGATATTATGATAAGTAAAAATATCATTAAGTATATTAACAATGAACTACATATGTAAAAGCAAGACTACTAACTTAATGATTTTGAAACGAGACATATATGTAACGATTATCGTTGTAACGACATTTAATGTATATATATCATATTAAGAGATATGCATACATCATATTATGATGATAATATAATAATTTAATATCTCATTTGATATTATAAATGTTGGGTTAACAACATTTAACAAGATCGTTAACCTAAAGGTTTCAAAACAACACTTACATGTAACGACTAACGATGACTTAAAGACTCAGTTAAAATGTATATACATGTAGTGTTTTAATATGTATTCATACACTTTTGAAAGACTTCAAGACACTTATCAAAATACTTCTACTTAACAAAAATCTTACAATTACATCCTCGTTCAGTTTCATCAACAATTCTACTCGTATGCACCCGTATTCGTACTCGTACAATACCCAGCCTTTAGATGTATGTACTATTGGTATATACACTCTAATGATCAGCTCTTAGCAGCCCATGTGAGTCACCTAACACATGTGGGAACCATCATTTGGCAACTAGCATGAAATATCTCATAAAATTACAAAAATATGAGTAATCATTCATGACGTATTTACATGAAAACAAAATTACATATCCTTTATATCTAATCCATACACCAACGACCAAAAACACCTACAAAAACTTTCATTCTTCAATTTTCTTCATCTAATTAATCTCTCTCAAGTTCTATCTTCAAGTTCTAAGTGTTCTTCATAAATTCTACAAGTTCTAGTTTCATAAAATCAAGAATACTTCCAAGTTTGCTAGCTTACTTCCAATCTTGTAGAGTGATCATCCAACCTCAAGAAATCTTTCTTATTTACAGTAAGATATCTTTCTAATACAAGGTAATACTCATATTCAAACTTTGATTCAATTTCTATAACTATAACAATCTTATTTCGAGTGGAAATCTTACTTGAACTTGTTTTTCGTGTCATGATTCTGCTTCAAAAACTTTCAAGCCATCCAAGGATCCTTTGAAGCTAGATCCATTTTTCTCATTTCCAATAGCTTTATCCAGAAAACTTGAGGTAGTAATGATGTTCATAACATCATTCGATTCATACATATAAAGCTATCTTATTCGAAGGTTTAAACTTGTAATCACTAGAACATAGTTTAGTTAATTCTAAACTTGTTCGCAAACAAAAGTTAATCCTTCTAACTTGACTTTTAAAATCAACTAAACACATGTTCTATATCTATATGATATGCTAACTTGATGATTTAAAACCTGGAAACACGAAAAACACCGTAAAACCGGATTTACGCCGTCGTAGTAACACCGCGGGCTGTTTTGGGTTAGTTAATTAAAAACTATGATAAACTTTGATTTAAAAGTTGTTCTTCTGGGAAAATCATTTTTCTTATGAACATGAAACTATATCCAAAAATCATGGTTAAACTCAAAGTGGAAGTATGTTTTCTAAAATGGTCATCTAGACGTCGTTCTTTCGACTGAAATGACTACCTTTACAAAAACTACTTGTAACTTATATTTTCGACTATAAACCTATACTTTTTCTGTTTAGATTCATAAAATAGAGTTCAATATAAAACCATTGCAATTTGATTCACTCAAAACGGATTTAAAATGAAGAAGTTATGGGTAAAACAAGATTGGATAATTTTTCTTGTTGTAGCAACGTGAATATTGGTAACAAATCTATATTAATCATATCCTAGCTAACTTATATTGTATTATACATGTATTCTAATATATTATGTAATCTTGGGATACCATAGACACGTATGCAAATGTTTTGACATATCATATCGACCCATGTGTATATATTATTTGGAACAACCATAGACACTCTATATGCAGTAATGTGGGAGTTAGCTATACACAGTTGAGGTTGATTCCAAAAATATATATACTTTGAGTTGTGATCTAGCCTGAGACGTGTATACACTGGGTCGTGGATTGATTCAAGATAATATATATCAATTTTTTTCTGTACATCTAACGTTGGACAACTAGTTGTAGGTTACTAACGAGGACAGCTGACTTAATAAACTTAAAACATCAAAATGTATTAAAAGTGTTGTAAATATATTTTGAATATACGTTGATATATATGTACATATTTGCTATAGGTTCGTGAATCGACCAGTGGCCAAGTCTTACTTCCCGACGAAGTAAAAATCTGTGAAAGTGAGTTATAGTCCCACTTTTAAAATCTAATATTTTTGGGATGAGAATACATGCAGGTTTTATAAATGATTTACAAAATAGACACAAGTACGTGAAACTACATTCTATGGTTGAATTATCGAAATCGAATATGCCCCTTTTTATTAAGTCTGGTAATCTAAGAATTAGGGAACAGACACCCTAATTGACGCGAATCCTAAAGATAGATCTATTGGGCCCAACAAGCCCCATCCAAAGTACCGGATGCTTTAGTACTTCAAAATTTATATCATATCCGAAGGGTGTCCCGGAATGATGGGGATATTCTTATATATGCATCTTGTTAATGTCGGTTACCGGGTGTTCACCATATGAATGATTTTTATCTCTATGTATGGGATGTGTATTGAAATATGAAATCTTGTGGTCTATTGTTACGATTTGATATATATAGGTTAAACCTATAACTCTCCAACATTTTTGTTGACGTTTAAAGCATGTTTATTCTCATGTGAATACTAAGAGCTTCCGCTGTTTCATACTAAAATAACGACAAGATTTGGAGTCCATGTTTGTATGATATTGTGTAAAAACTGCATTCAAGAAACTGATTTCGATGTAACATATTTGTATTGTAAACCATTATGTAATGGTCGTGTGTAAACAGGATATTTTAGATTATCATTATTTGATAATCTATGTAAAGCTTTTTAAACCTTTATTTATGAAATAAAGGTTATGGTTTGTTTTAAAAATGAATGCAGTCTTTAAAAAAAACGTCTCATATAGAGGTCAAAACCTCGCAACGAAATCAATTAATATGGAACGTTTTTAATCAATAAGAACGGGACATTTCAGTTGGTATCAGAGCGTTGGTCTTAGAGAACCAGAATTTTGCATTAGTGTGTCTTATCAAGTTTGTTAGGATGCATTAGTGAGTCTGGACTTCGACCGTGTTTACTTGAAAAATGATTGCTTAACAAATTTTGTTGAAAACTATTTATTTTTAACGTGTGAATATTATGTGATATATTAATCTCTTAACGCGTTTGATATTATGTGATAGATGTCTACCTCTAGAACAAGTCCCATTGACTCACCTAATAATAATGAAGAGTCAAATGTAAATTGGAATGATTCGTGGACTGATTCACAAGTTCCCGAAGAGGAACCGGAAGAAGAGTCGGAACCGGAAGAAGAGTCGGAACCGGAAGAAGAAATAGAACCAGTGGGGGAAATAATAAAATGGTTAAGTAGAATAAAATCCTCAACCAACCGACCAAAGTTAATTATGGTCAATGGTGTTTCCGCCAAGGAAGCAAAGTATTGGGAGGATTACCAATTCTCTGATGAATCGGATCCCGACAAGGATTCCGATGATGTTATAGAAATTACCCCAACACAATTTAATAAGGCAAAAGAGAACAATAAGGGAAAGGGCATAAAAATAGAGAAATTTGATTCCAAACCCGATGAACTTTATATGTATCGTCAACACCCGTATTTCTTAAGTTGTGACGATAACCCGGGAACCTCTAAACCACCAGGTTTTTCTAAACCAATGTGGAAAACGACGGCTCGTATTAGGGGAACATCATATATCCCTAGAAACTTGGCAAAACGAACCAAAACCGAGGAAGAAGAAACGAGCGAGTCGGAATAAGATAGTTGTATTCGTGTGGTGTAATATATGTAATATAGTGTGCTTATGCTTTATGATATATGTAAAAATTACTTGTATTAATAAGTATTTTTTTTTATGAATCTAACTCTTGTCTATTTTACAGTATAAAAACACAAAATGGATAGACAACCCAATATTTTAAGAGACCTACCCGGAGACATGATTGATGAAATCTTGTCTAGAGTCGGTCAGAATTCCTCGGCACGACTATTTAAGGCGAGATCAGTTTGTAAGACATTTGAAGAACGTTCCAAGAATGCCTTGATTTATAAAAGGCTTTCGTTCAAAAGATGGGGGATATCACATTGGGAAATCCATAAGTTACGATGTGTTTACTTTGACGCATATATTGCGGGGAACCCAAATGCTATTTTACGTAACGGGTTAAGAAATTATTTTGACTCAATATATCCGAATATAGGACTTCGTGATTTAGAAAAAGCGGCTAACATGCAACATAAAGAAGCATGTTATGCTTACAGGTTAGTAATGTTCGCTTCTCACCAAAGTGAGAACAAGAACATCGAGCTACAACTATTAAAAAAAACGTTCCCACAAGTGACGGAGTCGGTAATTGGGGTAAGAAATGAGGTTTTTAGGTTATTACGAGACTGTTGTACATTAAGTAACCTTCATACTTTTGACGACGTTACAACACATTGTCTTACTATCAGTCACAACGGTTATGTTTCACAAAACTAAGGATGGGAAGTGGTATTAGTAAAACCAGAATGCATGACTTGTTTCTGGACGTATGAATTACGTGTCTTTATTGCCTTTGCTGAACGCCTTATTTATTAACTAGAATTATCTTCGCAACTACTTTGTATCAAAATTTTATGTGCTATATTTCATGCTATATGTAAAAAAAAGCGGTATTGTAAGTTTGCAAGTTATTGTATAAAGGTTTGAATATGATATTTTTTTTTTTTGTGATTAGTTTTTCATATAGAATTGTAGTAGTTGAAATGGTATATTAGCTACTAAGTATGAACTTAACGGGTAGGTACTACCCGAATTAAAGAGTATAAAACGCTAATAAGAAGAAAGAGCTTTTATAAATAAGTTCATATTACGCTACGAAATACTATTGACTACTCTTGATATTCTATATGATTAACTCGTGTCATTTGACTATTTTGAAGGAAATGGCACCGACTACTCGACACACCTTGAATATGAGCGAAGAGGAATTTCGTGCCTTTCTTGCTTCAAACATAGCCGCAGTACAGGCTGCGCTACATACCAACAATAACCTTGGATCTAGCAGTACAAGAAATCGTGTAGGATGCACCTACAAAGAATTCACTGCCTGCAAACCTTTGGAATTTGATGGAACCGAAGGACCGATCGGATTGAAATGGTGGACCGAGAAGGTCGAATCGGTGTTTGCCATAAGTAAGTGTACTGAAGAGGACAAAGTGAAGTACGCTACGCATACCTTCACAGGTTCTGTGTTAACATGGTGGAATACCTATCTAGAGCAAGTGGGACATGATGATGCTTACGCACTACCGTGGTCAGCATTCAAGCACTTGATGAACGAGAAGTACCGTCCCAGAACCGAGGTCAATAAGCTCAAGACAGAACTTAGAGGGTTACGAACCCAAGGATTTGATATTACCACATATGAAAGACGATTCATAGAATTATGCCTATTGTGTCCGGGAGCGTTCGAAGATGAGGAAGAGAAGATCAACGCGTTTGTGAAAGGATTACCGGAAAGAATCCAAGAAGATATAAGTTCACACGAGCCCGCCTCCATACAACAGGCATGTAGAATGGCTCACAAACTAGTGAACCAGATTGAAGAAAGAATTAAAGAACAGACTGCTGAAGAGGCCAATGTGAAGCAAGTCAAAAGAAAGTGGGAGGAAAACGGTGATAAGAATCACCAATACAACAACAACAGCAATTACAACAATAATCGCAACAACTATCCCAACAATCACAACATCAATCGCAACTACAACAAACGGCCCAACAACAACAACAACAACAACAATAACAACAACAACAACAACAACAACAACAGCAACTACAACAATCATCCCAACAACAATAATAACTGCAACAACAACAACAATCAGAAGCAGCTATGCCAAAGGTGTGAAAAGTATCACTCGAGGTTCTGCACCAAATTTTGCAACAAGTGTAAAAGAAATGGTCATAGCGCGGCGAAGTGTGAGGTCTACAGACCAGGTGTTAACAGAACGAAAGGAACAAATGGTGTCGGAACGAGTAATGGCGGAGCAAGTAGTGTCGGAGCAAGTTATGCCAATGTAGTTTGTTATAAATGTGGAAAACCGGGCCACATTATTAGAAATTGCCCAAACCAGGAGAACAAGAATGGACAAGGCCGCGAAAGAGTTTTCCATATTAATGCGGCAGAGGCACAGGAAGACCGGGAGCTTGTTACGGGTACGTTTCTTATTGACAATAAATCTGCTTACGTTTTATTTGATTTGGGTGCGGATAGAAGCTATATGAGTAGAGATTTTTGTGCTAAATTAAGTTGTCCATTTACGCCTTTGGATAGTAAATTTTTACTCGAATTAGCAAATGGTAAATTAATTTCAGCAGATAATATATGTCGGAATCGAGAAATTAAACTGGTTAGCGAAACATTTAAGATTGACTTGATACCAGTAGATTTAGGGAGTTTTGATGTGATAATCGGTATGGACTGGTTGAAAGAAGTGAAAGCAGAGATTGTTTGTTACAAAAATGCAATTCGCATTATACGAGAAAAAGGAAAACCCTTAATGGTGTACGGAGAAAAGGGCAACACGAAGCTACACCTTATTAGTAATTTGAAGGCACAAAAACTAATAAGAAAAGGTTGCTATGCTGTTCTAGCACATGTCGAGAAAGTACAAACTGAAGAAAAGAGCATCAATGATGTTCCCGTCGCAAAAGAATTTAACGATGTATTTTCGAAAGAATTACCGGGATTACCCCCACATCGATCCGTTGAATTTCAAATAGATCTTGTACCAGGAGCTGCACCAATAGCTCGTGCTCCTTACAGAGTCGCACCCAGCGAGATGAAAGAACTGTAAAGCCAATTACAAGAACTTTTAGAGCGTGGTTTCATTCGACCAAGTACATCACCGTGGGGAGCTCCTGTTTTGTTTGTCAAGAAGAAAGATGGTACATTCAGGTTGTGTATCGACTACCGAGAGTTGAACAAACTTACCATCAAGAACCGCTACCCACTACCGAGAATCGACGACTTATTTGATCAACTACAAGGCTCGTCTGTTTATTCAAATATTGACTTACGTTCCGGGTATCATCAAATGCGGGTGAAAGAAGATGATATTCCAAAGACTGCTTTCAGAACACGTTACGGTCATTACGAGTTTATGGTCATGCCGTTTGGTTTAACTAATGCACCAGCTGTATTCATGGACCTTATGAACCGAGTGTGTGGACCATACCTTGACAAGTTTGTCATTGTTTTCATTGATGACATACTTATTTACTCAAAGAATGACCAAGAACACGGTGAACATTTAAGAAAGGTGTTAGAAGTATTGAGGAAGGAAGAATTGTACGCTAAGTTTTCAAAGTATGCATTTTGGTTGGAAGAAGTTCAATTCCTCGGTCACATAGTGAACAAAGAAGGTATTAAGGTGGATCCGGCAAAGATAGAAACTGTTGAAAAGTGGGAAACCCCGAAAACTCCAAAACACATATGCCAGTTTTTAGGACTAGCTGGTTACTACAAAAGGTTCGTCCAAGACTTTTCCAGAATAGCAAAACCCTTGACTGCATTAACGCATAAAGGGAAGAAATTTGAATGGAAGGATGAACAAGAGAAAGCATTTCAGTTATTGAAGAAAAAGCTAACTACAGCACCTATATTGTCATTGCCTGAAGGGAATGATGATTTTGTGATTTATTGTGATGCATCAAAGCAAGGTCTCGGTTGTGTATTAATGCAACGAACGAAGGTGATTGCTTATGCATCTAGACAATTGAAGATTCACGAGCAAAATTATACGACGCATGATTTGGAATTAGGTGCGGTTGTTTTTGCATTAAAGACTTGGAGGCACTACTTATATGGGGTCAAAAGTATTATATATACCGACCACAAAAGTCTTCAACACATATTTAATCAGAAACAACTGAATATGAGGCAGCGTAGGTGGATTGAATTGTTGAATGATTACGACTTTGAGATTCGTTACCACCCAGGGAAGGTAAATGTGGTAGCCGACGCCTTGAGCAGGAAGGACAGAGAACCCATTCAAGTAAAATCTATGAATATATTGATTCACAATAACCTTACTACTCAAATAAATGAGGCGCAACAAGGAATTTTAAAAGAGGGAAATTTAAAGGATGAAATACCCAAAGGATCGGAGAAGCATATTAATATTCGGGAAGACGGAACCCGGTATAGGGCTGAAAGGATTTGGGTACCAAAATTTGGAGATATGAGAGAAATGGTACTTAGAGAAGCTCATAAAACCAGATACTCAATACATCCTGGAACGGGGAAGATATACAAGGATCTCAAGAAACATTTTTGGTGTCCGGGTATGAAAGCTGATGTTGCTAAATACGTAGGAGAATGTTTGACGTGTTCTAAGGTCAAAGCTGAGCATCAGAAACCATCAGGTCTACTTCAACAACCCGAAATCCAGGAATGGAAATGGGAAAACATTACCATGGATTTCATCACTAAATTGCCAAGGACTGCAAGTGGTTTTGATACTATTTGGGTAATAGTTGATCGTCTCACCAAATCAGCACACTTTCTGCCAATAAGAGAAGATGACAAGATGGAGAAGTTAGCACGACTGTATTTGAAGGAAGTCTTCTCCAGACATGGAATACCAATCTCTATTATCTCTGATAGGGATGGCAGATTTATTTCAAGATTCTGGCAGACATTACAGCAAGCATTAGGAACTCGTCTAGACATGAGTACTGCCTATCATCCACAAACTGATGGGCAGAGCGAAAAGACGATACAAACGCTTGAAGACATGCTACGAGCATGTGTTATTGATTTCGGAAACATTTGGGATCGACATCTACCGTTAGCAGAATTTTCCTACAACAACAGCTATCATTCAAGCATTGAGATGGCGGCGTTTGAAGCACTTTATGGTAGAAAGTGCAGGTCTCCGATTTGTTGGAGTGAAGTGGGGGATAGACAGATTACGGGTCCGGAGATAATACAAGAAACTACCGAGAAGATCATCCAAATTCAACAACGGTTAAAAACCGCCCAAAGTCGACAAAAGAGCTACGCCGACAATAAAAGAAAAGACATAGAATTTGAAATTGGAGAGATGGTCATGCTTAAGGTTGCACCTTGAAAAGGTGTTGTTCGATTTGGTAAACGAGGGAAATTAAATCCAAGGTATATTGGACCATTCAAGATTATTGATCGTGTCTGACCAGTAGCTTACCGACTTGAGTTACCTCAACAACTTGCGAATGTACATAACACTTTCCACGTCTCGAATTTGAGGAAATGTTTTGCTAAGGAAGATCTCACTATTCCGTTGGACGAAATCCAAATCAATGAAAAACTTCAATTCATTGAAAAACCCGTCGAAATAATGGATCGTGAGGTTAAGAGACTTAAACAAAACAAGATACCGATTGTTAAGGTTCGATGGAATGCTCGTAGAGGACTCGAGTTCACCTGGGAGCATGAATATCAGATGAAGAAGAAATACCCGCATTTATTTCCAGAAGATACGTCAACACCTCTAACTGCTTAAAATTTCGGGACGAAATTTATTTAACGGGTAGGTACTGTAGTGACCCGAACTTTTCCATGTTTATATATATATATATTAAATGAAATTGTTATTTACATGATTAAGTGTTTCCAACATGTTAAGCAATCAAATTTGTTAAGACTTGATTAACTGAAATAGGTTTCATATAGACAATTGACCATCCAAGTTGACCGGTGATTCACGAACGTTAAAACTTGTAAAAACTATATGATGACATATATATGGATATATATATATAGTTAACATGATATTATGATAAGTAAACATATCATTAAGTATATTAACAATGAACTACATATGTAAAAGCAAGACTACTAACTTAATGATTTTGAAACGAGACATATATGTAACGATTATCGTTGTAACGACATTTAATGTATATATATCATATTAAGAGATATTCATACATCATATTATCATGATAATATAATAATTTAAAATCTCATTTGATATTATAAATGTTGGGTTAACAACATTTAACAAGATCGTTAACCTAAAGGTTTCAAAACAACACTTACATGTAACGACTAACGATGACTTAACGACTCAGTTAAAATGTATATACATGTAGTGTTTTAATATGTATTCATACACTTTTGAAAGACTTCAATACACTTATCAAAATAATTCTACTTAACAAAAATGCTTACAATTACATCCTCGTTCAGTTTCATCAACAATTCTACTCGTATGCACCCGTATTCGTACTCGTACAATACACAGCTTTTAGATGTATGTACTATTGGTATATATATACTCCAATGATCAGCTCTTAGCAGCCCATGTGAGTCACCTAACACATTTGGGAACCATCATTTGGCAACTAGCATGAAATATCTCATAAAATTACAAAAATATGAGTAATCATTCATGACTTATTTACATGAAAACAAAATTACATATCCTTTATATCTAATCCATACACCAACGACCAAAAACACCTACAAACACTTTCATTCTTCAATTTTCTTCATCTAATTAATCTCTCTCAAGTTCTATCTTCAAGTTCTAAGTGTTCTTCATAAATTCTACAAGTTCTAGTTTCATAAAATCAAGAATACTTCAAAGTTTGCTAGCTTACTTCCAATCTTGTAGAGTGATCATCCAACCTCAAGAAATCTTTCTTATTTATAGTAAGATATCTTTCTAATACAAGGTAATACTCATATTCAAACTTTGATTCAATTTCTATAACTATAACAATCTTATTTCGAGTAGAAATCTTACTTGAACTTGTTTTTCGTGTCATGATTCTGCTTCAAGAACTTTCAAGCCATCCAAGGATCCTTTGAAGCTAGATCCATTTTTCTCATTTCCAATAGCTTTATCCAAAAAACTTGAGGTAGTAATGATGTTCATAACATCATTCGATTCATATATATAAAGCTATCTTATTCGAAGGTTTAAATTTGTAATCACTAGAACATAGTTTAGTTAATTCTAAACTTGTTCGCAAACAAAAGTTAATCCTTCTAACTTGACTTTTAAAATCAACTAAACACTTGTTCTATATCTATATGATATGCTAACTTAATGATTTAAAACCTGGAAACACGAAAAACACTGTAAAACCTGATTTACGCAGTCGTAGTAACACCGCGGGCTGTTTTGGGTTAGTTAATTAAAAACTATGATAAACTTTGATTTAAAAGTTGTTCTTCTGGGAAAATGATTTTTCTTATGAACATGAAACTATATCCAAAAATCATGGTTAAACTCAAAGTGGAAGTATGTTTTCTAAAATGGTCATCTAGACGTCGTTCTTTTGACTGAAATGACTACCTTTACAAAAACGACTTGTAACTTATATTTTCGACTATAAACCTATACTTTTTCTATTTAGATTCATAAAATAGAGTTCAATATGAAACCATAGCAATTTGATTCACTCAAAACGGATTTAAAATGAAGAAGTTATGGGTAAAACAAGATTGGATAATTTTTCTTGTTGTAGCAACGTGAAAATTGGTAACAAATCTATATTAATCATATCCTAGCTAACTTATATTGTATTATACATGTATTCTAATATATTATGTAATCTTGGGATACCATAGACACGTATGCAAATGTTTTGACATATCATATCGACCCATGTGTATATATTATTTGGAACAACCATAGACACTCTACATGCAGTAATGTGAGAGTTAGCTATACAGGGTTGAGGTTGATTCCAAAAATATATATACTTTGAGTTGTGATCTAGCCTGAGACGTGTATACACTGGGTCGTGAATTGATTCAAGATAATATATATCAATTTTTTTCTGTACATCTAACGTTGGACAACTAGTTGTAGGTTACTAACGAGGACAGCTGACTTAATAAACTTAAAACATCAAAATGTATTAAAAATGTTGTAAATATATATTTTGAATATACGTTGATATATATGTACATATTTGTTATAGGTTCGTGAATCGACCAGTGGCCAAGTCTTACTTCCCGACGAAGTAAAAATCTGTGAAAGTAAGTTATAGTCCCACTTTTAAAATCTAATATTTTTGGAATGAGAATACATGCAGGTTTTATAAATGATTTACAAAATAGACACAAGTACGTGAAACTACATTCTATGGTTGAATTATCAAAATCGAATATGCCCCTTTTTATTAAGTCTGGTAATCTAAGAATTAGGGAACAGACACCCTAATTGACGTGAATCCTAAAGATAGATCTATTGGGCCCAACAAGCCCCATCCAAAGTACCGGATGCTTTAGTACTTCGAAATTTATATCATATCCGAAGGGTGTCCCGGAATGATGGGGATATTCTTATATATGCATCTTGTTAATGTCGGTTACTAGGTGTTCACCATATGAATGATTTTTATCTCTATGTATGGGATATGTATTGAAATATGAAATCTTGTGGTCTATTGTTACGATTTGATATATATATAGGTTAAACCTATAACTCACCAACATTTTTGTTGACGTTTAAAGCATGTTTATTCTCAGGTGAATACTAAGAGCTTCCGCTGTTGCATACTAAAATAAGGACAAGATTTGGAGTCCATGTTTGTATGATATTGTGTGACGACCCGGAAATTTCCGACCAAATTTAAACTTTAATCTTTATATTATTCCTACACGATAAGCAAAGTTTGTTAAGTTAAATCTCAAGAATTTTAAATTGTGTTCATACATTCATTATAACCTCGACCAAATTCCGACGATTCACGAACCGTTATATATAAATAGATATGTATATGTATATATGTATTATAACTTGAGAATATTAATAAAGTATTAAACGTATAATACCTTACACGAACGTATTTGTTTCAATATGATTTTCGATGAAATTAAAAATATATATTAAATGATTAAATTATCAGAAACATTGAATTATGATTACAAGTCTCTGTTGAGAGGTCCACTATGATTTGAGAAAATCTATTCCTCTTAACGATATTCAGAATAATTTGTAAAGCTATTTATAAATAAAAACAAAAAGTGTCATTTACGAAAGTTAGACAAAAGATAGTGGGGAATTGGTTTCCATAATATTCTATTAATTTAGTTTCAAAAGTACAAAGACGTTTTCAGTTTAAAAAGAACTTTATTATTAAAACGTATATAACTTTTATAAATATCTAGAACCACTTTTGACAACTCATTACTTAACCAGTATGATAAAGATAACGATATTTATATTTTATTTTATTAAATATATATAACGGTTTAAATTAATATTATATATATGCGTATTATACGTATATAGTTTTATACTTTTACTATACTTTAACTTTACCTTTACTTTACTTTTACTTTACTTTAACTTTAATAATTCATTTTAATAATTCACTTTAATAATTCATACTTTAATAATTCACTTTAATAATTCATACTTTAATAATTCACTTTAATAATTCATACTTTAATAATTCACTTTAATAATTCAAAAATCTATTATAAATAGAATTCAATAGGTTTCATTATTTCATAGAAACTTGAAAATATATTTCTCTAAACTCTCTCAATCGAATTACATATATATATTTACTTAGTATTATTTCAAGATATTATTAGTATACATAAAATACTACGACGGAGTTATATTCAGACGATTTCAAAATAAGTTTTCAAACGGGATAGAGCTAAGGAAATTATGGGTTATAGCTATGGAGGTTATGGGTATTGTTCGAGGGTATTGCTCGTGAGGTCAACCTAACGTTTATCATTTTCGTTGCGTCTACGTACTTTCCTGCAATATTGAATCACAATATTGATACGTTCGTGAATCTGAGACAAACCCTGCACTTGTTCAGTTCCGTCATATACAAAATTGCTATGAAATACAGTATTGTGAGTTTCATTTGCTCCCTTTTTAATTGCTTTTGCAATATATATTTTTGGGCTGAGAATACATGCGCTGTTTTATAAATGTTTTACAAAATAGGCATAAGTAGTAAAACAAATTCTATGTGGGTTTAAACCAGAAATATACCCTTAGCTTGGTAACATTAAACTACTTGTCTATGTACGGTAGGCGCGAATCCTAAAGATAGATCTATTGGGCCTGACAAACCCCATCCTGACTATGGGATGCTTTAGTACTTCGAGGTTATATTAAACACACCTGATCTGGTGTACTTCAGAGGGTAAAACATGAACGTTAAGGCTTGTTACCGGGTGCCTACAACTTATAGAATACTTTTATACACTTGCGAATGTACATATATTTATAAACAGAAATCTTGTGGTCTATTACTATTACAAAAATGATTGATTATGATAAACTAATGAACTCACCAACCTTTTGGTTGACACTTTAAAGCATGTTTATTCTCAGGTATTAAAGAAATCTTCCGCTGTGCATTAGCTCATTTTAAGGATATTACTTGGAGTCATTCATGACATACTTTGAAAGACGTTGCATTCGAGTCGTTGAGTTCATCAAGATTAATATTAAGTCAATTATAGTTGGATGTAATATGAAATGGTATGCATGCCGTCAATTTTAGATGTAAAGAAAGTTTGTCTTTTAAAAACGAATGCAATGTTTGTAAAACATATCATATAGAGGTCAAATATCTCGCGATGTAATTAACTATTGTGAATCGTTTATAATGTATATGAACGGATCCTTTCAGTTGGTATCAGAGCGGTGGTCTTAGCGAACCAGGTCTTGCATTAGTGTGTCTAACTGATAGTTGTTAAGATGCATTAGTGAGTCTGGACTTTGACTGTGTCTACATGTCAAAAGTTTTGCTTATCATTTTTAGTCGGAAATCATCTACTTACCATCCTTAGGAAATTACCTGCTTATCATTCTTAAGTCTAGACGCGTTTTCCTACATTTATTGCATAATAATGTATAGACGAATTCTTATCTTAGCATATCTGTTACTGTGAACTTTGATTGACATCTTTCAAAGATTCCTCCGTAATTTATGGGATTTTGGTATTATATATACATATGTAAATTATGTATTGAAGAATACCAAATCTAAATTCTACAATCTATTTCATACCAAAAATTCTTTCCCTGATCATACAAGATGGATCCCTCAACCAGTTCGAGTTCCTCGGGTTCCGACAGCTATACCGATATGGATTTTCACATGAGCTCCGAAAGCAGCATGACCGAAATGGATCAACCAATTAGCCATCATCTATTTTGGATGAATTGGGGATGAGTTCGTAATCTATTTAACCATTGGAGACAAGAAGAAGGTGATCCCTTTCATCCACCACATTGCCCTCTTGGCAATGAACCTGAAGCATTTACCGGCGAACCTGTCCGAAACACCATTTTCTCTCTCATTTCCAGAGTATCTCGTCATGATTATATACTACACCAAATTCTAGATCTTATCTATCCGCTCGTCCGAACCAACAATCACCCCGGTGTAATAGAAGAAGTCAACGAGCTTCACGCTCGGGTAGTGGCTTTGGAGAATATGGTGCAAAGGTTACAAACACCAGCAGCAGCACCACAACATAACCAGTACCACCATCAACAACATCAACAGTACCATTACCACCACCAACAACAACCGCATCGCAAACCTCAACTTCACAATCTGTCCCATGAGCATTGACGTCATACGCCCTGTAGATACTAAGGAATACCACAACGATGAAGTATTGATTCATAACTTCATTGGGAAAACATTCTACGACGATTATGTAATTTCTAAAGTCTAGAAATTATCTATCCTAGCCTTAACCATAAATTAAGTGAGTTTAATTTAATATTAACTCATTAAATCAATATTACATCTGAAGAAATATACACATATATTTCCATAAAGACTGTAATAAAATTCTTTTGTACAAAATATTAATTGTGACAATTTTTTTAACGGGTAGGTAATACCCGAGAGATATATAAATTCACAATTAATATGTTACATTCTTCGAATCTGATTCAGCAAATTATCCATTATACTCCCTACTTTCACAACAATATACATTCTTTTATAGAAATCAAAACAACCATACTCATTCAAAAATCTAATTACATATTCTGATTTGAAATCGCCGAATTCAATTCAAGTTATAACCGGTATCATCACTCTTAGATTCTTACATCTTTCAAAGCTATACTTTAACTTCAAAACTGTGTTAGAACATTGTATGTATATTAACGATTATAATCTGTGTTCAATCCCTTCGAAATACCTGAAGACACTTCAAATAATGAACAATCGAGATGATGATCCAACCACATGTTATCCACAGTTACGTACCTGAAAAACTCTTGAAATCAAAGTCATAATTTAACATGTATCCATGTCAGACCTTTTGGCATTTACTAGCTAAAATAACTTTTCAATCCCTTCTAAAAATAGACGGTTTTGTCACAGCTCCAGCAAACCAGCTTCAATTGTTCATTCGAATAAGCCTTATTATAATGATTACCCCTTCATCATTATTACCGGGGAACCTTTCATATCTCGCCACATTAGCAGTAAACTTATTAACAACTTCATTGATCTTTGACTTTCCGAAAAATCTTTATATTTATCAAAACCCCATCATTTACTCATCTGCATCTTGTAACGAGAATTGCCATACGAATCATCGAAAATTAGCAATCAGTATTTTGAAATCTCGCAGCATGTCTACGCCAACAATTATATGTGTCTATCTTCTGGACTTATATACTTTGAATGTGAAGTTTCTGAAAAACACCCTAAACTGCGAACTAGTTCTCGAAATACTGATGAAGCAGCAAAAACTATAAACGACCTTAACAGTAAAAAGTTTGATGATAAAGAGTAGTGTGTTGGTAAAGCTCAGAAAAAGAGAATATTTGGTACTGAAAAATACGGATTGAGCAAACCATGAAGAAGGCTGTGGATAAATCACAAGGACGAAATCTACCTTCAAAGAATCCAAATGATTCCGTGTCTGCTGAAGTCATTATCGAATACCTTGCTCCTGACTCTAAACTCTTACGGACAATATTCTTCATCATCCTCTGATATTAGAAATTTTAAGATATCATCGTATCTTTCATTATAAATATCCTCCATATTTCTGAAGATATTTCCATAATTATTCTTATCTGAAATCATTTACCTCTTCGTGCTGTCTGTATTACATCGTAAAAGAAACTATTTTAGTTTCTAAATTCTGAAACTTTCGAATTTAAAATAGGAATATTTTTGAAGTAGTGTTGTGAACTGAAGCATGAACTAGTATAATATAATGACACTTGATCAACGTGATTATATTACATTAAGTCATGCTGAGTTTCTAAATGGAACGTGATGATTCACAGATCATAACGTCATCATGTGCTATGTTACACGACTCTTGTATTCTCTTTAACCTCTAAAATATCAAGAAAATATTTCTTGATGATTCGGCCTTTTTCGAGGCATTCTAGTAATTTGACAAGTCAAGATCGTGTCATTACAATTTACTTCTTAGAACATTAACAATGTTCATTCTGAAATTCAAATATGCGAATTATGGACCATTACAAGCGGTGCTTAATCGCAAGAAGAAGAAACGAAAGGACAAAACTCCGAAATAGAAATTGGGGTATAAATCGCAGCAAATAAAAGAGAGCATTAATTGGGGATGACAATGATTATAAAAGAAGCAAGGACTTTGAAATATAAGGGAAGATATAAAACCCAACAAAAACCCTGAAATCACAAACCGTATATATCAATGCATATAGCAATATAAAGACACGGGAGAACTAAAAACACTATAAAACCAAGAGTATAGTAGAAGTAAATAGATTCTTCCGGAGGTAGATGAAAAAGAAGAGCGACAGATATGAAAGTGAGGAGTATATCAAGAATCAGCACTGGATGAAGTATATATTGACAAATACTTTAAAATATGAGTTGAGAAGGTGTGAGTTGTAAGAAAACAAATGAGGTGGATTTATAGTGAAATATCCGACAGAGAAATCAAAATGGATTATCGCATTAATTCGAAGAGGATCATAATTTCCTTAATCGCCGAATAATCAAATCCAATATAGATTACAAAGATTTTCTTTTCGGAGATCAATCGTGATGACGTCAAAAGATACGACGAATCACTATTATCTTATTTCATTCATTTACGATAACTTCACTCACACGTTTCGATTAATCGAATTATTTTATCCATTCTTCTTGAACATGATAAAACTCCATAATCGTTATAATAACATTCTCATTGTTAGTCATGACGACCTCTATCAAATTTCGGGGACGAAATTTCTTTAACGGGTAGGTACTGTGACGACCCGAAAATTTCCGACCAAATTTAAACTTTAATCTTTATATTATTCCGACACGATAAGCAAAGTTTGTTAAGTTAAATCTCAAGAATTTTAAATTGTGTTCATACATTCATTATAACCTCGACCAAATTCCGACGATTCACGAACCGTTATATATAAATAGATATGTATATGTATATATGTATTATAACTTGAGAATATTAATAAAGTATTAAACGTATAATACCTTACACGAACGTATTTGTTTCAATATGATTTTCGATGAAATTAAAAATATATATTAAATGATTAAATTATCAGAAACATTGAATTATGATTACAAGTCTCTGTTGAGAGGTCCACTATGATTTGAGAAAATCTATTCCTCTTAACGATATTCAGAATAATTTGTAAAGCTATTTATAAATAAAAACAAAAAGTGTCATTTACGAAAGTTAGACAAAAGATAGTGGGGAATTGGTTTCCATAATATTCTATTAATTTAGTTTCAAAAGTACAAAGACGTTTTCAGTTTAAAAAGAACTTTATTATTAAAACGTATATAACTTTTATAAATATCTAGAACCACTTTTGACAACTCATTACTTAACCAGTATGATAAAGATAACGATATTTATATTTTATTTTATTAAATATATATAACGGTTTAAATTAATATTATATATATGCGTATTATACGTATATAGTTTTATACTTTTACTATACTTTAACTTTACCTTTACTTTACTTTTACTTTACTTTAACTTTAATAATTCATTTTAATAATTCACTTTAATAATTCATACTTTAATAATTCACTTTAATAATTCATACTTTAATAATTCACTTTAATAATTCATACTTTAATAATTCACTTTAATAATTCAAAAATCTATTATAAATAGAATTCAATAGGTTTCATTATTTCATAGAAACTTGAAAATATATTTCTCTAAACTCTCTCAATCGAATTACATATATATATTTACTTAGTATTATTTCAAGATATTATTAGTATACATAAAATACTACGACGGAGTTATATTCAGACGATTTCAAAATAAGTTTTCAAACGGGATAGAGCTAAGGAAATTATGGGTTATAGCTATGGAGGTTATGGGTATTGTTCGAGGGTATTGCTCGTGAGGTCAACCTAACGTTTATCATTTTCGTTGCGTCTACGTACTTTCCTGCAATATTGAATCACAATATTGATACGTTCGTGAATCTGAGACAAACCCTGCACTTGTTCAGTTCCGTCATATACAAAATTGCTACGAAATACAGTATTGTGAGTTTCATTTGCTCCCTTTTTAATTGCTTTTGCAATATATATTTTTGGGCTGAGAATACATGCGCTGTTTTATAAATGTTTTACAAAATAGGCATAAGTAGTAAAACAAATTCTATGTGGGTTTAAACCAGAAATATACCCTTAGCTTGGTAACATTAAACTACTTGTCTATGTACGGTAGGCGCGAATCCTAAAGATAGATCTATTGGGCCTGACAAACCCCATCCTGACTATGGGATGCTTTAGTACTTCGAGGTTATATTAAACACACCTGATCTGGTGTACTTCAGAGGGTAAAACATGAACGTTAAGGCTTGTTACCGGGTGCCTACAACTTATAGAATACTTTTATACACTTGCGAGTGTACATATATTTATAAACAGAAATCTTGTGGTCTATTACTATTACAAAAATGATTGATTATGATAAACTAATGAACTCACCAACCTTTTGGTTGACACTTTAAAGCATGTTTATTCTCAGGTATTAAAGAAATCTTCCGCTGTGCATTAGCTCATTTTAAGGATATTACTTGGAGTCATTCATGACATACTTTGAAAGACGTTGCATTCGAGTCGTTGAGTTCATCAAGATTAATATTAAGTCAATTATAGTTGGATGTAATATGAAATGGTATGCATGCCATCAATTTTAGATGTAAAGAAAGTTTGTCTTTTAAAAACGAATGCAATGTTTGTAAAACATATCATATAGAGGTCAAATATCTCGCGATGTAATTAACTATTGTGAATCGTTTATAATGTATATGAACGGATCCTTTCATATTGTGTAAAAACTGCATTCAAGAAACTGATTTCGATGTAACATATTTGTATTGTAAACCATTATGTAATGGTCGTGTGTAAACAGGATATTTTAGATTATCATTATTTGATAATCTACGTAAAGCTTTTTAAACCTTTATTTATGAAATAAAGGTTATGGTTTGTTTTAAAAATGAATGCAGTCTTTAAAAAAAACGTCTCATATAGAGGTCAAAACCTCGCAACGAAATTAATTAATATGGAACGTTTTTAATCAATAAGAACGGGACATTTCAATTAAGTCAGCTGTCCTCGTTAGTAACCTACAACTAGTTGTCCATAGTTAGATGTACAGAAATAAATCGATAAATATTATCTTGAATCAATCCACGACCTAGTGTATACGTATCTCAGTATTGATCACAAATCAAACTATATATATTTTGGAATCAACTTCAACCCTGTATAGCTAACTCCAACATTCACATATAGAGTGTCTATGGTTGTTCCGAAATATATATAGATGTGTCGACATGATAGGTCGAAACATTGTATACGTGTCTATGGTATCTCAAGATTATATAATATACAATACAAGTTGATTAAGTTATGGTTGGAATAGATTTGTTACCAATTTTCACGTAGCTAAAATGAGAAAAATTATTCAATCTTGTTTTACCCATAACTTCTTCATTTTAAATCCGTTTTGAGTGAATCAAATTGCTATGGTTTCATATTGAACTCTATTTTATGAATCTAAACATAAAAAGTATAGGTTTTTAGTCAAAAAAATAAGTTACAAGTCGTTTTTGTAAAGGTAGTCATTTCAGTCGAAAGAACGACGTCTAGATGACCATTTTAGAAAACATACTTCTACTTTGAGTTTAACCATAATTTTTGGATATAGTTTCATGTTCATAATAAAAATCATTTTCCCAGAATAACAACTTTTAAATCAAAGTTTATCATAGTTTTTAATTAACTAACCCAAAACAGCCCGCGGTGTTACTACGACGGCGTAAATCCGGTTTTACGGTGTTTTTCGTGTTTCCAGGTTTTAAATCATTAAGTTAGCATATTATATAGATATAGAACATGTTTTTAGTTGATTTTAAAAGTCAAGTTAGAATGATTAACTTTTATTTGCGAACAAGTTTAGAATTAACTAAACTATGTTTCAAGTGATTACAAGTTTAAACCTTCGAATAAGATAGCTTTATATGTATGAATAGAATGATGTTATGAACATCATTAATACCTTAAGTACCTTGCATAAACCTACTAGAAATGAGAAAAATAGATCTAGCTTCAAAGGATCCTTGGATGGCTTGAAAGTTCTTGAAGCAGAATCATGACACGAAAACAATTTCAAGTAAGATTTCCACTCGAAATAAGATTGTTATAGTTATAGAAATTGAATTAAAGTTTGAATATGATTATTACCTTGTATTAGAAAGATAACCTACTGTAAGTAACAAAGGTTTCTTGATCTTGGATGATTACTTGGAATGGATTTAGAAAACTTGGAAGTAAACTTGCAATCTTGGAAGTATTCTTGATTTTATGAAACTAGAACTTTTGGAATTTATGAAGAACACTTAGAACTTGAAGATAGAACTTAAGGGAGATCAATTAGATGAAGAAAATTAAAGAATGAAAGTGTTTGTAGGTGTTTTTGGTCATTGGTGTATGGATTAGATATAAAGGATATGTAATTTTGTTTTCATGTAAATAAGTCATGAATGATTACTCATATTTTTATAATTTTATGAGATATTTCATGCTAGTTACCAAATGATGGTTCCCACATGTGTTAGGTGACTCACATGGGCTGCTAATAGTTGATCATTGGAGTGTATATACCAATAGTACATACATCTAAAAGTTGTGTATTGTACGAGTACGAATACGGGTGCATACGAGTAGAATTGTTGATGAAACTGAACGAGGATGTAATTGTAAGCATTTTTGTTAAGTAGAAGTATTTTGATAAGTGTCTTGAAGTCTTTCAAAAGTGTATGAATACATATTAAAACACTACATGTATATACATCTTAACTGAGTCGTTAAGTCATCGTTAGTCGTTACATGTAAATGTTGTTTTGAAACCTTTAGGTTAACGATCTTGTTGAATGTTGTTAACCCATTATTTATTATAACAAATGAGATGTTAAATTGTTATATTATCATGATATTATGATATATAATATATCTTAGTATGATATATATACAGTTAAATGTCGTTACAACGATAATCGTTACATATATGTCTCGTTTCGAAATCATTAAGTTAGTAGTTTTATTTTTACATATGTATTTCATTGTTAATACACTTAATAATATATTTACTTATCATTTAACATAATTAACCAAGTGTATCAATATCTTAATATGATTCATATGTACCTAGTAAGACGTTGTTATAACGATAATCGTTATATATATCGTTTTCGAGTTTCTTAAATTAATAGTCTCATTTTTATGTATATAACTCATTGTTAAAATACCTAATGAGATACATACTTATAATAAAATCATGTTAACTATATATATATAACCATATATATGTCATCGTATAGTTTTTACAAGTTTTAACGTTCGTGAATCACCGGTCAACTTGGGTGGTCAATTGTCTATATGAAACCTATTTCAATTAATCAAGTATTAACAAGTTTGATTGCTTAACATGTTGGAAACACTTAATCATGTAAATAACAATTTCATTTAATATATATATAAACATGGAAAAGTTCGGGTCACTACAGTACCTACCCGTTAAATAAATTTCGTCCCGAAATTTTAAGCAGTTGGAGGTGTTGACGTATCTTCTGGAAATAAATGCGGGTATTTCTTCTTCATCTGATCTTCACGCTCCCAGGTGAACTCAGGTCCTCTACGAGTATTCCATCGAACCTTAACAATCGGTATCTTGTTTTGTTTAAGTCTCTTAACCTCACGATCCATTATTTCGACAGGTTCTTCAATGAATTGAAGTTTTTCATTGATTTGGATTTCGTCCAATGGAATAGTGAGATCTTCTTTAGCAAAACATTTCTTAAAATTTGAGACGTGGAAAGTGTTATGTACAGCCGCGAGTTGTTGAGGTAGCTCCAGTTGGTAAGCTACTGGTCCGACACGATCTATAATCTTGAATGGTCCAATGTACCTTGGATTTAGTTTCCCCCGTTTACCAAATTGAACAACGCCTTTCCAAGGTGAAACCTTAAGCATGACCATTTCTCCAATTTCAAACTCTATATCTTTTCTTTTACTGTCCGCGTAGCTCTTTTGTCGACTCTGGGCGGTTTTCAATCTTTGTTGAATTTGGATGATTTTCTCGGTAGTTTCTTGTATTATCTCCGGACCCGTAATCTGTCTATCCCCCACTTCACTCCAACAAATCGGACACCTGCACTTTCTACCATAAAGTGCTTCAAACGGCGTCATCTCAATGCTTGAATGGTAGCAGTTGTTGTAGGAAAATTCTGCTAACGGTAGATGCCGATCCCAACTGTTTCCGAAATCAATAACACAAGCTCGTAGCATGTCTTCAAGCATTTGTATCGTCCTTTCACTCTGCCCATCAGTTTGTGGATGATAGGCAGTACTCATGTCTAGACGAGTTCCCAATGCTTGCTGTAATGTCTGCCAGAATCTTGAAATAAATCTGCCATCCCTATCAGAGATAATAGAGATTGGTATTCCATGTCTGGAGATGACTTCCTTCAAATACATTCGTGCTAACTTCTCCATCTTGTCATCTTCTCTTATTGGCAGGAAGTGTGCTGACTTGGTGAGACGATTAACTATTACCCAAATAGTATCATAACCACTTGCAGTCCTTGGCAATTTAGTAATGAAATCCATGGTAATGTTTTCCCATTTCCATTCCGGGATTTCAGGTTGTTGTAGTAGACCTGATGGTTTCTGATATTCAGCTTTGACCTTAGAACACGTCATACATTCTCCTACATATTTAGCAATATCGGCTTTCATACCTGGCCACCAAAAATGTTTCTTAAGATCCTTGTACATCTTCCCCGTTCCAGGATGTATTGAGTATCTGGTTTTATGAGCTTCTCTAAGTACCATTTCTCTCATATCTCCAAATTTTGGTACCCAAATTCTTTCAGCCCTATACCGGGTTCCGTCTTCCCGAATATTAAGATGCTTCTCCGATCCTTTGGGTATTTCATCCTTTAAATTTCCCTCTTTTAAAACTCCTTGTTGCGCCTCCTTTATTTGAGTAGTAAGGTTAGTGTGAATCATTATATTCATAGATTTTACTCGAATGGGTTCTCTGTCCTTCCTGCTCAAGGCGTCGGCTACCAAATTTACCTTCCGTGGGTGGTAACGAATCTCAAAGTCGTAATCATTCAACAATTCAATCCACCTACGCTGCCTCATATTCAGTTGTTTCTGATTAAATATGTGTTGAAGACTTTTGTGGTCGGTATATATAATACTTTTGACCCCATATAAGTAGTGCCTCCAAGTCTTTAATGCAAAAACAACCGCGCCTAATTCCAAATCATGCGTCGTATAATTTTGCTCGTGAATCTTCAATTGTCTAGACGCATAAGCAATCACCTTCGTCCGTTGCATTAATACACAACCGAGACCTTGCTTTGATGCGTCACAATAAATCACAAAATCATCATTCCCTTCAGGCAATGACAATATAGGTGTCGTAGTTAGCTTTTTCTTCAATAATTGAAACGCCTTCTCTTGTTCATCCTTCCATTCAAATTTCTTCCCTTTATGCGTTAATGCAGTCAAGGGTTTTGCTATTTTGGAGAAATCTTGGATGAATCTTTTGTAGTAACCAGCCAATCCTAAAAATTGACGTATATGCTTCGGAGTTTTTGGGGTATCCCACTTTTCAACGGTTTCGATCTTTGCCGGGTCCACCTGGATACCTTCTTTGTTCACTATGTGACCGAGGAATTGAACTTCTTCCAACCAAAATGCACACTTTGAACACTTAGCGTACAATTTTTCTTTTCTCAATACTTCTAGCACTTTTCTCAAATGTTCTTCGTGCTCTTGATCATTCTTTGAGTAAATAAGTATGTCATCGATGAAAACAATGACAAACTTGTCAAGATATGGCCCACACACTCAGTTCATAAGGTCCATGAACACAGCTGGTGCGTTAGTCAATCTAAACGGCATAACCATAAACTCGTAATGACCATAACGCGTCCTAAAAGAAGTTTTTAGAATATCACCCTCCTTTACTCGCATTTGATGATATCCAGAATATAAATTGATCTTCGAATAAACCGACGAGCCTTGTAGTTGATCAAATAAGTCGTCAATTCTCGGCAGTGGATAACGGTTTTTGATGGTAAGTTTGTTCAACTCTCTGTAGTCAATACACAACCTAAATGTACCATCCTTCTTCTTGACAAACAAAATAGGAGCTCCCCATGGTGATGTGCTTGGTCGAATGAAACCACGTTCTAATAGTTCTTGTAGTTGGCTTTGCAGTTCTTTCATCTCGCTGGGTGCGAGTCTATAAGGAGCACGAGCTATTGGTGCAGCTCCTGGTACAAGATCTATTTAAAATTCAACAGATCGATGTGGAGGTAGTCCCGGTAATTCTTTTGGAAATACATCGGGAAATTCTTTTGCGACGGGAACATCATTGATGCTCTTTTCTTCAGTTTGTACTTTCTCGACGTGTGCTAGAACAGCATAGCAACCTTTTCTTATTAGTTTTTGTGCCTTCAAATTACTAATAAGATGTAGCTTCATGTTGCCCTTTTCTCCGTACACCATTAAGGGTTCTCCTTCTTCTCGTACAATGCGAATTGCATTTTTATAACATACGATCTCTGCTTTCACCTTCTTCAGCCAGTCCATGCCAACTATTACATCAAAACTCCTAACTCTACTGGTATCAAATCAATCTTAAATATTTCGCTACCCAGTTTAATTTCTCGATTCTGGCATATATTATCTGCTGAAATTAATTTACCGTTTGCTAATTCAAGTAAAAATTTACTATCCAACAGCGTCAATGGACAACTTAATTTAGCACAAAAATCTCTACTCATATAGCTTCTATCCACACCCAAAAATAAAACGTAAGCAGATTTATTGTCAATAAGAAACGTACCCGTAACAAGCTCCGGGTCTTCCTGTGCCTCTGCCGCATTAATATTGAAAACTCTTCCGCGGCCTTGTCCATTCGTGTTCTCCTGGTTCAGGCAATTTCTAATAATGTGGCCCGGTTTTCCACATTTATAACAAACTACATTGGCATAACTTGCTCCGACACTACTTGCTCCGCCATTACTCGTTCCGACACCATTTGTTCCTTTCATTCTGTTAACCCCTGGTCTGTAGACCTCACACTTTGCCGCGCTATGACCATTTCTTTTACACTTGTTGCAAAATTTGGTGCAGAACCCCGAGTGATACTTTTCACACCTTTGGTATAGCTACTTCTGATTGTTGTTGTTGTTGCGGTTGTTATTGTTGTTGGGATGATTGTTGTAGTTGCTGTTGTTGTTGTTGTTGTTGTTGTTGTTGGGCCGTTTGTTGTAGTTGCGATTGATGTTGCGATTGTTGGGATAATTGTTGCGATTATTATTGTAATTGCTGTTGTTGTTGTATTGGTGATTCTTATCACCGTTTTCCTCCCACTTTCTTTTGACTTGCTTCACATTGGCCTCTTCAGCCGTCTGTTCTTTAATTCTTTCCTCAATCTGGTTCACTAGTTTGTGAGCCATTCTACATGCCTGTTGTATGGAGGCGGGCTCGTGTGAACTTATATCTTCTTGGATTCTTTCCGGTATTCCTTTCACAAACGCGTCGATCTTCTCTTCCTCATCTTCGAACGCTCCCGGACACAATAGGCACAATTCTGTAAATCGTCTTTCGTACGTGGTAATATTAAATCCTTGGGTTCGTAACCCTCTAAGTTCTGGCTTGAGCTTATTGAACTCGGTTCTGGGACGGTACTTCTCGTTCATCAAGTGCTTGAATGCTGACCACGGTAGTGCGTACACATCATCTTGTCCCACTTGCTCTAGATAGGTATTCCACCATGTTAACGCAGAACCTGTGAAGGTATGCATAGCGTACTTCACTTTGTCCTCTTCAGTACACTTACTTATGGCAAACACCGATTTGACCTTCTCGGTTCACCATTTCAATCCGATCGGTCCTTCGGTTCCATCAAATTCCAAAGGTTTGCAGGCAGTGAATTCTTTGTAGGTGCATCCTACACGATTTCCTGTACTGCTAGATCCAAGGTTATTGTTGGTATGTAGCGCAGCCTGTACTGAGGCTATGTTTGAAGCTAGAAAAGTACGGAATTCCTCTTCATTCATATTCACGGTGTGTTGAGTAGTCGGTGCCATTTCCTTTAAAATAGTCAAATGGAACAAGTTAATCATACAGAATATTAAGAGTAGTTAATAGTATTTCGTAGCATAATATGAACTCATTTATAAAAGCTTTTTCTTCATATTAGCGTTTTATAAGTTTAAATTCGGGTCGTACGTACCCGTTAAGTTCATACTTAGTAGCTAATATACAATTCAACTACTACAATTCTATATGAAAAACTGATTATAATAATATTTCGCGTTCAAACTTTTATACAATATTTTACAAACTTACAATACCGCTTAGTTTACATAAAGCATGAAATATAGCACACAATAACTTTGATACAAGATAGTTGTGAAGATAATTCTAGCTAGTACACAAGTCGTTCAGCAAAGGCAATAAAGACACGTAATTCATACATCCAGAAACAAGTCATGCATTCTGGTTTTACTAGGACTACTTCCCATCCTTGGTCTTGTGGAACATAACCGTTATGGCCGTTGATAAGACAGCGTGTTGTAACGTCATCAAAGGGACGAGGGTTACGTAATGACCAACAGTTTCGTAATAACCTAAAAACCTCATTTCTTACCCCAATTACCGACTCCGTCACTTGTGGGAACGTTTTGTTTAATAGTTGTAGCCAGATGTTCTTTTTCTCACTTTGGTGAGAAGCGAACATTACTAACCTGTAAGCATAGCATGCTTCTTTATGTTGCATGTTAGCCGCTTTTTCTAAATCATGAAGTCCTATATTCGGATTCATTGAGTCAAAATAATTACTTAACCCGTTACGTAAAATAGCATTTGGGTTTCCCGCAATATATGCGTCAAAGTAAACACATCGTAACTTATGGGTTTTCCAATGTGATATCCCCCATCTTTTAAACGAAAGTCTCTTATAAACCAAGACATTCTTGGAACGTTCTTCGAATGTCTTACAAACTGATTTCGCCGTAAATAGTTGTCCCGAAGAATTCTGACCGACTCTAGACAAGATTTCATCAATCATGTCTCCGGGTAGGTCTCTTAAAATATTGGGTTGTCTATCCATTTTGTGTTTTTATACTGTAAAATAGACAAGAGTTAGATTCATAAAAAAAAATACTTATTAATACAAGCAATTTTTACATATATCATAAAGCATAAGCACACTATATTACATATATTACACCACACGAATACAACTATCTTATTCTGACTCGCTCGTTTCTTCTTCTTCGGTTTTGGTTCGTTTTGCCAAGTTTCTAGGGATATATGATGTTCCCCTAATACGAGCTGTCATTTTCCACAACGGTTTAGAAAAACCTGGTGGTTTAGAGGTTCTCGGGTCATTGTTACAACTTAAGGGCTTCGGGGTTGACGATACATATAAAGTTCATCGGGGTTGGAATTAGATTTTTCTATTTTTATGCCCTTTCCCTTATTATTTTCTTTTGCCTTTTTAAATTCAGTTGGGGTAATTTCTATAACATCATCGGAATTCTCGTCGGAATCCGATTCATCGGAGAATTGGTAATCCTCCCAATATTTTGCTTCCTTGGCGGAAACACCATTGACCATAATTAACCTTGGTCGGTCGGTTGAGGATTTTCTTTTACTTAACCATTTTATTATTTCCCCCACCGGTTCTATTTCCTCCTCCGGTTCCTCCTCTTTCGGTTCTGATTCTTCTTCCGGTTCTTCTTCGGGAACTTGTGAATCAGTCCAATATATATTCGACTCTTCGTTATTATTAGGTGAGTCAATGGGATTTATGCTAGAGGTAGACATCTATCACACAATATCAAACATGTTAAGAGATTAATATATCACAAAATATATACATGTTAATAATATATAGTTTCCAACAAAAATGTTAAGCAATCATTTTTAAAGAAAACACGGTCGAAGTCCAGACTCACTAATGCATCCTAACAAACTCGATAAGACACACTAATGCAAATTTTCTGGTTCTCAAAGACCAACGCTCGGATACCAACCGAAATGTCCCGTTCTTATTGATTAAAAACGTTCCATATTAATTGATTTCGTTGCGAGGTTTTGACCTCTATATGAGACGTTTTTCAAAGACTGCATTCATTTTTAAAACAAACCATAACCTTTATTTCATAAATAAAGGTTTAAAAAGCTTTACGTAGATTATCAAATAATGATAATCTAAAATATCCTGTTTACACACGACCATTACATAATGGTTTACAATACAAATATGTTACATCGAAATCAGTTTCTTGAATGCAGTTTTTACACAATATCATACAAACATGGACTCCAAATCTTGTCCTTATTTTAGTATGCAACAGCGGAAGCTCTTAGTATTCACCTGAGAATAAACATGCTTTAAACGTCAACAAAAATGTTGGTGAGTTATAGGTTTAACCTATATATATCAAATCGTAACAATAGACCACAAGATTTCATATTTCAATACACATCCCATACATAGAGATAAAAATCATTCATATGGTGAACACCTGGTAACCGACATTAACAAGATGCATATATAAGAATATCCCCATCATTCCGGGACACCCTTAGGATATGATATAAATTTCTAAGTACTAAAGCATCCGGTACTTTGGATGGGGTTTGTTAGGCCCAATAGATCTATCTTTAGGATTCGCGTCAATTAGGGTGTCTGTTCCCTAATTCTTAGATTACCAGACTTAATAAAAAGGGGCATATTCGATTTCGATAATTCAACCATAGAATGTAGTTTCACGTACTTGTGTCTATTTTGTAAATCGTTTATAAAACCTGCATGTATTCTCATCCCAAAAATATTAGATTTTAAAAGTGGGACTATAACTCACTTTCACAGATTTTTTACTTTGTCGGGAAGTAAGACTTGGCCACTGGTTGATTCACGAACCTATAACAATATATACATATATATCAAAGTATGTTCAAAATATATTTACAACACTTTTAATATATTTTGATGTTTTAAGTTTATTAAGTCAGCTGTCCTCGTTAGTAACCTACAACTAGTTGTCCACAGTTAGATGTACAGAAATAAATCGATAAATATTATCTTGAATCAATCCACGACCCAGTGTATACGTATCTCAGTATTGATCACAACTCAAACTATATATATTTTGAAATCAACTTCAACCCTGTATAGCTAACTCCAACATTCACATATAGAGTGTCTATGGTTGTTCCGAAATATATATAGATGTATCAACATGATAGGTCGAAACATTGTATACGTGTCTATGGTATCTCAAGATTACATAATATACAATACAAGTTGATTAAGTTATGGTTGGAATAGATTTGTTACCAATTTTCACGTAGCTAAAATGAGAAAAATTATTCAATCTTGTTTTACCCATAACTTCTTCATTTTAAATCCGTTTTGAGTGAATCAAATTGCTATGGTTTCATGTTGAACACTATTTTATGAATATAAACAGAAAAAGTATAGGTATATAGTCGGAAAAATAAGTTACAAGTCGTTTTTGTAAAGGTAGTCATTTCAGTCGAAAGAACGACGTCTAGATGACCATTTTAGAAAACATACTTCCACTTTGAGTTTAACCATAATTTTTGGATATAGTTTCATGTTCATAATAAAAATCATTTTTCCCAGAATAACAACTTTTAAATCAAAGTTTATCATAGTTTTTAATTAACTAACCCAAAACAGCCCGCGGTGTTACTACGACGGCGTAAATCCGGTTTTACGGTATTTTTCGTGTTTCCAGGTTTTAAATCATTAAGTTAGCATATAATATAGATATAGAACATGTGTTTAGTTGATTTTAAAAGTTAAGTTAGAAGGATTAACTTTTATTTGCGAACAAGTTTAGAATTAACTAAACTATGTTTCTAGTGATTACAAGTTTAAACCTTCGAATAAGATAGTTTTATATGTATGAATAGAATGATGTTATGAACATCATTACTACCTCAAGTTCCTTGGATAAACCTACTGGAAATGAGAAAAATAGATCTAGCTTCAAAGGATCCTTGGATGGCTTGAAAGTTCTTGAAGCTGAATCATGACACGAAAACAATTTCAAGTAAGATTTCCACTCGAAATAAGATTGTTATATATATATATATATATATATATATATATATATATATATATATATATATATATATATATATATATATATATATATATATATATATATATGTGTTACTAAACTATACTTAAGTTTTATACAAGTTTATATATGTAAATACAAGTTTATATATATAATTCTTGTTATAAAATAAGTAAGTTAGTGGCAGATTTTGGGACTCCAAGAGAGCATCTAATGCTTGCCTTTGTTGCTCCCTATATACACAAGTCCTTAGGAAAATGTCCACTCTTGTACCAAGACTTTGACTCACTCTCTCAAGTGCATAACTAGAGATTCAAAATAAGAAAAACAAGCAGAAAAATTCTGCTACTGCAGCTGAAAAAACGTGGCCTTTTTCACTCAAGAAAGGGTTTTTTAATTTTGTTTTGCAAGCTCTATTCAAGTATCATTTAAATCCTAACTAAAGGCAAGGGTGTGGGTATTATTGCTTGGGGTATTACTTGCTTGAGGCTTCAAGTTAGAAGCTCATTTTGCATCATCGTCATCATCATTTCTGCTGTCCAAATTCAGCTCACTACTCATAATTGAGGAGGTATAATCTTCTTCTTTTACTTGTTTTATATGTAAGCATGATTTCATGACTTGATATTAATATGTAATTTAACAAAATGGCTTTACAAACATACTTGTTCTATTAATGCTTCCGCTTGTATTAACTATCTTAAAATTGGTTTTATGATTGTGTAAACTACATGAACATGTTGTTTTGAAACTTGTTAAATTCCATCAATGGTATCTAGAGCCGAAGTCTATGGATTATGCTTCTTATATGGTCTTTAAACCCACTATATTTGCATTCCATGTACATGCATGAATATGGAATGTAAAAATGTTCGGGTTTGGGTGGGTTTGTGAGTTTGGCCGAATTCTAAAGAGTTTCCAAGAGGGTTTGGAACTTGCAAATTGGTCATATTTGTTGTATGTAGTAGTTCACAATCAATGCCTTGACCTTTTGATTGAATGCATGTGTGTTTGAATGATTTGTATTTATTCATTTGGTATGTAATAATTAATTCATTCATTTAGTTGTAATATTCATTCATTTGGTTATGTAATTTATTTTATATTTGGTATGTAAAATAGATTAGGTTGTATTTTCATTTTCTAGAAAAATGTATTAGGATATATTTTTTTGTAAACATGAAGATGCAAGATGAAGACAAGGAAGATGCAAGATTAAGTGGGAGATTTGAAATCTCCTACTTTGTGTTATAACCCTTAACCGGTGACATTTGTTTTCGGCTAAACAAATGTCTACCAAATTGGCTTGATTGTGAACACATTTGTTTTGCATGCGTGGTTGTTTTATTTCTTGTATGATTGTGGATTGTGTATGTTACTACAAGTTATCACACAAGTTAACAACAAGCAAAACTACTATTTAATTGGTTAAATTATTAACAACATGAAATTTACCAAACTACAATTTAATCGGTTAAATTGAAATGGCAAAAGACGCTAATAAATGGTTATTAAGAACAAGAAACGGATTGCACATATAAAATGGTTTATATCAAAGTAATGAAATTGGATTTATTACATGACATGAAAATGGATTTCAAATGAACCATACACTAAATGCATGTTGGTGTATGGTATAAAAGTTTTCTCAAACTAGAAATAATGAAAACTTAAAATCCCTTTAACCAACAAGGTAAACAAGTTAAACGCCATCCTTTTGTGTGACACTTAGACATATTAGGGAACTCATGATGGGATAAAGGTCACCTAACCGTCATGAACAAACTAATATGATTAAGGTGAATTTCACATGCTTGTGGGATAAAGGTCACCTAACCACTTGTATGTTAAGTTTACACATTTACACAAGTAGGACGACTTGATTTGGAAATCATGAACTTAGGGTCACCGAAGCATGAGGAACAAATAGGCGTTGATGGAATTAATATGCCATACAAAAGGATTGCATGATTCCATAACTTAGAAATTGCAAAAGGATTGCAATTGTCATATAATGACTACCTAGCTAAATCAAATGACGGGATAAAGGTCACCTAACCGAAATTTGGTTTACCGTTGGATTCTAAAATTTAATAAATATCAATTGGATTTAAAGGGTATTGATTGTTAAATTAAAATTAATACTTAAACAACTTTGTTAAATTTTGTAGATGGCCGCCAATAACAACAACATTCCAAATGCACCAATCAACTTTAACAACCTATCGTTGAGGTCAATCCTCGAAAAGGAAAAACTCAACCATACGAACTTCATGGATTGGTTCTGCAATCTAAGAATTGTCCTCAAACTAGAGGATAGGGCGTATGTGTTGGAAGACCCTATTCCCGATCAACCGGACGAGGATGATACGGAAGGCATGGCTTATTGGGAGAAATATTGCACGATTCGTTGCAAGTTTCTTGCCTCATGCTTGGGACTATGATACCTGAACTCCAAAAGGATTTCGAGCATCATAGTGCATATGACATGATCACACAATTGAAGGATATGTTCATTCAACAAGCTCATGTCGAGCGCTTCGAAACGGTTCGAGCGCTTCATGCATGTCGGATGGACGACTCCCAATCCGTTTCATCTTATGTCCTTAAGATGAAAAGCCTGATTGATCATGCAAACCGTCTAAATTGCAACGTGTCTAATGAATTAGCCACGGACCTTATTCTCAACTCATTGTCAAAAAGGTTTGACACATTTGTAATGAATTACAACATGAATGGTTGGGATAAAAGCATTGGCGAATTACATGCCATGCTTAAGACGGCAGAAGCAAGCATGGGTAAAAGGGCTTCACCCTTGTTTACGATCAATGAAGGCGGGTCCAAAAACAATAACACTTCTAAGCCGAACGCAGCTAAGAGGAAAGGACCCACCTACCAAGGCAAGGGCAAAGGAAAGGGGAAGATGGTTACCCCAACCAACAACAACAAGGAGCAAAAGGTTGCCGGTAAATCTAACCCCAAGGAAGATCCGTGTTTTGGTTGCGGTGAAATGGGTTACTGGAAACGCAACTGCTCGGTCTACCTAAAGGAGTTGAAGGAAAAGAGGGATGCAAGGCAAACCTCAGGTAATGTATATATGGTATACATTGAGCTTAGTATTACTTCTTCTAATACATGGGTATTAGACACAGGATGTGGAACTCATATTTGCAATTCTTTGCAGGCAGGGGGTTCAAAAGAAGTGATCAAGATGCGGGAACAACAAGTCTCTTCATGGAAAATGGAGCAAGGGTGCAAGTGAAAGCTCATGGAGACTTTGTTTTAAAGCTTCCAAGTGGTTTGGAGCTTATTTTGAAAAATGTTTTGTATGCACCCGATTTGTCACGAAACATTATTTCTGTATCCCGTTTGAAACAATATGGTTTTAATCTTAATTTCATTAATGATGACATCCATGTTTCTTTAGATAATGTGTTCTATTTTAAGGCTTCGCCTTCGAATGGTATTTATGAATTGGTTCATAATGATACATCATACAATAGCTCAATATACCATGCAAACACCAAGAAACTCAAAAGGGACTTGAGTGATTCCTACTTATGGCATTGTCGCCTTGGTCACATAAACAAGAATCGAATGCATACACTTCAAAAGAATGGCCTTTTGAAATCAAATGAACTAGACTCGTTTGATGTATGTGAATCTTGTTTACAAGGCAAAATGACTAAAGCACCTTTCAAAGGGACCTATGAAAGGGCTAAGGACTTATTGGGATTAATACATTCGGATGTATGTGAACCCTTTAAGCCCATAACTAGGAATGGTGAAAGATACTTCGTTACTTTCATTGATGACTTCAGTCGTTTCGGATATGTCTACTTGTTAAGACATAAGGACGAAACTTTTGAAGCATTCAAAGAGTATCAAAACGAAGTACAAAATCAACTCAATAAGACAATCAAGGTACTTCGTACCAATAGAGGAGGTGAATACCTAAGCGATGCTTTCCAAGATCATCTTAGAAGTTGTGGGATTATCTCGCAACTCACTCCTCCTGGAATGCCCCAACTGAATGGAGTTTCCGAAAGGAGGAACAGAACCCTAATGGATATGGTTCGATCTATGATGGCTAGAAGCTCATTACCTCTATCATTTTGGGGTTATTGTCTATGCTCCACGGCTCGTATTTTAAACATGGCCCTAACCAAGAAAGTGGAACGAACACCTCATGAGATGTGGTTTGGAAAACCTCCATCTCTATCATACTTAAAGGTATGGGGATGTGAAGCTTACCCTAAGCGTTACGTCCCTAATAAGTTAAATGCTCGATCCACAAAGTGTATCTTCATAGGATATCCCAAGGATAATATGGGATATTATTTCTATGATCCTTCCGAGTAGAATGTATTTGTTGCTCGAAAGGCAGAATTCCTTGAAACTAAGTTCCTAATGGAAGGCGAAAGTGAAAGGAAAATAAATCTTGAAGAAATTCAAGATCAAGTAGATGATACACAATTGGTTGACACTAGCACTCAACATGAAAATGCTGAGAATGATCAAATGGATGATCAAAGTGTACAAGACGTTCGCAGATCTGGTAGGATTAGTAATCCCCCTGAGAGATATGGGTTTCTCATGGATGGTTGCTATGTGGTTGATTTGGATGAACCAACAAACTACCAAGATGCTTTATCAAGGATTGATAAAGATAAATGGCAGGAAGCCATGAACGTCGAGATGCAATCCATGTATGACAACCAAGTTTGGGAACTGGTTGTACAACCTACTGGCTCAATGCTAGTTGATTGTAAATGGCTTTTCAAAATGAAAACCGACATACATGGAAACTTGGATACATATAAAGCTAGACTTGTAGCAAACGGTTTCACTCAAACTCAAGGGGTTGACTATGATGAAACTTTTTCGCCTGTGGCAATGCTAAAGTCTATTAGGATATTATTTGCCATTGCTGCTCATTATGATTACAAAATATGGCAAATGGATGTCAAGACCGCTTTCCTAAATGGATATCTTGTGGAAGATGTCTATATGTGTGACGACCCGGAAATTTCCGACTAAATTTAAACTTTATCTTTATATTATTCTGACACGATAAGCAATGTTTGTTAAGTTAAACCTCAAGCATTTTAAACTATGTTTATACATTCATTTAAACCTTCACCAAATTCCAATGATTCACGAACCATTAAATGAACATATATGAATATGTATGTATATGTGTATATGTTATAAATTGAAAATGTCAACAAAGTATTTAAACGTATAATGCTTTATATGAAAGTATTTGTTTCAATATGATTATCGACGAAATTAAAAAAAAAATATTAAATGATTGAATTATCAGAAACATTGAATTATAATTACAAGTCTCTATTGAGAGGTCCACTATGATTTGAGAAAATCTATTCCTCTTAACGATATTCGGAATAATTTGTAAATCTATTTATAAATAAAAATAAAAAGTGTCATTTACGAAAGTTAGACAAAAGCTAGTGGAAAATTGGTTTCCATAATATTCTATTAATCTATTTTCAAACGTACAAAAACATTTTCAGTTTAAAAAGAACTTTATTATTAAAACGTATATAACTTTTATAAATATCTAGAATCACTTTTGACAACTCATTACTTAACCAGTATAATAAATATAACGATATTTATATTTTATTTCATTAAATATATATAACGATTTAAATTAATATTATATATATTTATACGCGTATTATACATACATAGTTTTTTATACTTTTACTATACTTTAACTTTACCTTTACTTTACTTTTACTTTACTTTAACTTTAATAATTCACTTTAATAATTCATACTTTAATAATTCACTTTAATAATTCATACTTTAATAATTCACTTTAATAATTCATACTTTAATAATTCATACTTTAATAATTCACTTTAATAATTCATACTTTAATAATTCACTTTAATAATTCATACTTTAATAATTCACTTTAATAATTCATACTTTAATAATTCACTTTAATAATTCAAAAATCTATTATAAATAGAATTCAATAGGTTTCATTATTTCATAGAAACTTGAAAATATATTTCTCTAAACTCTCTGAATCGATTTACATATATATATATATATATAGATATATATTTGCTCTGTATTATTTCAAGATATTATTAGTATACATAAAATATTACGACGGAGTGATGTCCGAGTGATTTCAAAATAGTTTTTTGAATGAGTCGAAGCTAAGGAAATTATGGGTTATAGCTATGGAGGTGATGGGTATGGTTCATGGGTATGCTCGTGAGGTCAATCTAGTGTTTATCATCTCCGTTGCGTCTACGTACTTTCCTGCAATATTGAATCTCAATATTGATACGTGAGCACTCATAACTTAACTTTTATATATCAATAGTGTATCCCTGACTAGTGCTCGAGTATATAGGATTATGCATGCTTGTACATTCGATATTGTCCTTAGATAGGTTTGTTGAATCCTGAATTAGATACATATGCTACTGAGATAGGGTATATGATATGCATGTCATTGGAAAGCTAGCGAAAAATTAAGAACTTTTCATTTAGATATCGAATGGTTTCGATGAACGGATTAGAAGTTATAGTCAACTGAATTTTAGTATTATTGTTAAAATGATTATTATTACTATCGTCGTTATTATTTTAATAGAAATATCATTGTTATTATAAAATATCATTATTACTATTATGTTAGTATTATCATTTTATCATAATACCATTTTTAGTAAATATAAATATTGTTATAGAATAATAATAATTATTATTACAAAATAATACAACTTTTACTTATTATTATTATGATCAATATTATTTTATCAAATAAATAGGGGATACAAAGATATTTTTCACCACGCGTAATATAATTACATTAATAATACTTACCACTATAGTTTTACGATATTAAGTGAACTTTATAAATTTTACTACTTAAGATATATAAAAGTATATATTATATATAAACGTTAATATAAATTTTTATTAATAAATGACTTTTATTATTATAAAATCTAATAAATATATTTAAATATATAAAATGACTATAGTTAAGTTATATAATAAACACATATAAATTTTAGAAGTCATTTTGGGTCAAGTTGACTTTTGTTGACTTTTGCATATTAGTCTCGAGCATTAGGATTGTGGTACACTATGACTTGACCAAAAATTGTTAGACAAATATTGACCAACATATAAATATATATAATTAATATAGGTTCGTGAATCCGAGGCCAACCTTGCACTTGTTAAATGACGTTATATGTATTTTTACTACGAAATACAGTATGGTAAGTTTCATTTGCTCCCTTTTATATATATTTTTGGGACTGAGAATACATGCGCTGTTTTTATAAATGTTTTACGAAATAGGCACAAGTACTAAAACTAATTCTACGTGGGTTTAAACCAGAAATATACCCTTAGCTTGGTAACATTAAACTACTTGTCTATGTACGGTAGGCGCGAATCCTAAAGATAGATCTATTGGGCCTGACAAATCCCATCCTGACTATGGGATGCTTTAGTACTTCGAGGTTATTTTAAACACACCTGATCTGGTGTACTTCAGAGGGTTAAACATGAACGTTAAGGCTTGTTACCGGGTGCCTACAACTTATTGAATACTTTTATACACTTGCGAGTGTACATATATTTATAAACGAAAATCTTGTGGTCTATTAATATATTGAAATGATTGTTATGATAAACCTATGAACTCATCAACCTTTTGGTTGACACTTTAAAGCATGTTTATTCTCAGGTATTAAAGAAATCTTCCGCTGTGCATTAGCTCATTTTAAGGATATTACTTGGAGTCATTCATGGCATATTTTGAAAGACGTTGCATTCGAGTCATTGAGTTCATCAAGATTATTATTATGTCAATTATAGTTGGATGTATTATCAAATGGTGTGCATGCCGTCAACTTTCGTTGTAAAGAAAGTTTGTCTTTTAAAAACGAATGCAATGTTTGTAAAATGTATCATATAGAGGTCAAATACCTCGCGATGTAATCAACTATTGTGAATCGTTTATAATATATATGAACGGGTCCTTTCAGTTGGTATCAGAGCGGTGGTCTTAGCGAACCAGGTCTGCATTAGTGTGTCTAACTGATAGTCGTTAGGATGCATTAGTGAGCCTGGACTTCGACTGTGTCTGCATGTCAAAAGTTTTGCTTATCATTTTTGTCGGAATTGCCTGCTTATCATTCTTAGTCTAGACACGTCTTACTGCATTGATTGCATAAATAGTGTATAGACAAAATACATATCTTAGCGTATCTGCTAATCCATATCTTAGCGTATCTGTTACTGTAAACTTTGCCTGACATATCACGTAAATTCCTCCGTAATCTACGAAATCTTTTGCGCTATATATATAGATATTCTATGTAATTAGAATACCACCCGATAGCCAAAAAATCATTTCATATCGAAAAATCCTTTATTCAATCGAACGAAATGGAATTCGTCATTAGTTCAAGTCCCTCGAATTCCGATATGAAATCCCACTCAAGCTCCGAAAGTAGTGTGACCAGAATGGATCAACCAATTAGCCATCATCTATTCTAGATGAATTGGGGATAGGTTCGTAGCCTCCTCAATAATTGGAGACAAGAAGAAGGTGATCCCTTCCATCCACCACATTGCCCTCTTGGCGATGAACCTGAAGCACTTACCGGCGAACCGGTCCGAAACACCATTTTCTCTCTCATTTCCAGAGTATCTCGTCACGATTATATACTACATTAAATTCTAGATTTTATTTATCCGCTCGTCCGAACCGACAATCACTCCGGTGTAATAGAAGAAGTCAACGAGCTTCGCGCTCGAGTAGTGGCTTTAGAGAATATGGTGCAAGGGTTACAAACACCAACAAATAACGAAGTATTAATTCATAATTTCAATTTTATTGAATAAATACTCCGTAAAAGTTTTGTAATTTCTAAAGTCTTTAGGGATTATTCAGTTCTAGTTTCAACCGTAAATCAAATGAGTTTAATTTAATATTAACTCATTAAATCTATGTTACATCTGAAGAAAATATGCACATATATATTTTCATAAAGACTGTAATAATATTCTGTTGTACAAAATATTAATTGTGAAAATTTTTTTAACGGGTAGGTAATACCCGAGAGATATATAAATTCAAAATTAATATGTTACATTTTTCGAATCTGATTAAGCAAATCATCAACTATACTCCCAAAATCTCACAACAATATACATTCTTGTATAGTAATCAAAACAACTATTCTCACCCAAATTTGATTACGCATTCTGATTTTGACAAATCAAAATCCAAGTCATGATTTAACAGAAGACATCACTCTTAGATTCCTACATCTTTCAAAGCTATACTTTGACTTCAAAACTGTGTTAGAACATCATATGTATTAACGATTACAATATGTGCTCAAACCCTACGAAATTCCTGAAGACACTTCAACTAAGGAACAATCAAGATGATGATCCAACCACATGTTACCCACAGTTATACACCTGAAAAACTCTCAAAACCCAAGTCATAGTTCGACACGTATCCGTGTTAGACCCTTTGGCATTTACTAGCTAAAATAACTTTTCAATTTCGTTTCTAAATAGACAGTTTTGTCACAACTCCAGCAAGTCAACTTCGACGTCTCAATCAAAACAGTCTTATTATAACCTCGATAGATACGTTGCCCTTTCGCCAATGTTACCGGGGGAATCGTTTATATTCACCACATTAGCAATAAACTTACCAACAACTTCACTGATATTTGACTTTCCAAACAAAAAAAAAAATCATTATAATTATCGAAACCCTATCATATACTCATTCGTACCTTATAACAAGAATTACCATACCAATTATTGAGAATCAGCAATCAGTATTTCGAAACCTCGCAGCATGTCTACATCAACAATTACATATACACACAATGTCTACCTCCAAGACTTACATTCTTTGAATGAGAAATTTCTGAAAAACACCCTAAACTGCGAACTAGTTCTCGAAATTTTGAAAAATACTGATGAAGCAGCAAAAACTGTAAACGACCTTAACAGTAAAAAGTTGGATGATAAAGGATAGTATATTGGGAAAGCTCAGAAAAAGAGAAGCTTTGGAACTGGAAAACGGATTGAGCAAAGTATGAAGGAGGCTGTGGACAAATCACAAAGGCTGAACCTGCCTTCAAAGAATCCAAATGATTCAGTACTTGCTGAAGTCATTAACGAATACCTTGCTCCTGACTCTAAACCCCTGCGGACAATATCCTTCATCATCCTCTGATATTAGACATTCTAAGATATCATCGTATCTTTCATTATAAATATCATCCATACTTCTGAAGATATTTTTATAATTATTCTTATCTGAAATCATTTACCTCTTCGCGCTATCTATATTATATCATAAAAGAAACTATTTTAGTTTCTAAATTCTGAAACATTCAAGTTTAAAATAGGAATATTCTTGAAGAAGTGTTGGGAGCTGAAGCATGAGTTAGTATAATATAATGACACTTGATCAATGTGATTATATTACAGTAATTCATGCTGAGTTTCTAAATGGAACATGATGATTCACAGATCATAACGTCATCATGTGCTATGTTACACGACTCTTGTATTCTCTTTGATCTCTAAATATCAAGAAAATATTTCTTGATGATTCGGCCTTTTCCGAGTTATTCTGGTAATTTGACAAGTCAAGATCGTGCTATTACAATTTCCTTCCTAGAACATTAACAATGTTCATTCTGAAATTTATATCTGCGAATTCTGGATCATTACAAGCGGTGCTTAATCGCAAGAAGAAGAAACGAAAGGACAAAACTCCAAAATAGAAATTGGAGTATAAATCGTAGCAAATAGAAGGGAGCATTAACTGTGGATGTCAATGATTATAGAAGACAAAAGCAGGGGTTTTGAAATATAAGGTAAGATATAAAACCCAACAACCACCCAAAAATTATAAACCGTATATATCGATGCATATAGCAATATAAAGACACGGAAGAACTAAAAACACTATAAAACCGAGAGTATAGTAGAAGTAAATAGATTCTTCTGGAGGCAGATGAAAAAGAAGAACGACAGATATGAAAGTGAGGAGTATATCGAGAATCAGTACTGGATGAAGCATATTGACAAATACTTTAAAATATGAGTTGAGAGAGAGAGAATAGAAGGTGTGAGTTGTAAGAAAACGAAGGAGGTGGATTTATAATGAAATACCCGACAGAGAAATCAAGATGGATTATCGTATTAATTCGAAGAGAATCATAATCTCCTTAATCACCGAAGCATCAAATCCAACATAGATTGCAAAGATTTTCTTTAAATTCGGAGATCAATTGTGATGATGTCAAAAGATATGACGAATCACTATAATCTTATTTCCTTCATTTATGATAACTTCCCTCATACGCTTCGAGTAATTGAATTATTTTATCCATACTTCTTAGACATGATAAAACTTCATAATCGTTACGTCATAATAACATTCTCATTGTTAGCCATAACGACCTCTATCAAATTTCGGGGACGAAATTTCTTTAACGGGTAGGTACTGTGACTACCCGGAAATTTCCGACTAAATTTAAACTTTATCTTTATATTATTCTGACACGATAAGCAATGTTTGTTAAGTTAAACCTCAAGCATTTTAAACTATGTTTATACATTCATTTAAACCTCGACCAAATTCCAATGATTCACGAACCATTAAATGAACATATATGAATATGTATGTATATGTGTATATGTTATAAATTGAAAATGTCAACAAAGTATTTAAACGTATAATGCTTTATATGAACGTATTTGTTTCAATATGATTATCGACGAAATTAAAAAAAAATATATTAAATGATTGAATTATCAGAAACATTGAATTATAATTACAAGTCTCTGTTGAGAGGTCCACTATGATTTGAGAAAATCTATTCCTCTTAACGATATTCGGAATAATTTGTAAATCTATTTATAAATAAAAATAAAAAGTGTCATTTACGAAAGTTAGACAAAAGCTAGTGGAAATTTGGTTTCCATAATATTTTATTAATCTATTTTCAAACGTACAAAAACATTTTCAGTTTAAAAAGAACTTTATTATTAAAACGTATATAACTTTTATAAATATCTAGAATCACTTTTGACAACTCATTACTTAACTAGTATAATAAATATAACGATATTTATATTTTATTTCATTAAATATATATAACGATTTAAATTAATATTATATATATTTGTACGCGTATTATATATACATAGTTTTTATACTTTTACTATACTTTAACTTTACCTTTACTTTACTTTTACTTTACTTTAACTTTAATAATTCACTTTAATAATTCATACTTTAATAATTCACTTTAATAATTCATACTTTAATAATTCACTTTAATAATTATACTTTAATAATTCACTTTAATAATTCATACTTTAATAATTCACTTTAATAATTCATACTTTAATAATTCACTTTAATAATTTATACTTTAATAATTCACTTTAATAATTCATACTTTAATAATTCACTTTAATAATTCAAAAATCTATTATAAATAGAATTCAATAGGTTTCATTATTTCATAGAAACTTGAAAATATATTTCTCTAAACTCTCTCAATCGATTTATATATATATATATATATATATATATATATATATATATATATATATATATATATATATATATATATATATATATATATATATATATATATATATATATATATATATATATATATATTTGCTCTGTATTATTTCAAGATATTATTAGTATACATAAAATATTACGACGGAGTGATGTCCGAGTGATTTCAAAATAGTTTTTTGAATGAGTCGAAGCTAAGGAAATTATGGGTTATAGCTATGGAGGTGATGGGTATGGTTCATGGGTATGCTCGTGAGGTCAATCTAGTGTTTATCATCTCCGTTGCGTCTACGTACTTTCCTGCAATATTGAATATCAATATTGATACGTGAGCACTCATAACTTAACTTTTATATATCAATAGTGTATCCCTGACTAGTGCTCGAGTATATAGGATTATGCATGCTTGTACATTCGATATTGTCCTTAGATAGGTTTGTTGAATCCTGAATTAGATACATATGCTACTGAGATAGTGTGACAACCCGGAAATTTCCAACCAAATTTAAACTTTAATCTTTATATGTTTCCGACAAGATAAGCAATATTTGTTAAGTTAAATTTCAAGAATTTTAAACTATGTTCATACATTCATTCAACTTCAACCAAATTCCAACGATTCACGAACCATTAAACGAATATGATTATATATGTATATGCGTATATATATTATAACTTGAAACGTAAAAAAAATATTAGATTAAATACTTTATATGATTGTATCTGTTTCAAAATGTTTATCAATGGAATTAGAAGATAAGATCAAATGATTGAATTATCAGATATATTGAATTATGATTACAAGTCTCTGTTGAAAGGCCCACGTTGATTTGAGAAATCTTTCCATTTTAACAATATTCGGAAAATGGTAAAGTGATTTATAAATAAGAACAAATTGTCAGTCATTGAGAACTAGACAAAGGATAGTGGAAGATTGAATCTCATAAAGACTCGATTGATCTATTTAGTTTCAAACGTACAAAAACGTTTCAGTTTAAAAAGAACTTTATTATTAAAATGTATATAAGTTTTATAAATATCTAGAACCACTTTTGACAACTCATTACTTAACTAGTATGATAAAGATAACGATATTTATATTTTATTTTATTAAATATATATAACGATTTAAATTAATATTATATATATTTATACGCGTATTATACGTATAAAGTTTTATACTTTTACTATACTTAAACTTTACCTTTACTTTATTTTTACTTTACTTTAACTTTAATAATTCACTTTAATAATTCATACTTTAATAATTCACTTTAATAATTCATACTTTAATAATTCACTTTAATAATTCATACTTTAATAATTTACTTTAATAATTCATACTTTAATAATTCACTTTAATAATTCATACTTTAATAATTCACTTTAATAATTCAAAAATCTATTATAAATAGAATTCAATAGGTTTCATTATTTCATAGAAACTTGAAAATATTTTTCTCTAAACTCTTTCAATCGATTTACATATATATATTTACTCCGTATTATTTCAAGATATTATTAGTATACATAAAATATTACGACGGAGTGCTGTCCGAGTGAGTGATTTCAAAATTGTTTTTCGAGTAGGATAGGATTAAGGAAATTATGGGTTATAGCTATGGAGGTGATTGAGTATAGTTCATGGGTATGCTCGTGAGGTCAATATAGTGTTTATCATTTCCGTTGCGTCTACGTACCTTTCCTGCAATATTGAATATCAATATTGATACGTGAGTACTCATAATTTAACTTTTACATACTAATAGTGTATCCCTGACTAGTGCTCGAGTATTTAGGATTATGCATGTTTGTACTTTTGATATTGCCCTTAGACAGGTTAGGTTGAATCTTGAATTAGTTACACTTGCGGTTGAGATAAGGTATAGATATGCATGTCCTTGGAAAGCTAGCGAAAAATTAAGAACTTTTCCTTTAGATATCGAATGGTTTCGATGAACGGATTAGAAGTTATAATCAATTGAATTTTCGATATTTTTATTAAAAATGATTATTATTATCGTCGTTTTTATTGTCGTTCTAGTTTTGTCTTATTATTATCATTATTATTATCTTTATCAATAAAAGGGATTTATCATTAAAAATTGTTATTTTTTTTTATTATTACTATCGTTATTATCGTTAAAGTTATAATTAGTATTATTATTATTATTATCCAATTATTATTATTATTATTATTATTATTATTATTATTATTATTAGTATTATTATTATTATTATTATCATTATTAATATATATATATATATAACATTATTTAAAAATGGTTATTGTTATTGTTATTATTATTATTACTATATTATCATTAAGATAATTATTAGTATTATCGTTAATAATGTTATAGTAACTATCATTATTAATATTAGTGTAATTAAAACAAATATTTGTAATACCTAATTATTTTGATTACTATTATTATCATTATTATGAACACGATATAAAAGACGATTAAAAGCTATTAAATGAAACGATTAGGAAATAATGAGTAAGAGTATCATGATGAAATTAAAATATTATAAGATATTGATTTAGATAAAATTATCATTCTTATTATTTTTATCATTACTATTATTATTAAAAGTATCGTTAGTATTAAAACTATCATTTTAACAAAAATTATCATTTTAATAGAAATGTCATTATTACTATAAAATATCATTATTATTATTATTTTAAATAGAATTATTATTTTAAAGATAATATTAAAAATTATCGTAAATATTAAAGTTATCATAATTAGAATTATCGTTTTATCATAATGTCATCTTAGTAATTATAAATATTGACATTTTTATAATAATAATTATTATTACAAAATAATACAACTTTTACTTACTATCATTATAGATATTATTTTATCAAATAAATATGTGATACAAACATATTTTACTACGTGTAATAACTTACTTTAATAATACCTATCATATTATCTTTATGATATTAAATGAACCCTATAAATTTTATTACTTAATATATATAAAAGTATATTTTATTATATAAATTTAATATAAAATTTTATTTATTAATAAATAAATTATATTATTTACTCTAATAAATCTTTTAAAAATATTTAAAAATATAAAATGACGATATTTAAACTATATATTAATCATGTATAGATTTTTGGAAATTATTTTGAGTCAAATTTACTTTTGTTGACTTTTGCATATTAGTCTCGAGCATTAGGATTGTGGTACACTATGACTTGACCTAATTTGTTAGAAAAATATTGACCAACACATAAATATATATAATTAATTTAGGTTCGTGAATCCGAGGCCAACCTTGCACTTGTTCAATGACGTTATATGTATTTTTACTACGAAATACAGTATGGTGAGTTTCATTTGCTCCCTTTTTAAATGCTTTTGCAATATATATTTTTGGGACTGAGAATACATGCGCTGCTTTATAAATGTTTGACGATATAGACACAAGTAATTGAAACTACATTCTATGGTTGAATTATCGAAATCGAATATGCCCCTTTTTATTAAAGTCTGGTAATCTAAGAATTAGGGAACAGACACCCTAATTGACGCGAATCCTAAAGATAGATCTATTGGGCCTAACAAACCCCATCCAAAGTACCGGATGCTTTAGTACTTCGAAATTTATATCATGTCCGAAGGAGGATCCCGGAATGATAGGGGATATTCTTATATGTATCTAGTTAATGTCAGTTACCAGGTGTTCACCATATGAATGATTATTTTGTCTCTATGCATGGGACGTATATTTATGAGAACTGGAAATGAAATTCTTGTGGTCTATTAAAATGATGGAAATAAATGATTATGATAAACTAATGAACTCACCAACCTTTTGGTTAACACTTTAAAGCATGTTTATTCTCAGGTGTTAAAGAAATCTTTCGCTGTGCATTTGCTCATTTTAAAGATATTACTTGGAGTCTTTCATAGCATATTTCGAAGAACGTTGCATTCGAGTCATTGAGTTCATCAAAGATTATTATTAAATCAATTTATAGTTGGATAGTGGATATTATGAAATGGTATGCGTGCCTGTCAATTTTCGATGTAAAGAAAGTTTGTCTTTTAAAAACGAATGCAATGTTTGTAAAATGTATCATATAGAGGTCAAATACCTCGCAATGTAATCAACTATTGTGAATCGTTTATAATGTATATGAACGGGTCCTTTCAGTTGGTATCAGAGCGGTGGTCTTAGTGAACCAGGTCTGCATTAGTGTGTCTAACTGATAAGTCGATAGGATGCATTAGTGAGTCTGGACTTCGACCGTGTCTGCATGTCAAAAGTTTTGCTTATCATTTTGTGTCGAAAATTAACTACTTATCATCCTCAGGAAATTACCTGCTTATCATTTTTAGTCTAAGACACGTCTTGCTACATTGATTGCATGAATAGTGTATAGACAAAAATTCATATCTTAGCATATCTACTAAATCATATCTTATCGTATCTGTTACTTTAAACTTTGCCTAACATATCCCGCAAAGTCCTCCGTAATCTACGAAATATTTTGATCTATATATATACGGAAAAAAAAAATCCTTTATCCAATCGTACGAAATGGAATTCGTCATTAGTTCAAGTCACTCGGATTCCGAACTGGAATCTCATTCAAGCTCCGAAAGCAGTGTGACCGAAATAGATCAACCAATCAGTCATCACCTATTCTGGATGAATTGGGGATGGGTTCATAGCCTCCTCAATCATTGGAGACAAGAAGAAGGTGATCCCTTCCATCCACCACATTGCCCTATTGACGAAGAATCTGAAGCACTTACCGGCGAACCTGTCCGAAACACCATTTCTCGCTCATTTCCAGAGTATCTCGTCACGATTATATATTACATTAAATTTTAGATTTTATTTATCCGCTCGTCCGAACCGACAATCACCCCGGTGTAATAGAAGAAGTCAACGAGCTTCGCGCTCGGGTAGTGGCTTTGGAGAATATAGTGCATAGATTACAAACACCAGCAGCAGCATCAGCAGCATAACCAGTACCACCATCATCAACGCCAACAGTACCATTACCACCTCCAACCACAACCGCGTCGTAAATCTCAACTTCACAATCTGTCCCACGAGCATCAACGTCATACGCACCATAGATACCAAGGAGTACCAATAACAATAACTGACGAAGTATTAATTCATAACTTCAAAGGAGAAACATTCCGCGGCGATTATGTAATCTCTAAAGTCTTAGAGATTATCTAATCAAGCCCTAACCATAAATCAGTTAAGCGAACCAAAATGATAGAAGGAAGAGTAGAAACCCTGACAAAAATGGTGTGAGATTAACAAGATAAACTTGCTTTACCAACAGCATCAACAGTACCGTCAGCGTTACCAGCATCGTCAGTACAGTCAACGTCCGAATCAACAACACCGATAACATCACAAACTCCGTCAGTTCAAGAATCACTGTGGACATCATTACGAATCAATAACGTGTATATTTTATCAACGAGTTATGAAGAATTAACTCATTCCCTCTAAAGAAATTATTTGTATATTATATATATATATATATATATATATATATATATATATATATATATATATATATATATATATATATATATATTTTGAAATAAATCTTTCTGTGCTAAGCTATTGTGTATGAATCTTAACTACTCGGTTAATTCATATTACAAATATGCAATAATGTACATCCTTTGGCCGCAACTTATCCAGCGTTAACTACAATCTCTGTCGCAATTCAACAAATTCCAATTCATAATAAATCAAGTATATATTTGATTTTACACTTTCATCATCGATGTACCCGAAACTTTTCAGATAACATCATTCGTAATTTGCGAAATTCACAAGAATTCCACGAACCGAACATCATACATCAACAAATAACGAAGTATTGATTCATAATTTCAATGTCATTAAAGAAATACTGCGTAAAAGTTATGTACTTTTTAAAGCCTTTAGAGAATATTCAATTCTAGTTTCAACCGTAAATCAAATGAGTTTAATTTAACATTAACTCATTAAATCTATGTTACAACTGAAGAAATATATATATATATATATATATATATATATATATATATATATATATATATTCATAAAGACTGTAATAAAATTCTTTTGTACAAAATATTAATTGTGAAATTTTTTTTAACGAGTAGGTAATACCCGAGAGATATATAAATTCACAATTAATATGTTACATTCTTCGAATCTGATTCAGCAAATCATCCATTATACCCCCTACTTTCACAACAATATACATTCTTTTATAGAAATCAAAACAACCATACTCATTCAAAATTTAATTACATATTCTGATTTTGAAATCTCAAAATTCAACTTAAGATATGACCAAAATCATCACTCTTAGATCCTTACATCTTTCACAAGCTATATTTTGACTTCAAAACTGTGTTAGAATATCAAATGTATGTTAACAATTACAATCTGTGTTCAAACCCTTCAAAAATTTCTGAAGACACTTCGAATGATGAGCAATCGAGATGATGATCCAACCCCATGTTACCCACAGTTATGTACCCGAAAAACTCTTGAAACCAAAGTAAAAGTTTAAACAACGTATCCGCATCAGATTCTTTGGCATTCATTAGCAAAAATAACTTTGCGACTCCTATTCAAAGTAGCCAGTTTTGTCACAGCTCCAGCAAGTCAACTTCGACTTTTCAGTCAGACTAACCTTATTATAACCTTGAGATATACACCATCGTTACCAGGGAACCTTTTACATTCCACCACATTATTAGTAGATGTACCAACAACTTCATTACCCTTTGACTTTAGCTTCTCCAAAAAGTCATTATAATTATTCATTGAAACCCCATCATTTACTCATTCGCATCTTGTAATGAGAATTGCCATACGAATCATTGGGAATTAGCAATCAGTATTTTGAAATCTCGCAGCATGTCTACGCCAACAGTTATATGTGTATATATAACGTCTATCTTCTGGACTTAATTTGAATGTGAAGTTTCTGAAAAACACTCCGAACTACGAATTGGTTCTCCGAAAATGGAAAAAATGCCGATGAAGCAGCAAAAACTATAAACGACTTTAAACGGTAAAAGCTGGATGATAATGATGAAGTGTGCTGGCAAAGCGCAGAAAAAGAGAAGTTTTGGAACTGGAAAACGGATTGAGCAAAGTAGGAAGGAGGCTGTGGACCAATTATAAAGACTGAACCTGACTTCAAAGGATCCAAATGATTCAGTACCTGCTGAAGTCATTAACGAATACCTTGCTCCTGACTCTAAACCCCTGCAGACAATATTCTTCATCATCCTCTGATATTAGAAATTCTAAAATATCATCATATCTTTCATTATAAATATCCTCCATATTTCTGAAGATATTTTCTTAATTTTTCTTATTTGAAATCATTTACCTCTTCGCGCTATCTGTATTACATCATAAAAGAAACTATTTTAGTTTCTAAATTCTGAAAAATTCAAGTTTAAAATAGGAATATTTTGAAGTAGTGTTAGGAACTGAAGCATGAATTAGTATAATATAATGACACTTGATCAATGTGATTATATTAAAGTAAGTCATGCTGAGTTCTAAATGGAACGTGATGATTCACAGATCATAACATCATCATGTGCCATGTTATACGACTCTTGTATTCTATTTAACCTCTAAAATATCAAGAAAATATTTCTTGATGAGTCGGCCTTTTCCAAGGTATTCTAGTAATTTGACAAGTCAAGATCATGCCATCACAATTTCCTTCCTAGACCATTAACAATGTTCATTTCGAAATTCATATCTGTGAATTCTGGACCATTACAAGCGATGCTTAATCGCAAGAAGAAGAAACGAAAGGACAAAACTCCGAAATAGAAATTGGGGTATAAATTGCAGCAAATAAAAGAGAGCATTAACTGTGAATGATAATGATTATAGAAGATAGAAGCAGAGACTTTGAAATATAAGGGAACATATAAAGCCCAACGACAAACCAGAAATTATAAACCATATATATCGATACATATAGCAATATAAAGACACGGGAGAATTAGAAACACTATAAACCTAAGAGTATAGTAGAAGTAAATAGATTCTTTCGGCGGTAGATGAAAAAGAAGAATGACCGATATGAAAGTTAGAAGTATATCGAGAATCAGAACTGGATGGAGCATATTGATGAATACTTTAAAATATGAGTTGAGGGGGAAAGATTAGAAGGTGATGAAACATGACTAGGAACTTAGAAATCAATAGATTTAACTCACACAATTACGGAATAAGTGAATCAAACCCTCTAGTGAATAGGTTAAGTTTTTTTTTTTGATTAATTTAGTCAAACCACAACTAAATCAAGCGTGATTAGATCAACACCTAGAGCTATTATTCACCACCTGGGTGATTTAGAATGAGAGAGAATCGGAGGAGCTCACTAGATCTGAGTGTGTGTAACAAATGAGAGGCTTAACCTAAAATGAAGAACATAAGACTTTATATACCCCTGCTGTTGACTCACCCATACGATTCATTCATCACACATACGAGTTGGCTCCATCAGTCGTACGGGTGATCACTCACTCGTGTCTTCTCATTTAGGTTGTAATTGTGACTTAGCTCAGCATCAACTGTGCGTATGAGCCTGTCAGCCGTACTAGTGAGGCTTCACTCGTACATCTGACTAAGTCTAACATAGTAAAACATCTAAATCTCGTTCCTGCAGTTCCTGTAACCACATACAAACACGGATAGGGTAATAACGAGCAATCATGGTGGCCTGTAAACTGTTGTACCTGCAATGGACGTGGGTAGATGTCTAGGGACTTGCATAAAATGCATCAACAGAAGGTGTGAGTTGTAAGGAAATGAAGGAGGTGAATTTATAAGAAAATCTCCGACAGAACAATTAAAATGGACGATCGTATTTAAAGCGGATCCTAATTCCCTTGATTACCGGAGAGTCAAATCTTATTAAGAAGATTTTCTTCAAATCCCTTGAAATCTGGGAATCAATCATATCTACGTCAAATGATAAGATGAATCTACACTTACTCATTTCACTCTTCTATGTTAGCTTCATTCGTACTCTTCATATAAATGGATTGTTTATCCAAATTATTCGCTGATGATAAAACTCTAATTTTCAGCCCGTATGCATCATGAAAACATACTTATTATCATTCACGACCTTTCCACTCAAATTTCGGGACGAAATTTCTTTAACGGGTAGGTACTGTGACAACCCGGAAATTTCCAACCAAATTTAAACTTTAATCTTTATATGTTTCCGACACGATAAGCAATATTTGTTAAGTTAAATTTCAAGAATTTTAAACTATGTTCATACATTCATTCAACTTCAACCAAATTCCAACGATTCACGAACCATTAAACGAATATGATTATATATGTATATGCGTATATATATTATAACTTGAAACGTAAAAAAAATATTAGATTAAATACTTTATATGATTGTATCTGTTTCAAAATGTTTATCAATGGAATTAGAAGATAAGATCAAATGATTGAATTATCAGATATATTGAATTATGATTACAAGTCTCTGTTGAAAGGCCCACGTTGATTTGAGAAATCTTTCCATTTTAACAATATTCGGAAAATGGTAAAGTGATTTATAAATAAGAACAAATTGTCAGTCATTGAGAACTAGACAAAGGATAGTGGAAGATTGAATCTCATAAAGACTCGATTGATCTATTTAGTTTCAAACGTACAAAAACGTTTTCAGTTTAAAAAGAACTTTATTATTAAAACGTATATAACTTTTATAAATATCTAGAACCACTTTTGACAACTCATTACTTAACTAGTATGATAAAGATAACGATATTTATATTTTATTTTATTAAATATATATAACGATTTAAATTAATATTATATATATTTATACGCGTATTATATGTACAAAGTTTTATACTTTTACTATACTTAAACTTTACCTTTACTTTATTTTTACTTTACTTTAACTTTAATAATTCACTTTAATAATTCATACTTTAATAATTCACTTTAATAATTCATACTTTAATAATTCACTTTAATAATTCATACTTTAATAATTTACTTTAATAATTTATACTTTAATAATTCACTTTAATAATTCATACTTTAATAATTCACTTTAATAATTCAAAAATCTATTATAAATAGAATTCAATAGGTTTCATTATTTCATAGAAACTTGAAAATATTTTTTCTCTAAACTCTCTCAATCGATTTACATATATATATTTACTCCGTATTATTTCAAGATATTATTAGTATACATAAAATATTACGATGGAGTGATGTCCGAGTGAGTGATTTCAAAATTGTTTTTCGAGTAGGATAGGATTAAGGAAATTATGTGTAACGACCCGGAAATTTTCGACCAAATTTAAACCTTAATCTTTATATGTCTCCGACACGATAAGCAAAATCTTTAATTTTGAGTCTAGAAAGTTTAAAATCTATATTCGGATAATCAGTTACCCTTTGACCAAGCCTGATGATTCACGAACAACTATTTGTAAATAAATATGTATAAATATAAATATAAGGATATATAATATTTTGATATAATAAAATAGATTTTTTTAAACAACTTGTAATTAAAAGGTAAAATAATAATTAGAATAAATAAGTACTGTAATATATACAAATATGTATATGCTATTATAAGACTATGTTATCTGTTAAATAAATACGAATATTAACTATCTGGAAAATGTCATCATATAATATAATATTACAAAAATAATAAATAGTAAAATATTAAATTACAAGTTTAAATATAATTGATGTTATTGTCATTACTTTCATTATTTATTATTAGTAATAATATTAATATTAATATTTGTATTAGTGATATTATTATTTCAAAAAAATAAACATATATGTATAGGTATAAAATTTGACAAGTATAAGCTTTTATATTATTATAATTATCAATATCATTAATAATATTAACATAGCTAATAAGATTAGTATTATGATCTTTTTATTATTATTATTAGTAATAAATATTTTATTTATCATTAATTATTAATAGTCTCTTTAATAATAATAATATTATTATTAGTATTAGTCACAACACTAATCAACTTTAAGAGTTAGATATAAATATATATATATATATATATATATATATATATATATATATATATATATATATATATATATATATATATATATATATATATATATATATATATATATATATAAGGTAAATAAATACTGTTTTAAATAGATATAAATACATATACAAATATAATTACGGATATTTATAAATAAATACGTAAACTTAAATATGTCTCTTGTAATTATCAAACTGTTTTTGATTGTTAAGAATCGTACCAATCTCAGATTCCAATCTAAAGGGAATGTCCAAAATCAGTCATATCTCATAATTCACTTTTATTTTTTTTATATATTTTTGTCCTTGGGGAAACTATTTCTGTCGACCCTTTATCTGTTTATATATCATCAAATAACTCATGATATGGGATAAAAACCGTTCGAGGGAATCACAAGTACTATTATTTATCGATTACAAGTATTTTTTTTATCAGAAAACACATATACAAACCGCCAGACCCTGTTCTTCCAATTTTTAGCCAATACACGAATTAGTATGGGATTTTAAAATCTTTAAATGCAGTTCTATTGGAAATCATGTGTTCAAACAATCTGGAAAGTTGCAAACCTCAATTGTTCTTAACGAGTTCAAATTTAAGATTCAAAGCTTCGTTTAAAAAAAAATCAACAGGTGGTTCTTTAAGCAAATTCGAATTCCCTGTTATAATTCAAGTTTAATTACTGGTTTCAAAAGTTTATAGGGATGATTTAGCAACTATTTCATGTTATAATCATAACCTAATTGTGTCCAAATTTAAAAATCAGATTTTTAGTTCTTAAAATAATTAACGGGGTTCTGTAATTAATAATTTTTTTTTTCTTTCTTTTATCTGTTTAACTGAATTACAGAACCTAATATATGTCGATTATATATCAATTAAAAGTCTTAAAACATATTTAATGAGTATTAATTAAACGTCTGTGGAATTGGAATTGAGAAGAAGGAAGAAGAAGATGAAACACAACAGATACGGGTTATAATAATTAAAATGGAATTATGAATCAGATAATGGACGACAGCCCAATGGTTTAGAGGGATGACGGGTTTTCAAGGGGTCAGGGGTTCGAGCCCTGCAGGTGGCGATTTTTCTTTTTAAAGCCTAATAATGTGAGGTAGAACTTCCTATTTATTATTATTACTCTTATTGTTATTATCATTATTAGTATTATGTTAATTGTTGTTGTTATTATTATTATTATTATTATTACTATTATTATTATTATAAATTATTATTATTATTATTATTATTATTGTTGTTGTTGTTGTTGTTATTATAAAAAAAATTTATTGTTAGTGTAGCTATTATTATTAGTAACTCACTAATGTCAAAACTATTATTTTTAACAAATAAATAATTTTGTATATATAATGTATCTATTACATATACTATAACCATCTCAATATTTTATAAAACTATATATATTAAAAATTATCTAAATAAAGAATTTAATGTAACAAACTATTGTTTTTCAAACATGATAATAATAATGAATATATACATACATAAATATATGGACACATATACTAATATAACTAAACGAATAGATATTAAAAGATATATATATATATATATATATATATATATATATATATATATATATATATATATATCTAACATATAATTTATGATATAATATAGGTGTATGTTTTTAAATAGAATTTAAAATAAATTCTATAAAACTACAAATATATATAAATAATATATAAATAAAATTATGTGATTTCCATTATATGTTTTAATATATATATACGAATGATATAGGTTCGTGAATCCGAGGCCAACCCTATACTTGTTCAATGATGTTATATGTATTTTTGCTACAAAATACATTAGGTGAGTATATAGTCCCACTTTTAAACTCTAAATATTTCGGGATGAGAATACATGTATTTTATGTTTTACGTTATGGACACAAGTAACTGAAAAATATATTCTACGTTGAGTTGTACCACTGGCATACTTCCCTGTAGCTTGGTAACTATTATTTACAGCGGTATTGTAAACGCGAATCCTGTTGATAGATCTATCGGGCCTGACAACCCCAACCGGACTGGACGACCAGTATTCAACGGTTGCACAGTACTTCATTTCGTGACTACACTTGGTACGGTGTAGTAAGATTTCATAATAAAGGGAATATGCGACGTGATTAAATGTTAAGTATGGTTACCAAGTGCTCAACCACTTAGAATATTTTTAATTAAATGTTTACATATGAGATCTTGTGGTCCATAGTTATAACGCTGCTAGTATCAAACCTATATATCTCACCAACTTTATGTTGACATTTTAAAGCATGTTATTCTCAGGTACGAATTAAGTCTTCTGCTGTGCATAAGCTCATGTTAAGGACCTTACTTGGAGTCGATCAACGTAATGGAACCAGATGTTGATGATTTCGTTCAGATGGATAAGGACGGGTTGTTACATGTGGTATCAGAGCGTTGGTCCTAGCGAACCAGGTCTTGCATTAGTGTGTCTAACTGATAGTTGTCAGGATGCATTAGCGAGTCTGGACTTCGACCTTAGCTGCATATTATAAGTATTGTATATCATTCCTAGTGGAAAAATTTCCTGCTAATCATTCCTAAGTCTAGACATGCCTTACTGCCTTTATTGCATAGATAGTGTATAGACAAATTTATATCTTAGCGTATCTATTACGATAGACTTTGCTTAATATCTTCCGTAAATTTCTCCGTAATTTAAGGGATCCTGGTACTATATATATCTATGCATATTATGCATTGAGAATACCATCCAACTATTATTTGCTGTCACTAAGCTTTTCATACCAAAAATCTTTTCTGTGATCGCGTACGATGGCCTCTACGAATCGACCAAGTTCTTCTGACTCCGAAGATAGCGTGACGGGAGCGCACCAACCGATCAACTACCGTGATTTCTTTAGAAAGTGGGGATGGGTTCTCGAAATACTTACCCTATGGAGAAATGAAGAAGGTACTCCATATCACGAGCCGAACTTACCACCTAACGTTGGAGTGCTCGACCCGCTCACCGGTGAACCTGTTCGCAACACCGTTTATACCCTTTTTGCAAGAATTTTTCGTCTTGAGGCTACCATTAACGGAACTAGAGAAGATATCCGACCTTTACCTCACACTGATAACCAACCAGGGTTAGTAGAAGAAGTTAAAGAACTCCGAGCTCGAGTGTTAACTTTAGAGAGCACGGTACACAATTTGCAAGCACCAGCAGTATCACCAACACCAGTAACATCACCAGCTTCAGCACCAACGGTACCAGTACCACCAATAACCCAAGTTTCAACAATCCATGCCTCACCATCTCATTCTGCACCTCGAGTATAATCATCGTTCAACGAATCGTTCTACATCGATTATCTTCGCTCGACATGGCGATTATGTAATTTCTAAAGTTTTAGAGATTATGTAATCTAGTATTAATGGTAAATCAAATGAGTTTAATATCTTATTGACTCATTAAATCCATGATTACATCTGAAGAAAATATATATGCAAGTATATTTTCATAAAGATTGTAATTAAAATTCTTTTGTACAAACTGTTAATGGTGAAAATATTTTAACGGGTAGGTAATACCCGAGGAATATTTAGATTTCACATTAATCAGCTACACGGTACATTCTTCGACTCTGATTCAACAGTCAGTCACTATCCTACTTGTATCCATAGATATACGTATCCGTTCACCACAGAATCCATTTTCGTTCAATTTCATATTTGGATTTTGACCTATCAGAATCCAACAAGTGGCATAATGAAGAAAACATTGGACAAAATAAAATTTGTTAGAAACAAACGAATTAACTAATTGAAATTTTGTTAAGGATCTACGCTAACTGTTCCAGCTAACTGTTCCTAGCTAACTGATTACATTTTATTTATCGCAATTTAATTATCGCAATTTTATTTATCGTCATTTAATTTCTGTTATTTACTTTACGCATTTAATTTATCGTCATTTAATTTCTGTTATTTATTTTACGCCCTTTAAATATCGGGACACGTATACAAGGTTTTGACATATCATATCGACGCATCTGTATATATTATTTGGAATAACCATAGACACTCTATATGCAGTAATGCGGGAGTTAGCTATACAGGGTTGAGGTTGATTCTCAAACAATATATATACTTTGAGTTGTGATCGACACTGAGACCGGTACACGGGTCACGATACGTATTATTTAATTCGAATATTATATATTAAAATTATCTATGAATCATTGAACTATTGAACTATTGGACTATCGGACTATTGGACTGCTAACTTTGGACAATTAAAATGAATTAAAATATTGATTATAACATATGAAACTAAACAATTCTTCAAGTTTGCCACTTGATTTCATTCTAAACCTCATTTGTACCTCGACAATTACAATTCATATTCAAACCGATCATGGTTCTTGAAAACACCTCAACTGAGAGGTTGAACCAACCACACTTCATCTATGGAAGAAAAGATTCTTGCATATAGTTATGCACCTGAAAACTCTCGGAGACTGAGTCAATGTTTAACACGCAGCAGTGTTAATTTCTTTAGTGTTATTATTACCCAAAATAACTTTGCAGTTCCTCTCCAAAGTAGTCAATTTTGTCATAGCTCCACTTCGACTTCTCAGTAAGATTACTCTTAGTATAACCTCGATATATATATGTTGTTCTTTCGCCATCGTTACTGGAGAACCTTTTATATCCTATCATATTATCATCAGCGTTTAATCATCTAAAAATACAATTCTCCTGAAACTATCTTGGTTTGATAACCGATGACCCAGATCCGATAACTTTGAAAATGCTGACGAAGCAGCATGTTGTAGATGGTTTTAATGACCAAAAGTTGATGATAAAAGAAGGAAGTGTTAGGAACGCTCGATAGAAAATTTGGTACTGAAAATCGGATTGAGCAAACCGTGAAGGAGACTCTGAACAAGTTACAAGTACTAAACTTGTACATAAAGAATCATGACGACTCTGTAGTAAACACCTTGCTTCTGAATCTAAACCCTTACGGGTCAATCTTCATCATCATCCTTCGACATTAGAAATTCCAAGATATTATTATATCTTTCATTATAAATATCCTCGATATTTCTGAAGATATTTTCACAACAATCCTTATCTGAAATCATTTATCTCTCCGTAATATCTGCGTTATAATATAAAGGAAACTGTGTTAGTTTCTAAATCCTTCGAGTTTAAAATAGGAACGTTCTGAAGCAGTGTTGGGAACTGATGCATGAATTAGTATAATATAATGAAACTTGATCAACTTCATTATATTACAGTAAGTTATGTTGAGTTTCTAATGGAACGTGATGATTCACAGTACCATCATCATGTGTCATGTTACACTGCTCCTACATTCTATTTAATTTCTAAAAATATCAAGAAAATATTTCTTGATAATTCGGTCTTTTCCAGGATATTCTAGTAATCTGACAAATCAAAATCATATCATTACCATTTCTTTCTAAGAACATTAGCTATGTTCATTTCGAATTTTGTACCTACGAATTCCGGACCATTGTTCGCTTGACTCGCGGACGGGAAGATATAACATCCAACAATCACCCTGAAACTACAAACCGTGCATATCAATACGTATTGCCACGTAAAGGCATGGGAAGATTAAAAACACTATAACCCCAAGATAATAGTAGAAGTAAATAAAATCTTTCGGTGGTAGATGGAAGAGAAGATTGACGGATGTGAAAATTTGGAGTATATCAAGAATTATATATGGATGAAGCATATTGGTGAATGTTTTAAAGTAGGAACTAAGGAGAAAGAATAGAAGATGTGGGATATGGAAATAAGGAAAACGAAGGGGAGAATTTTATAGTAAAATATCCGACAAAGAAATCGAAACAGATTGCTGCATTAAATCAAAGAAGATCCTAATCGCCGAAGAATCAAATCTTATTACGTAAGATATTCTTTAAATTCCGCGAATTCCGGAAATCAATCCTAACCACGTCATCGGTTAAGAACAAATCCATATTTACTCTTTTTACTCTTTGATGATAACTTTACTCGTGCGCTTCATATGATCGAATCGTTTTATCTATATTCCCCAATAATGATAAAACTCCGTTATTACCTTATATTCGTCATAAAAACATTCCTATTGTTAATTATAACAACCTCTACCAAATTTCGGGGACGAAATTTCTTTAACGGGTAGGTACTGTAACGACCCGGAAATTTTCGACCAAATTTAAACCTTAATCTTTATATGTCTCCGACACGATAAGCAAAATCTTTAATTTTGAGTCTAGAAAGTTTAAAATCTATATTCGGATAATCAGTTACCCTTTGACCAAGCCTGATGATTCACGAACAACTATTTGTAAATAAATATGTATAAATATAAATATAAGGATATATAATATTTTGATATAATAAAATAGATTTTTTAAACAACTTGTAATTAAAAGGTAAAATAATAATTAGAATAAATAAGTACTGTAATATATACAAATATGTATATGCTATTATAAGACTATGTTATCTGTTAAATAAATACGAATATTAACTATCTGGAAAATGTCATCATATAATATAATATTACAAAAATAATAAATAGTAAAATATTAAATTACAAGTTTAAATATAATTGATGTTATTGTCATTACTTTCATTATTTATTATTAGTAATAATATTAATATTAATATTTGTATTAGTGATATTATTATTTCAAAAAAATAAACATATATGTATAGGTATAAAATTTGACAAGTATAAGCTTTTATATTATTATAATTATCAATATCATTAATAATATTAACATAGCTAATAAGATTAGTATTATGATCTTTTTATTATTATTATTAGTAATAAATATTTTATTTATCATTAATTATTAATAGTCTCTTTAATAATAATAATATTATTATTAGTATTAGTCACAACACTAATCAACTTTAAGAGTTAGATATAAATATATATATATATATATATATATATATATATATATATATATATATATATATATATATATATATATATATATATATATATATATATATATATATATATATATATATATATATATATAAGGTAAATAAATAATGTTTTAAATAGATATAAATACATATACAAATATAATTACGGATATTTATAAATAAATACGTAAACTTAAATATGTCTCCTGTAATTATCAAACTGTTTTTGATTGTTAAGAATCGTACCAATCTCAGATTCCAATCTAAAGGGAATGTCCAAAATCAGTCATATCTCATAATTCACTTTTATTTTTTTTATATATTTTTGTCCTTGGGGAAACTATTTCTGTCGACCCTTTATCTTTTTATATATCATCAAATAACTCATGATATGGGATAAAAACCGTTCGAGGGAATCACAAGTACTATTATTTATCGATTACAAGTATTTTTTTTATCAGAAAACACATATACAAACCGCCAGACCCTGTTCTTCCAATTTTTAGCCAATACACGAATTAGTATGGGATTTTAAAATCTTTAAATGCAGTTCTATTGGAAATCATATGTTCAAACAATCTGGAAAGTTGCAAACCTCAATTGTTCTTAACGAGTTCAAATTTAAGATTCAAAGCTTTGTTTAAAAAAAAATCAACAGGTGGTTCTTTAAGCAAATTCGAATTCCCTGTTATAATTCAAGTTTAATTACTGGTTTCAAAAGTTTATAGGGATGATTTAGCAACTATTTCATGTTATAATCATAACCTAATTGTGTCCAAATTTAAAAATCAGATTTTTAGTTCTTAAAATAATTAACGGGGTTCTGTAATTAATAATTTTTTTTTCTTTCTTTTATCTGTTTAACTGAATTACAGAACCTAATATATGTCGATTATATATCAATTAAAAGTCTTAAAACATATTTAATGAGTATTAATTAAACGTCTGTGGAATTGGAATTGAGAAGAAGGAAGAAGAAGATGAAACACAACAGATACGGGTTATAATAATTAAAATAGAATTATGAATCAGATAATGGGCGACAGCCCAATGGTTTAGAGGGATGACAGGTTTTCAAGGGGTCAGGGGTTCGAACCCTGCAGGTGGCGATTTTTCTTTTTAAAGCCTAATAATGTGAGGTAGAACTTCCTATTTATTATTATTACTCTTATTGTTATTATCATTATTAGTATTATGTTAATTGTTGTTGTTATTATTATTATTATTATTATTACTATTATTATTATTATAAATTATTATTATTATTATTATTATTATTATTATTATTATTATTATTATTATTGTTGTTGTTGTTGTTGTTGTTATTATAAAAATTTTTTATTGTTAGTGTAGCTATTATTATTAGTAACTCACTAATGTCAAAACTATTATTTTTAACAAATAAATAATTTTGTATATATAATGTATCTATTACATATACTATAACCATCTCAATATTTTATAAAACTATATATATTAAAAATTATCTAAATAAAGAATTTAATGTAACAAACTATTGTTTTTCAAACATGATAATAATAATGAATATATACATACATAAATATATGGACACATATACTAATATAACTAAACGAATAGATATTAAAAGATATATATATATATATATATATATATATATATATATATATATATATATATATATATATATATATATATATATATATATATATATATATATATATATATATATATATATATAACATATAATTTATGATATAATATAGGTGTATGTTTTTAAATAGAATTTAAAATAAATTCTATAAAACTACAAATATATATAAATAATATATAAATAAAATTATGTGATTTCCATTATATGTTTTAATATATATATACGAATGATATAGGTTCGTGAATCCGAGGCCAACCCTATACTTGTTCAATGATGTTATATGTATTTTTGCTACAAAATACATTAGGTGAGTATATAGTCCCACTTTTAAACTCTAAATATTTCGGGATGAGAATACATGTATTTTATGTTTTACGTTATGGACACAAGTAACTGAAAAATATATTCTACGTTGAGTTGTACCACTGGCATACTTCCCTGTAGCTTGGTAACTATTATTTACAGCGGTATTGTAAACGCGAATCCTGTTGATAGATCTATCGGGCCTGACAACCCCAACCGGACTGGACGACCAGTATTCAACGGTTGCACAGTACTTCGTTTCGTGACTACACTTGGTACGGTGTAGTAAGATTTCATAATAAAGGGAATATGCGACGTGATTAAATGTTAAGTATGGTTACCAAGTGCTCAACCACTTAGAATATTTTTAATTAAATGTTTACATATGAGATCTTGTGGTCCATAGTTATAACGCTGCTAGTATCAAACCTATATATCTCACCAACTTTATGTTGACATTTTAAAGCATGTTATTCTCAGGTACGAATTAAGTCTTCCGCTGTGCATAAGCTCATGTTAAGGACCTTACTTGGAGTCGATCAACGTAATGGAACCAGATGTTGATGATTTCGTTCAGATGGATAAGGACGGGTTGTTACATTATGGGTTATAGCTATGGAGGTGATTGAGTATGGTTCATGGGTATGCTCGTGAGGTCAATATAGTGTTTATCATTTCTGTTGCGTCTACGTACCTTTCCTGCAATATTGAATATCAATATTGATACGTGAGTACTCATAACTTAACTTTTACATACTAATAGTGTATCCCTGACTAGTGCTCGAGTATTTAGGATTATGCATGTTTGTACTTTTGATATTGCCCTTAGACAGGTTAGGTTGAATCTTGAATTAGTTACACTTGCGGTTGAGATAAGGTATAAGATATGCATGTCCTTGGAAAGCTAGCGAAAAATTAAGAACTTTTCCTTTAGATATCGAATGGTTTCGATGAACGGATTAGAAGTTATAATCAATTGAATTTTCGATATTTTTATTAAAAATGATTATTATTATCGTCGTTTTTATTGTCGTTCTAGTTTTGTCTTATTATTATCATTATTATTATCTTTATCAATAAAAGGGATTTATCATTAAAAATTGTTATTTTTTTTTATTATTACTATCGTTATTATCGTTAAAGTTATAATTAGTATTATTATTATTATTATCCAATTATTATTATTATTATTATTATTAGTATTATTATTATTATTATTATTATCATTATTAATATATATATATATAACATTATTTAAAAATGGTTATTGTTATTGTTATTATTATTATTACTATATTATCATTAAGATAATTATTAGTATTATCGTTAATAATGTTATAGTAACTATCATTATTAATATTAGTGTAATTAAAACAAATATTTGTAATACCTAATTATTTTGATTACTATTATTATCATTATTATGAACACGATATAAAAGACGATTAAAAGCTATTAAATGAAACGATTAGGAAATAATGAGTAAGAGTATCATGATGAAATTAAAATATTATAAGATATTGATTTAGATAAAATTATCATTTTTATTATTTTTATTATTACTATTATTATTAAAAGTATCGTTAGTATTAAAACTATCATTTTAACAAAAATTATCATTTTAATAGAAATGTCATTATTACTATAAAATATCATTATTATTATTATTTTAAATAGAATTATTATTTTAAAGATAATATTAAAAATTATCGTAAATATTAAAGTTATCATAATTAGAATTATCATTTTATCATAATGTCATCTTAGTAATTATAAATATTGACATTTTTATAATAATAATTATTATTACAAAATAATACAACTTTTACTTACTATCATTATAGATATTATTTTATCAAATAAATATGTGATACAAACATATTTTACTACGTGTAATAACTTACTTTAATAATACCTATCATATTATCTTTATGATATTAAATGAACCCTATAAATTTTATTACTTAATATATATAAAAGTATATTTTATTATATAAATTTAATATAAAATTTTATTTATTAATAAATAAATTATATTATTTACTCTAATAAATCTTTTAAAAATATTTAAAAATATAAAATGACGATATTTAAACTATATATTAATCATGTATAGATTTTTGGAAATTATTTTGAGTCAAATTTACTTTTGTTGACTTTTGCATATTAGTCTCGAGCATTAGAATTGTGGTACACTATGACTTGACCTAATTTGTTAGACAAATATTGACCAACACATAAATATATATAATTAATTTAGGTTCGTGAATCCGAGGCCAACCTTGCACTTCTTCAATGACGTTATATGTATTTTTACTACGAAATACAGTATGGTGAGTTTCATTTGCTCCCTTTTTAAATGCTTTTGCAATATATATTTTTGGGACTGAGAATACATGCGCTGCTTTATAAATGTTTGACGATATAGACACAAGTAATTGAAACTACATTCTATGGTTGAATTATCGAAATCGAATATGCCCCTTTTTATTAAAGTCTGGTAATCTAAGAATTAGGGAACAGACACCCTAATTGACGCGAATCCTAAAGATAGATCTATTGGGCCTAACAAACCCCATCCAAAGTACCGGATGCTTTAGTACTTCGAAATTTATATCATGTCCGAAGGAGGATCCCGGAATGATAGGGGATATTCTTATATGTATCTAGTTAATGTCGGTTACCAGGTGTTCACCATATGAATGATTATTTTGTCTCTATGCATGGGACGTATATTTATGAGAACTGGAAATGAAATTCTTGTGGTCTATTAAAATGATGGAAATAAATGATTATGATAAACTAATGAACTCACCAACCTTTTGGTTGACACTTTAAAGCATGTTTATTCTCAGGTGTTAAAGAAATCTTTCGCTGTGCATTTGCTCATTTTAAAGATATTACTTGGAGTCTTTCATAGCATATTTCGAAGAACGTTGCATTCGAGTCATTGAGTTCATCAAAGATTATTATTAAATCAATTTATAGTTGGATAGTGGATATTATGAAATGGTATGCATGCCTGTCAATTTTCGATGTAAAGAAAGTTTGTCTTTTAAAAACGAATGCAATGTTTGTAAAATGTATCATATAGAGGTCAAATACCTTGCAATGTAATCAACTATTGTGAATCGTTTATAATGTATATGAACGGGTCCTTTCAGATAGGGTATATGATATGCATGTCATTGGAAAGCTAGAGAAAAATTAAGAACTTTTCATTTAGATATCGAATGGTTTCGATGAACGGATTAGAAGTTATAGTCAACTGAATTTTAGTATTATTGTTAAAATGATTATTATTACTATCGTCGTTATTATTTTAATAGAAATATCATTGTTATTATAAAATATCATTATTACTATTATGTTAGTATTATCATTTTATCATAATACCATTTTTAGTAAATATAAATATTGTTATAGAATAATAATAATTATTATTACAAAATAATACAACTTTTACTTATTATTATTATGATCAATATTATTTTATCAAATAAATAGGGGATACAAAGATATTTTTCACCACGCGTAATATAATTACATTAATAATACTTACCACTATAGTTTTACGATATTAAGTGAACTTTATAAATTTTACTACTTAAGATATATAAAAGTATATATTATATATAAACGTTAATATAAATTTTTATTAATAAATGACTTTTATTATTATAAAATCTAATAAATATATTTAAATATATAAAACGACTATAGTTAAGTTATATAATAAACACGTATAAATTTTAGAAGTCTTTTTGGGTCAAGTTGACTTTTGTTGACTTTTGCATATTAGTCTCGAGCATTAGGATTGTGGGACACTATGACTTGACCAAAAATTGTTAGACAAATATTGACCAACATATAAATATATATAATTAATATAGGTTCGTGAATCCGAGGCCAACCTTGCACTTGTTAAATGACGTTATATGTATTTTTACTACGAAATACAGTATGGTGAGTTTCATTTGCTCCCTTTTATATATATTTTTGGGACTGAGAATACATGCGCTGTTTTTATAAATGTTTTATGAAATAGGCACAAGTACTAAAACTAATTCTACGTGGGTTTAAACCAGAAATATACCCTTAGCTTGGTAACATTAAACTACTTGTCTATGTACGGTAGGCGCGAATCCTAAAGATAGATCTATTGGGCCTGACAAACCCCATCCTGACTATGGGATGCTTTAGTACTTCGAGGTTATTTTAAACACACCTGATCTGGTGTACTTCAGAGGGTTAAACATGAACGTTAAGGCTTGTTACCGGGTGCCTACAACTTATTGAATACTTTTATACACTTGCGAGTGTACATATATTTATAAACGAAAATCTTGTGGTCTATTAATATATTGAAATGATTGTTATGATAAACCTATGAACTCACCAACCTTTTGGTTGACACTTTAAAGCATGTTTATTCTCAGGTATTAAAGAAATCTTCCGCTGTGCATTAGCTCATTTTAAGGATATTACTTGGAGTCATTCATGGCATATTTTGAAAGACGTTGCATTCGAGTCATTGAGTTCATCAAGATTATTATTATGTCAATTATAGTTGGATGTATTATCAAATGGTGTGCATGCCGTCAACTTTCGTTGTAAAGAAAGTTTGTCTTTTAAAAACGAATGCAATGTTTGTAAAATGTATCATATAGAGGTCAAATACCTCGCGATGTAATCAACTATTGTGAATCGTTTATAATATATATGAACGGGTCCTTTCAATATGGTTCAACCTGAAGGTTTTGTTGATCCAAAATATCCTAAAAAGGTATGCAAGTTAAAGAAGTCAATCTACGGATTGAAACAAGCATCTAGAATGTGGAATCATCGTTTTAATGAGGAGGCCGAGAAATTTGGCTTCATTAAAAATGGTGATGAAGCTTGTGTATATAAGAAAGCTAGTGGGAGTACTATCATGTTCCTTGTACTATATGTGGATGATATATTGTTATTTGGAAATGATATTCCGGCAATGGAAGGTGTTAAAACTTGGCTTAGTAAATGCTTCTCCATTAAGGATCTTGGAGAAGCATAATACGTTTTGGGGATTGGGATCTACAGGAATAGATCCAAGAAACTGATAGGTTTGAATCAAAGTACATACATTGAAAAGGTCTTGAAAAGGTTCAAGATGGAGAACTCTAAGAGTGGTTTTGTACCCATTCAAAGAGGAACGCCTCTCAGTTCATCTCAGTGTCCTACCACGAAAGATGGACAAGAGAGAATGAAGAGAGTGCCGTATGCATCTGCTATTGGGTCAATCATGTATGAAATGATATGCACTAGACCGGATGTGTCATGCGCCCTAAGCTTGACAAGTAGATACCAGAATAACCCAGGAAACAATCATTGGATTGCGGTTAAAAGTATATTGAAATACCTTAGGAGAACTAAGGATATATTTCTAATATATGGATCTGATGAGGAGGAACTCGCTGTAAAAGGTTACGTGGACGCGAGTTTCCAAACTGATCGAGATGATTCTCGATCACAATCCGGTTATGTCTTCACGTTAAATGGAGGTGCGGTCTCTTGGAAGAGTTCAAAACAGGATGTTGTTGCCTGATCCACTACAGAGTCGGAGTACATTGCCGCCTCATTGGCAGCTCAGGAAGCTGCATGGATGAAGAAATTCATTGACAACTTAGGAGTAGTCCCTTCCATTCAGGACCCTCTTGAGATCTTTTGTGATAACGAGGGTGCGATTGCTCAAATCAAGGAACCTCGTGCTCACCAAAAGACCCGTCACATTGAGCGGAGATTCAACTACATAAGGGATGAAGTTAAAAAGGGAAAGATATGTATTCGCAAAGTTCACACAGATCTTAACATAGCGGATCCACTCACAAAGCTCTTACATGGATCAAAACATGCAGGACATGTTTGTGCTTTAGGGCTTCGATATTCTTGTGATTGGTCATGATCTGTTTTAAGTATTGTAACGGAACGAAATTGTTCAAACTCATTAATATAATTATGGTATTAATTTATTTTGAGTTATGTTCCTATTTTGCATATTTTATCCATGAATAAGTAATTATTCTAAATTCCGTAGTCGATCACATTTGTGGGAACAAGTGTGAGGTTTAGACTATTATGAACTTGGATTGGTATACATTCACGGGATGAATGTGGGGCAAGGTTGCAACCAAGGTTCATAGATATTTGTGAGATACAAATATTGGAAGACCCGCCCTCAAGATTTACTCAATGGAGCCTTTGTGGTTGATCACATGTAATCTTGAGTAAAGGAAAATGTCATTGTATCCTCTGACCTGAGATGCATATTGGGTTCGGATATTTGCCATGTATTGTGCCTTGATTCTTTCCTTCGCTATTCTGAAATATGGTAGTTCATAAGGAAGAGCTCAGGTATAATGCAAGGCATATATTTAGGACGTATGTAGTCAAGATGGAATTTGTCCCTCTTATTCGTTGAGAGTCAGATGTCAAAGGCCTGATAAAGTTAAATCTAGAAGAGAGTGATCACTCTGTATCTCTTGGATATAACATGACATTTAGGACAAAAGGAAATAATGAAAGATTCACCTATTCATATTCGAGATGGGAACTCGAAAGGGATGATGTTATTGAATGGCCCAAAGTCATAACATATTGGGGGTGATGGACGGTCGTTAGGTGGTATCCGTCACTTGCATTAATTTCTTATGTTTCTCGTGCAAGTGGGAGATTGAAAGTTTTTCGTATGCTCGAGAGACATATTAAATTAATGTGGCTAATATGTTATGATCCAAGTCGGGTCATACCCAATAACAAGCTTACCGACACCTTAAACGTATTCGATCTTAACGATTGGTTCATTAAACAAATACGCGACACTTGGATTTTAGAAAATCGGATTTCTAAAATGTTATCACTTGAGATAAATTACTTGGATAATTTATACATTAAGGAATTAATTATTTAAAGGTTTAAATAATTAACTTGTGTTATATTTTATAAAAGGTTTATAAGATATATATATGTTACTAAACTATACTTAAGTTTTATACAAGTTTATATATGTAAATACAAGTTTATATATATAATTCTTGTTATAAAATAAGTAAGTTAGTGGCAGATTTTGGGACTCCAAGAGAGCATCTCATGCTTGCCTTTGTTGCTCCCTATATACACAAGTCCTTAGGAAAATGTCCACTCTTGTACCAAGACTTTGACTCACTCTCTCAAGTGCATAACTAGAGATTCAAAACAAGAAAAACAAGCAGAAAAATTCTGCTACTGCAGCTGAAAAAACGTGGCCTTTTTCACTCAAGAAAGGTTTTTTTAATTTTGTTTTGCAAGCTCTATTCAAGTATCATTCAAATCCTAACTAAAGGCAAGGGTGTGGGGATTATTGCTTGGGGTATTACTTGCTTGAGGCTTCAAGTTAGAAGCTCATTTTGCATCATCTTCATCATCATTTCTGCTGTCCAAATTCAGCTCACTACTCATAATTGAGGAGGTATAATCTTCTTCTTTTACTTGTTTTATATGTAAGCATGATTTCATGACTTGATATTAATATGGAATTTAACAAAATGGCTTTGCAAACATACTTGTTCTATTAATGCTTCCGCTTGTATTAACTATCTTAAAATTGGTTTTATGATTGTGTAAACTACATGAACATGTTGTTTTGAAACTTGTTAAATTCCATCAGATCATAGTGTGTATGTTACCACTATCTGCAATACATAGGTCTTTACCATTTAATTGATGTTGTATTTCAGCAGGATTCATACTAAAACTTCAAATAAGATAAGCAAATAATGAGTTATATTTTAGCAAGATAATCAAATTATATTACCTGCAAACAAGTTACAATCTGACGTACATAAAAGATAACACTTAATAAACATATGCGTTATGGTCTAAAACCATTTATTTATGAGTGATACATAACAAGCTAGGCATCTTAGAAAATTCAAACCATTCAAGTCTCAAGGTAGCTCAGGATTAATTTAATCAAGATTTTTCAACAGATTCACTCTCGTTTTCTTTTCTTTTGGGACTTATTTGTAGAGATAAACAAGATGTTCATGTATTCAATAAATACTAGACTGATGATCCACGTTACCAGATCATTAATAAGAATCTCCGGGATTCTTATAAGAGCGTCTACTAACATCTTCAATTTTATTCTTTCATGGATCACCGTTATTTCTTGATAATTAATATCGTATCCATCTTTGAGTATTTTCCATAATACACTTGGATCTTCGATCATATAATATGTAGATTCTAAGGACTCGTCAATATGTTTGCTAAGAAAAATACTTGCTATTGCTTTCTCTTGTTTGGAACAATTGTTATTTTCATTCAGGGTTTCTAAAATACCGATTGATTCGAGATATTTTTCTACATTCATAACCCATGTTAAGTAGTCGTTCCCACTTGATTCTAAATGAGCAAATTTAAGCCTTTTCAAATTCGACATTTTCTATTATCAAAAAGATGAACAACATAAATTATAATCATAATCAACTTCTATTCATAGACAAATAATAAAATGAAATTAGAATCATTTTAAATTCATAAGTAGCAAACAACAGAATAATGGCATGATTACAAATGATAAAACCACAAGAGCAGGATAGAATATAGGTTCACTCGGTGGTATATTAGCAACAATGATGATAGTTAGTATGACCAATACAATAGAAAAAATCATCCTTGTGTGAATCATCTTTACTAAAAAAAAAAACTTTTTGAGAGTGGTAATATGAGAAAATAAAGATTGATTTGTGAAAATATAAAAATGGAGAAGTTTATTTTATATTTGAAAAATATAGTCGTTGTAACGTCGTCAGTTGACGTTAACAACCTTTATGTATATATGACCGTTGTAACGTCGTTAGTTGACGTTAACGACTGTTATGTACTCGTTGTATTAATAATAATTTTAATAAAAGAATTTTATTAGTACAAATACGATTATTATAAATACAGTTAGCATAAATACGTTTAGTATAAATACGAAGATTAAGAGAATAAACATATTATGCATAAATAATAAATTTTAAGAATAAACATTAGTACGCATGAAATAAATAATGATTAATTGCATAAGTAATCATAAATGTTAGATAATATAAATATAAATGTTAGTGAAGTTAATAAGAGTTAGATTACAGAAATATAATTCAGGCGGTATAACCGACTATATATAACTTAAATAACATAAATATAAATGTTAGTGAAGTTAATAAAAGTTAGATTACATAAATATAATTCAGGAGGTATAACAGACCATATATAATTTAAATAACATAAATATAAATGTTAGTGAAGTTAATAAAAGTTAGATTACAAAAATATAATTTTACTTATGATGATAATAATATTTACGTTACTAATAAATATTAGAAGATATCGATAAAGAATTTCTTACCTTGATTAGTGACTTGTGCTTGCTTAGATAAACCTTGATTATACGGAGCACTTCGTGCTGATAACGTGTTATGATTTAGGAGTTTATAACTACTTTTAGTAATGTATTCACTAATTAGAGAATAATAGAAAGAAGAGAGAAAGAGAGAGTATATGTATAAGTAAATATATATATTATTTTAAGTACATCTTCTGCAAACTACATCTTCATATATTTATAGTACAATATAAATCACTGTATGATTAGGTAGGAAATTTGTAGCCACAAAATTTGTCAGACATTATTGACTTTCATAACAAATATATCAATATCAATTCCTTATATAAGAAAAGACTTTATGAAAGGAGAAATCAGAGAGATCTTGTGAAAAGAGTGAAAGGTCAACCAACCGACCCTTTTTTTACTGTAAAACTTTTTTCTGATTATATTTTACTCCACACACATATATCCAAGTTTTCAAGGCTCCACACACATTATCTCTTCTTTCTTCTTCAAATCCATTTCCACACCTCCCTCTCTCACACCTAGTCACCTATACGTACACACTATTCCTATCATTCTCCAAAATTAAAAAAAAAAAAAAAAAAAAAAAAAACTTTTTGGTTTTCTATAATTTATCTCCATCTCTTTAGCTCAGGATCCAAAACCGGAAAGTCAAGCATGCAGATAGCTCTTTTCTTGTACAAACTTTTAGGGTTTCATCTTAACACTTTTTAAATACCTACAAAATAACTATAGAGGCACATACCCATTATTAGTCTATGTGTGTGTGACAAAGAGTACTCATTTTCCCTTTTGTTCATTTAATGCTTCAAAAACCAATCTTTTGTTCATATAAAAAAATTGATCATGTTTTGAGGGATTTTGAGTAATGGGTATTGAAAAAGTTTGAATCTTTGATAAGTTAGATTGTGGGTTTTTGAGATAAGCTGTAATCTAATGAGTTATGGGGGTTTTCTTGATAACGGCCACGGCGGCGACGGTGGTGGTGGTGGTGCTAGAATCGTCGCCGACATTTCTTATAATACGCGCGGTGGTGTTATGTCTCAACCACTTTCTAAATCCATGTTTTCTTCCCCAGGCCTCTCACTTGCTCTTGTAATAATACTTATATAATTTTATATAACTTTTCTATTTTATAATCTCAACCATAAACCCCAAGTTTATAATTTTGTTTTTATTTTTAGCAAACGACGATGGAGGGTGGTGGTGGTGGGGTTGGTGAGATGGGTAGAATGCCGGAAAGTTATGAGGCCGGCGGAGGTGGTGGCGGCGTTAGGCGGAGCCGTGAAGAGGAACATGAGAGTAGATCTGGTAGTGATAACTTGGACGGTGTTGGCTCCGGTGATGATCCCGACGGTGACGACGGAAAACCACCGAAAAAGAAAAGATACCACCGTCATACTCCTCAGCAAATTCAAGAACTTGAAGCGTAAAGATTTTATCTATTTTTTATTTTTTCTAATTTTAATGGAAAAAAGTTCTTATTTTTATTGTTGGGTTTATTTAGATTGTTTAAAGAGTGTCCTCATCCAGATGAAAAACAAAGATTGGAGCTTAGTAGAAGATTATGTTTAGAGAATAGACAGGTTAAGTTTTGGTTCCAAAATCGTCGTACCCAGATGAAAGTAAGTTCAAATTTTGAATTCTTTGATCTTTATAATGAAAAAAGATTTAAGCTTTATGTTAAATGTATGATTTTTATGCTTGTTAGACACAATTAGAGCGACATGAGAATTCAATTCTTAGGCAAGAAAACGATAAGTATCGAGCAGAAAACATGGCGATTCGAGAGGCAATGAGGAACCCAATGTGCACGAATTGTGGTGGTCCCGCTATGATTGGTGATATCTCTTTAGAAGAACAGCATCTTAGGATTGAAAATGCTAGACTTAAAGATGAATTAGATCGTGTTTGTGCAATAGCCGGAAAATTTTTAGGACACCCGGTTTCTTCCATGGTTCCTTCGATGCCAAACTCGAGTTTAGAACTTGGTGTTGGTGTGAATCATTTCACAACTAATTCAGGAATGCCATTGGGTCCACCGGATTATGGTGTTGGGATTTCTAGTGCTTCATCGGTTGTAATGTCGTCAGGAGCGAGTAATCATGTGACAAGGATTGATAATTCTTATGAGCGATCGATGTATCTCGAGCTGGCTTTGGCTGCTATGAACGAGTTGGTCAAATTAGTCGAAACCGATGAGCCGCTTTGGATGCAACCCGTAGATGGGGGTTGTGAAATTATGAACGAACATGAGTATTCTCGAATTATTACTCCGTGTATCGGGCTTAAGCCAAATGATTATGTTCGTGAGGCCTCAAGGGAGACGGGAATGGTGATCAGTAATGGTTTGGCTCTCGTTGAAACACTTATGGATGCGGTAATTATACCTTTATTATGGTTTAACAATTAATGATTACATTTTTTTGTATATTATGTTCTAATTAATCGTCTATATTTAATGTTTATAGAACAAATGGGCGGAAATGTTTTCATGTATGGTTGCTAGAACCTCAACAACAGATGTGATTTCAGTTGGTATGGGAGGAACAAGAAGTGGTGCACTACAATTGGTAAACTTTTGTTAAAAATATGTATTCTTGATTTGTGTTTTGATTTTTACAACCGTTATTTATTGATTATTATTTGAATTTATATCTAGATGCACGCGGAGTTACAAGTCCTTTCCCCATTGGTCCCGGTTCGGGAAGTCAGTTTCCTTCGGTATTGCAAGCAACACGCAGAGGGAGTGTGGGCCGTGGTTGACGTATCAATTGATTCAATCCGAGAAAATACATCGGCCTATTCAAGTTGCCGAAGGCTTCCTTCTGGTTTCGTTGTTCAAGATATGCCTAATGGCTACTGCAAGGTAATACATTAGTCCACTTTTGACTTTTAAAAATTTGAGTCATACATTAATGTTTTTAATATTTTTTGCTTGCAATGTTTCTTAATATATATGAATATCTAAAGATCAATGTGATTCTTGTTCCTTTTTGATAACTACAACCATTCTTCTTGTTCCTTTTTGTTAGGCTTAAAGTACAAGTTTGGTTAATGATCACATAGATATGTCTACAACTTTAAGTGCATATTGTATAACTCTATTTGAACTATTTAATATCTTGAGTCTTTTTTTTTTATGTTTAGGCACAAATGCACGACTAAATTACTTGGAACTTATTTGAGATGTAGGAATGCTCACCTAAATTACAATTTTAGATGTAGAATGTACTACTTTAGATACACAATGTACATATTCTTTTCTGAGCCTTTTGCAATATGTGTGATTTCTTCTTATTTCGTGGCTAATCCCATGAATTACTACAATAAAAATCGATGAATGTGGTCGAGAAACACTCTCAACAACATGAACCTAGATTTACAACTTGATAAGCATATAGTACAACTCCTTCCCGAACTTCTTGATTTGCGTGACGTCCATTTCGTCTAGTGACTAATCACATAAATTTGGCTTACCCTCATCTACAAGATTCATTTCCATATGAATTTTATAAGACGAAAAAGAACCTTCTCAAATCCTATTTTATTCATCTTAGATGCTGTTTTTGACTTATCAAAGCATTTGTACTCCTTAAATTAAACATACAAAATCAGATTCAATTAATTTTATATCATTTCCTATAATTTTTATTATAATATTGAATAGAAGCATCTAACTACTCGATTTTCTATGCCTTGAGACACATTTATTATTCAAATATCCTTGATCCCGATCACTTTTAGTAGTTAAAATATCCTCGTTTGTATAAAACATTTGTCTTGATGGTTCTATTCCGGTTTATCTGATTTTTTTTCCATTTCTTACTCAATCCTCTTTGACCATTATCATGTCATCTTCACCATATTTTATTGCGTAAATTCTAGTAATAATGATAATTTAAATGATTAGTATTAGCTGGTTTAGGAGAATTGATAGTAAGGTTTCTATGCATATATTATGTCTGCCATCGAGCATGTTTCCAATATTTGTCTTCTACTCTTGATTAAATTATTTGAGCTTTAATTATTATTATTATTTATTATTTTATTCTTACTGAAAATATCCCTAACTTTGAATTATTTGTTTCCCTCGGCTCTCTTTTTAGAGTCGAATAATTTACTGAACATACATAAATAAAAATATCCCTTCCTTAAATTTTTGACATAGGAATACATTTTTCGGTTTACTTTGTTGGGATCTGATTGATTGATTGTATGTTGAAGGTTACGTGGGTGGAACATGCGGAATACGATGAACGTTTGGTGCATGAGCTTTACAGGCCGTTGATTCGTGCTGGAATGGGGTTCGGTGCACATCGATGGGTGGCCACCCTTCAACGCCAATGTCAATGTCTAGCCATGCTCATGTCTTCCGCTGTACCTTCCGGAGATCACACAAGTATGTTTACATGTTTACCTTCGGCACGAATCTTACATTTTCAAAGGTGTTAAATACGTTTGCATTTATCTATTATCCATTTAATAAAAAATAAACATAAATAAAACATACTTATAATTTAAAAATAAAACATGGATGCGCTTGTTTTTTTTTTTTGTTTTTTTTTTTTTTTTTTTGGAAAGCAAACTTGCACACTTATTACACGAATATGTACAATAATTCACGAATATGTCCACAACGGGACTTGAATCCTCAACCTCATGATTGAAAGGGTATCGTCTAGGCCAATGGCCCTTTGGTATAAGCTTTTAAATATACATAAGAACCGTTAAAATGAATTGTAACATAAGTGTCATCATTTTTTGTCTAAACTTATGTAAAATAATGCATCACACATTTAATGTGTAAACAATAATGTATCCTTTTAACTACAATAATTTGTAGTGGTGAAGGTACAACTTTTCATGGGTAAGCTACAATCGTTAATTCAAATGTTAATTTGTTATGCAGCGATAACACCTGGCGGAAGGAAGAGCATGTTAAAATTAGCACAACGAATGACAAATAACTTTTGTGCGGGGGTTTGTGCGTCGACAATATACAAATGGAACAAACTTTGTGCAAGTAATATCGATGAAAACGTACGAGCCATGACCCGGCAAAGTGTGGATGACCCGGGTGAGCCACCGGGCATCGTTTTAAGCGCTGCTACTTCAGTTTGGTTGCCTGTTTCTCCTCGACGACTGTTTGATTTTCTTCGTAATGAACAACTAAGAAGCGAATGGGACATTTTATCGAATGGTAGACCCATGCAAGAAATGGCTCATACACCTAAGGGCCCCGATCTCGGCAACCGCGTTTCACTTCTTCGTGCCGGGGTAAACTTTCTTAATTCCCTTAAGTTTGATATATTTTCTATAATTGTATGATTTTTTGCACATATAGAAAAATGGTAATATGAGAAAAGGACATGGGCAAAAGGGTAATTTGAGATGTAAGGGGTCTATTTCAGATCTAACGTACAGACTCAACATTATTATAAAAAGCTTTTGTTCATGTAAATTTTCATCTGAAATAAAAATCTACAAAGTCAAAACATACACACACACTGCATGTGAGAGGGGACAGTAGAGACCTTTCTAGGTTCAGGCCGTACGTCACCGTTTTGGTTTTTGGGAATTTTCCAAAGCAGTTGACTCAGTTGGACAGCGACCACACAATGATCCTTTTTTCCTCTTTTTTTAATCACTAATATTTACAAAGTACTTATTTTTAGTTAAGGTGCAAGTATAACTTTTTTGTGTTTTTGTTTATTTTGTTATTATTATAATGTAAAAGGACCACTCATGTTTTGACATGTGGGGACAAGTTTTATTTTTATATAAAAATTAACATTGGATTAAAGGGTATTCTAGTCATTTTACATGTGAGGACAGCTTATGCATATAATTGAACTCGGGTACTGGATCCTTAAAATATGTACTGTAGAACATAGGAACTACTGTATTTTTTTTTATGTAATTAACACTAATTTTATTGCAGGCAATGAATGATACCCAAAGCAGTATGTTGATCCTCCAAGAAACATGTACTGATGCGTCAGGATCACTGATAGTGTATGCTCCAGTCGATATTCCCGCCATGCATGTGGTGATGAACGGCGGTGATTCTGCTTACGTGGCACTTTTGCCGTCAGGGTTTGCTATAGTCCCGGATGGGCCTGGTAATGGTGGTGGGTCCCAGACAGATAATGGTGGTTGGTCCGTTGGATCTTTATTGACTATTGCATTTCAGATTCTTGTTGATAGTCTTCCAACCGGTAAGCTTACCGTGGAGTCGGTGGAGACAGTTAATAATTTGATATCATGTACGGTTCAAAAGATCAGAGGGGCTCTTTCTTCTGACAGCTAAATTATTGTTTTTTAGGGTTTTTTGGGGCGAAATTATTGGGTATGATTGATAAAGATTTGTCATATGTAATAATTTTCGCTGTGGTGTGTTATGGCGGTGAAATGTGGAAGATTGGATTTTTGTAAAGAATTTTTGGAACGAGTCAAGAACGAACCGTGCTTGTGAACCGTTGCTTTGCTGTATGTACAGAAAAGTGAAGCTGTTGGTTCGGGTATTGACTCGGTCAATTGTTCGGGTCTTGTTGGATTAAGGTGTAATCAGAGAGGAATTCAGTTTTTTTTTTTTTTTTTTTTTTTTTTTGTGATATTTTTTGGTAATACTCATTAGTTTTTGGTATTTAGAATTTGTGGCTAATCTTTATTTGTGGTGGTGATGTTTAGTTTACTGATAAAACCCATTTTTATTGTTTTTTTACTGGCAAAATAGAATTTTATAAAAAAAAAACCTCATTAGCAACTAAGGCGTTAGGGAGAGAAAACTATACAGTTACAAAGGCTTTATGAGCCAATCGTTTGAACTAACATTAACTTTTCTTGTATAGCACAACCATCTAAAGGAAAATTTTTGAATAAAATCAAATAAGAGGGCTTCTTCATCATTTGCGACCCGAACAATTTATCATTTCGGAATCTACAAATGTGCCATAAAAAGATGCAATTATGCAATACACCCTGTCTTTTGCGCTGGAAGGGGCATGCCACTCCTCGAACCACTCGATCCACTCTAACCAAGAGCCAAACTCCCGCACATCAATAATATCAATCCAAATTCGCCAAAGGTCCCGGGCTAAAGTACACTCGAATAACAAATGGTGTAATGATTCGACTCTATAATCGCATTTAGACAATTAGACAAGTAGGCAGTCTGCAACTCTCCGAATAAAAACATTGATCTTTCTAGAGATCATTTTCTAAGGATCATTTTGAACCACCTCGTGACTAAATCCGACTAAGGCAAAAAGAGTTGGTCTAGAGCAGCTCGAGTTCTACATACAGCGAATGACCTATCATTAATCAAACCCCACACGCATCGGTCCTCTCCACCAGACAAAACAATCTGATCCAACTCATTCTCCGGCACCTGAACCAGGCCCAAGTTACGAGGGCCGATCTCATGCCTGGCCCAATCCCAGGGCCATCCATTATCCAGAACTCGTGCGGCTATACAACACTCTGGATTAGAAGCTAAGTGACAAAGTCTAGAGTATTTTGCACTCAATATACCACCACCTTACCAATTATCATGCCAAAATCGGGTTGACCTCCCATTACCCACATTTACACGTAGAACATTGATAGGAATGATTTGTTGAAGCTTCATCATTAAAACACTTGCACAATCGACGCCCACGTGGAGGAACCATTTCGAATACTCCCGTCAATACCTCCATTCGAACCGTATATCGCACGAATACTCTTACACCAAAATGAATCGGGGTATGAAAAAAACCTCCAAATCCACTTTAATAATAGAGCATAATTGAATGCGCGGATGCTACCAATATTAAGTCTGCCTTGGTCAAAAGAAGCCAAGGCTTGATCCCAGCGAATCTAATGCATTTTCTTGTTATTTGACATCGAACCCTAAAAGAAGCTTGCACGTAAACCTTCAAGAGCATTAACCCTCGTTTTTCAGGCATTTAAAAGGGGAAAAATAAATGTCTAACGAACTCAAAACTGACTTGACGAGAGTGAGACGACCCCTATAAAAAGAAGGCTCGCCTTCCAAGCTGACAACTTCTTTACGAACTTATCTTCCAATGTATTCCAGTTCATTATACGTTTCATGGACACTCCTATGGGAAGACCTAGATAAGTAAATAGAAAAGAACCTTTAGCACATCCTGCAAAAGAAGTAAAGTTAGTTAAATCTAAATCCGACACACCAATACCGAAAAGGGATGACTTGGCTACGTTAACTGCGAGGCCTGATGAAGCATGAAATCATCCGAGGGTGTGAAGAATACAATCCAGTTATGGCCGCACCCGATAGATGGAGACCCATTCGGAGACAATAATTGCATCATCGGCATAAAGTAGATGCTAGATAACCATAGACGGAGACCCTATGGCTGCACCCAATAAATGACCCATCGACACCTCTTTAATGATAAGAAGATGTAACCCTTACATGATTGTCATACTCCCAAATAGGGCCGGGGGTAAATATAACTTCACAATATCACAACGCAAGTATATATAAGCGAGAACGACTCTAAATGAGACGTTTTAATAAAACAATATTTATTTGCAGCGGAAACGTAATAATGTTTTACATAATGAAATCCATATGTAAATAACAAATGTTTAACAAATGATATGTTCTAAATATGTGGACTCCAATGCATCAGATAGCAAGCAACATAGGGCAGCACGTAAGCTAATCTTCACATGAGACAAACATGCTTAAAATGTCAACACAATGGTTGAGTGAACATCATAGGTTTATATAACCAATAAGTTTTTAGACCACAAGATTTAGTTCAAAATATCAAAATATCAATATGCCATGAGTTATAATATCGAGCTAAAAATAAACCCCTGACACTGCGCGTGTGTCGGTAATCATTATTATGTACCGCCTTGACGATCGGTCAACTGGTAGAGACGTCACTCTCAATAGACCTACTCACAATAATTAAGCTTGCAACATTTCAATTCCAGCAATTAACGATATTATGGTGGGGATTTTCATGTAAGAATACAAATTAACAAAAGTTTCATGAAGTTGCATATCTGAAACATCCCAACCCGTATTTATCACGAGTAATTTTTTTTTTTAAAGTAAATGAAACATTAACGCCCATCTAAATGGTTACATAACATGAAACGTTCCATTCAACCCATCAAAACAATGTCACAAGTTTAATGTTTACAAATAAGGCACAAAGGCCCTTAAACAAATGTAATACAAGTTCGACCCGTTAAAAATGATAGTTTTAATCCAAACAATACTCGAGCATGGTTTGGTGCTAAACTACCCAAAACACTAGACCGACTTCGAAAGTTTCAACAAGCATCCAACAAGGGGTAACTAGTGTCCAATAACCCCCTTCCCCTTCTCCGCACCTGCATCTATAAAGATAAACAATGAGAGGGGTAAGCTAATGCTTAGTGAGTGCAACAATTATACGATTACATATACAACCTACTTACTTGCAATCACTTACACATTTACCGCATACATGCTAGCAATATAAATAAACATACCATCACAAGTTTAATATCTAAACCTTCGACCACACAGGCTAGCATAACGATAGCATATAACTTGAACAATATAATATGCTACATCACAACACACAACCATGGTTAACCAATCGTACAAAGGAATGGTACTCGAATCTCCCATCGGTGTTCATAACAACCGTTAGAGTACTTAACACGTCGTACACTAACCCCACGGGTGGTATCTTAACCCGTCGATACTTCACCCCGGGTGGTGTCTTAACACGCCGACACTTCACCCGTTACATCTCTTGGAGTGGCATCTTAACACGTCGATGATTCACTCCCGAGTGGTGTCTTAACACGTCGACACTTCACTCGCCACGTGAGAAGTGGTGTCTTAACACGTCGACACTTTACAACCCATGCCCCACAAATAAATACATTATATATGCACGCATATACTTATTCCACTCACCTTATCGCCTTTGGTGGACTAGGAATCAAGCTCGCAACCTTCAATGCAATGCACCTATCACATTATGCATTTAATTAACATACAATCTAATGGGCTAACCACCAACACTTAACTCTTTAGCACTTAATGACCTAAATGCACTTAAATGACTTACATCCACCAAAACCGCCCATTAATGACCATGACTCATCATAAATCACTAAAAGCTAGTGATTAGAGTCTACTAACACCAACTAACACAATTGATGGGTATTTCCTACCCATTTGACCCATTTAAACTCTTAGACTTACAAGTTTAGTCAAACTTAACCCATTAACAATTCTTTCATCATTTTACAAGTGTAATAGTGACTAGCAACACCATTTAACACTTACAACCTCAATTTATATGATCGAACCCTAGATTATAGCTATTACGGTTTCCTTTCATCAATATAACCCAAGTTCACCCACTAAGTCTCCAAATGGGTCTTACAAGTCTCAAATGGCCAAACCCTAGCCATAATTTAACTAAGACTCAAAATACGGAGTTAATACTTACCAACACTATCCACTCGTAGCTAAGAACGAGGAGAACAACTTTACTTCTTGCTCCAAAGCTCAAATCTCAAATCTTCACTCTCAAATCTCACTTTGAAATCAAATAGGTTTTATGTTTTGAGAGGAAATAGAGAAAGAAAATGGAAAAGAAATGAATAAGAATGGATAAGTGGTTGAGATTTAATGTCCCAATCAGATCCACACGTAAAAAGACGAAATTACCCTTAGACCACCCCTTTTAAAAACAATTTTCGGAACCAGTTTGCCCAGAAGGTCGCGGCGCGACCCCCAAATGCCGCGGCGCGGCAATGCACATAAAATTTGATCTGTTTTAAACCCCTCCTGGATTTGGTTTGTGCTTAATGTCGCAGCGCGACTAGGGCCATCGCGGCGCGGCGAAAGGCTGCACCTGATCAGCTCGACGACTTTAAACTAATTATCTATATACGTGACTTTTGCGCTTCGTTCACGCTTCCCAACACATCTAATCTTCACCATAAGGCCTCACTCGACATGGTACACTCCTAAACCATGTGTACACTCGTACACACACCCATTTACATGCGTAATATATATATATATATATATATATATATATATATATATATATATATATATATATATATATATATATATATATATATATATATATATATATATATATATATATATATCGTACACATCGAATTAACACTTTATTTCATTTCATCACATAAACGAACGAGTTATAATCGTACTAACGACTAAATAGGTACCTTTAGACATGTACGGGGGAAACGAGATGTTACAACTCTCCCCCACTTAGATCGGAGCGCGTCCTCACGATCCAAGCCGCATGACAAGCCGGAAAATAAACCAAGACAAACTCTTCGGGCTCCCACGTAAACTCGGAAAGCTTTCGATGTCGCCATTGCACCTTGTAAGTTCTAACTTCTTTGTTACGCAACAATTTAACCTTTTCATCAAGTATGGCTATTGGTTCTTCAACGTACTCTAGCTTATTATTCAACGCAATCTCATCTAATGGCACCCAAGTCGAGTCATCCGCAAGACACCTACGGAGATGGGAAACATGAAACGTGTTATGGATCCCCACAAGCTCTTCGGGCAACTCTAGTCTGTAAGCGACCTCACTAACACATGCCAAAACCTTGAAAGGACCAATAAACCTAGGAGCTAACTTTCCTCGTTTTCGAAACCGAATAACACCCTTCCATGGCGAAACTTTAAGCATCAGCATGTCACCTTCTTGAAACTCGATCGGTCGCCTTCCTTTATCGGCATAAGATTTTTGTCTATCTTGCGCCACCTTAAGTCGAGCCCAAATCATCTCAATCTTACTATTCGTCTCTAGGACCAAATCGGTACTCCCGATTTCTCGTTGACCCACTTCACCTCAACAAATAGGAGTTCGACATCTACGCCCATAAAGCATCTCATAAGGTGGCATTCCAATACTAGTGTGGTAACTATTATTGTATGCGAATTCCACCAATGGTAAGTGCTCATCCCAACTACCGCCGAAATCAATAACACATGCCCTTAACATATCCTCCAACGTTTGATTTGTACGCTCGGTTTGACCGTCCGTTTGAGGATGATACGTCGTGCTCATTTTCAATTGAGTACCCATATCTTCATGAAACTTATTCCAAAATCGAGACGTGAAACGAGTATCTCGATCTTAAACAATAGATATAGGAACCCCATGTCTCGATATCACCTCCTTGATAAACAACTTGGACAAAGTCTCCGACGATATCGTTTCCCGAATGGGAAGGAACAAAGCACTCTTTGTCAATCTATCAACTATCACCCAAATCGTATCAAATTGGGTTCTCGCCGTCTTTGGAAACTTAGTAATGAAGTCCATGGTAATGTGCTCCCACTTCCATTTCGGGACTTCCAATGGTTGTAACTTACCGTACGGCTTTTGGTGTTCGGCTTTAACTTGCAAACACGTGACGCATTGTTCAACATACTTAACAACATCACGTTTCATTCCGGGCCACCAATACTCTTTCTTCAAATCATAGTACATCTTCGTTGCACCCGGATGAATGGAATACTTTGACTTATGTGCTTCATCAAGTAGCACTTGTCGGTAGCCGCCCATCTTAGGCACCCACACTCTTTCTTGAAAAGACAACAAACCATGCGGGCCTAAGGTAATGGACTCCGTTTGCCCCACGATTCGTTCCTCATGTTTATTGTTAATAAAAGCTTCAATTTGAATCTCACCGAGCTTCACAAGAAAATCGTTAGTAATGGTCAAGCGTAACGATCCTACTCGTATTGCCGGATGTTGACTCTTTCGACTTAACGCATCCGCGACCACATTCGCCTTACCTGGATGATAAAGTATTTCACAATCATAATCCTTTACCACATCCATCCATCTACGTTGATGATAATTCAAATCTCGTTGATTAAAGAGATGTTTTGTGACGATCGCTCCAAATCCATATGGACGAACACGTCATTCATCGATTTCATTGCGAGGTATTTGACCTCTATATGATACGTTTTGTAAACATTGCATTCTTTTGAAAAGGCACACCATAAATAAATATTTAAATCAAAGGTTTTCGACAGCTGATGATTTCTACATATAGACAATCACCATAAATAATAGTTTACAATAGTACTTACGTTGACAATGCAGTCAAATAAGATACATGGTGATGATTTGGTGAATGCAACGTTTCCTTGAAAAATATGCCATGTAAGACTCCATGCACATAGCTTGTCTAACATATAATCAAACAGCGGAAGACTTCTAGAAAACCTGAGAATAAACATGCTAACAAGTGTCAACACAAAGGTTGGTGAGTTCATAGTTTTAATGTATCGTATAATCTGTATATAAAGGTGGATCACAAGATTTCAGTTGTTTCATCCGAAACGTTTATCAAAATATTCTACAAAATTGAGCACCCTGGTAACTAAGCTTTAACGTCTATAATAAGTACCCCTGTTTTAACATACATGCAACCAACATGTACAATACACGCAAACCAACGTGTACAATACACGCAAACCAACGTGTACTAAACTCAAATAGCATACATCTGTTTTATAGTTCAGGCTAGGGTTTCTATACCTGGAACAGACGGGGATGTCAAGCCCTATGGATCCATATACAACTACTCGCGCCCACCAGTTCTTATAACTGGCAGTTACTAGTTACCAAAGCTAAGGGATTTTCGGTTCAAACTCGGTGTAGAATTTAGTATGTACTTGTATCCATTGCGTTTAAAATAAAGTGCATGTATTCTCAGCCCAAAAATATAGATTGCAAAAGCAATTAAAAAGGGAGCAAATGAAACTCACGCATATAAATATTGTAAAACAGTTAATAAAGCATTTGCATGTATTCTCAGCCCAAAAACGTAAAGAGTAAAAAGGGAGCAAATGAACTCACCTTAGCAGCACATAAGGTCATTCATTGAAATGTGACCGAAACTCGGAATGCAAATTAATCGTAGATCTCAACGTATCAATATTGAGATTCAATATTGCAGGAAAGGTACGTAGACGCAACGGAGATGATAAACACTAGTTTGACCTCACGAGCATACCCTCGAACATTACCCATCACCTCCATAGCTATAACCCATAATTTCCTTAGCCCTATCCTTCTCATAAAACCCGTTTCGAAATAGCTCGCTCATGACATCGTCGTAATATTTTATGTATAATACTCAATAATATCACTCATAATACTAATATTAATAAGATTAATAATATTACTAATTTCTATAATAATAATAATAATATAAATATAAACAACAGAGGGAGTAATATGTAGTCGTGCATGTGTGTGTTTAATATACGAAGTAAAAAGGCTTTTTATAGCACATGACCAATCCATCCATCCCATGCGATCGCATGGGATGTGTATGGTTTTAGCATGCGATCGCATGCTCATCTAAAACAGCTGGTATCCACTTCCATTTCTTACCGACACTTATTTCATATGTAATATAGATTTATATATTATTTAATATATAATATATTTAATCTTTAGAGTTAATTAAATATTATATTATATTTACGTGCGTAGTAAAAATGTAATTTTTGTTCAAATGACTCGTACGTTGTCACTCGACTCATGTACCACTTTCGGTTTTTCAAGCGCACTTTCATACGTTTAGAAAACTATCTTTTTACGTTATGCGACGTGTACCCTTATCAATAATTTGACTTACTTATCAAAAAAATTACCTTATAATAAATGTAACTTATAAAATTGAGCGTTGTGGTCATTTGCTTCTATAAATCAGTGACTCGTTGTTTGTCAAAATATATTAATTTAAATCAGGACGTTTTATGACTAAGTTAAAATATATATATATTTTTATTTAGAATCGTAAATTTATACGTAATATATATGTTTGAAATATTTATCTAATGATATAAAGATAAAGTTTAAAGTTGTTTGAAAATTTTCGGGTCGTTACAGTACCTACCCGTTAAAGAAATTTCGTCCCGAAATTTGATTGTGGTCGTCATGGCTAATCATAAAAATGTTTTTATGACGAATATTAGTTGGTATATAGAGTTTTATCACTTTTGAGTAATATAGATAAAACGATTCGATTACTTGAAGAGTACGAGTGAAGCTATCCTAAAAGGAATGAAATGAGAACTAAAGTTTTGTCTTAACTTTTGACGTTGTCTTGGTTGGATTCCGAAATTCAAGGGATTTAAAGAAAATCTTCTAAATCTAAAAGATTTGATTCTTCGGCGAATAAGGAAATTAGGATCTCTCTAATTAAATGCGGAGATCTGCCTTGATTTCTCTATGAAATATTTCATTATAAATTAACTTCTTCCGGTTTGTCACTTTTACCATTCCTATACTTAATTCTCAAATTCAAAAGATTGTGAAAATACTTAATCCAGTTCTGATCCTTGTCCTTATCCTTACTATCGCAACAATCATTCTCCTTTTCCAACTTCCACCAGAGGAATTTGCTTACTTCTACTTTGCTCTTGGGGTTATAGTGCTTTTAATTCTCTCGTGTCGTTATGTTGCAATAAACATTGATATTTACGGTTTGTAATTTATACGTTGTTATCGGGTTTTATATCTCCCCTTATATTTCAATGTCCCTACTTCTATCTTTTATAATCATTGTCATCCATAGTTAATACTCCCTCATATTTGCTACGATTTATACTCCAATTTCTATTTCGGAGCTTTGTCCCTTCGTTTCTTCTTCTTGCGATTAAGCATCTCTTGTAATGGCCCAGAATTCGTGTATACAAATTTTGGAATGAACATTGTTAATGTTCTAGGAAGGAAATGGTAATGGCACGATTTTGATTTGTTAAATTACCAGAATACCCTGGAAAAGACCGAATCATCAAGAAATATTTTCTTGATATTTTAGAGATTAAATAGAATACAAAAGTCGTATAACATGGCACATAATAATGTTATGATCTGTGAATCATCATGTTTCATTTGGAAACTCAGCATGACTTACTGTAATATAATCACGTTGATCAAGTGTCATTATATTATATTAACTCATGCTTCAGTTCCCAACGCTTCTTCAAAAACATTCATAATTTAAACTCGAAGGTTTCAGAATTTAGAAACTAAAATAGTTTCTTTTATGATGTAATACAGATAGCGTGAAGAGGTAAATGATTTCAGATAAGGATAGTTATGAAAATATCTTCAGAAATATCGAGGATATTTATAATGAAAGATACGATGATATCTTAGAATTTCTAATATCAAAAGATGATAAAGAAGATTTGTCCGTAAATGTTTAGAGTCAGGAGTAAGGTATTTGTTAATGACTTCAGCAGATACTGAATCATTTGGATTCTTTGAAGACAGGTTTATTCTTTGTGATTTATCCACAGCCTCCTTCATACTTTGCTCAATCCGTTTTCCAGTTCCAAACCTTCTCTTTTTCTGAGCTTTGCCAACACACTATTCTTTATCATCAAACTTTTGGCTGTTAAGGTCGTTTACAGTTTTTGCTGATTCATTAGCATTCAAAGTTATCATAACCGAATCTTCGTTTATCAATCCGAGGTATTTTCAAAAGTTTGAAGAGTTTGTATGAAGATTGTAATTGTCAAGATACATATGATGTTCTAGAATTTTGAACGATACAATTTTTTTTCTGGGTTTATGAATAGAAGTGATGTTCTAGCACAGTTTTGAAGTCAAAGTATAACATTTGAAAGATGTAAGAATCTAAGAGTGATGTTTTCTGTTAAATCTTGGCTTGGATTCTGATTTTTTAAAATCAGAATATGTAATCAAATTTGGATGCGAATAGTTATTTTGATTTCTATGAAAGAATGTATCTCGTTGTGAAAGTAGTGGGTATAGTTGATGATTTGCTTAATCAAAATCGAACATATTAATTGTGACTTTATATATATCTCGGGTATTACCTACCCGTTAAAATATTCTCACCATTAACAGTTTATACAAAAGAATTTTTCAATTACAATCTTTATGAAAATATACCTACATATATATTTTCTTTAGATGTAATCATGGATTTAATGAGTTAACATAATATTAATCTCATCTGGTTTTTGATTAGGACTAGAATATAATCTCTAAAACTTTAGATATTACATAATTGCCGTAGAATATTTCTCCAATGAAGTTATGAATCAATACTTCATCGGTTATTGTTGTTGGTACTCCTTGGCGTCTATGGTGCGTATGACGTTGATGTTCGAGGTACAGATTGTGATGTTGAGGTGTGGGATGCGGATGTTGTTGTTGGAGGTGGTGATGGTACTGTTGGTGTAGCTGATGATGCTACTGTTGCTGCCGGTGCTGCTGCTGGTACTTGTAACCCTTGCACCATATTCTCTAAAGCCACTATCCGAGCGCGAAGCTCGTTAACTTCTTCTGTTACACCGGGGTGATTGTCGGTTCGGACGAGCGGATGAATAAGATCCAAAATTTGAGATAGTATATAATCATGACGAGATACTCTGGAGATGAGAGAGAAAATGGTATTACGAACAGGTTCTCCGGTAAGTGCTTCAGGTTCTTCGCCAAGAGGGCAATGTGGTGGATGGAAGGGATCGCCTTCTTCTTGTCTCCAATGATTAAGTAGACTATGAACCCATACCCAATTCATCCAGAATAGGTGATGGCTGATTGGTTGATCCATTCTGGTTACACTGTCTTCGGAGTTCAGGTGAATATCCATATCGGAATAGCTGTCGGAATTTAAGGAATTTGAACTAGATACGGGATCCATCTTGTATAATTAGAGAGATAATTTTTGATATGAAATAGATTATAGAATTTAGATTGGTACTCTTCAATACATAATTTACATATGTATATATAATTCCAAAATCCCGTAAATTACGGAGAAATTTTCGGAAGATGTCAGGAAAAGTTTACAGTAACAGATATGCTAAGATATGAATTTTGTCGGTACACTATCTATGCAGTAAATGCAAGAAACGTGTTTATACTTAAGAATGATAAGCATGTAATTTCCGACAAGAAATGATAAGTAAAACTCAGTAAAAACAGGTACGATCATAGTCCAGACTCACTAATGCATTCTAACAATTACCAGTTAAACACACTAATGCAAATTCTGGTTCCCTATGACCTCAAGCTCTGATACCAACTGTGACGATCGCTCCAAATCCATATGGACGAACACGTCATTCATCGATTTCATTGCGAGGTATTTGACCTCTATATGATACGTTTTGTAAACATTGCATTCTTTTGAAAAGGCACACCATAAATAAATATTTAAATCAAAGGTTTTCGACAGCTGATGATTTCTACATATAGACAATCACCATAAATAATAGTTTACAATAGTACTTACGTTGACAATGCAGTCAAATAAGATACATGGTGATGATTTGGTGAATGCAACGTTTCCTTGAAAAATATGCCATGTAAGACTCCATGCACATAGCTTGTCTAACATATAATCAAACAGCGGAAGACTTCTAGAAAACCTGAGAATAAACATGCTAACAAGTGTCAACACAAAGGTTGGTGAGTTCATAGTTTTAATGTATCGTATAATCTGTATATAAAGGTGGATCACAAGATTTCAGTTGTTTCATCCGAAACGTTTATCAAAATATTCTACAAAATTGAGCACCCTGGTAACTAAGCTTTAACGTCTATAATAAGTACCCCTGTTTTAACATACATGCAACCAACATGTACAATACACGCAAACCAACGTGTACAATACACGCAAACCAACGTGTACTAAACCCAAATAGCATACATCTGTTTTATAGTTCAGGCTAGGGTTTCTATACCTGGAACAGACGGGGATGTCAAGCCCTATGGATCCATATACAACTACTCGCGCCCACCAGTTCTTATAACTGGCAGTTACTAGTTACCAAAGCTAAGGGATTTTCGGTTCAAACTCGGTGTAGAATTTAGTATGTACTTGTATCCATTGCGTTTAAAATAAAGTGCATGTATTCTCAGCCCAAAAATATAGATTGCAAAAGCAATTAAAAAGGGAGCAAATGAAACTCACGCATATAAATATTGTAAAACAGTTAATAAAGCATTTGCATGTATTCTCAGCCCAAAAACGTAAAGAGTAAAAAGGGAGCAAATGAACTCACCTTAGCAGCACATAAGGTCATTCATTGAAATGTGACCGAAACTCGGAATGTAAATTAATCGTAGATCTCAACGTATCAATATTGAGATTCAATATTGCAGGAAAGGTACGTAGACGCAACGGAGATGATAAACACTAGTTTGACCTCACGAGCATACCCTCGAACATTACCCATCACCTCCATAGCTATAACCCATAATTTCCTTAGCCCTATCCTTCTCATAAAACCCGTTTCGAAATAGCTCGCTCATGACATCGTCGTAATATTTTATGTATAATACTCAATAATATCACTCATAATACTAATATTAATAAGATTAATAATATTACTAATTTCTATAATAATAATAATAATATAAATATAAACAACAGAGGGAGTAATATGTAGTCGTGCATGTGTGTGTTTAATATACGAAGTAAAAAGGCTTTTTATAGCACATGACCAATCCATCCATCCCATGCGATCGCATGGGATGTGTATGGTTTTAGCATGCGATCGCATGCTCATCTAAAACAGCTGGTATCCACTTCCATTTCTTACCGACACTTATTTCATATGTAATATAGATTTATATATTATTTAATATATAATATATTTAATCTTTAGAATTAATTAAATATTATATTATATTTACGTGCGTAGTAAAAATGTAATTTTTGTTCAAATGACTCGTACATTGTCACTCGACTCATGTACCACTTTCGGTTTTTCAAGCGCACTTTCTTACGTTTAGAAAACTAGCCTTTTACGTTATGCGACGTGTACCCTTATCAATAATTTGACTTACTTATCAAAAAAATTACCTTATAATAAATGTAACTTATAAAATTGAGCGTTGTGGTCATTTGCTTCTATAAATTAGTGACTCGTTGTTTGTCAAAATATATTAATTTAAATCAGGACGTTTTATGACTAAGTTAAAATATATATATATTTTTATTTAGAATCGTAAATTTATACGTAATATATATGTTTGAAATATTTATCTAATGATATAAAGATAAAGTTTAAAGTTGTTTGAAAATTTCCGGGTCGTTACATGTTTCAAACTCTTATGATCCGAATAAATCGTACATTTGACACCATACAAGTAGTGGCGCCAAATTTTCAACGCATGAACCACCGCCGCCAATTCAAGATCATGAGTCGGGTATCTCTTTTCGTGTTCCTTTAATTGTCGTGAGGCGTAAGCGATGACTTTACCTCTTTGCATTAGAACACAACCGATTTCATTTAATTAGGCATCACAATAGACCGTCATATCTTCAATCCCTTCCGGTAATGCCAGCACCGGAGCTTGACACAATTTCTCCTTTGGAAAGCAATTTCTTGCTCGTTTTCCCAATTAAACCTCACGTTCTTCCTCATCAGCTTCGTCAAAGGAGAAGCAATCTTAGAAAAGTCTTGGATAAACCGACGACAATAACCGGCCAACCCGAGAAAACTTCAAATTTCTGTAGGCGTAGTCGGTTTTCCCCAATTCTTCACCGTTTCTATCTTCCCCGGATCTACTTGAATACCTTCTCTATTCACAATATGGCCAAGGAATTGCACTTCCCTTAGCCAAAATTCACATTTGGAGAATTTTGCATACAACTTCTCCTTCCGCAACGTCTTCAACACTTCACGCAAATGGTGCTCATATTCCTTCATACTCTTAAAGTAAACAAGTATGTCGTCAATGAACATAATTACCGACTTGTCCAACATAGGTTGGCACACTCGGTTCATAAGATCCATGAATGCCGCCGGTGCATTCGTAAGACCAAAAGGCATAACTACAAACTCAAAATGCCCGTAACGAGTTCGGAAAGCCGTTTTCTCTATGTCTTCCTCACGGACTCGCACTTGATGATAGCCGGACCGTAAGTCAATCTTAGAAAAATACGTTGCACCTTGGAGTTGGTCAAACAAATCGTCAATCCGAGGCAATGGATAACGACTCTTGATCGTCACTTTGTTCAACTCCCGATAATCGATGCACATCCGCATACTACCATCTTTCTTTTTCACAAATAAAACCGGAGCACCCCATGGCAAATCACTCGGTCAAATGAAATCCTTTTCAAGCAACTCTTGGGTTTGATTTAACAATTCTTGCATTTCTGTCGGCGCTAAACGATAAGGAGTTTTAGCAATTGGAGTAGCTCCCGGAACCAACTCAATGCGAAATTCAACTTGTCTTTCCGCCGGAACACCCAGTAACTCATCCGAAAAAACGTCATCAAATTCATTAACCACCGGAATTTCACGAATGGATGGTGGCTCATCATGAGTATCAACTACATGGGCAAGAAAAACCATACCACCACTCTTAAGAAAACGTCGCGCCCATGCATAAGTGCATAATGGTACGAGTCTTCTTCGTTTATCGCCATGAATAATCAACTCTCCCCCACTTGGGGTCTTGACACGAATAAACTTTTCATGACATGCAATATCGGCTCTATAACGATCGAGCTAATCCATACCCACAACAATATCAAACTCACCCAAATTCATCGGAATGAGATCAATTTTAAACGTTTCGGTACCAAACACAACCTTACAATCCTTACACACATCAACCCCTAGCACCGTCTTACCATCCTTGAAGTTCTTATAAAAAAGTCTCGCTTCCCAACATTATCCTCTTGAAGGACAACCTTAATTTGTTCCTTTACTACATTGACTAATTGCTCGTCAATCGTATCTAGGAACATCTTCTTAACATCTTCAAGGAAAGCCGCATGATGACTTTTCAAAATGGCCTCAACTTTGGCCGTGAACTCGGAATCCTCGCTAGTACCTCCACCATCGGTATCATGTCCGTTTCTCATCTTCATTCTATAAAACGGAAGGGGTTAAACAACGAAATGAAAAGACATGACACATATATATATATACACACATATACACCTCAACACCTCATCTTGCTCAACAATCGTCGTACATCGCTTGTTTGACACGATTTGCACCCGTAACAATGGTAGCTAGTCATTATTACGCGAGCACCTCGCATTAACTTACTAGTACAACGTCTATCTCGCTTGATGAATTTCAAATACAACACAAAATAAGTAGCGCAAGGTTAGTTCACATAAACCTATGCACTAACCAAAACCCGATCCGACCCTTCTTCTACAAGTCCCGCATAACACGCATACACAATTCAAGTCTAAGTCTAGGCACCTATCTCAAGTCGCCTAAATCCCTTAGACCATGCTCTGATACCACTTGAAACATCCCAACCCGTATTTAACACGAGTAAAAAAAATTTTATAAGTAATTGAAACATTAACGCCCATCTAAATGGTTACATAACATGAAACGTTCCATTCAACCCATCAAAACAATGTCACAAGTTCAATGTTTACAAATAAGGCACAAAGGCCCTTAAACAAATGTAATACAAGTTCGACCCGTTAAAAATGATAGTTTTAATCCAAACAACACTCGAGCATGGTTTGGGGCTAAACTACCCAAAACACTAGGCCGACTTCGAAAGTTTCAACTGAAGCAACCCATCCTAATCCATCCAGACGAAGTCCATATCGATTATAAACGATTCCCAACAGTTGATTACATCACGAGGTACTTGACCTCTATATGATACATTTTACAAACATTGCATTCATTTTTGAAAAGTCAATCTTTCATTACATCGAAAGTTGACGGCATGCATACCAATTCATAATATATCTAACTATAACTGACTTAACATTAATCTTGATGAATTCAACGACTCGAATGCAACGTCTTTTGAAATATGTCATGAATGACTCCAAATAATATCTTTAAAATGAGCAATTGCACAGCGGAAGATTTCTTTCGTACCTGAGAATAAACATGCTTTAAAGTGTCAACCAAAAGGTTGGTGAGTTCATTAGTTTAACATATATAAACATTTCCATCATTTTAATAGACCACAAGATTTTCATTCTTCAGTTCTCATAAATATACGTCCCATGCATAGAGACAAAATATCATTCATATGGATTGAACACCTGGTAACCGACATTCACAATATGCATATAAGAATATCCCCATCATTCCGGGATCCTCCTTCGGACATGATATAAATTTCGAAATACTAAAGCATCCGGTACTTTGGATGGGGCTTGTTGGGCCCGATAGATCTATCTTTAGGATTCACGTCAATTAGGGTGTATGTTCCCTAATTCTTAGATTACCAGACAAAAAGAAGGGGCGTATTCGATTTCGATCATTCAACCATATAATGTAGTTTCAATTACTTGTGTCTATTTCGTAAAACAGTTATAAAAGCAGCGCATGTATTCTCAATTCCAAAAATATATATTGCAAAAGCATTTAAAAGGAAAGCAAATGAAACTCATGCATATAAATATTGTAAAACAGTTAATAAAGCATTTGCATGTATTCTCAGCCCAAAAATCTAAAGTGTAAAAGGGATCAAATGAAACTCACTATAATGTATTTTATAGTAAAAATACATATGACGACAATGAACAAGTGTAGGGTTGGCCTCGGATTCACGAACCTATATCAATTATATATCTATCAACACATATGATGGAAAGTTACATAATTTCATTTATTAATATATTATTTATATATTTGTGGTTATATAGAATTTATACTAAATTCCAATTAAAAAAAATACTTATTTTATATTTTAAATTACATGTTATATATATATATATATATATATATATATATATATATATATATATATATATATATATATATATATATATATATATTATATGTATTTATATTTAAAATGATTAATATCTATTCATTTAGTTATATTAATATATATTTACATATAGTTATATATATGATTAATATAATTCTTAAAATAAGTAGTTTGTTATACGAAGGTATTTATGAGAAAAATGTTATTATGTTTGATATATAGTTATATGAAATGTTAATATAATTTTGGTATATTCATATGTATACTTTATGTACATAATAATTATATATATAAAAAATATAGTTTTGATAATAATGGTTTACTAAAAATAACAATAGTAATAATTTTATTAATAATGATAATACTAATAATAACGATATTGTTAATAATGATACTTATGCTAATAATAATAATAATAATAATAATAATAATAATAATAATAATAATAATAATAATAATAATAATAATAATAATAATAATATATAAAGGATACAGTTTATAATAATCTCAGTAGTACTTATAAATACAATGTTAATATCATTCTTAATACTTATAAATATAAATATGTCATTATTAGTAATAATAGTTATAATACTTATCATACAAATTTCATATATCATAAGGTTATCATTAACATTTACAACAATAATAATAATGTAACAATGTTAATAATAATAATAATAATAATAATAATAATAATAATAATAATAATAATAATAATAATAATAATAATAATAATAATAATAATAATAATAATAATAATTATAATAATAATAATAATTATAATTATAATTATAATAATGGAAACTACCTCAAAATGCTTGGAAAAACAAATAACTGCCATCAGTTGGATTCGAACTCGAAACCTCTAGGATAACCAACACACTCTTAAACCATTCAGCTAGTATGACTTATCTGATTTATACTCGAATTTTCAGTATATAAAACTGTTCCCCTAGTTCATTCATCTTCTTCAACCCATAAATCGACCAAGTATCATAACTGACTAAAAAATGTGTTTCCATTAAAATTTCTGGATTTATAAACGACCCAGAAACTTCAATGGGTTGATCAAATTATTTAAAACAAAAGAGAAATAAAAAAAAACGCTGAAACAGGCCGTCTATATTTCTTATGAACTTGAGATTGAATTTGACATTAGAGACTGTTATAGCTCGCGATTTCAAAATGAAAGACGTTTTAAATTGTCATTAGAAACTGTCTGTAACCTCAATTGAAACTAAAACATCAAATTGAACTCAAATTTCTTGATGAACAAATCTTTTGACTTTTTGAATCATAACTTTGACCTCAAAATTCTCAATAAATAATACGAATTGGGAATTCAAACTTTGCAAAAAGATTAAGTAACATATTCCTAACAAGACCTCATTTACACAATTTGAAATGGTTCACGAAATTGTTTTGATTGAATAAAGGATTATAAACAGGGCAGTCGACAGGTTGTCTTCTGTTCTTGATTTAATTTGACAATTTTAAAGGCTGTAAGTGGTAATTGTATTTGTGAATTGATAATGTAGTGTAACTGGTATCATATAACGCTAAAATTGATGGGTCTAAATAATAATCAAAAGTCGACAGGCAAGTTGATCAGGTACAGACTAAAAAAATAATAGAAGAAAAGGATTGCTAACAGTTTTTGAATTCTTGTGATAATTGGAATCAAATTGTACTAATAGCAGACAGGAAATCAAATTACCTACAGTTTGAAAGTGATATACAACAGAATACGTATTTTCCTATATTTATATATACCTGTTATCTATCTGTATAAATATACATATGTATATATCTTATTTTGTATTATTACTAAATAATATGAATTTATTAACAAATCTGAAAATATTATTAGTTTTAATAAGAATACTACTAATAATAATAATAGTAATAGAAATATAATAATAATAATAATTTTATCCAAACTATACTAATAATAATAATAAAATTAAGAGTAAGATTAAAATGATAATAATAATATTAACAATATATACTTTTCTAGTTTCATATATAAATATACACTTTATATAATAATAGTAATGATACAAATATTAATATTAATGTTAATGGAAGTAATAATAATACTACTTTAACAACTATATTTTCAACTCGTAATTATATTTAATATCGTAATATTACAACTTGTTAATCATCTTTACTAATTATAAATTATATAATAACATACCTTGGATATTTATTATTTATCAATTTTATATATTATAATATATATATAGTATAACTTATGTATACATATATATATATATATATATATATATATATATATATATATATATATATATATATATATATATATATATATATATATATATATATATATATATATTTATTTATTTAATAACATCTTATTTATTTTGTACATTACACTATATATTTAATTCAAATGATTATTTGGTATTATACTAATTCAAATTATTATATATACTTTTGTTTATATATATTCATATACATATACACATTTATATACATTTAGTTATTTACAAACAATTGTTCGTGAATCGTCGAGAATAGTCAAAGGGTAATTGATTACATGAATATAGATTTCAAAGCTTTCGAGACTCAACATTACATATTTTGCTTATCGTGTCGGAAACATATAAAGATTAAAGTTTAAATTTGATCGAAAATTTCCGGGTCATCACAGTACCTACCCGTTAAAGAAATTTCGTCCTGAAATTTGATTGGGATGGTCATGGCTAACGATAAAAATGTTTTCATGACGAATATGAGTTGATAAATAGAGTTTTATCATTATTAAATGATACATATAAAACAATTCGATTATTCGAAGCGTAAGAGTGAAGCTATCACAAAAGAGTGAAGTGAATGAAATAAAGGTTCGTCTTAACTTTTGACGTAGTCATGGTTGAATTCCAAAATTCGAGGTATTTAAAGAAAAATCTTCGAAATCTAAAAGATCTGATTCTTCGTTGAATAAGGTAATTAAGATCTCTTAAATTAAATGCGGATATCTGCCTCGATTGCTATGTCGGATACTCTTATTATAAATTTACCTCTACCGTTCCATTATTTTCACCACTTCTATATTTTTTTCCTTGATTTACATTTCCAAGGATTGTGAGAATGCTTAATCCAGTTCTGATCATTGTTCTTATTCTGACTATCGCAACATTCATTCTCCTCTTCCAACTCCCACCGGAGGAATCTGTTTTCTTCTACTTCGCTCTTGGGGTTATAGTGTTTTTAATTCTCCCGTGTCTTTATGTTGCGATAAACATTGACATACACGGTTTGTAATTCCTGTGTTGTTATCGGATTTTGTATACTCCTTTATATTTCGGGGCTCCATGCTTTTGTTTTCACTTCCCGACATTAAGTCAAGCGAATAATGGTCCAAAATTCGTAGGTATGGATTTTGAAATGAACATAGTTAATGTTCTTTAAAAAATCATAATGGCACGATCTTGATTTAGCAAATTACTAGAATATCCGAAAAGATAGAACTATCAAGAAGGTATGTTTTTAATATGTTTGGAGATTTGGGTAGAATGTAAGAGTCGTGTAAATGGCACATGATGACGGTACTGAGAATCATCACGTTCCATTAGAAACTCAGCATGACTTACTGTAATATAATCACGTTGATCAAGTGTCATTATATTATACTAACTCATGCATCAGTTTCCAACATTACTTCAATAACATTCATATTTTAAGCTCGAAAGTTTACAGAATATAGAAACTAACAGTTTCTATATGATGTAACACTGATAGTACGAAGAGATTAATGATTTCAGATAAGAATAATTATGAAAATATCTTCAAAAATATGGAGGATATTTATAATGAAAGATACGATGATATCTTGGAATTTCTAATATCGAAGGATGGTGAAGGAAATTTGTCCGCAAGAGTTTGGAGTCAGAAGCAAGGTATTCGCTAAACATTTCATCAGAAACAGAATCATCAGGATTCTTAATGTACAAGTTTAGTCCTTTTGATTTGTTCAGAGACTCCTTCGTAGTTTGCTCAATCAGTTTTTCAGTTTCAAACTTTTTCTGAGCTTTGCCAACATACAATTCTTTATCATCAACTTTTGGCTGTTGAGGTCGTTTATAGTTTTTGTTGCTTCATTCAACTTTTCAAAATTCAGAGTATTAATTCGCAGACTGGGTGCTTTTTAGAATTTCCGAATGGAAGATCATAATTCTAAGAGATAAATGTTATATGGATACATATAACTGTTGATGTGGAAACGTTGCGAGACTCACAATACAGATTTGCTGATTCCCGGTAATTGGTATGGCAATTCTTGTTACAAGATGCGGACGAGTACATGATGAGACTTCAATAGATAAATATAGTGATTTGTCTGAGGGATTTAACCAAGGAGCGACGAGGTTGCTGGTACATCTGCTGGTAATATGGTGGGATATAAAAGGTTTCCCGGTAACAATAAAAGAGCATGCATATATATCAAGGTTATAGTAAGGCTAGTCCGACTGAAAAGTCGAAGTTGACTTGCTGGAGCTGTGATAAATTTGGCTAATTTGAAAAGAGTTGCAATGTTATTTTTGGCAATAACAATGCCAAAGGAGCTAGCACAGACACATGTTAAACGTTTACTCAGGTTCCGAGTGTTTTTCAGGTGTATAACTATATGCATAAATCTTTCCTTCCGTAGACGAAGTGCGGTTGGTTCATCCTCTCGATTGAGGTGTTTTCAAGAATCGTGAAAGGTTTGAACGCAGATTGTAATCGTCAAGATACAAATGAGGTTTAAGATGGAATCAAGTGGCAAACTTGAAGAATTGTTTAGTTTCATAGGTTATAATCAATATTTTAATTTATTTTAATTGTCCAATGTTGATAGTCCACAGTTAGCAGTGTACAAATAATAATTCATATATAGTTTACTATATAATATTCGAATTAATTAATACGTATCGTGACCCGTGTACATGTCTCAGACTCGATCACAACTCAAACTATATATATTATTGTAGAATCAACCTCAACCCTGTATAGCTAACTCCAACATTACTGCATATAGAGTGTCTATGGTTATTCCAAATAATATATATAGATGCATCGATATGATATGTCAAAACCTTGTATACGTGTCCCGATATTTAAAGTGCGTAAAATAAATAACATAAATTAAATGACGATAAATAAAATTACGAGAATTAATTTGCGATAAAATAAATTGCGATAATTAAATTGTGATAAATAAATTGCGATAAATAAAATGTAATCAGTTAGCTAGGAACAGTTAGCTAGGATTTTGTTAGCGTGGATTCTTAACAGGATTTTTCATAGTTAATTTGTTTGTTTCTAACAAATTTTATTTTGTCCAATGTTTTCTTCATTATGCCACTTGTTGGATTCTGATAGGTCAAAATCCAAATATGAAATTGAATTTGAATGAAAATAGTTATTCTTTGGTGAACGGATACGTATATCGGTGATTGTAAGTAGGATAGTAAATGACTGTTGAATCAGCTTCGTCAAATGTACAGTGTGACTTATTAAAGTGAAATCTAAATATTCATTGGGTATTACCTACCCGTTAAAATATTTTCACCATTAACAGTTTGTACGAAAGATTTTTAATTACAATCTTTATAAAAACATACTTGTATATATATTTTCTCAGATGCAATCATGGATTTAATGAGTTAATATGATATTAAACTCATTTGATTTACGTTAGAACAAGAATATATAATCTATAAAACATTAAAGATTACATATTAGCCATGTTGAATGAAGATAAATGATGTAGAACGATATGTAGTATGATGATTATAGTCGAGGTACAGAATGAGATGTTGAAGCGTGTGTTGTTGATGGTACAGGTGTTGTTACTGATGGTACTGTTGGTGCCGGTGATGTTGCTGAAGCTGGTATGTTTTGCACCATATTTTACAAGGCTACAACTCGGGCGTGAAGCTCGTTGACTTCTTTTATTATACCAGGATGATTGTCGGTTTGGACGAGTGGATGAACGAGTTTTAGATTCGGAGATAGTATATAATCATGACGAGATACTCTGGAATTGAGAGAGAAAATGGTGTCTCGAACAGGTTCGCCGATAAACGTTTCAGGTTCATTGTCAAGAGGTGAATTCAGTTGGTGGAAGGGATCGCCTTCTTCACGTCTCCATTGATTAAGTCGACTACGAACCCATCAGATAAATTAGGGATGGTTGATTGATTGATTCATTCTGGTGACACCGCTTTCGGAGCTTAGGTGGATATCCATGTCGGAATAGCTGTCGGAATAACTATCGAAATAGCTATCGAAATCTGAGGGACTCGAACTGGTTGAGGGATTCATCTCGTACGATCAGATGAAGGATTTTCGATAAGAAATAGATTATAGGATATAGATTAGTACCCTGCAATACATAATTTACATATGCATATATAATACTAAAATCCCATAAGTTACGGAGAAATCTACGGAAGCTGTCAGGCAAAGGTAACAATAACAGATACGCTAAGATATGAATTTATCTATACACTGTTTATGTAATAGAGGCAGTAAGACGTGTCTAGACTTTAAGGATGATAAGCAAATAATTTTTGACACTAATGATAAGCAAAACTTTTGACATGCAGACACGGTCGAAGTCCAGACTCACTAATGCATCCTAACGACTTATCAGTTATACATACTAATGCAGACCTGGTTCTCTAAGACCACCGCTCTGATACCAACTGAAGTGACCTGTCCTAATCCATCCGGACAAAGTCCATATCGATTATAAACGATTCCCAACAGTTGATTACATCACGAGATACTTGACCTCTATATGATACATTTTACAAACATTGCATTCATTTTTGAAAAGTCAATCTTTCATTACATGGAAAGTTGACGGCATGCATACCATTTCATAATATATCTAACTATAACTGACTTAACATTAATCTTGATGAATTCAACGACTCGAATGCAACGTCTTTTGAAATATGTCATGAATGACTCCAAATAATATCTTTAAATTGAGCAATTGTACAGCGAAAGATTTCTTTCGTAACTGAGAATAAACATGCTTTAAAGTGTCAACCAAAAGGTTGGTGAGTTCATTAGTTTAACATAAATAAACATTTCCATCATTTTAATAGACCACAAGATTTTCATTCTTCAGTTCTCATAAATATACGTCCCATGCATAGAGACAAAATATCATTCATATGGATTGAACACCTGGTAACCGACATTCACAATATGCATATAAGAATATCCCCATCATTCCGGGATTCTCCTTCGGACATGATATAAATTTCAAAGTACTAAAGGATCCGGTACTTTGGATGGGGCTTGTTGGGCCCGATAGATCTATCTTTAGGATTCGCGTCAATTAGGGTGTCTGTTCCCTAATTCTTAGATTACCAGACAAAAAGAAGGGGCATATTCGATTTCGATCATTCAACCATATAATATAGTTTCAATTACTTGTGTCTATTTCGTAAAACAGTTATAAAAGCAGTGCATGTATTCTCGGTCCCAAAAATATATATTGCAAAAGCATTTAAAAAGAGAGCAAATGAAACTCATGCATATAAATATTGTAAAACAGTTAATAAAGCATTTGCATGCATTCTCAGCCCAAAAATGTAAAGAGTAAAAGGGATCAAATTAAACTCACTATAATGTATTTTGTAGTAAAAATACATATGACGACAATGAACAAGTGTAGGGTTGGCCTCGGATTCACGAACCTATATCAATTATATATCTATCAACACATATGATGGAAAGTTACATAATTTCATTTATTAATATATTATTTATATATTTGTGGTTATATAGAATTTATACTAAATTCCAATTAAAAAAAATACTTATTTTATATTTTAAATTACATGTTATATATATATATATATATATATATATATATATATATATATATATATATATTGATAAGGCTAAAAAGGAACATATATTTCATAGCAATATCCCTCCTAAATAATAGGTTTTCATATGTAATTGTATTATATTTCCATTGTAATTGTTTAAATAAATAAGTGCGAAGACAAAAGGCGAAAACGAAGATTTGAAGACACAAACGTCCAAAAAGTTCAAATGTACAAGATACAATTTAAAAGGTTCAATTTATTGATGAGAAACGTCTAAAAATGACAAGAGTACAAGTTACAAAACGCAAAATACAAGATATTAAATTGTACGCAAGGACGTTCGAAAATCCGGAACCGGGACATGAGTCAACTATCAACGCCCGATGCAACGGACCAAAAATTACAAGTCAACTATGCACAAGAATATAATATAATATTTAAATAATTATATAAATTATTTATATATTATACATATTTAAAAATTATGTCGACAAGCTATGAGACAAATGATCCTGAGCTGGATTTTCAAACTCCACGACTCGCGGAGTTTGAAGGCCAAAAACTCCACGACTCGCGGAGCTGTCAGAAATCAAAACTCCTATAAAAGGCCATGCATTCTGCCGAGTAAAATTATAAAATAATAAATAATAATAATACTCTGTAATAAATAAATAAATAAATATAATATATATATAGTATAGGGTAGTTTTATATTAGATTAGTTCGGGTTATGTAAAGGTTATTTTACGGGTTTTTGAAGTCGAAATTCTGTCCGTGTAACACTACGCGATAAATACTCAATGTAAGTTATGTTCTCCTTTTTAAATTAATGTCTCGTACTTAAGTTATTATTATGGTTATTTGAGCCAAAGTAATCATGATGTTGGACTAAATATTAAAGACGGGGTAATTGGGCTTTGTACCATAATTGGGGTTTGGACAAAAGAACGACACTTGTGGAAATTAGACTATGGGCTATTAATGGGCTTTATATTTGTTTAACTAAATGATAGTTTGTTAATTTTAATATAAAGATTTACAATTGGACATCCCTATAAATAACCATATACACTCGATCGGACACGATGGGCGGGGTATTTATATGTACGAATAATAGTTCATTTAACCAGACACGGAAATGGATTAATAGTCACTAGAATTATTAAAACAGGGGTGAAATTATTTACAAGGACACTTGGCATAATTGATAACAAAGTATTAAAACCTTGGGTTACACGCAGTCGATAACTTGGTGTAATTATTAAACAAAGTATTAAAATCTTGTTACAGTTTAAGTCCCCAATTAGTTGGAATATTTGACTTCGGACATAAGGATAATTTGACGAGGACACTCGCACTTTATATTTATGACTGATGGACCGTTATGGACAAAAACCAGATGGACTTATCAAATAATCCAGGACAAAGGACAATTAAACCAGGGTAATAAATAATCAAAACGTCAAACATCATGGTTACGGAAGCTTAAATAAGCATAATATATTTTATTTTATTTTTCCTCGTACTTTTATTTATTGTCATTTTAATTATTGTTATTTATTTTATATTGTTATTTAAATATCGTCATTTACTATACGCTTCGTTTAAAATATAAATCGACAAACCGGTCATTAAACGGTAAACCCCCTTTTATATATTATTATATATAATTATATATATTTTGTACAAATATAGTTGTTTAAAAATATAGTGTGCAATAAGCCCGCTCCCTGTGGAACAAACCGGACTTGCTAAAAACTATACTACTCTACGATTAGGTACACTGCCTATAGTGTTGTAGCAAGGTTTAGGTATATCCCATTTGTAAATAAGTAATTAAAACTTGTGTAATCTGTATCGCTTTTCGTATCAAAAATATAATACTATTTCGTACCCCTTCGCTTTAACATCAAGTTTTTGGCGCCGCTGCCGGGGACTCGGCGAAACGCTATATTTTTAATTTATTTTTGTATAAATATATTTATATATATTTTTAGAAAAACAATATAAAATTAAAAAAAAAAAAACAAACCGAACTCCGCGACTTGCGGAATTTTAGGGCACGTGGCACCGCGACTCGCGGAGCCGCCCTGACAGACGCACCCAGAACCCTATTTTGGCATTTATTACGAGTATAATTTAATTATTATTATTAAAACTTAATTAGGTTTATATTTAATATTAATATTTAGTTTTAGTTTTTAAATTAATTTGTATTTTAAATATTAATTAGTATTATTAAATATATATTTAAATTAATACTTTTATAAAATATAATATAAAAATAATATTTTTATAAAATTTGTATTTTTATCATTTTAATTATAATTTGTATTTTTATCGTTTATTCGTTCATATCTAGTTTTAAGCTTAGTATTTTGCCGTAGCTTATTTTTATTTCTAGATTTTTAGGCTTTGCCGTAAAATCCCTTAAGTGCTTATTCCTTAGACTAAGATTTAGGTGCTTTAGAATTTTGCGATGCCATTTTTTCGCGCTATCTTTCTTATTTTTATTTTTTGACGTTTTTCGACGCGCATTCTCTTTCTTTCATATTTCTCGACGCTTTAGTTTTTAGGACTTAGAAATTTTCTCTATTTCTTATCTAATATCTCAAACGGAAAGAAAAATTATTTAAGTGGTTAAATTAATGGACGTTGACAATTTTCTCCTTCGTAGTAATAGTTGGATTTGTTAGTGGCTGAGTTGTGAGCTTCCGATTTAAAGGGTTCTGGCTCCCTGCTGCATCTTTTGGCTATTCGAAACGTGGGCAAAAGCAGAAAAGTCTATTAATTGGACAACTTATATAAGTTTTTCTATTTTTATAACTAATAGGATAATTAGTAAATGCACCACATTGTAGCTAAAATTTGGCCATCGCAATAAAATGGAAAATTTTGAAAACAAGGCTATGGAAACTCTTTTTGATATCCAAAATCAATTAAATCAATACTCTCAAATGGGTGTTGATGACAATTCGTTCGGTCAATCTTGGATCACGAATGAGGAAACAATAACTGGTTGTGAAATCTGTGGAGATTATCACTCAACATGGGAATGTTATTATTATGTTCCTATGGAAAATTACGCACCCACGGAACCTGAATGGAATGATTATGAAGAATACAATTCAAATTGGGATTATTTCCAAGAATATTTCCAAACTCAACAACTAATAGACGAGGAAAATTACGTGTCTGAAAATTTATTAGACAATATGAAAATCAAACTCGAAGAACTCAATGCTCAAAATGAACAAATGAGAGAGTTTGTAAACCGGCAAGCTGAAACTCTATCAGACTATACACCTGTTGATCTGAGGAGTATTGTGCAAGAAAATCTCATATCATCGAATTTTAATGAATTCGAGAGCTCCGAAATCACCAGCTATCCCGATGATACTTTTTATTCAGTTTTACCAATTTCACAACATATCGACACATTAGCCTCTATGGATGAAGAAGAAGTAAGGGTGACAAATTGGTACTCTTGAGAAAACGATAACGTTGAAAATTTTTCCCCCGAGACCAAAGTGGTGGGACCGATAAGTACCGTTAATGAAGAAGAATCTACTCCAATCCCGAAATTCACCATTCCACAACCTTCCAACCCAATATTCTCAATAGATGAGTCGTCTACCAAAGATGAACTACGAGCCGTAATAGATAATGACACCTCAGATTTCACTCAATCGGGTAATAGAGGTGAAAACTTTGATCACGAGAATAAAAGGAAGGAAATATTAGGAATTGTCCACCCTATAGAAATAAGTATTTCGGTATATATCGATCCATTTGCCCAAGAACCAGAAAAGAGACATATCCATTTACTAAAAGCTACACTTAAAAAAGAATTAGGTAGTGACGATCAGGTGGGTCTAAACTTTAAACCCATTGATATATTTTATACCACCTGAGATGTAAATAACTGGCTCACTATTTTAATTCGTGGAACTTATTCTACCGACTTCACATGTCGTCAGCTAAGTGTGGGGAAGTCTAACCCCACTTAACGTTAAATTAGGGGTTCGAGTTAGTACATAACTCGTTAATAAACATGCATAATAAATTAGGGTAAAAGACGCATTTTTAAAAATTATCAAACAGTTCAGAAAAGCAACCGTTTTTGAAGGAAAACATGTGTGATAAAACAAGAAGGAATGAACGATGAGGTGCACCATCTATCATCCTGCAATTTTATGGTATCTTTAACTACTTTCTACACTAATCACCCTCATGAATTTATAATTATAGTCTGATTTCATGCAATTGAGGGCATTGCATGATCTCAAGTGTGGGGAAGAGTTATAAATTCTCTCGGGTTTGCATTTATTTTATTTGCCAAATTTTGTGAAAATTTGAAAAATTTTCAACTAAATGAATTCAAAATCATGTTTATACATATTTATGAACGATGAAAACTAGGTGTTAATACCGAAATTATCGTTACCTCGGAAAGGACATAAATTGAGAAACAACTAAAACGCTTGAATTTATTTATTAGGATATAAAAAGACGCATGAAAAAAGCCAAGTGTGGTGAGAATATACCAAGTTATTCAATAAAAAATTATCTATCACATGTTTCTGTAAAGTTTATTGCAGGTGCTTTTGTTTTGGACTAAATTAACTGTTTTACCCGATTTACTGTAATGAAAGATGGATCTACACGATGAATCAGTTCCATCATTAAAAGGAAGTAAAGTCTTCGAAAAAGACACGCGCTTCTTGATTTAGGTCAAGAAGTTGTCGTCCAGACCAGCTGTAGGTTGACGAAAAATCTAGAAAAGTCATCTCTAAAATCAGCAGGAAATCTACGGACCTCAGCATCAAACAGGGTCGCCAGGTGGTCAGATTTATCCTAACCATGAGAAGGATTTATCTCGTACAATGGGGGGCACCGTGCAAATTAGCATGATAAGACTAATGAATCAGATCCCCAAAAAGGATAATCTTCTTAAAGATTAAAAATCAGCTTTTAAGACTGATATTACTCAATCCTTGAGATTGACCTTAAAGATTGAGAATTACAAACTCATGGAATTCGATGATATCTAAACTCGAGCTTGAACGAGAAAATATTTTGATCAAATTAAAACCGATTTGTTTTCTGAAAACCTATTTTCAATGCGTTCATTACCATTGAATGTAAAATCCTAGGAATTCACCTGGAATTCATTAGGTCACCTGAACCAAATCGGGTGTCAACCGTAAGAACGGTGGTTGCATAGCATGGTCGAAGACAGGACCTTGTGCCAGACCGAAAAATTATAAGGGTGAGCTTTACTATTGCTCCTACAAAGGATAGTAATAGCATCCGACACGTTTGTAGACCATAATCAAATGCATGTCATTAGACATTGCCTTAACAGTTTCTTGTTCATCGCTTTCCTTTACAACCGGACGGTAGTTTACCGAAAGGTAATATACGGAGCAAGTATACTGGACGTGTTGCTTTCCTAATACAGGGTTAGCAAGTGGGTAACACAAAACCGCAAGTTTTGAGCTAAAATTTTCAAATCTGAAACCCACAAAACCCACAAAAAAAATCATTTTGCGAACACCGGTAAAGGGTTATTCCGAAAAACTTATCTAGGGTGAAAGCTAGATTAAATTTTCAAAAAGATCAAATGTTTTCATAAAGATCCAATTTCCTTAAGGATCTACATTTTCATAGTCATGTGGGACTGTAAACCGCCTTTCAAATGTGCACTTTGCTTTGGAAACCGAAAGTAAATTGGCTATTTGATTGCAAGTGTCGTTGACCTAAACCCGAGGCAACTGTGGATGACACACCCACCTTTAACCATGGTTCTATCGTTACTATCATTGTTTATACCACCATATCAAAATCACTGATGTACAAAGTGTGATGAATAAAAAAGTGATTCATGTATGTTTTTATTTCAAGTTCTGTATTGCTTGAGGACAAGCAACGCTCAAGTGTGGGGATATTTGATAAGGCTAAAAAGGAACATATATTTCATAGCAATATCCCTCATAAATAATAGGTTTTCATATGTAATTGTATTATATTTCCATTGTAATTGTTTAAATAAATAAGTGCGAAGACAAAAGGCGAAAATGAAGATTTGAAGACACAAACGTCCAAAAAGTTCAAATGTACAAGATACAATTCAAAAGGTTCAATTTATTGATGAGAAACGTCTAAAAATGACAAGAGTACAAGTTACAAAACGCAAAATACAAGATATTAAATTGTACGCAATGACGTTCGAAAATCCGGAACCGGGACATGAGTTAACTATCAACGCCCGACGCAACGGACCAAAAATTACAAGTCAACTATGCACAAGAATATAATATAATATTTAAATAATTATATAAATTATTTATATATTATATATATATTTAAAAATTATGTCGACAAGCTATGAGACAAATGATCCTGAGCTGGATTTTCAAACTCCATGACTCGCTGAGTTTGAAGGCCAAAAACTCCACGACTCGCGGAGCTGTCAGAAATCAAAACTCCTATAAAAGGCCATGCATTCTGCCGAGTAAAAATATAAAATAATAAATAATAATAATACTCTGTAATAAATAAATAAATAAATAAATATATATATATATATAGCATAGGGTAGTTATATATTAGATTAGTTCGGGTTATGTAAAGGTTATTTTACGGGTTTTTGAAGTCGAAATTCTGTCCGTGTAACACTACGCGATAAATACTCAATGTAAGTTATGTTCTCCTTTTTAAATTAATGTCTCGTACTTAAGTTATTATTATGCTTATTTGAGCCAAAGTAATCATGATGTTGGACTAAATATTAAAGATGGGGTAATTGGGCTTTGTACCATAATTGGGGTTTGGACAAAAGAACGACACTTGTGGAAATTAGACTATGGGCTATTAATGGGCTTTATATTTGTTTAACTAAATGATAGTTTGTTAATTTTAATATAAAGATTTACAATTGGACGTCCCTATAAATAACTGATGATGTAGCGTGAGGGTACGAAATAGTATTATTTTTAATACAAAATACTACAAAATATGACACAAGCTTTATTAATTTACGGATGGGATATACCTAAACCTTGCTACAACACTATAGGCAGTGTACCTAATCGTAGAGTAGTGTAGTTTTTAGTAAGTCCGGTTCGTTCCACAGGGAGCTGGTGATACTTACTATATTTTTAACTATATTTATACAAAATATATATAATTATATAAGTAGTAATATTATTATAAAAGGGGGCTTTTACCGTTTAATGACCGGTTTGTCGATTCTATATTTTAAGCGTAAAGATAAATGACGATAATTAAAGTGCATAAAATAATGACAATAAATAAAATGACAGTAAATAAAATTGCGAGTAATAAAATGACAGTAAATAAAGATACGATGAGAAATATAATAAAAGAATTATGCTTATTTAAACTTCCGTAATCATGATGTTTGACGTTTTGATTTTAATTAATTGTTACTCGGGTTAATTGTCCTTTGTCATGGTTTATTTGATACCTATCTGGTTTTTATCCATAATAGTCCATCGGTCATAAATATAAAGTGCGAGTGTCCTCGTCAAATTACCCTTATACCCGAAGTCAAATATTCCAACTAATTAAGGATTTAAACTGTGACGCAGTTATCACTTCTGTCAACAATTACACCAGTTATCACTGTATGTAATCTACCCCTGTTTTGATTAGATATGAATATTAATTTACCCACTTGATCAGTTTGAATAATCAATTACCCAACCCGAATAATTAATTAAATGATTATAATAGATTCCATATGAACGTCACTAAATAGGACAACCATAATCATTATTAATTATTAGGATAATTAATTTGAAGATAGGTTCGACAGACTCCAATGAGTTGTCACTCAATTAGACAATACCCCTCATCTATTAATAGTCAATAGTCCAATTTCCACAAGTGTCGGTCTTTTGCCCAAACCTTAATTATGGTACAAAGCCCAATTACCCAATTTTAGTAATTAGCCCAACATCATGATTACTTCGTTTTAAATAAGCATAATAATAACTTAGTTACGAGACATTAAATTAAAAAGGAAAGACATAGCTTACAGTGGTGATTTATAGCGTAGCGTTACCCGGACAGAGTTCTGACTTAAAACTCGTAAATCATTTGTTACAATAACAAAATTATTATTATTAAACTTAAAATTATAATTAATATTATAAATATAAATATATTACATTGAGAATCAGAGAAAGAAAAGAGAAAAAGGTGTAATCCTAAACTCCGAATTCGTTGCAATTTATAGACAAATATAGATTTGAAATTTTCACTTATGACCCCTTAACTATTCTCAATTAACAACTTTTTATTATTTAATATTATTCTTATTATGAATTATTTAAATATTATATTTTATTCTTGTGCATAGTTGACTTGTAATTTTTACACCGTTGCGTCGAGAGTTGAGAGTTGGTTCATGTCCCGGTTCCGGATTTTCGAACGTCCTTGCGTACAATTTTATATTTTGTACTTTGCGTTTTGTAACTTGTACTCTTGTCATTTTTAGACGTTCCTCATCAATAATTTGAACCTTTTTGATTGTATCTTGTACTTTTGAGCTTTTTGGACCTTTGCGTCTTCAAATCTTCGTTTTCGCCTTTTGTCTTCGCACTTATTTAAAATAAACGAATATTACTCGAAAATGGAACAATTGCAACTAAAATCTTGTCTTTCTTGGGGGATTTTGCAATGAAATATATGTTCCTTTTTAGCCTTATCAATATCCCCACACTTGAGCGTTGCTTGTCCTCAAGCAATACAGTCTTGAAATAATATAATACATCACACGAATCACTTCTTTATTCTTCACACTTTATACATCAGTGATTTTGATAGAGCGGTATAAACAATGATAGTAACGATATGGTTAAAGGTGGGTGTGTCATCCACAGTTGCCTTGGGTTTAGGACAACGACACTTGCAATCAAATAGCCGATTTACTTTCGGTTTCCAAAGCAAAGTGCACATTTGAAAGGCGGTTTACAGTCCCACATGACTATAAAAATTTAGATCCTTTAAGGAAATTGGATCTTTATGAAAACATTTGATCTTTTGAAAATTCAAGCTAGATTTTACCCTAGACAAGTTTTCTGATTTGATCCATCATCGGTGTTGCAAAATATATTTGTGGATCAATATTTTGGCTAAAACTTTTAGGTTCGTGTAATCCACTGCTATCCCGGTATCGGAAAGTACACATCCAGTTTACTTGTTCCGTATATTATCTTTCGGTAAACTACCGTCCGGTTGTAAAGGAAAGCGATGAACAAGAAACTGTTAAGGCAATGTCCCGTGACATGCAGATGATTATGGTCTTTTAACGTGTCGGATGCTAGAACTATCCTTGGTAGGAGCGATAGTAAAGATAATCCTATGATTTTTCAGTCTGGCACAAGGTCCTGTCTCCGACCATGCTATGCAACCACCGTTCTTACGGTTGACACCCGATTTGGTTCAGGTGACCTAATGAATTCCAGGTGAATTCCTAGGATTTTACGTTCAATGGTAATGAACGCATTGAAAATGGGTTTTCAGAAAATAAATCGGTTTGTATTTTTGATCAAAATATTTTCTCGTTCAAGCTCGAGTTTAGATATCATTGAATTCCATGAGTTTGAATTCTCAATCTTTAAGGTCAATCTCAAGGATTGAGTAATATCAGTCTTAAAAGTTGATTTTTAATCTTTAAGGAGATTATCCTTTCTGGGGATCTGATTCATTAGTCTTATCAAGCTAATTTGCACGGTGCCTCCCCATTGTACGAGATAAATCCTTCTCATGGTTAGGATAAATCTGACCACTTGGCGACCCTGTTTGATGCTGAGGTCCGTGGATTTCCTGCTGATTTTAGAGATGACTTTTCTAGATTTTTCGTCAACCTACAGCTGGTCTGGACGACAACTTCTTGACCTAAATCAAGAAGCGCGTGTCTTTTTCGGAAGACTTTACTTCCTTTTAATGATGGAATTGATTCATCGTGTAGATCCATCTTTCTTTCAAATATATTACAGTAAACCGGGTAAAACTGATTAGTATCATCCAAAACAAAAGTACCTGCAATAATCTTGTACAAAGATATGTGATAGATAATTTTTAATTGAATAACTTGGTACATTCTCCCCACAATTAGTTTCTTTCTTTGCCTTTTTATTCTCCTTTATTCCATTTTAAATGAATTCAAGCATTTTAGGTTGTTTCTCAATTTATGTCCTTTCCGAGGTAACGATAATTTCGGCATTAACACCTAGTTTTATCGTTCATAAATATGTATAAACATGATTTTGAATTCATTTAGTTAAAAAATTTTAAAATTTTCATAATATTTAGAAAATAAGCCAAGTATAAACCCGAGAGAATTTATAACCCTTCCCCACACTTGAGATCATGCAATGCCCTCATTTGCATGAAATCAGACTATAATTATTAATTCATGAGGGTGATTAGTGTAGAAAAGTGATTAAAAATACCCAGTTTGTAATTACAAAGCTCGTCGAATGATAGATGGCGCGCCTCATTGTTCATTCCTTCATTTATTATATCACATTTGTTGTTTTGCATCTTGTCGTCAAAATCAGTACCTTTTGCTGAACTTAATGTTAGTCTTTGAAAGTGCGTTGTTTTACCCTGTTGTTTACATGATAAAATACGAACATATATACATATTTTTAAAGTTGGGTATATTACCCCACGTTCAAAAATTTATAAAATCAAATATATTTTTTTTTTGGCATACTTTAAATCAATAAAATTAAAAATAATGATGAAAAAATTTTTCGCCCCGCCCTCGGGTAAAGTAATTTCGGCTCAACGGCCTAGTCTTCAACTCACGACGAATTTTAGAAATCATTTTTTTTTCAACTTAATGAAATAAAGTAAATTTTTGTTTTTAAATTCACACAAAACTTTAAAAGAAAACATATTAATTTCATATAAAACCTAAAAAACAAAAAAAATTCAGAATGGGGGGAGAAAACTAGTTCTTTAGTGTCTGCTAGCGGAAAAGACCAATCGGATTCCATTCTCGGAACTACACGAGAACAGAACAACTAACTCTAGATAACATTTTCTTAGAACATTTGAATCTCCCCACACTTAGGTAGCTGTGGTGTCGAAATTGTGATTAACTTCATCGTCAATTTCTTTTGGTCCATAATCAACTTGCCTATCTGTGACTTTTTCTTTAAGCCAGTGCCCGGCTTCTTCCGTAATATCCCAAAATTCAACTAGTTTCGCCTTTTCTTTAGGCGACAGATTGGATACTAACCGGTTACATAACTTAAAGTTCCCCTTACTTCTAGCATCGATAGCCCGTTTAAAAAGTTTCTTCATTGAACTGTTAATAACGGGGTCATTTAATTTCGTATCAACAACGGGGTTCTTTATTATCAAGTCATCATTAGGTTTTACTTCATTTTCCCCACACTTAGGCGTTTTATTATTGCTAAGCACTACCGTTGGAGTTGGTAAAACAACATGGTTATTACCAATCGTTTTTACTGGTTCAACGGTTTTAGTTGGTGGAGATTTAGACTTTCGAATCATAAAGGTGATTGATTTGTTACCACTTTTAAGTGTCATTCTTCCATTTCCTACATCAAATAACGCCCCGGTGGACGCAAAGAATGGTCGACCTAAAATTAGAGGAACGTTTGGGTCCTCTTCTATATCAATGACAATAAATTCGACTAGAAAGGTTAAATTACCTACTTGAACGGGTAGGTTGTCAGCAATTCCAACTGGGTGCTTAATGGTTTGATCAAAGAGTCGAACACTCATATCCGTTGGACTTAACTTACCTACACCTAATCTCTTATATAAGGAAAGAGGCATAACACTTACACGTGCACCTAAATCTGCTAGTGCATCATACATGACACAATCACTAAGTAGACAAGGAACAATAAATTCACCCGGATCACCTACCCTAGGTGGAGGTTTTGGTGGAACTGTCTTCACCGGGTTTATATTTACGGCTTTTGTTTCTTGCACTTTCTTATTCTTTTTCTTCTTCTTCTTTCCAGAGGTATCACAATCTTTATTACCTATCACTTGCTCATACTCAACTCCTTTTCTTGGAAACGGGATGGGTGGTTTGTATGGTGCCACCACTGGCTTTACATACTCGGGTGGTGGTGGTGGTGGTGGTGTAACTTCTTCATTGTTACTCACATCTAAAATCTTCCCATCTTCTGGTGCTGGTTTTTCAGAATTTGTTGACACCATATTAACATTCTCATTCCGAGGATTTACTTCAGTATTACTCGGTAGCTTTCCTTGTTCCCTCTCACTCATCATGCTAACAAGAGTACCTACTTGTTTTTCTAGATTCAAAATGGAAGCTTGTTGAGTTCTAAATGACTGCTCAAACCTCTCATTCGTTTGGGTTTGAGTTTCAATAAATTGTGTTTGAGATTCAACTAGCTTAAATACCACTTCTTCCAGATTTGACTTCTTCTCGTCGGTTTGTTGTGGTGGTTTATACAAGCCAGGTCTTTGTTGATTGAAAGTGTTGTTTTGAGTTGGTTGGTTATTCGGACCTTGTTGGTTATACGAGTTATTGTCGGGTCCTTTTGGATTGTAAAGAATGTTTTGATTTCGATTGAAGTTTGGCCTTGGCGGTTGATAATTATTCTGATAACTATTTTCCAGCCTTTGGTTCATGTAGACAACATTCTCACATTGTTCCATCGTTTGTTCAATGTGACAGTCTTTCATTAAGTGTGGTCCACCGCATTGAGCACAACTGATTCGTATTGCGTGAATATCTTTATTCATCTTTTCCATTCGTCTTTCGAAAGCATCTATTTTTGCGGAAACGGAATCAAAGTCATGGCTAGAATCGGCTCTAGCCGCTTTAGATGAACGAAAAATATCTTTTTCTTGATGCCACTCATGAGAGTGGGAGGCTGTGTTATCAATAATTTTGTAAGCTTCAGTTGCGGTTTTCTTCATAATGGAACCACCAGCTGTTATGTCGATGTCTTTTCGTGTAGCAACGTTGACACCTTGGTAGAATATTTGTACTATTTGATAAGTGTCTAAACCGTGTTGAGGACATCCTCTCAACAACTTTCCAAATCTTGTCCACGCCTCATATAGAGTTTCATTTGGCTTTTGCGCGAACGTAACAATTTCTCCTTGAAGTCTCACGGCTTTGGATGCCGGAAAGAATTGTTTAAGAAATTTTTCAACTAAAACATCCCATGTGTCAATCGCCCCTTCAGGTAACGATTCTAACCAATCTTTGGCTTCTCCCTTTAAAGTCCAGGGAAACAACATGAGATAGATCTGCTCATCTTCCACTTCTCGGATTTTGAATAGTGTACAAATTCTTTTAAACGTACGAAGGTGTTCGTTAGGATCTTCATTCGGTGCACCACTGAATTGGCATTGGTTAGTTACCATGTGTAGAATTTGTCCTTTGATTTCATAATCTGGCGCATTAACTTCTGGCTTAATAATGGCGTGACCTTGGCCCGTGCGTGTGGCTCTCATTCGATCTTCCATACTTAGAGGTTCCGTTACTTCCATAATTGAATTTGTTGAATACGAATCACTAGAGGATTCTGATTTAATGGTTTGTGGCTCAGGAGGAATAATTAGTGGTTCAGGATCTTGGAATTGTCCTTGAATATGCTCCGGGTTCTTAATTGTGAAGTCGGGTTCAAAAGATGGATTATCGGAAATTTGAGTTGGAGTTCTTGTTCGACTAGATGACGATTCTAAAGAAAAATCAACGGCGACAATATTTGCTAGATGTCTTGATCGAGTTACAGGTGGTGAACGTATGAAAGGTGGTGAACGTTTTGCTCGGTGCATTCACAGAATATCCTATTAGTTATAAAAATAAGAAAAACTTATATAAGTTGTCCAATCAATAGACTTTTCTGATTTTGCCCACGTTTCGAATAGCCAAAAGATGCAGCAGAGGGGCAGGATTCGTTTGGTCTCAATATAATTGAGTACTGTTTGGCTCCAATAACCCGGTCCACGTACAAATCCAACTATTACTACGAACCAGAAAATTTTGATGTCTATTAATTTAACCACTTAAAATAAATTTTCGTAATTTTAAGAAATTTAGAGAAGAAGTAGAAAAAAATCTAAGTCCTAAAAACTAGAATGGCGAGAAATAAGAAAGAAAAAGATTGCACGTCGAAAAAGGTCGAAAAATAGGCGTCGAAAAATAAAAATAAGAAAGTAGTGCGAAATACGGCGTCGTAAAATTCTAAAGCACCTAAAACTTAATATAAGGAATAAGCACTTAAGGGATTTTACGGCAAAGCCTAAAAATTCTAGAAGTAAAAATAACTATGGCAAAACTAAACTTAATACTAAAAGTTGCGACTATAGTCTAAAAATCTAAAGGTAATAAAACTAAAAAAAAACAATTTTTTTTAATAGACAAAATCTTAAAAAATATATATTTTTTTTTAATAATTTTTGTTTTTTTTTTACGTTTTTTTTTTTTTTTTACGTTTTTGTTTTTTTTTTACGTTTTTTTTTTTAATTTTTTTTTTTTACGTTTTTTTTTTTTTTTTACGTTTTTTTTTTTAAAAACGAATTTTTTTTTTCTAAAAAAAAACGTTTTTTTTTTTACAAATTTTTTTTTTTTTTAAAACGAATTTTTTTTAATTCATTTACTATTCATGAATAGTAAATGAAAAGAAATTAATTAATTTACTATTCACATGAAAGCGACATGATATAAATTATTAATTACAAGTTACATAATATACCCCTGAAGTATTTAATAAATACGACTTTTTTTTTCTTATTTTCGTATGAAAAACAGAGAGTCAGTCTTTGTTTAATTTTGTTTGCTATATATAAAAATAAACATTGAAACCCTTTTTGTGCTCTTTCCACAAATGTCAACAAAGTGGTTCAACAACCCTTGAATTATTTATATTATTGTCGGTGGACCAAAACCAAGTAAAATACTTGGTCAGTAGGCCACAAAAGAAAAGATTTATACGGTATATATTAGTTTTCTTTTATTTGATCATAAAAGAATATAAGTCTATTAAATAATTTTGTGATTTAACGATTTGTTGATTTTTTATTATATTTAATTAAATCGTATCAAATTTTGATTCTAAAATATTATTATATTATTATATTCTATTTTAATATTATTATATTATTATATTTTATTTCAATATTATTATAATTAAAAATATAGCGTTTTAGCGCTCCCCGGCAGCGGCGCCAAAAACTTGATGATGTAGCGTGAGGGTACGAAATAGTATTATTTTTAATACAAAATACTACAAAATATGACACAAGCTTTATTAATTTACGGATGGGATATACCTAAACCTTGCTACAACACTATAGGCAGTGTACCTAATCGTAGAGTAGTGTAGTTTTTAGTAAGCCCGGTTCGTTCCACAGGGAGCTGGTGATACTTACTATATTTTTAACTATATTTATACAAAATATATATAATTATATAAGTAGTAATATTATTATAAAAGGGGGGTTTTACCGTTTAATGACCGGTTTGTCGATTCTATATTTTAAGCGTAAAGATAAATGACGATAATTAAAGTGCGTAAAATAATGACAATAAATAAAATGACAGTAAATAAAATTGCGAGTAATAAAATGACAGTAAATAAAGATACGATGAGAAATATAATAAAAGAATTATGCTTATTTAAACTTCCGTAATCATGATGTTTGACGTTTTGATTTTAATTAATTGTTACTCGGGTTAATTGTCCTTTGTCATGGTTTATTTGATACCTATCTGGTTTTTATCCATAATAGTCCATCGGTCATAAATATAAAGTGCGAGTGTCCTCGTCAAATTACCCTTATACCCGAAGTCAAATATTCCAACTAATTAAGGATTTAAACTGTGACGCAGTTATCACTTCTGTCAACAATTACACCAGTTATCACTGTATGTAATCTACCCCTGTTTTGATTAGATATGAATATTAATTTACCCACTTGATCAGTTTGAATAATCAATTACCCAACCCGAATAATTAATTAAATGATTATAATAGATTCCATATGAACGTCACTAAATAGGACAACCATAATCATTATTAATTATTAGGATAATTAATTTGAAGATAGGTTCGACAGACTCCAATGAGTTGTCACTCAATTAGACAATACCCCCCATCTATTAATAGTCAATAGTCCAATTTCCACAAGTGTCGGTCTTTTGCCCAAACCTTAATTATGGTACAAAGCCCAATTACCCAATTTTAGTAATTAGCCCAACATCATGATTACTTCTTTTTAAATAAGCATAATAATAACTTAGTTACGAGACATTAAATTAAAAAGGAAAGACATAGCTTACAGTGGTGATTTATAGCGTAGCGTTACCCGGACAGAGTTCTGACTTAAAACTCGTAAATCATTTGTTACAATAACAAAATTATTATTATTAAACTTAAAATTATAATTAATATTATAAATATAAATATATTACATTGAGAATCAGAGAAAGAAAAGAGAAAAAGGTGTAATCCTAAACTCCGAATTCGTTGCAATTAATAGACAAATATAGATTTGAAATTTTCACTTATGACCCCTTAACTATTCTCAATTAACAACTTTTTATTATTTAATATTATTCTTATTATGAATTATTTAAATATTATATTTTATTCTTGTGCATAGTTGACTTGTAATTTTTACACCGTTGCGTCGAGCGTTGAGAGTTGGTTCATGTCCCGGTTCCGGATTTTCGAACGTCCTTGCGTACAATTTTATATTTTGTACTTTGCGTTTTGTAACTTGTACTCTTGTCATTTTTAGACGTTCCTCATCAATAATTTGAACCTTTTTGATTGTATCTTGTACTTTTGAGCTTTTTGGACCTTTGCGTCTTCAAATCTTCGTTTTCGCCTTTTGTCTTCGCACTTATTTAAAATAAACGAATATTACTCGAAAATGGAACAATTGCAACTAAAATCTTGTCTTTCTTGGGGGATTTTGCTATGAAATATATGTTCCTTTTTAGCCTTATCAATAACCATATACACTCGATCGGACACGATGGGCTGGGTATTTATATGTACGAATAATAGTTCATTTAACCGGACACGGAAATGGATTAATAGTCACTAGAATTATTAAAACAGGGGTGAAATTATTTACAAGGACACTTGGCTTAATTGATAACAAAGTATTAAAACCTTGGGTTACACGCAGTCGATAACCTGGTGTAATTATTAAACAAAGTATTAAAATCTTGTTACAGTTTAAGTCCCCAATTAGTTGGAATATTTGACTTCGGACATAAGGATAATTTGACGAGGACACTCGCACTTTATATTTATGACTGATGGACCGTTATGGACAAAAACCAGATGGACTTATCAAATAATCCAGGACAAAGGACAATTAACCCAGGGTAATTTATAATCAAAACGTCAAACATCATGGTTACGGAAGCTTAAATAAGCATAATATATTTTATTTTATTTTTCCTCGTACTTTTATTTATTGTCATTTTAATTATTGTTATTTATTTTATATTGTTATTTAAATATCGTCATTTACTATACGCTTCGTTTAAAAATAAATCGACAAACCGGTCATTAAACGGTAAACCCCCTTTTATATATTATTATATATAATTATATATATTTTGTACAAATATAGTTGTTTAAAAATATAGTGTGCAATAAGCCCGCTCCCTGTGGAACGAACCGGACTTACTAAAAACTATACTACTCTACGATTAGGTACACTACCTATAGTGTTGTAGCAAAGTTTAGGTATATCCCATTTGTAAATAAATAATTAAAACTTGTGTAATCTGTATCGCTTTTCGTATCAAAAATATAATACTATTTCGTACCCCTTCGCTTTAACATCATATATATATATATATATATATATATATATATATATATATATATATATATATATATATATATATATATATATATATATATATATATATATATATATATATATATATTTTATATGTATTTATATTTAAAATGATTAATATCTATTCATTTAGTTATATTAATATATATTTACATATAGTTATATATATGATTAATATAATTCTTAAAATAAGTAGTTTGTTATACGAAGGTATTTATGAGAAAAATGATAATATGTTTGATATATAGTTATATGAAATGTTAATATAATTTTGGTATATGAAATATGTATACTTTATGTACATAATAATTATATATATAAAAAATATAGTTTTGATTATAATGGTTTACTAAAAATAACAATAGTAATAATTTTATTAATAATGATAATACTAATAATAACGATATTGTTAATAATGATACTTATGCTAATAATAATAATAATAATAATAATAATAATAATAATAATAATAATAATAATAATAATAATAATAATAATAATAATAATAATAATAATAATAATAATAATAATAATATATAAAGGATACAATTTATAATAATCTCAGTAGTACTTATAAATACAATGTTAATATCATTCTTAATACTTATAAATATAAATATGCCATTATTAGTAATAATAGTTATAATACTTATCATACAAATTTCATATATCATAAGGTTATCATTAACATTTACAACAATAATAATAATGTAACAATGATAATAATAATAATAATAATAATAATAATAATAATAATAATAATAATAATAATAATAATAATAATAATAATAATAATAATAATAATTATAATTATAATAATGGAAACTACCTCAAAATGCTTGGGAAAAAAAAATAGCTGCTATCAGTTGGATTCGAACTCGAAACCTCTAGGATAACCAACACACTCTTAAACCATTTAGCTAGTATGACTTATCTGATTTATACTCGAATTTTCAGTATATAAAACTGTTCCCCTAGTTCATTCATCTTCTTCAACCCATAAATCGACCAAGTATCATAACTGACTAAAAAACGTGTTTTCATTTAAATTTCTGGATTTATAAACGACCCAGAAACTTCAATGGGTTGATCAAATTATTTAAAACAAAAGAGAAATAAAATAAAAAATGCTGAAACATGCTGTTTATATTTCTTATGAACTTGAGATTGAATTTGACATTAGAGACTGTTATAGCTCGCGATTTCAAAATGAAAGACATTCTAAATTTTCATTAGAAACTGTCTGTAACCTCAATTGAAACTAAAACATCAAATTGAACTCAAATTTCTTGAAGAATAAATCTTTTGACTTTTTGAATCATAACTTTGACCTCAAAATTCTCAATAAATAATACGAATTGGGACTTCAAACTTTGCAGAAAGATTAAGTAACATATTCCTAACAAGACCTCATTTACACAATTTGAAATGGTTCACGAAATCATTTTGATTGAATAAAGGAGTATAAACAGGGCAGTCGACGGGTTGTCTTCTGTTCTTGATTTAATTTGACAATTTTAAAGGCTGTAAGTGGTAATTGTATTTGTGAATTGATAATGTAGTGTAACTGGTATCATATAACGCTAAAATTGATGGGTCTAAATAATAATCAAAAGTCGACAGGCAAGTTGATCAGGTACAGACTAAAAAAAAAATAATAGAAGAAAAGGATTGCTAACAGTTTTTGAATTCTTGTGATAATTGGAATCAAATTGTACTAATAGCAGACAGGAAATCAAATTACCTACAGTTTGAAAGTGATATACCACAGAATACGTATTTTCTTGTATTTATATATACCTGTTATCTATCTGTATAAATATACATATGTATATATCTTATTTTGTATTATTACTAAATAATATGAATTTATTAACAAATCTGAAAATATTATTAGTTTTAATAAGAATACTACTAATAATAATAATATTAATAGAAATATAATAATAATAATAATTTTATCCAAACTATACTAATAATAATAATAAAATTAAGAGTAAGATTAAAATGATAATAATAATATTAACAATATATACTTTTCTAGTTTCATATATAAATATACACTTTATATAATAATAGTAATGATACAAATATTAATATTAATGTTAATGGAAGTAATAATAATACTACTTTAACAACTATATTTTCAACTCGTAATTATATTTAATACCGAGGGCCCAGGACTCTTGACCAGAATCTAAGTCATGGCATTCGAGATCCATAAGCTATCCCCATAAATGGCAACCTAGACATCATTCACTTACAACCGCGAGTAGTGGTGAAGTTCGCATAAGTCATATCTTATCTTTGATTAACCTTCACTTTAGGTTATATTATATGATATTATATAAGTTATATTATATTCATTAATGTAATACATTTTAATTATTTTATATTATACTATAAGTTTTTAAATTAGTATAATATTATTCCTTTACAATATTATAGTATAATAATAACTTAAGTATTATTAAGTATTTAATTACTTGTATTACATATCATACACTAATAGTTATATTATATTAAGTATATATAAGTTTAGGTTTATTAAGTTATTATTGTCTAATTTATCATAACGATGTTTATTATTAATTATATACCTTTGATATATTAATTATTTATTATATATAATACTTATATAAAAATTAATAACTTTACAGACCTTATATAATTAGTATAACTTTATAAAAATTTATAAAAATTATTTATCCTTATCCTATATTTATTTAGTATATATCTTGTATTTATTTTTGGTAAGTATGTAATAAGATTTAAAATATAGCATAAATACTAATTTGACCTATATATTAATTTTTATATTTTTTACAGTTTCCTATATATTTTATAAATTCAGGAAAATTATATATATATTTTATTTCCTATTATAATTATTTATTACGAATTTTACATTGTTTAACCATATGATTCGAATATAATTAATAATAATACACCAAAACTTCCAAAATTTATTTTTATACATACCATAACTGTTCTAAGTATTTTTCATGCAAAAACTACTGTTCTTATATTTTTATACGAATTATTACTATATTTTACATATATGTATATTGTTTTCAATACTTAATACATAATAATTATGTAGAACAGCAAATAAATTAAGTTTTCAATTCCAAAACTCTTTATACAACAAAAAGAAGTTACAAAAATTTTTGTTTCACTTTTTGAAGTTGTTTGCTATTTTTATTGATTTTAGCTTATATAAACCCTAACCGATTGATAAAATTAAAATAAATATGTAATACATCATAAAAATAATATTTTCAACTTATATAATCATTTATAACATTAATAGAACTTGTAAAAATTGTTTTTACGATTTTTAATAGTTTATAGCTATTTTATTAAATTTTTGTACATATATGCATATACCGAAAGAAAAAAAAATAAAAGAAAAGGAGAGAAAAAGTACCTCAAATATTTTCAAGGCTTGGGAGAGTTTCCAGAAATTATTATAAAAAAATGTGGGTTTTTAATGTGTATTTATAGAGGAAAAGTTTCTTGGAGAAAAAGGTATTAGATTTCTATTTAAATTTGGCATTATCTTAATTAATTAATTAAAACCGAATTTAATATATTTAATTTAAATATTTTGGTTATAATAGTATAGAAATAAAATCTTATCTAATATTTTAGAAGTTTCTAGATTTTATTTAAATTTGTTATTATCTCTTTTATTTATTTATTTATTTATTTATTTATTTATCCGATTAGTTTTAAATATATAAACTTATATCATTTAATTAAATAATTATATTAATTAATCATTTAATTAGTTTATAGTTTTACATTATAGTTTTACATTATAGTTTTATAATTTATAATTATGCCACAATTATTTATTATATGTTAATATCAATTATAGTATATTACGATTAATATAGACTTTAATTATATCGTATTAATTAAGCTCGAAGAACAACACTAGACATTAATACACATAAAGATGCAAAGAAACCCTAGGGGTATAATAGTTAAATTAGAAGTGGAAAAGTGAGGGTTGTTATAGTACCTCCCCGTTAAAGAAAACTTCGTCCCGAATTTTTAGGTAGACTTCTCGGAAGCATCAGCGATTGGAAAAAGATGAGGATATTTTCGTTTCATTTGGTCTTCACATTCGCAGGTATACTTGAGGCCTCTCCGCGAATTCCAACGGATCTTAGCAATAGGAATATTGCTATGTTTCAAGCCTTTAACCTCACGATCCATAACCTCTATCGGTTCTTCAACGAAATGCATTTTATCATCAATGCGAATGTCATCCAATGGAATAACGAGTGTGTCATTAGCAAGACACTTTTTAAGATCCGAGACAGAAATACATCAGGTACATTATTAAGCTCAGAGGGTAACTCCAATCGATACACCACGGGACCAATTCTTTCAATAATCTTGAAAGGTCCAACATAAAGTGGACTTAATTTGCTTCGTTTATCAAAACAAATGACGCCTTTCCCAAGGGATACTTTCAACATGACTTTATCACCAACTTGGAGTTCTAAATCTTTCCGACAATTATTAGCATAGCTCTTCTATCGGTTGCAGGCAGTTTCTAATCGTTTCTTAATCTGGACGATCTTTTCGGTAGTTTCATGAATGATTTCAGGACCAGTTAACTGTCTGTCCTCTAGTTCATCCCAGCACAGTGGGAATCTGCATTTTCGTCCATATAAGGCCTCAAAAGGTGCAGCCTTTTGAGTGATAGTTGTTATTGTAAGAAAATTCAGCCAAAGGCAAGTGTCTATCCCAACCTTTACCGAAATTGATAACACAAGCATGAAGCATATCTTCTAAAGTTTGAATGGTTCGTTCACTCTGACCATCGATTTGCGGATGATAAGCAGTACTCATGTTGAGTTGAGTTCCAAGAGCAGATTGTAAAGTTTTCCAAAATCTAGAAGTGAATCGGCTGTCGCGATCGGAAATGATAGAGATAGGGACTCCATGACGATAGACAATCTCTTTGATGTAAAGTTGTGACAATTTCTCCATTTTGTCGGTCTCTTTGATCGGTAAGAAATGTGCAGATTTAGTAAGACGGTCCACTATGACCCAAATAGTATCATTGCCACTAGAAGTCTTGGGCAACTTAGTAATAAAATCCATAGTGATACATTCCCACTTCTACTGCGAAATATCCGGCTGTTGAAGAAATCCAGATGGCTTTTGATGCTCGGCCTTAACTTTCAAACAAGTAAGGCACTTGCTCATATAATCAGCAATGTCAGATTTCAGATTAGGCCACCAATAAAATTCTTTCACATCGTGATACATTTTACTAGAGCCTGGGTGAATAGAATACCTAGTTTTATGTGCTTCATCCAAGAGTAGTTCTCAATGACTTTCTAAGATTGGGGCCCAGATTCGGTTATTGAAATACCTTATTCTGTTTCCTTTGAGTTCAAGTTGCTTTTCGAGACCTTTAAGTCCCTCGAGTTGGATATTCTCGTCCTTCAATGCCTCAAGTTGTGCTTCACGGATTTGAGATGTAAGACTTGTATGAATATGTATATTTAAAGCTCGGACTCGGATTGGTTTGGCACGATCCTTTCTACTAAGGGCATCGGAAACTACATTCGCCTTACCAGGATGATACTTGTGACAACCCGAAAATTTCCAACCAAATTTAAACTTTAATCTTTATATTATTCCGACACGATAAGAAAAGTTTGTTAAGTTAAATCTCAAGAATTTTAAATTGTGTTCATACATTCATTATAACCTCGACCAAATATCGACGATTCACGAACCGTTATATATAAATAATATGTATATATATGTATATATAAATTATAACTTGAGAATATTAATAAAGTATTAAACGTATAATACTTTACATGAACGTATTTGTTTCAATATGTTTATCGATGGAATTAGAAGATAATATCAAATGATTGATTTATCAAATACATTATGATATGATTACGGGTCTATGTTATGAGGTCCACTGTGATTTAAGAAATCTATTCTTTTTGACAACATTCGGAAAATGGTAAAGTGATTTATAAGTAAGAACGTGAAGTGTAAATAACTTAGATGTTGGATATCGACAAGTTAAGTAACTCGACATTTTTCATTAAGATGATTTCATACATTTAATTAACCTTTGAACTTTATCCCATGCTTCACCAACAAACTGTAATTTAAAAACTTGAAACCTATTATGAATATATATGATTCTACTTTTCTAAAACATTTTATGATATAACGATTTCCATTATTTTAACCTTTAAACAAAATGATTCTTAAAAATATATTTGGTTTTGGAAAACAAAATTATTATATTTATTTGATTTAGTTTCAAACGTACAAAAACGTTTTCAGTTTAAAAAGAACTTTATTATTAAAACGTATATAACTTTTATAAGTATCTAGAACCACTTTTGACAACTCATTACTTAACCAGTATGATAAAGATAACGATATTTATATTTTATTTTATTAAATATATATAAAGATTTAAATTAATATTATATATATTTATACGCGTATTATACGTACATAGTTTTATACTTTTACTATACTTAAACTTTACCTTTACTTTATTTTTACTTTACTTTAACTTTAATAATTCACTTTAATAATTCATACTTTAATAATTCACTTTAATAATTCATACTTTAATAATTCATACTTTAATAATTCACTTTAATAATTCATACTTTAATAATTCACTTTAATAATTTAAAAATCTATTATAAATAGAATTCAATAGGTTTCATTATTTCATAGAAACTTGAAAATATTTTTCTCTAAACTCTCTCAATCGATTTACATATATATATTTACTCCATATTATTTCAAGATATTATTAGTATACATAAAATATTACGTCAGAGTGCTGTCCGAGTGATTTCGAAATTGTTTTTCGAATGGGATTGGATTAAGGAAATTATGAGTTATAGTTATGGAGGTGATTGGGTATGGTTCATGGGTATGCTCGTGAGGTCAATATAGTGTTTATCATCTCCGTTGCGTCTACGTACCTTTCCTGCAATATTGAATCTCAATATTGATACGTGAGTACTCATAATTTAACTTTTACATACTAATAGTGTATCCCTGACTAGTGCTCGAGTATTTAGGATTATGCATGCTTGTACTTTTGATATTGCCATTAGACAGGTTAGGTTGAATGTTGAATTAGTTACACTTGCGGTTGAGATAAGGTATAAGATATGCATGTCCTTGGAAAGCTAGCGAAAAATTAAGAACTTTTCCTTTAGATATCGAATGGTTTCGATGAACGGATTAGAAGTTATAATCAATTGAATTTTCGATATTTTTATTAAAAATGATTATTATTATCGTCATTTTTATCGTCGTTCTAGTTTTATCTTATTATTATCATTATTATTATCTTTATCAATAAAAGGGATTTATCATTAAAAATTGTTATTTTTTTTACTATCGTTAAAGTTATAATTAGTATTATTATTATTATCTAATTATTATTATTATTATTATTATTATTATTATTATTATTATTATTATTATTATTATTGGTATTATTATTATTATCATTATTAATATATATATCATTATTTAAAAATGGTTATTGTTATTGTTATTATTATTATTACTATATTATCATTAAGATAATTATTAGTATTATCGTTAATAATGTTATAGTAACTATCATTATTAATATTAGTGTAATTAAAACAAATATTTGTAACACCTAATTATTTTGATTACTATTATTATCATTATTATGAACACGATATAAAAGACGATTAAAAGCTATTAAACGAAACGATTAAGAAATAATGGGTAAGAGTATCATGATGAAATTAAAATATTATAAGATATTGATTTAGATAAAATTATCGTTCTTATTATTTTTATCATTACTATTATTATTAAAAGTATCGTTAGTATTAAAACTATCATTTTAACAAAAATTATCATTTTAATAGAAATGTCATTGTTACTATAAAATATCATTATTATTATTATTTTAAATAGAATTATTATTTTAAAGATAATATTAAAAATTATCGTAAATATTAAAGTTATCATAATTAGAATTATCGTTTTATCATAACGTCATCTTAGTAATTATAAATATTGATATTTTTATAATAATAATTATTATTACAAAATAATACAACTTTTACTTACTACCATTATAGATATTATTTTATAAAATAAATATGTGATACAAACATATTTTACTACGTGTAATAACTTACTTTAATAATACCTATCATATTATCTTTATAATATTAAATGAACCCTATAAATTTTATTACTTAACATATATAAAAGTATATTTTATTATATAAATATAATATAAAATTTTATTTATTAATAAATAAATTATATTATTTACTCTAATAAATCTTTTAAAAATATTTAAAAATATAAAACGACGATATTTAAACTATATATTAATCATGTATAGATTTTTGGAAATTATTTTGAGTCAAATTTACTTTTTTTTTGACTTTTGCATATTAGTCTCGAGGATTAGGATTGTGGTACACTATAACTTGACCTAATTTGTTAGACAAATATTGACCAACACATAAATATATATAATTAATTTAGGTTCGTGAATCCGAGGCCAACCTTGCACTTGTCCAATGACGTTATATGTATTTTTACTACGAAATACAGTATGGTGAGTTTCATTTGCCTTTTTTACCCCTTTATATTTTTGGGCTGAGAATACATGCGCAACTTTTATAAATGTTTTACGAAATAGACACAAGTAATTGAAACTAGATTATATGGTTGAATTATCGAAATCGAATATGCCCCTTTTTATTAAGTCTGGTAATCTAAGAATTAGGGAACAGACACCCTAATTGACGCGAATCCTAAAGATAGATCTATTGGGCCTAACAAACCCCATCCAAAGTACCGGATGCTTTAGTACTTCGAAATTTATATCATGTCCGAAGGAGGATCCCGGAATGATAGGAGATATTCTTATATGTATCTAGTTAATGTCGGTTACCAGGTGTTCACCATATGAATGATTATTTTTGTCTCTATGCATGGGACGTATATTTATGAGAACTGGAAATGAAATTCTTGTGGTCTATTAAAATGATGGAAATAAATGATTATGATAAACTAATGAACTCACCAACCTTTTGGTTGACACTTTAAAGCATGTTTATTCTCAGGTGTTAAAAAAATCTTCCGCTGTGCATTTGCTCATTTTAAAGATATTACTTGGAGTCTTTCATAGTATATTTCGAAGAACGTTGCATTCGAGTCATTGAGTTCATCAAAGATTATTATTAAATCAATTTATAGTTGGATAGTGGATATTATGAAATGGTATGCATGCCTGTCAATTTTCGATGTAAAGAAAGATTGTCTTTTAAAAACGAATGCAATGTTTGTAAAATGTATCATATAGAGGTCAAATACCTCGCAATGTAATCAACTATTGTGAATCGTTTATAATGTATATGAACGGGTCCTTTCAGTTGGTATCAGAGCGGTGGTCTTAGCGAACCAGGTCTGCATTAGTGTGTCTAACTGATAAGTCGTTAGGATACATTAGTGAGTCTGGACTTCGACCGTGTCTGCATGTCAAAAGTTTTGCTTATCATTTCTAGTCGGAAATCATCTGCTTATCATCCATAGGAAATTACCTGCTTATCATTATTAGTCTAGACACGTCTTGCTACATTAATTGCATGAGTAGTGTATAGACAAAATTCATATCTTAGCGTATCTGCTAAATCATATCTTATCGTATATGTTACTTTAAACTTTCCCTGACATATCCCGCAAATTCCTTCGTAATCTATGAAATCTTTTGATCTCTATATATAGATATCCTATGTAAATAGAATACCACCCGATAGCCGAAAAATCATTTTATATCGAAAATCCTTTATCCAATCGTACAAAATGGAATTTGTCATCAGTTCAAGTCACTCGGATTCCGAAATGGAATCTCACTCAAGCTCCGAAAGCAGTGTGACCGGAATGGATCAACCAATCAGTCATCACCTATTCTGGATGAATTGGAGATGGGTTCGTAGCCTCCTCAATCATTGGAAACAAGAAGAAGGCGATCCTTTCCATCCACCACATTGCCCTCTTGGTGAAGAACCTGAAGCACTTACCCGCGAACCTGTTCAAGACACCATTTTCTCTCTCATTTCCAGGGTATCTCGTCACGATTATATACTACATCAAATTCTAGATTTTATTTATCCGCTCGTTCCGACCGACAATCATCCTGGAATAATAGAAGAAGTCAACGAACTTCTCGCTCGGGTAGTGGCTTTGGAGAATATGGTGCAGAGATTACAAACACCAGCAGCAGCACCAGCAGCATAACCAGTACCACCATCATCAACGCTAACAGTACCATTACCACCTCTAACCACAACCGCGTTTGTAAACCTCAACTTCACAATCTATCCCACTAGCATCAACGTCATACGCACCATAGATACCAAGGAGTACCAACAACAATAACTGACGAAGTATTAATTCATAACTTCATTGGAGAAACATTCCGCGGCGATTATATAATCTCTAAAGTCTTAGAGATTATCTAATCTAGCCCTAACCATAAATCAGTTAAGCGAACCAAAATGATAGAAGGAAGAGTAGAAACCCTGACAAAAATGGTGTGTGATTAACAAGTTAAACTTGTTTTACCAACAGTATCAACAGTACCGTCAACGTCACCAGCATCGTCAGTACAGTCAACATCAGAATCAACAACACCTATAATATCACAAACTCCGTCAGTTCAAGAATCACTGTGGACATCATTACGAATCAATAACGTGTATATTGTATCAACAAGTTATGAAGAATTAACTCATTCCCTCTGAAGAAATTATATATATATTTTATATATATATATATATTTTGAAATAAAAAATAAATCTTTCCGTGCTAAGCTATTGTGTGTGAATCTTAACTACTCGGTTAATTCATATTACAAATATGCAATAATGTACGTCCCTCGCCCGCGACTTAACCATCGTTAACTACAATCTCTGTCTCAATTCAACAAATTCCAATTCCTAATAAATCAAGTATATATTTGATTTTACACTTCATCATTGATGTAACCGAAACTTTTCAGATAACATCATTCGTACTTTGCGAAGTTCACGAGAATTTAACGAAAACCAACATCACATCTCAACAAATAACGAAGTATTGATTTATAATTTCAATATTATTGAAGAAATACTTATGTAACCTCTAAAGCCTTCAAGGAATTATCCAATTCTAGTTCCAACCGTAAATCGAATGAGTTTAATTTAGTATTAACTCATTAAAATCTATGTTACATCTGAGGAGAATATATACATATATATTTTCATAAAGACTGTAATAAAATTCTTATGTACAAAGTATTAATTGTGAAAAAAATTTTAACGGGTAGGTAATACCCGAGAGATATATATAAATTCACAATTAATATGTTACATTCTTCGAATCAGATTAAGCAAATTATCAATTATACTTCCTACTTTCACAATAATATACATTCTTTCATAGAAATCAAAACAACCATACTCATTCAAACCCAATTACATATTCTGATTTTAAAATCTCAGAATTCAATTCGAGATATAACTGGTACCATCACTTTTAGATTCCTACATCTTTTAAAGCTATACTTTGACTTCAAAAGTGTGTTAGAACATCAAATGTATACAAACAATTACAATCTGTGTTCAAACCCTTCGAAAATCTCTGAAGACACTTCAAATAATGAGCAATCGAGATGATGATCCAACCACATATTACCCACAGTTATGTACTTAAAAAGCTCTCGAAACCAAAGTCATAATTCAACACATATCTGTGTCAGATCTTTTGGCATTTATTAGCAAAAATAACCTTGCAATTCCTTTGCAAAGTAGCAAATTATATCACAGCTCCAGCAAGACAACTTCGATTTTTTCATTCGGAGTAGCCTTACCATAATTTTGATATATGTGATTACCCTTTTGTTACCGGAGAACCTTTCCACCACATTAGCAATAAACTTACCAACAACTTCACTGATCTTGGGCATTCCGAAGAATATTTATATTTATCGAAACCTCATCATTTACTCATCTGCCTCTTGTAACGAGAATTGCCATATGAATCATTGGGAATTAACAATCAGTATTTTGAAATCTCACAGCATGTTGACGCCAACAGTTATACATAACGTCTATTTCTAAGGCTTACATACTTCGAATGTGAAGTTTCTGAAAAACACTCTGAACCGCGAACTAGTTCTCGAAATGATGATGAAGCAACAAAAACTGTAAATGACCTTAGCAGTAAAAAGTTTGATGATAAAGATTAGTGTATTAACAAAGCTTAGAAATAGAGAAGTTTTGGAACTGGAAAACGGATTGAGCAAAGTATGAAGGAGGCTGTGGACAAATCACAAAGACTGAACCTGCCTTCAAAGAATCCAAATGATTCAGTGTCTGCTGAATTCATTAACGAATACCTTGCTCCTCACACTAAACCCTTACAGACAATATTCTTCATCATCCTCTGATATTAGAAATTCTAAGATATCATCGTATCTTTCATTATAAATATCCTCCATATTTCTGAAGATATTTCCATAACTATTCTTATCTGGAATCATTTATCTCTTTGCGCTATCTGTATTACATCAAAAAGGAAACTGTTTAGTTCCTATACTCTGTAAACCTTTGAGTTTAAAATATGAATGTTTTTGAAGTAGTGTTGGAAACTGAAGCATGAATTAGTATAATATAATGACACTTGATCAACGTGATTATATTACAGTAATTCATGCTGAGTTTTTAAATAGAACGTGATGATTCACAGATCATAACATCATCATGTGCCATGTTATACGACTCTTGTATTCTATTTAACTTCTAAAATATCAAGAAAATATTTCTTGATGATTCGGCCTTTTCCAAGGTATTCTAGTAATTTGACAAGTCAAGATCGTGCCATCATAATTTCCTTCCTAGAACATTAACAATGTTCATTCCGAAATTCATATCTGTGAATTCTGGACCATTACAAGCGGTGCTTAATCGCAAGAAGAAGAAACGAAAGGACAAAACTCTGAAATAGAAATTGGGGTATAAATTGCAGCAAATAAAAGAGAGCATTAACTGTGGATGAAAATGATTATAGAAGATAGAAACAGAGACTTTGAAATATAAGGGAAGATATAAAGCCCAACGACAAACCAAAAATTATAAACCATATATATCGATGCATATAGCAATATAAAGACACGAAAGAACTAGAAACACTATAAACCCAAGAGTATAGTAGAAGTAAATAGATTCTTCCGGCAGTAGATGAAAAAGAAGAATGACCGATATGAAAGTTATAAGTATATCGAGAATCAGAACTGGATGGAGCATATTGATGAACACTTTAAAATATGATTTGAGGGGGGAAAGAATAGAAGGTGATGAAACATGACTAGGAACTTAGAAATCAACAGATTTAACTCACACAATGACGGAATAAGTGAATCAAACCCTCTAGTAAATAGGTTAAGCTTTTTGGGATTAATTTAGTCATACCATAACTAAATCAAGTGTGATTAGATCAACACCTAGAGCTATTATTCACCACCTGGGTGATTTGGGTTGAGAGAGAATCGGAGGAGCTCACCAGATCTGAGTGTGTGTAACAAATGAGAGGCTTAACCTAAAATGAAGAACATAAGACTTTATATACCCCTGCTGTTGACTCACCTGTACAATTCATCCATCACACATACGAGTTGGCTTCATCAGCCGTACAGGTGATCACTCACTCGTGTCTTCTCATTTAGGTTGTAATTGTGACTTAGCTCAGCATCAACCGTGCGTATGAGCCTGTCAGCCGTACTAATGAGGCTTCACTCGTACGTCTGACTAAGTCTAACATAGTCAAACATCTAAATCTCATTCCTGCAGTTCCTGTAACCACATACAAACACGGATAGAATAATAACGAGCAATCATGGTGGCCTATAAACTGTTGTACCTGTAATGGGTGTGGGTAGATGTCTAGGGACTTGCATAAAATGCATCAACAGAAGGTGTGAGTTGTAAGGAAACGAAGGAGGTGAATTTATAAGAAAATCTCCGACAGAATAATTAAAATGGACGATCGCATTTAAAGCGGATCCTAATTCCCTTGATTACCGGAGAGTCAAATCTTATTAAGAAGATTTTCTTTAATTCCCTTGAAATCTGGGAATCAATCATATCTACGTCAAATGATAAGATGAATCTACACTTACTCATTTCACTCTTCTATGTTAGCTTCATTCGTACTCTTCATATAAATGGATTGTTTATCCAAATTATTCGCTGATGATAAAACTCTAATTTTCAGCCCGTATGCATCATGAAAACATACTTATTATCATTCACGACCTTTCCACTCAAATTTCGGGACGAAATTTCTTTAACGGGTAGGTACTGTGACAACCCGAAAATTTCCAACCAAATTTAAACTTTAATCTTTATATTATTCCGACACGATAAGCAAAGTTTGTTAAGTTAAATCTCAAGAATTTTAAATTGTGTTCATACATTCATTATAACCTCGACCAAATATCGACGATTCACGAACCGTTATATATAAATAAATATGTATATATATGTATATATATATTATAACTTGAGAATATTAATAAAGTATTAAACGTATAATACTTTATATGAACGTATTTGTTTCAATATGTTTATCGATGGAATTAGAAGATAATATCAAATGATTGATTTATCAAATACATTATGATATGATTACGGGTCTATGTTATGAGGTCCACTGTGATTTAAGAAATCTATTCTTTTTGACAACATTCGGAAAATGGTAAAGTGATTTATAAGTAAGAAGGTGAAGTGTAAATAACTTAGATGTTGGATATCGACAAGTTAAGTAACTCGACATTTTTCATTAAGATGATTTCATACATTTAATTAACCTTTGAACTTTATCCCATGCTTCACCAACAAACTGTAATTTAAAAACTTGAAACCTATTATGAATATATATGATTCTACTTTTCTAAAACATTTTATGATATAACGATTTCCATTATTTTAACCTTTAAACAAAATGATTCTTAAAAATATATTTGGTTTTGGAAAACAAAATTATTATATTTATTTGATTTAGTTTCAAACGTACAAAAACGTTTTCAGTTTAAAAAGAACTTTATTATTAAAACGTATATAACTTTTATAAGTATCTAGAACCACTTTTGACAACTCATTACTTAACCAGTATGATAAAGATAACGATATTTATATTTTATTTTATTAAATATATATAAAGATTTAAATTAATATTATATATATTTATACGCGTATTATACGTACATAGTTTTATACTTTTACTATACTTAAACTTTACCTTTACTTTATTTTTACTTTACTTTAACTTTAATAATTCACTTTAATAATTCATACTTTAATAATTCACTTTAATAATTCATACTTTAATAATTCACTTTAATAATTCACTTTAATAATTCATACTTTAATAATTCATACTTTAATAATTCAATTTAATAATTCATACTTTAATAATTCACTTTAATAATTCAAAAATCTATTATAAATAGAATTCAATAGGTTTCATTATTTCATAGAAACTTGAAAATATTTTTCTCTAAACTCTCTCAATCGATTTACATATATATATTTACTCCATATTATTTCAAGATATTATTAGTATACATAAAATATTACGTCAGAGTGCTGTCCGAGTGATTTCGAAATTATTTTTCGAATGGGATTGGATTAAGGAAATTATGAGTTATAGTTATGGAGGTGATTGGGTATGGTTCATGGGTATGCTCTTGAGGTCAATATAGTGTTTATCATCTCCGTTGCGTCTACGTACCTTTCCTGCAATATTGAATCTCAATATTGATACGTGAGTACTCATAATTTAACTTTTACATACTAATAGTGTATCCCTGACTAGTGCTCGAGTATTTAGGATTATGCATGCTTGTACTTTTGATATTGCCATTAGACAGGTTAGGTTGAATGTTGAATTAGTTACACTTGCGGTTGAGATAAGGTATAAGATATGCATGTCCTTGGAAAGCTAGCGAAAAATTAAGAACTTTTCCTTTAGATATCGAATGGTTTCGATGAACGGATTAGAAGTTATAATCAATTGAATTTTTGATATTTTTATTAAAAATGATTATTATTATCGTCATTTTTATCGTCGTTCTAGTTTTATCTTATTATTATCATTATTATTATCTTTATCAATAAAAGGGATTTATCATTAAAAATTGTTTTTTTTTACTATCGTTAATGTTATAATTAGTATTATTATTATTATCTAATTATTATTATTATTATTATTATTATTATTATTATTGGTATTATTATTATTATTATCATTATTAATATATATATCATTATTTAAAAATGGTTATTGTTATTGTTATTATTATTATTACTATTACTATATTATCATTAAGATAATTATTAGTATTATCGTTAATAATGTTATAGTAACTATCATTATTAATATTAGTGTAATTAAAACAAATATTTGTAACACCTAATTATTTTGATTACTATTATTATCATTATTATGAACACGATATAAAAGACGATTAAAAGCTATTAAACGAAACGATTAAGAAATAATGGGTAAGAGTATCATGATGAAATTAAAATATTATAAGATATTGATTTAGATAAAATTATCGTTCTTATTATTTTTATCATTACTATTATTATTAAAAGTATCGTTAGTATTAAAACTATCATTTTAACAAAAATTATCATTTTAATAGAAATGTCATTGTTACTATAAAATATCATTATTATTATTATTTTAAATAGAATTATTATTTTAAAGATAATATTAAAAATTATCGTAAATATTAAAGTTATCATAATTAGAATTATCGTTTTATCATAACGTCATCTTAGTAATTATAAATATTGATATTTTTATAATAATAATTATTATTACAAAATAATATAACTTTTACTTACTATCATTATAGATATTATTTTATAAAATAAATATGTGATACAAACATATTTTACTACGTGTAATAACTTACTTTAATAATACCTATCATATTATCTTTATAATATTAAATGAACCCTATAAATTTTATTACTTAACATATATAAAAGTATATTTTATTATATAAATATAATATAAAATTTTATTTATTAATAAATAAATTATATTATTTACACTAATAAATCTTTTAAAAATATTTAAAAATATAAAACGACGATATTTAAACTATATATTAATCATGTATAGATTTTTGGAAATTATTTTGAGTCAAATTTACTTTTTTTTTTTACTTTTGCATATTAGTCTCGAGCATTAGGATTGTGGTACACTATGACTTGACCTAATTTGTTAGATAAATATTGACCAACACATAAATATATATAATTAATTTAGGTTCGTGAATCCGAGGCCAACCTTGCACTTGTTCAATGACGTTATATGTATTTTTACTACGAAATACAGTATGGTGAGTTTCATTTGCCTTTTTTACCCCTTTATATTTTTGGGCTGAGAATACATGCGCAACTTTTATAAATGTTTTACGAAATAGACACAAGTAATTGAAACTACATTATATGGTTGAATTATCGAAATCGAATATGCCCCTTTTTATTAAGTCTGGTAATCTAAGAATTAGGGAACAGACACCCTAATTGACGCGAATCCTAAAGATAGATCTATTGGGCCTAACAAACCCCATCCAAAGTACCGGATGCTTTAGTACTTCGAAATTTATATCATGTCCGAAGGAGGATCCCGGAATGATAGGGGATATTCTTATATGTATCTAGTTAATGTCGGTTACCAGGTGTTCACCATATGAATGATTATTTTTGTCTCTATGCATGGGACGTATATTTATGAGAACTGGAAATGAAATTCTTGTGGTCTATTAAAATGATGGAAATAAATGATTATGATAAACTAATGAACTCACCAACCTTTTGGTTGACACTTTAAAGCATGTTTATTCTCAGGTGTTAAAGAAATCTTCCGCTGTGCATTTGCTCATTTTAAAGATATTACTTGGAGTCTTTCATAGCATATTTCGAAGAACGTTGCATTCGAGTCATTGAGTTCATCAAAGATTATTATTAAATCAATTTATAGTTGGATAGTGGATATTATGAAATGGTATGCATGCCTGTCAATTTTCGATGTAAAGAAAGATTGTCTTTTAAAAACGAATGCAATGTTTGTAAAATTTATCATATAGAGGTCAAATACCTCGCAATGTAATCAACTATTGTGAATCGTTTATAATGTATATGAATGGGTCCTTTCAATACTCATAGTCATTTAATAACTCGACCCAACGCCTTTGTCTCATATTCAACAGCTTCTGGTCAAAGATACGTTGAAGACTTTATGATCGGTAAATACCGTGAATTTAACCCCATAGAGGTAATGTCTCAACATCTTCAATGCGAATATCATAGCTCCTAATTCCAGGTCATGTGTGGTATAGTTCTTCTCATGTTTCTTCAGTTGTCTAGATGCATAAGCTATAACTTTATTATGTTGCATTAAGACACATCCGAAACCTTGGTTCGAGGCATCACAATAGACTACAAAATCGTCAGTGCCATCAGGTAGTGATAGAATCGGGGTTGTTGTCAATTTATCCTTTAGAACCCTAAAAGCATATTCATGTTCTTCGGACCACTCAAATTTCTTTCCTTATGAGTTAGCTTGGTAAGATGTTTGGCTAAAATAGAAAAGTCTTTGATAAACCTTTGGTAATAACCAGCAAGTCCCAAAAATTGGCGAATATGTTTCGCACTCTTAGGCACTTCCCAGTTCTGAATGGCGTTGATTTTCGCCGGATCATCATGTATTCCTTTACTATCAACTACATGTCTGAGAAATTGAACGGTTCGTAGCCAAAATTCCCACTTGGAGAACTTAGCATACAGTTGTTCCTTCTTTAAGAGCTCTAGAATCAATCGCAGATGTTGCTCATGCTCTTTCTTACTCTTGGAATAGATTAAGATGTCATCGATGAAAATGATCACGAATTGGTCAAGATAAGGTTTGCACACACGGTTTATAAGATCCATGAATGCAGCAGGAGTATTGATTAAACCAAAAGGCATGACAAGAAACTCATAGTGTCTGTAACAAGTTCTGAAAGCAGTCTTAGAAACATCAACTTTCTTGACTCTCAGTTGATGATAACCCGACCTAAGATCAATCTTCGAATAGATACTTAGTCCTTGCAGTTGGTCAAACAGGTCATCAATGCGCCGGAGTGGATAACGATTCTTGATGGTTAGCTTGTTGAGTCCTCGGTAAGCAATACACATTCTCAACGTGCCATCTTTCTTTAACGAAAATAATGGGTGCTCCCCAGGGAGATGAGCTAGGACGGATGAAACCTTTCTTCAAAAGTTCTTAGAGTTGGTTGGATAATTCCTTCATCTCATGTAGAGCTAAGCGGTATGGTGACTTTGCAATAGGTGCAACACCGGGAGTTAAATCAATCTGAAACTCAACCTGTCATTGGGGAGGGAGACCAGGGAGTTCTTCAGGAAAAACCTCAGGAAAGTCTCTAACCACCGGTACATCTTCAATGCATTTTTCTTCCAGTTCGACTTCCTTATCATAAGCCAAAATGGCTTGATATCCCCTCATTAGATATTTACGGGTTTTGATACAGGAAATGATGTTAATTTTTGAACCACTCATCTCACCTGTTGACTTTGAAATGCCAACTGGTCATGACTAGTATTGGAGTCAAAAAGCTGGCAGTAAATGCCATTATTATATACTCATGGATTGCTTGATTCTGTCATTCACAAAGATTTCATAATAACTTGAGCATGAATACTCCGATGTTCACATAGACAAGTATGAAGACACACTAATGCAGTGGCTTTCGGCTATGTGATGATCATTGAAAATCAATTTATCAACTTCTCGTGAAATCTGTGATTATTGCTGGAATGGTATGAATTTCCCAATGAGTAAGGGCGATGTAAGGACATAGTGTCACTTACCTATTGTTAGAATCATTACTATATGATCATTTAATGATACAACTAACATGCTTTTAACACTGAGGCAAAATCGTAAGATTTTCCAGGTAAACGGTTAACGCTTCAAAGGTCACGACTTATTGTTTAGGTACAACAAATTACGCGATGTTTGACCTTAAGTAACGTAATGATAATCATATCAATGCTACCCTTGATCATATGGAGCGTATGAGGGATCACATGTTTTCCAATATTGTGAGGGAAATATATATAGATACTACGCCCTTTACTGGCCCGAAATGTGGATACGCTAGAGTATTATGGGATTCTTTTGATTTATATGGTAATCAAAAGATACCCGTTGGAAAATTCTACCATGGTAAGCAGCATCTTTAGTCGGAGGGTCATGATCAGGTGATGAGGGTGATGTATCAGGAGTATATAATGGTGTAGTAGGTGAATGCTTAGGTGAATGTGGTGTTTATAAGAATCAACGCTTGAAAATTCAAATTAAATCCTTGCGAGTGGTTGTCGCTTATCTTCAACGGATTTCCTAATGGGTTTATGAAAATCTACACCAGGAGCGTAATTACAGATAACAAGAGGCATGCTTCAAAGAAATTTCGGGGGTGTCACTTCAGATCACTTAAGAATATGCATCCTTCCTTCCAGTGAAGGAGAGTGAATATTAAGTGTCAAAGATAAAGAGATAGGTTGTTTAAGAAAAAAAGATTGCAAAGCTTTACAACCTTTATGGTATATGAGGATTGTTAATCTACACATGGGTATGAGATAGATAGTTTGGTTGAAACGAGCTCTTCGTATATCTACAAATCAGATGATGACTACCCTTCATGTAATATCATTGAGATTTTTGAATGAATGGCTTGGGAATCTTTCTTTGATTCACTTTCTATTTCATATGTCATGGTATTGGAATTTCTATAAGAATTACCGTAATATAATCACGTTGGCCAGACGTTATTATATTTCACTAATTCATATATCCATTTCAATATCACCCCATAAGATCAGGATACGTGATCAAACTTTGACGCTGGAATGTTGAGTCACGAGTGACATCTCTCGGTTTCACCAACTGAGGTGGTCTTATAAAAGAACTCGTGTGAGTCAAAGAATACTTTGAATCACAATGGAAGATTCAGGTCATAAAGATATGTATGAATATAAAACAAATACTAACTGATCCTTCAGAGTCGGGATCAGGTAAGATGATAGGGTTTTGGCTTAACTTCCTTAGGAAAGGATATAGAATATCATAAGAGGTATAAAATGGAAGTAAGATGAATTGGCAGTATAAAGATTTAGGAAAAGCGCTTAAAACTGAGGCGGGAAAGGTTATAGTCCTAAAGATTGCTAAGGAACCCTAGCTAACACATAAGGCACATATAAAATACAATCCTAGTTCTCTATAACAACCTGTCTCTGATACCACTCTGTCATACCCCCAAATAGGGCCGGGGGTAAATATGACTTCACAATATCACAACACAAGTATATATAAGCGAGAACGACTCTAAATGAGACGTTTTAAAAAAATAATATTTGATTTGCAGCGGAAACGTAATAATATTTTACATAATGAAATCCATATGTAAATAACAAATGTTTAACAAATGATATGTTCTAAATATGTGGACTCCAATGCATCAGATAGCAAGCAATATAGGGCATCACATAAGCTAATCTTCACCTGAGACAAACATGCTTAAAATGTCAACACAATGGTTGAGTGAACATCATAGGTTAATATAATCAATAAACTTTTAGACCACAAGATTTAGTTCAAAACATCAAAATATCAATATGCCATGAGTTATAATATCGAACTAAACATAAACCCCTGACACTGCGCGTGTGTCGGTAATCATTATTATGTACCCCCTTGACGATCGGTTAATGGGTAGAGACGTCACTCTTAATAGGCCTACTGACAATAATTAAGCTTGCAACATTTCAATTCCAGCAATTAACGATATTATGGTGGGGATTTGCATGTAAGAATACAAGTTAACAAAAGTCTCATGAAGTTGCATATCAAAAAGTTTAGGCGCTTGTATCTAAATTGTAAATCATTTAAAAATAAGAATGCGTCTCACCCCAAGATTTATAAAATTTAATAAATATATAAAAGCGGGGCTATGAAGTTCACCTTGGTAGCACAGAAGAGTTATTCCACAAAAGAATGAACTGAACGGAAGAACGTGATCGAGATCTCAACCTAGAGATAGAACGTATGATCAGATATTGCCTAACAGATAACGTATGTACTAATATAGTAACTATAGTAATAGTGTTGGTTTTCTAAAAGAATTTCTATTTTTAGAAGGTTACTATTTATGGAAAACTTCCACTTATAGTAATTTTCCAATTATAGAAAGTTCGGGTTATAATCTTTAGCAAGACGTTGTACAACTTTACTTAAACTTCGTTGCTATCAAATAAGTCAGGAATGACCAGATGTAACCGAGGGCCCAGGACTCTTGACTAGAATCTAAGTCATGGTATTCGAGATCCATAAGTTATCCCCATAAATGGCAACCTAGACATCATTCACTTACGACCGTGAGTAGCGGTGAAGTTCACATAAGTCATAACTTATCTTTGATTAACCTTCACTTTAGGTTATATTATATGTTATTATATAAGTTATATTATATTCATTAATGTAATACAATTTAATTATTTTATATTATACTATAATTTTTTAAATTAGTATAATATTATTCCTTTACAATATTATAGTATAATAATAACTCAAGTATTATTAAGTATTTAATTACTTGTATTACATATCATACATTAATAGTTATATTATATTAAGTATATATAAGTTTAGGTTTATTAAGTTATTATTGTCTAATATATCATAACAATGTTTATTATTAATTATATACCTTTGATATATTAATTATTTATTATATATAATACTTATACATACATCTTTTATACATGTATATATTACACAAAATTCACGATTAATCAAATAAATATTAAATAATTAAAAATATAAATTTTACAGACCTTATATAATTGTTATAACTTTGTAATAATTTATAAAAATTATTTATCCTTATCCTATATTTATTTAGTATATATCTTGTATTTATTTTTGGTAACTATGTAATAAGAGTTTAAATATAGCATAAATACTAATTCGACCTATATATTAAGTTTTATATTTTTTACAGTTTCCAATATATTTTATAAACTCAGGAAAATTATATATATATATATATATATATATATATATATATATATATATATATATATATATATATATATATATATATATATATATATATATATATATATTTTATTTCCTATTATAAATATTTATTACGAATTTTGCATTGTTTAACCATATAATTCGAATATAATTAATAATAATACACCAAAACTTTCAAAATTTATTTTTATACATACTTTAACTATTCTAAATATTATTCATGCAAAACCTACTGTTCTTATATATTTATACGAATTATACTATATTTTACATATATGCATATTGTTTTCAATACTAAATACGTAATAATTATGTAGAATAACAAATAAATTAAGTTTTCAATTCCAAAACTCTTTATACATCAAAAAGAAGTTACGAAAATTTTTTTTTCACTTTTTGAAGTCATTTGCTATTTTTTTTATATTGATTTTAGCTTATATAAACCCTAGTCGATAGATATAATTAAAATAAATATGTAATACATCATAAAAATAATCTTTTCGACCTATATAATCTTTATAACATTAATAGAACCTGGGAAAAGTATTTTTAAGAATTTTAATAGTTTATAGCTATTTTATTAAATTTGTGTACATATATGCATATACCGAAAGAAAAAAAATAAACGAAAAAGAGAGAAAAAGTATCTCAAATATTTTCAAGACTTGGGAGAGTTTTCAGAAATTTTTATAAAAAAATGAGGGTTTTTAATGTGTATTGATAGGGGAAAAGTTTTTGGAGAAAAAGGTATTAGATTTCTATTTAAATTTGGCATTATCTTAATTAATTAATTAAATCCGAATTTAATATATTTAATTTAAATATTTTGGTTATAATAAAATAAAAATAAAATCTTATCTAATATTTTATAAGCTTTTATATTTTATTTAAATTTTTTATTATCTCTTTTATTTATTTATTTTTTATCCAATTAGTAATAAATATATAAACTTATATCATTTAATTAAATAATTATATTAATTAATCATTTAATTAGTTTATAGTTTTACATTATAGTTTTATATTTTATAATTGTGCCACAATTAGTTATTACATGTTAATATCAATTATAGTATATTACGATTAATATAGACTTTAATTATATCGTATTAATTAAGCTCGAAGAACAACACTAGACATTAATACACATAAAGATGCAAAGATACCCTAGGGGTATAATAGTCAAAACAGAAGTGGAAAAGTGAGGGTTGTTATAATGATGATCAAGAATAAAAAAGGGCTAAGAGGTTCCCGTTGGCGTAAACCCCGCATAACCACAAATTCCTTAGTAGGGCTGCTGTTAATTAGGATTGACGTCCTAGAAGAATTAAGATACATTTGTATCCATGCTCTCCATTGCACGCCGGATCCCAATAATTGTAACATATAATCCAAAAAATTCTAACAAACTGTATCGTAATTCTTATCGAAATCAATTTTGAACAAGAGTAATCTTTCTTTTTTCCATTTACAAATCCCGATAACCAACAAGAGGACCATCAAGAATTTGTCGACCCGCAATAAAAGTCGATGGTTCACAAGAAAAAATCTCATATATAACCTTCGCCAACCGATTCGCCAATAACTTCGTGATGACTTTGTACACTACTCTAATAAGTTAAATCGAACGGTAATTTTTTTATAAAATTCGGATTTAAAACCTTAGGAATAAGCGTAAAAACGTGGATCCGACACCTCTAGGCATAACCTTATCTACAAATGCAGTTCTAATAGTAGTTACCATATCATTTTTTAATAAATCCTAAAAAAATTAATGAAAGTAAAAGAAAAACCATCGTACCACAATCCCACACCGCGTTACGAATTTCATCTTCAAGGACCAAACTTTCCAACATGGAACTATCATCTATGGAAAAACTGCACCTGCAATAAGCTGAGGATCCACGAACAAAGAATTAGGGGCTGAAAACTTATCACTATAAAATCAAAAAATGGGTTTTTTACTAAACTCGATTCCGGTGATCAACTCCCCATTAAACGATATTCCTTTAACCATTTGAGAACTCTGACGTTATTTCCAAAGGTTATGAAAATAATATGAATTTTCATCACCCTCCACATCTCACTTGATCCGAGACTTTTGCACAAGATCTGAGTCTTCTACATGCTGTATGTTTTTTGAGTTCAACCAAAAGGTTACTGTGTTGTGCTTCTCCCCACGCCCAACAAGCTCAATGTTAGATTCTATAGAAGTTATTTAATCCAACAGTAAAGTTTTCTTATTAGAATCCTCAATCCTTTTATTCTTGACCCAATCCTTAATTACACATTTTATTCTTTTGAACATGCGTGAAATGTAAGCAATCTATCACCCATCACTTCATTAGCTGCCCCCTGAACTAACTTGTGAAAATCATCACATGAGATCCATGAATTATAATATTTGAATGGGATTAGACCATAATCTTTTTGTCAAACCGAAAAATAATAAGAAGATGATCGGACCACCCTTTAAGCCCATTATTCCCAATGAACGAGTTGAATACTAAAGCCTCCGCCCTATTAAAAATAGAACCGTATCTTTCCGACTCATCTAAAACTCATTAAAATCTCCAAAAAAAAAAAAAACATAGTCACCTTCATGGTCGCGGATGAAAGTGCTCAATCTCTCCCACAAACTAGATTTTAACGAAAAGTTGTTCGGACCGTAGATGTTAACCATGCAAAAGGTCAAGGATAAATTCACCCATTCCACCTACACAACCAAAAAATTATCGTCACACAATAATTTTTCTCTGTTATAAAAAAATTGGGATCCCAAACCGAAATAATACCACATGAAAAACCTCTAGACATGCAACAAGCATAGTCAAAAGCGAAGTTTCTCCACATAGATTAAACTAGTTTACGAACCCTCGCTTCGCGTCGGGGGTTCGGTTTTCAATGTATTTTAGTGCGTTTAGTTTGTAAAATTATTTCGTGGCTAACGATGATGTCGTTTAAGCGTAACTCGAGTCGAACTAAAAGGTATAATTCGTGAAAGATTTAAATGTTATTTTAAATTAACAATATATGTGCTATGTGCATATACGCGTTTCGCTATGGAATTGTCGACTTTTAAAAAATTTAACGCAAAATCAACGTGTATGAAAAGTACCTCAAATATTTAGCGTTTTTTAAAAAGATTCTATTTTGCGTATAGTTAGTGACATTGTGTTCCTAAAATTATTTCGAGTTTAACGATGGTCTCGGAAAAATTTAACTCGTTGCGAGCGAGAAGATATGACCCGTTGAATATTTAGGTGGAGTTTAGTTAAAATTTTTTATGAAAATGGTTATTTGACACTTTACTTCCCTGTTTGGAGGGCGGTTTTAATTTTTGAACAAAGTTTGGGGTTTTTTTTGGAAAAAGGAAAAAAAGGTGAAAACAAAAAAAAAAAAAATAAAAAAAAGGTGATAGGACAAAATATATTATATGATATTATTATAGTTATAATAACGGGGAGGCAAGTCGGGTCGGGTCGGGTGGGGGTAAGGGGGTAGGGTTGGGGGGTGTTTTGTATTTTCTCGAGGGTGTGGGGTTTTTTTAGGAAAATTGGGGAGGGGCCGATTCATACTTTGGATAAAGTTTGGGGTCCTTAGTGTGAGATTGAGATAGTCCAAAATAGTAGTATTGGGGAGGGGGCCGATTCGTATTTTAGATAAAGTTTGGGGGCCTTAGTGTGAGAATGAGATAGTCCAAATAGTACTATTCAGTTGAACTATCTCAATTAGATATAAGGTATAATACCAAACAACTCTAAACGGGTCATTTTTGATTCTTGAATTCCCAATAATTAAACGTTATTAGCATAACAAAACTCCTGACGCACACCATTTTTCTCTGTTTCTTTCAACCCCTTATGTTCACGAAAAATAGCTTCATCGATTATTTGTTAGAACTCCAATTTGATCAATCAATTGTGTAAACAACAGTTTGATCTTGTTTTCCTCGAAACCAAATTTAGTACATGCAATGAAGACTCTTCTATTTCTTTCAAAAAATTTGAAGAGTAGCCCTTACCAATATTATCACGTGAAGCAGGCTCTTGAACAGTAAGCTCATTCTCACGTTCCGCCTCAATCAACCACTGTTTGATTAATCTTGTCAACCTTCTTGTTTTTCGGATTTTCTTTTACTTCATGCCCGATAGGTAACTCCTCATCCACCTTATGAGATAACCCACATTCGTACATCAATGGAATAGACTCCACCTCATCGTTTGAATCCTCTTTATCTTCGTCCATGGGAGCAGTCCACGGACCCGTTTCTTTTATATGAACTGCATAAACAACACCGTTAACGACGATATGTATCTCTTCGGCAATCAACCCATTAGATCTCATGGCAATACAAACTCTACCCAATGATGCATTACCATACTTATCCGGCTCGAAGAACATAAATCTCCTAACCGAAGTAACAATGATGTAGGATTATTTAATATGTATCAGAATTGGTCCAGTAAGACACAAGTTGGGTTGCACAATTATATTGGGCTATGTGAGGATCGAATGGGTTTGGGATGATAAACTCTGAGGAGAAGAAAAGAAGTTCCAGCAGATTTTTATTTCAATATAATTATTTACTTTCTTTATTAAACTTATCTTGTTTTTATTATTTATATTCCCCTACGTTTCTTTTTGTAACTCAGTTTTCTGAATTATTTTTACGTGAATAATATTCTAAACTGTGAGGGTTTTATCTTCTGCCAAACCGTGAAGGTTGGTTTTCTTTATTTGTTCCAGCTGAGAAGGCCTGCTTTGTGTTCTTTATGTGTTAAACCGTGAAGGTTTATCATATGGCTAGCTTACAATATTCAGTTTTTTGTTTATCAAATTAATAGTTTAAAGTTGTGAATTTTGTTCCTGTTCCAGCTGCTTATTATTCTGTTTATTTTCATTACAGCCCGTGAGATTAAGATCCCCAATATTACAGCAAGTTTATTCCAACAGCCTATTATTGTCTTATATTCATAATCTGTCGTCAGATCCTACATTATTTGGTATCAGAAGTTCAGGGATGGCTGCACAAAATTCAGGTGGTGGTCATGAAGGAGGTAGTCGTTATCGAAATGTGAGAATTAGTAATCCTGATCCTTATTTAGAAATCGAAAGGCTACAAAGAAGAATTGCTGAACTAGAACTCATTCGTGATCATGATTCAGATCAGTCCAATGATACAAATCCTTTCGCCGGTGAGCTGAGAGGATACTGAAGGGGTTACCAGGAGGATCCCTTTAGAGGGATGGGCATAAAAGTGGAGATCCCAGATTTTACGGGAGTTCTCCATCCGGATGATTTTCTTGATTGGCTCAGTACCGTGGAACGAGTCTTTGATTTGAAGGATATTCCTGAGCACTTGAAAGTTAAATTAGTCGCCATCAAGCTAAGGAAGCATGCATCGCTTTGGTGGGATACCATGAAGAAGAATCGGGCACTAGCCCGTAAGTCAAAGGTTGAAACTTGGGAAATGATGAAAAAACTCCTCAAGACCAAATTTTTACCACAAAATTTTCGACAGGAAGCATTCTTGGAGTACGACTCTCTTCAAAAAAATTATTTAACAGTTGAAGAGCTAATCCGCGAGTTTGATAAGTTACGGATTAGATGTGATGTGAATGAGGAAGAGGAGCAGCTTATCACGCGGTTCTTAGGGGCATTGAATCCTGAAATCGCTGATGTGGTAAGTTTGCAAACCTACTGGTCATATAACGATGTGTGTAGACTTGCTTTGCAGATAGAGAAGCAGTTGCGTAAAGGAAAAGGAAAGGCTAGTGTTCCTTTGGTGCGAAACACAACCCCACCAAAGTCTGTTTTTTCGCCTATTGAGTCGGTAAAAAGGGATGTGCGTATCTCCACACAAGATCCCACGCCATCAAATAGAGATCCCACGACATCAAATAAACCTCCTACATGTTATAAATGTCAAGGCAAGGGTCATTATGCACGTGAATGCCCGAACAAACGTACAGTTATTGTGCGGGATGAAACTAATGCACCACGTTATGATATGGATGATGACCATGAACTTGATCACTATACAGACAATGATCCACATGTAGAAGTTGTTTATCCTGATAAGGGTGAGGCCTTAATGCTACAACAAGCCCTCAACAGCCCTGTGAAAACTACCAAAGATGACAGTTTATGGAAACACAACAACCTTTTTATACAACGGGCTGAATTGAAACAAGTGTAGTGACCCGAACTTTTCCATGTTTATATATATATTAAATGAAATTGTTATTTACATGATTAAGTATTTCCAAAATTTTAAGCAATCAAACTTGTTAAGACTTGATTAATTGAAATAGGTTTCATAGAGACAATTGACCACCCAAGTTGACCGGTGATTCACGAACGTTAAAACTTGTAAAAACTATATGATGACATATATATGGATATATATATAGTTAACATTATATTATGATAAGTAAACATATCATTAAGTATACTAACAATGAACTACATATGTAAAGACAAGACTACTAACTTAATGATTTTGAAACGAGACATATATGTAACGATTATCGTTGTAACGACATTTAATGTATATATATCATATTAAGAGATATTTATACATCATAATATCATGATAATATAATAATTTAAAATCTCATTTGATATTATAAACATTGGGTTAACAACACTTAACAAGATCGTTAACCTAAAGGTTTCAAAACAACACTTACATGTAACGACTAACGATGACTTAATGACTCAGTTAAAATGTATATACATGTAGTGTTTTAATATGTATTCATAAACTTTTGAAAGACTTCAAGACACTTATCAAAATACTTCTACTTAACAAAAATGCTTACAATTACATCCTCATTCAGCTTCATCAACAATTCTACTCGTATGCACCTTTATTCGTACTCGTACAATACACAGCTTTTAGATGTATGTACTATTGGTATATACACTCCAATTATCAGCTCTTAGCAGCTCATGTGAGTCACCTAACACATGTGGGAACCATCATTTGGAAACTAGCATGAAATATCTCATAAAATTACAAAAATATGAGTAATCATTCATGACTTATTTACATGAAAACAAAATTACATATCCTTTATATCTAATCCATACACCAACGACCAAAAACACCTACAAACACTTTCATTCTTCAATTTTCTTCATCTAATTGATCTCTCTCAAGTTCTATCTTCAAGTTCTAAGTGTTCTTCATAAATTCCAAAAGTTCTAGTTTCATAAAATCAAGAATACTTCCAAGATTGCAAGTTTACTTCCAAGTTTTTTAAATCCATTCCAAGTAATCATCTAAGATCAAGAAACCTTTGTTACTTACATTAGGTTATCTTTCTAATACAAGGTAATAATCATATTCAAACTTTAATTCAATTTCTATAACTATAACAATCTTATTTCGAGTGGAAATCTTACTTGAAATTGTTTTCGTGTCATGATTCTGCTTCAAGAACTTTCAAGCCATCCAAGGATCCTTTGAAGCTAGATCCATTTTTCTCATTTCCAGTAGGTTTATCCAAGGAACTTGAGGTAGTAATTATGTTCATAACGTCATTCGATTCATACATAAAAAGCTGTCTTATTCAACGTTATAAACTTGTAATCACTAGAACATAGTTTAGTTAATTCTAAACATGTTCGCAAATAAAGTTAATCCTTCTAACTAGACGTTTAAAATCAACTAAACACATGTTCTATATCTATATGATATGCTAACTTAATAATTTAAAACCCGGAAACACGATAAACACCATAAATCTGGATATACGCCGTCGTAGTAAAACCGGGGGCTGTTTTGGTTGGGATAATTAAAAGCTAAGAAGAACTTTGATTTAAAAGCTATAATTCTTGAAAAATGATATTTCTTATGAACATGAAACTATATCCAAAAATCATGGTTAAACTCAAAGTGAAAGTATGTTTTTCAAAATGGTCATCAAGATGTCGTTCTTTCGACGGAAATGACTACCTCTTTCAAAAACGACTTGTAACTTGTATTTCTGACTATAAACTTATACTTTTTCTATTTATATTCATAAAGTTAAGTTCAATACAAAATCGTGGCCACTGGAATCACTCAAAACGGATTAGAAACGAAGAAATGGCGAGTAAAACAAGATTGATAAAAACTACTCATTTTACCTACGTGAAAGTTAGTAATAAATCTATTCCAACCATAACCTAATCAACTTATATTGTATATTATGTAATCTTGAGATACCATAGACACGTATACAATATTTCGACCTATCATGTCGACCCATATATATATATATATATATATATATATATATATATATATATATATATATATATATATATATATATATATATATATATATATATATATATATATATATATATATATATATTGCGGAACAACCATAGACACTCTATATGTGAATGTTGGAGTTAGCTATACAGGGTTGAGGTTGATTCCAAAATATATATATATATATATATATAGTTTGAGTTGTGATCAATACTGAGATACGTATACACTGGGTCGTGGATTGATTCAAGATAATATTTATCGATTTATTTATGTACATCTAACTGTGGACAACTAGTTGTAGGTTACTAACGAGGACAGCTGACTTAATAAACTTAAAACATCAAAATATATTAAAAGTGTTGTAAATATATTTTGAACATACTTTGATATATATGTATATATTGTTATAGGTTCGTGAATCAACCAGTGGCCAAGTCTTACTTCCCGACGAAGTAAAAATCTGTGAAAGTGAGTTATAGTCCCACTTTTAAAATCTAATATTTTGGGGATGAGAATACATGCAGGTTTTATAAATGATTTACAAAATAGACACAAGTACGTGAAACTACATTCTATGGTTGAATTATCGAAATCGAATACGCCCCTTTTTATTAAGTCTGGTAATCTAAGAATTAGGGAACAGACACCCTAATTGACGCGAATCCTAAAGATAGATCTATTGGGCCTAACAAACCCCATCCAAAGTACTAGATGCTTTAGTACTTAGAAATTTATATCATATCCGAAGGGTGTCCCGGAATGATGGGGATATTCTTATATATGCATCTTGTTAATGTCGGTTACCAGGTGTTCACCATATGAATGATTTTTATCTCTATGTATGGGATGTGTATTGAAATATGAAATCTTGTGGTCTATTGTTACGATTTGATATATATAGGTTAAACCTATAACTCACCAGCATTTTTGTTGACGTTTAAAGCATGTTTATTCTCAGGTGAATACTAAGAGCTTTCGCTGTTGCATACTAAAATAAGGACAAGATTTGGAGTCCATGTTTGTATGATATTGGGTAAAAACTGCATTCAAGAAACTGATTTCGATGTAACATATTTGTATTGTAAACCATTATGTAATGGTCGTTTGTAAACAGGATATTTTAGATTATCATTATTTGATAATCTACGTAAAGCTTTTTAAACCTTTATCTATGAAATAAAGGTTATGGTTTGTTTTAAAAATGAATGCAGTCTTTGAAAAACGTCTCATATAGAGGTCAAAACCTCGCAACGAAATCAATTAATATGGAACGTTTTTAATCAATAAGAACGAGACATTTCAAAAAGCAGGGAACACTAATCCACCGTTGTGCGAATTGGGGGTTATGGGTGCACATAAAAACACCAAAGCTGCACTATGTGAAGTGAAACCTTTGTTACATGTGTTGAATGATGCCCCTCTTGATGGATAACAAAAGTCCGATTCAGACTCGAGGATGAGTCTTCCCGAAGAAGGGGGAATGATGTAGGATTATTTGATACGTATCAGAATTGGTCCAGTAAGACACAAGTTGGGCTGCACAATTATATTGGGCTATGTGAGGATCGAATATTTACTTTCTTTATTTCAATATAATTATTTACTTTCTTTATTAAACTTATCTTGTTTTTAGTATTTATATTCCCCTACGTTTCTTTTTGTAACTCAGTTTTCTGAATTATTTTTACGTGAATAAAATTCTGAACTGTGAGGGTTTTATCTTCTGCCAAACCGTGAAGTTTGGTTTTCTTTATTTGTTCCATCCGAGAAGTCCTGCTTTATGTTCTTTATGTGTTAAACTGTGAAGGTTTATCATATGGCTAGCTTACAATATTCAGTTTTTTGTTTATCGAATTAATAGTTTAAAGTTGTGAATTTTGTTCCTGTTCCAGCTGCTTGTTATTCAGTTTATTTTCGTTACAGCCTGTGAGATTAAGATCCCCATTATTACAGCAAGTTTATTCCAGCAGCCTATTATTGTCTTATATTCATAATCAGTCATCAGATCCTACATTAAACAACCTTATTAATGGTGTATCCTAGGGGATAAACGCATAAAAGCATCATTTTTATACAACATAATGGATCAAAGAGCATAAAAGATAACAATATTTGGAAGGTTTTTAGCATTTGCCGTTCAGCGCACATCAAGCCGCCCAACGTCATGCGTAATCCCTGCAGGTAGCTCATATGCTTAAGCCCTTCTACTGGGTGCGTGAGCGGCACACAGCCACGCCAGCCACGCCAAAGTCGGTTCCGGATACTTCGCATAACAGAATTAATCAGCGTTTGACACGTGAATCCCAAGAATTTCGAACATTCTATGCCTATAAATAGACCCCTTGGGTCACCACATTTCACTTCTGAACTTCAGTCAGAGAGAAGTACACTTTCTCTCACACACAGTTCTTTCTCACTCTAAAACATTAACCGGTTAGCAACAGAGCGCTAGACGGATCAATTACAGATTGATCCAAAGACTGATTGAGGCCACCCCACGGATCTCTCATCCGTGTTCTGGGTCTGCAGAGATTATTTCTCGAGGGTAAACATCAGTTGGCATCATGCGCTCTACGCTAGGCAGTTATGGTTCTGTACTGGTACCTTACACCCGCTACACAGAAAATCGTACCAACATATAGCAGCAGCAGCAGTGTTCTCTTCAGACACTCGCTTTTCTTCTTCTAACAACTTTTTCAGCTCCTCATTCCCCTTTATCAAATTTTCCTTCTCATCCATCAACTTCTCCTTCTCCACCCTCTCTGTAACACACTTTGCTTACACCAGCTGCATAGTCTCTTCTTTCTTCTTTGTCAAATCCACTGTATTTTTCCATTTTAAATTAACATCATGCATCTCAACTTCTAGCTTCTTTAATTTGGTGGTAGTATGAACAACATTAGAAACAATTGCCTCCTGAGCCTCTTGCATCTTAAGGCCATGTATCACATGTTGATTAAGAAGCACCATAGCTGCAGCAGTGGATTGGCAACTTTACTTATGAGTCATGGTGGACAGAGAGGAAGACAGATCAGCAACTGTGTTTTCCTGCATAATAAATATAAACTTATAATCTGCAAATTACTATTTATAAGGAACATAGTAGTTGATTTTCGTAGATCAGGCTACAAAATTTACCTTCAGAAAGTTAACAAAACTGTCAGATTTATTAATAGGGTCTTCAAGAAAGCTTCTCAAGCTGGCTAATGGCACAACGGTAGGCAGTTGGGAGGAAGAAGATGATTGTGTATCATCCTCATGAGTGTCATCATCATGGGTTTCATCATCATTATCATCATCTTCAACTTCAGCAAATTCAGTAATAATTCCACCAGCAGTGGTTTCATCATCATTCTCCTCTGGAAGAATCATTCCTAAGAGATACAGAAACAAATAAGCAAGATGACATAATACATATATAATATTCAAAATAACTTAAGTATGGGGCATACTTCTTTTCTTCGGCTTCTCTACAGATTCGACTACTGGACGCTTCCCTGCATGCTTTGAGCGTTTACCAGATTTCTTGGCACTAGACGGTTGGGGGTGGATTCAATGATTTCAACATCAGAAGAATGATATGCAGCGCTGCCATCCCCACCCTCCACAGGTCGCTCTGTGCTCTTCAATTGTTGCTCAAACTCTGCATCCTTTGCCTTATCAGCCGCAATCTTAGCAGGAGTCTTTGGTCGCTCATTTATAACAATTGGCTCCAAATTTGCTTTTTGGAAAGTTTTGAAAACCTTCATCTCTTCTTCTGCATCAGATGAAAACACAATACAAACAGAAAAAGCATATAAGAATACATTAATTCATGTTAACATAATTTAAGCATAGCATATTCATAAAGGTGCCTACCACGACCTTTCCAGTGCAACACTGGCATATGTTCAGCACGCCAGGGTCACTCATGTTGCAGAGGACTAAAATGGCTTCATAGTCAGCATATAACCTTTGTGAAAGTTTCAGTGTCTTCCAAGTTTCAATCATTGTCTTTTCAAAATTTGACAGAAAAATGGACTTACTCACCCCTCTCTTTGTTTTCCTCCACTTGCGAACACTTGCCCAAGCATCTTGAATAACCCTTTCATTAACAAAAAAGTAGGGCTCTTTCCAGTTTTTTAAGGAGGTTTCCTTCTCACCAGTAAAAGACTTATTTGGCTTGCAGTCAAATGTATACCAGCATTTACTCACTAATCAAGTCCTAAATAACTTATGGAAAATATTTACACTTGATACTCTATCTACAGCATTATAGTACATTTCAAAAAGAATAATTTTTTGCAACCCAAGAGGGTGAATTTGGCTAAGCCCTATTCCATAGTGAGCAAGAATTTCTTGTAGGAATGCAGATGGAGGAATATGAAGGTTTCCTACTGTTAATTGAAGTTTGTACAGGGTGATTATCTTTTTAGGTAGATATGAGCTCTATAGCTTGATGAAGGAATCATTGGGTTTAACATTCTAAGAATCATATGGTCTACACATAATTTATCTATTTTTGCTTTCGTTATGCTAGAAGGAATTGTACTTACATCACGTGTATCTTTCTAAGAAGACGTGCCACTGGATTCGGCCATGGTAGCAATAAAAACAAAGCAATAGAAACAGAGGAGGAGGAAAATCGAGAACTGACCTTGAGCAATTAACTGCTATGAACCCTAGAATGCAATTGCAGGTGTCTTCAAAGAAATTGATCAGTTTCGAAAAAGGGAAAATGAAATGGGAACGGATTATTTATAGTCAAATTGGTAGACGATGAAAGGGTATGATCATGCCACATGTATGAACCAGATTAATCGAGTAAACAATTTGAATTCGAAAATAAATCAAAAAATGTTTTGGGGGCAAATTCATAATTAGAGTTATGACATCAGCACAGAAAAACAGACGGCTACAGCAGTTTTGTGTCTTCGAGGAAAAATGCATCTTTTATTTTTAGTTTAATGACTTTATTTTTTACAAAAATAAAGACATTAAGCTAGGGGGACTTAATGGTGTATCCTAGGTGATACACGCATAAAACATCGTTTTTATACAAGAGAATGGATCAAAGAGCATAAAAGATACTCCCTCCGTCCCAGATTAATTGTCCCCAGACAAAAATCACACAGTTTAAGAAAAAGTGACTGTTACATGTACCTTTTCTGTACTTTTTCTTTACTTTACAGTTTTACCCTCAATCATTTAATTAGAAAACTCTTGTAACGACCCGACTTTTTCGACTTGCTTTTATGCCTTGTATTTTAACGAAACTGCGTATTTGTGCGTACTTTGTTACTTTATTACTCTGGAACCTTGGCACACGTGTTTTATATTCATATATACTTAAAAACGTGCCCTGGGGTATGTAGAATGCTTAACTTGTCCATTGGATGCTTTATAACCGTTAGTGTTACTTGCCGTTACGAATAAACCACGGACTGCGCGCACATTTGACTTTTGTCGGAACCGGAACTTTTGGACTGCGAAATATTAATTATTATTTTCTAATAATAATTACCTGGGCTTTTGGATGCTTAATTTTATTTATTTAATTGCTAAAGCCCAATAGTTAGTCTTGTTGGACTTTCTACCTTGTTGGGCTCAAGCCCACCCTACTCTAGCTAGTGACCCAATTAATTAGCCCAAGTATTATTACTAGTGGCTCATAATAATAAATAAATAATAAATTAATTAATTAATGAGTCATACTAGCATAATGGATAAGGTTTATCTAAATGTTACATAAGATTCTAGCAAAAGGACACACTTTAGACACCATTAGCCAAAAAGCAAGTTTTTGTCTCCCCCTCCCCCCTCTAAATGCCATCCACCACCACCACCATGGTCTTGGCCACCTCATCAATCCACGTGATCTTCATTTGCCTATAAATACTAGCCTTTAGTCTCTCATTTCAATACTTGATCATTTTGGCTTTTCACACACTTATTCTTTCTTTCTTTCCTAGCTTGTAAGTTTTTCTTTTCCTTCCTCTTTCCTTCTTAAATTCGTGTACATCATCATCATTATGTGGAAGATCAAGTTCCTTCTAGCTTTGATCTTACTTATATCTTGTTGATTCAAGCATGAATCTTTCAAGAACATGGAAGATTCAAGCTTTTTAGCTTGAATCTTCATATCTTTTGTAGATCTACTTCTTTTATACTTTAATCTTTCTATTTTATGATAAAGATTCAAACTTTTGTTTGTAATCTTCATGCATCTTCAAGATCCAAGCTTTATGCTTCAAGATCTTCAAGAACAAACAAGATGCAAGCTTTCTAGCTTGGATCTTCATATCTTTTTGTTAGATCTAAGTTCTTTTTGCTTTGATCATGTTGTTTTGTGAAAAAGATTCAAACTTGTGTTTGTTATCTTCATATATCTTAAAGATCCAAGCTTTATGCTTCAAGATCTTCAAGAACACTTAAAGGTTCAAGCTTTCTAGCTTTGCAACCTTGTAACTTGTGTGAAATGGATCCAGGCTCTCTAGCTTAGGGTTCCATCACCTCAATTGACTTAATTTGTGGTATTACTTGTTGAATTAATGTAAAGTTTGTAACTTTAGTTGTTATTGTGAATTGAAATTGTGTTAAGACTAAGGATATGATGTAACCTTGGTTCATCATCCATCTAAGACTCATGAATGAGTTGTGTTCTTACTTGGTCTTAACATATTGTGTATTGATGGTGAATCTTGGTCAAAAATGATGCTAAACCATCAACGAGTTGTATACTTGAAGCTACAAGCATCAAGGATGAGAACCGTGATGAGCATCAAGCACCAAGAACCCCACCGGAGCACTTGTCCACTGAGTCTCGTATCTGATCAAACCACCTGGGCTACTGTAAAGTTGATTTTCAGTTAGTTCGGTTCGATTAGATGATTTTCTGTTTCGGCCTCATCTTAATCCGAGTTACGGTTTAGGATTTATGGCCCTCCGATAGTCACTACACCCTATTAACGTTGTGCTGAAATTTCTGACCTACTCGCACTTAAACCGTCGCCACGGTCAAACGAAGACGAGTTAGGTTCTGAAAATTGGTCAGCTGTTAGGGCACTCATATACGGAGCCATAGCCACTGACCATGCGTATTTTCGATTTACGTAGAGGTCGTAGAAGTTGACCGAAGTTACTTAGCTTTTATGATGATGAATGATGATGATGATGATTAATTGTTTCGATCTCTATTCTCGTCAAACTTACTTAGCTTTTATGATGATGAATGATGATGATGATGACACTTAAACTTATTTTATGCACTATTAGAATTTATAAAGACAACCTACTGACCTAGTAACATTTGATTTAGGTTGACGAACTTTCGAACCGATTTACTACTTGCGTACTTTCATTACCGACTTTACCGCTTTTATCACTGTGAGTTATAACATCCTTTTTTACTTTAACTATTTTGGGACTGAGAATACATGCGCTTTGTACGTTTTACATACTAGGCACGAGTACTTAAACTTTATATGTGTGTGGGTTATATAACATCATAAACATTCCCTTTAGCACGGTAACGTTTAGTCATTGGTCTTTGAACCAGTGAACGCGAATCTTAGATATGGATCCATAGGGTTTGACATCCCCACTCGGGCTAGTCGCGCTTGCATTTAACAGGTGTTTAATACTTCGTGAACATACGCACTCGCCAAGTGTACTTTCAGGGGGTTATAAACGTTAAGTCTAGTTACCGGGTGCCCACGGTTATGCATATACTTTTCATACTGTTTTGATACGCTGTTGCAGCACTGAAATCCCATGGCCTATCTTGCGTTACTGTTACAACTTAAACTATAGCTCACCAAAATTCGTGTTGACCTTTTAAGCATGTATTTCTCAGGTGCCTAGAGGTTTATTGCTTCCGCTGTTAGACTTGATGTCATGCTGTTTCACTTGCTGTCATGCTGTTATTGAATTGCTGTTATGGACCTACTGTACTAGTTATCCGCTGCATTGCTAGAGAAGTCTCAAATTATGAAACTTATGTTTTGCATTCGTAAACTTATGTTATTTTGGAACAATGGTTTGTAATAAGTCTTACGACATGTTATCTTTGTAAAACGTTATGTTTTTAATGAATGCAAATCGGTTTTCAAACATCTTATAGTGTTTGACCTTGTGATGATCCTGTTGTTGATGATCCATACACGATGGTTTTGTACGGGACGTCACAGTTGGTATCGGAGCATTGGTTGTAGGGAATTAGGTTGCATTAGTGAGTCTAGACTGGACCTAAGTAGGATTCACTAATAGGACTAATCTACAACTAGCTTGTTTACTTGTTTCTGCGAGACTTACTGCATGCTTTGCCTACTTTCTGCTGTACGATCTTACTGCACGCTATTGCTTATCTTTACTGCCATGCGAACTTGCTGTATGCCTATTTATGCCTTTGCATGATTACTATTTGCTTTCACATGTTATCTCTGATTAGTACTGATTGCCATGCTAGGTTGCTATAGTGCCTAATACTTGCTTGCTTATGACTTACTGATATGGAAAAGTTATTTTCCTTGTTCAGATGTCGGATACTCCACCTGTCATCATTTTGGACAGTGATTCAGACCCGTCAGCCACCTCACCTACTGCTGCTACCGACACACAGATCTCGTTAACCAGTGACCCCGGTGCTTCATCCTCCGGAACCAGCAGCCATACACCTGTACCAATGGTTACCGCAGTCGGAGCCCAGGACCCTCCGGAGATTCCAGCTCCAGTTGCCCCGGTACCTCAGGAGCCACAGCCCCGCCCCGGTGGTGTTGTGATTCCCGGGGAATACGGGGATGTCCCGTTCCGTAATGAGCATAACCATTGGTGCCGACGCCTTCCTGATGGACGTGTCATACCGATCCCACCTTTCAGATACCGGATCATGACTACCGGTCGCCGATCGCCGCCAACCCCAGCTGATTCATCATCCGACGGCTCATCCACAGACGACTCTAGTGATGATGACTCCGACGAGGAGGACCTTGACGATGCACCTGTGCAGCCACCCTCTACCCCGCCGAAGAAGCGATACCGTTTTGACGGCACCGTTATTCCGAGGATCAACGGAGGATGAGCATTCACTGACGCACGTGGCCAGCGTTGTAGGGTTACCGCCCGTAAGTAGGTCGTGCCTTACCCGGCTGATCCGTTCGTGCGTAAGCCTTATCGCCGTGCAGCATCTACCTCTGGAGCCGGACCATATGCACCACCAACGCCACCTGCACCAGCAGCTCCGCCTGCTCTACCAGCCCCTCCCTCTGTCGAGGAACTGACGAGGGAGATGGAGATCCTCCGTGCTCGAGTGACTGAGCTCTAGGAGCAGATGTCCCATGTGCTGGACATCCTTTACCCACCGTCACCATAGAGCTTTGTAGTAGGTTTCATTTTGTAATCTCGTTGTAGTTCCATGTTTTCCTTATGTAATGTACGAACTTATGTATGCAACTCTTTATTAATGGAACTTTGTATTGTTAAATTCTTGCACAGTTTTCTATTTACATTACTGTATGTTGGTTTTGCGGTATTTGTACCTAGTTGCATCACTATATTGGCATGCGTTATGTTGTTTCCCTGTTTACTATATACTATATTATTATATATTAAATGCTGGATTTTGACTTAAGTCAAAATTTTTGTTTCGAAGGGCAATGGCAAACACACGAACAACACCCACAGCAGCTCAAATCGAAGTGATGATTAATGAACGAGTCGCCGCAGCCTTGGCAGAAATGAACCCTCAAGCTGAACCACCGCCGGCTATCCAACCCGTTCGAAAAGAGTGCACCTACAAGGAATTCTAGAGCTGTAAGCCACATAACTTCAGCGGAACTGAGGGGCCTGTTGGTCTCACAAGATAGTTTGAAAAGCTTGAATCAGTATTCTGAGTCAGCAACTGTTCCGAGTCTAACAAAACCAAATTTGCTTCCTGCTATCTGATGGCGCCCTCACGTGGTGGAACACCATGGCTCAGGCACAAGGTATTGATGAGGCGTATGCTACTCCATAGGAGGAGTTCAAAGCGGCTATGATTGATGAGTATTGTCCGAGAACTGAGATACAAAAGATGGAAATAGAGTTTATGCAACTGAAAGCTGTTGGCAACGATCTCGATGGTTACAATCGGAGGTTTCTTGAGTTAGCTCTTATGTGTCCTACCATGGTCACCCCGGAATTCAAGCGTATGGAGAGATACTTTTGGGGACTCCCTAAGTCCATCAAGGGTAATGTCACCTCGTCCAAGCCACCAAATGTTCCCGAAGCAATGCGCATGGCGCATACACTCATGAATCAGATTCTCATCGATGAACCGGAGAAGTCTAAGTCTGAAGCAGGTAGTAGTGACAAGTGAAAGTGGGATAACAGTAAGGAGAGGACCTATGATCAAACCCCCATTAAGAGACACAACAACGGTGGAAACCCCAACCCCAGCACAAGCTCCAACCCGAACTACAAAGGCACCCTACCGCAATGCAAGAGGTGTTACAAACACCACACTGGGTATTGTAATGCGGTATGTGAAAAGCGCAACAGGATCGGACATGTTGGTAAGAACTGCAAGATTCCCATCCCAGCTATAAGGACAAACCCAAATGGGCCAAGAAAATGCTATGAGTGTGGATAGCAGGGCCACTTTAGGAATGATTGCCCCAATAAGAAGAAGGACGGCGGACCACCGCGTGGTAGAGGATTTAATGTTAATGAAAGGGATGCACGTGAGAACCCTGACTTGGTTACAGGTATATTCACTATCAATAATCTTTTAGCTTCTGTCCTATTTGATACTGGTGCCGATAGAAGCTATGTATGTAGACACTTTTGTGATAAGATAAATTGGTCATTAGTTCCTTTAAAAGAAAGTATGCTTGTCGAGGTAGCCAACGGTAAACTTGAAAAGGTTGATCAAATTGGCCGAGGAGCTATTATTAACATAGCTGGTGTGGATTTTGAAATTGACTTGATACCCATCAAATTGGGAAGCTTTGACATGATTGTCGGCATGGACTGGTTGACTAAAGTAAGGACCGATGTTATCTGTGGAGATAAAGCTCTTCGTATACCACAAGGAGATGGTGAGCCACTGGTTATAAACGGAGAGAGATGTAGTGATGTCGTAGGGGGTGTATACGAAATAGTATTATTTTTGTTACGAAATACTATTAAATACGATACAATTTTACACAAGATATTTATTTATTTATAGAATGGATATACTTAAACCTTGCTACAACACTTATAGGCAGTGTACATAATCGTACAGTAGTGTAGTTTTTAGTAAGTCCGGTTCGTTCCACAGGGAATCTTTTTTAAACAAAGCTCAACGCTATATTAATTTACTTTTATAAAAATACAAACATATATATATTTAACAACCCGTCCTAATCCTCCTGGACGAAGTCATCAACATTTGGTCCCATTGCGATGATCGACTCCAAGTAATGTCCTTTACATGAGCTAATGCACAGCGGAAGACTTAATTCGTACCTGAGAATAACATGCTTTAAAACGTCAACATAAAGTTGGTGAGATATAGGTTTGATGCTAGCAGCGTTATAACTATGGACCACAAGATTTCATATAGATAAAGATAATTATAAAAAAAAATATTCTAAGTTGTTGAGCACTTGATAACCATACTTAACATTTAATCAATGTCGCATATTCCCTTTATTATGAAATCTTACTACACCGTACCAAGTGTAGTCACCGAAACGAAGTACTGTGCAACCGTTGAATACTGGTCGTCCAGTCCAGTTGGGGTTGTCAGGCCCGATAGATCTATCAACAGGATTCGCGTTTACAATACCTCATGTAAATATTAGTTACCAAGTTACAGGGAAGTATGCCAGTGGTACAACTCAACGTAGAATATATATTTTTAATCACTTGTATCCATAACGTAAATCATAAAATGCATGTATTCTCATCCCGAAATATTTAGAGTTTAAAAGTGGGACTATATACTCACCATACTGTATTTTGTAGTAAAAATACATATAACATCATTTAACATGTGCAAGGTTGGCCTTCGATTCACGAACCTAAATTAATTATATATTTTTATATATTGGTTAATATCTATTTAACAATTAAGGTCAAATCTTTGTGTACCACAATCCTAATGCTCGAGACTAATATGCAACAGTTAACAAAAATGAATGACTCAAAATGATTTCCAAAATTTACACATGATTAAATATCCTCATTTTATATTTTTAAATATTTTTACAAAATTTGTTAGAGTAAATAATAATGTAATTCATTTATTAATAAATAAAACTTTATATAAAAATATATTAAAATGATAAGTTAATATTTTATAATAATAATAATATTTCCATAAAAAATAATACTTTTAATAAAAATGACAATTTTAATGTTAATGATAATAATTTGATAATTTTAATAATAATAACGATCAAAATAATAATTTGATAGTTTTTGATAAAAAATATTAATTATTTTTAATTATTAATAATAATAATCATAATAACAATAATGATAATAATTAAATAATAATAACGATGATTTTAACGACGTCGTAATAATAAAAATAATCATTTTAATAATTAATACAAAAATTCAATTGACTATAACTTCTAATCCGTCCGTCGAATCCATTCGATATCTAAATGAAAAGTTTATAGTTTTTCGCCACCTTTCCAAAAACATGCATATCATATACCTTATCTCAACCACAGGAGTAACTAATTCAGATTCTACCCTAAAACATATTTTGACAAAATTTAAACATACCAGCATGCATGATCCTAAATTCTCGAGCACTAGTCAGGGATACACTAATAATATATAAAAGTTAAGTTTTGAGTGCTCACGTATCAATATTGAGATTCAATATTGCAGGAAAGTATATAGATGCAACGGAGATGATAAACACTAGTTTGACTCACGAGCAAAACCCCCGAACACTACCCATAACCTCCATAGCTATAACCCATAATCTAGCTCAATCACTCCCACTCATGAAACCATTTTTGAAAACATTTGGGCAGAACCCCGTCGTAGTATTTTATGTATAATACTAATAATTTTTCTCAAAATAATACTAATACTAGTAATATTAGGATTAATATTAATAATCTTGATAATCTTAATTAATAATAATAATAAAAATATTTTTAATTTATTTATTTATGTAAGTATACGGAGTAATATAAGAAAGAAGAAGTAGGAAAAAAAAAAGTGTGAAAGTAAGAGGCCAGATCCAGCGAATTTATGCTGTCCACTTTTTAGGTCGGCAATCATTACGCGTTTCGCGTAGATGGGTACGCGATCCGCGTAAGGTATATTCACGAAAGTTGTAGATTTTTGAGTTACGGTCGTCTGGACACCAGGATCACCCTTTTTCGAGTCAGTATGAATTAGTTATGATTTTTCTCGTGCAAGTGCGCAGGTTTAGTGATTCCCAACATTTTAACTTACAATCTGTGATGAAATGTTGTAGTCTTTTGGTGGTCATTAGAAATCTTTATTTTATCTTTATTTTTTTATATCATTGAAAATCCATAAAAATATTTTATAATCAAATTCTATTATATCAAAAAAATGTGTTCGTACTAAATTGAATATAATTTAGTTTTTCCAGGATTAGTTATATTCAAAATCATTCTTTTAAAGGTTTCATCTATATCGTAAAACGTTTTCAATATTAAGAAAACTAAATAATTAACCTATCAAGTGACACAAGTCAATCATTGCAAGGTACGCTTTTGATAATTAAACAAGACTCTCCGCTAACCTCTGTCTAATCCTCAATAATAACACATTTGTTCTTACACGGAATCACTTTACCAAATATTCCGAATACCGTTAAAAGTAAGGGTTTCCTAATTCAAAGTGGACCTTATGACAAAGACTCATAATCCTAACTCAATGTATCTGATAATTCAATCGAATAATATTATCTTTTAATCACATTGATAACTATAATAAACTTATAGTGAAATAAAATACGTTTATGTACAGTATTATATATAATACACATGATTGTTCGTGAATCGTCAGACATGGTCAAAGGGTAACGAATTTCATGAATATAGATTTTAAGGTTTTCAAGACTCAATATTACAGATTTTGCTTATCGTGTCGGATACATATAAAGATTAAGGTTTAAATTTGGTTGGAAATTTCCGGGTCATTACAGTACCTACCCGTTAAAGAAATTTCGTCCCCGAAATTTGATAGAGGTCATCATAGATAACAATAAGAATGTTTTCATGACGATTATGAGGTGATAATGGAGTTTTATCATTATTGAGAGATATTGATTAAACGATTCGATCATGTGAAGCGTACGAGTGAAGCTATCACAAAAGAATGAAATGAGTAAATATATATTCGTTTCAACCGATGACGTAATTACCATTGATTTCCGGAATTCATGGGATTTAAAGAAAATCTTACGTAATAAGATTTGGTTCTTCGACGATTTAGGTAATCGGGATCTTCTTTGATTAAATAAAATAATCTGTTTCGATTGCTCTGTCGGATATTTTACTATAAATCTACCCCCTTTATTTCCTTATTCCATATCTCACATCCTATTCTTCCCCCTTAGTTCATACTTTAAAGCGTTCGTTAATATGCTCCATCCAGTACTGATTCTTGATATACTCTTAACTTTTATATCTGTCATTCTTCTTTTTCATCTACCACCAGAAGAATCTATTTACTTACTATACTCTTGTATTTATAGTGTTTCTAGTTCTCCCGTGTCTCTATATTGCTATCTGTATCGATATACACGGTTTGAAATTTCGGGGTTATCATCGGGCTTCTTATTTTATTTTCTATTCAAGGGTTATATACTTTTGTCTCCTCTTTCCTACTTCGAGTCAAGCGAGTAATGGTCCAGGATTCGTAAGTATGAAATTTGGAATGAACATAGCTAATACTCTAAGAAAGAAATGGTAATGGAATGATTTTGATTTGTCAAATTACCAGAATATCCTGGAAAAGACCGAGTCATCAAGAAAAATATTTTCTTGATATGTTTAGAGATTAGATAGAATGTAAGAGTCGTGTAAATGACACATGATGATGGTACTGTGAATCATCACATTCCATTAGAAACTCAACATGACTTACTGTAATATAATGACGTTGATCAAGTGTCATTATATTATACTATTTCATGCATCAGTTCCCAACACTACTTCAAAACATTCATACTTCAATTTCGAAGGTTTCAGATTTTAGAAACTGACATAGTTTCTTTTATGTTGTAACACAGATATTACGGAGAGAGAATTGATTTCAGGTAAGAACGTTTATGAAAATATCTTCAGAAATATCAAGGATATTTATAATGTAAGATACGATAATATCTTTGAATATCTAAGATCAAAGGATGATAGAGACTATTGTCCGCAAGGGTTTAGAGTAAGGAACTAGATCTTCGCTAAAGACTTCAACAGGCCTCGAATTATTTGAATTCTTTGAAGTCAAACTTATTCTTTATGATTTGTCCACTGCTGCCTTCATAGTTTCGCATAATCCGCTTTTCAGTACTAAATTTTTCTATTTAGTGTTTCCAATACTCCATTCTTTATCATCAACTTTTGGCCATTAAGACCATCTACAACATGCTGCTTCGTCAGCATTTTCAAAGTTAACGGATCTGGGTCATCGGTTATCAAACCAAGGTGGTTTCAAGAGAATTGTGTTTTTAGATGATTAAACGCTGATGGTAATATGGTGGAATATAAAAGGTTCTCCGGTAACAATGAGGAAAGCCAATCGTATATATCAAAGTTATGATAAGACTTATTCGAGTGGAAGGTCGAAGTTGCTCTGCTGGAGCTGTGACAAAATTGGCTAATTTGAAAAGGAATCGTAAGGTGGTTTTTGCTAATGATTGATAAAGAATTCGACGCGGTACGTGTTAAACTATGACTTTGAGTTCAAGAGTTTTTCAGGTGCATAACTATATGCATAAATCTTTTCTTCCGTAGGTGAAGTGCGGCTGGTTCATCCTCCCGATCAAGGTGTTTTTCAAAAATCATGAAAGATTTGAACGCGAATTGTAACTGTCGAGGTACAAATGAGGTTTAAGATGAAATCAAGTGGCAAACTTGAAGAATTATTTAGTTTCATATGTTATAATCAATATTTTAATTCATTTTAATTGTCCAAAGTTAGCAGTCCAATAGTCCGATTGTCCAATGGTCCAATAAATTCATATATAAATTTAATATATAATATTCGAATTAATTAATACGTATCGTGACCCGTGTACCGGTCTCAGTATTGATCACAACTCAAACCATATATATATTTTGGAATCAACTCCAACCCTGTATATCCAACTCCAACATTCACATATAGAGTGTCTACGGTTGTTCCGAAATATATATATAGATGGGTCGATATGATAGATCGAAACCTTGTATACGTGTCCCGTTATTTATAGTGCGTAAAATAAATAAATATATATCATGACCCGTGTACAACGTATTGTCTCAGAATTAATCCGACGTATTGTGTACATGTGTCCCGATTTAAAGTGCGTAAAAGTAAATAACAGAAATTAAATGACAATAAATTAAATTGCGATAAATAAAATGTAATACGAAATTAACAGTTAGCTGGGAACAGTTAGCTAGGAACAGTTAGCGTGGATCCTTAACAAAATTCTTTATAATTAATTTGTTTGTTTCTAACAAATTTTATTATGTCCAATGTTTTCTTCATTATGCCACTTGTTGAATTTTGATAGATCAAAATCCAAATATGAAATTTGTCTGGAAATGGTTATTCTGTGGTGAACGGATACGTATATTGATAGTTGTAAGTAGGATAGTGAATGACCATTGAATCAGATTCGAAGAATGTACAGTGTAACTTATTAATGTGAAATCTAAATATTCCTCGGGTACTACCTACCCGTTAAAATATTTTCATCATTAACAGTTTGTACGATCGAATTTTTAATTACAATCTTTATGAAAATATACTTACATATATATTTTCTTCTGATGTAATATAGATTTAATGAGTTGATATGATATTAATCTCATTTAATTTACCGTTAGAACGAGAATATATAATCTCTAAAACATTAAAGATTACATAATCTTCATGTCGAACGAAGGTAATTGATGTAAAACGATTCGTAGAACGATGATTATACTCGAGGTACAGAATGAGATGGTGAGGCATGGATTGTTGAAACTTGGGTTATTGGTGGTACTGGTACCGTTGGTGCGGAAGCTGGTGATACTACTGGTGCTTGCAAATTGTGTACCATGCTCTCTAAAGTTAATACTCGAGCTCGAAGTTCTCTAACTTCTTCTACTAACCCTGGTTGGTTATCAGTGTGAGGTAAAGGTCGGATATCTTCTCTAGTTCCGTTAATGGTAGTCTCAAGACGAAAAATTCTTGCAAAAAGGGTATAAACGGTGTTGCGAACGGGTTCGCCAGTTAGCGGGTCAAGTACTCCAAGGTTAGGTGGTAGATTCGGTTCATGATATGGAGTACCTTCTTCCCTTCTCCATAGGGTGAGTATGTCGCGAACCCACCCCCATTTTATCCAGTAATCACGGTAGTTGATTGGTTGGTGTGCTCCTGTCACGCTGTCTTCGGAGTCGGAGGAACGTGGTCGATTTGTAGAGGCCATCTCACGCGATCACAGAAAAGATTTTTGATATGAAGAGTTAGTGATAGCAATTAATAGTTGGATGTATTCTCAACGCATAATATGCATAGATATATATAGTACCAGGATCCCTTAAATTACAGAGAAAATTACATAAGATATCAGGCAAGGTCTACAGTAACAGATACGTTAAGATATGAATTGTCAGATACGTTAAGATATAAATTTTGTCTATACACTATTTATGCAGTCAATGCAGTAAAACGTGTCTAGACTAAGAATAATGAGCAGGTAATTTCCTAAGGATGATAAGCAGATGATTTCCGACAAAAATGATAAGCAAAACTTTTGACATGCAGACACGGTCGAAGTCCAGACTTACTAATGCATCCTAACGACTATTAGTTAGACACACTAATACAAGACCTGGTTCGCTAAGACCACCGCTCTGATACCAACTTTAACAACCCGTCCTAATCCTCCTGGACGAAGTCATCAACATTTGGTCCCATTGCGATGATCGACTCCAAGTAATGTCCTTTACATGAGCTAATGCACAGCGGAAGACTTAATTCGTACCTGAGAATAACATGCTTTAAAACGTCAACATAAAGTTGGTGAGATATAGGTTTGATGCTAGCAGCGTTATAACTATGGACCACAAGATTTCATATAGATAAAGATAATTATAAAAAAAAAAATATTCTAAGTTGTTGAGCACTTGATAACCATACTTAACATTTAATCAACGTCGCATATTCCCTTTATTATGAAATCTTACTACACCGTACCAAGTGTAGTCACCGAAACGAAGTACTGTGCAACCGTTGAATACTGGTCGTCCAGTCCGGTTGGGGTTGTCAGGCCCGATAGATCTATCAACAGGATGCGCGTTTACAATACCTCATGTAAATATTAGTTACCAAGTTACAGGGAAGTATGCCAGTGGTACAACTCAATGTAGAATATATATTTTTAATCACTTGTGTCCATAACGTAAATCATAAAATGCATGTATTCTCATCCCGAAATATTTAGAGTTTAAAAGTGGGACTATATACTCACCATACTGTATTTTGTAGTAAAAATACATATAACATCATTTAACATGTGCAAGGTTGGCCTTCGATTCACGAACCTAAATTAATTATATATTTTTATATATTGGTTAATATCTATTTAACAATTAAGGTCAAATCTTTGTGTACCACAATCCTAATGATCGAGACTAATATGCAACAGTTAACAAAAATGAATGACTCAAAATGATTTCCAAAATTTACACATGATTAAATATCCTCATTTTATATTTTTAAATATTTTTACAAAATTTGTTAGAGTAAATAATAATATAATTCATTTATTAATAAATAAAACTTTATATAAAAATATATTAAAATGATAAGTTAATATTTTATAATAATAATAATATTTCCATAAAAAAATAATACTTTTTATAAAAATGACAATTTTAACGTTAATGATAATAATTTGATAATTTTAATAATAATAACGATCAAAATAATAATTTGATAGTTTTTGATAAAAAATATTAATTATTTTTAATTATTAATAATAATAATCATAATAACAATAATGATAATAATTAAATAATAATAACAATGATTTTAACGACGTCGTAATAATAAAAATAATCATTTTAATAATTAATACAAAAATTCAATTGACTATAACTTCTAATTCGTCCGTCGAATCCATTCGATATCTAAATGAAAAGTTTATAGTTTTTCGCCACCTTTCCAAAAACATGCATATCATATACCTTATCTCAACCACAGGAGTAACTAATTCAGATTCTACCCTAAAACATATTTTGACAAAATTTAAACATACCAGCATGCATGATCCTAAATTCTCGAGCACTAGTCAGGGATACACTAATAATATATAAAAGTTAAGTTTTGAGTGCTCACGTATCAATATTGAGATTCAATATTGCAGGAAAGTATATAGATGCAACGGAGATGATAAACACTAGTTTGACTCACGAGCAAAACCCCCGAACACTACCCATAACCTCCATAGCTATAACCCATAATCTAGCTCAATCACTCCCACTCATGAAACCATTTTTGAAAACATTTGGGCAGAACCCCGTCGTAGTATTTTATGTATAATACTAATAATTTTTCTCAAAATAATACTAATACTAGTAATATTAGGATTAATATTAATAATCTTGATAATCTTAATTAATAATAATAATAAAAATATTTTTAATTTATTTATTTATGTAAGTATACGGAGTAATATAAGAAAGAAGAAGTAGGAAAAAAAAAAGTGTGAAAGTAAGAGGCCAGATCCAGCGAATTTATGCTGTCCACTTTTTAGGTCGGCAATCATTACGCGTTTCGTGTAGATGGGTACACGATCCGCGTAAGGTATATTCACGAAAGTTGTAGATTTTTGAGTTACGGTCGTCTGGACACCAGGATCACCCTTTTTCGAGTCAGTATGAATTAGTTATGATTTTTCTCGTGCAAGTGCGCAGGTTTAGTGATTCCCAACATTTTAACTTACAATCTGTGATGAAATGTTGTAGTCTTTTGGTGCTAATTAGAAATCTTTATTTTATCTTTATTTTTTTATATCATTGAAAATCCATAAAAATATTTTATAATCAAATTCTATTATATCAAAAAAATGTGTTCGTACTAAATTGAATATAATTTAGTTTTTCCAGGATTAGTTATATTCAAAATCATTCTTTTAAAGGTTTCATCTATATCGTAAAATGTTTTCAATATTAAGAAAACTAAATAATTAACCTATCAAGTGACACAAGTCAATCATTGCAAGGTACGCTTTTGATAATTAAACAAGACTCTCCGCTAACCTCTGTCTAATCCTCAATAATAACACATTTGTTCTTACACGGAATCACTTTACCAAATATTCCGAATACCGTTAAAAGTAAGGGTTTCCTAATTCAAAGTGGACCTTATGACAAAGACTCATAATCCTAACTCAATGTATCTGATAATTCAATCGAATAATATTATCTTTTAATCACATTGATAACTATAATAAACTTATAGTGAAATAAAATACGTTTATGTACAGTATTATATATAATACACATGATTGTTCGTGAATCGTCAGACATGGTCAAAGGGTAACGAATTTCATGAATATAGATTTCAAGGTTTTCAAGACTCAATATTACAGATTTTGCTTATCGTGTCGGATACATATAAAGATTAAGGTTTAAATTTGGTTGGAAATTTCCGGGTCATTACAATATAAGTAATATTATTATTATAAAGGGGGGTTTTTACCGTTTAATGACCGGTTTGTCGATTTTAAAACTTTAGTCGCAGTTAAAACCTAATGTAAAATATTAAATAAATAAAAGACTTAATTTAAAGCGTAAAATAAATAACGATAATGAAATTGCGAATAATAAAAGTGCGATAAAATAAACTTGCGATAATTAAAAAGGACGATAATTAAAAGTGCAATTAAATAACAATAAATAAAAGTGCGATAATTAGAAGTGCAATTAAATATAAAATAAAGGAAATTAAATATGAAATAAAAGAATTATGCTTATTTAAACTTCTGTAATCATGATGTTTGACGTGTTGATTTTAGTTTTATGCCCATGGGTTAATTGTCCTTTGTCCTGGATTATTTAATATGTCCGTCTGGTTTTTGTCCATAACAGTCCATCAGTCATAAATATAAAGTGCGAGTGTCCTCGTCAAATTATTCTTATACCCGAAGTTAAATATTCCAACTAATTGGGGATTCGAATTGTAACAAGGTTTTAATACTTTGTTTAATGAATACACCAGGTTATCGACTGCGTGTAAACCAAGGTTTTACTACTTTGTTAACAATTACACCAATTACCCTTGAATGTAATTCACCCCTGTTTCAACAAGTTTATTAACTATTAATCCATTTTCGTGTCCGGTTAAATGAACGATTATTCGTACATATAAATACCCCGCCCATCGTGTCTGATTGAGTGTATATGGTAATTTATAGGGACGCCCAATTGTAAATCTTTATATTAACATTAACAAACTATCATTTAGTTAAACAAATATAAAGCCCATTAATAGCCCATAGTCTAATTTCCACAAGTGTCGTTCTTTTGTCCAAACCCCAATTATGGTACAAAGCCCAATTACCCAATTTTAGTAATTAGCCCAACATCATGATTACTTCGTTTTAAATAAGCATAATAATAACTTAGCTACGAGACATTAATGTAAAAAGGTTGAACATAACTTACAATGATTAAAAATAGCGTAGCGTTACACGGACAGAATTTCGACTTACACCCTTACAATATTCGCTAACATACCCTTATTATTAGAATTATAATTAAAATTAAAATATAAATTATATATATATATATATATATATATATATATATATATATATATATATATATATATATATATATATATATATATATATATATATATTTTACGTATGAGAAGAAGAAGAAAAAGATGGATGAAAATGATCAGAATTCGGTTTGCTTTATAGGGAGTTTCAAAACTGGGGGCTCCGCGACTCGCGGCCTTTTTGGCCTTCAAACTCCGCGAGTCGCGGAGTTTGCTTTTACAGCTCAGAGGAGTTTGGCTCTTTGTTTACCGACGGTTTATAATATATATATAATATATATATAATTAATATAATTAATTATATATTATATTATATTTATATACATAGTTAACTTGTAATTTTTAGTCCGTTGCGTCGAGCGTTGAGAGTTGACTCTGGTCCCGGTTCCGGATTTTCGAACGTCCTTGCGTACAATTTTATATTTTGTACTTTGCGTTTTGAATCTTGTACTCTTGTAATTTCGAGACGTTTCTTATCAATAATTGGAACCTCTTTGATTGTCTTTTGTACTTTTGAGCTTTTTGGTCGTTTGCGTCTTCAATTCATCGAATCTGTCTTTTGTCTTCACCTTTTATTATTTAAACGAATATCACTTGTAAATAGAACAATTGCAACTAAAAGCTTGTCTTTCTTGAGGAATAATGCTATGAAATATATGTTCGTTTTTAGCATTATCAAATATTCCCACACTTGAGCGTTGCTTGTCCTCAAGCAATATCGTCTTGAAATACAAGAATCACTTCTTTATTCTTCACACTTTGTACATCAGTGATTTCTATACGGCGGTATAAACAATGGTAGTAACGATACGGTTTACAGTCCCACATGACTATAAAAATTTAGATCCATTAAGGAAATTGGATCTTTATGAAAACATTTGATCTTTTGAAAATTAAATCTAGTTTTTACCCTAGATAAGTTTTCCGGGATAACCCTTTACCGGTGTTTGCAAAATATTTTTGTGGGTTTGGTGGGTTTCAGATTTGAAAATTTTAGCTCAAAACTTATGGTTTTGTGTCACCCACTTGCTAACCTTGTATTTGGAAAGCAACACGTCCAGTTCAATTGTCCCGTATATTACCTTTCGGTAAACTACCGTCCGGTTGTAAAGGAAAGCATTGAACAAGCAACTGTTAAGGCTATGTCCCCTGACATGCTTTTAATTATGGTCTATAACGTGTCGAACGCAATTACTATCCTTGGTAGGAGCAATAGTAAAGCTCACCCTTATGATTTTTCGGTCTGGCACAAGGTCCTGTCTTCGACCATGCTATGCAACCACCGTTCTTACGGTTGACACCCGATTTGGTTCAGGTGACCTAATGAATTTCAGGTGAATTCCTAGGATTTTACGTTCAATGGTAATGAACGCATTGAAAATAGGGTTTTCAGAAAACAAATCGGTTTGTAATTTTTATCAAAATATTTTCTCGTTCAAGCTCGAGTTTAGATATCATTGAATTCCATGAGTTTGAATTTTCAATCTTTAAGGTCAATCTCTAGGATTGAGTTATATCAGGCTTAAAAGATGATTTTTAATCTTTAAGGAAATTATCCTTTCCGGGGATCTGATTTATTAGTCTTATCCAGCTAATTTGCATGGTGCCCCCCCATTTTACGAGATAAATCCTTCTCATGGTTAGGATAAATCTGACCACTTGGCGACCCTGTATAATGCTGAGGTCCGTGGATTTCCTGCTGATTTTAGTGATGACTTTTCTAGATTTTTCGTCAACCTACAGCTGGTCTGGACGACAACTTCATGACCTAAATCAAGAAGCGCGTGTCTTTTTCGGAAGACTTTACTTCCTTTTAATGATGGAATTGATTCATCGTGTAGATCCATCTCTTCTTTTCTTTCATCGGGTAAAACAGTTTAGTTTAGTCCAAAGCAAAAGTATTTTCAGTTATTTGTTACAGATATATGTGACATATGTTTAAGATAACTTGGTAAATTTTTCCACACTTGGCTTTTATTTTCCTTTTTATCGTCCTCTATTCCATTTTAAATGAATTTTAACATTTTATTTTGTTTCTCAATTTATGTCCTTTCCGAGGTAACAATAATTTCGGTGTTAAAACCTAGTTTTATCGTTCATAAATATGTATAAACATGATTTTGAGTTCATTTAATTGAAAATTTTGAAAATTTTTACTAGAATTGGGTAGTCAGTATATAAGACTAGGGCTGTTCTTTATTATCAGAGAGCACTAGATTCTAATACAACTACTGCTTTACTAGTATTTTTAATGGTAACTAAGTGTATAAAGTAAAAAATTTTAAAATCCGAAAGAATTTAACCCCTTCCCACACTTAAGATCTTGCAATGCCCTCATTTGCAAGAAATCAGTAACAATTTAAATTATTGAGGGTGATTTGTGTGAAAATGATTAAATTTTTACCAAAGTTTCCAAATATACTGGCGTTTGTTTGCTGAATGATAAATGGTGCACATCATTTGTTCATTCCGTCTTGTTGTTATTTCACATATATTTTGCATCTTGTCGTCAAAATTAGTTGCTTTTGCTGAACTTAATGCCAGTCTTTGAAAACGCGTTGTTTTACCCTGTTGTGTACATAAGATAAACTGCAAACATATATACATATTTTTGAAGTTTGGTATATTACCCCACATTCAAAAATTATTAAAATCTAAGAATAAAAGTTAGATAATTATAAAAATGATTACAATATTAACAAAAGTATTAAACGTATCAATAATTACAAATTACAAAAAAAAAATAAAAAAATAAGTATACTAGGGATGATACTGGTACCAATAGGGGTTCCAGGCATAACCATAGGTGCTATAGAATGCTTCGGCAGGGTTATACGTAGGATATGGTGGCTGCATCTCTATAGACCAGGGAGGGAAGATGGGTTTCGGTGTAGGAATATAGTTTCTACCTATATGTTGGCAATGAGCTATGATTTGGTTCTGATGAACTTGCCAATCTTCAAATGCTCTCTGTCTAGCATTTTCGTATTCCTGAGAAGCTATAAACCTTTGCATTTCTTACATCTCATTCCCCCCTCCTACATTACCTTGCTGTTGGTTTCTCTCCACCTGTGGATGTCTACCATGGTATTGTACTGCGGCGTTATTTCGCCTCTTCAAAACTTTCGCACCATGGTATACATTTAAACCTATAGTATCGCGGGGTTCTGGTTCTTCTACTAATAATCCCCCCCGACTTATATCCACACCGAGATATTCACCAATCAAAGTAATAAAAATACCACCTCCTATTATGCTATGCGATCGCATCCCCCGAACCATAGCTGATAAATAATAACCCACACAATACGGTATACTTACAGCGCTTTGTGGGTTTCGAATACACATATGGTAAAACAAATCCTGTTCATTTACTTTTTCCTTGTTCTTACCCCTTTGTGTAATCGAATTAGCTAAAAACCTATGTATCACTCTTAATTCGGCTCTATCTATATCCAAATAAGAGTAATTTCCCCCTTTGAAACGGTGATGGCTTGTCATTTGACTCCACACACCGTGTGTATCAAAATTTTCATCTATCTTTCTACCGTTTAGTATCAACCCTCTACAATCGGCAGATGCTAACTCCTCAGGCGTATATATACGTAAAGCCTGAGCCATGTCCATTAAAGACATGTGGCGCATTGAACCGCCTAACAAAAATCTAATAAAAGAACGATCGGTTAAACTAGCTACCCGATCATTCAACTCTATACTACATAACAATTCTTCACACCATACTTTATATACAGGTCTACGCATGGTGAATAAATGTACCCAGTCATTAAAAGAAGAATTACCATACCTCTGTACAAGTAATTCCCTAATTGGCCCGGCCAATTCTACAGCTTCTAAGGGTCCCCATTCTATGACCCTCGGTACCTCAACAACCTTAGAATGAAGAGTATGCAAACCCCTTTGGTATTTTGGATAATCTATCCAAAGTCTGTCAAATCTCAGGTTCGGGTGCAACTCTTCCAAGTGCATATCGGAAAAGGTCATGACTGGATGAGGTATATCCTTCTTGTAGTAGTTATCCACCTCCTGTTGTTCCACATTCTCAGCAGGAGCATTGCGGGCTTGGGATGAAGATTCACCCCTTTCAGTCTGCAAAACACATCAAACACAAATTTTGTGCATACAAATATGCATTAGTGTCAGCAAAATCATCAATCAAAATAATTACAATGACATTATCAATTTATATCAAACTTAAGCTTATTTTCATATTTTCATCAAATCTACACTTTTTCAAATAAGCATATACGAAAATGTTCGCCAAGTTCATAATCATTCAACTCAAATAACATGTCAAAATAATCATTACTAGCAATTAAACAAGTCTCAAATGGCATTATCTTTCAAAAATCAAGTTCATGAATTTTAGACTTGAAAAAGTCCACTTTAATTCTCAAAATCATGTTTAGGCTCAAAGTTTGGATCATTTAACTACCTAGACATGTTACACTACTTAATTTAGCAACAATTCATGACAAAAATCGGCCATAACCTGTTTATATCAAAAAGCCCCAAATTTGCTCAAGAACACAAACCCTAGATTACTCAAAATTTGAAGTTTAAGGCTTCTAATCATGTTAAACAGCATCAATCTAGGTTATACAAGCATAATACATAAACAATTTAAGCCTAATTACACTAAAAAGCATCAAAATCAAATTGGGGGAAAAATTGCTCAAGAACACCAAATTTCGGATTAAATGGTGTTTAGGTGTAGAAATTTACCGTTTTTCTTGAGTAATTCCTAGATAGCATCCTTCTCAACATGATTTTAGTAAAAGATTTGGTGATTAACGGTTAAAAATTGTGATTTTGGGGGTTTTTTCTCGGGTTTTTTCGTGCAGAATTTGAAGTATGTTTTTGTTTTGGGTTGGGACTGATCTGTTATGCGTTTATATTTTTTTTCTGTATTTTGATCCCTCCGCGACTCGCGGTGAATTACTCTTCAAACTCCGCGAGTCGCGGAGTTTGATATATATATATTTTTTTTATAATCATTAACTTATAAAACAATTAAGTACTTAATTTTAAAATTTTGTTTTCCTTGTTATTTAGGACGAGGTCGTTTCGGATCGATGTCCTAGTCCGTCCCTCGACAAAATTTTAAAATTTGTCTTTTTGTAGCGATTGTTTTAAAAGCTAAGATTTTTGGGTTTTTTCAATGTTTTTGGCATACTTTAATTCAATAAGATTAAAAATAATGATAATAAAAGTTCTCGTCCCTCCCTCGGGTAAAGCAATTTCGGTTCAAAGACCTACTCTTCAACTTACGACGAATTTTAAAAATCATATTCTTAACTTAATGAGATAAAGTAAATTTTTGTTTTTAAATTCACACAACTTAAATATAAAATTCAAAATTAATATTAAAAATTCACACCAAACTTAAAATTTGAAATGCATAAAATTAAAAATTCATATTTTAAAAATTAAAAATTCACACCAAACTTAATTTAAAAATTCATATTATAAATTCATACCAAACTTATATTAATTTTTCAAATATTTACAATTTTAAATATAATGTTTTTACAAAGTTTACAATATTAATTTAAGATTTAAATATTAATTTAAAAAACATGGTAAAAATAAAATTAAAAATCTTTTTGGCTTTTTATCCCACTTTAATCAATCAAATATTATCAAAAATATGCGCCCCTCTTTTCGGTAAAGTAATTTCGGTTCCAAGACCTAATTTAACTCATGACGAATTTTTGAAATATTTTGGGTTGATTGATTAAAGATATTTATACCTTAAGAATAAACGTTAAATTTCGCAGTGATGTAATAAATTTTTGAATGATATCAATAATTTCGGTCGCCAAACCTAATTTTATTCAATACCAATTTAATACTTTTTAGCGAACAAATTAGCGTTTATTGTCAAAAGGTTAAAAATAAAAATAAAAATAAAAACTGTACAAACATACCTGTGAAATAGATTTCTTAGTTATATGATCTATCCCATTCATAAGATAGTCGGTTTAATTGGTTTTCCATGGCTACATAGGCGTAACCTCGAGCATTCAGTGTCTTTTCTTCTAAACTTATGAACGGTCCGTCTCTGCATAAAGTAACAAATTCGGTATTTGAATAGGTTTGATTATTTGAACATTTACCTCCATGTGACCATTTTCCGCATTTGTGACATCTTTCTAGGTGTCGTGCTCTTCTTTTCGCTGCGGATTTTGATTTTCCTTTACCAAATTGTAATTTATTATCTTCGCATCTGGATTCTTTTCTAACTTCGTCCATTCTTTCTCTGATTACTGATACTAATTCACTCGGTAGTATGTCATTATTTCTTTTAGTGATCAAAGCGTGTAGCATTAGACCATGGTTTAGTTCACAGGCAGTCTTCATTTTGTAAAAACCTAAAAAAAATAAAAATTCAGAATGGGGGGAGAAGACTAGTTCTTTAGGGTCTGCTAGGGAAAGACCATTCGGGTTCTATTTTCGAGAACTACACGAAAACAGACAATCTAACTCTAACAGAAATACATATTATCCTTTAAAGACTTGATTCTCCCCACACTTAGTTAGCTGTTGTGTCGAAATTGTGATTAACTTCGTTGTCGACTTCTATCGGACCATGTATGTAATGTTTAACTCTGTGACCATTAACTTTAAATTCAATCCCATTTGAATTTATTAATTCTATCGTTCCGTATGGAAAAACTCTTTTAACTATGAATGGTCCAGACCATCTTGATTTCAATTTTCCTGGAAATAGCTTGAATCGTGAATTGAAAAGAAGAACTCTGTCTCCTTCTTTAAATTCTTTTGAACTTCTGATTCTTTTATCATGCCATTTCTTCGTTCTTTCTTTATAGATTAACGAATTTTCGTATGCTTCATGTCTTAATTCTTCTAATTCGTTTAGTTGACTTAATCGTAGACGTCCAGCTTCACGTAAATCAAGATTACATGTCTTCAAAGCCCAAAATGCTTTGTGTTCAATTTCTACTGGAAGATGACATGCTTTTCCATAAACAAGTCTAAAATGTGTAGTTCCAATTGGAGTTTTGTAGGCTGTTCTAAAAGCCCAGAGTGCATCCTCCAATTTAATGGACCATTCCTTCGGATTTGATCCTACGGTTTTCTCTAGAATACGTTTTAAAGCTCGGTTGGTATTTTCAACTTGTCCACTTGTTTGTGGATGATATGCGGTGGAGATTTTATGAGTTACTCCATATCTTTTAAGAACTTTCCCAAGTTGATTATTACAGAAATGAGTACCCCGATCACTTATTAAAGCTTTTGGTGTTCCAAACCTTGCAAAAAGATGTTTTAAAAAGTTGACTACAACTCGGGCATCGTTAGTTGGGAGAGCTTGTGCTTCCGCCCATTTAGATACATAATCAATGGCTACGAGTATATATAGATTATTATGAGATTTTGGAAATGGACCCATAAAGTCAATACCCCAAATGTCAAATACTTCACATACTTGGATGACATTTTGTGGCATTTCATCACGTTGACTTATTTTTTCGGCCCTTTGACATGCATCACAGGATTTGCAAAGAAGGTGTGCGTCTTTGTAAATTGTAGGTCAATAGAATCCAGCATCATAAACTTTTCTTGCTGTTAGTTGAGGCCCATAATGCCCTCCAGTTGGTCCTGTGTGACAATGGTTTAATATTTTACTAGCTTCATCTCCAAATACACATCGGCGTATTATTCCATCAGGACAACTTTTAAACAGATGTGGATCTTCCCAAAAATAGTGTTTTATATCACTGAAGAATTTCTTTCGTCTTTGGTACGATAATCCTTTTTCAAGGAATCCACATACTAAATAGTTTGCATAGTCTGCAAACCATGGGATTTCATTATAATCTATCTTCAATAGATATTCATCAGGAAAGTTGTCTTGTATGGCCGATTCATTTAGAACTTCTAATTCGGGATTTTCAAGACGAGAAAGATGATCAGCGGCGAGATTTTCTGCTCCTCTTTTATCTCGGATTTCAATATCAAACTCTTGTAAGAGTAAGATCCAACGGATTAATCTTGGTTTAGCATCTTGTTTTGAAAATAGGTATCTAAGAGCAGAATGGTCGGTATAGACCACCGTTTTTGCTAGAACGAGATATGATCGAAATTTGTCAAAAGCAAAGACAATAGCAAGGAGTTCTTTTTCAGTAGTTGTATAGTTCGTTTGTGCTCCTTGTAACGTCTTACTAGCATAATATATAGGTTAAAATCGTTTTTCAATCCTTTGTCCTAAAACGGCTCCCATTGCAAAATCACTTGCATCGCACATTAGTTCAAATGGTAGATTCCAATTTGGTGTTATCATGATCGGTGCATTAGTGAGTTTCTCTTTAAGAATATTAAAAGATTTGATACACTCATCTGAAAAGATGAATGGAGCATCCTTTTCTAGGAGTTTATTCATAGGAGTGGCAATTTTAGAAAAATCTTTTATGAAACGTCGGTAAAAACTGCATGCCCTAGAAAACTCCTAACTCCTCTAACATTGGTGGGATGTGGAAGTTTAGCAATTACATCTACTTTAGCTCTATCCACTTCAATTCCTTCTTTTGAAATTTTATGTCCAAGAACGATGCCTTCTTTAACCATGAAATGGCATTTCTCCCAATTAAGTACTAGATTGGATTGTTCGCATCTAAGAAGCATTCGTTCCAGATTAACTAGACATGATTCAAATGTATCACCGAAGACTGAAAAGTCATCCATGAAAACTTCCATGCATTCTTCTATCATGTCGTGAAAAATCGCCATCATACACCTTTGAAAGGTTGCAGGGGCGTTACAAAGTCCAAATGGCATGCGTTTGTAAGCAAAAGTACCATAAGGGCACGTGAATGTGGTTTTCTCTTGGTCCTCGGGTGCTATTGGAATTTGAAAATATCCGGAAAATCCATCTAGAAAACAATAGTAACTATTTCCGGCTAATCTTTCCAACATTTGATCTATGAAAGGTAAGGGAAAGTGATCTTTTCTGGTGGCGTCATTTAATTTTCTATAATCAATACATACACGCCATCCTGTTACAGTCCTAGTAGGAATAAGCTCATTTTTCTCATTTGTAATGACAGTCATGCCACCCTTCTTAGGCACGCATTGAACTGGGCTTACCCATGGACTATCAGAGATTGGATAAATTAGACCTGCATCTAGCAGTTTAATAATATCTTTCTTAACTACATCTTGCATATTAGGATTTAGTCTTCGTTGACGTTGCACATACGTTTTATGACCTTCTTCCATAAGGATTTTATGTGTGCAATACGAAGGACTTATTCCTTTAATATCATGAATCTTCCATGCAATGGCTGGTTTATGAGCTTTCAACACAGAAATGAGTTGTGATTTCTCATTTTCAGTAAGAGAAGACGATATTATTACAGGTAATTCAGATTCACCATGTAAATAAGCGTATTCCAAATGGTTTGGAAGTGGCTTTAACTCTAATTTCGGAGGTTCTTCTATCGATGATTTGTATCGATATCTGTCTTCTTCTTTTAGCATTTGAATTTCTTCTGTTGTTGGTTCATATCCATTAGCTATAAGTGTAGCTAACATTTCAGCTTCATCAATTGGTTCATTACCTTCTCCTAAAGAACATTCTCCTGTTCCTTGTAATTCTGGAAATTCTTCTAATAATTCTGCATGTGCATCTATAGTTTGAATATAATAACATGTATCATCTGCAGATTGTGGTTGTTGCATTGCTCTATCAACTGAAAAGGTAACACTCTCATCCTCTATACTTAGGGTCAGTTTCTTACCGAACACGTCTATCATTGCTTTAGCCGTGTTTAAGAATGGTCTTCCTAATATGAGAGGAACTTGAGAATCTTCTTCCATGTCCAAAACAACAAAATCTACTGGAAATACTAAAGTACCAACTTTAACTAGCATGTTCTCCATTATCCCTCTAGGATATTTTATTGATCTATCGGCTAGTTGTATGCTTATTCTTGTTGGTTTCAATTCTCCAAGGTCTAGTTTAGTGTATAGTGAATACGGCATTAGATGTATACTAGCACCTAAATCTGCCAATGCTTCTATTGAACTAAGACTACCCAGAAAACATGGAATTGTGAAACTTCCTGGATCAGATAGTTTTTCTGGTATCTTATTTAACAGCACTGCTGAACAATTAGCATTCATAGTAACAGCCGAGAGTTCTTCCATTTTCTTTGTATTTGAGATTAGATCTTTCAAGAATTTAGCATATCTAGGCATTCCTGAAATCACATCAATGAAAGGAAGATTTACATTTATCTGTTTAAACATATCCAAGAATTTGGATTGCTCGGCTTCAAGTTTCTCTTTCTTCATTTTACTCGGGTAAGGAAGTGGTGGTTGGTATGGTTTAACATAAGGTTTATCCTTAACTGTGTTATCTTCGTTAACCTTTTCAACTACCGGTTCTTTTTCCTTATCTTGATCAGGTTGTGGTTCTCGTGGAGTAGGAATAGCTTCATCAGAAGTTACAGTTATTTCAGGTGGTTTAAGTGTTGTACCACTTCTTGTGGTAATGGCTTTAGCTGTTTCATTCCGGGGGTTAGCATTTGTATCACTAGGTAGACTTCCCGGTTTTCTTTCACCTATTAACCTTGCTAGGTTACTCACTTCTTGTTCCAGATTTTGAATAGAAGCTTGTTGATTTCTAAATGCTTGAGCATTTTGTTCATTGGTTTGTTTTTGAGATGTGAAAAACTGCGTTTGAGTTTCAACTAGCTTTGTCATCATATCTTCTAAATTCGGCTTTTTATCATCGGTTTGTTGTGGTGGTTTGTTTTGAAAATTAGGTCTTTGCTGATTATAAGTATTATTGGATACTTGTTGATTGCTAGGACCTTGTTGGTTGTTGTATGGAATATTTCTGTTATAACTCTGGTTTTGATTGTAAATCGGTCTTGGCGGTTGATAATTATTCTGATAATTATTTCCAGGCCTTTGGTTTATGTATGAAATATTCTCTCTTTGTTCCATTGTTAATTCAATACTGAGACAATCTTTTGTCAAATGTGGTCCTCCACACTGCTCACAACTAATTCGTATTGAGTGAATATCCTTAGTCATCTTTTCCATTCGTCTCTCGACAGCATCTATCTTTGCGGAAATGGAATCTAAGTCATGGCTAGAATCGGCTCTAGCTGCTTTAGATGATCTAACGATATCTTTTTCTTGGTGCCACTCATGTGAGTGGGAAGCAGTGTTATCAATAATTTTGTAAGCATCAGTTTCGGTTTTCTTCATAATAGAACCACCAGCTGCTATATCTATGTCTTTTCTTGTAGTGATGTCGCATCCTTGGTAGAATATTTGTACTATTTGACAGGTGTCTAAACCATGTTGCGGACATCCTCTTAACAACTTTCCATATCTAGTCCACGCCTCATATAGAGTTTCATTTGGTTTCTGTGTGAACGTAACAATTTCTGCTTGAAGTCTTACGGCTTTAGATGCAGGAAAGAATTGTTTAAGAAATTTGTCAACTAAAACATCCCATGTATCGATCGCCCCTTCAGGTAACGATTCCAACCAATCTCTGGCTTCTCCCTTTAAAGTCCAGGGAAATAACATGAGATATATCTGTTCATCCTCCACTTCTCGGATTTTAAATAGTGTGCAGATCCTATCAAAGGTACGTAAATGTTCATTTGGATCTTCCTTCGGCGCACCACTAAATTGGCATTGATTAGTCACCATGTGTAGAATTTGTCCTTTGATTTCATAATCTGGCGCATTAATGTCTGGATGAGTAATTGCGTGACCTTGGCCAGTGCGTTTAGCTCTCATTCGGTCTTCCATACTTAAAGGTTCCAGATTCTCCATAATTGAATTTGTTGAATCGGTATCACTAGATGATTCTGATTTAATGGTTCGGTCCTCAACAATCTCTGTTTGAATGATTGGTGGCTCCGGAGGAAAGTTTAATGGTTCAGGATCTACGAACCGTTCCTGAATATTCTCCGGATTCTCAATTGTGAGGTCGGGTTCAAAAAATGGATTATCGGAAATTTGAACTGAAGTACTTGGTTGACTGGATGACGATTCTAAAGAAAAATCAACGGCGGTTATATTTGCTAAATGTCTTGATCTAGTTACAGGTGGTGAACGTACAAAAGGTGGTGAACGTCTTGCTCGGTGCATTCACTGAATATCCTATTAGTTTTAAAAAGGAAAGAAAAATTATAATAAGTTATCCAATCAATAGACTTTTCTGATTTTGCCCACGTTTCGAATAGCCAAAAGATGCAGCAGAGGGGCAGGATTCGTTTGGTCTCAATATAATTGAGGACTGTTTGGCTCCAATAACCCGGTCCACGTACAAATCCAACTATTACTACGAACCAGAAAATTTTGATGTCTATTAATTTAACCACTTAAAATAAATTTTCGTAATTTTAAGAAATTTAGATAAGAAGTAGAATAAAAATCTATGTCCTAAAACTAGAATAGCGAGAAATAAGAAAGAAAAAGAGTTCGTCGGAAAAAGGTAGAAAAAGAAAAATGGTTGAAAAATAAAAGGTGACGAAAAAATAAAAGAAACTTATAAAAACTTAAGAATACTTGACTAACCTAACCTTATTACTACAACTAACTTAAAATTATAATCGCAAATTGATATTACTAATTGGAATGATAATTGATACATAGGTAAAAGTCGTCTAAAAATATTAAAGCTTACAGGAAAAACTATATCCCAAATGAAAATAACTTAAAAAGAAACTAAAACTTAAAAAGACGTCGCAAAATTCTAAAGCACCTAAATCTTAGTCTAAAGAAAAAGCACTTAAGGAATTCTACGGCAAAGCCTAAAAATCTAGGAGTAAAAATGACTATGGCAAAAACTAAGTTTAAAATTAAATATGAGCTAAAAATACAAATATTATGCTACAACGATTAAAAAGGGACAAAATATAAAAATATACAAAAAGTTGTAAAAAGTACAATTTTTATAAAAATATTATTTTTATATTATTTATTTAATAAAACTATTAATTTTACAATTTAAATAAATTAATTAGACTAAAAATACAAATTAAATAAAAAGTAAAAGTTAAAATAAAACTAATAATAATAATAATAATAATTAGGGTTAAATAATAATAATAATTAATAATTATCCGTAATTAATGCTGAATTAGGGTTTTGTCGCCTGTCAGAAAATCTCCGCGAGTTGCGGTATTTAATGCATCAAACCCCGCGAGTCGCGGGGTTCAGAATTTCAACTGACAGGTTTAATTTCAATGCGTTTTTCTTTATTTATTTATTTATTTTATTTTCTGTTTTTAAATATGTGTATTAATAAAACTTTATATTTAAAACTTAAATAAAAATAGAATCACTTTTTAATTTTATAAATAAAAATCTTAAAACTAGATTTATATATATATATATATATATATATATATATATATATATATATATATATGTTTTTAAATAAAAACAAAATACTTAAATAAAACTTATGTTTTTATAAAAACAAAGAAACTTTATAAAACTTAAATATTTATCAAACTCCTAAAAATATTTATATTTTTGTTTTTCTTTTTATATTTTCGAATATTTAAAACGTTTTTTTTTTATTAGCGTTGCGCTTCCGGCTTTTAAGAGAGTTCCCCGGCAGCGGCGCCAAAAATACTTGATGTCGTAGGGGGTGTATACGAAATAGTATTATTTTTGTTACGAAATACTATTAAATACGATACAATTTTACACAAGATATTTATTTATTTATAGAATGGATATACTTAAACCTTGCTACAACACTTATAGGCAGTGTACCTAATCGTACAGTAGTGTAGTTTTTAGTAAGTCCGGTTCGTTCCACAGGGAATCTTTTTTAAACAAAGCTCAACGCTATATTAATTTACTTTTATAAAAATACAAACATATATATAAGTAATATTATTATTATAAAGGGGGGTTTTTACCGTTTAATGACCGGTTTGTCGATTTTAAAACTTTAGTCGCAGTTAAAACCTAATGTAAAATATTAAATAAATAAAAGTCTTAATTTAAAGCGTAAAATAAATAACGATAATGAAATTGCGAATAATAAAAGTGCGATAAAATAAACTTGCGATAATTAAAAAGGACGATAATTAAAAGTGCAATTAAATAACAATAAATAAAAGTGCGATAATTAGAAGTGCAATTAAATATAAAATAAAGGAAATTAAATATGAAATAAAAGAATTATGCTTATTTAAACTTCCGTAATCATGATGTTTGACGTGTTGATTTTAGTTTTATGCCCATGGGTTAATTGTCCTTTGTCCTGGATTATTTAATATGTCCATCTGGTTTTTGTCCATAACAGTCCATCAGTCATAAATATAAAGTGCGAGTGTCCTCGTCAAATTATTCTTATACCCGAAGTTAAATATTTCAACTAATTGGGGATTCGAATTGTAACAAGGTTTTAATACTTTGTTTAATGAATACACCAGGTTATCGACTGCGTGTAAACCAAGGTTTTACTACTTTGTTAACAATTACACCAATTACCCTTGAATGTAATTCACCCCTGTTTCAACAAGTTTATTAACTATTAATCCATTTCCGTGTCCGGTTAAATGAACGATTATTCGTACATATAAATACCCAGCCCATCGTGTCCGATTGAGTGTATATGGTAATTTATAGGGACGCCCAATTGTAAATCTTTATATTAACATTAATAAACTATCATTTAGTTAAACAAATATAAAGCCCATTAATAGCCCATAGTCTAATTTCCACAAGTGTCGTTCTTGTGTCCAAACCCCAATTATGGTACAAAGCCCAATTACCCAATTTTAGTAATTAGCCCAACATCATGATTACTTCATTTTAAATAAGCATAATAATAACTTAGCTACGAGACATTAATGTAAAAAGGTTGAACATAACTTACAATGATTAAAAATAGCGTAGCGTTACACGGACAGAATTTCGACTTACACCCTTACAATATTCGCTAACATACCCTTATTATTAGAATTATAATTAAAATTAAAATATAAATTATAAATATATATATATATATATATATATATATATATATATATATATATATATATATATATATATATATATTACGTATGAGAAGAAGAAGAAAAAGATGGATGAAAATGATCAGAATTCGGTTTGCTTTATAGGGAGTTTCAAAACTGGGGGCTCCGCGACTCGCGGCCTTTTTGCCCTTCAAACTCCGCGAGTCGCGGAGTTTGCTTTTACAGCTCAGAGGAGTTTGGCTCTTTGTTTACCGACGGTTTATAATATATATATATATAATATATATATAATTAATATAATTAATTATATATTATATTATATTTATATACATAGTTAACTTGTAATTTTTAGTCCGTTGCGTTGAGAGTTGACTCTGGTCCCGGTTCCGGATTTTCGAACGTCCTTGCGTACAATTTTATATTTTGTACTTTGCGTTTTGAATCTTGTACTCTTGTAATTTCGAGACGTTTCTTATCAATAATTGGAACCTCTTTGATTGTCTTTTGTACTTTTGAGCTTTTTGGTCGTTTGCGTCTTCAATTCGTCGAATCTGTCTTTTGTCTTCACCTTTTATTATTTAAACGAATATCACTTGTAAATAGAACAATTGCAACTAAAAGCTTGTCTTTCTTGAGGAATAATGCTATGAAATATATGTTCGTTTTTAGCATTATCATGTAGTTCGAAACTGAACCTCATTAGTTGTATAAAAGCGCAGAAGATCATGAAGAAAGGACGACTTGCCATTTTAGCACACGTGAAGGCTTTAGAATCAGAGGAGAAGAGTGTGAATGACGTGCGAATCGTGAATGAATTCCCCGACGTCTTTTCGGAAGAGTTGCCTGGATTACTGCCACCCAGAGCAGTGGAGTTCCAAATCGATCTAGTGCCGGGAGCTGCACCCGTAGCTCGTGCGCCGTATCGTCTGGCACCTTCAGAACTGCAAGAGTTGCAGAGTCAACTGCAGGAATTACTCGACCGAGGGCTTATCCAACCGAGCTCGTCGCCTTGGGGCGCACCTTTTTTATTCGTGAAGAAGAAGGATGGATCCTTCCGCATTTGTATCGACTACCGCGAACTCAACAAATTGACGATCAAGAATCGATATCCTCTTCCTAGAATTGACGATCGTTTTGATCAGCTACAAGGATCAAGCGTGTACTCTAAGATCGATTTGCGATCCGGTTATCACCAGTTGAGGGTGAAGGAGAGTGATGTGATGAAGACTGTGTTTAGAACCCGCTATGGTCATTATGAGTTTCTCGTGATGCCATTCGGTTTAACCAACGCACCCGCTGTATTCATGGACCTCATGAATCGTGTCTGCAAGCCATACCTGGATAAATTCGTTATCGTCTTCATAGATGATATCCTCATCTACTCCAAGAGCGAAGAAGAACATGAGCAACATCTTCGGTTAGTGCTCAAACTCTTGAGACAAGAGCAGCTTTATGCCAAATTCTCCAAGTGTGAATTTTGGCTGAAGGAAGTCCAATTTCTGGGTCATATTGTGAGTGATCAAGGTATCAAAGTTGACCCCGCCAAGATTGAAGCTATCAACAAGTGGGAGACACCCACTACTTCGACTCACATCCGCCAATTTCTAGGTCTTGCCGATTATTACCGAAGGTTCATTGAAGGTTTCTCTTTGATTTCGCATCCTATGACTGCGTTAACTCATAAAGGGAAGAAGTTTGTTTGGGAAAAAGAACAAGAAGCAGCGTTTCAAACCCTGAAGCAGAAGTTAACCACCGCACCTATCTTATCTCTTCCTGAACGCAGTGACGACTTTGTTGTGTACTGCGATGCTTCGAAAAATGGTTTTGGTTGTGTATTGATGCAAACAACAAAGTTCATTGCCTATGCATCTCGTCAACTGAAGGTCCACGAGCGAAACTACACTACTCATGATCTCGAACTTGGAGCAGTTGTCTTCGCTTTGAAGTTGTGGAGACACTATCTTTATGGGACAAAGAGTACCATATTCACCGATCATAAAAGCCTCCAATACATCTTCGATCAAAAGCAACTAAACATGAGACAGCATCGATGGATTGAAACGCTAAACGACTACGATTGTGAACTTCGCTACCATCCAGGCAAGGCCAATGTTGTAGCTGACGCCTTAAGTCGAAAGGAGAGGACGGTACCTCTTCGCGTTCGGGCTCTGAACATCACCATCCATTCGAACCTCCACAGTCTGATTCGAGTAGCCCAAGAAGAGGCTCTCAAGGAGGAGAACATATCTCGCGAATGCTTGAACATTCTCATCTCTAAATTCGAGGTTAAGGAGTCTAGACTCCGATGTTATGCCGGAAGAATTTGGGTACCTCGTTATGGAGATCTACAGAACCTTATACTTGATGAAGCCCACAAGTCGAGATATTCGATTCATCCAGGAGCCGGAAAAATGTACCACGATCTTAAGGAACAGTATTGGTGGCCAAATCTTAAGAAGGATGTTGCAACTTATGTTGGGAGGTGTTAGACTTGTTCAAAGGTTAAGGCTGAACATCAGAGGCCATCTGGATTACTTCAGCAACTAGAAATCCCACAATGGAAATGGGAAGTAATTACAATGAATTTCATCGCGAAGCTACCAAAGACGGTGGGCGGATATGATACAATCTGGGTTATCGTTGACCGTCTTACCAAATCTGCTTATTTTCTAGCGATGAAAGAAACAGACACAATGGAGAAACTTGCTCAACTGTACATCAAAGAAGTTGTATCTCGTCATAGTATGCCTCTATCAATTATCTCAGATCGCGATCCCTGTTTTTCTTCCAGATTCTGGCGTTCATTGCAAGAAGCCTTGGGAACTCGTCTCGACATGAGCACCGCGTATCACCCCCAGACCGACGGTCAGAGCGAACGTACGATTCAGACTCTAGAGGACATGTTACGTGCCTGTGTTATTGACTTCGGAAAGTCTTGGGAAAGGCATCTGCCACTAGCTGAATTCTCTTACAACAACAGTTATCATTCGAGTATTAAAGCCGCGCCTTTTGAAGCGTTGTATGGCCACAAGTGCCATTCTCCTATTTGTTGGGCCGAGTTACGCGAAGTGTAAATCACCGGACCCGAGATAGTCCATGAAACGACGGAGAAGATTTCTCAGATTCAAGCGAGACTTAAGATGGCCCGCGATCACCAAAAGAGTTATGCTGATCTTAAACGTAAAGACTTCGAATTCAACGTGGGTGACCAAGTAATGTTGAAGGTCGCACCTTGGAAAGGTGTAATTCGTTTTAGAAAGCGCGGAAAGTTAAACCCGCGATATATTGGTCCTTTTGAGATTTTGGAACGTGTTGGACCCGTTGCTTATCGGCTGGATCTTCCAACTCAGTTGAGTGATGTTCATCCTACCTTCCATGTATCAAATTTGAAAAAGTGTCTTGCTCCACCGGAACTTATCATACCCCTGGAGGAACTTACGATTGATGACAAACTCCACTTCGTGGAAGAACCTGTCGAAATTATGGACCGTGAGGTCAAAACCTTGAAACGCAATAAGATTCCAATTGTCCGAGTTCGATGGAATGCCAAGCATGGACCTGAGTTCACTTGGGAACGAGAGGATCAAATGATGCAGAAGTATCCTCACCTTTTCCCGACTCCAACACCTGCCTCAGCTTAAATTTAGGGACGAAATTTCCAATAACAGGTGGGTAATGTAACGACCTGACTTTTTTGACTTGCTTTTATGCCTTGTATTTTAGCGAAACTGCGTATTTGTGCGTACTATGTTACTTTATTACTTCGGAACCTTGGCACACGTGTTTTATATTCATATATACTTAAAAACGTGCCCTGGGGTATATAGAATGCTTAACTTGTCCATTGGATGCTTTATAACCGTTAGTGTTACTTGCCGTTACGAATAAACCACGGACTGCGCACGTTTGACTTTTTTCGGAACCGGAACTTTTTGACTGTGAAATATTAATTATTATTTTCTAATAATAATTACCTGGGCTTTTGGATGCTTAATTTTATTTATTTAATTGCTAAAGCCCAATAGTTAGTCTTGTTGGACTTTCTACCTTGTTGGGCTCAAGCCCACCCTACTCTAGCTAGTGACCCAATTAATTAGCCCAAGTATTATTACTAGTGGCTCATAATAATAAATAAATAATAAATTAATTAATTGATGAGTCATATTAGAATAATGGATAAGGTTTATCTAAATGTTACATAAGATTCTAGCAAAAGGACACACTTTAGACACCATTAGCCAAAAAGCAAGTTTTTGTCTCCCCCTCCCCCCTCTAAATGCCGTCCACCACCACCACCATGGTCTTGGCCACCTCATCAATCCATGTGAGCTTCATTTGCCTATAAATACTAGCCGTTAGTCCCTCATTCCAACACTTGATCATTTTGGCTTTTCACACACTTATTCTTTCTTTCTTTCCTAGCTTGTAAGTTTTTCTTTTCCTTCCTCTTTCCTTCTTAAATTCGTGTACATCATCATCATTATGTGGAAGATCAAGTTCCTTCTAGCTTTGATCTTACTTATATCTTGTTGATTCAAGCATGAATCTTTCAAGAACATGGAAGATTCAAGCTTTTTATCTTGAATCTTCATATCTTTTGTAGATCTACTTCTTTTATACTTTAATCTTTCTATTTTATGATAAAGATTCAAACTTTTGTTTGTAATCTTCATGCATCTTCAAGATCCAAGCTTTATGCTTCAAGATCTTCAAGAACAAACAAGATGCAAGCTTTCTAGCTTGGATCTTCATATATTTTTGTTAGATCTAAGTTCTTTTTACTTTGATCATGTTGTTTTGTAAAAAAGATTCAAACTTGTGTTTGTTATCTTCATATATCTTAAAGATCCAAGTTTTATGCTTCAAGATCTTCAAGAACACTTAAAGGTTCAAGCTTTCTAGCTTTGCAACCTTGTAACTTGTGTGAAATGGATCCAAGCTCTCTAGCTTAGGATTCCAACACCTCATTTGACTTAGATTGTGCTATTACTTGTTGAATTAATGTAAAGTTTGTAACTTTAGTTGTTATTGTGAATTGAAATTGTGTTAAGACTAAGGATATGATGTAACCTTGGTTCATCATCCATCTAAGACTCATGAATGAGTTGTGTTCTTACTTGGTCTTAACATATTGTGTATTGATGGTGAATCTTGGTCAAAAGTGATGCTAAACCATCAACGAGTTGTACACTTGAAGCTACAAGCATCAAGGATGAGAACCGTGATGAGCATCAAGCACCAAGAACCCCACCGGAGCACTTGTCCACTGATTTTCATATCTGATCAGACCACCTGGGCTACTGTAAAGTGGATTTTCAGTTAATTCAGTTCGATTAGATAATTTTCCGTTTATGCCTCATCTTAATCCGAGTTACGGTTTAGGATTTATGGCCCTCCGATAGTCACTACACCCTATTAACGTTGTGCTGAAATTTCTGACCTACTCGAACTTAAACCGTCTCCACGGTCAAACGAAGACGATTTAGGTTCTGAAAATTGGTCATCTATTAGGGGACTCATATACGGAGCCATAGCCACTGACTATGCGTCTTTTCGATTTACGTAGAGGTCGTACCAGCTGACCGAATTCAGCCTATTGTTTCGATCTCTATTCTCGTCAAACTTACTTAGCTTTTATGATGATGAATGATGATGATGATGACAATTAAACTTATTTTATGCACTATTAGAATTTATAAAGACAACCTACTAACCTAGTAATATTTGATTTAGGTTGACGACCTTTCGGACCGACTTACTACTTGCGTACTTTCATTACCGACTTTACCGCTTTTATCACTGTGAGTTATAGCATCCCTTTTTACTTTAACTATTTTGGGACTGAGAATACATGCGCTTTTTACGTTTTACATACTAGGCACAAGTACTTAAACTTTATATGTGTGTGGGTTATATAACGGCATAAACTTTACCTTTAGCACGGTAACGTTTAGTCATTGGTCTTTGAACCGGTGAACGCGAATCTTAGATATGGATCCATAGGGTTTGACATCCCCACTCGGGCTAGTCGCGCTAGCATTTAACGGGTGTTTAATACTTCGTGAACATACGCACTCTCTAAGTGTACTTTTAGGGGGTTATAAACGTTAAGTCTAGTTACCGGGTGCCCACGGTTATGCATATACTTTTCATACTGTTTTGATACGCTGTTGCAGCACTGAAATCTCGTGGCCTATCTTGCGTTACTGTTACAACTTAAACTATAGCTCACCAACATTCGTGTTGACCTTTTAAGCGTGTATTTCTCAGGTGCCTAGAGGTTTATTGCTTCCGCTGTTAGACTTGATGTCATGCTGTTTCACTTGCTGTCATGCTGTTATTGAATTGCTGTTATGGACCTACTGTACTAGTTATCCGCTGCATTGCTAGAGATGTCTCAAATTATGAAACTTATGTTTTGCATTCGTAAACTTATGTTATTTTGGAACAATGGTTTGTAATAAGTCTTACGACATGTTATCTTTGTAAAATGTTATCTTTTTAATGAATGCAAATCGGTTTTCAAACAGCATATAGTGTTTGACCTTGTGATGATCCTGTTGTTGATGATCCGTACACGATGGTTTTATACAGGGCGTCACAACTCTTTTACTTTTGTAATTTAATTAATTGATTAGGGACAATATAGTAAACTTGACTAAACTTACTTTCCATATTTGGTAGTGGATAATTAATCTGGGACGTCCCGAAATGGAATAGTGGACGATTAATGTGGGACGAAGGGAGTAACAATATTTGGCAGTTTTTAGCATTTGCCATTCAGCGCACAGCAGGTCGCCCAACGTCATGTGTAAGCCCTGTAGGCAGCTTCTATGCTTAAGCCCCTATACTGGGCGCGTGAGCGCTACGCAGCCACGTTAGCCACGCTAAATCCGGTTCCGGATACTTCGCATAATAGAATTAAGCAGCGTTTGACACGTGTATCCCGAGAATTTCAGACATTCTACGCCTATAAATAGACCCCTTGGGTCACCACATTTCACATCTGAACTTCAGTCAGAGAGAAGTACACTTTCTCTCTCACATAGTTCTTTCTCACTCTAAAACATTAACCGCTTAGCAACAGAACACTAGACTGATCAATTACAGATTGATCCAAAGACTGATTGAGGCCACCCCACGGATCTCTCATCCATGTTCCGGGTCTGCAGAGATTATTTTTCGAGGGAAAACATCAGTCGGTATCATACGCTCTACGCTAGGTAGTTATTGTTCTGTACTGGTACCTTACACCCGCTACACGGAAAATCGTACCAACACTTATTGTTTTTTAGGGAAACTATAATATAAATATTTTAATAGTTTACATTCGTTGTGTTTATGTATTACAACGTAAGAGGATTATTCATTTGAAACCTTTTATTAAGTTGAGATCCAAGGAACACATCTCAACCCTTGGATTAATCTCAGATAATTTCAGATCCATAAATACAATATCGAATGAACATCAGATGCGTTCTCTTCATATGAACAATAAAATTGAATTCAAGATGTAAGGCTTTTTAGATCGCGATTCTTGAATGAAAAGTGCTGCAAATGATGTCTAGAACACTCGTCGATCATCATCTTCGACTGAAACAACACATAAATCATCAATTCAATGATTCAAACCTTCGTTTGACTTTTTCACCAAAACTTTAACTCCAAAATTCGGATTCGATTCTTCAAATTGAGATCTGAGAATTTTCAGAGAGCTTAACGAGTTGAAAATGAACAAATCTGCATTTTTACTTTTCGCTCTAACACTCCAGATTGATCCGAAGCTCAAATGAATGACGTTTTCGGTTAAACGAAGAACATGAGATCGATTAGGTTGAATCTATTGTTGTGAATCGGTTTTGATGATGCACGAAGTTTAGGTTTATTTGTAGGAACTAATTTCCAGAATCAATTTGATGTTTGAATCATTAAATGAGATTTTGATTTTGTTGAGCTCATGATGAAGATGACGATTACTGTAGCGAATCTTCAAAAAAAATGAATCTGTATTAATTTTTTTCCCAACCTATGAATGTGATAATGATCATTGATTGATAATCAGTATATGATATGTGGACGAATTGCATTCCAAAACGTCATCAAAATCTGAATTCAGATGATGAACATAGCACTCAGCTTTGAAGAACACGATAAAAGCCAATCACATGTGATTGTAAAACACAATCACATGTGATTCTGCGTGTCAAATTCAATCACACGTGATTGTAAAACCCAATCAAATGTGAACATAAAAGCCAATTATGTGATTGTGAAAAAAAAAATTTGAAAATTTTTTTCGGAAAAAAAAATTTAGAAATTCTTTTTTGGAAAAAAATATTTTTTTATCAATCACATGTGATTGTTGCGCCACATGTCGCGCTCTCATTTGTCCCTTTGATTTCAAGCAAATAAGTGATTTCAAGTGATTACAAATCTACAACGTAAATTTTCTTTTAGCTTGAAAGGCAACTTAAATATTGACAATTTGACATAATATTAATATATTAATAATGCTTAACATCTCTTATAAAATATTAAGAGATTTTTTTTTATTTTGATTTATTTTTTATTTTTTTTATTAAAATAATTATTACTATTAAAATTAGGATGCTTATATGCTTGCACATAATTGGTTCTTTTAAATTATAGATTTTGCAATAAACGTGGACTAAACTAAAGTGACAAGCAACGCGAAACGATGACTCGGTCTTTGTATTAACAAGTTTTCCGTTTAAGGTTAATCTCAAGAGAGCGTTAATGCCAATTGAATTAATGAAAACTAATAATTATCCCAAGGTTTGTTTAGTTGGGGGATTTTGTATTGAAATGTTTTGAAGACACTAGCAATATTAGCAAGTACGTAGAAATGATTAATGAAATAGCAATATTAAAAGCATGCACACTTCACTAATCCAATTGAAGCATTCAGATTATTCTTTTGTCTAATTAAGATCAATTTGTGTTCAAACAACGCGTTCTAGTATCCCTACTAAAACTCTAATGATCAAATTAACGTTCGCGAATTCCCATAAGCTTACATTAATAAGATCTAGTTGAAACATGAGAAAACCATTAGTACTTAACTTGGATTAAAATTCCTTAAAATCCTTTGGTAATCAAAATCCCTTAAGAAAACCAAACTTTGCAACTTTGTCTATCAATTGAAAACCAAACAAACCAAGAACCCAATCCCTTGAAATTCCCAATTTGATTGTCTAGATCAACTTAGTGTTGAAGTATGAATTAGTTCATTGATCAAATCCCTTATGAGAGAACACATGATCGTACATCAATGGAATAGACACCACCTCATCGTCTGAATCCTCTTTGTCTTCGCCCATGAGAGCAGTCAACGGACCTGTTTCTTTTATATGAACCGCATAAACAACACCGTTAACAACGACATGTATCTCTTCAACAATCAACCCATTAGATCTCGAAGCAATACAACTCTTCCCAATGATGCATTACCATACTTTTCCCCCTCGAAGAACATAAATCTCCCAACCGAAGTAACAACCTTATTGTTTTTTAGGAAAACTATAATAAAAAGACAAAATTTCACGGGGGTCCCTGTGGTATGTTCAAAACTACAACTGGAGTCCAAAAGATTTTTTTTGACTTCAAGGGTCACTGTGGTATGCACTTGTTTCATGGGGAGTCCATTTTGCTAACAATGTTAATTTTGTCCATTAAAATTCATCACGTGCATTGCACATGATGGTAAAAAGGTCCAAAAAAATATTCCCTTATTTTAATATTCCCTCACGTGCATACAGCTTGTTAGGTGGGACCATACGAAATTGAAAATTAAACAAAATCTCATCACCCCTTTTCCTTCACAGATATCATTCCCATTTGATTATCACATTCCATATTCAACAATCATAAAAAAATTATCTATATATTGTTCCACCAAATCTTCATTAGATGTTTTTTGTTTGGATTAAGTGAATGAAAGCATCCATAGCCTAATACCATTTATTTTTTAATCGACAATGGTTGGTGGCAGTGACGGTATCGCTCGACGACGATGGTCCAATCGATCTTCGATTAAACACCACGGGCTCTGACCTCTACATTTTTTCAGCCATCAGAACCGTCACCGGGTTTCTAAATGGGTTAGTGATTTGATTTCGATGTTTATGTAAAAAAAAATTTTTTATTTTTTTATTTTTTTATTTTTTTTTATTTTTTTTTTGTTTGTGTTTTACACCTAAAATCTTTTGTGGTGATGTTACAAATGGGTTTGATATATATTCATGATAAATATGTATATAGTTCTATTCCGATTTTTGGGAATTTTTTGTGTTCACTGTTCTTGATATTTGTTCACTGTTCTTGACATAGAATGCAAGTAAAATGAAGCATTTAGGGCTAAAGAGCTCTGTAGCATGAACAAAGGTAGAAATGAAATCACATATTAATTTTGGAATTTTGATTTTGTATTTCTAAATTTAGAGTCGTGTTAAACTAAATATGACTGGCTTAATTTGATTTTTTTTACGAATTAAACTTCAGCAACTAAGATTGATTTAATTTGAAACCTGTTTTAGTGATAGTGATATTGATACATGATTTGAAGTAAAATGACGAAATTTAATGAATCTGACGGGTATTTGACTGAGTTTTAATTTAATGATGATTGGTATTAGGGTTCCAAGAGTTGCAGGTGGTATTTAAGGTGGAGGGTTTAGATGAGAGAGACGAAAATACCCTCATGTGCAAGTCATTTGAGGGTTTAAAACGTTAAAAACTCACAGATGTTTAGGCAGTGGACCCCCGGTGAAACTAACACAAAGTTTAGTGACCCCCAAGTTCAAAAATGAGATTTGGACTCTGAATGATGTTTCAAACAAACCATAGGGACCCCCCATGAAATTTTGTCTAATAAAAATATATTAATAGTTTACATTCGTTGTGTTTGTGTATTACAACGTACATTTTCTTTTAGCTTAATAAGCAACTTAAATATCGGCATAACATTAAAATATTAATGCTTAACATCTCTTGTAAACTATTAAAACATTTTTTTGTAATTTTTTTTTTTTTTTTTTTTTTGTCTAAAATAATGGTTACTATTAAAGTTATTAAAATTATGATGTCAATAAATATAAGGATCCGAAAAACTAATATAACAAAACCGATGACCATAAGGCTTGAAAAGAGTAAAACAAGCTAGAACAAACCTAAAACTAGCAACTCTAACAGAGCCCAAAACTTTAACGGCCATAATAACCATGAAAAACGAGACTAACACGACAATACACATCGATACAACAATACAAGAAGAAAAAAACAAGTACAGTCTACATATAACAATAAACCTATAATGCATACAAGTACAAAAACTGAAGTGACTAGGAGGTGTCCTTACAATTCCGTTTATCCGGACGTGATGTCATCCCTTCAATCTTATCAATATGGACGCCTTGGCTACTACGCCACGGAAATTGATAAGTAAAATTATTCAGCAAGCTACTTTTAATATGAACACCCTCGCAAGGTGGAATCTCCCCCCCACTCCACCAAATTGAAAAAAGCCCCTTTTAGTAGCACCTGAGGAACCCGCATCAATAATTTCCATATCAATAACTTTCAAAGTAGTTTCTTTAATAACAATTGGTCGCTTGATTTCTTCCCCATATGTTTTATTTTTATGACTTTTGGTGGCTATGGATCAACAACTTTCTCTACATTAACCGACTCAACCTCTTCATAATCATCTCTTAAAACAATGGATCCAGAAGCAGTACCCAAATTCAGTTTGTTTTTTGAGCCGCAAGACTTAGTGGACCTTCGATCTACCCGTAAACTTCGATCTACCCTTAAAAGTTTAGCCCATATTAATTGGGATGCTTATTAGAATCTTTGTTTTGTTTTACTTTCATAAATTCTTATTCACTTTCATAAAAAGTGAGTGAAAGGGCGACAACAACTTTTTCTTTCCTTTCAAAGAGATATCTTTTTTTCTTATAAACACATCCGGTTTGGTCTTCATAGATTTATATTCACTTCCAAAAAAGTGAAGTAAAGGGCAACAAAAACTTTTTCTTTCCTTTCATATATGCATTTTTTTTTTCTTTTCTTTTTTAGATACATCTAGCTTGATCTCTGTTGCTCGAGGTGCTAAAGCATAGGTGTTTTGTATTCCTAGAGCAAAAGGGGATCTCCTTGATCGGAGATTATGAGTCCAAACTAGACTTCACGAAGATTAGAATAAGCAATGCATAATATAATTAAGCATGACAGGAGATGATAGCTAGACTTTCAAAGAAATATGGTAGAATTGACAAGGAGATTAATTTTTGATATTATTTCCCTAGCAATTAGATGAACTAAAGTGGGGCTAGAGAATTCTCTCAGATGGTATGATGGTGTCACTTAGAGATCGAATATGAATCGAGTGATGCCATATTCACATCTATATTTATTTATTTTTTGTTCATCCATATTCGTATCCATAGTTATCTAATTTTATTTCATTCATTCATATTCATATTCAATGAATTAAGCGGGTTAATGAATATCCATTTAATATTCAATAAAATATTAGTATAACTACAATTTTGAAAATTAAATGTAGATTATAACGAATGTAAATGTATAATCTTTATGTTTTTAGTTTATTACACCTTCTGATTAACTTACAAATCAAATATGATTTATACGAAGGATTCAGATTCCAATTTGTTAGCATGTTTACAAGCGAACTTATTGCATATTTCAATTACTCTGCGCTTCAATTGTTTCATATTGCAATTTTTTTTTATTACATTTGATTCCTTTCAAAAAAATATTCTTTCAACCAAACGGCAAACGAGACCTTAGAAGCAGTTAGTCTTTTTAAATTTCTTTCATTTCCCATAAAATTAAAACTTAAAAACAAATCATAAGTTATGGGTGATGATATGTACACAACCTTTTTCTTGTTATGTACACAACCAATATGTTTTACAGTGTTATACTGTACAATACTGTAAAGTATATTTATTAGTTGTGTACATAACAATAAAGGATGCTGTACATATCTATACGTGTGCACATATAGACTGAAAGTAGTCATTTTAGTTGTCTGTTACACGTGTTTTTAAGAATTACACAATTATAATTCGAAACTCAGGTAAATTGGTAAAAACAATTACATTAAAATAAAATTTACATAATTTACAAAATTAGTGTATGCTTACTGTACGTACACTTAAGTACGTAACACGTTACAAGTGACGTTTGCTTATTTATGCCGCTTCTCCTACCACATATTCACATTCAAGATACACAGTTACACACCTCATTAACTCGAGCAAAAATATGACAGACTCTAGGGATTGCAGGTACAGATATTCAACTACTTTTTTTAATTCAAAATAAATGTGTAATTTCCAAATTATTATCTTAGTGAATTTTAGACGAATTTGTATATTATTATATTTCTTTATTTATTTAGTATTTGGATATATATGTGTAGATATGCAGTGGTAACAGGGGCAAACAAAGGGATAGGAGTTGAGATTTGTAAACAATTGGCTTCAAATGGGGTCAAAGTAGTGTTAACTTCTAGAGATGAAAAAAGAGGCTTGATGCACTTGAAAAATTCAAAGGGACTAATTTGAGTGATCTTATTATATTTCATCAGCTTGATGTTGTTGATCCTGACAGTGTTGCTTCTTTAGCTCAATTTGTGAAAGCCCAATTTGGGAAAATTGATATCTTGGTACGGTTTATAACAATGTTGTTTGTATTACAATATTATACAATATTATACTTTTCCTTGATCAAATAGGCATACAATGATATACATGAAAGGCCATAGTTAAAATCGACGTTTTTGGTCGGTTTCTTTGTTTGTGATCGATATATGTTGTGTGTTTCTTGTGTTTTAATTTGTTATAGTACTTTTGTTTTATTAGTCTGCTTATTTGGTTTTAGTGATTGTTTCAGTTTTGGCTCGGTTAGAATTAACTAGGTCTAGTCTCGAGTTGTTGTTTTAGCATTTTACTTTTAACGAGCCATTTTGTTTGTTTTGATTGGATGTATCAGTTTATGGTTCCTTCATTTATTGACGAAAGTTTTCTAACTTAAATAGTAATCGTTATTTTAGCCAAAAATAAATAAATGATGGGACATACAAAAGGCCACTTAACAGTTTGATCATGCATAGTAAAGTGGTATGTTTTGAAATCAGTTCAGAACCAGAATTTATTGAAACCAAAAACCTAACTTGTTGCTTAAACAATGTCTTTTAAATTTTAGCACAAATAAAAAAAATACTAAAAACTGCTTTTGACCGAACCGGTTGGACTTGTAAATCAAAAACTTGTTGCTTCTTTAGCTTATATGTTTAATCAAAAAATTAAACTTCGTGTTTGTTCTAAACTGATATATGTCAATGTTAGCATTATCGCAAGTTTTAGCATAAACGTTTCAACGGGATTAGATTACTTACCTTTCGTTAATATAAGGTATTGTATCTCTAAACAAAGATATTGAACTGCTATTTGTAGAATAACATCAATTTGATTTTAATCAAAATTGTGATGGTTATCCATTTAACTTAAATCGTTTGAATGTGATTGTGTGCAGGTTAACAATGCTGGGATTGGTGGAGCTATGGCGGATGAAGAAGCTTTGAAAGCTTCAACAACTGGCAAAGAGGTAAATTATTAAAGGATCATTAACAAGTTTGTATAGTTCAAGTGTTAGTGGTCTCACACTCTTTGTTAGATGTCGGGAGTTCGACTCTCGGGGACTACAACATTGCACATGAGGTTATTCCCTAATCTTGAAATCCACCCAAGGTCGCCTTTCGCACATTGGGGGCAGCGGGAGGGGGTTTTTACCAGTCATACCCTCGGATTGGTCTGGGTTTCCTTCAGGGCAGCAGTTGAGGACAGGTTATGCAACTGCGAAAAATGATCGCGTGGGTGGTTTAGTCTTGTTAGAGGTCAGGAGTTCAAAAAAAATCATGGGTGATCCCAAACTATTGTTAAAAAAAAAAGTTCGTATATTTTTCTTGTTACTCTGTAGAACCATAAGGTTATTGGTTTGAGTCACGAAATAGTCTCATCACTAAAACATATAGAAAACTCGACATGAACGAATTGTCTTCATATTCATTTGTAATCTTTAATTCTTATAATATAGGCTGCTGGATATTTCAGCGGATGGAAAGAGATACTTACAGAGTCGCATGAGTTAGCTGTACAATGTCTGCAAACAAATTATTACGGAGCGAAAAGAATGGTTGAGCATTTCATTCCTCTTCTTCAAATATCCGATTCACCAAGGATCGTAAATGTTTCTTCCTCCATGGGAAAGTTAAAGGTAACCAATTATTTTGTGAGAAATGAAACAATCGCCTAAAACAACAACAAAACTCAATCTCGCATATACGAGGTATGGAAAGGTGAGATGTAGACAATCGACGGGCGGATTCAGAAACTTTTTTCGATGGGGGCAAAACGTAAAAAATTGGAAAAAAACGTCAAAATTACCATAAAAATACACTAAAAAAATTTCGATCGTCGGGGGCGGCTGACCCCACTTGCACTCCCTCCCTCCGCCCCTGTAGACGACAATCCTTCCCCTATCCTAGAATAAAGACAAGTCATTTCTCCACCCGAAGTGAAACACTCCAAGAATAGAGAAAGTCATCCCTCTGAATGTTTTATGGATATAGAGATTGCTTCCAAAAGGACCTCCGGCCTATAAGCAGGAAAAATTTAAAAAGATAAAAAATAAAAATAAAAAATGAGACGTCATGAAAATGGTATAATCAAATTTTCATTGGTTTTAAATCCTGCTTGAAACAATCGCCTAAAAATGATCTAAATTTTGGCAAGTAATTCAATAGATTATATGTGTTAAATGTTAAAAAGGATCCCTGTCTCATGACCTTAGGCCAACTTTTAGGCTCATCTTTAGACCCATGTATCATTGCTCTTTTTTTCTTTCTTGACATAGCAAAAACTCGCTTCTGATTTCAAACACTTGGGCTGCATTTGTTAAAACATAATGATAAAGTGATTGAACTTGTTTATGAATGATAATAACATGAGAATGAACACTTTAAATGATATCAAAATATATTGTATTAACCTTTTACAAAAATAATTAAAAGTATAGTTATTTGATAAGTGTTATGTATTTTATTGAAGAATAGTACCGAATAAAAAATGGATGTGTTGCATAGTTAAGACAAAACTCTATTTCATCAAACGTTTTTTTGTCTTTTGGCATCATTTGTCATGTAGATGCTACAAATATACGTGATGAATGTTGGATGGTTCAACATTCTGAATCTCATTTAATTGTGATGACATGTATTGTTATATAAGAAAAATATAAATGTCACTTTACGATATGTGTGGTCACTCGCGCCTTTTTTGCAGGGTTTAAAAAATGATTGGGCCAAAGGAGTACTAAGTGATGTTGAAAATTTAACAGAAGAGAAAATAGATGAAGTACTTCATGAATTTTTGAATGATATGAAAGATGGATTGTTAGAATCCAAAGGCTGGCCTACTTTAATGTCGGCATATATCGTCTCAAAAGCAGTCATGAATGCGCACACAAGGATTATGGCTAAGAAATATACAAGTTTTTCGATCAATAGTGTATGTCCAGGTTTTGTTAAAACAGACTTGAACTATAATAGAGGCATCTTGAGTGTCGAAGATGGTGCAGAAACTGTGGTTAAAGTTGCTTTGTTTCCTGATGGTAGTCCTTCTGGCCAATTCTTCACACTCTTTGTTAGATGTCGGGAGTTCGACTCTCGGGGACTACAACATTGCACATGAGGTTATTCCCTAATCTTGAAATCCACCCAAGGTCGCCTTTCGCACATTGGGGGCAGCGGGAGGGGGTTTTTACCAGTCATACCCTCGGATTGGTCTGGGTTTCCTTCAGGGCAGCAGTTGAGGACGGGTTATGCAACTGCGAAAAATGATCGCGTGGGTGGTTTAGTCTTGTTAGAGGTCAGGAGTTCAAAAAAAATCATGGGTGATCCCAAACTATTGTTAAAAAAAAAAGTTCGTATATTTTTCTTGTTACTCTGTAGAACCATAAGGTTATTGGTTTGAGTCACGAAATAGTCTCATCACTAAAACATATAGAAAACTCGACATGAACGAATTGTCTTCATATTCATTTGTAATCTTTAATTCTTATAATATAGGCTGCTGGATATTTCAGCGGATGGAAAGAGATACTTACAGAGTCGCATGAGTTAGCTGTACAATGTCTGCAAACAAATTATTACGGAGCGAAAAGAATGGTTGAGCATTTCATTCCTCTTCTTCAAATATCCGATTCACCAAGGATCGTAAATGTTTCTTCCTCCATGGGAAAGTTAAAGGTAACCAATTATTTTGTGAGAAATGAAACAATCGCCTAAAACAACAACAAAACTCAATCTCGCATATACGAGGTATGGAAAGGTGAGATGTAGACAATCGACGGGCGGATTCAGAAACTTTTTTCGATGGGGGCAAAACGTAAAAAATTGGAAAAAAACGTCAAAATTACCATAAAAATACACTAAAAAAATTTCGATCGTCGGGGGCGGCTGACCCCACTTGCACTCCCTCCCTCCGCCCCTGTAGACGACAATCCTTCCCCTATCCTAGAATAAAGACAAGTCATTTCTCCACCCGAAGTGAAACACTCCAAGAATAGAGAAAGTCATCCCTCTGAATGTTTTATGGATATAGAGATTGCTTCCAAAAGGACCTCCGGCCTATAAGCAGGAAAAATTTAAAAAGATAAAAAATAAAAATAAAAAATGAGACGTCATGAAAATGGTATAATCAAATTTTCATTGGTTTTAAATCCTGCTTGAAACAATCGCCTAAAAATGATCTAAATTTTGGCAAGTAATTCAATAGATTATATGTGTTAAATGTTAAAAAGGATCCCTGTCTCATGACCTTAGGCCAACTTTTAGGCTCATCTTTAGACCCATGTATCATTGCTCTTTTTTTCTTTCTTGACATAGCAAAAACTCGCTTCTGATTTCAAACACTTGGGCTGCATTTGTTAAAACATAATGATAAAGTGATTGAACTTGTTTATGAATGATAATAACATGAGAATGAACACTTTAAATGATATCGAAATATATTGTATTAACCTTTTACAAAAATAAATAAAAGTATAGTTATTTGATAAGTGTTATGTATTTTATTGAAGAATAGTACCGAATAAAAAATGGATGTGTTGCATAGTTAAGACAAAACTCTATTTCATCAAACGTTTTTTTTGTCTTTTGGCATCATTTGTCATGTAGATGCTACAAATATACGTGATGAATGTTGGATGGTTCAACATTCTGAATCTCATTTAATTGTGATGACATGTATTGTTATATAAGAAAAATATAAATGTCACTTTACGATATGTGTGGTCACTCGCGCCTTTTTTGCAGGGTTTAAAAAATGATTGGGCCAAAGGAGTACTAAGTGATGTTGAAAATTTAACAGAAGAGAAAATAGATGAAGTACTTCATGAATTTTTGAATGATATGAAAGATGGATTGTTAGAATCCAAAGGCTGGCCTACTTTAATGTCGGCATATATCGTCTCAAAAGCAGTCATGAATGCGCACACAAGGATTATGGCTAAGAAATATACAAGTTTTTCGATCAATAGTGTATGTCCAGGTTTTGTTAAAACAGACTTGAACTATAATAGAGGCATCTTGAGTGTCGAAGATGGTGCAGAAACTGTGGTTAAAGTTGCTTTGTTTCCTGATGGTAGTCCTTCTGGCCAATTCTTCGATAGAAATGGTGTTGCGTCCTTTGAATGACAATATCAGCTTGAAAGTACTGACGTTATAAACATGTAGTGTTTGTAATAAAACTTAAATGAATATGTTACACTAGGTTTATTTGTGGTTAAACATGTAGTGTTTGTAATAAAACTTAATGAATATGTAATGTCTGTAACTACCGTAGATTTTAGCATGCATGATTTTACATCTAACTACATTTCATCTTTTTTTAACGATGATGTTATCATTGCACGAGCTCTAAGTCTAGTATATAAATTTATGAAGGTAGTACATACGTCTATGCTTTTAGTTGCATGCTACCATTCCCTTTTTTTAGGTTCTGAACTTCTGATGATCTTAGTTCTGGGGTAGTCGAATTGCAAATATGAGTGTAGATTAACAATAAATCCAAAATAATTTCAAAATATTCTAAAGTTTCTTTTAAAATGAAATTTATAATTTTTCGTTTGCATGAGTACGTTCTCTGTACATGTGAACATCCAATACTTCACATGTACATTTTGTGTCTTTGAACCTTTTTGCTAATAATATGATAACTAAATACTGAGTAACATTTATTTGTAACATCTAATCTTCTAGTCTAATTCTAATTCTAATCTAGTCCAAGTAGGAGGTATATTTTCAATCACTTAAAAAAGCAATTATTGTGAAGACGTCAAATTATATGTTTATTCATCATTATTCCAACTTCACAAATTTCATAAACTTATAAATGAAATTTTGGCCTCAAAAACAAGAATTTGATTTTACAGTAGAGTTCATATGTTTTATGTTTTGTGATTTTTCAGTAGAGTTTTATGCTTTATGTTTTGTGATTTTACAGTAGAGTTCATGGGAGTTGCTTTAAATACTTATCGTGCAGTTTTTAATTGAGAGCTTAGAGATGAAAACAGATAAAAGGAGTTAACACAAGGACGATTTGCGCAATTTTTTTAACCTTACCTTCGTCCCTAGAATAAATCCATACCACGATATCCTCCCTACTTTGGTTTCGCGTTATAGAAGATAACAATGCAAGAAGCGTATTATACTCCCTGTATGCGCAGGTAGTAGCCTGGAAACAGCAGGGCCAAGTCCCAAATACACCCTGACCTTCACATTCAATTCAATAATTCAATAAAGTAACACTCTCATGTTATTTCGAGGATAGCCATAAACAGTGGCGGATCTAGGATTGATAGTCACTGGTGTCACCGGTTAAAACCCCTAAAAATTTTGTTGGAAAAACTTGATGAAAAATGCGTGTTTTCACCAAACTTTGGACACAAATAATTATATGATCGAGTGACATATAATAGTAATTATTTAGTGTGCTTTGTAGTCCTTGACAAGGGCTTTAAAACGAGTTAAGGAGTGTCCAAAACGGATTAAATGTGAATGAGATATCGAATCTCAAAGTTGCTAGTTTGGTGCAAAAATAACTTGGCAAATAAGTTATGTGGTATTTGTCCCACATCGGTTGTGGGAGTAAACCTAAGGTTATAGTCTTCACTATAAATAAAGGCCTTAGGCTTTGTAGAAAGATACACCAATAATTGTATAAGCATTCTTGTACAATATGAGTTTTCCTCTCAGCCGCAGCAAGGTCTCCCCGTTCCGGTTACCTTTCAGGCAAGTGTTCAAGTCCGGCAGTACGCTGCTTCGGAGCGGTGTACCCTGGGAACAGACGTCGAATCTGTTTAAGGGAATTGTGTCAAACACAAGCCCGGTTCAACCTTTCAATTCGGTTAGATCGTTCTAACTTTTTCCGTTCTTATTATGATTATTTATTATACATATTGTCTATCTGATTATTACGTTTGTGATGATATGTATAATTGTTTCAGTTTCGTATACAATTTTCTACAAACTTAAACAGATTCATGTTCCACGAAACTGATATGTTATAGCCGGCTTATTTATCTCTCTGATCGATACTAAAGAAATATTTAACAAAACTGACATGTTTGATGGTTAGCAGCCGAATACATACTTGAATTGTTTACTCTTACACCTTGTTTATATTAAATATATGATCTTTTGGTGTACATGCAGCTAAATATGGACTTGTTAATATTAAACTGTTTATTTGATTTAATGATTACAATAAGCACACAAGTCTAAATCGTGAATTGGGTTTTAATTATTTTACGTATTTGAGTCGGTCATATATATATTTATATTTCGAATCGGATTTTAGAATCGTATTGTTATACATCTTATTTTGAACCTGGTAAATGCATTTATTTATTGTATATACATCGTATTGTATATACATCGTATTATATATATATGATGATCTGAGCTGATGTATGACTTGTTATTATATATAATGATTTGCAATTTATTATCATATATACTGGTTTACGAGTTATAGTTATATGATGTTCTATTTGAATATGATAAATTGTTATGTAATAAGTTATGGAGTATTTTGGTTCTGCGAATTTACTTGCTGCAAATTAAAATATTAATTAAACTGTCGAGATTTCAAATCTTGTTTAAAACACGTATACCTGCCTTGGTACAGATAGTGGAGAAACATACATGATAATAAATCAATGTGACCTTGTGGTTAAAATATTTAACCACAAAGGTCACATCGTATTGTATATACATCGTATTATATATATATGATGATCTGAGCTGATGTATGACTTGTTATTATATATAATGATTTGCAATTTATTATCATATATACTGGTTTACGAGTTATAGTTATATGATGTTCTATTTGAATATGATAAATTGTTATGTAATAAGTTATGGAGTATTTTGGTTCTGCGAATTTACTTGCTGCAAATTAAAATATTAATTAAACTGTCGAGATTTCAAATCTTGTTTAAAACACGTATACCTGCCTTGGTACAGATAGTGGAGAAACATACATGATAATAAATCAATGTGACCTTTGTGGTTAAAATATTTAACCATTATGTAAATGTCTTTGATTATAGTTGTTTCTATAATAATATAAAGGCCTTGATTCTCTACATCGTAGTATTTCAACCGACTTTGGATCTATCTAATGTTGGTGATTTTTACTTTTATTTTATGATACACTTTCTATATTTAAGGTATATCGAAATCTCAAACAATATCGACCTTATTATAATTGATATATGCATATGAATTACGGACCTTGGATTTTGGATCATGAACTGTGATATTTCGTTAAAATTTGCATTATTATGATTTCGTAACTTAAGATATGTGTTTTATAACCCCAAGGGGTTGGCTTGGTGGTAGGATGCTTGGAAAGTTCCAAAGGGACCCAAGTTCAATCCTCACTTGCTACACTTTGGGGGGCTTGCCTTTCAAAAAAAAAAAAAAAAAAAAAAAAAAAAAAAAAAAGATATGTGTTTTATGATAGACTGAGTTGTTTATTAGTGATATAAACTGCTTATATGCTTTCGTATTCGGTGTGCTCGTATGCATAACTAATTGATCTATAAGATTTGAGAATGGTGATACAGATTTTGTAACTAATTTGCTCAAACATATTATTATATATGCTAGACACTTTGATTTAGTCTTCAAATCTGATTTACTGCTATTTGAATCGGTGTATATATAAAATAATAATCATATATATAGTTTCTATATATATTTGTATATATTTTATATCTATATATATTCTGGATGATATGCTATCGAATAAAACAGATTACATATGAGCATGCTTTGCTTTATATTGACTTGATGTATGCATATTGTATATGCTCTCTGATTTCAAAGGTTTTTTTATTGTATATCTTGCTCCTATTAATTTGAGAAATATGGATAGTGTGACGACTCGGGAATTTCCAATCAAATTTAAACTTAATTTTTTATAGTTTTGACACGATAAACAAAGTCTATTAAACCGAGTCTCAAAATTTTTGAACTGTTTCATGAAATCATTTAACCTTCGACTATTCTCGACGATTCACGAACAATTAATTATAAATGAATAAGTATATACACATATAAATGTGAGTATATATATATATAATAAATTGAAATTATGAAGTATAATTAGATATTAGAATTAAAAATGTAAAATGATAAATAAAATAATTAAAATGAATATATAAATATATATGATTTACATTATTATTGTTATATGAGAATATATATATAAAATATATATAAATATAAATGCTAATCATTCAGCTATGTTATTATATAGAATAGGTATTATATAAGCAATGAAATGTAAAGATAATATATTATATGTAATTACAATTTAATGTATAAATGATATATTATGATCATTACTTGCGTTAATGTTGTTATATTAATATTTATATTATTAATATTATTAATTGTAATATAAATAAGATTGGATATATATAATTTATTATTATTATTATGACATTATTATATTACTTTCATTATTAATATTATTATTATTATTATTATTATTATTAGTATTTGTATTATTATTAATAATTATAATTATCAAATAGTAATAATAATTATATAAATATAAAAAGAATACGTACGATTTTGTTTTGGGAATCAAATTCCGTTTGATATCACCATCCCTTTTTAATCAGATAGTGACTATGTCGAATCCAATTTCATTACACACCAAAATCTGTTTAGGGTCACTATCTTCTTTTTATTTTTTTTATTTTTATTTTTATTATTTTTGCCCGATTAAATCAAGCTGTCGAGTTTTTTTTTTTTTATATAAAACAACCAATTTACTCACAGTATTAGAGATAAACATTCGCTTGTTTCATTATCATTCTCAATTATCAATTCTAATTACACTAATCTGGCGAATTAAATTGAAGTAGTAGGATAATCAGGTACGACCTCTGTTTTACTTTATTTTTTCAAAAACCATGAAACCGAATCAAATTGCGAAAAGTATAAATGCAGTCTTGCTAGGAATTGAATACTTAAACTATATTCAAAATATCAAATTCCAATTCTTTATATCAACTACGAATTTTGGAGTCAAAGTTTAGGATTTAAAAGTCAAACGTTTCGTTCTTGGAGAAATTTGAATTCAATTTGATGTTTTGAATCAAATTATGGAATCAGATAGTTTATATAGAAGATTTACAATCTATTTCATGTAGGAAACTTCTTTTAAAATGCTCTTAAAATCAAAAATCAATGTGTACTGTTTTCAAAATATATATTGATAATTGTTGTTTGTCTGTTAATCATAAATCCCTTTACAGGTCGTTTTTAAATCAATAACAAGCCACAATTCCAATTTATGATTCGTGTTTATAATTGAAACTGGAGCTCTGGTCGATTTCAGTGTAATAGAAGGAAGACAGAAAACAAAGCAGTTTAAATAAATTTAAGTTATAGAACTTATCAGAAAAACAACACAGAGCATATGGTTAAGAGGTGTTTCGGTTTAGCTAGAGGTCTCGGGTTCGAGCCTGGTTGATGGCATTTTTTTTAGAGAAAGCTTTTGAGGTAGTTTTCATTACCAATATTATTATTATTTATTATTATTATTATTATTATTGTTGTTGTTATTATTATTAATATTATTGTTATTGTTATTATTATTATTATACTTATACTTATAGTTATTATGTTAAAATATAATTACTAATAAAATGATTATTAATACAAATTATATTATTAACATTATTATTACTAGTATTAAACTTATAAATTGTTAGTATTATCATTACTATTACTATTATTATTATTATTATTATTATTATTATTATTATTATTATTATTATTATTATTGTTATTATTATTATTATTATTATTATTATTATTATTATTATTATTATTATTATTATTATTATTATTATTATTATTATTATAGTTAGTATTATTATTATCATGAGTATCATTACTAGCATTATGACAAATATATATTTTTACATAAAAATACATTACACTAATACTAATAATACATATCACTATATTTTTGTTAAAATGAAAGTAACTAAACTATATATAAAATGAAACAACTAATATATAAATATATGTTGTCATCATATATAAACCCTAATATAAATTTTTATTATTAACATTTGTGTATGGATATTCATATAAATAACAAATTAAGTATCTTAATACAATATTAACCAAATATATATTAATATAACTATATTAATATTTTTATATAAAATGAATACATTTAATTAAATAATGAAGTATATATATATATAAGTTATTAATATAAAAATTACATCACTAATAATAATATATATATTTATTTGATTACGATTATATATATATTAATGAATACACAAATGATATAGGTTCGTGAATCCGAGGCCAACCTTGCACTTGTTCAATGACGTTATATGTATTTTTTTACTACAAAATACAGTATGGTGAGTTTCATTTGCTCCATTTTACTCATTACATTTTCGGGCTGAGAATAAATGCAATGTCTTAATAACTGTTTTACAATATTTATATGCGTGAGTTTCATTTGCCCTTTTTCTCTCTTTACATTTTTGGGCTGAGAATACATGCAAATGCTTTATTAACTGTTTTACCATATTTACATGCGTGAGTTTCATTTGTTCCCTTTTTAAATGCTTTTGCAATATATATTTTTGGGACAGAGAATACATGCGCTGCTTTTATAAATGTTTTACGAAATAGACACAAGTACATGAAACTACATTCTATGGTTGGATTATCGAATCGAATATGCCCCTTTTTATTAAGTCTGGTAATCTAAGAATTAGGGAACAGACACCCTAATTGACGCGAACTCTAAAGATAGATCTATCAGGCCCAACAAGCCCCATCCAAAGTACTGGATGCTTTAGTACTTCGAAATTTATATCATGTCCGAAGGAGGATCCCGGAATGATGGGGATATTCTTATATTATGTATATTGTGAATGTCGATTACCAGGTGTTCAATCCATATGAATGATATTTTGTCTCTATGCAAGGGACGTATATTTATGAGAACTGAATATGGAAATCTTGTGGGCTATTAAAATGATGATAATGGTTATTTATGTTAAACTAACGAACTCACCAACCTTTTGGTTGACACTTTAAAGCATGTTTATTCTCAGGTACGAAAGAAATCTTCCGCTGTGCATTTGCTCATTTTAGTGATATTACTTGGAGTCATTCATGACATATTTCAAAAAACGTTGCATTCGAGTCGTTGTGTTCATCAAGATTAATATTAAGTCAATTATAGTTAGATATATTATGAAATGGTATGTATATCGTCAACTTTCGATGTAATGAGATATTGTCTTTTCAAAAACGAATGCAATGTTTGGTAAATGTATCATATAGAGGTCAAGTACCTCGCGATGAAATCAACTATTGTGAATCGTTTATAATCGATACGGACTTCATCCGGATGGATTAGGACGGGTCTTCACAGTTGGTATCAGAACGGTGGTCTTAGCGAACCAGGTCTTGCATTAGTGAGTCTAACTGATAGTCGTTAGAATGCATTAGTGAGTCTGGACTTCGACCGTGTCTGCATGTCAAAAGTTTTGCTTATCATTTAGTGTCGAAAAATAAAAATAAAAAATTAATTGCTCATCATCCTTAAAGTCTAGACACGTCCTACTGCCTCTATTGCATAGACAGTGTATAGATAAATTCATATCTTAGCGTATCTGTTATTGTTACCTTTGCCTGACGTTTTCTGTAAATTCCTCTGTAACTTATGGAATTTTAGTATTATATATGCATATGTAAATTATGTATTGCAGGGTACTAATCTACATCCTATAATCTATTTCTTATCGAAAATCCTTCATCTGATTGTACGGGATGAATCCCTCAACCAGTTCGAGTCCCTCAGATTTCGATAGCTATTCCGACAGTTATTCCGACAGCTATTCCGACATGGATACTCACCTAAGCTCCGAGAGCGATGTCACCAGAATGAATCAATTAATCAGCCATTCCCAATTCATCTGATGCATTCGTAGTCGACTTAATTAATGGAAACGCGCAGAATGCAATCCCTTCCACCAACCGAATTCACCTCTTAACAATGAACCTGAAGCGTTTACCGGCGAACCTGTTCGAGACACCATTTTCAGTCTCATTTCCAGGGTAACTCGAAAAGATTATATTCTATCCACAATTCTGAACCTTATTCATCCGCTCATTCCGACCGACAATCATCCTGGAGTAATAAGTCAACGAACGTCGCGCTCGAATAATCAATTCGGAGAATATGGTGCAAAATGTACCAGCCTCAGCAACATCACCGACACCAACAGTACAATCAATAACAGCACCAGTACCATCAACAATCCATGCTTCAATATCATCATCTGTACTTTGAGTATGATCTTCGTTTTACGTATCGTTCTACCTCATTTATCTTCGTTCGACATGGCGAATATGTAATCTCTAAAGTTTTAGAGATTATTTATTCTAGTTCCAACCAAAAAGCAAATGAGTTTAATACCACATTGACTCATTAAATCCATGATTACGTTTGAAGAAAATATATATGTATATATGTTTTCATAAAGATTGTAATCAAAATTTTTATTGTACAAACTGTTAATGGTGAAAATATTTTAACGGGTAGGTAATACCCGAGGAATATTTAGATTTCACATTAATAAGTTACACTGTACATTCTTCGAATCTGATTCAACAGTCATTTACTATCCTATTTACATCCACCGATATACAAATCCGTTCACCACAGAATAACCATATTCATCCAATTTCATATTTGGATTTTGATTTATCAGAATCCAACAAGTGGCATAATGAAGAAATAATGGACACAATAAAAATTGATTAGAAACAGACTAATTGACAATATGAAATTTTGTTAAGAAACCACGCTAACAAAATCTTAGCTAACTGTTCCTAGCTAACTGTTAATTCCATATTACACTTTATTTATCGCAATTTAATTATCGCAATTTACATTCTCGCAATTTTATTTATCGTCATTTAATTTCTGTTATTTACTTTACGCACTTTATTTATCGTCATTTAATTTCTGTTATTTATTTTACGCACATTAAATATCGGGACATGTATACAAGGTTTTGACATATCATATCGACGCATCTATATATATTATATGGAATCACCATAGACACTCTATATGCAGTAATGATCGAGTTCTCTATACAGGGTTGAGGTTGATTCTCAAATAATATATATACTTTGAGTTGTGATCGAGTCTGAGACATGTACACGGGTCACGATATTTATTAATTAATTCGAATATTATATATTAAACTATATATGAATTACTGGACTGTTACTGTGAACTATCAACTGTGGAATACCAACACTGGACAATTAAAATGAATTAAAATATTGATTATAACATATGAAACTAAACAATTCTTCAAGTTGCCACTTGATTTCATTTTAAACCCCATTCGTATCATCACAATTACGAACATGATTCTTGAAAATACCTCAATCGATAGGCTGAAACAACCGCAATCATCTACGGAAGAAAAGATTGATACATATAGTTATGCACCTGAAAAATCTAGGAACCTGAGTAAACGTTTAAAACATAGCTGTGCTAATTCCTTTGGCGTTGTTATTACCGAAAATAACTTTGCGATCCCTTTTCAAAGTAGCCAATTTTGTCACAGCTCCAGCAAGTCAACTTCAACTTTTCATTCGAAGTAGCCTTACTATAATCCTGATATATACGATTACCCTTTTGACCGGAGATTTTTTTTTTTTTATATTCCACCATATTACCAGCAGACGTAACAGCAACCTCGTTACTTCTTGGCTCAAATCTCTCTGACAAATCATTATATTTATTCATTGAAACCCTATCATATACTCATCCGTATCTTGTAACGAGAACTGCCATACCAATTACCGGGAATCAGCAATCAGTACTTTGAAAACTCACAGCATATCTACATCAACAATTATATGTATGACATTTATCTCTTAGAATTATGATATCTCATTCTGAAATTCCGAAAAGCACTCAGTCACAAACCAGTACTCTGAATGTTGAAAAAGTTGAATGAAGCAGCAGAAACCATAGACAACCGTAAACGACTTTAATCATTGAAAGTTTGATGATAAAGAATAGTATGTTGGAAAAGCTCAGAAAAATTGAAACTAAAAAACGGATTGAGCTAGCCACGAAGGAGACCAAGGACAAATACAAGGACCATACCCTATATTCAAAGAATTCAGATAATTCTGGATCCGTTAAAATCTTTAGAGAATATCTTGCTCCGAAGTTATGTTAAAATCTTACGGAAAAGTCTTTCTCCATCAACTATTGAACTTAGAAATTCCAAAATATCATCATCAATATCTTCGATATTTCTGAGGATATCTTCATAAATATTCTCGTCCGAAATTATATACCTCTTCGTGCTTCCTGTGTATCATTATATTCGAAATATTCAATAGAAAATTTAGTACCGAAAAGCGGATTATGCGAAACTATGAAGGAAGCCGTGGACAAATCACAAGGAATAAGTTTGACTTCAAAGAATCCAAATGATTCTGTTTCTGATGAAATCTTTAGCGAATACCTTGTTTCCGAATCTAAACCCTTACGGGTAAATATTCTTCATCATCCATCGATATTAGAAGTTCCAAGATATCATCGTATATCCATTTATAAATATCCTCCATATTTCTGAAGATATTTTCATAACTGTTCTTATCTGAAATCATTAATCTCTTCGTGCTATCAGTATTACATCATATAGAAACTGTTAGTTTCTATATTCTGTAAACTTTCGAACTTAAAATATGAATGATATTTGATAGTGCTCCAAATGAACATATATTTAGTAGCAATATCGTTCCAATATGTAAAGTTTTTAAATGTAATTTCCTTATTTTTAGTAGTAATAGTTAAATAAATAAGTGCGAAGACGAAAGACGCAAATCGCTCGAAAATGAAGATTTAAAGACAAAAACGAAGATTTGAAAGACCAAAACGTCCAAAAAGCTCAAATGTACAAGATACAATTCAAAAGGTTCAATTTATTGATGAGAAACGTTTAAAAATGACAAGAGTACAAGTTACAAAATGCAAAGTACAAGATATTAAATTATACGAAAGGACGTTCGAAAATCCGGAACCGGTACCCGAGCCAACTATCAACGCTCGACGCAACGGAGCTGAAAGTACAAGTCAACTATGCACAAGAATATAATATAATATTTAAATAATTCATAATAAGAATAATAATAAATAATAAAAAGTTGTTAATTGAGCATAGTTAAGGGGTCATAAGTGAAAATTTCAAATCAACATTTGCCTATAAAATGGAATTCACGTAGTAATGAAAAAGAACACCTTCACTTCATTTTTCTTTCTTTCCCTCTGTAAGAATATATATATTTATATTTATAATATTAAGTTTAATTTAAGTTTAATAATAATTGGGTTATTGTAAGAAATATTTTACGGGTTTTAAAGTCGAAACTCTGCCCGTGTAACGCTACGCGATTAATCACCACTGTAAGCTATGTTCTTCCTTTTTAAATTAATGTATCGTAACTAAGTTATTATTATGCTTATTTGAGCCGAAGTAATCGTGATGTTGGGCTAAAATATTAAGAAGGGGTTATTGAACTTTGGACCATAATTAAGGTTTGGGCAAAAGACCGACACTTGTGGAAATTGAACTATTGACTATTAATAGATGGGGGGTATTGTCTAATTGAGTGACAACTCATTGGAGTCTGTCGAACCTATCTTCAAATTAATTAACCTAATAATTAATAATGATTATGGTTGTCCTATTTAGTGATGTTCATATGGAATCTGTTATAATCATTTAATTAATCAATTGGGTTGGGTAATTGATTATTCATTCTGATCAAGTGGATGAATTAATATTTATAAACTAATTAAAACAGGGGTGGATTACATACAGTGATAACTGGTGTAATTGTTGACAGAAGTGATAACTGCGTCACAGTTTAAATCCTTAATCAGTTGGAATATTTGACTTCGGGTATAAGGGTAATTTGACGAGGATACTCGCACTTTATATTTATGACCGATGGACTATTATGGACAAAAACCAGATAGACGTATCAAATAAACCAGGACAAAGGACAATTAACCCATGGTAATAAATTAAAATCAACACGTCAAACATCATGATTACGGAAGTTTAAATAAGCATAATTCTTTTATTATATTTCTCATCGTATCTTTATTTACTGTCATTTTATTACTCGCAATTTTATTTACTGTCATTTTATTTATTGTCATTATTTTACGCACTTTAATTATCGTCATTTATCTTTACGCTTAAAATATAGAATCGACAAACCGGTCATTAAACGGTAAAACCCCCCTTTTATAATAATATTACTACTTATATAATTATATATATTTTGTATAAATATAGTTAAAAATATAGTAAGTATCACCAGCTCCCTGTGGAACGAACCGGACTTACTAAAAACTACACTACTCTACGATTAGGTACACTGCCTATAGTGTTGTAGCAAGGTTTAGGTATATCCCATCCGTAAATTAATAAAACTTGTGTCATATTTTGTAGTATTTTGTATTAAAAATAATACTATTTCGTACCCTCACGCTACATCATCAAGTTTTTGGCGCCGCTGCCGGGGAGCGCTAAAACGCTATATTTTTAATTATAATAATTTTGAAATAAAATATAATAATATAATAATATTGAAATAGAATATAATAATATAATAATATTGAAATAGAATATAATAATATAATAATATTTTAGAATGATACGTAAAGTTTTAAAAAGTCGTATTTATTAAATACTTCAGGGGTATATTATGTAACTTATAATTAATAATTTCTATCATGTCGCTTTCATGTGAATAGTAAATTAATTAATTTATTTTCATTTACTATTCATGAATAGTAAATGAATTAAAAAAAAAGTTTTAAAAAAAAATTATTATAATTATAAAAAAAATTATTAATTTGTAAAAAAAAATCATTTTTTTAAAAAAAAAAAATTTTGTGTAAAAAAAAAAATTCGTTTTAAAAAAAAAATTGTAAAAAAAATCATTTTTTTAAAAAAAATTTAAAAAAAAAAAGTTTTAAAAAAAATTTATATAAAAAAAAAATTTAAAAAAAAAAAAAATTTAAAATCCTTAAAAAACGAAATAAAAAAAAATTAAAAAAAAAGTTTTTTTTATTACCTTTAGATTTTTAGACTCTAGTTACAATTTTTAGTATTAAGTTTAGTTTTGCCATAGTTATTTTTATTTCTAGAATTTTTAGGTTTGCCGTAAAATCTCTTAAGTGCTTATTCCTTAGACTAAGATTTATGTGCTTTAGAATTTTGCGACGCCGTTTTTCGCGCTACTTTCTTATTTTTATTTTTCGACGCCTATTTTTCGACCTTTTATTTTTCGACCTTTTTCGACGCGCAATCTTTTTCTTTCTTATTTCTCGCTATTCTAGTTTTAGGATAAGATTTTTATTCTACTTCTTATCTAAATTTCTTAAAATTACGAAAATTTATTTTAAGTGGTTAAATTGATAGACATCAAAATTTTCTGGTTCGTAGTAATAGTTGGATTTGTACGTGGACCGGGTTATTGGAGCCAAACAGTCCTCAATTATATTGAGACCAAACGAATCCTGCCCCTCTGCTGCATCTTTTGGCTATTCGAAACGTGGGCAAAATCAGAAAAGTCTATTAATTGGACAACTTATATAAGTTTTTCTATTTTTATAACTAATAGGATATTCTGTGAATGCACCGAGCAAAACGTTCACCACCTTTCATACATTCACTACCTGTAACTCGATCAAGACATCTAGCCAATATTATCGCCGTTGATTTTTCTTTAGAATCATCATCTAGACGACCAAGTACTCCAACTCAAATTTCCGATAATCCAATTTTTAAACCCTAAATATAAAGGCTCTCACAACCAAGAACCCGGAGGATATTTAAGGACAATTCCAAGATCCTGAACCACTAATCATTCCTCCTGAACCACAAACCGTTAAATCAGAATCTTCTAGTGATTCGTATTCAACAAATTCAATTATGGAAGTAACGGAACCTCTAAGTATGGAAGATCGAATGAGAGCCACACGCACGGGCCAAGGTCACGCCATTATTCAGCCAGATGTTAGAGCATCAGATTTTGAAATCAAAGGACAAATCCTACACATGATCACCAATCAGTGCCAATTTGGTGGTACAACAAAAGAAGATCCAAACGAACATCTTCGAACTTTTAATCGGATTTGTAATCTCTTTAAAATCCGAGAAGTTGAGGATGAAACTATTTATCTTATGTTGTTCCCATGGACTTTAAAGGGAGAAGTCAAAGATTGGTTAGAATCATTACCTGAAGGAACGATTGACACATGGGATGTTTTAGTTGAGAAATTTCTTCAAAAATTCTTTCCGGCATCTAAAGCCGTGAGACTTCAAGGAGAAATTGTTACGTTCACACAAAAGTCAAACGAAACTCTATATGAGGCGTGGACAAGATTTGGAAAGTTGTTGAGAGGATGTCCTCAACACGGTTTAGACACTTATCAAATAGTACAAATATTCTACCAAGGTGTCAACGTTGCTACACGAAAAGACATCGACATAACAGCTGGTGGTTTCATTATGAAGAAAACCGCAACTGAAGCTTACAAAATTATTGATAACACAGCCTCCCACTCTCATGAGTGGCACCAAGAGAAAGATATATATCTCTCATCTAAAGCGGCTAGAGCCGATTCTAGCCATAACTTTGATTCCGTTTTCGCAAAAATAGATGCTTTTGAGAGACGAATGGAAAAGATGAATAAAGATATTCACGCAATACGAATCAATTGTGAGCAATGCGTTGGACCACACTTAATGAAAGACTGTCACATTGAACAAACGATGGAACAACGTGAGAATGTTGTCTACATGAACCAAAGGCTGGAAAATAGTTATCAGAATAATTATCAACCGCCAAGGCCAAACTTCAATCGAAATCAAAACATTCTTTACAATCCAAAAGGACCCGACAATAACTCGTATAACCAACAAGGTCCGAATAACCAACCAACTCAAAACAACACTTTCAATCAACAAAGACCTGGCTTGTATAAACCACCACAACAAACCGACGAGAAGAAGTCAAATCTGGAAGAAGTGGTATTTAAGCTAGTTGAATCTCAAACACAATTTATTGAAACTCAAACCCAAACGAATGAGAGGTTTGATCAGTCATTTAGAACTCAACACGCTTCCATTTTGAATCTAGAAAAACAAGTAGGTACTCTTGTTAGATTGATGAGTGAAAGGGAACAAGGAAAGCTACCGAGTAATAATGAAGTAAATCCTCGGATTGAAAATGTTAACATGATATCAACAAATTCTGAAAAACCAATACCAGAAGATGGGAAAGTTTTAGATGTAAGTAACAATGAAGAAGTTACACCACCACCACCACCCGAGTATGTAAAGCCAGTGGTGGCACCATACAGACCACCCATCCCGTTTCCAAGAAAAGGAGTTGAGTATGAGCAAGTAATAGGTAATAAAGTTTGTGATACCTCTGGAAAGAAGAAGAAGAAGAATAAAAAAGTGCAAGAAACAAAAACAGTAGAAGTAAACCCGGTGAAGACAGTTCCACCAAATCCTCCACCTAGGGTAGGTGATCCGGGTGAATTTATTGTTCCTTGTCTACTTAGTGACTGTGTCATGTATGATGCACTAGCAGATTTAGGTTCAAGTGTGACTGTTATGCCTCTTTCATTATATAAGAGATTAGGTGTAGGTGAGTTAACTCCAACGGATATGAGTGTTCGACTCCTTGATCAAACCATTAAGCACCCAGTTGGAATTGCTGACAACCTACCCGTTCAAGTAGGTAATTTAACCTTTCTAGTCGAATTTATTGTCATTGACATAGAAGAGGACTCAAACGTTCCTCTAATTTTAGGTCGACCATTCTTAGCGTCCACCGGGGCGTTATTTGATGTAAGAAAGGGTAGAATGACACTTAGTAATGATGAGAAATCGATCACCTTTATGATTCGATAGTCTAAATATCCACAAACCAAAACCGTTGAATCGACAAAAACGATTGGTAAGAACCATGTTGTTTTACCAACTCCAACGGTAATGCTTAACAATAATAGAACGCCTAAGTGTGGGGAAAATGAAGTAACACCTAATGATGACTTGATAATAAAGAACCCCATAGTTGATACGAAATTAAATAACCCCGTTATTAACAGTTCAATGAAGAAACTTTTTAAACGGGTTATTGATGCTAAAAGTAAGGGAAACTTTAAGTTATATAACTGGTTAGTATCCAATCTGTCGCCTAAAGAAAAGGAGAAGCTAGTTGAATTTGTGGATATTACGGAAAAAGCTGGTCACTGGCTTAAAGCAAAAGTCACAGATATGCAAGTTGATTATGGTCCAAGAGAAATTGACGATGAAGTTAATCACAATTTCGACACCACATCTACCTAAGTGTGAGGAGATTCAAATATTCTAAAAAGAAAATGCTGTTTGGAGTTAGTTGTTCTGTTCTCGTGTAGTTCCGAAAATGGAATTCGATTGGTCTTTTCCGCTAGCAGACACTAAAGAACTAGTTTTCTTCCCCCATTCTGATTTTTTTTTTATTTTGTAGGTTTTATATGAAATTAATATGCTTTTTAAATTTAAGTTTTGTGTGAATTTAAAAACAAAATTTACTTTATTTCATTAAGTAAAAAATGATTTCTAAAATTCGTCGTGAGTTGAAGATTAGGTAGTTGAACCGAAATTACTTTAACCGAGGGCGGGACGAGAAATTTTGTTATCATTATTTTTAATTTAATTGATTTAAAGTATGCCAAAAAAAAAATATTAGATTTTATAAATTTTTGAACGTGGGGTAATATACCCAACTTCAAAATTATGTATGTTTGTATTTTATGTTATATACAAAACAGGGTAAAATAACGCACTTTCAAAGACTGTCATTAAGTTCAGAAAAAGGTACTAATTTTGACGACAAGAAACAAAATATCAAATGTGAAATAACAACAATATGTTTGCAAACTCGGTATTTTTAATCATTTTTATACACTAATCACCCTCATGAATTTAAATTTTTACTGATTTCTTGCAAATGAGGGCATTGCAAGATCTCAAGTGTGGGGAAGGGTTATAAATTCTTTCGGGTTTGCACTTGGTTTATTTGCCAAATTTTGTGAAAATTTGAAAAATTTTCAATTAAATGAAGTCAAAATTATGTTTATACATATTTATGAACGGTGAAAACTAGGTGTTAATACCGAAATTATCGTTACCTCGGAAAGGGCATAAATTGAGAAACAACCTAAAACGCTTGAATTCATTTAAAATGGAATAAAGGAGAATAAAAAGGCAAAGAAAGAAACTAAGTGTGGGGAGAATGTACCAAGTTATTCAATTAAAAACTATCTATCACATGTTTCTGTAAAGTTATTGCAGGTACTTTTGCTTTGGACGATACTAATCAGTTTTACCCGGTTTACTGTAATATATTTTAAAGAAAGATGGATCTACACGATGAATCAATTCCATTATTAAAAGGAAGTAAAGTCTTCCAAAAAAGACACGCGCTTCTTGATTTAGGTCAAGAAGTTGTCATCCAGACCAGCTGTAGGTTGACGAAAAATCTAGAAAAGTCATCTCTAAAATCAGCAGGAAATCCACGGACCTCAGCATCAAACAGGGTCGCCATGTGGTCAGATTTATCCTAACCATGAGAAGGATTTATCTCGCATAATGGGGGGGCACCGTGCAAATTAGCTTGATAAGACTAATGAATCAAATCCCCAGAAAGGATAATCTCCTTAAAGATTAAAAATCAGCTTTTAAGACTGATATTACTCAATCCTTGAGATTGACCTTAAAGATTGAGAATTACAAACTCATGGAATTCAATGATATCTAAACTCGAGCTTGAACGAGAAAATATTTTGATCAAAAATAAAACCGATTTGTTTTCTGAAAACCTATTTTCAATACGTTCATTACCATTGAACGTAAAATCCTGAGAATTCATTGAAATTCATTAGGTCACCTGAACCAAATCGGGTGTCAACCGTAAGAACGGTGGTTGCATAGCATGGTCGGAGACAGGACCTTGTGCCAGACCGAAAAATCATAGGATGATCTTTACTATTGCTCCTACAAAGGATAGTACTAGCATCCGACACGTTTTAAGACCATAATCATATGCTTGTCATTAGACATTGCCTTAACAGTTTCTTGTTCATCGCTTTCCTTTACAACCGGACGGTAGTTTGCCGAAAGGTAATATACGGGACAAGTAAACTGGACGTGTTGCTTTCCTAATACAAGGTTAGCAAGTGGGTAACACAAAACCACAAGTGTTGAGCTAAAATTTTCAAATCTGAAACCCACACAACCCACAAAAAAAATATTTTGCAAACACCGGTGAAGGGTTATTCCGGAAAACTTATCTAGGGTAAAAGCTAGATTAAATTTTCAAAAAGATCAAATGTTTTCATAAATATCCAATTTCCTTAAGGATCTACATTTTCATAGTCATGTGGGACTGTAAACCACCTTTCAAATGTGCACTTTGCTTTGGAAACCGAAAGTAAATCGGCTATTTGATTGCAAGTGTTGTTGACCTAAACCCGAGGCAACTGTGGATGACACACCCACCTTTAACCATGGTTCTATCGTTACTATCATTGTTTATACCACCATATCAAAATCACTGATGTACAAAGTGTGATGAATAAAAAAGTGATTCATGTATGTTTTTATTTCAAGTTCTGTATTGCTTGAGGACAAGCAACGTTCAAGTGTGGGGATATTTGATAGTGCTCCAAATGAACATATATTTAGTAGCAATATCGTTCCAATATGTAAAGTTTTTAAATGTAATTTCCTTATTTTTAGTAGTAATAGTTAAATAAATAAGTGCGAAGACGAAAGACGCAAATCGCTCGAAAATGAAGATTTAAAGACAAAAACGAAGATTTGAAAGACCAAAACGTCCAAAAAGCTCAAATGTATAAGATACAATTCAAAAGGTTCAATTTATTGATGAGAAACGTCTAAAAATGACAAGAGTACAAGTTACAAAATGCAAAGTACAAGATATTAAATTATACGAAAGGACGTTCGAAAATCCGGAACCGGTACCCGAGCCAACTATCAACGCTCGACGCAACGGAGCTGAAAGTACAAGTCAACTATGCACAAGAATATAATATAATATTTAAATAATTCATAATAAGAATAATAATAAATAATAAAAAGTTGTTAATTGAGCATAGTTAAGGGGTCATAAGTGAAAATTTCAAATCAACATTTGCCTATAAAATGGAATTCACGTAGTAATGAAAAAGAACACCTTCACTTCATTTTTCTTTCTTTCCCTCTGTAAGAATATATATATTTATATTTATAATATTAAGTTTAATTTAAGTTTAATAATAATTGGGTTATTGTAAGAAATATTTTACGGGTTTTAAAGTCGAAACTCTGCCCGTGTAACGCTACGCGATTAATCACCACTGTAAGCTATGTTCTTCCTTTTTAAATTAATGTATCGTAACTAAGTTATTATTATGCTTATTTGAGCCGAAGTAATCGTGATGTTGGGCTAAAATATTAAGAAGGGGTTATTGAACTTTGGACCATAATTAAGGTTTGGGCAAAAGACCGACACTTGTGGAAATTGAACTATTGACTATTAATAGATGGGGGGTATTGTCTAATTGAGTGACAACTCATTGGAGTCTGTCGAACCTATCTTCAAATTAATTAACCTAATAATTAATAATGATTATGGTTGTCCTATTTAGTGATGTTCATATGGAATCTGTTATAATCATTTAATTAATCAATTGGGTTGGGTAATTGATTATTCATTCTGATCAAGTGGATGAATTAATATTTATAAACTAATTAAAACAGGGGTGGATTACATACAGTGATAACTGGTGTAATTGTTGACAGAAGTGATAACTGCGTCACAGTTTAAATCCTTAATCAGTTGGAATATTTGACTTCGGGTATAAGGGTAATTTGACGAGGATACTCGCACTTTATATTTATGACCGATGGACTATTATGGACAAAAACCAGATAGACGTATCAAATAAACCAGGACAAAGGACAATTAACCCATGGTAATAAATTAAAATCAACACGTCAAACATCATGATTACGGAAGTTTAAATAAGCATAATTCTTTTATTATATTTCTCATCGTATCTTTATTTACTGTCATTTTATTACTCGCAATTTTATTTACTGTCATTTTATTTATTGTCATTATTTTACGCACTTTAATTATCGTCATTTATCTTTACGCTTAAAATATAGAATCGACAAACCGGTCATTAAACGGTAAAACCCCCCTTTTATAATAATATTACTACTTATATAATTATATATATTTTGTATAAATATAGTTAAAAATATAGTAAGTATCACCAGCTCCCTGTGGAACGAACCGGACTTACTAAAAACTACACTACTCTACGATTAGGTACACTGCCTATAGTGTTGTAGCAAGGTTTAGGTATATCCCATCCGTAAATTAATAAAACTTGTGTCATATTTTATAGTATTTTGTATTAAAAATAATACTATTTCGTACCCTCACGCTACATCATCAATATTGAAGTAATGTTGGGAACTGAAGCATGAGTTAGTATAATATAATGACACTTGATCAACGTGATTATATTACAGTAAGTCATGCTGAGTTTCTAAATGAAACATAATGATTCACAGATTATAACGTCATCATGTGTCATGTTACATAACTCTTTCATTCTGATTAACTTCTGAACATATCAAGAAACTATATACTTGATAGTTCTATTCTCAGTGATTCTGGTAATTTTGACAAATCAACTCGTGCTATTACGTTCTTTCTCGTTTAGAACAGTAAGTTCATCCGAAACTCCATATCTACGAAGTCCGGACCATCACTCGCTTTACTAGAGGACGAGAGGAGAATAAAAAGGCAAAGAGCTCCAAAATATATGAGAAAATATAAAGCCCAATAACAACACGGAGGTTACAAACCGTGAATATTAATACGAATAGCAATATAAGGACACGGTATAGTTAAGAATAGTATCACCCCAAGATAATAGTAGAAAGGAATAGATTCCTCGGGTAGTAGTTGAAAAAGAAGAGTGATTGATACGAAAATCAAAAAGATATTAAGGATTAGAACTGGATTAAGCATTTTCACAATCTTTTGGATGTATGAACTAAGAAAAAAAAGTACAGGAATGGTGAGAATAATGGAACGGAGGAGTTTAATTTATAATGGAAATATCAGATAAAGTAATCGAGGCAGATCACCGTATTTAATTATAGAGATCTTAATATCCTTATTCGCCGAAGAATCAAATCTCTTAGATTTTGAAGATTTTCTTTAAATCCCTTGAATTCCGGAATTTAATCGTGACTACGTCAAAAGTTATGGAAAATCTCCATTTCTTCATCTCGATCTTTTGTGATAGCTTCATTCATACGCTTCGATTAATCGAATCATTTTATCTGAATTACTCAATAATGATAAAACTCTATTTATCAACTCATATGCGTCATGAAAACATTTTTATTGATAGCTATGACGACCTAACTCAAATTTCGGGACGAAATTTCTTTAACGGGTAGGTACTGTGACGACCCGGGAATTTCCAATCAAATTTAAACTTAATTTTTTTATAGTTTTGACACGATAAGCAAAGTCTATTAAACCGAGTCTCAAAATTTTTGAACTGTTTCATGAAATCATTTAACCTTCGACTATTCTCGACGATTCACGAACAATTAATTATAAATGAATAAGTATATATACATATAAATGTGAGTATATATATATAATAAATTGAAATTATGAAAGTATAATTAGTTATTAGAATTAAAAATGTAAAATGATAAATAAAATAATTAAAATGAATATATAAATATATATGATTTACATTATTATTGTTATATGAGAATATATATATAAAATATATATAAATATAAATGCTAATCATTCAGCTATGTTATTATATAGAATAGGTATTATATAAGCAATGAAATGTAAAGATAATATATTATATGTAATTACAATTTAATGTATAAATGATATATTATGATCATTACTTGCGTTAATGTTGTTATATTAATATTTGTATTATTAATATTATTAATTGTAATGTAAATAAGATTGGATATATATAATTTATTATTATTATTATGACTTATTATTATATTACTTTCATTATTAATATTATTAATATTATTATTATTATTATTAGTATTTGTATTATTATTAATAATTATAATTATCAAATAGTAATAATAATTATATAAATATAAAAAGAATACGTACGATTTTGTTTTGGGAATCAAATTCCGTTTGATATCACCATCCCTTTTTAATCAGATAGTGACTATGTCGAATCCAATTTCATTACACACCAAAATCTGTTTAGGGTCACTATCTTCTTTTTATTTTTTTTTATTATTTTTGCCCGATTAAATCAAGCTGTCGAGTTTTTTTTTTATATAAAACAACCAATTTACTCACAGTATTAGAGATAAACATTCGTTTGTTTCATTATCATTCTCAATTATCAATTCTAATTACACTAATCTGGCGAATTAAATTGAAGTAGTAGGATAATCAGGTACGACCTCTGTTTTACTTTATTTTTTCAAAAACCATGAAACCGAATCAAATTGCGAAAAGTATAAATGCAGTCTTGCTAGGAATTGAATACTTAAACTATATTCAAAATATCAAATTCCAATTCTTTATATCAACTACGAATTTTGGAGTCAAAGTTTAGGATTTAAAAGTCAAACGTTTCGTTCTTGGAGAAATTTGAATTCAATTTGATGTTTTGAATCAAATTATGGAATCAGATAGTTTATATAGAAGATTTACAATCTATTTCATGTAGGAAACTTCTTTTAAAATGCTCTTAAAATCAAAAATCAATGTGTGAGTTTTGTGTTCTTCGCGAAACTGTTTTCAAAATATATATTGATAATTGTTGTTTGTCTGTTAATCATAAATCCCTTTACAGGTCATTTTTAAATCAATAACAAGCCACAATTCCAATTTATGATTCGTGTTTATAATTGAAACTGGAGCTCTGGTCGATTTCAGTGTAATAGAAGGAAGACAGAAAACAAAGCAGTTTAAATAAATTTAAGTTATAGAACTTATCAGAAAAACAACACAGAGCATATGGTTAAGAGGTGTTTCGGTTTAGCTAGAGGTCTCGGGTTCGAGCCTGGTTGATGGCATTTTTTTTAGAGAAAGCTTTTGAGGTAGTTTTCATTACCAATATTATTATTATTTATTATTATTGTTATTATTATTGTTGTTATTATTATTAATATTATTGTTATTGTTATTATTATTATTATTATACTTATACTTATAGTTATTATGTTAAAATATAATTACTAATAAAATGATTATTAATACAAATTATATTATTAACATTATTATTACTAGTATTAAACTTATAAATTGTTAGTATTATCATTACTATTATTATTATTATTATTATTATTATTATTATTATTATTATTATTATTATTATTATTATTATTATTATTATTATTATTATTATTATTATTATTATTATTATTATTATTATTATTATAGTTAGTATTATTATTATCATGAGTATCATTACTAGCATTATTACAAATATATATTTTTACATAAAAATACATTACACTAATACTAATAATACATATCACTATATTTTTGTTAAAATGAAAGTAACTAAACTATATATAAAATGAAACAACTAATATATAAATATATGTTGTCATCATATATAAACCCTAATATAAATTTTTATTATTAACATTTGTGTATGGATATTCATATAAATAACAAATTAAGTATCTTAATACAATATTAACCAAATATATATTAATATAACTATATTAACATTTTTATATAAAATGAATACATTTAATTAAATAATGAAGTATATATATATATAAGTTATTAATATAAAAATTACATCACTAATAATAATATATATATTTATTTGATTACGATTATATATATATTAATGAATACACAAATGATATAGGTTCGTGAATCCGAGGCCAACCTTGCACTTGTTCAATGACGTTATATGTATTTTTTTACTACAAAATACAGTATGGTGAGTTTCATTTGCTCCCTTTTACTCATTACATTTTTGGGCTGAGAATACATGCAATGTCTTAATAACTGTTTTACAATATTTATATGCGTGAGTTTCATTTGCCCTTTTTCTCTCTTTATATTTTTGGGCTGAGAATATATGCAAATGCTTTATTAACTGTTTTACCATATTTACATGCGTGAGTTTCATTTGTTCCCTTTTTAAATGCTTTTGCAATATATATTTTTGGGACTGAGAATACATGCGCTGCTTTTATAAATGTTTTACGAAATAGACACAAGTACATGAAACTACATTCTATGGTTGGATTATCGAATCGAATATGCCCCTTTTTATTAAGTCTGGTAATCTAAGAATTAGGGAACAGACACCCTAATTGACGCGAACTCTAAAGATAGATCTATCGGGCCCAACAAGCCCCATCCAAAGTACTGGATGCTTTAGTACTTCGAAATTTATATCATGTCCGAAGGAGGATCCCGGAATGATGGGGATATTCTTATATTATGTATATTATGAATGTCGATTACCAGGTGTTCAATCCATATGAATGATATTTTGTCTCTATGCAAGGGACGTATATTTATGAGAACTGAATATGGAAATCTTGTGGGCTATTAAAATGATGATAATGGTTATTTATGTTAAACAAATGAACTCACCAACCTTTTGGTTGACACTTTAAAGCATGTTTATTCTCAGGTACGAAAGAAATCTTCCGCTGTGCATTTGCTCATTTTAGTGATATTACTTGGAGTCATTCATGACATATTTCAAAAAACGTTGCATTCGAGTCGTTGTGTTCATCAAGATTAATATTAAGTCAATTATAGTTAGATATATTATGAAATGGTATGTATATCGTCAACTTTCGATGTAATGAGATATTGTCTTTTCAAAAACGAATGCAATGTTTGGTAAATGTATCATATAGAGGTCAAGTACCTCGCGATGAAATCAACTATTGTGAATCGTTTATAATCTACCTCGCGATGAAATCAACTATTGTGAATCGTTTATAATCGATACGGACTTCGTCCGGATGGATTAGGACGGGTCTTCACAGATAGTGATAATGACTATTTTTCAGATATAATGACTACTCGTACACATATGTTTGTTGTTGCTCTACAACTATATTCGACATATGTATAAGGATATATGACCTGTTTACGAGTAAAATATGATTAGATGTATACATGTATACACGGTTCTCTCATGTTGAGAAACCTGAAAAGTTCACTGCAGTGAACTTTAAATGTAGGCACTAAAAGATGTTCTTTTAGTTGACGACGTTGGACCTTGCGAGGTTCTTGACTGAACCTTGCGAGATTCTTGGCTGAACCTTACGTGGTTCTTGACTGAACCTTGCGAGGTTCTTGACTGAACCTGCATGGTTCTTGGCTGAACCTTGCGAGGTTCTTGGCTGAAATCGCTCCCAAGTTGCTGAAGGGGAACATGATGCTCAAATTGTGAGCGCGGTTCAGGTTTGGAATCATTCAGATTACTTGTGCGCAAGTCGATCGTTCTATAACGTGTATTCGAACAGTTTTTGAACCGTTTCTGGACTGATTTCGAACTGTATTTCGATCTGTTTCAAAACTGTATCTGACACTGGTTATAGACTGTCTTCGGGACAGTATTCAAACAGTTTTAGACTGTTATTAAACCGGATTTAAACTTGGTTGTTTAACATTTGGGCTTAAACATGTTTGGTTTACCCGGTTTTGTTGAAACGGTTTAGTTAATCGTTTAAGTATAAACCTTTTGGTTTTAACATGTTTGGTTTACATGTTTGTGTTTAAACCTTGCTTGGTTTAACTGTAGGGTTGAAACCTGTTCGGTTTACCCTTTTGAGTTGAAACGCTTTTAAAGTGGTACTTGTTTGGTTATCCGTTTGAGTTTAAGCCGGTTTGATTTACTTGTTTGGGTCGAAACCTATTTCGTTTACCCGGTTGGGTTTAAACCTATTTGGTTTGCTTGTTTAGGTTGAACCTGCTTGGTTTACCTATTTGGTTGAAACCTGGTTGGTTTAACCTGGTTGAGTTGAAACCTGCTTGGTTTAACTCAGTTTGTTTATGATAAATTTGAACTTTAATTTTGGGTTGAAAACTCAAATTAGTTCAGTTCATGTAGTACTTGTTGTTTTGTTATCAACTTAGCAACTGAAACAACTTATTTTGTTGAAACAGTTTAAGTTCAGTTCAAATTTCAGATGATCTCTGAAGTTAACTTGGTTTGTTCTAACATCAAGGAATGGTGAACTTATACCAGGATTATCAGTCATGTGTGTGTGTTATCATGAGTCTGCCATTGATGATATTAATGGCAATGAGATTATTTTGCGAAAATGAACTCTGCCAAGGGACTCAAATTGATCAATGTGTTTGTATGTTCATGAGATTCGTAAGAATCTGATGTCCGGGTTGTTGTTGAACAAGTCTGGCTTCAAAAAGAAAAAAAGGAATGTATGTTCAAAAGGTTATGTTGACCAAAAGTGGAATGTATGTTCGTAAGGGCTATTTCCGATAAATGTGAAATTTGTGTTGAAGCCGGATTAACGAGATCATCTTTCTTATCAGTTGAACGAATAACCAAAACCCTTGGTATGATCCACACTCATGTGTGTGATTTGAGATCCATTCTAACGATGAATGAAAACAAATACTTTATTTTGTCTATCATCGATAAACAAAATATAACAATACTTTGTCTATCAGCGGTTCAAAGTATTGTTATATAACAAAATATAACAAGTTCAACATATAACAAAATATAACAATACTTTGTCTATCATCGATAAACAAAATATAACAAGTTCAACATAATAACTTTTTCAGCGGTTCAACCTTTCAATTCGGTTAGATCGTCAAACCGGTTAGATCGTTCTAACTTTTTCCGTTCTTATTATGATTATTTATTATACATATTGTCTATCTGATTATTACGTTTGTGATGATATGTATAATTGTTTCAGTTTCGTATACAATTTTCTACAAATTTTCTACTGGATGTGTTATTTCAATGGTGTCACTCAAAAAAATGTACACTATCCAGTGATGTCACTAGTTAAAAAACTCAAAAATATTCCACTACATAGCGTATTTCAGTGGTGTCCCGTGCCACCACTAGGTTATAAATAGATCCGCCCCTGGCCATAAAATAGATGGGAATTGCGAACTTAATTTGTTTTAAAGTTGTCTGGAAAAGAAAAGAAAAGAAATGAAATGAAGAGAAGAGAATAGAAAAGAAATGGAATTTCACAATTTAAAAGGAAATGAAGGAAGAAAATAAGACTAAATTTTTCATTCACTTCATTCCCTTTCTCAATTATATAAAACTTGGAAACACATTAATTTTTTAATTTCTCTCCACTTCTTTTCTTTTCCTTCCAAAATAAAACTCCCAAAGAAAGTGTTAATCTTCATGCCTTATCCAATTAACTCACCCCTCATTAAAATGGGAAGAGAAAAAAAAGAGAGAAAATAGAAATCCCAAATTAACTTAATTTGTTCATTCATCCATATCATTTTGTCTGAAATCATTTTATTTCGAAGTGATTTTATACTTGCAAACAAATTTTACAAAAGAAAAAAAAAATACAAGCTGACGTGACACCAATAACCACCAAATTGGTACACGGTTATATGTAAAAAATGCATTTTGTAAACTTTGTTTGTGATCAAAGTATTTTCCTTGTATTTCTATAAATTAATTTGAACTTTTAATCATTTTCATATAAAATTTTAGTTTAACTCCCTCTTTATGTGAAAAAAAGCTTATGGAGTTCTTTTCATATAGTTATGTCTTAGTACACTGTGCATACTTAGTGTCGACCTTTAATTGATCCGATAATTCAATGAAGAGACGTGAACAACTTGATTACGGACATAAAAACTTCAATAGTTTGATCTAAAATTTGAATGGTTTACATATCAAACTAGTATTAAGGTCATTGGGCCAAGGCCAAAATTATGCAAATGATATGTCAGCCTACCTTTTTTTGACCAAAGTGCTAAACGACAATTAAGAAATTAAAACGACATTACCCCCTTACGCTGTTACTTGTAACTAGTCCGGACTGGCCCACGCGTTTCCGCAGGGGCCTTCGGCCTGCGTATTTATATTTAACGTAGTGTTGTGTATTTAACGGTCCATGTGTTAAGTGCCGTTTTGGATGTCGTAGTGTTAAACGTTTTTTAAAAAGTATCCGTTTCGAACTTAGTTAGTTTTGTTTTGTTCAATAAATTTTTTCGAGTGTAACGGTGCTGTTGGAAAAATTTAACTCGCGGCGAACAGAAAGATACGGGCTGTCGTTGTGTTTAGCGTTTTTTTAAAAAAGTGTCTGTTTCGCGTATAGTTAGTCCCGTTGGGTTCGTAAGATTTTTCCGAGGGTTGAACGGTGGTCTTGAAAAAATTTAACTCGCACCGAGCGAGAAGATAGGGCCCGTTATAAATTCGGGTGGATTTAGTTTCTTTTATTTTAATAAAATTATATATTTACACTTTTTACCTATGAAAAAGTGTAAACTCGAGGGGCCGTTGTGTAAATATAGCCGAAGTTGATGGACCGTTTGTAATGTGAACGCAAACTCAAAACGACAATCCGATATAACTGAAACGACGAAAATCTCCACCACTCGTGATTATCTTGAAAGGGACAAAGAGAACCCAAACTTGCCGCTACTTGGCCGATTCTTCTTCTTATTCTTTAATGGTTGAGGAACAACAATTAAAGCCAAAATAGAATGAAATTTGGAGTGGTCGGTCGTCTTAAACTGGAGCTTGAAGTTTGACTGAATTGATTTTTGTGGTTTAATTAGTTAGAACATTACATGGATAGTCCATATGAATAGTTTTAACGGACTCAGTTAACCTTCGTTAGGGTGAGAGATGAAATTGAGATTTTAAAATGCTTTTAAGGATGAAAAATGCAGAAAATAAAACACAAGAATGAAACGAGCAAAATGTGAAAATACAAGGATGAAATGAGCAATTTTGTCTTAATATTAATATTAATAGAAATAGAAATTTTATTATTTAATAGATAAATTTACAAACGGGTGAGAGAATTTTTAAAATAGCGTTTTTGTTATGATACCACAAAGTCAAGATAAGGTGGCTATGTGAATGTCAATTTTGTATACAGAACTTACGCATGCAGAGGAATAGTTATTTGCACAGTAAACTTTGCATTATAAATAAGGCATCCATATTTGTCATTCAAACTTGTACCTAACTTTCATAATATAGAAAGTTTCTTCATCTTATCTTTATTCTTTATTCATATATAAATATATTAAGAAGTCTTTGCTAAGATCAGCCATAAAGGTTGTTATAAACCAGTCTTTGCTAAGATCAGCCATAAAGGTTGTTATAAACCACTAGAATTATAACACGTTATCAGCACGAAGAGCTCCCGTTGGCCACCGTCCTCCACCGCTGGAAGATCTTGAAACCTCATATGTGTCTTTTGATCAAGAATTTATTAGTTTGAGTTCTTCCACCACTGATTCATCAGGTACTCTATACATGATTTAAATGACTACTAAATGAACACATGATAAAAAGAAATAAATAAAAATAATAATAACGACTACAAATTGTAAGATGACTTTTTGATAATTAAAACACATTTGTGGTACTCGACACTCGATCAATTTACTTATATTAAGGATTACCTTTGTAGTTAGCTACTACTTGAATTTAGATGTCTTTATGAAAAGAGAACATACATCCATTTTTTGTTGTTGTGGTTCACATATAATTTCTTTTAATTTATATAAATTTTTGTTTATATAATTTTTTGTTTATATACTCTTAAGAAAAATTTCCGATAGATAATACAAACAACTTACAAATATATGCATATTCAATATTTTCAAATTGTAATAAAATGATAGAAATAATAAAACTTACAATAATTGGTCTACTTATCAGAAAAGTACCAGGCCCATCGTATATCAGAAATCAAGTCATATCACTCGTTCATTTTCTTTTTCCAATCCTCTATGACTGGTTTTTTTTTCTCTCTTAAAAAAAATCTATACATATACAAACATGTACATTGTGCTAAAGGTGTTGTACCTTTTCATAAATAATAGTGAGTATACAAAAGTAGAGACCAAACCAACGTTTCTAAATGAGACCAACTTAGGAAGACAAAACACAAATCTAGCCGGAAAATTATTTCGGCGAAGTTCCAGCAATCGGAGCGCGTCAGTTGTCAGACAAAGTAAAAGTTAGTCTCATTGAGATCGTAACGAGATTTAGAGTTTAATGGTGTTAGCGGTGTTGTGAAAACAAGGAGAAAAATGACATTTTTTAGAGGATAGTGGTTTTAGATCTAAAGGAAAGAGATAAGATGGAGATGAAGTTGTTGAAAAAAAAATGCAGAAGATGAATTTTTAGAAGGTATTTGTTTGTTTTCAAGATGCACTTAGTTTGATGATATTAATTGGTGGTACATGGTTTGAGAAATGAAAAACCAGTGGTCTTTGGTGGTTCTTGATTGTGATAATAAATGATGGTGGTGATCTAGAAGAAGGATAAGGGAGAAGAGTGAAGTAGGGATCGGTTAATCAATCCACATATAATATATGTATATGAATATGATATATGATATCTATTGTAGTAAAATCTTAATAGATGCAACTTACACGTAAATAGACATTATCATTATCATATAGGTAAACGTATGGTTTGGTTATTACGTTTAATGATGGCTAATTTAGAAAATGAAGAGAAGGGCCAATAAAAATGTGACACCAATTAGAGGAATAAGGTGCACCAATTAATTTAATCATTCCATTTTTACGCTCTCCACCAAACAAGCTTTGCCATTTTAATTATTCTTATAAAAAAGCTAATCATGTCATAAATCATAAGTTAGCAACATAGTAAAACTTAAATTGTGAGTTACTATTCACTTTAATGTGAATAATAATAATTTCACATATAATTTAATATAATTTTATTTTGATGTTTTGTGATTTGATACTTTAATCCACATTCAATCGGGCAAATAAGACACGGAACATGTAGGATTCCGGAAAGAAGCTATTCGACTCATTCAGGTTATATGAGTAATATTTCCTAACTTGTTGGGTCTTTATATAATGCACAAATTAAATTGAAGCATATCCAATACGTTCACATTCGTAAGTCCACTAAAAAGTATTGGGTCTTACTAATCGACTAATTGGGCCGAGTTTTTTTTTGTTTCACCACCTCATTTGTAATTTGTTATTCCTATGAACAAATTTTTTTTAACGATAATCATTCAATTTAATGCCATCTATTAGCACACATATTTAGTTACCGTATCTATTTAGAATTATAATTTGTTTTCAATTTTCATATCATTATTTATGGTAGATTTGTTCGAGGCGTGGTGCCCAAGACATGTACTGCACTCATATGATGAAAAGCGCAGCGCATATGATTAAAAGCGCAGCACATATGATTAAAAGCGCATATGATTAAAAGCGCAGCGCGTATGATTAAAAAGCGCATATGATGAAAAGCGCGTATGATTATAAAGCGCATATGATGAAAAGCGCATATGATGAAAAGCGCATCGCATATGATTAAAAAAAAAAAAGCATATATGGTGATTAATGAAAAGCACATATGGTGATTAATGAAAAGAATATTCAGAAAAAATCATCAATGTTTCTTGAAAGAATTCAAGGTTATATATATGGACCAATTCATCCATCATGTGGACCATTTTGATATTTCATGGTTTCTAATAGACGCATCTAGCGAATGGTCTCATGTTTGTGTGTTATCAAGCCGTAATATGACATTTGCAAAGTTTCTTGCACATATTATTAAATTGAGAACACATTATTCTGATTACACCATTAAAAATGATGAGACTTGATAATGCTGGTGAGTTAACATCTCAAGCATTTAATGATTATTATATGTCTACGGGAATTGTGGTTTAACATCCAGTTGCTCATTGAAAATGAGTACAGAACTCTCAGAATTTATATGGGGACATGCAAATTTACATGCTGCGATGTTATTTCACATTAGACAAAGTGAAACTCATAAATATTCTCCCCTACAACTTGATTTTGGCCGAGAACCAAATATTTCTCACCATTAGAACATTTGATTGTGCAGTGTATGTTCTAGTTGCACAACCACAACGCACTAAAATGGATCTTCAAAGGAGGATGGGAATATATATTGAATATGAAACATCTTCAATTATAAGATATATTGAACCCATGACGGGTGATGTTTTTACAGCAGGTTTTGCTGATTGTCATTTAAAAAAAAATATTCCCTATATTAGGGGAGAAAGGAAAAATAAAGAAAAAGATGCTTCATGATGTGAACATCAATTAAGGTATATAGAATTCGCACAAAAGAATGCGAAACGAAAGTTAAAAAATAATGTATATGCAAGAACTTGCAAATTAATTACTTTATGCATTTAAAGATACAAAAAGAGTGACTAAATCATATAAAATAGCAAGAAATGCTCCAGCTCGAATTAAAATTCCAAAAGCAGGCAATAATGTCACTCATGAGTCTTTGCCACGTCTGAAACGTGGAAGTACAATTGGTTCCAAAGATAAAAATCCCCGAAAAGGAAAATCAGCTGATAATAATGTAAAAGAAAGTCTTCAAGAAGACCCACAAATCAATATTCCTTCTGCAGAGGATATTGATAAATGTAAATACATAAATTGCGATAAATTATGCAATATTATGAATCAAAATGAAATGAAAAATCTTGATGAGATATTTTCATATAATGTTACAATGACATCATGAATAAAGATGATGATCTGAAACCAAAATCTGTCATTGAATGTCAAAATAGACATGACTATATACGAGCTGAATTGGAATTGCTCAATAAAAGAAAAGTTTTCGGATAAATCGTTATCACTTTTAAAGATGTGAAACGTAGGAGATAAAAAATGAATTTTTATCCGAAAAAAGAAATGAGAAAAATGAAGTTACAAGATAAAGCAAGACTTGTAACTCAAGATTTCTCTCAAAGACCATGAATGGATTATGAGGAAAACTTATTCTCCTGTTAAGGATGCAATTATTTTTAGATACTTAATCAGCCTAACGGTTTCTAAAAAATTTAGAAATGCATCTCATGGATGTAATTACTACTTATTTAAATGAATCACTTGATAGTGATATATACATGAATCCATGAAGGGTTTAAGGTATCAGAAACATCTAATGCAAAACTCAAAGAAATGTATTCTATTGAATCACAAAGATTTTTATATGAGTTGATACAATAGTATAACTGATTAAGTGATTACTTGATAAGAAAAAGGGTATACAAATAATCTTATTTGAACATGTGTTCTTATTAAGAAAACAATGTTCGGATATGTGATTGTAAATTGTTTATGTCAATGATCATAACATCATATGAACAAATAAAGAGATATATGAAATCATTCAACTACTAAAAAAAAAAAATTAAATGAAAGATCTTGAAAAAAAAAAAAAAAAAAACCAAGTATTGCCTTGGATTACAAATTGAGCATATGCCTAATGGTTTACTTGTACGTCAAACAAACTATACTGAAAAGATTTGAAAGCATTTTTAAATACAAAACCATTGGTTGATATATCACTCAATATTGACATTGATCCATTTCATCTCCGTGCAAGATCTTTACGGATAAGAAGTTTCATATCTTAGTGCAATTGGGGTTATTATGTATTTTACAAATTGTACAAGACCTGATATTTCTTTTACAGTTAATTTGTTGACAAGGTTTAGCTCAACCTCTACAAAAAGACATTGAAATTGGATCAAGCAGATATTTCGATACCTTCGAGGAACTACTGATTTAAAATTATTTTATTCTAACGCTTCAAAACAAGATTTGGTTGATTATGTATATACAGGTCATTCATCAAATCCACATAAAGCTAAATCTCAAACTGGATATGTATTCCTAAATGGAGATACTGCAATATCATGGCGTTCTCAAAACAAACACTTGTTGCAACATCATCAAATCATGCTGAAGTGATTGCATTACATGAAGCTACTCGGGAATGTTTTTGGTTGAGATCAATGGCACAACTCATTGCTGATTCTTGACGACTAGAACGCTATAAAAGACCAACAACTATCTTCACCAACAACTATATATGAAGATAATGCAGCTTGCATAATACAAATGAATGAAGAGTATCAAAAGTGACAGAACAAAATATAAATGCCGACGAGGCGCCAAAGCCATAGACGGTCTTAACGGTCATAAGTTTGATGGAAAAGAATGGTATGTTGGTAAGGCTCAAAAAAGACTAAAAGGGAATAGGAATTGAAATAAGGGTTTGAGGAAACCATGAAGGAGACTGTAGACAAATCACAGGGGCTAAACTTGTACATAAAAGATTTAGATGATACAGTTTCAGATGAAAACCTTAGATTCTTCTCATATACTCAAGATCTCGTAAAAGACAACCAGATTAAAATGAGATACGTTCAATCAACAACTCTGTTGATCTTTATACCAATGCACTGCCAACCGCTGTTTTCAGAACACACGTTCACAATATTGGCATGAGGCAAGTTCAAAAGATGTGACGACTCAGCGATGTCTACTTGAGGGGGAGTCAACTCTATACTGCACTCTTTTTCCCTTGACTAAAGTTTTTATCCCACTGGGTTTTTCTTTAGCAAGGTTTTTAACGAGACAGTACTAGTTGCACTCTAATAAAATTGTCATCCAAGGGGGAGTGTTATGATACCACAAAGTCAAGATAAGGTGGCTATGTGGATGTCAATTTTGTATACAGAACTTACGCATGCAGAGGAATAGTTATTTGCACAGTAAACTTTGCATTATAAATAAGGCATCCATATTTGTCATTCAAACTTGTACCTAACTTTCATAATATAGAAAGTTTCTTCATCTTATCTTTATTCTTTATTCATATATAAATATATTAAGAAGTCTTTGCTAAGATCAGCCATAAAGGTTGTTATAAACCAGTCTTTGCTAAGATCAGCCATAAAGGTTGTTATAAACCACTAGAATTATAACAGTTTTAAAATTATCTACAATTTTTCATCATAGATCAACAATTATAGGGACATGTGATACATTAAAATAATATTTGAATGTGATGTGATTTTATTGTTAATGTACTAAAGTAATAAAATTAAATTTTATGTGTTTGACAAATTAAATTGTTACTCCGTATATGGTTTGAAGTATTTGACACATAAAATACGGAATAACAAATTAGATATTATGTAGTATAGTTTTTTTCCTTTTCTGTTTTTTTAAAAAAAGCCAAAATATATAAATATAAACCAACGAAAGAAATGTACAAGTAAATTGCCAGGCATGAAAAATGCCTAGCAACCAACAACTCAAGAGCTATACAAGAATGAAAAAGAATGAAACACGAACACTATAAGAACAAAAAGACTAGCCTATACCCGCCCTACTATTTAAATCGCCATAATAACTCGGGTTAACAAGCCATTGATGACACTCGATAGAGGTCCGTCTTGCTCTTTTAGTGTAACGACCCGACCCGTTAAACATCGCAAAACACACTTTTTTTTTTTTAAAAGTGGACAGGCCAAGCCTGTCAGGCATTTACCGCGGCGCTGTGATTCTGGCCGCAGCGCGGCCCACAATAGAAACCGGAGGTCAGAACCCATCAAAAGTTGTTACAAAAATGCGTTCACGGTCGCGGCGCGGCACTCACCTGAACCTTATTCTGACTTATACAAAATTTACACAACACCAAATTTCGCGGTAAACGACAAATATCGACTTAAGGCTTTCTGCCATATAAGTAAATAAAGTTTACATGTTTTAATAACCACAAATCGAGTATTTGACCACCGAGCTCCACCCGCTCACTTACACATCAAATATAAGTTTCGACCGACAAGTTTAAATACCAAACAAAAAGCCGATCATGGCGTTTGGGGTTAAACTACCCAAACCTAGGTCGAACTTCAAAAGCAATACACTAGCATGAAACATTAGGGAGTCAGCTAATCCGAGCAAATACCCTTGCCTTTATCCACGTCGGAGCCTAAAAATGTAAACAACGAGAGGGGTAAGCAAAGCTTAGCGAGTGCAACAATTATACATACACATATATAACCCATCTATTTGCAATCACACCCACTAAATACCTCATACGAGTTTATAACACAAATAGCATGCCATCATACTCATAATGCTAACAATTCGTACCCTATCACAACACCTCATTAGCATATACTCAACACAATATATATAGCATGCTAAACAATAAGCAACAAACACAATATGGTTAACCATAAACGCTATGGTGCTACCGGCTCGTGGTTCACACCATACGTAATGCTATGACGCTACCGGCTCCTTGGTTCACGTCACTACGCATTTGAGTCATACTCCTTTATAGTGCTACCGGCTCGTGGTTCACGCCTCCTTTATAGTGCTACCGGCTCGTGGTTCACACTTTAGTGTTACCGGCTCGTGGTTCACACTTGATGCTACCGGCTCGTGGTTCACATCATGACACTCATCACATACATGCTATGGTACTACCGGCTCGTTGGTTCATACCATAACATTCACAAATAAATACGCCATATACACATACGTATAATTATCTCACTCACCTTAACGGCAAGGTGATGATTATAATCCGCAAGCTTCCAGCGAAGTACCTAATAGATTAAGTACCCAAATCAACATACAACTAGTGGAACTAACCTTCAACACTTAACTCTTGAGCATTTAATGACCCAAATGCATTAAATGACCCATTTACACCAAAACCGCCCAATTAAGACCAAGTCTTATCATAAATCACTAAAAGTTAGTGATTAAAGTCCCACAACACCCATTAACATAAACTTAGGGTATTTCATACCCATCTTACCAAACTAGGTCAACCATTACCCATTTGACCCATTTTAACACTTAGACTCACAAATTGGTCAAACTTGAACTCATTAACAACCTTTCACTACCACACAAGTGTATTAGTGATTTGGAAGCACAATTAACACTTACAAACACCAAATCACATGACCAAACCCTAGATTACAAAATCTTAGAGTTTCCTTACATCAATTTAACCCAATTCACCCATTTAACCCCCAAATGGGTCTTACAAGTCTCAAATGAACAAACCCTAGTCATAAATCAATTAAAACTCAAAACAAGGAGTTAAGACTTAGCAACACTATCACAACGTAGCTAGAGACAAGATGAACAACTTCAAAACTTGGACTAGGGCGAGATTTGGTCTTCTTCTTCTCCAAAGTGAGCTCTCTCACTCTAAAACTCTAACTCTCTCTCTAGGATTTAAGTGGAAGAGATAAGGTGGTTGAAAATGGAGTAATGACACTCCTAGATCTGATCTTGTGCTTTAAATTCGTCCCTCTCGCGAAAGTACCAAAATGCCCCTCATTTAATTAATTTAAAACAAGGAGTTTTCGTCATGCAGCAGCCGCGCCGCGGACCAATTGGCCGCCGCGGCCCAACACTGGAGCTGATGGTCGCCAGAAATTAATATATATACAATTTTGTACATTCTAAACTCGGTTCTTACAACTCTCCCCCACTTGAATCGGATTGCGTCCTCGCAATTCAAGGCGCATGACAAGCAGGAAGATACACTACAACGAACTCTTCGGATTCCCATGTGAACTCGGAACCTTTACTACGACGCCATTGAACTTTAAAATTTCTCACCTCTTTATTTCTCAACCTTTTCACCTTTTCATCGAGTATAGCAATCGGCTCCTCAACATACTCTAACTTGTTGTTTAGCTCAATCTCGTCTAATGGCACCCATGAAGAATCATCCGCAAGACACTTACGGAGATGGAAAACATGAAATGTATTATGAATCCCCGCAAGCTCTTAGGGTAATTCCAAACGATATGCACTTCACCAACACGAGCTAAAATTTTAAACGGTCCAATAAACCAAGGAGCTAACTTTCCCCGTTTTCAGAACCGAATAACACCTTTCCGTGGCGAAACTTTAAGCATCACCATGTCACATTCTTGCAACTCAATCGGTCATCTACGCTTATCGGCATACGACTTTTGTCTATCTTGAGCCGCTTTCAAATGAGTCCGAATCATCTCAATCTTACTATTCGTCTCTAAAACCAAATCGGTACTCTCGATTTCCCTTTATCCCACTTTGCCCCAACAAATAGGAGTTCGACACCTTCGCCAATAAAGCATCTCATACGGTGGCATCCCGATACAAGCATGATAACTATTGTTGTACGAGAATTCCACCAAGGGCAAGTGCTCATCCCAACTACCTCCAAAATCGATAATACACGCCCGTAACATATCCTTCAATGTTTGATTCATACGTTTAGTTTGACCTTCTGTTTCAGGATGGTACGCCGTGCTCATTCTCAATTGTGTACCCATATCTTCATGAAACTTATTCCAAAATCGAGATGTGAAACGAGTATCCTGATCCGAAATAATAGATATAGGAACCCCATGTCTCGATATCACCTCCTTGATAAACAACTTTGACAAAGTCTCCAACGATATCGTTTCCCGAATGGGAAGAAACAAAGCACTCTTCGTTAACCGATTAACTATCACCCAAATCATATCGAACTGGGTTCTCGCCGTCTTTGGTAACTTTGTAATGAAATCCATGGTAATGTGCTCCCATTTCCTTTTCGAAATTTCTAACGGTTGTAACATACCATATGGCTTTTGATGATCGGCTTTGACTTGCAAACACGTGACGCATTGCTCATGTAACATCCAATTTTTCCCATATGAGATTTAAGGTACGTAATTGATCTTTAGAACGTTTACACTTGATCGCATATTGTGTTAAATGATTTAAAGTGCTAATTTGATGTATACGATATATATATATATATATATATATATATATATATATATATATATATATATATATATATATATATATATATATACGCGTGAGAATGTATACGTGTATGAGTATACGCATGGTTTAGGAGTGTGTTAAGTTGTGTGATACCTTGTGGTGTGGTCTAAGTGTATACACGAAGTGGGTAAGAAGTGTACAAGTCGTGTAATCAATAGTTGGAATAAGTTGTCGAAAACTGATCAGGTAACGCCTATTTTCGCGCCGCGGAAGGGAGGTGTCGCGCCGCGACACATAACGTAAATCAAGATCAGGAAGGGAAACAAAGAGCTCGAAAATCACGTTTAACGTCGCGCCGCGGAGAGGCAGTGCCATGCCGCGGCAATCCTGCAGTTCTGATCCGAAATTCTGATTTAAAATGGGGTGGTTCGAGGGTATTTTCATCTTTTCACTCTTGGATCAGTTTGTGGCTCAAATACCAGCCACTCATCTCATTTCTTTTATTATTTTTTTCCTTTTCTTCACCTTTTTCTCTCAAAACTTCAAAACCCCAATTGATTCAAAGGGTGATTTGGGAAGGAAGACTCGTGATTCGATCTTTGACATAGAAGACAAGTTTATTCTTCTCGTTCTTAGCTACAAGGTGATACTAACGGTAACCTCTAACTCCAAATTTCGTTTTTGTGTTCATCATTCAAATTTGGGGCTTTTGATTGTATGATCATAGATGGAACCCTATTAGTTGTTAATTGAATATTAACACCAAGATTCGGGTTTATTATTGTTATTGGCGAGTTTTGGGTTTGGTGAGCAAGTGTAAGCTTGTAAGACTTGCAATGAGTGTAATCACTAGTATTTAGTGATTATTGAGGTGTTGGAAGCCTTTAGGGTTCATGCGGTTGACTAATTTTGAATAGAGTCAAAATTAGGGTTTGGTGATGATTATGACCCAATTGTCGATTTAATAAGGTTTATAAACTTAAAATGGATTAAGTTGAAGTGTAAACCCGAGTTAAATATGTTTTGGTGTCAAAACTTGTTAATGGTGGGATGTTGACTTCTTATGGGTCAAAATTAAGGTTTATGGGCGATTTTGAGAATGATAAGTGTTTAACACGTGTGTTTGGGTTTAAATGGCATATTAGGACCATTCTCACATGTGTTAGTGATTATTGGTTAGTTCGGGAGCGGTTTGTGCTTGGAAGTGCATTTGGGTCGAAATTGCACTAGTTGTCAATTTGGGTTGATTTGTAAATCCACCCTAATTGTGTTGTTGTATTTGTGATAATGGAATAGGTACATTCCATCGGCGAGTTGTGGATTTTTCAGTGGCATTCAAAAAGGCGACAAGGTGAGTGTTAATATCCTATGTGCATATGTATGTGTAGGATGGGTGCGGGTTGGGTGAAGTGATCCTCAGCTATAGAGCTCACTTCACATATAGGTGGATTTGATAGAATTGTGTATGGGTCCAATTGGCACGGTTGTGCATTTTGATTGACCACCTTTGGCGAGGTGCACACTTTGTGTGTACGTTATCACATATGCTTGTGATGTGGATTATACAACCCCAATGGCGAAGGGTTGGTATTGAGTTGTGATTGGAGAAGTGGATCACGTGTGGATGCGGATTCACGATGACTCGTGTGGCTCGGTCATCTTATTGAGGTAGTGATCTCGTGTGGATGCGGATTCACTAAGGCTCGTGTAGTTCGGCCAACCTCGATGTTGTTGTGATATTGAAGATAGTAGTCTCGTGTGGATGCGGATTTACTAAGGCTCGTGTAGTTCGGCCAATCTTCATTTAGTTTTGGATTAAGGGGTTAACCTTGGGCGGTATTATGCTTTGGTATATATATATATATATATATATATATATATATATATATATATATATATATATATATATATATATATATATATATATATATATATATATATATATATATTATTGTATTGTTGTGTTGTAGCTAACCCTCCGGGTGTAGCTTATTGGCGTGGTACATATCATCGTTGGTGTACTCACATTGTTGTTATCGTTAGCTTGTTGTATAGCGATTGTACAGTATGCTTAGATTAGTTTGCCTTTATGCTTGGATGCTCCGGTACTTGCTATTTGATTATTCGTGTGGCGTGTCCATTTTATGCATATATATGTGTGTAGTATATTCTCACTCACTAAGCGTTAGCTTATCCTCTCGTTGTTTATATTTTTATAGATTTGCATGGAGGCGGTGGCACGGGTAAGCGTGGGAACTAGTGGACTCGCGTTGGTTGCTTTAGAAGACGTGCTTTTGTATTGATTAGGATTGGGTAGCGTATCCCCAATCACCATGCTCGGTTTTGTTGGAAATTAAAATAGTCGGGTCGTGTTGCCCGTTCGAATATTTAAACTATGTATTAAATGTTTTAGAAGTTTATTGAACTTATTATTTGTGTTAAAGATGTTTTCGAAAACATAATTGGGACCTAAATATTAATGTATTAAAGAAAAAAATTTACGGGCCGGTTTAAACACGGGTTGGGTCGTTACAAGTGGTATCAGAGCATGGTCTAAGGGATTTAGGCGACTTGAGATAGGTTCCTAGACTTAGACTTTTGTGTATGCTTATTTGTTGCGGGAATTGTAGGTGAACCGGTCGCACGGGAACTTAGTTAGTGCCTTAGCGTGTAGGTGAACTAACTAGAATTTTGGCTTGTGTTGTGATGTAATTCTTGCATGTATTTATAACACGTAGAATTTTTGTTTGTGTTGGTTATATCATCGAGTGAAGCGGTCGTTGTACTAACAAGTTGATACGTCGTGTGCGCGTACTAAGGACTTGCAAACCTTATTACGGGTGCAAATCGTGTCTAACAAGCGATGTACGACGAGTGTTGAGCAAGATGGGGCAGTGTTGTGCGTGTGGTTTTATACGTTCGTGGACTAATCGTTTTGCATTCTTTAGAATGACGATGCGAAACGAGATCGAGATGAATGACGTTGAGTTTAACGCTAGAGTTGCGGCCGCCGTTGCGGAGCAAATAGGTGCGTTTCGAGAAGAAATGGATAGGAAGTATTCCGAACTCCAAAGTAATGGTGAAATGAGTGTTGTCTTAAGAGCTTCATGAGGACTAAACCCCCGATGTATGATGGAAAACCGGATCCTTTGGTTAGCACAACATGGATCTCGGATGTCGAAGGGTGTTTTCGTACTATTGAATGCCCTTCCGAGAAGAGGACAAGACTCTCTACTAGCTTGTTGCAGGGTAGGGTGAAGGATTGGTTGGATGGTAAGATTGATGTTATCGGTGGTGAGCCGTTTATGGCGTTATCATGGGATGAGTTTAAGGAGGAATTCTTTGAGGAGTTCCGGACATCAGCTGACTTGTCGAAATTGCGTAATGAGTTGCGAAGTTTGCAACAGGGTTCTATGGATTTGAATACTCTCAAGACGACCTTTATAGCGAAGGCTCGTTTTTGCCCGGAGTATTTGGGAAATGATCGTTTGTTGATGGAAGATTTATATCGAACTTTGAATGATGACTTGAAGAACAATATTAGCAGAAGGTCAGGCGAAATTGTTTGCGAAATTATTGGCCGTGGCTAGGGGTTTCGAGTCGTATTCGCGATCAAAGATTGGTGAACCTTCAAGTAAGAGAAGGGTTGTTTCGTATGATGCTCCAAGTAAGGGTGCAAGTGTGAGCACGGGTGGTACACGGACGAGTATATCAGATTCTAGTGCATCTAGATGTTACAATTGTGGCGTGAGGGGTCACAAGTCTTGGGAATGTTCGGTGCCAAAGGGTGATGGCACGGTGTGCTTCAATTACCAAGAGGAAGGACATCGTAAGTCGGAATGTCCCGAGTTAGCAGGGACGGGTGCGGCAAGGAGACGTTAAGGTACGTTTCGTTTTAATAAATATGTCCTTTGATTATTTATTTTGTGACGATGAGTTCAGGTTTGTTGAACGCATTTCGTTGTGCATATTTTGCTATGGGTAACGTTCCTAATGGAATTACCCTACGGTGGCGTTTGGATTTACGGACGAAGGGCGTAAGACTTGGTGCTACCAAGCGTTTCTTAGTGTTGGAAAATGTTTCTACCAAGCCATGGGTATGGGCTTTGGTGTTCGGTTGTTAGAGCGTGTTCGTTCTCGTGTTGAAGTTGATGAACCGTGTGGTTCGTCGGGTGGGTGAAACCCTTGAGGTCGAGTGTTTTGAATCTTGATGAACGTTGGTAATGGAGTCTGCGGGATGCGACGATAGGTGCCTCTTTGATACCTACTAGCTTGGTATTCGACTTCGATGATGTTGCGGTTACATTGTACTTAGGGTGCCGGAGAGAAACCCTTAGGTACATGAGTGACTAGGTGAGAAATTTGACAACTATAGCAGTTAGATGATTGCGAGAGTATAGTTTGTGTAATTTGTGGTACACTTCTCGTTTGAAGTGTTTAAGGATAGGTTAAAATCCTTCAGGTACCTAAGATTAGAGCAAGATGTGGTGATGGGTCGTGTGAACCCAATTGTTATTAAAGTCTACCCTTGGTAGCATTGTACAGTTGTACAAGGTGCGATTATGGAACGTAGTTCCAAGTGGGGGAGTTACATTTCCACACGAGGAGGTTTTAGTGTGAGATTTCGGATAATGCTATTAGTAGATCCGGAATTTGTGACGGGACCTAGATTTGGTCGATTTGTGGTAGAGTACAATTTCGGTTAATTTGTACTTATGATTCTGGATTTAAATTATCACCGAGGTGGTAATGTGGTGAATCTCGTTGAGAGATAATGGACGTGTTTAACGAGCAAGGTGAGATCCCTCGGTTAAGGGATGTGCGTGTCAGATTCTCTTTTAGAGAATTATTGTTTTGTGCCTATGTGCGATATAGGTGGTTCTTGTTCGATGGTGTTGGCGTTGTGTACAAGTACGTATGGTGATGGTTAGTGGTGTCCGTTAGGATTCACTATGGTGTAACAGTGCGCGATGTTACACTACTCGTTGATCGAGGCTAAAAGAGCGTGTGATGATGGTTAGTGGTATCCGTTAGGATTCACTATGGTGTAGCAGTGCATGATGTTACACTACTAGTCGATTGAGGCCAAAGGAGCGTGGGTGATTGGTGGGTTATGGCCGTGACTCGGTCCGCTAACTTCATCATGGGAGCAGTGTTATACCGGTAAGGTATAACGTATCGGGAAATGCGAGTACCGATGGGGAATGGGAGTACCATTCATATGTTGAGATTTGGGAGGTGGATCACGTGTGGATGCGGATTCACGGTGATGCGTGTAGTTCGGTCATCTTATTGTGGAAGTGAGTCCGTGTAGTTCGGATTCACAATGACACGTGTGGATGCGGTCATTATATTGAGGAAGTGAGTCTCGTGTAGTTCGGATTCACAATGACACGTGTGGATGCGGTCATTCTTTTGGGATAGTGACTCGCGTGTGGTGCGGATTCACTAAGGCGCATGTAGTTTTCGGCCAGCCTTCATGTTGTTGGATGTGTGAACTATTGGTTGTCTTATACGCCGATGGTGGGGTCGTAAGGACCATGTTGTGTGAACTATTGGTTGTTTTATACGCCAATGGTGGGGTCGTAAGGACCATGTTGTGTGAACTATTGGTTGTTCTATACGCCAATGGTGGGGTCGTAAGGACCATGTTGTGTGATTAGTGATGCGATAGCCGTGTTTCGCTCACATGTTGTTACGGGTGTGACAATAGTCGATTCTGTACACCTTGGGATTAACGTTGCCATAGTCATTTGGACGCTATCGGTTTTAGCCGTTTGCTTATGATGTTGCGGTAGTTGCGTAATAGCCATGTTTGCGTACTACAAAGGGTTGTTAAGTGGTAAGTGTTATCCGTAAGGATTCACTTTTATTCAGCCTTCATCGGTTTGATGGTTGACTTTATTTTGGGTTGTGGTTGTCACTAGTGATGTACTTGGTATGGTACGCTAGGAGTTGATATCCCGGTATGAGATTGGTTGAGTTTTCCCAACACGAGGGATTGAGCAAGTTCTTGTGCTCGGATTTTTAGATTTTAATAAATCGCGGGTGACGATGTAGTTGATAATGGTGACTCTTTGAGAAGAATTGCCTATGGGAGTCAGAAGGATACGTGGCGGTCTCGCATATTCAAAGTGATCGTTATAGACTTCGGATGCTGCGTGTATGGCACGTCTCGGAATGCGTGCAAGTGTGGATTTAGTTAATGGATTAATCTTTGGGTTAATGCGAAATGTGTTGGGAGTCAGATTGGAACGGTTGTTGAGAACTATAGTGTGAAGGTTCGGATTGGTAAGGTGACTAGGATCACGAGGACGTGATCGAGTTTAAGTGGGGGAGAGTTGTAACATCCCGTTTTTCCCATATGAGATTTAAGGTACGTAATTGATCTTTAGAAAGTTTACACTTGATCGCATATTGTGTTAAATGATTTAAAGTGCTAATTTGATGTATACGATATATATATATATATATATATATATACGCGTGAGAATGTGTACGTGTATGAGTATACACATGGTTTAGGAGTGTGTTAAGTCGTGTGAGACATTGTGGTGTGGTCTAAGTGTATACACAAAGTGGGTATGAAGTGTACAAGTCGTGTAATCAATAGTTGGAGTAAGTTGTCGAAAACTGATCAGGTCACGCCTATTGTCGTGCCACGGAAGGGAGGTGTTGTGCCGCGACACATAACGTAAATCAAGATCAGGAAGGGAAACAAACATCTCGAAAATCATGTTTAACGTCGCGCCGCGGAGAGGGAGTGCCGCGCCGCGGCAATCCTGCAGTTCTGATCCGAAATTCTGATTTAAAAAGGGGTGGTTCGAGGGTATTTTCATCTTTTCGCGTTTGGATCAGTTTGTGGCTCAAATACTAGCCACTCATCTCATCTCATTTCTTTTATTTTCTTTTTCCTTTTCTTCACCTTTTTCTCTCAAAACTTCAAAACCCCAATTGATTCAAAGGGTGATTTGGGAAGGAAGACTCGTGATTCGATCTTTGACATAGAAGACAAGTTTATTCTCCTCGTTCTTAGCTACAAGGTGATACTAACGGTAACCTCTAACTCCGAATTTCATTTTTGTGTTCATTATTCAAATTTGGGGCTTTTGATTGTATGATCATAGATGGAACCCCATTAGTTGTTAATTGAAGATTAACACCAAGATTCGGGTTTATTGTTGTTATTGGCGAGTTTTGGGTTTGGTGAGCAAGTGTAGGCTTGTAAGACTTGCAATGAGTGTAATCACTAGTATTTAGTGATTATTGAGGTGTTGGAAACCTTTAGGGTTCATGCGATTGACTAATTTTGAATAGAGTCAAAATTAGGGTTTGGTGATGATTACGACCCAATTGTCGATTTAATAAGGTTTATAAACTTAAAATGGATTAAGTTGAAGTGTAAACCCGAGTTAAATATGTTTAGGTGTCAAAACTTGTTAATGGTGGGATGTTGACTTCTTAAGGGTCAAAATTAAGGTTTATTGGTAATTTTGAGAATGATAAGTGTTTAACACGTGTGTTTGTGTTTAATTGGCATATTAGGACCATTCTCACTTGTGTTAGTGATTATTGGTTAGTTTGGGCGCAGTTTGTGCTTGGAAGTGCATTTGGGTCGAAATTGCACTAGTTGTTAATTTGGGTTGATTTGTAAATCCACCCTAATTGTGTTGTTGTATTTGTGATAATGGAATAGGTACATTCCATCGGCGAGTTGCGGATTTTTCAGTGGCATTCAACAAGGCGACAAGGTGAGTGTTAATATCCTATGTGCATATGTATGTGTAGGATGGGTGCGGGTCAGGTGAAGTGATTCTTGGCTATAGAGCTCACTTCACATATAGGTGGATTTGATGGACTTATGTATGGGTCCAATTGGCACGGTTGTGCATTTTGGTTGACCACCTTTGGCGAGGTGCACACTTTGTGTGTACGTTATCACATATGCTTGTGATGTGGATTATATAACCCCAATGGCGAAGGGTTGCTATTGAGTTGTGATTGGAGAAGTGGATCACGTGTGGATGCGGATTCACGATGACTCATGTGGCTCAGTCATCTTATTGAGGTAGTGATCTCGTGTGGATGCGGATTCACTAAGGCTCGTGTAGTTCGGCCAACCTCGATGTTTTTGTGATATTGAAGATAGTAGTCTCGTGTGGATGCGGATTTACTAAGGCTCGTGTAGTTCGGCCAATTTTCATTTAGTTTTGGGTTAAGGGGTTAACCTTGGGCGGTATTATGCTTTGGTATATATATATTGTTGTATTGTTGTGTTGTAGGTAACCCTCTGGGTGTAGCTTATTGGCGTGGTACATATCATCGTTGGTGTACTCACATTGTTGTTATCGTTAGCTTGTTGTATAGCGATTGTACAGTATGCTTAGATTAGTTTGCCTTTATGCTTGGATGCTCCGGTATGTGCTATTTGATTATTCGTGTGGCGTGTCCATTTTATGCATATATATGTGTGTAGTATATTCTCACTCATTAAGCGTTAGCTTACCCTCTCGTTGTTTACATTTTTATAGATTTGCATGGAGGCGATGGCACGGGTAAGCGTGGGAACTAGTGGACTCTCGTAGGTTGCTTTAGAAGACGTGCTTTTGTATTGATTAGGATTGGGTAGCGTATCCCCAATCACCATGCTCGGTTTTGTTGAAAATTAAAATAGTCGGGTCGTGTTGCCCGTTCGGATATTTAAACTATGTATTAAATGTTTTAGAAGTTTATTGAACTTATTATTTATGTTAAAGATGTTTTCGGAAACATAATTGGGACCTAAATATTAATGTATTAAAGAAACAATTTTACGGGCCGATTTAAACACGGGTTGGGTCGTTACAGCTCAACATACTTAACAACATCACGTTTCATGCCCGGCCACCAATACTCTTTCTTCAAATCAAGATACATTTTCATCGAGCCCGGATGAATGGAATACTTTGACTTATGTTCTTCATCAAGTAGCACTCGTCGATAATCCCCCATCTTAGGCACCCACACTCTTCCTTGAAAGGACAACAAACCATGCGGGCCTAAGGTAATAGACTCTGTTTGCCCCACGATTCGTTCTTTATGCTTGTATTTAACGAACGCTTCAATTTGTATCACACCAAGCTTTTCAAGAAAATCGTTATTGATAATCATGCATAACGATCCTACTCGTATAGCCGGATGTTGACTCTTTCGACTTAATGCATCTGCGACCACATTCGCCTTACCCGGATGATAAAGTATCTCACAATCATAGTCCTTTACCACATCCATCCATCTACGTTGACGATAATTCAAATCCCGTTGATCAAAAAGATGTTTTAAACTTTTATGATCCGAATAATTCGTACACTTGACACCATACAAGTAGTGGCGCGAAATTTTCAACGCATGAACCACTGCCGCCAATTTAAGATTGAAATGCCCCGTCCTAATCCATCTGGACGAAGTCATCAACATTTGATCCCAGAGCGATGGTCGACTCCAAATAATGTCCTTAAAATGAGCAAATGCACAGCGGAAGATTTCTTTCATACATGAGAATAAACATGCTTTCAAGTGTCAACCAAAAGGTTGGTGAGTTCATAAGTTTATCATAAAACAATAAAATTCAACATTTTGATAGACCACAAAATTTAAATCCTGCATGGTACAAATGGGCCCGAATCCTATACCCACCTGTAATGCACATGCGATATCTTTTAAATACAGTACACCTTTCTCGTGTACGAAATCATCTTTCATAAATCTTAGTAACCGTACACATATCTCGTGCACAAAAATAACATACACATAACCTGTGTATAAAATCATTCTCTCGATACATAACATTTATATCAATTGGTGGCAATTATCATGTCCACGTAATTCAATGGTGGCAATTATCATGTCCACATAATTCAATGGTGGCAATTATCATGTCCACATAATTCAACGGTGTCAATTATCATGTCCACATAATTCAACAATAATTCGCAGAACTTCTGTCTGCATAATAATTCATTCGAGGAATGTTTTGCTTGTGTCTATCTCGTCAAGCATTTATAAAAGCATTTCATGTATTCGCAGTTCGAAATATATTTTCAAAAGCATTTAATAAAGCAGTTGTAAAAATAGCGCATGTATTCTCAGTCCCAAAAATGTAAAGAGTAAAAGGGAATCAAATGAACTCACGCATATAAATATTGTAAAACAGTTAATAAAGCATTTGCATGTATTCTCACCCCAAAAACGTAAAGAGTAAAAAGGGAGCAAATGAACTCACGCATATAATTATTGTAAAACAGTTAATAAAGCATTTGCATGTATTCTCAGCCCCAATATGTAAAGAGTAAAAGGGGAGCAAATGAACTCACCTAATGTATTTTGTAGTAAAAATACATATGACTATATTGAACAAGTGTAGGGTTGGCCTCGGATTCACGAACCTATATCATTTGTATATTCATTAATACATATAACCGTACTCGAACAATTTCATATATTATATCTTTATATATTATTTATTTAATTTTGTATATATATATTTGAAAATGATTATTACTTATATATTTATATATATTTATGTTGTACATATATTTAAAATGATTGATATCTATATATTTAATAATATCAATATATCTATATATATGCTTAGTATTATATCTAAAATTCATTGGTTTGTTATATATAAGTATTTATGTAAATAATGTTAGCATGTGTTATATATAGGTATATAAACTATTAATACAATTATAATATATATGTTAGGTCAAAATATTTATCTGTAACAAAAATGATAGTTTTAAAAATAATACTAATAATAAAAGTAATGTTAGTAATAAAAATAATTTAAAAAAAAATAATAATGATAAGATAAAAATGTTAGCTTTCATAGAAATAATATTTTAAATAATAATGGTACTTTTAATAAAAATGACGATTTTAATAGAAATTTTAATACAACAACGACAACAACAACAATACCCAATCCCATATAAGTGGGGTAAGGGGGAGGTGAGATGTAGACAATCCTTCATCTATCCTAAAATAAAGAGAAATCATTTCTCCACCCCGAGTTAAACACTCACAAGAGCGGAGAAAGTCCTCCCTCTCTCTATTCGACGGGTAAAGAGATTGCTTTCAAGGGGACCTCCGTCAATGAAGAATGATGAAAATAAAAAGCATGAGATAAATAAATAAATATATAAAAATAGTAATAATAAATAAGAAAATATAAAATAAAATAAACAGAGACGCCATGAAAAAGGTAGAATCAAATTTTCATAGGTTTTACATCGTGCCTGGAGTTCAATTTAGGCTCTAAGCGGCAGTCAAGTCGTCAATAAATCGACGCTTGCTAAGCCTCGCTTAACAGAACCGTGTATGCAAAAAAAAAAAAAATTAAAATATATATATATATATATATATATATATATATATATATATATATATATATATATATATATATATATATATATATATAAGGGAAAAAGAAGACGTACCTTAGACAGTTGGGCGAAGCTCAGGACAAAACGAGAGATGCTACAACTAAAAAACAAAAAAACATATATGACCGCAAACAAGCAACCCCTAACACAAAAAAACATACAAACCTAGAAACACAGACCATCAAACGTACGTACGTACATACATACATACAAGAATCCGTACGTAACCAAAAAAAAAAAAATGTATTCGCAAGCATACATACAAACATACATAATAACAGACCCACATACGCATACAAACATACATACAGAAACAAACGTAACAAGCCCACATAAACAACAAACGCAACATACATAAAGCAACCAAATAAACCTACAAACAAACATACCCGCAACCACAACCTAATCCCTAAACATGAATACAAACAAACACATACAAGCACACATATACATACCCAGTAAAAAGAAGAGGGCCCGGTAATAAACAAAGCACAGAAAAACACGCTACATGACGAAACAAACAAACAAAAACAAATACACAATAAACACAAAAAAAGCAGACACAAAAACACAAACACGCAGACCCACGAACACACAAACACACATACACACAAACACCCCAACACCCAAACAAACAAACGCCTACTCTTATATTCTAATTCTAGTCCTCCACGCAATCCTATCTGAAGTCATGTCCTCGGTCAATAAAAGCTCTTTCAAGTCGAGCTTTATTCTATCCTCCCACCTACGATTAGGTCTACCCCTTCTCCGTACGTCGTCAACCGTAAGTGCCTCTACTCTCCTAACAGGTGCAGTCAGAGGCCGCCTTCTCACATGCCCAAACCATCGTAGCCGTTCTTCTCTTAGTTTTTCGATGATGCTCCTAACTTTCAGGTTCTCCCTAAAAACACTATTTGAAATCATATCCAACATGGTTTTACCGCATGTCCACCTAAGCATCCTCATCTCTGCCACCTCCATCCTCCTCTCTTGCGCCTTCGTCATTGGCCAACACTCCGATCCATATAACATGGAAGGTCTAATTGCCACCTTGAAGAATTTTCGTTTCAGCTTTAGGGGGATCTTCTTGTCGCATAAGACTCCAGTCGCTGCTATCAACTTCTCCCACCCTACTTTAATACGGTGCGACACGTCTTCATCTATCCTCCCCGATTTGTGAAGCATCGAGCCTAGATATCTAAACGAAGTTTGTGGATGCAAGATCTGGTCTCCAATGCAGATGTTCGCTCCATCACCTAGTTCATTATCATTCCTATCAAAATTGCAACTAAGATATTCCGTCTTTTGTCTACCAATATGCAGGCCATTACTTTCTAAGGCCACCCTCCATTGCTCCAGTCTTCTATTAAGCTCCTCCCTAGAATCCGAAACAAGTACAATATCATCTGTAAAAATCAAGCACCATGGGATGCACTCTTGAATCCCTCGAGAAAGCCCATCAAGGATCAAAGTGAAAAGAAAAGGGCTAAGGGCCGTTTCCTGGTGCAGGCCTACTTCTATTGGAAAAACTTCTGTATTTCCCACCGACGTTCGAACACAAGACTTCGCCCCTTCGTACATATCCCTAATAAAATTAATATACCTACTCAAGATACTTCTATCCTTAAGGGTCTTCCAAATCAAATTTCGTGGCACGCAATCGTAGGCCTTTTCCAAGTCTAAGAAAACCATCTCTAGGTTCCTTTGCTTTTCTCTTTGCTTCTCCATAAGGTTCCTAATAATATGGATTGCCTCTATCGAAGAGCGCTTTGGCATGAAACCAAATTGGTTCTCCGAGACATCAGTTTCACGTCGAAGTCTAGTCTCAATCACTTTCTCCGAAAGCTTCATAGTATGACTAAGTAATTTTATGCCTCTATAGTTACCGCAACATTAAGCATCCCCCTTGTTCTTATAGATGGGGATAGTCTCGCTCAGTCTCCATTCCATGAGCATTTTAGAGCTTTGAAACGTCTTGTTAAAAAGGCAAGTCAACCACCTAACACCAGCGTCGCCAAGGCACCGCCACGCCTAATAGGAATCTGATCCGGTCCCACTGATTTATTTCTCCCCATCTTTCGTAGTGCCAATCTTGCTTCCTCTTGTCTAATCCTCTCGTAATCCATGTTGTTTTGGGATTGTTCTATATCAGAGTCTTGTAAGTCCTCATGGCGCTCTGGTCTTCCCCCCCACGAAGAGAGATGAGAAATACTCTTCCCATCTTTTTCTAATTTCTTCTTCCTTTACTAAAGTTTGACCAGCATCATTTTTGATAAACTTGATGTTATCAAGATCCATACGTCTTCGCTCCCTAGCTTTGGCTATCCTGTAAATATCATTAGCTCCCTCTTTGGAGTCAAGTTTCTTATACAGATCTTCATATGCTCTTTCTTTTGCTTGGGTTACAGCATTCTTAGCTTCTCTTTTGGCTTCTTTATATCTCTCTTCAGCCCTAATTCTATCCGTCAGAGTCCCCTCCCCACAAGTGATGAGCTCCCTAAACCTTCGTTGCTTAAGCGCAACTTTGCTTTGAACCTCGTCACTGAACCACCATGATTCTCTAACAGCCCTATGGCCTATAAATGTACCAACTGCCACACCTAGGACTTCCTTGGCTACCACTCTAATGGTGGACGCCAGACAGTTCCACATCTGATCCGCGTCATCATTGGATATCATTTCCAATTCTGTATCCACTCTATCTACAACCGAAGTTCTAAAGGTCTCAGCCTTCTCTCCGTTCAACTTCTTCCACAGGATCTTAGGTTGGACTTGTCTCACCCTCTTGGTGGCCCGTCTCTGGAGAACCAAATCCATGACCAACAATCTATGCTGGGAGGAGCTTGTCAAGGCAGTCAGGACCTTACAATCTCCGCAAGTCCTAAGATCCCCTTTGCGAAGTAACAAATAGTCAATCTGGGTACTATTTTAATAGTCATATTAATAATAATAATATATATTATTATTAATAGTCATATTAATAATAATATTAATAATAATAATATATATTTTTGTAACAATAATAAGGATAATAATATTGATTATACTAATAATCTTATTTCTAATATTGGTAATAAGAATAAATACTTAATAACAATCAACAATAGAAAATAATAATAATAATAATAATAATAATAATAATAATAATAATAATAATAATAATAATAATAATAATAATAATAATAATAATAATAAAGAAATAATAATAATAAGAGTATTAGTAATAACTACCTCAAAGGAGTAGCTCTAAAAAAATGCCCAAGTCCGGGTTTGAAACCGCGACCTCCCGCTAATCCAATAACAACTTAACCATTCTGCCAATCATGTTTCTCTGTGATAATGCTAAAAATGAACATATATTTCATAGCATTATTCCTCAAGAAAGACAAGCTTTTAGTTGCAATTGTTCTTTTTACAAGTGATATTTGTTTAAATAATAAAAGGTGAAGACAAAAGACAGATTCGACGAATTGAAGACGCAAACGACCAAAAAGCTCAAAAGTACAAAAGACAATCAAAGAGGTTCCAATTATTGATAAGAAACATCTCGAAATTACAAGAGTACAAGATTCAAAACGAAAAGTACAAGATATTAAATTGTACGCAAGGACGTTCGAAAATCCGGAACCGGGACCAGAGTCAACTCTTAACGCTCGACGCAACGGACTAAAAATTACAAGTTAACTATGTATATAAATATAATATAATATATAATTAATTATATTAATTATATATATATTATATTTATAAATAAAAACCGTCGGCAGAGAAAGACTCCAAAGTTGTGAGCTGGAATTTCAAACTCCGCGACTCGCGGAGTTTGAAGGCCAAAATGGCCGCGAGTCGCGGAGCCCCCAGTTTTGAAACTCCCTATAAAGCAAACCGAATTCTGATCATTTTCATCATCTTTTTCTTCTTCTTCTCATACGTAAATTATATATATATTTATAATTTAATTTTAATTTTAATTATAATTCTAATAATAAGGGTATGTTAGCGAATGTTGTAAGGGTGTAAGTCGAAATTCTGTCCGTGTAACGCTACGCTATTTTTAATCATTGTAAGTTATGTTCAACCTTTTTATATTAATGTCTCGTAGCTAAGTTATTATTATGCTTATTTAAAACGAAGTAATCATGATGTTGGGCTAATTACTAAAATTGGGTAATTGGGCTTTGTACCATAATTAGGGTTTGGACAAAAGAACGACACTTGTGGAAATTAGACTATGGACTATTAATGGGCTTTATAATTGTTTAACTAAATGATAGTTTGTTAATGTTAATATAAAGATTTACAATTGGGCGTCCCTATAAATTACCATATACACTCAATCGGACACGATGGGCGGGGTATTTATATGTACGAATAATCGTTCATTTAACCGGACACGGAAATGGATTAATAGTTAATAAACTTGTTGAAACAGGGGTGAATTACATTCAAGGGTAATTGGTGTAATTGTTAACAAAGTAGTAAAACCTTGGTTTACACGCAGTCGATAACCTGGTGTATTCATTAAACAAAGTATTAAAACCTTGTTACAATTCGAATCCCCAATTAGTTAGAATATTTAACTTCGGGTATAAGAATAATTTGACGAGGACACTCGCACTTTATATTTATGACTGATGGACTGTTATGGACAAAAACCAGACGGACATATTAAATAATCCAGGACAAAGGACAATTAACCCATGGGCATAAAACTAAAATCAACACGTCAAACATCATGATTACGGAAGTTTAAATAAGCATAATTCTTTTATTTCATATTTAATTTCCTTTATTTTATATTTAATTGCACTTCTAAATATCGCATTTTTATTATTATTGTATTTAATTGCACTTTTAATTATCGTACTTTTTAATTATCGCAAGTTTATTTTATCGCACTTTTATTATTCGCAATTTCATTATCGTTATTTACTTTACGCTTTAATTTAAGTCTTGTATTTATTTTTAATATTTTACATTTGGTTTTAACTGCGACTAAAGTTTTAAAATCGACAAACCGGTCATTAAACGGTAAAAAACCCCCCTTTATAATAATAATATTACTTATATATATATTTGTATTTTTATAAAAGTAAACTAATATAGCGTTAAGCTTTGTTTAAAGATTTCCCTGTGGAACGAACCGGACTTATTAAAAACTACACTACTGTACGATTAGGTACACTGCCTATAAGTGTTGTAGCAAGGTTTAAGTATATCCATTCTCTAAATAAATAAATATCTTGTGTAAAATTGTATCGTATTTAATAGTATTTCCTGCTAAAATTAATAACTATTTTATATACACCCCGCTGGACATCAAGTATTTTTGGCGCCGCTGCCGGGGAACTCTCTTAAACGCCGGAAGCGCAACGCTAATAAAAAAAAAAGAGATTTTTAGTTTACTTCTATTAAAAGTCGCTTTTGTAAAAATACATTTTAAATATTTGAAAATATAAAAAGAAAAACAAAAATATAAGTATTTTTAAGATTTTGTTAAATATTTAAGTTTTATAAGTTTCTTTATTTTTATTTTAGTTTATAAAAATATAAGTTTTATTTAAATATCTTTTATTTATATAAAAACAGAAAACAGAAAAAAAAAAAATAAAGAAAAACGCGTCGAATTTTTTAAACCTGTCAGTTGAAATTCTGAACCCCGCGACTCGCGGGGTTTGATGCATTGAATACCGCGACTCGCGGAGTAATTCTGACACACGACAGAAACCCTAAAACTGCATTTATTACGGATTATTATTAATTATAATTATTATTAACCCTAATTATTATTATTATTATAATTAGTTTTAGTTTAATTTAAGTTTTATTTAATTTATATTTTAGTTTATTAAGTTTAATTAAATTGTAAAATTAATAGTTTAATAAAATAAATAATATAAAAATAATATTTTTATAAAAATTGTACTTTTTACAACTTTTTGTATATTTTTATATTTTGTCCCTTTTTAATCGTTTTAGCGTAACTTTTGTATTTTTCGCTCCTATTTAGTTTTAATTCATAGTCTTTGTCATAGTTATTTTTACTTCTAAATTTTTAGGCTTTGCCGTAGAATTCCTTAAGTGCTTTTTCTTTAGACTAAGATTTAGGTACTTTAGAATTTTGCGACGCCTTTTTAAGTTTTAGTTTCTTCTTAAGTTATTTCCATTTGGGATTTAGTTTTTCCTGTAGGCTTTAATATTTTTAGACACCTTTTACTATGTATCAATTATCATTCCAATTAGTAATCTCAATTTGCGATTATAATTTTAAGTTAGTTGTAGTAATAAGGTTAGGTTAGTCAAGTATTTTTAAGTTTTATAAGTTTCTTTAATTTTTCCGTCACCTTTTATTTTTCAACCATTTTTCTTTTTCGACCTTTTTAGACGAACTCTTTTTCTTTCTTATTTCTCGCTATTCTAGTTTTAGGACATAGATTTTTATTCTACTTCTTATCTAAATTTTTTAAAATTACGAAAATTTATTTTAAGTGGTTAAATTAATAGACATCAAAATTTTCTGGTTCGTAGTAATAGTTGGATTTGTACGTGGACCGGGTTATTGGAGCCAAACAGTCCTCAATTATATTGAGACCAAACGAATCCTGCCCCTCTGCTGCATCTTTTGGCTATTCGAAACGTGGGCAAAATCAGAAAAGTCTATTAATTGGATAACTTATTATAATTTTTCTTTCCTTTTAAAAACTAATAGGATATTCAGTGAATGCACCGAGCAAGACGTTCACCACCTTTTGTACGTTCACCACCTGTAACTAGATCAAGACATTTAGCAAATATAACCGCCGTTGATTTTTCTTTAGAATCGTCATCCAGTAGACCAAGTACTTAAGTTCAAATTTCCGATAATCTATTTTTTGAACCCGACCTCACAATTGAGAATCCGGAAAATATTCAGGAACGGTTCGTAGATCCCGAACCATTAAACTTTCCTCCGGAGCCACCAATCATTCAAACAGAGATTGTTGAGGAACGAACCATTAAATCAGAATCCTCTAGTGATTCCGATTCAACAAATTCAATTATGGAGAATCTGGAACCTTTAAGTATGGAAGACCGAATGAGAGCTAAACGCACTGGCCAAGGTCACGCAATTACTCATCCAGACATTAATGCGCCAGATTATGAAATTAAAGGACAAATTCTACACATGGTGACTAATCAATGCCAATTTAGTGGTGCGCCGAAGGAAGATCCAAATGAACATCTACGTACCTTTAATAGGATCTGCACACTATTTAAAATCCGAGAAGTGGAGGATGAACAGATATATCTCATGTTATTTCCCTGGACTTTAAAGGGAGAAGCCAAAGATTGGTTGGAATCGTTACCTGAAGGGGCGATTGATACATGGGATGTCTTAGTTGACAAATTTCTTAAACAATTCTTTCCTGCATCTAAAGCCGTAAGACTTCAAGCAGAAATTGTTACGTTCACACAGAAACCAAATGAAACTCTATATGAGGCGTGGACTAGATATGGAAAGTTGTTAAGAGGATGTCCGCAACATGGTTTAGACACCTGTCAAATAGTACAAATATTCTACCAAGGATGTGACATCACTACAAGGAAAGACATAGATATAGCAGCTGGTGGTTCTATTATGAAGAAAACCGAAACTGATGCTTACAAAATTATTGATAATACTGCTTCCCACTCACATGAGTGGCACCAAGAAAAAGACATCGTTAGATCATCTAAAGCAGCTAGAGCCGATTCTAGCCATGACTTAGATTCCATTTCCGCAAAGATAGATGCTGTGGAAAGACGAATGGAAAAGATGACTAAAGATATTCACTCAATACGAATTAGTTGTGAGCAGTGTGGAGGACCACATTTGACAAAAGATTGTCTCAGTATTGAATTAACAATGGAACAAAGAGAGAATATTTCATACATAAACCAAAGGCCTGGAAATAATTATCAGAATAATTATCAACCGCCAAGACCGATTTACAATCAAAACCAGAATTATAACAGAAATATTCCATACAACAACCAACAAGGTCCTAGCAATCAACAAGTATCTAATAACAATTACAATCAGCAAAGACCTAATTTTCAAAACAAACCACCACAACAAACCGATGATAAAAAGCCGAATTTAGAAGATATGATGACGAAGCTAGTTGAAACTCAAACGCAGTTTTTCACATCTCAGAAACAAACCAATGAACAAAATACTCAAGCATTTAGAAATCAACAAGCTTCTATTCAAAATCTGGAACAAGAAGTAAGTAACCTAGCAAGGTTAATAGGTGAAAGAAAACCGAGAAGTCTACCTAGTGATACAAATGCTAACCCCAGGAATGAAACAGCTAAAGCCATTACCACAAGAAGTGGTACAACACTTAAACCACCTGAAATACCTGTAACTTCTGATGAAACTATTCCTACTCCACAAGAACCACAACCTGATCAAGATAAGGAAAAAGAACCGGTAGTTGAGAAGGTTAATGAAGATAACACAGTTAAGGCTAAACCTTATGTTAAACCATACCAACCACCACTTCCTTATCCGAGTAAAATGAAGAAAGAGAAACTTGAAGCCGAGCATTCCAAATTCTTGGATATGTTTAAACAGATAAATGTAAATCTTCCTTTCATTGATGTGATTTCAGGAATGCCTAGATATGCTAAATTCTTGAAAGATCTAATCTCAAATAGAAAGAAAATGGAAGAACTCTCGGCTGTTACTATGAATGCTAATTGTTCAGCAGTGCTGTTGAATAAGATACCAGAAAAACTATCTGATCCAGGAAGTTTCACAATTCCATGTTTTCTGGGTAGACTTAGTTCAATAGAAGCATTGGCAGACTTAGGTGCTAGTATAAATCTAATGCCGTATTCACTATACACTAAACTAGACCTTGGAGAATTGAAACCAACCAGAATAAGCATACAACTAGCCGATAGATCAATAAAATATCCTAGAGGGATAATGGAGAACATGCTAGTTAAAGTTGGTACTTTAGTATTTCCAGTAGATTTTGTTGTTCTGGACATGGAAGAAGATTCTCAAGTTCCTCTCATATTAGGAAGACCATTCTTAAACACGGCTAAAGCAATGATAGACGTGTTCGGTAAGAAATTGACCCTAAGTATAGAGGATGAGAGTGTTACCTTTTCAGTTGATAGAGCAATGAAACAACCACAATCTGCAGATGATACATGTTATTATATTCAAACTATAGATGCACATGCAGAATTATTAGAAGAATTTCCAGAATTACAAGGAACAGGAGAATGTTCTTTAGGAGAAGGTAATGAACCAATTGATGAAGCTGAAATGTTAGCTACACTTATAGCTAATGGATATGAACCAACAACAGAAGAAATTCAAATGCTAAAAGAAGAAGACAGATATCGATACAAATCATCGATAGAAGAACCTCCGAAATTAGAGTTAAAGCCACTTCCAAACCATTTGGAATACGCTTATTTACATGGTGAATCTGAATTACCTGTAATAATATCGTCTTCTCTTACTGAAAATGAGAAATCACAACTCATTTCTGTGTTGAAAGCTCATAAACCCGCTATTGCATGGAAGATTCATGATATTAAAGGCATAAGTCCTTCGTATTGCACACATAAAATCTTTATGGAAGAAGGTCATAAAACGTATGTGCAACGCCAACGAAGACTAAATCCTAATATGCAAGATGTAGTTAAGAAAGAGATTATTAAACTGCTAGATGCAGGTTTAATTTATCCAATCTCTGATAGTCCATGGGTAAGCCCAGTTCAATGCGTGCCTAAGAAGGGTGGCATGACTGTCATTACAAATGAGAAAAATGAGCTTATTCCTACTAGGACTGTAACAGGATGGCGTGTGTGTATTGATTATAGAAAATTAAATGATGCCACCAGAAAAGATCACTTTCCCTTACCTTTCATAGATCAAATGTTGGAAAGATTAGCCGGAAATAGTTACTATTGTTTTCTAGATGCATTTTCCGGATATTTTCAAATTCCAATAGCACCCGAAGATCAAGAGAAAACCACATTCACGTGCCCTTATGGTACTTTTGCTTACAAACGCATGCCATTTGGACTTTGTAACGCCCCTGCAACCTTTCAAAGGTGTATGATGGCGATTTTTCACGACATGATAGAAGAATGCATGGAAGTATTCATGGATGACTTTTCAGTCTTCGGTGATACATTTAAATCATGTCTAGTTAATCTGGAACGAATGCTAATTAGATGCGAAAAATCAAATCTAGTTCTTAATTGGGAGAAATCCATTTCATGGTTAAAGAAGGCATCGTTCTTGGACATAAAATTTCAAAAGAAGGAATTGAAGTGGATAGAGCTAAAGTAGATGTAATTGCTAAACTTCCACATCCCACCAACGTTAGAGGAGTTAGGAGTTTTCTAGGGCATGCCGGTTTTTACCGACGTTTCATAAAAGATTTTTCTAAAATTGCCACTCCTATGAATAAATTCCTAGAAAAGGATGCGCCATTCATCTTTTCAAATGAGTGTATCAAATCTTTTAATATTCTTAAAGAGAAACTCACTAATGCGCCGATCATGATAACACCAAATTGGAATCTACCATTTGAACTAATGTGCGATGCAAGTGATTTTGCAATGGGAGCCGTTTTAGGACAAAGGATTGAAAAACGATTTCAACCTATATATTATACTAGTAAGACATTACAAGGAGCACAAACAAACTATACAACTACTGAAAAAGAACTCCTTGCTATTGTCTTTGCTTTTGACAAATTTCGATCATATCTCGTTCTAGCAAAAACGGTGGTCTATACCGACCATTCTGCTCTTAGATACCTATTTTCAAAACAAGATGCTAAACCAAGATTAATCCGTTGGATCTTACTCTTACAAGAGTTTGATATTGAAATCCGAGATAAAAGAGGAGCAGAAAATCTCGCCGCTGATCATCTTTCTCGTCTTGAAAATCCCGAATTAGAAGTTCTAAATGAATCAGCCATAAAAGACAACTTTCCTGATGAATATCTATTGAAAATAGATTATAAAGAAATCCCATGGTTTGCAGACTATGCAAACTACTTAGTTTGTAGATTCCTTGAAAAAGGATTATCGTACCAAAGACGAAAGAAATTCTTCAGTGATATAAAACACTATTTTTGGGAAGATCCACATCTGTTTAAAAGTTGTCCCGATGGAATAATACGCCGATGTGTATTTGGAGATGAAGCTAGTAAAATATTAAACCATTGTCACACAGGACCAACAGGAGGGCATTATGGACCTCAACTAACAGCTAGAAAAGTTTATGAAGCTGGATTCTATTGGCCTACAATTTTCAAAGACGCACATCTTCTTTGCAAATCCTGTGATGCATGTCAAAGGGCCGGAAAAATAAGTCAACGTGATGAAATGCCACAAAATGTCATCCAAGTATGTGAAGTATTTGACATTTGGGGTATTGACTTTATGGGTCCATTTCCAAAATCTCATAATAATCTATATATACTCGTAGCCATTGATTATGTATCTAAATGGGCGGAAGCACAAGCTCCCCCAACTAACGATGCACGAGTTGTAGTCAACTTTTTAAAACGTCTTTTTGCAAGGTTTGGAACACCGAAAGCTTTAATAAGTGATCGGGGTACTCATTTCTGTAATAATCAACTTGAGAAAGTTCTTAAAAGATATGGAGTAACTCATAAAATCTCCACCGCATATCATCCACAAACAAGTGGACAAGTTGAAAATACCAACCGAGCCTTAAAACGTATTCTAGAGAAAACCGTAGGATCAAATCCGAAGGAATGGTCCATTAAATTGGAGGATGCACTCTGGGCTTTTAGAACAGCCTACAAAACTCCAATTGGAACCACACCTTTTAGACTTGTTTATGGAAAAGCATGTCATCTTCCAGTAGAAATTGAACACAAAGCATTTTGGGCTTTGAAGACATGTAATCTTGATTTACATGAAGCCGGACGTCTACGATTAAGTCAACTAAACGAATTAGAAGAATTAAGACATGAAGCATACGATAATTCGTTAATCTATAAAGAAAGAACGAAGAAATGGCATGATAAAAGAATCAGAAGTTCAAAAGAATTTAAAGAAGGAGACAGAGTTCTTCTTTTTAATTCACGATTCAAGCTATTTCCTGGAAAATTGAAATCAAGATGGTCTGGACCATTCATAGTCAAAAGAGTTTTCTCATACGGAACGATAGAATTGATAAATTCAAATGGGATTGAATTTAAAGTTAATGGTCACAGAGTTAAACATTACATACATGGTCCAATGGAAGTCGACAACGAAGTTAATCACAATTTCGACACCACAGCTAACTAAGTGTGGGGAGAATCAAGTCTTTAAAGGATAATATGTATTTCTGTTAGAGTTAGATTGTCTGTTTTCGTGTAGTTCTCGAAAATGGAACCCGAATGGTCTTTCCCTAGCAGACCCTAAAGAACTAGTCTTCTCCCCCCATTCTGAATTTTTATTTTTTTTAGGTTTTTACAAAATGAAGACTGCCTGTGAACTAAACCATGGTCTAATGCTACACGCTTTGATCACTAAAAGAAATAATGACATACTACTAAGTGAAATAGTATCAGTAATCAGAGAAAGAATGGACGGAGTTAGAAAAGAATCCAGATGCGAAGATAATAAGTTACAATTTGGTAAAGGAAAATCAAAATCCGCAGCGAAAAGAAGAGCACGACACCTAGAAAGATGTCACAAATGCGGAAAATGGTCACATGGAGGTAAATGTTCAAATAATCAAACCTATTCAAATACCGAATTTGTTACTTTATGCAGAGACGGACCGTTCATATGTTTAGAAGAAAAGACACTGAATGCTCGAGGTTACGCCTATATAGCCATGGAAAACCAATTAAACCGACTATCTTATGAATGGGATAGATCATATAACTAAGAAATCTATTTCACAGGTATGTCTGTACAGTTTTTATTTTTATTTTTATTTTTAACCTTTTGATAATAAACGCTAATTTGTTCGCTAAAAAGTATTAAATTGGTATTGAATAAAATTAGGTTTGGCGACCGAAATTATTGATATCATTCAAAAATTTATTACATCACTGCGAAATTTAACGTTTATTCTTAAGGTATAAATATCTTTAATCAATCAACCCAAAATATTCCAAAAATTCGTCATGAGTTAAATTAGGTCTTGGAACCGAAATTACTTTACCGAAAAGAGGGGCGCATATTTTTGATAATATTTGATTGATTAAAGTGGGATAAAAAGACAAAAAGATTTTTAATTTTATTTTTACCATGTTTTTAAAATTAACATTTAAATCTTAAATTAATATTGTAAACTTTGTAAAAATATATATATTTAAAATTGTAAATATTTGAAAAAAATTAATATAAGTTTGGTATGAATTTATAAATTTTTAAATTAAGTTTGGTGTGAATTTTTAATTTTTTAAAAATATAAATTTTTAATTTTATGCATTTCAATTTTAAGTTTGGTGTGAATTTTTAATATAAATTTTGAATTTTATATTTAAGTTGTGTGAATTTAAAAACAAAAATTTACTTTATCTCATTAAGTTAAAAATATGATTTTTAAAATTCGTCGTAAGTTGAAGACTAGGTCTTTAAACTGAAATAGCTTTACCCGAGGGAGGGACGAGAACTTTTATTATCATTATTTTTAATCTTATTGAATTAAAGTGTGCCAAAAACATTGAAAAAACCCAAAAATCTTAGCTTTTAAAACAATCGCTACAAAAAGACAAATTTTAAAATTTTGTCGAGGGACGGACTAGGACATCGATCCGAAACGACCTCGTCCTAAATAACAAGGGAAACAAAATTTTAAAATTAAGTACTTAATTGTTTTATAAGTTAATGATTATAAAAAAAAAAAAAAATATCAAACTCCGCGACTCGCGGAGTTTGAAGGGTTATTCACCGCGAGTCGCGGAGGGACCGAAAATCAGAAAAAAAATAAAAAGAGCTGAACGATCAGTTTCAGTCCACACAACCCAAAACTCAAAAACACAGCGAAATACCCACGAAAAAACACGAAAAATACACCCCAAAATCACAATTTTTAACCGTTAATCATCAAATCTTTTGCTAAAATCATGCTGAGAAGGATGCTATCTAAGAATTACTCAAGAAAAACGGTAAATTTCTACACCTAAACACCATTTAATCCGAAATTTGGTGTTCTTGAGTCATTTTTTTCCCAATTTGATTTTGATGCTTTTTAGTGTAATTAGGCTTAAATTGTTTATGTATTATGCTTGTATAACCTAGATTGATGCTGTTTAACATGATTAGAAGCCTTAAACTTCAAATTTTGAGTAATCTAGGGTTTGTGTTCTTGAGCAAATTTGGGGCTTTTTGATATAAACAGGTTATGGCCGATTTTTGTCATGAATTGTTGCTAAATTGAGTAGTGTAACATGTCTAGGTAGTTAAATGATCCAAACTTTGAGCCTAAATATGATTTTGAGAATTAAAGTGGACTTTTTCAAGTCTAAAATTCATGAACTTGATTTTTGAAAGATAATGCCATTTGAGACTTGTTTAATTGCTAGTAATGATTATCTTGACATGTTATTTGAGTTGAATGCTTATGAACTTGGCGAACATTTTCGTATATGCTTATTTGCAAAAGTGTAGATTTGATAAAAATGTGAAAATGAGCTTAAGTTTGATATAAATTGATCATGTCATTGTAATTATTTTGATTGATGATTTTGCTGACACTAATGCATATTTGGATGTACAAAAATTGTGTTTGATGTGTTTTGCAGACTGAAAGGGGTGAATCTTCATCCCAAGCCCGCAATGCTCCTGCTGAGAATATGGAACAACAGGAGGTGGATAACTACTACAAGCAGGATATACCTCATCCAGTCATGACCTTTTCCGATATGCACTTGGAAGAGTTGCACCCGAACCTGAGATTTGACAGACTTTGGATAGATTATCCAAAATACCAAAGGGGTTTGCATACTCTTCATTCTAAGGTTGTTGAGGTACCAAGGGTCATAGAATGGGGACCCTTAGAAGCTGTAGAATTGGCCGGGCCAATTAGGGAATTACTTGTACAGAGGTATGGTAATTCTTCTTTTAATGACTGGGTACGTTTATTCACCATGCGTAGACCTGTATATAAAGTATGGTGTGAAGAATTGTTATGTAGTATAGAGTTGAATGATCGGGTAGCTAGTTTAACCGATCGTTCTTTTATTAGATTTTTGTTAGGCGGTTCGATGCGCCACATGTCTTTACTGGACATGGCTCAGGCTTTACGTATATATACGCCTGAGGAGTTAGCGTCTGCCGATTGTAGAGGATTGATACTAAACGGTAGAAAGATAGATGAAAATTTTGATACACACGGTGTGTGGAGTCAAATGACAAGCCATCACCGTTTCAAAGGGGGAAATTACTCTTATTTGGATATAGATAGAGACGAATTAAGAGTGATTCATAGGTTTTTAGCTAATTCGATTACACAAAGGGGTAAGAACAAGGAAAAGGTAAATGAACAAGATTTGTTTTACCATATGTGTATTCGAGACCCACAAAGCGCTGTAAGTATACCATATTGTGTGGGTTATTATTTATCAGCTATGGTTCGGGGGATGAGACCGCATAGCATAATAGGAGGTGGTATTTTTATTACTTTGATTGGTGAATATCTCGGTGTGGATATAAGTCGGGGGGGATTATTAGTAGAAGAACCAGAACCCCGCGATACTATAGGTTTAAATGTATACCATGGTGCGAAAGTTTTGAAGAGGCGGAATAACGCCGCAGTACGATACCATGGTAGACATCCACATGTGGAGAGAAACCAACAGCAAGGTAATGTAAGAGGGGGGAATGAGATGCAAGAAATGCAAAGGTTTATAGCTTCTCAGGAATACGAAAATGTTAGACAGAGAGCATTTGAAGATTGGCAAGTTCATCAGAACTAAATCATAGCTCATTGCCAACATATAGGTAGAAACTATATTCCTACACCGAAACCCATCTTCCCTCCCTGGTCTATAGAGATGCAGCCACCATATCCTACGTATAACCCTGCTATGGTTATGCCTGGAACCCCTATTGGTACCAGTATCATCCCTAGTATACTTATTTTTTTTATTTTTTTATTTTTTTTTAATTTGTAACTATTGATACTTTTAATACTCTTGTTAATATTGTAATCATTTTTATAATTATCTAACTTTTATTCTTAGATTTTAATAATTTTTGAATGTGGGGTAATATACCAAACTTCAAAAATATGTATATATGTTTGCAGTTTATCTTATGTACACAACAGGGTAAAACAACGCATTTTCAAAGACTGGCATTAAGTTCAGCAAAAGCAACTAATTTTGACGACAAGATGCAAAATATATGTGAAATAACAACAAGACGGAATGAACAAATTATGTGCACCATTTATCATTCAGCAAACAAACGCCAATATATTTGGAAACTTTGGTAAAATTTAATCATTTTCACACAAATCACCCTCAATAATTTAAATTGTTACCGATTTCTTGCAAATGAGGGCATTGCAAGATCTTAAGTGTGGGAAGGGGTTAAATTCTTTCGGATTTTAAAATTTTTTACTTTATACACTTGGTTACCATTAAAAATACTAGTAAAGCAGTAGTTGTATTAGAATCTAGTACTCTCTGATAATAAAGAATAGCCCTAGTATTATATACTGACTACCCAATTCTAGTAAAATTTTTCAAAATTTTCAATTAAATGAACTAAAAATCATGTTTATACATATTTATGAACGATAAAACTAGGTTTTAACACCGAAATTATTGTTACCTCAAAAAGGACATAAATTGAGAAACAAACTAAAATGTTAAAATTCATTTAAAATGGAATAGAGGACGATAAAAAGGAAAATAAAAGCCAAGTGTGGGAAAATTTACCAAGTTATCTTAAACATATGTCACATATATCTGTAACAAATAACTGAAAATACTTTTGTTTTGGACTAAACTAAACTGTTTTACCAAATGAAAGAAAAGAAAAGATGGATCTACACGATGAATCAATTCCATCATTAAAAGGAAGTAAAGTCTTCCGAAAAAGAAACGCGCTTCTTGATTTAGGTCATGAAGTTGTCGTCCAGACCAGCTGTAGGTTGACGAAAAATCTAGAAAAGTCATCACTAAAATCAGCAGGAAATCCACGGACCTCAGCATTAAACAGGGTCGCCAAGTGGTCAGATTTATCCTAACCATGAGAAGGATTTATCTTGTACAATGGGGGGGCACCATGCAAATTAGCTGGATAAGACTAATGAATCAGATCCCCAGAAAGGATAATCTCCTTAAAGATTAAAAATCAGCTTTTAAGACTGATATTACTCAATCCTAGAGATTGACCTTAAAGATTGAGAATTACAAACTCATGGAATTCAATGATATCTAAACTCGAGTTTGAACGAGAAAATATTTTGATCAAAATTATAAACCGATTTGTTTTCTGAAAACCCATTTTCAATGCGTTCATTACCATTGAACGTAAAATCCTAGGAATTCACTTGGAATTCATTAGGTCACCTGAACCAAATCGGGTGTCAACCGTAAGAACGGTGGTTGCATAGCATGGTCAAAGACAGGACCTTGTGCCATACCGAAAAATTATAAGGGTGAGCTTTACTATTACTCCTACCAAGGATAGTAATTGAGTCCGACACGTTATAGACCATAATTAAAAGCATGTCAGGGGACATTGCCTTAACAGTTGCTTGTTCAACGCTTTCCTTTACAACCGGACGGTAGTTTACCGAAAGGTAATATACGAGACAAGTAAACTGGACGTGTTGCTTTCCAAATACAAGGTTAGTAAGTGGGTGACACAAAACCGCAAGTTTTGAGCTAAAATTTTCAAATCTGAAACCCACCAAACCCACAAAAATATTTTGCAAACACCGGTAAAGGGTTATCCCGGAAAACTTATCTAGGGTAAAAACTAGATTTAATTTTCAAAAGATTAAATGTTTTCATAAAGATCCAATTTCCTTAATGGATCTAAATTTTTATAGTCATGTGGGACTGTAAACCATATCGTTACTACCATTGTTTATACCGCCGTATAGAAAATCACTGATGTACAAAGTGTGAAGAATAAAGAAGTGATTCTAGTATTTCAAGACGATATTGCTTGAGGACAAGCAACGCTCAAGTGTGGGAATATTTGATAATGCTAAAAATGAACATATATTTCATAGCATTATTCCTCAAGAAAGACAAGCTTCTAGTTGCAATTGTTCTTTTTACAAGTGATATTTGTTTAAATAATAAAAGGTGAAGACAAAAGACAGATTCGAAGAATTTAAGACGCAAACGACCAAAAAGCTCAAAAGTACAAAAGACAATCAAAGAGGTTCCAATTATTGATAAGAAACGTCTCGAAATTACAAGAGTACAAGATTCAAAACGAAAAGTACAAGATATTAAATTGTACGCAAGGACGTTCGAAAATCCGGAACCGGGACCAGAGTCAACTCTTAACGCTCGACGCAACGGACTAAAAATTACAAGTTAACTATGTATATAAATATAATATAATATATAATTAATTATATTAATTATATATATATTATATTTATAAATAAAAACCGTCGGCAGAGAAAGACTCCAAAGTTGTGAGCTGGAATTTCAAACTCCGCGACTCGTGGAGTTTGAAGGCCAAAATGGCCGCGAGTCGCGGAGCCCCCAGTTTTGAAACTCCCTATAAAGCAAACCGAATTCTGATCATTTTCATCATCTTTTTCTTCTTCATCTCATACGTAAATTATATATATATATATATATTTATAATTTAATTTTAATTTTAATTATAATTCTAATAATAAGGGTATGTTAGCGAATGTTGTAAGGGTGTAAGTCGAAATTCTGTCCGTGTAACGCTACGCTATTTTTAATCATTGTAAGTTATGTTCAACCTTTTTATATTAATGTCTCGTAGCTAAGTTATTATTATGCTTATTTAAAACGAAGTAATCATGATGTTGGGCTAATTACTAAAATTGGGTAATTGGGCTTTGTACCATAATTAGGGTTTGGACAAAAGAACGACACTTGTGGAAATTAGACTATGGGCTATTAATGGGCTTTATATTTGTTTAACTAAATGATAGTTTGTTAATGTTAATATAAAGATTTACAATTGGGCGTCCCTATAAATTACCATATACACTCAATTGGACACGATGGGCGGGGTATTTATATGTACGAATAATCGTTCATTTAACCGGACACGGAAATGGATTAATAGTTAATAAACTTGTTGAAACAGGGGTGAATTACATTCAAGGGTAATTGGTGTAATTGTTAACAAAGTAGTAAAACCTTGGTTTACACGCAGTCGATAACCTGGTGTATTCATTAAACAAAGTATTAAAACCTTGTTACAATTCGAATCCCCAATTAGTTGGAATATTTAACTTCGGGTATAAGAATAATTTGACGAGGACACTCGCACTTTATATTTATGACTGATGGACTGTTATGGACAAAAACCAGACGGACATATTAAATAATCCAGGACAAAGGACAATTAACCCATGGGCATAAAACTAAAATCAACACGTCAAACATCATGATTACGGAAGTTTAAATAAGCATAATTCTTTTATTTCATATTTAATTTCCTTTATTTTATATTTAATTGCACTTCTAAATATCGTATTTTTATTATTATTGTATTTAATTGCACTTTTAATTATCGTACTTTTTAATTATCGCAAGTTTATTTTATCGCACTTTTATTATTCGCAATTTCATTATCGTTATTTACTTTACGCTTTAATTTAAGTCTTGTATTTATTTTTAATATTTTACATTTGGTTTTAACTGCGACTAAAGTTTTAAAATCGACAAACCGGTCATTAAACGGTAAAAACCCCCCCTTTATAATAATGATATTACTTATATATATATTTGTATTTTTATAAAAGTAAACTAATATAGCGTTAAGCTTTGTTTAAAGATTTCCCTGTGGAATGAACCGGACTTATTAAAAACTACACTACTGTACGATTAGGTACACTGCCTATAAGTGTTGTAGCAAGGTTTAAGTATATCCATTCTCTAAATAAATAAATATCTTGTGTAAAATTGTATCGTATTTAATAGTATTTCCTGCTAAAATTAATAACTATTTTATATACACCCCGCTGGACATCACTCTGTATTATCTAGACTTTAATTAAACTTAACCTCCCAATTCTGTTTCCCCTTTTTCTTCTCTTTCTAAAAAAAAAATACTCCAATCCAGGCTCGAACCCTGGATCTCTCGTTCACCCAACATATGCCCAATCCATCTGCTCTATCTGATTCTTTCTGTTTAATTCAGGGAAGCAAAATATATAACCTATATCTTAACTGTTTCTTCTCCTTCCCCATTTATTTATCATCAATTATCATTTCCTACATATCTATCCATCTTTATGATTATTATTTAACTATTATCATGAACAACATTATCATTAACAATATCATCATCATTTTCGATTTCTATCTCCATAACCCATTACGATTCATCGTCTCCATCATTTTTCATTATGATCGTTATCGTTATCAAAGCTCACCATCGTCATTTTACAATCACGGTATTATCATCACTCGTACCAACCTACTCAATACCGTAATAATCATATATTTTCATTGCCTTTAATTAATTAACCGAAACTGAGAATAGCAGCGTGCAACAACAAAACCTTACTATTACCTGTCGTTCGAAGTAAAAACAGAAACCAAGAAATGGTAATAGCAGTTCGTGGATTTCTGGTGGCCCAATAGACTCTAACGGACTGGTCAGGTTCCAATCTATGTGTTATCGGCCCAACTTGCAACTAATACGCCCCAACTATTTGAATATCGGTCCATGAAATAAATTATCTAAGTCCACCTATTAATTAATCCAATTAACCTCAATGAATCACTAATTAATATAACTCATAATAGTCAGAGCATCTCTCATTATATAAAAAAAATCAAACGTAAATCCCTTCTCATTCTCTATTATCGACCACTAGTTTAAAAGTAGTCCCACTTGCACAAATTTGTCTAAGAGATTGATAGATAATGTAATTTAATAATTGATACCTCCCACTATGTCTTCCATGATGTCCCATGTAATTCCACAAGTGTTTATATCACGCCATTTTTAGCATTCTTTAATCAAATTGCAGGAATGGGGTCGACCATAATAAACACATACTAGCATCCCTTCGTTTCTTGCTTTAGTTCTATTTTTATTTGATAGCAGTTGTTAGTATGCAGCTGTAGCTGCAATAGGCATGGGAAGAACACAAACATGCGACAAGAATAAAGAAAAAAAAATTATACAAAGGTGATGAGAGGGTGGCGACGGCATAGGTGGTGAGGAGTGTTTATTCATAAAGAAACAAAAGAACGAGTGGTATTGATGGTGATTAAATGGGTTGAAGAAGTAGAAATGGATCAAGGTTTTGTGGTTTTTCTTTGGCAGTTTTACGAATTAGAAACAGGGGAGAGAGAGAGATGAAGAAGGAAACGTAGCGATGGTGGTGACGGTTATAATGGTGATGGTGTTGATTCTCGAATGGTGATGAGAAAGAAGGGAGTTGTTTGGTGATCGAAGTGAAAGGTGGTGCTTTGGTAGTGTTCTCGGTTATAACCCGAAATGAATACAGAGACATAGATGATTGGCACTTGGTGCATGTATATATATATCTTATAGTGTTAGTTGACAAATTAGTTTATTAATTAAATTTGTAATAGTAAGTAGCCATCTTTTTGGGTTATCCTTGTCGACATTTTCATACAAGTAGAAAAGGAAGACTTCAGAAAGTAGAATAGGAAGATGGCAAAATATCTCATAGTGGAGACATGAAAACAAAGTCAGGAAAGAAAAAGAAACAAAATTATAAAAAGGAATTGAAATTTCATTGTACGATTCTTGATTGGATATATAACAAACTGGAGATAGAAAACAAAAAGAATAAAGTTGGATAGAGACATTAAACAAATTTCGATTCCTTTTTCTGATTTTACTAATATATGATTAATATTAATAATTTATAAATAAAAATTACTTTAATAGTAATAATACTACTTAAAAAAAACACTAATGATAATTAGAAATAATAATATACTAATATTAATGCTATGAAAAATCAAAATATCAATAAATAATAATAATAATAATAATAAAGATAAAAGTAAAAATAATGATAATAATAATATTAGTAATAATAATATTATAACAATTTCAATGTATCAAATTTCATATCTATATATTCATATATATATATATATATATATATATATATATATATATATATATATATATATATATATATATATATATATATATATATATATATATATATATATATATATATATATATATATATATATATATATATATATATGAATATATATATATATACTTATAATAATGTAATAGTTTTTATTACAACATATATTATTTTACATTTTTATCTGTAACATAAAGTGTATGTAGTAGTTTATTAATATGATTAATAAATTTTTTTTATATATATAATTATTTATATATCAATATTCACATATCTATTCACCATTAATTGTTCGTGAATCGTCGAGAGCAGTCGAAGGTCAATTGAGTATATGAAATAGTTCAAAATTTTTGAGACTCAGGATAACAGACTTTGCTTAGCGTGTCAGAATTATATAAAGATTAAGTTTAAATTTGGTCAGAAATTCCCGGGTCATCACAAAGATCATGAGTCGGATATCTCTTTTCGTGTTCCTTCAATTGTCGAGAGGCATAAGCGATGACTTTACCTCTTTGCATTAGAACACACTCGAGCCCATTTAAAGAAGCATCACAATAAACCGTCATGTCTTCTACACGTTCCGGTAACACTAAGACCGGAGCTTGACACAATTTCTCTTTCAACAATTGAAAAGCAATCTCTTGCTCGTTTTCCCAATTAAATCTCGCGTTCTTCCTTGTCAACTTCGTTAACGGAGAAGCGATCTTAGAAAAGTCTTGGATAAACCGACGATAATAACCGACCAATCCGAGAAAACTTCGGATTTTCGTAGGCGTAGTCGGTTTTTCCCAACTCTTCACCGTCTCTATTTTCCCTGGATCTACTTGAATACCTTCTTTATTCACAATATGTTCAAGGAATTGCACTTCCCTTAGCCAAAATTTGTACTTGGAGAGTTTACCATACAATTTCTCATTCCGTAACGTCTTCAACACTTAGCGCAAATGGCGTTCATGTTCTTTCATACTCTTAGAATAAACAAGTATGTCGTCGATGAACACAATTACCGACTTGTCCAACATAGGTTGGTACATTCGGTTCATAAGATCCATGAATGCCGCCGGTGCATTCGTAAGACCAAAAGGCATCACTACAAATTCAAAATGCCCGTAACGCGTTCGAAAAGCCGGTTTCTCAATATCTTCCTCACGGACCCGCATTTGGTGATAGCCGGACCGTAAGTCAATTTTAGAAAAATACATCGCACCTTGGAGTTGGTAAAAAAAAATCGTCAATCCGAGGCAATGGATAACGATTCTTGATTGTCACTTTGTTCAACTCCCGATAATCGATGCACATCCGCATACTACCATCCTTTTTCTTCACGAATAAAACCGGAGCGCCCCATGGCGAAGCACTCAGTCGAATCAAAGCCTTTTCAAGCAACTCTTGGGGTTTGATTTAACAACTCTTGCATTTCCGTCGGTGCTAAACGATAAGGAGTTTTAGCAATGGGAGTAGCCCCCGGAACCAACTCAATGTGAAATTCAACTTGTCGTTCCGCCGGAACACCCGGTAATTCATCCGGAAAAACGTCTTCGAATTCATTAACTACCGGAATTTCACGAATGGATGGTGGCTCTTCACTAGTATCAACTACATGGGCAAGAAAAGCCATTCCACCACTACTAAGGAAACGATGTGCCCGTGCATAAGTGCATAATGGCACAAGTCTTCTTCGTTTTTCGCCATGATTATTAGTTCTCGCCCACTTGGGGTCTTCACACGAATAAACTTTTCATGGCATGCAATATCGGCCCTATAACGATCGAACCAATCCATACCAACAACAATATCGAACTCACCCAGAGTCATCGGAATGAGATCAATTTTAAACGTTTCGATACCATACACAACATTACAATCTTTACAAACATCAACCCTAGCACCGTCTTGCCATCCACTATTTCAACTTCTACCGGATGACTTAACTTACCTAACAGTTTATTAAGTTTAGGCACAAATCGAGGTGACACATATGACAAATTAGCACCGCTATCAAAAAGTATCCTTGCCGGATTAGAGTTAACCATGAAAGTACATGAGACAACTTCATTGGATTGCTTGGCCTCATCATGGGTCATCAAATAATTTCGCCCCCGTACCGTTCCCGCCGCTTTCTCCAACTTCTTAACTTGATCACCTCGCAACTCGGGACATTCCGTCCTTCGGTGCCCCTCCTTTTGACAATTGTAACAGGTAAGTTTGTTCGGCGCCTTGGTACAATCACGGGCCATGTGCCCCTTTTGATTACAATTAAAACACGTGGCCCGTAACTTAGAGTACCATCCTTCTTCACGCTATTTACACTTTCGGAACCTTTCTTGTACTTTTTGTTTGAAAAGTTCGAATGATTTGAACCTTCAAACTTTCTCTTGGAAAAAGAGAAATCACTTCTTTTTGGGATCTCCGGTTCGAAACCCCGAGCCAACTCAAACAATTCTTCAAAAGACTTAGCCATTCCCCTACTAATCTTACGTTTCAACTCATCGTTCATAGTACGATAGAAATCTAGCATCAACATTCGGTCATCACCGACATACTCCGGACAAAAACGAGTTTTTGACAAGAAAGTAGACTTGAGAGTAACCAAGTCCATCGAACCTTGTCGCAAATCGCGCAACTCATCCCAGATTGTATTAAGGTCGGCTTGAGTTCAATATTCATCAAAGAACTCCTTTTTAAACTCTTCCCACGACAAGCTCATACACTTTTCTTCACCATACAATTGAATCTTATCATCCCACCACAACTTCGCCTCTTCACGCAACATGCTAGAACCATACCTCGTTTTCTTCTCGGTAGGACACTCCGCGGTACGGAAAGCCCCCTTGATGTTAGAAACCCAACAAGTACTCTTCAACGGGTCTCTCACCCCATTGAACATAGGAGGTTGAGCATCCTTGAAGTTCTTATAATGAAAGTCTCGCCTTCCATGTCCACCATTACCATTAATCCCTTCAACATGAGGATAAATATTTCTAGCTTTCAATGCCTCTTCGATCGCGACATTCATTCGCTCATTGATTAACTCAGTTACTTACCCATCAACCGATTCTTGGAACACTTTTCTGACATCATCGAGAAATTCTGCCTTTTGATGTTTAAAGATGGCCTCAACTTTGGCCGTGAATTCAGAGTCCTCGCTCAGGCCTCCATTTTCGGTATCATGCCCGTTTCTCATCTTCATTCTATAAAACGAAAATAAATTAATCAATGGAACGAACGAGAATGACATACGTACACCACACCGCCCTATCTTGCCCAATACTCTTTGTACATTGCTTGCCTAACACGATTTGCACCCGTAACAATGGTAGCTAGTCATTGTTAGGAGAGCACGTCGCATCAACTAGCTAGTACAACGTCTATCTCGCTTGATGATTGCAAACATGATACAAAACAATTAACACAAAGTTAGTTCACCTAAACATAGGCACTAACCAAACCCGGTCCGACCCGTCTCCTACAAGTCTTGCATAAAACGCATACATAATAAAATCTAAGTCTAGACACCTATCTCAAGTCGTCTAAATCCCTTAGACCATGCTCTGATACCACTTGTAACGACCCGACCCGTTAAACATCGCAAAACACACCCTTTTTTTTAAAGTGGACAGGCCAAGCCTGTCAGGCATTTACCGCGGCGCGGTGAGTATGGCCGCGGCGCTCCCACAATAGAAACTGGAGGTCAGAACCCATCAAAAGTTGTTACAAAAATGCGATCACGGTCGCGGCGCGGCACTCGCCTGAACTTGATTATGCCTTATACGAAATTTACGCTACACCAAATTTCGCGATAAACGAAAAATATCAACTTAAGGCTTTCTGTCATATAAGTAAATAAAGTTTACATGTTTTAATAACCACAAATCGAGTATTTGACCACCGAGCTCCACCCGATCACTTAAACATCAAATATAAGTTTCGACCGACAAGTTTAAACACCAAACAAAAAGCCGAGCATGGCGTTTGGGGTTAAACTACCCAAACCTAGGTTGAACTTCAAAAGCAATACACTAGCATGAAACATTAGGGAGTCCACTAATCCGAGAAAATACCTTTGCCTTTATCCACGTCGGAGCCTAAAAATGTAAACAACGAGAAGGGTAAGCAAAACTTAGTGAGTGCAACAATTATACATACACATATATAACCCATCTATTTGCAATCACACCCACCAAATACCTCATACGAGTTTATAACACAAATAACATGCCATCATACTCATAATGCTAACAATTCGTACCCTATCACAACACCTCATTAGCATATACTCAACACAATATATATATATATATATATATATATATATATATATATATATATATATATATATATATATATATATATATATATATATATATATATATATATATATATATATATATATATATATATATATATATAGCATGCTAAACAATAAGCAACAAACACAATATGGTTAACCATAAACGCTATGGTGCTACCGACTCGTGGTTCACACCATACGTAATGCTATGACGCTACCAGCTCCTTGGTTCATGCCACTACGCATTTGAGTCATACTCCTTTATAGTGCTACCGGCTCGTGGTTCACACTTTGACGCTACCGGCTCGTGGTTCACGCCTCCTTTATAGTGCTACCGGCTCGTGGTTCACACTTTAGTGTTACCGGCTCGTGGTTCACACTTGATGCTACCGGCTCGTGGTTCATATCATGACACATACATGCTATGGTACTATCGGCTCATTGGTTCATACCACAACATTCACAAATAAATACGCCATATACACATACGTATAATTATCCCACTCACCTTAATGCCAAGGTGATGATTATAATAAGCAAGTTTCAAGCAAAGTACCTAATAGATTAAGTACCCAAATCAACATACAACTAGTGGAACTAACCTTCAACACTTAACTCTTGAGCATTTAACGACCCAAATGCATTAAATGAACCATTTACACCAAAACAGCCCAATTAAGACCAAGACTTATCATAAATCACTAAAAGCTAGTGATTAAAGTCCCAAAACACCCATTTACATAAACTTAGGGTATTTCATACCAATCATACCCAACTAGGTCAACCATTACTCATTTGACCCATTTTAACACGTAGACTCACAAATTGGTCAAACTTGAACCACTTAACAACCTTTCACTACCACACAAGTGTATTAGTGATTTGGAAGCACAATTAACACTTACAAACACCAAATCACATGACCAAACCCTAGATTACAAAATCTTAGGGTTTCCTTACATCAATTTAACCCAATCCACCCATTTAACCCCCAAATGGGTCTTACAAGTCTCAAATGAACAAACCCTAGTCATAAATCAATTAAAACTCAAAACACGGAGTTAAGACTTACCAACACTATCACAACGTAGCTAGAGACTAGATGAACAACTACAAAACTTGGACTTGGGCGAGATTTGGTCTTCTTCTTCTCCAAAGTGAGCAATCTCACTCTAAAACTCTAACTCTCTCTCTCTAGGATTTAATCGGAAGAGATAAGGTGGTTGAAAATGGAATAATGACACTCCTAGATCTAATCTTGTACTTTAAATTAGTCCCTCTCGCGAAAGTACCAAAATGGCCCTCATTTAATTAATTTAAAACAAGGATTTTTCGTTAGGCACCAGCCGTGCTGCGGAACAATTGGCCGCGCCGCGGCCCAACACTGGATCTGTTGGTCGCCAGCAATTAATATATATACAATTTTGTACATTCTAAACTTGGGTCTTACATTTAGAGATCCATTCGAAACTTTTTATTTAAATCTCACTTAGGATATCCAAAGCCGTTTTGCATTTGTTTTGGAAAACTTGTTGGTTCCGGTTTTTCCATATCAAATAACCACAAACCCATTTAGTCGCTTGCCACGTTTTGTGCCCATCATTCGATCTAGGGTTGCCATGTTCTATATCGAAGATAGTATGAATGCTGAAATCATTTAACCCCGGAGCAGCACCCCACCAAAGATGAACACAATCCCACACTTCCTTAGCCAAATTGTAGTCTAACATAGCATGGGATACAGATTCCAAAGCGTTGTCACACACCGGACATCGAACCGATTCAAGGTCGACGCCCCGTTTATCAAGCTCAAGACGCACCAGAATTCGATTCCTGACAGCCCTCCAAGTAAAAATGCCCAATGATTGAGGAACGAAACTATTAAGATAAGTAGCGTTAGCACTCACAGAAGAATCATTAAGCATATGAAGATGAAGCAGGTTTGTCAAAGTTTTTGTCTTGAAAAAACCATTAGGAACTAGCCTCCATTTCTACTCGTCGATATCATTATTAGAGAAGCCATTCGAAGGTAATTCAGTAAGTAGATTGTCGAGCTCGTCTCTGTTTCTACCAGAAGGATCACGTAACCAACACCAATTGAAATTCCAGCTTGTACCATTCCATGAGATGCGATAACAGATTCTGTACTCCGTGTCCGATTCAAGCCTGAAGATTCTTGGATATTTGTCTTTAAAGCATTGAGAACCATTCCAATTCTCTGACCAGAACATTGTGTTCCTTCCTTTACCAATAATTTTTTCAAAGGATAATCTTAGGTCAACATTGAATTTATGCGCATCGATTCCTGTTTTGACAATCAAACTCCACAAAGTGCCACGAACATTACATGGACTATCAAAGATAATACCCAACCAGCCATCCTGCCTGTAAATACTTTGGATAATTTTAACCCAAAGAGAATCGATTTCGGTTAAAAACCTCCACCACCATTTGCAAAGTAAAGTCCAATTCTTTGCTTTGAGAGACCCAATATTAAGCCCGCCCAAGTCATACAATTTTAGGATATCCTCCCATTTGACCCAATGTAGTTTGGAATTATTACCCGTCCCGCACCAAAAAAACTTACGGCGGAATTATTCGAGCAACTTGATGATACACGCGGGAGCACGAAAGATCGAGAAGAAGTACAAGGGCAAACTCGTGAGAACCGACTTGATAAGAGTCAACCTGCCCCCAAATGACAAAGTTTTAGCTTTCCAATTCGAGAATCGCTTTCTCAATTTTTCTATAATCGGGTTCAGTTCAGATTCACGATTCATCTTTGAACCAACAATGAGGCCTAAGTAGTTAAATGGGACTTTTCCATCAGCACAACCAAGACACCTTGCCATCGAATGCAACACCTCGGGTGTTATGCCGACACCATAAAGACAACTTTTGGATACATTTATTTTCAGACCCGAAAGCTCTTCAAAACTCTGAGGATTTTCATGATGTTTAGGATGTTTTGCTTTCTCCATTTCCCTACAAAAATAGTATCATCCGCGTATTGCAAATGGGTAAGCAGGACATTATCTTTACCGATTTCTATCCCCTCGAAAAAATAGCGTTTATAGCATTTTTGATAAGCACATTTAATCCTTCACCGGCAAGAATGAAAAGAAAAGGCAAGAGTGGGTCTCCTTGCCTTACACCTTTTTCAAGATTAAATTCCCTTGTAGGCGAACCATTTACGAGGACTGAAACAGAAGCAGAGCATAAACTTGATTGAATCCATTTTACCCATCGTGAACCGAAACCCATGAGAAGCATGGTGTCTATTAAGAATTTCCAATTAAGCGAATCAAAGGCTTTAGAGAAATCAGCTTTAAATAAGAAGCTTTTAGATTTACGTCTTTTCAAATCATCGATAGCCTCATTAAGGACTAAGACGCCGTCCAGAATAGATTTGCCACTCAGATAAGCCGTTTGTTCATCACCAATCAATTTAGGCATAACTTTACAGGATTACATTTTTTCGGATTAAAGTTATAAAAGAAGCATTATAACCAAAGGAAAAATCACCTTGATCCCAAAAGAAGCTAACTGCATTTAATAGATCTTGTTTAATAATCTCCCAATACTTTTTGAAAAATTTGAAAGGGAATCCATCCGGGCCCGGAGCCTTAGAACTATCGCAACCATTATTGGCATTCCAGATTTCATCTTTAGTAAAAGGAGCTTCAAGCCTACTAGCCTCATCGACTGTCAGATGCGTGTTAACCAAATCCATCTGGAGTGAAGACGTGTTACTTTTATCCTCCAAAATAGATTTATAGAAATTGAAAACCTCATTTTTATTAACAAACGGATCCTCCTCCCACGAACCATTTACTTTTAAACCTCGGATAGTGTTTATGTAGCTGCGTCTTTTGATAAACGAGTGGAAAAACTTTGAGTTCTCATCACCCTCCGAAGCCCATTTAACCCTCGCTTTCTATTTCAACATTCTTAATCTTTCTGCATCCTTCTTCAACCAGTTATGTCTAGCCTCCAACCATTTACCTCGATCATTTTCGTCAAGCATATCTGTTTCTGCTCTCACTTCCCATTTACCTCGATCATTTTTATGTAGTATAGTAATACTAGATTTAAGAGCCCGTGCGTTGCACGGCAGCTCTATAAAATAGTAATCAAAAAGGTTATTACTGGTATCAATTACTTGTATGATACACTTACAAATGATGAAACCCTTCATTATTGATAGTATCTCTATTGAAACTAAATTTATTGTAAATTTAAGTATCGTTATGAGTGAATACACTTTCAATGCAACAATCAATTTTTTATAATCGTTGTTACCAAGTTTCCATTCTCTAATACTGATATCCAAACCTTGGTTTAGTAAACAAATGTTAGTTTAGCAACACCACAATATGAACATCAACATACGCCAAGCTTTTCTCACCTACAAAGATAATATAGAGTAAAGATTAATTTTACACATTTGAAATCTAAGTCGATTTATTTTAATTAGTATTATTGTACAGTGTGCATACCATAAGTATTATTCTTTATTCCTTTGAAATGTCTAATAACCATCTAATCCATTAAAGCATTGGATTTGACCGACCATCTCACCAAATGCAATATCATCAAAATCTTCCTATAACCTAATATTAAACCATGGACATTAAAAGGACTTAATACTATCAAAATATATACCTCTGGAGTTAAACTTTCCTTAATCCATAATCCTTTCTCATAATTAACAGTATATCTTACTTCTGATTCTCACAAATCTTATCCAAGCCTTCAATTAGGGGCTGATCATTACAAAACTAATTGTTAGCTGTATGAAAACTAAAAGTATGAATGGAAGACTTGAAGCATCTTAAACATTTTAGTCGTGTATGTAATGAAGCATTTAATGTTTTGGCCACCATCCTAACCCACTCATTTAGTCAACTGTACAGTTTATTGAAGCAAAAATTTACTTAAGTTTCAAGAAAAAAAGTACTGACCTGCATTCCTTTGTATCGTTATGTAGCACCTTGGTTGCCTCTATCACTATCAAAGTATCATTCCTGCAATAATAGTATTTGTTGTCATCACTGTATCAGGAAAGGCTCTAGCCTCATCTCTAGGAATTTAATAGTCACAACTTACAACTTATCTCAGAACAAACATAGACTTTGGTCGGCTCAAAGTAAAACATTATGTAACGACCATATTATAGAAGTTAGAATTCATGTTATTAATTATACATTTTGCAAGTAAATAAGAGAACTCACCAACGTTTCTTTGTATCATTCTGCAACACCAAATTTGGTATGCGATATCACTATCATTCCTGAAATAATAGTATATGTTGTATTAAAACAGATAGAGAGCAAAACATCCTTCAAGTACATGCAATTTCCAGTTATAGATATAACAGCGTAAATATCATATACGTCTCTAATTCTAATAAATGGCTTTACAGATATATAAGCAATAACAAATAATGCTAAATACATACTCCATAACTATTAACTGTAAGATTCTGCTCATAAGTGTAAGCATTAACAAACTTACTACTTTTTGTTAGCTACTAAACAGTATGCTATGAACAATACCGTTCAAAAGAACTAACGGTTGCCGTACTGATATGAAGTTACAAAAAATTATATAAAGAAATACTACCCCGTTATTCACTTATGATGTTAATTTAACTATTCTTTGTTGAACATGAATATTTAAATTGTTGAAAACGAATCCAAACCCAACATGTTAACTTAAATCGAAATAAATGAAAAATAAATGTAAAAAAAGCAATACCAAATTATTTGAGCCGTTAAGCGCCTTTGGAATACCAACCAAGAAATCAACAGAGGCTAACGATAAACCAATAATAATACGCATCCCAAATAGTGTAATAACAAAGATGATCATCTGATATGTCCAAAATCAACCCGAGTTTAAGAAAAAAAGTCAAATTTTCATGATTTATACAAACCAAATCTAATCCTAAACACTAATTAGCTACAGTATTTACTCAACAACTATATGAATCAACCTATGTAATTTTCTAAAAAAACAACCATACATAATGTGAAGGCCCGTCCTAATCCACCTGGATGAAGTCTTCAACATTTGGTCCCATTGCGATGATCGACTCCAAGTAATATATTTAAAATGAGCAAATACACAGCGGAAGATTTCTTTCATACCTGAGAATAAACATGCTTAAAAGTGTCAACCAAAAGGTTGGTGAGTTCATAGGTTTATCATAACAATCATTTCAATAATTTTAATAGACCACAAGATTTAATTTTCATAGTTAACTGCAGGAACACTCATCTGCAAAAATCATCATACAGGAAAACTCATCTGTATAAAATCCATTCATATGATGAACACCTAGTAACCGACCTTAACAAGATGCATATAGAATATCCCCCAGTATATAGCGCGCAGCTAATATACTAAATAATACCTCGAAGCACTAAAGCATCCATAACCTGGATGGGCCTTGTTGGGTCCGATAGATCTATCTTTAGGATTCGCGTCAATTTGGGAGTCTGTTCCCAAATTCTTAGGCTACCAAGCTAAAAAGGGGTGATATTCAGACTAATAATCCAGCCATAGAATGTAGTTTTAAGTACTTGTGTCTATTTCGTAAAACATTTATAAAAACAGTGCATGTATTCTCGGTCCCAAAAATATATATTGCAAAAGCATTTAAAAGGGGAGCAAATGAAACTCACAATACGATATTTTGTAGTAAAAATATGCATACGACAGAACTGAACAATGCAGGGTTGGCCTCGGATTCACGAACCTATATCAAGTATATATATATATATATTAACACATTGTAATATTAATCAACTAAGTTTATATATATTTTATAATATATATAGATTAATATCCTTATATATATTTATATTAATCCTTATTATTTGTTATAATACTTATATGATATATATACTTTAATAAATGTGATATTAATATAAATGATATTATATTAGTTAATATATTAAAAATCTAATATTAGTATACTTATGATATATGTAATATATATATATATATATATATATATATATATATATATATATATATATATATATATATATATATATATATATATATATATATAGATATCTTTTGTTTGTAAAATAATAATTATAATAATAATAAAATTATGATAATAATAATAATAATTAGATTTGAAAATAATAATAATGATAATAATAATGATAACAATAATACTGATAGGTCAGATCATGTTGAGATTGAGAGAAATGATAAGATAGAATGAGATTTGGTATGTAAGAAGGAGACTCGGTATGAGAGAGAATCGGTAAAATTACATTCCACAGCTTCTAGAACTCGGTTACAATACAATGGCTATCTAATTAGGACTACTTAGGTTCCTTATATAGCCCTCTTCTAAAGAACCTTCATTTAAGCTTAATTCACATTAACACTATACAACTTCGGGGTCCTAACAATCTCCCCCTTAGTGTTAAATGTGAACTTTACAATATAATCCTATCTAAAACATCTAAAGGAACTTTGTTCCTCTGAAGTGAACTTTAGATTTGAATCCCTTGAGATTCTCATATCTTCGTATATTCACTCTTGTTTTGAGACGACTTTTCAATCTTGTGAGAATGTATTTGACAATCTCATTATCTTCAGTTGAATAGCAGTTATTGATCAGTCTCCATTTCATGTATTTGAAAGCATACATCAACGTTATGTCTGAGTATCTTCTAAAATCTGAGACTCTGATGAAAATCTTTGTATAGTGAGAATTGACAAATGCAAACCCATATGGACAGTCGCTCACTTCAAGTAAGGACATGTATCTTAGCTCTTCAATCACTTGATTTGGCGGTTTGATTCTGAGCTTTTTGTGTCCAGATTCCAATCCCATTTGAAAATCATGAACAGACATCCATCTCATCGAATCAAGAAAATAATTGTAACTTGAAAATAATTGTAAATGAAAATAATGTCGTCCATCTTCAGTTTATCAAAATCCACTTCTGAAAACTGATAATCCTCATCATCCATTCTTGTAACTTGAAATAATGGCATCTTCACTCCATCCTTATTAATCATCAAAACCTTATTTATGCTTTTGATCTCTGAATTCCGCTGAATTTGAAGTTTCTCTTCATTCTTCAATTTGAATTTATTGCGAACACTCAGATAAGCTTTGAGATATTCTGGCTTCTTATGATATTTCCATGCACCCAGAACACTCATTGATGCAGAAAGGACGAGATCAGAATCACCATAGATTCTATACGCTTGTTGTTCAATGAATGGTGAACGAAGAATCGTTTTCTCTTCATCCTCACTTAGTTGGTAATCAGCATCACGCTCAAGAACAATCTCTGCAGTTTGAAATGGAACATTCAAATCAGGAGGAGTCGTAGTATCTTCTTCGCCATTAGAGAAAATCTCCTTTTCAATGTGTATTCTAAATTCATCAGTTGGAGATGTCAAGTTAACAAATTGATGATCATTGAATTCATTGGCGATACTCAATGACCCCTTCAAAATATCTTCAATGTTGTCAAAGTTTTGATTGTTCTCTTGAGATGACTTATTCTATGATTGATCAGTTGTATCCATAATCATTAACATCCCTGAGTTACCCTCTCTCTGACATTCTGATTCATCTAGAAAACTTTCACACTGGATTTCCTCAATTTCATCACTACCGGAATCAGATATATCAACAATATCTTTATCCTTCTGTTGACTAGATGCACCAGCTTCATAACCACTGGACCGATGACCACTTTGTCTATTCTCCCCCTCATGAAGATTGTCGGGATCAAAATCATCATGATCAGGCATGTGAATTGGTCCAGGTGACTTGCATGGAGAGAAAGGATACACTATCCTTGCTTGCTCAAGATAAATCATCATGGTCTTGCGAACTTCATCAAGATCAGTCCGTTTAGCAAACTCAGCAAGATAGAGCTCCTCCACCTCATTGTTAGAGAGATACTATAATCCATATCTATTTGAAATTCGAGAAGGTGACCCAGTTGGTGAAACAATGGTGTAACCAAGAACAATAGCATCATCAGCAGTAACTGTTGAAGGCAATGTCGATGGAAGTGTTTGAGTTGCCGTGAGGCCAGGTAAGGATGATTGTGCGGTATTATTCTTATATGTAGGACTGTACATACTACTAGTCAGATTCGTGATATCCCCTTCTGATGGAGGTTGGGTAACAACCGGAGTTGTCACCGGCGAAGTTTCTTTTAAAGCATCCGCCTCCATGACTTTAGTCTCATGGGACTCTGACAGAGTAGCAGAACTACCCGTCGGTTTAGCTCTCGCAGAGATATTGCTATCTCTGACTCCCGAAATCATTGATATACCATAAGGTGGCACATCTCTTTCAGTTAAAGACTCTTCCTCCAAACTCTGAGTTTCAAAATCTGGAAGAGAAGTGGTTTAATCCAATGGATCACTTTCATGAACTAAGGGATCAGTCTGCTGAAAGTCTGATAAATATCCTGAAGGATTGTCATGTTGACTCGTTTCCATGGGACGTGGCAGATCTCCCTCATCAAGATAATCCGGACCTCCAGACCCTGTTGTACGTTGAGGCACAAGAGGATTTCCAGCCGATATGCAGGGTGCCTTTTCAAGATTTTTCGGCTCCCCTTCGGCCGTTCTGGACTTCAATGATTGAGTTTCCTCAATTGATTGAGTCAACGCAGACTTTACTGCAGAGGAAGACTTTACTTCCTTAGATGCCGAAGCATCTTGCTTTGTAGGATTTATTCTTAAGTCCTGTTTAGATTGGATGCGCTTCATTTAGTGTAGGGCTTACTGTTATTATTGGATGTGATACGGAGATGGGTGAGGGTGACCTAATTGGCTCTAGGTCTTGGTCCGTATCACCAACGGTTGTAGTAACTGTTTGGCAGACGATAGGTGTTGAAGTCCTAGATCTAGTTACTCGTTGGGTTGGCGGAGTCTGAATCATCTCATCAGGCACATATCAAGTTTTCTTAGGAGAATGTTCGGGAGATGATTCAGATGCTGTTGCTGAAGTGTCAGTGTCACTGCTCACTTCGGGTGTTGTGGAAAGTGTTGGTTCAATCCTAGTTGAACTAGGTTTCCTGATCCTCATGGGTTGAGCTTGGTGTGCTGCCCTAGATCGTTTGAGGTTCACCCTAAGTGGAGGATTAGCTGGTCCGGTTGGTTGAACTACAGGTTCCTCTACAACCTCTGGGGCTGAAACCACGGCGGGTTCAACTTGTTCTTGTTGTACCTGGTTCGGAAGAGGTATTCCTACAGCCTCAAAATAAGAACGCATACGCGCTTCTTGGGGTTAAGCTAGCCTCACTAGCCAATTTGGAATTGGCGCAGTGAATTGATTATCAGATACCATCGGGGTATTCATCTTCAGCTCCCCAAATCGTTTCATCTGTAATCCATGTGTACCTGGTACAAATATATTTGCATTTCTGCAAGCATTTATAGCATCATGGATAAAGATACAGAAAAACCTTTCGTAAGGGATGTATGAACCCCTTGGCTTATCAACTTGAGCTTGAACCAAATCCCATATTAGTTCTGCATAGTCAGGAGCTTCTACTCTTATGAAAGAGTAAAACAACTTCAGCATTGGAAAAGTCGGGATGTCAGATCCACTCCTTGTCTTCAGCAAGCATCTGTTGATGATTGAGAAGATCACATACCACCTTGAGTGCAGATATTTCTTCTGAAATTTAGTCGGAGGAACATTACGGGCTCCAACATAACCAAGATCAAAGACAGATGACATCATCTGCTGAGTAGCAGGAAAAGCAGGAGCATTCTGCACAACAGGAAGTCTGAATATCCTCCTGAAATCAGCCTTAGTGATACTCCTCCTCCCTTGAACTCCTCTCAGTTGAAATTCAAAATGAGCTTGTGTTCCCTCTGGATTTTCAGCAGTAGGTTGTGTAGCTTCCACAAACCTAATTGTTCTGTTAAGTAGCTCCAGATCTGTTACAGGTACACTGACTGTAGAGTTTAGAGCAGGCCACAGAGTGTGCCTCTCTAGAATTGCAGTCCAGTAGTTGCAGGGAATGTTGGTTTCAGAGTTGATGAAGTGATTATTCGTCATTTAGCTGTATAAATAAGAAATAGAAGACCACAAGATATTTAACATAAAGCATATATCTCTATTCTTATTTGCCTTTGAAATCCTTTGTATATGTTTTATCTTTTATATTTTATGATTTTTATGGTTTTTCAAAGATAAAAAAATCCTTTATTCTCAAATATGAACAAGTAATTGACAATCATGACATTCATATGATATTCATCACAATACAAATTCATCATGCAAAGTCAATTATATAACACAAAGAATCAGAACAACAATTAGTCAATTTTTAAACACAATTCAAGATATTCGGTAGTCATGAAAACTTGAGATTCTGTAACCAAATAAGCTTGAGTTTTCAGATCAGAAAGATATAGAATAAACATGTTAAGTGTTTGAAGATAAAAATCAGAAAGTTTCAAGGTACCAAAAGTCAGACTAGGTATCAAGAGAAGAACAGATTTGGTATCTCCAAAATTAACATAAAGTCACTCAAACATGCATATTCTATCATGGAATATCACAACCATAATCAATTAACCACTCAATTAGAAGCAGAACAATATGTTAATCGTATGAACAGACTCGGTACTGTAGATAGAACATATTCGGTAGATACAGAATCCATCAAACAATCAATTAAACATGTAATCAAACTTGGTCAAATGATAGATCAATTAATATAACTCTGACTATACAAGAATTCATGTTAATTAACAAAATCAATTGAGTTTAATCAAAGATTAGTAGAATACGACTCAGACTCGGTATAATCAACAAAATTTCAAAATTGAGAGTCATAATCCAGTTATTTTGATCTTTTCTGGTTGAAAAATATTTAATTATCTCAGATCTACACGTATGTATCTAAAGCAATGATTAAAATGAAATTATACCAAAGATTTGAAGAAACAGAAGAACGGACTTGGTAGATTAGGCAGATTCGGTATGTTCAGTAAGACTCGGTAGGTAATTAAGCACAGTAAGAGAGTTAGTTTGACTTTGACCCTCCTTTTATAGATACCGAAGATAAAATACAGAATGGGCTTTACCGAATGGGCCTATTTTACCGAATACAGTCCACTTTTCAAAACTTTATCAATTTAACTTCAAAATCTTGATAAATTGACTTTTCCTCTTAAAATTCATTTCAATCTTTTCATGGTAAACAATTCTGAGACAATTTTTTTGAAAACTTTGAACTTACTGAATCTGTACTGTTGGATGTCAGATTCGGTATAATGCTAAAAATAGCATTTATTCAGTAAAAATCAAATATTTTTGGATTTTATCTTTTCTAATTTTTATGAATTTTTCAAAATAAGATTTGTACTTAAAAGAACTTTGAATTTGTGAACAAAGTACAAATCTTCAGTGATACCAATTGTTAAAACGGGTTGCATACTTAGATGTATACAAGCCTTAGTGAATTATTTTAGATATAAAATAAAGAATTTATGAATTCACTTTTGAAAAACAATATTTTTGAGTAATTTTCTCTTTTTCTCCCCCTCAAAATGTGATATACAAGAAAGTAAATTAGCATTTTGATAAAATTTCCAAGAAAATGAATTAACTCCCCCTTGAAATATGATATCAATGAGTTACCTCCCCCTTACGTAACCATTGAATAATTATATCTAGGAAGTTATCATAAATCTAAAGGCTCCCCCTTAAAAGATGATATCCAAAGCATATGAAAGTAGTTGCTCCCCCTAGAAAGTATCTACTCCCCCTAAACACAAGATCCCAAGAATAAGTCCCAACAGATCTAAGGAATATCAAGCACTATACTCTACCATACCAATCTCTTTGATCAAGAACTTTAGCCTAAGTTCATCTAAGGGCTTAGTGAACATGTCAGCTAATTGCACTTTGGTAGGCACAAAGTATAACTCTACATCCCCTTTCTCTACATGGTCCTTAATGAAATGATAGCGAATATCTATGTGTTTGGTCTTAGAATGCTGGACCGGGTTGCTTGTAATTGCAATAGCACTTTGTGAATCACAATAAATCGGGGTCTTAGAAAACTTAAAGCCATAGTCTGAAAGTTGAATTTGCATCCACAAAACTTGTGAACAACAATGAGCTGCAGCAATGTACTCAGATTCAGCTGTTGCTAAAGACACACAGTTCTGCTTTTTGGATGACCAACCAACTAGCCTATTCCCCAACATCTGAATTGATCCAGATGTGCTTTTTCTATCAACATGGCAACTGCCATCATCCGCATCAGTGTAAGCAGTGAGATTGAAATCGGATCCATAAGGATACCAGATCCCAAGGTTAGGTGTACCTTTAAGGTACTGAAAAATCCTAACAACCGCTTTGGAATTAGATTTCTTAGGGTTTGACTGAAAGCGGGCACAGACAGTTACAGCAAGTGTAATGTCAGGTCAACTTGCAGTCAGATACATTAAAGAACCAACCATGCTTCGATAAAGCGTAATATCAAAGGGTTCCCCATTAGTATCAGCATCCAGTAAAGTCCTCATTTGGGTTGTCATCGGTTTTAAAGCAGTCATTTTAAAACGTTTTAGCATATCATTGATATACTTTGTTTGACTGAGAAAAATCCCGTTTGGTAATTGTTTTACTTGTAACCCTAAAAAGAAATTTAACTGGTCAAGCATGCTCATTTCGAATTTGTTGGCCATAAGGTCACCAAATTCTTTGCATAAGGCCGGGGACGTGGAACCAAAAATAATGTCATCAACGTAAATTTAAACCAAGAGAATGTGACCGTGGTTTTTATGGATGAATAGCGTTGTATCAATCATTCCACGAGAAAAGCCATTATCCAGCAAATACTTTGTTAAGGTCTCGTACCATGCACGCGGTGCTTGCTTCAGACCATACAAAGCCTTTTCCAAGTAGTATACGTGGTTTGGATGAATGGGATCGACAAAGCCTTCTGGTTGATCGACATAGACTTCCTCTTGAAGATGACCGTTTAGAAAAACAATTTTGACATCCATTTGAAACACCTTAAACTTCATAAAAGAAGCAAAGGCAAGGAAAAGACGAATAGCCTCAATCCTAGCAACCGGAGCAAACATCTCGTCATAATCAATACCCTCTTGTTGTCGATATCCCTTGGCCACAAGACGTGCCTTATTCCAAACCATAATTCCATCAGAATCCTTCTTGTTCTTAAAAATCCACTTAACCCCTATTGGTCGTTGACCCGTTGGTCTTGGAACTAATTGCCATACTTTCAACCGTTCAAATTGATTAATCTCTTCTTGCATTGCAACCACCCAGTTCGGATCTAGTAAAGCTTGAGCAACCGTTGTTGGTTCAATCTTACTAATAAAGGCAGTGTATAGACACATATTCCAAGTAGCCCTTCTAGTTGAGACTGGAGCAGATGCATCACCAATAATAAGATCTATTGGATGACTTTTAGTCCATCGGTTGTGTGGAAGAGGTTGTACATCAGTGGTATCCATTGAAACATCAACCGTTGTTGACGTTGAGTCTTGATCCGCTTGATCTGATGTAACATTATCTAATGGATTCAATTGAATATCTGGAGAAAGAGCTGGAGTTGTATCAACTGATGAATCTTGAATTGGTTCAAGATTATCAGTAACAGGAGGTGGTAGGGAGGATGAAGAAGCAACAGGTGAATCAGTTGGTGTTGTATCTTCATTAAAAAGACTTTGTTGAGTCTCTACAGTAGTTGACTGTGATGGTGTAACCGTTACGGCTTGAACATTTGAATTCCGTTGAGGAGCATAAAGACTATCAAACAAGATATCCAGTTCCTCTGATGTAACCGTAGGAACATCCTTCGTCGAGAAAATTGAGTTTTGTGCGGAAGAAGAAGTAGCCAGGTTAGGATCGGGTTTTGAATTGAGTTGTTCAAAAGCCATTCCCGAAAATTCATCGAACTTGATATTTATGCTCTCTTTAATCGATTTTGTCCGTTTGTGATAAACCCGATAAGCAACTTTGTTCGAAGAATAACCGAGAAATATGGCTTGATCACCATTTGGATCAAACTTTCCGAGGCTGTCAAAATCATTAAGCACATAGCATATACAACCAAAGACACGGAAATATTTGACATTCGGGCATCTACCATATAATAACTCATATGGAGTTTTATCAAAATGTTTATTAACAATACAACGATTTAGGTATAGCATGCAGTTGAAATGGCCTCCCCCCCACATTTTTGGAGGTAGTTTGGAGTATGCAAGCATCGTTCGAGCTGCTTCACACAACGTACGATTACGTCGTTCGACTACTCCATTCTGTTGGGGGGTCCGAGCAGCAGAGAACTGATGTTCAATGCCTTGGTTTTTCAAATAACTATCAAGCGGGGTATTCTTAAATTCCGTCCCATTATCAGTTCTAATGCTCTTAACATGTTTGTTAAAAGAGCGTTGAGTCTTTTTAATGAACTCAATGATAATGGCGGGGGTTTCTGACTTAGTTCGCAAAAGAAAAATCCATGTAAACCGGGTATATTCATCGATAATGACAAGCACATGTTTCTTGCCACCGAGGCTAGAAATACGCATGGGTCCACATAAGTCCATATGCAATAATTGCAAAGACGATGAAGTACTGGGGTTTTGCTTAAGCGGATGATTAGTCCGTTTTAGCTTACCCATCGCACATGATGGACACACATGATGCTTATCATATTGAAAGGTTGGAATACCATCAACTAAGTCTTTAGAGACTAGTCGATTGATACCCTTGTAATTCAGGTGTGACATCCGATGATGCCATAACCATGAATTTTCTTTGGTAGAACGAGTAGCCAAACACATGGTTGTATGTGAAGGTGCATCATTGAGGTCAATAGTATATAGCGAAGCACAACGTTTACCAATAAGAAGATCATTTCCTTCGGTGGATTACACCGAGCATTGTCGACGTTCAAACAGAACTTTAAGATCTCCATCGCAGAATTGACTCACACTAAATAAACTGCACCCCAAACCTTCAACATATGAAACCCGTTTGATTGTTATGCCATTTTGCACATAATCTCCGTAACCCATTATCGCTGCAATTTCATCATTTCCAAATGTAACCGTTCCTAGGAATTTGTCAATGAAGTTGACAAGCAAGGATTTATCGCCCGTCATGTGTCGAGAACAACCGGAATCGATATACCAAACACAGATGTCAAAACCCTGTAAATGTGAATTTCCTAGAGTTTAGGTACCCAAAGATTCTTGGGTCCTTTTCGGTTAGTACCAGCAATAAACTTTTGATCAACGATGAAATAATCACGTATAGCATCATGCATTTTAGACAATAAAGCATCATTTAAAACCACATTACATGAAGCATCATACGCAATATCAAATTTTACATCGTTATCAGAAGTCTTAACACATAATTTATTCCAAGTAGATGTTTTGTTCACAGACGAAAATTGAAAATCATGAGATGATTTCCTAGGCCGACTAGCAGATTGCGTTGGTTTGGTTGCTACTTTCTTAATCATAGACTTAGGAACCCATAAAGATTTGTAATTCAAGTTTGGATTATGACGTGTGACACGAAAAACACCTTTGTTAGTTAGAAGTCCAAACTTTTTAGTTGACACATGAGATGATTGATTTTGCAAAATCTCCAATTTGATTTTACGTTCTTTTGCATCATACTCACTTAAATCGGGTTTAGGACTTGTGTTTTGTGTGGACTTAACTGATGTCGTTAAAAGACTCGCTTTTGAAGTTTTTGTCATTGGAATCATAGGAATCTTTTCAGTTGACACAGAACCATCGGGAGAATAAACCTTTTTGACAACAAATTGAGTTGTAGAAACAACTTTTGAACCACGATTGCCAAATTGAGAACGTAGAGGATTTTTAAGAATAGTAATGGGTTTTACATCCTTAGATGTTGTTGTTCCCTTCCCCTTCTTAGTAATCCCACCAATTCATTCAAGCACATTGGTTTCAACATTAGATGATTGCTTAAGTGTGTTAGCCTGTTTCAGTTGAATTATCTTTTGTTTTAAGTTTTTAATCTCAAGACATAATTCTTCAGCAGAAACTATCACTTCACCCTCCTTAAAAGCATAGGTACATTCTTTCTTAGGCAGTGAAGGCAATTTATCACACAAAGAAAGCATTTGTTCTAATGATTGGCACTTAAGTTGCAAGTCAATATTCTCCTGTTCTAGTTGAGCTACTATACGATTCAAATTACGTACAGCAGGCAAATGCAAATAATAATCATGCAAAGGAGGAAGTTGACTTTCAAAATCTATCAAAGCTTCAATGATTGGTTCATTATGAGGTTCTACTTTTTCATCTAAAGAATTTTGACCTAGAGATTCTGTCTCAAAGAAAACAGTTAGTTTATGTGCTAGGTTTTCACGGAAAACATTATCTGGACATACAGGTAAAGCAGGTAGAATTGGTTTCACATCAAAAGTTGATTCATCAAACACCTCATCTATGTTAACAATGCTAGAACTAGGTTTGTTAAACACTTCATTCTCAAGCATTAAAATGTACTTCTCTAGCATGAGTGTAGGAATGTAAACCAATCTACGTGTCGGCACATAATTAGCATATTGCACATTCTTTTCAGTTTCAACAAGTTTCTTCAAGAAATCAGGATTTGATTTACCCATTTTTTCATTAATTTTCTCATACATTAAGCTAATTTGATGGTATTTTTTAGATTTGTGATTAATAATAATATCATCAAAATCAGCATCAGAAGCATGTACAAAATGCGGTGGTAAACCAGCTTGAAAGTACTCAGAATGATATAATCCTGGAATCTTTTTGGAAGCTCCATCTAAGATCTTAGGATCTTCATAACCCAACTCCCACTTTTCACCATGAATCGTTTTTGGTATGTTCATGAAAATTGTTTGTTTTGAAAGTTCTAAATCAATGATAGCTTTAGATTGCTCTGTACGATAGATTTTTTCCTCATATCGAGCAAGTTGAGCCTTCATTAGAATAAACACTTTTGACAATGAAGAAATTTCAGTGTCTTTTTCAATTATGGCGTTTTCCAAATGAATAATTTTCTTGTGTAGCTTTGAAAGTGTGGGTTCATGTTGGTTTTTTAAATCAGAAAGATCTTTTTCTAAGAATTGAACTTTTTCTGCAAGTCGTTCAGATTTTAAACGATAATCAGTTCTTTCGACTTTAATCGGATGAATTGTCTTCTTAAGATCTTCCAACTCAGTTTCCGTAGAGCTGAGTTGGAGAGTCAATCGTTGCACATCCGTTTGCAATTTGAATAAGGAAGGTCTGGTCTCATTTAGTTTGATTTTATCTTTTAAAATCTTGTTTTCAGATTTTAAGCCTTTGACATCTTTTGACATTGAGACCAGATTCTTCATCAAGTCATTTTGCATTTTTATAAAATCAGGTGAGATTTCAGTTGATTGTACCTCATCATCGTCAGATGTTGAGTCAGAAATCTTCAATGCTTCCTTAGCTTTGATGAGCTTAGTCACCTTGCAAACATTTGCATGTTCCACCTCTGAGTCTGAATCATCAGTCCAGTTAAACCAAGTATCATCAACCGGTTTTAGCTCTCCCCCAGTTTCCACAATCTTAGCCATCAACATTTTCTTCTTGTAGTAAGCTGCGTCCTTCTTCTTAGGCATCTTGCACTCAAGAGAGTAATGACCAGCTTTGCCACAATTGAAATAGATTCAATCTTCCTTCTTAGAATCATCAGCACGTTGTTGTTTGGATTGATCAGCTTTCTTGTAGTACGAGGAAGATGAAGAGTTTTTGCGTTGATTGCTTGATTTGCCTTTAAACTTGTGTTTGTTCAAGGCATTTGTGAACATGGCTGCCATCTTGACTAATTCAAGGTGAGAATCATCAACATCAGGAAGACTCAACTCTTCAGAATCAGTTGATTCTTCAACAAGCACTTTCTTGGACAAGCTTTTGGAAAATGATTTGCTCTTCTTTTTGGCAATTAGGGCAAGAGGATCGCCCGGAGAAGACTCTTTCCTGCCTTCTTGAAGTTTAGACACCTCAGGTTGGTAATGCATAAGAACTCCAACAAGCTCATGAATAGTCAACTTGTCAATCTCTTTGGTGGATCGAATAATGGTTCCATAAGGAAGCCAATCAACATTGAGCTTTTTGAGGAATTTCATGTTGACTTTAACATGTACTTTTACAATCTTACACTTTTTCAACTCATTGAGAACACCATTGAAATAACGGTAAGTATCCTTGAGTTGTTCTTCTGGTTCCTGCTTGAAATCTTCATACAATCCCAGAGCCTTATTCAATTTAGTAACGTCTGACATGTCATAACCTTCTTGTTGTCATTTGATCTCATCCCATATATCTTTTGCAGTAGTGTTGCTATCAACATTTTCAAATAGCTCATATGGGATAGCTTGCATGACAATATTCTTAGCCTCTATGTCACCCTGAGATCTTTCACGTTTATCACCAGAAAGTTCATAGACTGGAATTGGCATACCAGTATCCGGATGAAAATCAACAACTGGACCATCTCTCAGAGAAGCCCATATATGTTTAGCTTTCTCACCCTTATAGTCTATGTACTGAGTGATATGATGAAGCCATTGAGTGTACTTGCCATCAAACAACACTGGAGGTCAGGAATCTGATCCAATGATAAGAGTATCTTGAGTAGACATCTTGAATTGAGGTATTAAACACAATCTATGATCAGGGTTCAGTATAAAATCTAACAAGAATGTCAGATTCGGTAAAGATTCGGTACAGTAGCAGACTCGGTAAGTGGTTCGGTACTGTAGCAGATTCGGTAACAATTCGGTAAACCAGATTGTGTATTAGAAACTGATAAGAATCACAAGTAACACAGCCAGATTCGTTATGGATTCGGTAACCACACAACTTGAAGCCTCAGAATACTTAAAACCAAAGAATTAAGTGAAACCGAGATTCTGATTCGGTAAATGACTCGGTAGTCAAATTCTGTAAAATATTATGTGTAAACACAATCTAATTCCCTTGAATTAGATTCGGTAACCTTGCTGCACAAGAAAACAAGTTAGTAACAAACAGAATATCAATGATACTGAAGATTCAGGATACCGAATGTCAACTGTAGCAGTTGACAATACCGAGTCTAAGTCTAAAACTTAGAAATATAACAGAATCCTTTCTCAAACCACACCAATTAGCTGCGTATAATCAAACCGAATGTGATAGAATCACAAACACACCACAATCTGCAACACTTAAGATGAATTTTCAGTAATGAAGCAGACTCGGTATGACGGTTACGATACCGAGTGTTGATCAAATCTTTAAAACTTGAAGAATTGAAGAAATTGAACCGACAGAAATGTGATTTAACACCTCACGAACACAACTGAATCTTTAAATCTTCACAAAAATCCAGAATCAAGCTTGAATTAAGCAATACCGAGAGTTTTAGCCACAAACTCTAAAAATCAACTTGATTCTCCATAATTGAAGTTAAAAAGCTGTAATGATGATTGAAACTCTTTCTAATAGACCTAATACACCTTCGCTGAACTTATCACAAGAATCTGAACGTCAGATTATCAAATTCGATAATACCGAATCTGATTCATTTTACCGAGAGTATTCAGATTCTGTAATCTACAATCTCTGGATCGATATAGTGATGTAGAATCACTTCCTGGAAGCTCTGATACCAAATGATAGGTCAGATCATGTTGAGATTGAGAGAAATGATAAGATAGAATGAGATTCGGTATGTAAGAAGGAGACTCGGTATGAGAGAGAATCGGTAAAATTACATTCCACATCTTCTAGAACTCGGTTACAATACAATGGCTATCTAATTAGGACTACTTAGGTTCCTTATATAGCGCTCTTCTAAGGAACCTTCATTTAAGCTTAATTCACATTAACACTATACAACTTCGGGGTCCTAACAAATACTATTAATAATAGTAATTATAAAAATAATAATTTTACTGTTAATGATAATTATGATAATAATTTTTAATAATAGCATAATAATAATGATACTCCTGATAATATTAATAGTAATACTTATAATAATAATATTCTGATAAAATTAATAATAATGATATTACTAATACTAATAATAATGATAATAATATTAATTGTATAATAATAATAATAATAATAATAATAATAATAATAATAATAATAATAATAATAATAATAATAATAATAATAATAATAATAATAATAATTACTGTAATCAATAATAACAATAATAATAATAACAATATTAATGATAATATATTAGTAGTAACAATAATCTTAATCATAATAATAATAATAATAATAATAATAATAATAATAATAATAATAATAATAATAATAATAATAATAATAATAATAATAATAATAATAATAATAATAATAATAATACTTATTCTTATTAATAGTTATATTATTAATAATAACTAGGATAATAATACTAATTAAAGTAATGATAGTAATAACATTGAATGATAATAATAATAATAATAATAATAATAAATAAAAAAATGATAATAATAATAAATAAACTACCTTTAAAGCTTTTCCTAAAAAAAACTTTGCCTCGAACCAGGCTCGAACCCGCAACCCCTCGTATAACAAACGCCTTACTAAACCATTGAGCTGCATATTCGTATCTGTTTTAATTCGCGACTTATACCCATATAACCCGTATCCTCTCTATCTTGGCCTAATTTCCCTTGGCCCAAAAGCAAAACCTAATTATAATGGCCCAAGTATAAACGGATCATAGGGACCCAATTATAATCCAGTAACCATCCGATCTTCTTTTTCTTTTTAACCACGAATCAGCAGCAAAAAAAATAATAACAGATGCAACCTTCGGCTGCTGTTCATCGATCGAAAATAGGAAACAAAAATGGACTATGGTGTTCGATCAACAGACACGAGCAGTAGCTGCAACAATTTGATTTATGTCCGATCTTCGTGTTTAAAACTCGACCAAAAAGTATCGATTTGAATAAAACTCAAGTGGGTTTCGATGGAAGTGATGTTGGTGTTCAACGAATCAGAAAACAGAAATTAAATGTTAGCAGCTTGTGAGAGTTTAATAGAGATGTTTGATTTGTGTTCGGCAAAACAGAAAAAGAAAACGAGCAAGATAGTTTGATGGTGTTTAGGTCTTGACCGAGAAGTAACAGTGAAACATAAGAGACAGTAATAGAAGTTCGAGAAGTAGTAAAATCGATGGTTGTTGTTATTGAACAAAAACAGATCCAATTGAGGGCTTGATGAACTGTAATTATAGTAATACAAGTGTGTGGTGTTGAAGATGGTAATGGTTATGGTTTGGTCTCGGATTTGATTGAATAGAAACAAGAACACAGCAGTAGCAGCAAAACAGAAAGAACACGCAGCCTGTGGTTGTTTAGTGAGTCTGTGGTGGCGAGATGAAGGTGATCATAGGGTGTTTTGTCATGATGGTCGACACAGAACTATGTGACAGTTAAATAGTAGCAACGGTTTACGAAAGTGATGATGAATAGTAGTAGGTGTTCAATAATGATGGGTTTTGGTTCTCATGGTTGATTGAAACAGAAAACTAACGAGTAGTAAAAATGGTTATGGAGGTGATCACGAAGAAAAAAGAAGGAAGGCGGTGTTGGAAGGTTATGTGCATGGTGAAGGTGGTGGACGTGGGTGTGCTTATTGATATATGAGTATGTATATATTTATAAGTTTAAATGGGTGCACGGTTGTATGGTGGTTGTACATGATAGTCTAGTGGTGGTTTAGATTGAACAAGAAAGGAAGAGAAGCAAAGAACACAAATGGGTTTCTAATTTGTGGTTCGTGGGTTTCATAAAAATATTGTGGTTAAGTGATGGTTTACGGAAACAAGAAAAGAAAGAGAGAATAGAAGTAGTATGGTAATAGTTCTGGATTTTTAAGTTGGTTTCTTGTTTCACAAACCCACATATATACATAAATATGACTTGTATATTTCATTTTAGAAACAAAAAGAAAAAAAATAGTAAGATGCAAGTTGTTGGATAGATATTAAACATGCAGAGACAAGAAATAAAGTAGGGGTGATAGAGAACAAAAACAATAATATATATTATGAATTCAGAATCAAACGTGTGTATAGGTATCTATATGCCTATATGCTATATGTATATAAATATATTACATAGATCATTATTGATCAATCAACACAAATAAAAAAAACTAATAATAAATGGAATAATATTATAATAACTCAATCAAATAAAATGTGTGATTTAAATTAGCCGTCGTCTACTATTTCATTTACGGACTGAAATTCGCACTCTGTTGATAAATAAGTGGTGGATAAAATATCCTCTGAAAAATCCCATACTTCTTAATTAAATGTCTTTATTTATTTCAGTCAATATGGTATAAAATTGGTCATTACTATTTAAAATAATTAAATAAAAATTAAATCAACTGTCCGCGCTCGATTCTGGGTAAAATATAAAGAGTTCTAAAATTTAATAAATAGCTCATAAATACATTTTTAATAAGTCTATAAATTATATAACTCATTTTTCGGATCACCGTTTATTTTAAAATCACATAAGTTCCAATTAAACTTCTCTAAATAATAATCGAAACGTCCAACGAGTATTACAATTATTAAATAATTATATTTGATATACTATATATATATATATATATATATATATATATATATATATATAGATTTATTTTCATAACAATTTAATTATATCGTATATTATTTTCTATTTTCAGTTCTAACGATTAAATCATATATTATTATTTTAAGTTATTATATATATACATATATTTATATTTATATTTATATGTATACACATTTATTTACAAATAATGATTCGTGAATCATCGGGAACGGTCGAAGTTAAATGAATGCAGTTCAAAAAATTTGAGATTCAACATTACAGACTTTGCTTATCATGTCAGAATTATGAAATCGTATCGTGAGTTTGGTTCAAAATTAGTAGAAATTTTTCGGGTCATCACAGTACCTACCCGTTAAATAAATTTCGTCTCAAAATTTGATTTAGGTCGTCATGGTTAACCATAAAAATGTTTTCATGATGAATATGAGTTGATAAATAAAGTTTTATTATTATTGATTAATATAGATAAAACGATTCGATTATGTGAAGCGTACGAGTGAAGCTGTCACAAAAGATTGAGATAGAGATTTAACTTTTGACGTAGTCACGGTGGATTTTTGGAATTCAAGGAATATAGAGATACTCTTCGAAATCCATAAAAGATTCGGTTCTTCGGTGAATAAAGAAATTAAGATCCTCTTTAATGAAATGCGATCATCTACCTCGATTGTTATGCCTGATATTTCACTATAAATTTACCTCTTCCATTCCATTATTTTTACCATTCCCATACCTTCTTCCTCAATTCATACTCCCAAAGATTGGAAAAATGCTCAATCCAGTTCTGATCCTTGACTTCATTCTGACTATCGCAACAATCATCCTTCTATTTCAACTCTCACCGGAGGAATCTGTTTACTTCTACTTCTCTCTTGGGGTAGTGGTTTTCATAATCCTTCCTTGCATCTGTCTTTCCACGATTATTGACATCCACGGTTTATGATCTTTCATGTTTGCGGTTATTGCTACTTATATTTATGTTTCGAAGCTCCATGCTTCTGTTTTCTCTTCTCGACTTTAAGTAAAGCGATTAAGACGTCTCAGTTTTGTAGGTATAAAGTTCGGATGAACATGAATAAGATTCTAAGCAGAAATGAAAGGTACTAGCACGATTTTATTTTTCAAATTACCGGAATATCCGAAAAAATAGAACTATCAAGAAAATATGTTCTTGATATGTTTAGAGGTTAAATAGAATGAAAGAGTTATGTGACATGGCACATGATGAGGGTATGATCTGTGAACCATCATCACGTTCCATTAGAAATTCAGCATGACTTACTGTAATATAATCACGTTGGCCAAGCGTCATTATATTGTACTAACTCATGCTTCAATTCCCAACACTTCTCCAGAAACCATTCATAATTTAAACTCGAATTTTAAAGAAATTTAGAAACTAAAATAGTTTCCTTTATGATGTAATATAGATAGCATGAAGAGATAAATAATTTTGAACAAGAATATTTATGAAAATATCCTCAGAAATATCGAAGATATTTATGATGATATTTTGGAATTTCTAAGATCGAAGGTTGATGAAGAAAGGTTTTCCACAAGATTTAACATGAGTATGGAGCAAGATATTCTCTAAAGATTTCATCGGATACAGAATTATCTGGATTCTTTGAATATAGGGTTTGGTCCTTGTATTTGTTCTCGGTCTCCTTCATGGTTTGCTCAATCCATTTTTCAGTTTTAAATCTGAGCCTTTTCAACACACCATTCTTTAGTATCAAGCTTTTAGCCATAAAGACCATCATCAGTTTTACTGCATCTTCAGCATTCAAAGTTATCATAACTGAATCATTGGTTATCAATCCGAGGTGTTTCAAGAATTTCGAAGGATTTGAACGCAGATTGTGATCGTCAAGATATATATGATGAAATCAAGTGGCAAACTTGAAGAATTATTTAACTATAGTAGATGTAACTTATTAATGATATCTTAAGTCAAAATGTTGTAATTAATATTTCCTACTCTTTTAATACTTTTTAACTGTCCAAAGTTAGTAGTCCAATGTTAGTAGTCCAATAGTCCAATAGTTCAATATATAATATAGTTAATCAAGACGTATCATGACCCATTGTACATGTGTACATGTGTCCCAATTGTCCGATGATATTTAAAATGCGTAAAATAAATAACACTGTTTAAATGACGATAAATAAAATTTCGAGTATTAAAATTGCGATAAATAAATTGCGATAATTAAAATTGCGATAAATAAATTGCGATAAATAAATTGCGATAATTAAAATGACAATAAATAAAATGTAATAAAGAAATAGTCATAACGGTTATAGGAACAGTTAGCTAGGAACAGGTAGCTAAGATTTGGTTAGTATACATTTATAATTTTTACGTAGTTAATTAATTGGTTACTAATCAATTTTATTTTGTCCATTATTTTCTTCTTTATGCCACTTGTCAAATCTTGACTTGGATTCTGATCGGTCAAAATCCGAATATGAAATTGAATTTGAATGAAAATAGTTGTTCTTTGGTGAACCGATACCTATATGTGCAGATTTGAGCAGTATTGTTAATGACTCCTGAATCAGAACCGAAGAGTGTACAGTGTAACTTATTAATGTGAAATCTAAATATTTCTAGGGTATTACCTACCCGTTAAAATATTTTCACGATTAACAGTTTGTACAAAAGAATTTTTAATTACAATCTTTATGAAAATATACTTACATATATATTTTCTTCAGATGTAATCATGGATTTAATGAGTTAATGTGATATTAAACTCATTTGGTTTACCATTAGAACTAGAATACATAATCTCTAAAACACTAGAGATTACATAATCGCAGTGAAGAACGAAGATAAATGATATAGAACGATACGTAAAATGAAGATAATCGATGCAGAACGATATGTAGGACGAAGATAAAGATTATAAATATAGATTGTTAAATCATTGATGAGATGTGAATGATAGTATATTTGAATTAAATATGATAAAAGCCCTTTAAAGCTTCTTTTTATCTTTCCCGGGTATTACCTACCAGTTAAAATATTCACACTTCATAGTTAATATGAAAGGAATTTTTATTACGGTCTGGATATATACATAAACATATATATATATATAAACATATATATATATATATATATATATATATATATATATATATATATATATATATATATATATATATATACATATATCTTTTAATCCTGAACCGAAGGTAATGAATTAATATTTCATAATTCATCATTCTCGGTACTCTTCGGTGTCTGTGGTGCCTACGGAGCTTGTGGTGATTGCAGTGCTTGTGGTGCTGGAGAGGATGCTGGTACTGGTGGTGTTGCTGTTGGTGTTGGTACTGCTTGTGGTACCTATGTAGTAGATGCGAGCTTGGTTTCCAAATCGAACACCGTCACCTCCAGGGTTTCTACCTTACGCTCGAGTCTTCTAACTTCTTCTAATAATCCTATCTGATTAGAATTCGGGAGTAGAAGACGAATACTATCCTAAACTACCTCGAGTCGACCTTCGAGGCAGAAAATCCTTGCGAAAAGTGTAAAAACGGTATTGCGAACAGGTTCACAGGTAAGCGGATCGAGTACTCCGACGTTAGGTGGCAAGTTCAGCTCGTGATATGGAGTACCTTCTTCATTTCTCCATAGGGTAAGTATTTCGCCAACCCATCCCCATTTTCTAAAGAAATCACGGTAGTTGATCGGTTGGTGTGCTCCCGTCATGCTGTCTTCGGAGCTGGAGGAACTCGGTCTATTCGAAGAGGCCATCTTACGCGATCACAAAAAGTTATGAAATGATTCTTGATATGAATTTAGGGCTGAATACTGGATGATATCTCCGTCTTCTCGAATACATATATATAGCAAAAAGATTCCATAATTTATGGAGGAAATTTCGAAAAGTGCCAAATAAGATCCACGGTAATAGATATGATAGGATATGATTCGTCTATACACCGTGTATGCAATAAATGCAAAAACACATATCAAGACATAAGAATGATAAGCAGGTAATTTTTCACTAGGAATGATAATCAGAACTTATAATACGCAGCTAAGGTCGAAGTCCAAAATTGCTAATGCATCCTAACGACAATCAGTTAGACACACTAATGCAAGACCTGGTTTGCTAAGACCACCGCTCTGATACTAACTGTGCAGGCCCGTCCTAATCCACCTGGACGAAGTCTTCAACATTTGGTCCCATTGTGATGATCGACTCCAAGTAATATCTTTAAAATGAGCAAATGCACAGCGGAAGATTTCTTTCATACCTGAGAATAAACATGCTTAAAAGTGTCAACCAAAAGGTTGGTGAGTTCATAGGTTTATCATAACAATCATTTCAATAATTTTAATAGACCACAAGATTTAATTTTCATAGTTAACTGCTGGAACACTCATCTGCAAAAATCATCATACAGGAACACTCATCTGTATAAAATCCATTCATATGGTGAACACCTGGTAACTGACCTTAACAAGATGCATATAGAATATCCCCCAGTATACAGCGCGCAACTAATATACTAAATAATACCTCAAAGTACTAAAGCATCCATAACATGGATGGGGCTTGTTTAGCCCGATAGATCTATCTTTAGGATTCGCGCCAATTTGGGGGTGTGTTCCCAAATTCTTAGGCTACTAAGCTAAAAAGGGGTGATATTCGGTCTAATAATGTAGCCATAGAATGTAGTTTTAAGTACTTGTGTCTATTTCGTAAAATAGTTATAAAAACAGCGCACGTATTCTCAGTCCCAAAAATATATATTGCAAAAGCATTTAAAAAGGGAGCAAATGAAACTCACAATACGATATTTTGTAGTAAAAATATGCATACGACAGAACTGAACAATGCAGGGTTAGCCTCGGATTCACGAACCTATATCAAGTATATATATATTAACACATTATAATATTAATCAACTAAGTTTATATATATTTTAAAATATATATAGATTAATATCCTTATATATATTTATATTAATCCTTATTATTTGTTATAATACTTATATGATATATATACTTTAATAAATGTGATATTAATATAAATGATATTATATAAATGATATAAATGATATATATATATATATATATATATATATATATATATATATATATATATATATATATATATATATATATATCTTTTGTTTGTAAAATAATAATTATAATAATAATAAAATTATGATAATAATAATAATAATTAGATTTAAAAATAATAATAATGATAATAATAATGATAACAATAATACTATTAATAATAGTAACTATAAAAATAATAATTTTACTGTTAATGATAATTATGATAATAATTTTTAATAATAGCATAATAATAATGATACTCCTGATAATATTAATAGTAATACTTATAATAATAATATTCTGATAAAGTTAATAATAATGATATTACTAATACTAATAATAATGATAATAATATTAATTGTATAATAATAATAATAATAATTACTGTAATCAATAATAATAATAATAATAATAATAATAACAATATTAATGATAATATATTAGTAGTAACAATAATCTTAATCTTAATCATAATAATAATAATACTTTTTCTTATTAATAGTTATATTATTAATAATAACTAGGATAATAATACTAATTAAAGTAATGATAGTAATAACATTGAATGATAATAAAAATATTAATAACAAATAAAAAATGATAATAATAATAAATAAACTACCTTTAAAACTTTTCCTAAAAAAAAAAAAACTTTGCCTCGAACCAGGCTCGAACCCGCAACCCCTCGTATAACAAACGCCTTACTAAACCATTGAGCTGCATATTCGTATCTGTTTTAATTCGCAACTTATACCCATATAACCCGTATCCTCTCTATCTTGGCCTAATTTCCCTTGGCCCAAAAGTAAAACCTAATTAAAATGGCCCAAGTATAAACGGATCATAGGGACCCGATTATAATCCAGTAACCATCCGATCTTCTTTTTCTTTTTAACCACGAATCAGCAGAAAAAAATAATAATAATAATAATAATAGATGCAACCTTCTGCTGCTGTTCATCGATCGGAAACAGGAAACAAAAATGGACTATGGTGTTCGATCAACAGACACGAGCAGTAGCTGCAACAATTTGATTTATGTCCGATCTTCTTGTTTAAAACCCGACCAAAAAGTATCGATTTGAAAAAAACTCAAGTGGGTTTCGATGGGAGTGATGTTGGTGTTCAACGAATCAGAAAACAGAAATTAAATGTTAGCAGCTTGTGAGGGTTTAATAGAGATGTTTGATTTGTGTTCGCAAAACAGACAAAGAAAACTAGCAAGATAGTTTGATGGTGTTTGGGTCTTGACCGAGAAGTAACAGTGAAACACAAGAGACAGTAATAGAAGTTCGAGCAGTAGTAAAATCGATGGTTGTTGTTATTGAAAAAAACAGATCCAATTGAGGGCTTGATGAACTGTAATTGTAGTAATACAAGTGTGTGGTGTTGAAGATGGTAATGGTTATGGTTTGGTCTCCGATTTGATTGAATAGAAACAAGAAAACAGCGGTAGCATCAAAACAGAAAGAACACGCAGCCTGTGGTTGTTTAGTGAGTCTGTGGTGGCGAGATGAAGGTGATCATAGGGTGGTTTGTCATGGTGGTCGACATAGAACTATGAGACAGTTAAATAGTAGCAACGGTTTACGAAAGTGATGATGAATAGTAGTGAGTGTTCAATAATGATGGGTTTTGGTTCTCATGGTTGATTGAAACAGAAAACTAACGAGTAGTAAAGATGGTTATGGAGGTGATCACGAAGAAAAAAGAAGGAAGGCAGTGTTGGAAGGTTATGTGCATGGTGAAGGTGGTGGACGTGGGTGTGCTTATTGATATATGCGTATGTATATATTTATAAGTTTAAATGGGTGCACGGTTGTATGGTGGTTGTACATGATAGTCTAGTGGTGGTTTAGATTGAACAAGAAAGGAAGAGAAGCAAAGAATACAAATGGGTTTCTAATTTGTGGTTCGTGGGTTTCATAAAAATATTGTGGTTAAGTGATGGTTTACGGAAACAAGAAAAGAAAGAGAGAATAGAAGTAGTATGGTAATAGTTTTGGGTTTTTAACTTGGTTTCTTGTTTCACACACCCACATATATACATAAATATGACTTGTATATTTCATATTAGAAACAAATAGAAAAAAAAAATAGTAAGATGCAAGTTGTTGGATAGATATTAAACATTCAGAGACAAGAAATAAAGTAGGGGTGATAGAGAACAAAACAATAATATATATTATGAATTCAGAATCAAACGTGTGTATAGGTATCTATATGCCTATATGCTATATGTATATAAATATATTACATAGATCATTAGTGATCAATCAACACAAATCAAAAACAGTAATAATAAATGGAATAATATTATAATAACTCAATCAAATAAAATGTGTGATTTAAATTTGCCGTCGTCTACTATTTCATTTACGGACTGAAATTCGTACTGCGTTGATAAATCAGTGGCGGATAAAATATCCTCTGAAAAATCCCATATTTCTTAATTAAATGTCTTTATTTATTTCTGTCATTATGGTATAAAATTGGTCATTACCTGTTTAAAATTATTAAATAAACATTAAATCAACTGTCCGCGCTCGATTCTGGATAAAATATAGAGTTCTAAAATTTAATAAATAGCTCATAAATACATTTTTAATAAGTCTATAATTTATATAACTCATTTTTCGAATCACCGTTTATTTTAAAATCACATAAGTTCGAATTAAACTTCTCTAAATAATAATTGAAACGTCCAACGAGTATTACAATTATTAAATAATTATATTTGATATACTCTCTATATATATAGATTTATTTTCATAACAATTTAATTATATCGTATATTATTTTCTATTTTCAGTTCTAACGATTAAATCATATATTATTATTTTAAGTTATTATATATATACATATATTTATATTTATATTTATATTTATATGTATACACATTTATTTACAAATAATGGTTCGTGAATCGTCGGGAACGGTCGAAGTTAAATGAATGCAGTTCAAAAATTTTGAGATTCAACATTACAGACTTTGCTTATCATGTCAGAATTATGAAATCGTATCGTGAGTTTGGTTCAAAATTAGTCAAAAATTTTCGGGTCGTCACACACAACACACGTATATCGACATAGAAACATAAATACATACAATTTACATAATCAGATTAAATTAACTAAAACCAATATTTGTTTGAAAGAAAATTTAAGTTAAACAAAAGAGAGAAAGAGTGATTATTTACCATTATGAATTCGAAATAGAGCATCATTCAAAAGGGAAGACACCGCGAAGAAAATTCGAAGCATAAGAAAGCATTAAGTAACAAATTGGACAATTATAACTGTAAATCGTCTTGCGAAGCTGGCATAACTACCACAATCAACAACGAGGGTCAAAATCTCAATGGAAAAACCATCGGTGCATATAAATAACAAAGCCCTAATAAGCGAGTAAGAAGGAAACGAAACAAGCATCCAAAAACAAACCCTAAATAGCATTATTCAGCATGCTATAAAAAATCATCACACAAAGGGTATTATAACAATGTCACATAACAATCAAGGAGTAAAACAATAAAAGTGTGAAGGAATACTGAATAAAGTAGGAAAAATACCTTCACAAATTGTGGCTCTGTTTTTCCTTTTGATTCGGGTCCACTGAACTAAACACCTGCAATCAAGCACTTCTTATACTCTAATTGTCAACACTAAATAGCAGTTTTTAAAGCCCATCAAAATAATTTGAAACACACTGTATGTAGTGACCCAAACTTTTTCATGATTATATATATTATGTAATGACCCGTCCTAATCCATCTTTACGAATACATTACATTTGATTACATCGCGAGGTACTTGACCTCTATATGATACATTTTACAAACATTGCATTGGTTTTTAAAAGACAAACTTTCATTACATCGAAAGTTGACAAGCATGCATACCATTTCATAATATATCAAATTATCAATGACTTAATAATAATCTTGATGAACTCAACGAGTCGAATGCAACATCTTTTGAAATATGTCATGAATGACTCCAAGTAATATCTCTAAAATGAGCAATGCACAGCGGAAGATTTCTTTCATACCTGAGAATAAACATGCTTTAAAGTGTCAACCAAAAGGTTGGTGAGTTCATTAGTTTATCATAATCGATCATTTCCATCATTTTAATAGACCACAAGATTTTCATTTCCATTTCTCATAAATATACGTCCCATACATAGAGACAAAAATCATTCATATGGATTGAACACCTGATAATCGACATTCACAAGATATACGAATCCGTTCACCACAGAATAACCATTTTCATTCAATTTTATATTTGGATATTGACTTATCAGAATCCAACAAGTGGTATAATGAAGAAAACATTAGACAAAAATAAAATTTGTTAGAAACAAACAAAATAACTATGAAAAATATTGTTAAGAAACCACACTAACAAAATCCTAACTAACTGTTCCTAGCTAACTGTTAATTCCATATTACATTTATTTATCGCAATTTATTTATCGCAATTTAAATTCTCACAATTTTATTTATCGTCATTTAATTTCTGTTATTTATTTTACGCACTTTAAATATCGAAACACGTATACAATGTTTTGACATATCATATCGACCCATCTATATATATATATATATATTTCGGAACAACCATAGACACTCTATATACAGTAATGCTTGAGTTAGCTAAACAGGGTTGAGGTTGATTCCAAAATAATATATATATTTTGAGTTGTGATCTAGCCTGAGACTTGTATACACTGGGTCGTGGATTGATTCGAGATAATATATATTGATTTATTTCTGTACATCTAACTCTGGACAACTAGTTGTAGGTTACTAATGAGGACTGCTAACTTAACAAACTTAAATCATTAAAACGTAATAAAAATGTTGTGAATATATTTCGATCATACTTTGATATATATATATATATATATATATATATATATATATATATATATATATATATATATATATATATATATATATATATATATATATATATATATATATATATATATATATATTTGTTATAGGTTGTTATAGGTTCGTGAATCGACCAGTGGCCAAGTCTTATTTTCGACGAAGTAAAAATCTGTGAAAGTGAGTTATAGTCCCACTTTTTAAATCTAATATTTTTGGGATGAGAATACATGCAGTTTTATAAATGTTTTACAAAATAGACACAAGTACGTGAAACTACATTCTATGGTTGAATTATTAAACCGAATATGCCCCTTTTTAGTCTGGTAATCTAAGAATTAGGGAACAGACACCCTAATTGACGCGAATCCTAAAGATAGATCTATTAGGCCCAACAAGCCCCATCCAAAGTACCGGATGCTTTAGTACTTCGAATTTATCATGTCCGAAGGGAGTCCCGGAATGATGGGGATATTCTATATGCATCTTGTTAAGGTCGGTTACCAGGTGTACACCATATGAATGATTTTTATCTCTATGCAGTTTGCAAAATGCCTGATACGAGATGTGTATTTATGAGAAATGAAATCTTGTGGTCTATTATTACAATTTGATAAATATATAGGTTAAACTTATAACTCACCAACATTTTTTGTTGACGTTTTAAGCATGTTTATTCTCAGGTGATTGTTAAGAGCTTCCGCTGATGCATACTAAATTAAGGACAAGATTTGGAGTCCATGCTTGTATAATATTATTTAAAAACTGCAATCGAAGGCATATATTGATGTGTAATATTATTGTAAACTATTATGTAATGGTCGTGTGAAAACGCTATATTTTAGATTATCATTATTTGATAATCGTCGTAATATTTCAAAAGTTTTGGTTTGTTTTAAAATCGAATGCAGCCTTTGAAAAACGTCTCATATAGAGGTCAAAACCTCGAAACGAAATCAATTAATATGGAACGTTTATAATCAATATGAACGGGACATTTCAAATTATATGAGATTAATATTTACATAAATAAATGATTCCAACATGTTAAGCAATCAAACTTATTAAGACTTGATTAATTGAAAAGGATTTTGTGTTAACGTTTGACCACCGAGTTTGTTCGATGATTCATGAACGTTATAACTTGTATATGACATGATGATATATAAATATATATGGACATATAGATATGTTTAACATGATGAAATGATAATTAAGTATCTCATTATGTATATTAACAACAAACAATATACATAAAACAAGACTACTAACTTAAGGAATTCAAAACGATATTTATACGTAACGATTATCGTAGTAATAACGTCTTAATCTTTATATATCATATTAAGATATATTAGTACATCATGTTATCATGATAATGTAACAATTTAACATCTCATTAGATATAATAACAATGGGATTTATTACATTAAATGAAATCGTTAACTTAAAAGTTCTGAAACAACATGTACATGTAACGACTAACGATGACTTAACGACTCAGTTTAAATGCTTATACATGTAGTGTATTAAGATGTATTAGTACACTTTTGAAAGACTTCATGATACATATCAAAGTACTTCTACTTACCAAAAATGCTTACAATTACATTCTCATTCATTTTCATCAACAATTCTACTCGTATGTAACCGTATTCGTACTCGTACAATACCCAGCTCCTAGATGTACATACTATTGGTATATACACTTCAATGATCAGCTCTTAGCAGCCTTAATGAGTCACCTAAATATTTGGGAACCATCATTTGGAAACTAGCATGAAATATCTAACAAAAATACAAACTTATGGAGCCTTTATCTTGACTCCAAAATCACGAATTCATGCACTCACACAAACACATTCATTTTCCAACTTTTATGCATCAAACACATCCTCTCAAGTTCTCTCTTCATGTTCTAAGTGTTCTTCATCATCTTCATCAAAATCTACATCAATCTAGCTCATAAATTCATACATAAAACAACCTACAAAACAACTACTCAAGAAAACTTCAAGAACACTTTCAAGTTTACAAGTCTACTTCCAAGCTTTCTAATCCATTCCAAGTAATCATATAAGATCAAGAAACCTTTGTTATTTACAGTAGGTTATCTTTCTTATTCAAGGTAATATTCATATTCAAGCTTTGATTCGAATTCTATAACTATAACTATCTTAATTCGAATAGTAATCTTACTTGATCTTATTTTTGTGTCATGATTTTACTTTAAGAACTTCCAAGCCATCAAAGATCCTTTGAAGCTCAAGTTATTTTCTCATCATTTACAGTAGGTTTATCTACTATACTTGAGGTAGTAATGGTGTTCATAATATCATTCGATTCATATATATAAAACTATCTTATTCGAAGATTATAACTTGTAATCACTAGAATATAGTTTAGTTAATTCTAAACTTGTTCGCAAACAAAGCTAATCCTTCTAACTTAACTTTTAAAATTAACTAAACACATGTTCTATATCTATATAATATGGTAACTTAATGATTTAAAACCTGGAAACACGAAGAACACCGTAAAACCGGACATACGCCGTTGTAGTAAAACCGGGGGCTGTTTTGGTTTGGATAATTAAAAACTATGAAAAACTTTGATTTAAAAGTTGTTCTTTTGGAAAAATGATATTTATTATGAACATGAAACTATATCCAAAAATCATGGTTAAACTCAAAGTGAAAGTATGTTTTTCAAAATGGTCATCAAGATGTCGTTCTTTCGACGGAAATGACTATCTCTTTCAAAAACGACTTGTAACCTGTATTTCCGATTATAAACTTATACTTTTTCTGTTTAGTTTCATAAATTTCAATTCATTATGAAACCATAGCAATTTGATTCACTCAAAATGGATTTATAACGAAGAAATTATGGGTAAAACAAAATTGGTTAGATTTATTAGTTTAGCTACGAAAACTTTATATCAAATCTATACTAACCATAACTTAACTAACTTATATTGTATGATACATGTAGTCTAATATATATTATGTAATCTTGATAGACCATAGACACGTATACAATGTTTTGACATATCATATCGACGTCATCTATATATATTATTTGGAATAACCATGGACACTCTATATGCGGTAATGCTCGAGTTAGCTATACAGGGTTGAGGTTGATTCCAAAATAATATATATACTTTGAGTTGTGATCGAGTCTGAGACTTGTATACACTGGATCGTGGATTGATTTGAGAAAATATATTTATTTATGTACTGCTAACTGTGGACTACTAATTGTGGACTACTAACGATGGATTGCTAACTTAACAACTTAAAACGTCAACACGTAATAAAAATATTGTGAATATATTTCGATCATACTTTGATATATATATATATATATGTATATATATTTATTATAGGTTCGTGAATCGACCCGTGGCCAAGTCTTATTTTCCGACGAAGTGAAAATACGTGAAAGTGAGTTATAGTCCCACTTTTAATATCTAATATTTTTGGGATGAGAATACATGCAGTTTTATAAATGTTATACAAAATAGACACAAGTAATCGAAACTACATTCTATGTTGGATTATCGAACCGAATATGCCCCTTTTTAGCTTGGTAGCCTAAGAATTGGGGAAATGGCCCATAATTGACACGAATCCTAAAGATAGATCTATTTGGCCCAACAAGCCTCATCCGAGTTACGGATGCTTTAGTACTTCGATTTATCATATCCGATGAGAGTCTCGAAATGATGGGGATATTCTATATGCATCCTGTTAAGGTCGGTTACCAGGTGTTCAACATATGAATGATTTTTATGCAGATTGCTATATGCATGCATGATGTTTATGAGAAATGGAAATATGAAATCTTGTGGTCTATTATTACGATTTGATAAATATATAGGTTAAACCTATAACTCACCAACATTTTTGTTGACGTTTAAAGCATGTTTATTCTCAGGTGATTATTAAGAGCTTCCACTGTTGCATGCTAAATTAAGGACAAGATTTGGAGTCAGCATGCTTGTATGTTAATGTTTAAAGAAAAACTGCATTCGAAAAATAAATTGTTGTAATATATTATTGTAACCCATTATGTAATGGTCGTGTGAAAACGTTGTACTTTAGATTACCATTATTTGGTAATCTACACTATGTATTTTAAACCTTTATCGATAAAGTAAAGGTTATGGTTTGCTTTAAAAATCGAATGCAGTCTTTGAAAAATGTCTCATATAGAGGTCAAAACCTCGCAACGAAACCAATTAATATGAAACGTTTATAATTCATATGAATGGGACATTTCAGTTGGTATTCGAGCGTTGGTCTTAGAGAACTAGAAATTTGCATTAGTGTGTCTAACCGAGTTTGTTAGGATGCATTAGTGAATCTGGACTTCGACCATGTTTACTTTAAAAACGATTGCTTAACACTTTTGTTGGAAACTATATATTTTTACATGTAAATATTATGTGCTATATTAATCTCTTAACGTGTTTGATATTGTGTGATAGATGTCTACCTATAGTACAAATCCCTTCGACTCACCTAATAATAATGAAGAGTCGAATGTATTTTGGGAAGATTCACAAATTCCGAAAGAAGAAGAGGAACCGGAAGAAGATGAACTGGAAGAAGAGGAACCGAAAGAAGAGGAACCGGAAGAAGAGGAATCGGAAGAAGAGGAACCGAAAGAAGAAGAAGTTCCGGAGGAGAAAATGAGAAAAATCACAGAAAAACCATTAAATAAAAGAAAATCTTCAACCAATGGACCAAAACTAAAAATGGTTTGTGGTGTTTCCGCTGAGGAAGAAAAAAATTGGGAAGATTACCAATTTTCTGATGAATCGGATCCCATTGAGGATTCCGATGATGTTATAGAAATTACTCAGGCTCAATTTAATAAAGCAAAAGAAAACAATAAGGGAAAATCCATCAAAATAGAGAAACCTGATCCTAACCCCGATGAACTCTATGTCAACATGAAATACCCAGATGGGGTGTACCGTAAACACCCGTATTTCTTAAATTTTAACTATAACCCGGGAACATCTAAGCCACCAGGTTTTTCCAGACCATTTGTGAAAAGGACGGCTCGTATTAGAGGAGCACCATGTATCCCTAGGAAATTAGCAAAACGAACCGAGTCCGAGGAAGAAGAAACAAGTGATTCGGAATAAAGAGTTGTAATCATACTGTGTAATATATGTATGATAACGAGCTTGTACTTTTATGCTACATGTAAAATAGCGGTATGGTATGATTGTAAAATATTGTATCAAAAGTTTAAGCGTGAAGTGTTAATGAATTAAGTTTTTCATGATAGAATATTATTTCGATAGTAGTAGTTAATTTTTGCTCTAGCTATTAAGTATGAACTTAAACGGGTAGGTACTACCCGAACTAAAATTATAAAACGCTAATATGAAGAAAAGGCTTTTATAAATAAGTTCATATTATGCTACGAAATACTATTGACTACTCCTAATATTCTATATGATTAACTTAACTCTTTTGGCTATTTTTGAAGGAAATGGCACCGACTACTCCACAGAACTTGAATATGAGCGAAGAAGATTTCCGTGCATTCCTTGCTGCAAACATAGCCGCAGTACAGGCTGCAATGCAAAACAACAACAATAACTCAGGGTCTAGCAGTGGAGTTAACTCCACAGGAAACCGTGTAGGATGCTCCTACAAGGCTTTCACTGCCTGTAAACCTCTAGAATTCGATGGAACTGAAGGACCAGTTGGACTGAAATGATGGACCGAGAAGGTCGAATCTGTGTTTGCTACAAGCAAATGTGCTAAAGAAGATAAGGTAAAGTACGCCACGCATACCTTCACAGGTACTGCGTTAACCTGGTGGAACACCTATCTCGAACAGGTGAAACAAGATGCTGCTTACGCACTACCGTGGTCAGCATTTAAACACTTGATGAATGAGCAGTACTGTCCCATAAATGAAGTCAATAAGCTCAAAACAGAGCTTAGAGAGTTACGAGCGCAAGGATTCGATATTACCATATATGAACGACGATTCACAGAGTTGTGTTTATTTTGTCCAAGAGTATTCGAAGATGAAGAAGAGCAGATATATGCATTTGTAAAAGGGTTACTAGAGAGGATTCGGGAGGATGTGAGTTCAAGCTCGCCCACCTCAATGCAAAAGGCAAGTAAATTGGCCCACAAACTCATAAATCAGATTGAGGGAAGAATTAAAGAGCATGCGGCTGAAGAGGCCAATATGAAACAAGTCAAGAGAAAGTGGGAAGAAAACAGTGACAAGAGTCACCAATACAACAACAACAACAATCACAATCACAATCGCAATAACAATCACAACAACCGCAACATCAATCACAACAACAACAAACGAAATACCAACAATAATTACAACCAACATCCCAACAATAACAACTACAACAACCATCCCAACAACAATTCCAACAACAACCATTTAAATAACAGCAATGGCAACAAAAATCAGAAAATTCTGTTTCAAAGGTGTGAAGGGTATCATCCGACTACTTACTGTTCGGCATCATGTACCAAATGTAATAGAAAGGGTCATGATTACGAACTAGTGGTTAAAGGAACAAATAATGCCCACATTACTTGTTTCGGATGCGGGAAGAAGGGCCACTACAAAACTATGTGCCCATATCAGGAAAATAATAATGGGCAAAATCGTAGAAGAGTCTTCAACATTAATACGGTAGAAGCGCAGGAAGACCCGGAGCTCGTTACGGGTACGTTTCTTATTGACGATAAACATGCTTATGTTTTATTTGATTCGGGTGCGGATAGAAGCTATATGAGTAGAGATTTTTGTGCTAAATAAAGTGGTCCATTGACGCCTTTGAATAATAAAGTTTTACTCGAATTAGCAAATGGTAAATTAATTACAGCAGATAAAATATGTCGGAAACGAGAAATTAAACTAGTTGGCGAAGCGTTTAAGATTAATTTGATACCAGTAGAATTGGGGAGTTTTGATGTAATAATCGGCATGGATTGGATGGTCGACATAAAAGCAGAGATCGTTTGTTACAAAAATGCGATATATTATGCGCGAGAAGAGAAAACCCTTAATGGTGTACGGAGAAAAGGGCAACGCGAAGTTAAATCTTATTAGTAATTTAAAGGCGCAAAAGCTAATAAGAAAAGGTTGCTATGCTGTTCTAGCACATGTCGAGAAAGTAAAAACTGAAGAAAAGAACATCAATGATGTTCCCGTCGCAAAAGAATTTACCGATGTATTTCCGAAAGAATTACCGGGACTACCTCCACACCGACCCGTTGAATTTCAAATAGATCTTGTACCAGGAGCTGCACCAATAGCTCGTGCTCCTTACAGACTAGCACCCAGTGAAATGAAGGAACTACAAAGCCAATTACAAGACCTTTTAGAGCGTGGTTTCATTCGACCAAGTACATCACCGTGGGGAGCTCCTGTTTTGTTTGTTAAAAAGAAAGATGGTACATTCAGATTGTGTATCGATTATCGAGAGTTGAACAAGCTTACCATCAAGAATCGCTATCCACTATCGAGAATCGACGACTTATTTGATCAACTGCAAGGTTCGTTTGTTTATTCGAAGATTGATTTACGTTCGGGTTATCATCAAATGCGGGTGAAGGAGGATGATATTCCAAAGACTGCTTTTAGGACGCGTTACGGTCATTACGAGTTTCTGGTTATGCCGTTTGGTTTAACTAACACACCAGTTATGTTCATGGACCTCATGAACCGAGTGTGTGGACCATACCTTGACAAGTTTGTCATTGTTTTCATCGATTACATACTTATTTACTCAAAGAATGATCAAGAGCACGGTGAACATTTGAGAAAAGTGCTAGAATTGTTAAGGAAGGAAAAATTGTACGCTAAATTTTCAAAGTGTGCATTTTGGTTAAAAGAAGTTCAATTCCTCGGTCATATAGTAAACAAAGAAGGAATTCAGGTTGATCCGTCAAAGATTGAAACCGTTGAAAACTGGGAAACCCCGAAAACTCCAAAGCATATACATCAATTTTTAGGATTGGCTGGTTACTATAGAAGATTCATCCAAGATTTTTCCAAAATAGCAAAACCCTTGACTGCATTAACGCATAAAGGGAAGAAATTTGAATGGAAGGATGAGCAAGAGAAAGTGTTTTTCAATTGTTGAAGAAAAAGTTAACTACGGCACCTATATTGTCATTGCCTGAAGGGAATGATGATTTTGTGATATATTGTGACGCCTCAAAGCAAGGCCTCGGTTGTGTATTAATGCAACGAACGAAGGTAATTGCTTATGCGTCCAGACAATTGAAGATTCACGAGCAAAATTATATGACTCACGATTTGGAATTGGGCGCTGTTGTTTTTGCATTAAAGACATGGAAACACTACTAATATGGGGTTAAAAGTATTATATATACCAACTACAAAAGTCTCCAACATATATTTGACCAAAAACAACTGAACATGAGGCAGCGTAGGTGGATTGAGTTGTTGAATGATTATGATTTTGAGATTCGTTACCACCCGGGGAAGGTGAATGTGGTAGCCGACGCTTTGAGTAGAAAGGACAGAGAACCTATGCGGGTAAAAGCTATGAATATAATTATTCGTACTAACCTTACTACTCAAATAAAGGAGGTACAACAGGGAGTTTTAAAAGAGAGAAATTTGAAGAATGAAATACCCAAAGGATCGGAGAAACATCTTAATGTTCGGGAAGACGGAACCCGGTATAGGGCTAAAAGAATTTGGGTACCAAAGTTTGGAGAAGTGAGAGAAATGGTACTTAGGGAGGCACATAAAACCAGATACTCAATACATCCCGGAGCGGGAAAGATGTACAAAGATCTCAAGAAACATTTTTGGTGGCCGGGTATGAAAATCGATATTGCTAAATACGTAGGAGAATGTTTGACGTGTTCTAAGGTAAAAGCTGAACATCAGAAACTGTCAGGTCTACTTCAACAACCTGAAATCCCGGAATGGAAATGGGAAAACATTACCATAGATTTCATTACTAAATTGCCAAGGACTGCAAGTGGTTATGATACTATTTGGGTAATAGTCGATCGTCTCACCAAATCAGCACACTTTCTACCAATGCGAGAAGATGATAAAATGGAAAGGTTAGCACGACTATACTTGAAGGAAGTTGTCTCCAGACACGGAATACCCATCTCTATTATCTCTGATAGGGATCGTAGATTTGTTTCAAGATTTTGGCAGATGTTACAACAAGCAGTGGGAACTCGTCTAGACATGAGTACTGCCTATCATCCACAAACTGATGGGCAGAGTGAAAGGACGATACATACCCTTGAAGACATGCTACAAGCATGTGTTATTGATTTTGGAAACAGTTGGGATCGACATCTACCGTTAGCAGAATTTTCTTACAACAACAGTTATCACTCGAGTATTGAGATGACACCGTTTGAGGCACTTTATGGCAGAAAGTGCAGGTCACCGATTTGTTGGAGCGAAGTGGGGGATCGACAAATTACGGGTCCAGAGATTATCCAAGAAACTACTGAGAAAATTATTCAAATTCAACAACGGTTGAAAACTGCCAAGAGTCGATAAAAGAGCTACGCTGACAGTAAAAGAAAAGATATAGAATTTGAAATTGGCGACATGGTCATGCTTAAAGTATCACCTTGGAAAGGTGTTGTTCATTTTGGAAAATGGAGAAAACTAAACCCGAGATACATTGGGCCATCCAAGATTATTGATCGTGTCGGACTGGTAGCTTATCAACTTGAATTACCGCAACAATTAGCTGGCGTACATAATACCTTTCACGTCTCGAATCTGAAGAAATGCTTAACTAAAGAAGATCTCACTATTCCTTTAGACGAAATTAAAATCAACGAAAAACTACAATTCTTTGAAGAACCCGTCGAGATAATGGATCGTGAGGTTAAAGGACTTAAGCAAAATAAAATACCAATCATTAAGGTTCGATGGAATGCTCGTTGAGGACCTGAGTTCACCTGGGAGCGTGAAGATCAGATGAAGAAGAAATACCCGCACTTATTTCCAGATGATACGTCAACACCTCCAACTGCTTAAAATTTTGGGATAAATTTATTTAACGGGTTGGTACTATAGTGACCCGAACTTTTCCATGATTATATATATTATATGAGATTAATATTTACATAAATAAATGTTTCCAACATGTTAAGCAATCAAACTTATTAAGACTTAATTAATTGAAACGGATTTTGTGTTAACGTTTGACCACCCAGTTTGTCAGATGATTCACGAACGTTATAATTTGTATATGACATGATGATATATATATGGACATATAGATATGTTTAACATGATGAAGTGATAATTAAGTATCTCATTATGTATATTAAAAATAAACTATATACATAAAACAAACTGACTTAAGGAATTCAAAACGATATTTATACGTAACGATTATCGTAGTAATAACGTCTTAATCTTTATATATATCATATTATGATATATTAGTACATCATGTTATCATGATAATGTAACAATTTAACATCTCATTAGATATAATAACAATGGGATTTATTACATTTAACGAAATCGTTAACTTAAAAGTTCTGAAACAACATGTACATGTAACGACTAACGATGACTTAACGACTCAGTTTAAATGCTTATACATGTAGTGTATTAATATGTATTAGTACACTTTTGAAAGACTTCACGACACATATCAAAGTACTTCTACTTAACAAAAATGCTTACAATTACATTCTCATTCATTTTCATCAACAATTCTACTCGTATGCAACCGTATTCGTACTCGTACAATACCCAGCTCCTAGATGTACATACTATTGGTATATACACTTCAATGATCAGCTCTTAGTAGCCTTAATGAGTCACCTAAACATGTGGGAACCATCATTTGACAACTAGCATGAAATATCTAACAAAAATACAAACTTATGGAGCCTTTATCTTGACTCCAAAATCACGAATTCATGCACTCACACAAACACATTCATTTTCCAACTTTTATGCATCAAACACATCTCTCTCAAGTTCTATCTTCATTTTCTAAGTGTTCTTCATCATCTTCATCAAAATCTACATCAATCTAGTTCATAAATCCATACATAAAACAACCTACAAAATAACTACTCAAGAAAACTTCAGGGAACACTTTCAAGTTTACAAGTCTACTTCCAAGCTTTCTAATCCATTCCAAGTAATCATCTAAGATCAAGAAAACTTTGTTATTTACAGTAGGTTATCTTTCTTATTTAATGTAATATTCATATTCAAGCTTTGATTCGAATTCTATAACTATAACTATCTTAATTCGAGTAGTAATCTTACTTAAACTTATTTTTGTGTCATGATTCTACTTCAAGAACTTCCAAGCCATCAAAGATCCTTTAAAGCTCAAGTTATTTTCTCATCATTTCCAGTAGGTTTACCTACTATACTTGAGGTAGTAATGGTGTTCATAACATCATTTGATTCATATATATAAAACTATCTTATTCGAAGATTATAACTTGTAATCACTAGAATATAGTTTAGTTAATTCTAAACTTGTTTGCAAACAAAGTTAATCCTTCTAAATTAACTTTTAAAATTAACTAAACACATATTATATATCTATATGATATGCTAACTTAATAATTTAAAACCTGGAAACACGAAGAACACCGTAAAACTGGACATACGCCGGTGTAGTAAAACCGGGGGCTGTTTTGGTTTGAATAATTAAAACTATGATAAACTTTGATTTAGAATTTGTTCTTCTGGGAAAATGATATTTCTTATGAACATGAAACTATATCCAAATATCATGGTTAAACTCAAAGTGGAAGTATGTTTTTCAAAATGGTCATCAAGATGTCGTTCTTTCGAAGGAAATGACTACCTCTTTCAAAAATGACTTGTAACCTGTATTTCTGACTATAAACTTATACTTTTTCTGTTTAGTTTCATAAATTTCAATTCATTATGAAACCATAGCAATTTGATTCACTCAAAACGGATTTATAACGAAGAAATTATGGGTAAAACAAAATTGGTTAGATTTATTAGTTTAGCTACGAAAATTTTATATCAAATCTATACTAACCATAACTTAACTAACTTATATTGTATGATACATGTAGTATAATATATATTATGTAATCTTGATAGACCATAGACACGTGTACAATGTTTTGACATATCATATCGACGCCATCTATATATATTATTTGAAATAACCATGGACACTCTATATGCGGTAATGCTCGAGTTAGCTATACAGGGTTGAGGTTGATTCCAAAATAATATATATATTTTGAGTTGTGATCGAGTCTGAGACTTGTATACACTGTGTCGTGGATTGATTTGAGAAAATATATTTATTTATGTACTACTAACTGTGGACTACTAATTGTGGACTACTAACGATGGACTGCTAACTTAACAACTTAAAAAGTCAACACGTAATAAAAATGTTGTGAATATTCGATCATACTTTGATATATATATATATATATATATATATATATATATATATATATATATATATATATATATATATATATATATATATATATATATATATATATATATATATATATATATATATATATATATATATATATATATATATATATATATATATATTTGTTATAGGTTCGTGAATCGACCTGTGGTTAAGTCTTATTTTTCGACGAAGTGAAAATACGTGAAAGTGAGTTATAGTCCCACTTTTAATATCTAATATTTTTGGGATGAGAATACATACAGTTTTATAAATGTTTTACAAAATAGACACAAGTAATCGAAACTACATTCTATGTTGGATTATCGAACCGAATATGCCCCTTTTTAGCTTGGTAGCCTAAGAATTAGGGAAATGACCCCTAATTGACGCGAATCTTAAAGATAGATCTATTTGGCCCAACAATCCTCATCCGAGTTACGGATGCTTTAGTACTTCGATTTATCATATCCAATGAGAGTTCCAAAATGATGGGGATATTCTATATGCATCCTTTTAAGGTCGGTTACCAGGTGTTCAACATATGAATGATTTTTATGCAGATTGCTATATGCATGCATGATGTTTATGATAAATGGAAATATGAAATCTTGTGGTCTATTATTACGATTTGATAAATATATAGGTTAAACCTATAACTCACCAATATTTTTGTTGACGTTTAAAGAATGTTTATTCTCAGGTGATAATTAAGAGCTTCCGCCGTTGCATGCTAAATTATGGACAAGATTTGGAGTCAGCATGCTTGTATGTTAATGTTTAAAGAAAAACTGCATTCGGAAAATAAATTGTTGTAATATATTATTGTAACCCATTATGTAATGGTCGTGTGTAAACGTTATACTTTAGATTACCATTATTTGGTAATCTATACTATGTCTTTTAAACCTTTATTGATAAAGTAAAGGTTATGGTTTGTTTTAAAAATCGAATGCAGTCTTTGAAAAACGTCTCATATAGAGGTTAAAACCTCGCAACGAAACCAATTAATATGAAACGTTTATAATCTATATGAACGGGACATTTCACTGTATATGTTTAATCTAAATAGCAGATTGTGTACTTGTTCTCTGCAAATTTCTTTCAGGATATAATACTAACAGAATCTAGACCCAATAACTCAACTCGAATATTTTTGGTTAAAGAAGCCCGAGTCAAATAGGCTTAAGATGAGAAACGTGTTATAATTTAGTAATAAGTGCATTCAACTTATACAACCTTCTATAATTGTCACGACTCGGAAAATTTCGACTAATTTTAAACCAAACTCTCGATACGATTTAATATTCTTGACACAATAAGCAAAGTCTGTTATGTTGAGTCTCAAAAATTTTGAAATATTTTATATATTCATTTGACCTTCGACTGTTCTCAACGATTCAAGAACGACTAGTTGTAAATAGATGCATATATATTTTAAATAAATATATATATATATATATATATATATATATATATATATATATATATATATATATATATAATAATAGTTTGAAATATATAATATGATTTAGTGATCATGTGAATTAAAAACATGATATTATGATAGTTATTATTTAAAATACATCTATATATATAAAATATAGTAAATATATATTTTGTGAGCTATTTAGAAAACGATAGAAACACTCAATTATCATTCAATTGATATTAGACAAATTAAATTCAAACTTATATTATTTTAAAATAAACGATTAGTCTAAAATGAGTTTTATAAATTATATGCTTATTAAAATGTATTTAGGAACTAATTATTGAATTTTAAAACTTTTCATATTTTACTTGGGGTTGGGAGCTAATAAATAATTTAATTTTTATTTAACAATTTTAAACAAATAATGACCAAATTTTTATACCATAATTACTGAAATAAATAATGATAATTACTGTAAAAATTTAGGATTTTTTCGAACACTTTTATCCGCCACTAGTTAACAACGGGGTACAATATAATATCCCTAGTAGAGTGTCTGTAACATGTAAACAATTACATATCACGGGATGTAAATTAATACTATTTGGTTTACTGTGTTATTACCTTACCTTTCCAATTCATGTCCACTATGTAAAGACCCGTCCTAATCCATCCGGACGAAGTCCATATCGATTATAAATGATTCACAACAGTTGATTTCATCGCGAGGTATTTGACCTCTATATGATACATTTTACAAACATTGCATTCCATTTTAAAAGACAATCTTTCTTTTAAACGAAAATTGACGGCATGCATACCATTTCAGAATATATCCAACTATAATTGACTTAATAATAATCTTGATGAACTCAATGACTCGAATGCAACGTCTTTTGAAATATGTCATGAATGACTCCAAGTAATAACTCTAAAATGAGCAATTGCACAGCGGAAGATTTCTTTCATACCTGAGAATAAACATGCTTTCAAGTGTCAACTAAAAGGTTGGTGAGTTCATTAGTTTAACATAAATAATCATTTCATAATTTTAATAGACCACAAGATTTTATATTTCCATTTCTCATAAACATACGTCCCATGCATAGAGACAAAAAATATCATTCATATGGATTGAACACCTGGTAACCGACATTCACAATTTGTATATAAGAATATCCCCATCATTCCGGGATCCTCCTTCGGACATGATATAAATTTCGAAATACTAAAGCATCCGGTACTTTGGATGGGGCTTGTTGGGCCCGATAGATCTATCTTTAGGATTCGCGTTAATTAGGGTGTCTGTTCCCTAATTCTTAGATTACCAGACTAAAAAGGGGCATATTCGGTTTAATAATCCAACCATAGAATATTGTTTCGATCACTTGTGTCTATTTCGTAAAGCATTTATAAAAGCAGCGCATGTATTCTCAGCCCAAAAATATAAAGGGTAAAAAGGTAAATGAAACTCACCTAATGTACTTTGTAGTAAAAATACATATAACGACATTAAACAACCGAACAATGCAGGGTTGGCCTCGGATTCACGAACCTATATCATGTATATATATATATATATATATATATATATATATATATATATATATATATACATATATATATATATATACATATATATATATATATATACATATATATATATATATACATATATATATATATATATATTAAAATGTATAATCGTATTCGAACAAGTTTATATATATAATTTAAATTATATATTATACTTATTTAGTTTGTGTATATATATTTAAAATGTTTAATATCTATATATTTGGTTATATTAATATACATCTATATATATATATATATATATATATATATATATATATATATATATATATATATATATATATATATATATATATATATATGGTTAGTATTATATGAATATATTCTTAATTTGTTATATATATGAGTATTTATATAAATAATGTTATTATATTTGATATGTGATATATAAACTATCAATATGATTATAATATATGTATTAAGTATATTTTAGGTACAAAATATTTATATGTAATGAAAATGATATTTATACTAATATTAGTGAGAGTAATAATAACTTGTATTGTTTTATGGTAACAATAATAGTAATCCTAAACATATTCATAATAATAATAATAGTACTAAAAATGATACCATTATTAATATTTACAAAAATAATAATAAGTTGTATTATTTTGTCACTAATTATAGTGTTTATAATAACAATTTTATTATGTTCCTAATAATGATGATGATGATAATAATAATAATAATAATAATAATAATAATAATAATAATAATAATAATAATAATAATAATAATAATAATAATCCTAATACTTAATAATAATATTAATTTTAACCATTTTATTACTACTGCTTATATCAATAATGATACTTATGTTTATAATAACAATTCTAATATTTATAATGATTCTAGTATTAGTTTTAATAGTTGTGATAATAATCTTAGTGAAAAATATAAATATTCTAATAATAATATTGATAGTGTTTACATGATATCAAAATAACAATTTTAATCATAGTTATATATTATCTTATTTTGTTATCTTTCTATTATCATCTTCTATATCCTAATTATAATCATATTCATAAGCATAATAATAATAATATCAATAATTAATAATGATAATAATAATATCTATATCTATAATAATAATAATAATAATAATAATAATAATAATAATAATAATAATAATAATAACAATAATAATAATAATAACAAATAGTAAACTACCTCAAAAAGAGTTCTAGAGAAAACTGCCCACGCCTGAGATTGAACACGAGACCTCTCGAAACTCCCTATTACGCTTAACCAGTTGGGCTCTTGCCCATTTTCCGAAATAATACACAACTCATAAATATTTAACCCGTTTTGTATATCATCTTCTTCTACTACCATAAATCAAACAACCCGTGAAACAAAATCAATCTTAACAATTAAATTATTGTATCCGATTTAAATTCGTATTTGAATCAGAAACTTCCCTTTGTGAATGATTATATTAAAAGCAAAAAAAAATATAAATAAATAAAGAACTCGCTGTAGGTTCTCGGATAAAAAAAAACATAAATCATGAAATTGAATTTGGAAACATTTTGGACAATTGTTATAAAATGAATTGTGTTTTAAAACGACTATAGAATCATTCCCAATCAATAATTTTAACAAGAACGATCCATAACACCTAAATTTGTTTGAAGAACACAGTTGACTTTTTTTTGGTTTTAAATTTTGACTTCGCAAATTGGAAATCAATTGAAAGAATTAATGTTTCAAAACTTACAGATAGTTTAAGTATGTAGTTCCTAACATCTCTGCATTCTTGGATTTTGAAGATTGATCACGAATTGAATTTTTGATTTTTTTTTTAACCCTCGCGTAAAAAAAATACTTTCAATTTTTCTGTTTTTATTTAAGTGATGATAATAGCTGGCGATTTATTGAGTACGAGTAATTAATTGATACAGCAACAGATGGTTATCAATTGTTTTGTAGTGAAGATTGCAACCGACAGGAAATCACGAGAAGAACAGAAAAGAAAAAGAAAAAGAAAAAAAATGACAGCAATAGGAAGAAACAGATATTACGCTGTATATATATATCAGTTTCTTAATCTGTAATTATATATACGTATTCAGTATTTATATATACTTATGTAACTGTATCGTATTATATATTTATTTATCTATATATCTATAACTGTTATTTGTATAAATATATGTATTTAAATATATCTGTGTTTGTATATAATTACAACGACTATCTATATATAAGGAAACTTAATAATATTAATTTTACAAACATTAATATTCAAAATTTATTTTAATAGTAATAATAATAATAATTCTAATAATAACAACTATTAATAATAATACGATAATATATATTAATTATAATTGTTATTATGAAGGTGATAATAATAATATTTGTTAATGATAATAACAATGATTTGTATTATTTTCATAATGATACATATAATAATAATAATGACTTTATCGATTATAAATCATACTATTAATCATAATTTCACTATTAATTATATTAGTAATGTTATTAATAGTGATAACAATAATATTAGTAATAGTAATATTATAACAAATTAACTGTATCTGTCACGACCCGGAAATTTACGACCAAATTTAAACTTTAATATTTATATGTATTCTGAAATGTCCCGTTCTTATTGACTAAAAACGTTCCATATTAATTGATTTCGTTGCGAGGTTTTGACCTCTATATGAGACGTTTTTCAAAGACTGCATTCATTTTTAAAACAAACCATAACCTTTATTTCATAGATAAAGGTTTTAAAAAGCTTTACGTAGATTATCAAATAATGATAATCTAAAATATCCTGTTTACACACGACCATTACATAATGGTTTACAATACAAATATGTTACAACAAAATAAGTTTCTTGAATGCAGTTTTTACACAATATCATACAAGCATGGACTCCAAATCTCGTCCTTATTTAAGTATGCGACAGCGGAAGCTCTTAATAATCACCTGAGAATAAACATGCTTAAAACGTCAACAAAAATGTTGGTGAGTTATAGGTTTAACCTATATATATCAAATTATAATAATAGACCACAAGATTTCATATTTCAATACACATCCCATACATAGAGATAAAAATCATTCATATGGTGAACACCTGGTAACCGACATTAACAAGATGCATATATAAGAATATCCCCATCATTCCGGGACACCCTTCGGATATGATATAAATTTCGAAGTACTAAAGCATCCAGTACTTTGGATGGGGTTTGTTAGGCCCAATAGATCTATCTTTAGGATTCGCGTCAATTAGGGTGTCTGTTCCCTAATTCATAGATTACCAGACTTAATAAAAAGGGGCATATTCGATTTCGATAATTCAACCATAGAATGTAGTTTCACGTACTTGTGTCTATTTTGTAAATCATTTATAAAACCTGCATGTATTCTCATCCCAAAAATATTAGATTTTAAAAGTGGGACTATAACTCACTTTCACAGATTTTTACTTCGTCGGGAAGTAAGACTTGGCCACTGGTTGATTCACGAACCTATAACAATATATACATATATATCAAAGTATGTTCAAAATATATTTACAACACTTTTAATATATTTTGATGTTTTAAGTTTATTAAGTCAGCTGTCCTCGTTAGTAACCTACAACTAGTTGTCCACAGTTAGATGTACAGAAATAAATCGATAAATATTATCTTGAATCAATCCACGACCCAGTGTATACGTATCTCAGTATTGATCACAACTCAAACTATATATATTTTGGAATCAACCTCAACCCTGTATAGCTAACTCCAACATTCACATATAGAGTGTCTATGGTTGTTCCGAAATATATATAGATGTGTCGACATGATAGGTCGAAACATTGTATACGTGTCTATGGTATCTCAAGATTACATAATATACAATACAAGTTGATTAAGTTATGGTTGGAATAGATTTGTTACCAATTTTCACGTAGCTAAAATGAGAAAAATTATCCAATCTTGTTTTACCGATAACTTCTTCATTTTAAATCCGTTTTGAGTGAATCAAATTGCTATGGTTTCATATTGAACTCTATTTTATGAATCTAAACAGAAAAGTATAGGTTTATAGTCGGAAAAATAAGTTACAAGTCATTTTTGTAAAGGTAGTCATTTCAGTCGAAAGAACGACGTCTAGATGACCATTTTAGAAAACATACTTCCACTTTGAGTTTAACCATAATTTTTGGATATAGTTTCATGTTCATAATAAAAATCATTTTCCCAGAATAACAACTTTTAAATCAAAGTTTATCATAGTTTTTAATTAACTAACCCAAAACAGCCCGCAGTGTTACTACAACGGCGTAAATCCGGTTTTACGGTGTTTTTCGTGTTTCCAGGTTTTAAATCATTAAGTTAGCATATCATATAGATATAGAACATGTGTTTAGTTGATTTTAAAAGTCAAGTTAGAAGGATTAACTTTTATTTGCGAACAAGTTTAGAATTAACTAAACTATGTTCTAGTGATTACAAGTTTAAACCTTCGAATAAGATAGCTTTATATGTATGAATCGAATGATGTTATGAACATCATTACTACCTTAAGTTCCTTGGATAAACCTACTGGAAAAGAGAAAAGTGGATCTAGCTTCAATGGATCCTTGGATGGCTCGAAGTTCTTGAAGCAGAATCATGACACGAAAACAAGTTCAAGTAAGATCATCACTTGAAATAAGATTGTTATAGTTATAGAAATTGAACCAAAGTTTGAATATGATTATTACCTTGTATTAGAATGATAACCTACTGTAAGAAACAAAGATTTCTTGAGGTTGGATGATCACCTTACAAGATTAGAAGTGAGCTAGCAAACTTGAAAGTATTCTTGATTTTATGAAACTAGAACTTTTGAAATTTATGAAGAACACTTAGAACTTGAAGATAGAACTTGAGAGAGATCAATTAGATGAAGAAAATTGAAGAATGAAAGTGTTTGTAGGTGTTTTTGGTCGTTGGTGTATGGATTAGATATAAAGGATATGTAATTTTGTTTTCATGTAAATAAGTCATGAATGATTACTCATATTTTTGTAATTTTATGAGATATTTCATGCTAGTTGCCAAATGATGGTTCCCACATGTGTTAGGTGACTCACATGGGCTGCTAAGAGCTGATCATTGGAGTGTATATACCAATAGTACATACATCTAAAAGCTGTGTAATGTACGAGTACGAATACGGGTGCATACGAGTAGAATTGTTGATGAAACTGAACGAGGATGTAATGGTAAGCATTTTTGTTAAGTAGAAGTATTTTGATAAGTGTCTTGAAGTCTTTCAAAAGTGTATGAATACATATTAAAACACTACATGTATATACATTTTAACTGAGTCGTTAAGTCATCGTTAGTCGTTACATGTAAATGTTGTTTTGAAACCTTTAGGTTAACGATCTTGTTGAATGTTGTTAACCCATTGTTTATTATAACAAATGAGATATTAAATTGTTATATTATCATGATATTATGATATATAATATATCTCAGTATGATGTATATACAGTTAAATGTCGTTACAACGATAATCGTTACATATATCGTTTTCGAGTTTCTTAAATTAATAGTCTCATTTTTATGTATATAACTCATTGTTAAAATACCTAATGAGATACATACTTATAATAAAAACATGTTAACTATATATATAACCATATATATGTCATCGTATAGTTTTTAAAAGTTTTAACGTTCGTGAATCACCGGTCAACTTGGGTGGTCAATTGTCTATATGAAACATATTTCAATTAATCAAGTCTTAACAAGTTTGATTGCTTAACATGTTGGAAACATTTAATCATGTAAATATCAATCTCAATTAATATATATAAACATGGAAAAGTTCGGGTCACTACAGTACCTACCCGTTAAATAAATTTCGTCCCGAAATTTTAAGCTGTTGAAGGTGTTGACGAATCTTCTGGAAATAGATGCGGGTATTTCTTCTTCATCTGATCTTCACGCTCCCAGGTGAACTCGGGTCCTCTACGAGCATTCCATCGAACCTTAACAATTGGTATCTTGTTTTGCTTAAGTCTTTTAACCTCACGATCCATTATTTCGACGGGTTCTTCGATGAATTGAAGTTTTTCGTTGATTTGGATTTCATCTAACGGAATAGTGAGATCTTCTTTAGCAAAACATTTCTTCAAATTCGAGACGTGGAAAGTGTTATGTACAGCCGCGAGTTGTTGAGGTAACTCAAGTCTGTAAGCTACTGGTCCGACACGATCAATAATCTTGAATGGTCCAATATACCTTGGATTTAATTTCCCTCGTTTACCAAATCGAACAACGCCTTTCCAAGGTGCAACTTTAAGCATGAACATCTCTCCAATTTCAAATTCTATATCTTTTCTTTTAATGTCAGCGTAGCTCTTTTGTCGACTTTGGGCGGTTTTCAACCGTTGTTGAATTTGGATGATCTTCTCGGTAGTTTCTTGTATAATCTCCGGACCCGTAATCTATCTATCCCCCACTTCACTCCAACAAATCGGAGACCTGCACTTTCTACCATAAAGTGCTTCAAACGGCGCCATCTCAATGCTTGAATGGTAGCTGTTGTTGTAGGAAAATTCTGCTAACGGTAGATGTCGATCCCAACTGTTTCCGAAATCAATAACACATGCTCGTAGCATGTCTTCAAGCGTTTGTATCATCCTTTCGCTCTGCCCATCAGTTTGTGGATGATAGGCAGTACTCATGTCTAGACGAGTTCCTAATGCTTGCTGTAATGTCTGCCAGAATCTTGAAATAAATCTGCCATCCCTATCAGAGATAATAGAGATTGGTATTCCATGTCTGGAGACGACTTCCTTCAAATACAGTCGTGCTAACTTCTCCATCTTGTCATCTTCTCTTATTGGCAGGAAGTGTGCTGATTTGGTGAGACGATCAACTATTACCCAAATAGTATCAAAACCACTTGCAGTCCTTGGCAATTTAGTGATGAAATCCATGGTAATGTTTTCCCATTTCCATTCCGGGATTTTGGGTTGTTGAAGTAGACCTGATGGTTTCTGATGCTCAGCTTTGACCTTAGAACACGTCAAACATTCTCCTACGTATTTAGCAACATCGGCTTTCATACCCGGCCACCAAAAATGTTTCTTGAGATCCTTGTACATCTTCCCCGTTCCAGGATGTATTGAGTATCTGGTTTTATGAGCTTCTCTAAGTACCATTTCTCTTATATCTCCAAATTTTGGTACCCAAATCCTTTCAGCCCTATACCGGGTTCCGTCTTCCCGAATATTAAGATGCTTCTCCGATCCTTTGGGTATTTCATCCTTTAAATTTCCCTCTTTTAAAACTCCTTGTTGCGCCTCCTTTATTTGAGTAGTAAGGTTATTATGAATCATTATATTCATAGATTTTACTCGAATGGGTTCTCTGTCCTTCCTGCTCAAGGCATCGGCTACCACATTTGCCTTCCCCGGGTGGTAACGAATCTCAAAGTCGTAATCATTCAATAATTCAATCCACCTACGCTGCCTCATATTCAGTTGTTTCTGATTAAATATGTGTTGAAGACTTTTGTGGTCGGTATATATAATACTTTTGACCCCATATAAGTAGTGCCTCCAAGTCTTTAATGCAAAAACAACCGCGCCTAATTCCAAATCATGCGTCGTATAATTTTGTTCGTGAATCTTCAATTGTCTAGACGCATAAGCAATCACCTTCGTTCGTTGCATTAATACACAACCGAGACCTTGCTTTGATGCATCACAATAAATCACAAAATCATCATTCCCTTCAGGCAATGACAATATAGGTGCCGTAGTTAGCTTTTTCTTCAATAACTGAAACGCTTTCTCTTGTTCATCATTCCATTCAAATTTCTTCCCTTTATGCGTTAATGCAGTCAAGGGTTTTGCTATTCTGGAAAAGTCTTGGATGAACCTTCTGTAGTAACCAGCTAGTCCTAAAAACTGGCGTATGTGTTTCGGAGTTTTCGGGGTTTCCCACTTTTCAACAGTTTCTATCTTTGCCGGATCCACCTTAATACCTTCTTTGTTCACTATGTGACCGAGGAATTGAACTTCTTCCAACCAAAATGCACACTTTGAAAACTTAGCGTACAATTCTTCCTTCCTCAATACTTCTAACACCTTTCTCAAATGTTCACCGTGTTCTTGGTCATTCTTTGAGTAAATAAGTATGTCATCAATGAAAACAATGACAAACTTGTCAAGTTATGGTCCACACACTCGGTTCATAAGGTCCATGAACACAGCTGGTGCATTAGTTAAACCAAACGGCATGACCATAAACTCGTAATGACCGTAACGTGTTCTGAAAGCAGTCTTTGGAATATCATCTTCTTTCACCCGCATTTGATGATACCCGGAACGTAAGTCAATCTTTGAATAAACAGACGAGCCTTGTAGTTGATCAAATAAGTCATCGATTCTCGGTAGTGGGTAGCGGTTCTTGATGGTAAGTTTGTTCAACTCTCGGTAGTCGATACACAACCTGAATGTACCATCTTTCTTCTTGACAAACAAAACAGGAGCTCCCCACGGTGATGTGCTTGGTCGAATGAAACCACGCTCTAAAAGTTCTTGTAATTGGCTTTGTAGTTCTTTCATCTCGCTGGGTGCGAGTCTGTAAGGAGCACGAGCTATTGGTGCAGCTCCTGGTACAAGATCTATTTGAAATTCAACGGATCGATGTGGGGGTAATCCCGGTAATTCTTTCGGAAATACATCAGGAAATTCTTTTACGACGGGAACATCATTGATGCTCTTTTCTTCAGTTTGTACTTTCTCGACGTGTGCTAGAACAGCATAGCAACCTTTTCTTATTAGTTTTTGTGCTTTCAAATTACTAATAAGATGTAGCTTCGTGTTGCCCTTTTCTCCGTACACCATTAAGGGTTTTCCTTTTTCTCGTATAATGCGAATTGCATTTTTGTAACAAACGATCTCCGCTTTCACTTCTTTCAACCAGTCCATACCGATTATCACATCAAAACTCCCTAACTCTACTTGTATCAAATCAATCTTAAATGTTTCGCTAACCAGTTTAATTTCTCGATTCCGACATATATTATCTGCTGAAATTAATTTACCATTTGCTAATTCGAGTAAAAATTTACTATCCAAAGGCGTCAATGGACAACTTAATTTAGCACAAAAATCTCTACTCATATAACTTCTATCCGCACCCGAATCAAATAAAACGTAAGCAGATTTATTGTCAATAAGAAACGTACCCGTAACAAGCTCCGGGTCTTCCTGTGCCTCTGCCGCATTAATATTGAAAACTCTTCCACGGCCTTGTCCATTCGTGTTCTCCTGGTTCGGGCAATTTCTAATAATGTGGCCCGGTTTTCCACATTTATAACAAACTACATTGGCATAACTTGCTCCGACACTACTTGCTCCGCCATTACTCGTTCCGACACCATTTTTTCCTTTCGTTCTATTAACTCCTGGTCCATAGACCTCACACTTCGCCGCGCTATGACCATTTCTTTTACACTTATTGCAAAATTTGGTGCAGAACACCGAGTGATTCTTTTCACACCTTTGGCATAGCTGCTTCTGATTGTTGTTGTTGTTGCGGTTATTATTGTTGTTGGGATGATTGTTGTAGTTGCTGTTGTTGTTGTTGTTGTTGTTGTTGGGCCGTTTGTTGTAGTTGCGATTGATGTTGCGATTGTTGGGATAATTGTTGCGATTATTGTTGTAATTGCTGTTGTTGTTGTATTGGTGATTCTTATCACCGTTTTCCTCCCACTTTCTTTTGACTTGCTTCACATTGGCCTCTTCAGCAGTCTGTTCTTTAATTCTTTCTTCAATTTGGTTCACGAGTTTGTGAGCCATTCTACATGCCTGTTGTATGGAGGCGGGCTCGTGTGAACTTATATCTTCTTGGATTCTTTCCGGTAATCCTTTCACAAACGCGTCGATCTTCTCTTCCTCATATTCGAATGCTCCCGGACACAATAGGCACAATTCTGTGAATCGTCTTTCGTACGTGGTAATATCAAATCCTTGGGTTCGTAACCCTCTAAGTTCTGTCTTGAGCTTATTGACCTCGGTTCTGGGACGGTACTTCTCGTTCATCAAGTGCTTGAATGCTGACCACGGTAGTGCGTACGCATCGTCTTGTCCCACTTGCTCTAGATAGGTATTCCACCATGTTAACGCAGAACCTGTGAAGGTATGCGTAGCGTACTTTACTTTGTCCTTTTCAGTACAGTTACTTATGGCAAACACCGATTCAACCTTCTCGGTCCACCGTTTCAATCCGATCGGTCCTTCGGTTCCATCAAATTCCAAAGGTTTGCAGGCAGTGAATTCTTTGTAGGTGCATCCTACACGATTTCCTGTACTGCTAGATCCAAGGTTATTGTTGGTATGTAGCGCAGCCTGTACTGCGGCTATGTTTGAAGCTAGAAAAGTACGGAATTCCTCTTCATTCATATTCACGGTGTGTCGAGTAGTCGGTGCCATTTCCTTCAAAATAGTTAAATGGAACAAGTTAATCATACAGAATATTAAGAGTAGTTAATAGTATTTCGTAGCATAATATGAACTCATTTATAAAAGCTTTTTCTTCATATTAGCGTTTTATAAGTTTAAATTCGGGTAGTACCTACCCGTTAAGTTCATACTTAGTAGCTAATATACAATTCAACTACTACAATTCTATATGAAAAACTGATTATAATAATATTTCGCGTTCAAACTTTTATACAATATTTTACAAACTTACAATACCGCTTATTTTACATAAAGCATGAAATATAGCACACAATAACTTTGATACAAGATAGTTGTGAAGATAATTCTAGCTAGTACACAAGTCGTTCAGCAAAGGCAATAAAGACACGTAATTCATACGTCCAGAAACAAGTCATGCATTCTGGTTTTACTAGGACTACTTCCCATCCTTGGTCTTGTGCAACATAACCGTTATGGCCGTTGATAAGACAGCGTGTTGTAGCGTCGTCAAAGGGACGAGGGTTACGTAATGTCCAACAGTCCCGTAATAATCTAAAAACCTCATTTCTTACCCCAATTACCGACTTCGTCACTTGTGGAAACGTTTTGTTTAATAGTTGTAGCCCGATGTTCTTGTTCTCACTTTGGTGAGAAGCGAACATTACTAATCCGTAAGCATAACATGCTTCTTTATGTTGCATGTTAGCCGCTTTTTCTAAATCACGAAGTCCAATATTCGGATATATTGAGTCAAAATAATTTCTTAACCCGTTGCGTAAAATAGCATTTGGGTTCCCCGCAATATATGCGTCAAAGTAAACACATCGTAACTTATGGGTTTCCCAATGTGATATCCCCCATCTTTCAAACGAAAGTCTCTTATAAACCAAGACATTCTTGGAACGTTCTTCGAATGTCTTACAAACTGATCTCGCCTTAAATAGTTGTGCCGAGGAATTCTGGCCGACTCTAGACAAGATTTCATCAATCATGTCTCCGGGTAGGTCTCTTAAAATATTGGGTTGTCTATCCATTTTGTGTTTTTAAACTGTAAAATAGACAAGAGTTAGATTCATAAAAAAATACTTATTAATACAAGCAATTTTTACATATATCATAAAGCATACGAACACTATATTACATATATTACACCACACGAATACAACTATCTTATTCCGACTCACTCGTTTCTTCTTCTTCGATTTTGGTTCGTTTTGCCAAGTTTCTAGGGATATATGATGTTCCCCTAATACGAGCCGTCGTGATCCACATTGGTTTAGAAAAACCTGGTGGTTTAGAGGTTCCCGGGTCATTGTTACAACTTAAGGACTTCGGGGGTTGACGATACATATAAAGTTCATCGGGGTTGGAATTAGATTTCTCTATTTTTATGCCCTTTCCCTTATTATTTTCTTTTGCCTTTTTAAATTCAGTTGGGGCAATTTCTATAACATCATCGGAATTCTCGTCGGAATCCGATTCATCGGAGAATTGGTAATCCTCCCAATATTTTGCTTCCTTGGCGGAAACACCATTGACCATAATTAACCTTGGTCGGTTGGTTGAGGATTTTCTTTTACTTAACCGTTTTATTATTTCCCCCACCGGTTCTATTTCTTCATCCGGTTCCGATTCTTCTTCCGGTTCCGACTCTTCTTCCGGTTCCTCTTCGGGAACTTGTGAATCAGTCCACAAATCATTCCAATTTACATTTGACTCTTCATTATTATTAGGTGAGTCAATGGGACTTGTTCTAGAGGTAGACATCTATCACATAATATCAAACGCGTTAAGAGATTAATATATCACATAATATTCACATGTTAAAAATATATAGTTTCCAACAAAATTTGTTAAGCAATCATTTTTCAAGTAAACACGGTCGAAGTCCAGACTCACTAATGCATCCTAACAAACTCGATAAGACACACTAATGCAAAATTCTGGTTCTCTAAGACCAACGCTCTGATACCAACTGAAATGTCCCGTTCTTATTGACTAAAAACGTTCCATATTAATTGATTTCGTTACGAGGTTTTGACCTCTATATGAGACGTTTTTCAAAGACTGCATTCATTTTTAAAACAAACCATAACCTTTATTTCATAGATAAAGGTTTTAAAAAGCTTTACGTAGATTATCAAATAATGATAATCTAAAATATCCTGTTTACACACGACCATTACATAATGGTTTACAATACAAATATGTTACAACAAAATAAGTTTCTTGAATGCAGTTTTTACACAATATCATACAAGCATGGACTCCAAATCTCGTCCTTATTTAAGTATGTGACAGCGGAAGCTCTTAATAATCACCTGAGAATAAACATGCTTAAAACGTCAACAAAAATGTTGGTGAGTTATAGGTTTAACCTATATATATCAAATTATAATAATAGACCACAAGATTTCATATTTCAATACACATCCCATACATAGAGATAAAAATCATTCATATGGTGAACACCTGGTAACCGACATTAACAAGATGCATATATAAGAATATCCCCATCATTCCGGGACACCCTTCGAATATGATATAAATTTCGAAGTACTAAAGCATCCAGTACTTTGGATAGGGTTTGTTAGGCCCAATAGATCTATCTTTAGGATTCGCGTCAATTAGGGTGTCTGTTCCCTAATTCATAGATTACCAGACTTAATAAAAAGGGGCATATTCGATTTCGATAATTCAACCATAGAATGTAGTTTCACGTACTTGTGTCTATTTTGTAAATCATTTATAAAACCTGCATGTATTCTCATCCCAAAAATATTAGATTTTAAAAGTGGGACTATAACTCACTTTCACAGATTTTTACTTCGTCGGGAAGTAAGACTTGGCCACTGGTTGATTCACGAACCTATAATAATATATACATATATATCAAAGTATGTTCAAAATATATTTACAACACTTTTAATATATTTTGATGTTTTAAGTTTATTAAGTCAGCTGTCCTCGTTAGTAACCTACAACTAGTTGTCCACAGTTAGATGTACAGAAATAAATCGATAAATATTATCTTGAATCAATCCACGACCCAGTGTATACGTATCTCAGTATTGATCACAACTCAAACTATATATATTTTGGAATCAACCTCAACCCTGTATAGCTAACTCCAATATTCACATATAGAGTGTCTATGGTTGTTCCGAAATATATATAGATGTGTCGACATGATAGGTCGAAACATTGTATACGTGTCTATGGTATCTCAAGATTACATAATATACAATACAAGTTGATTAAGTTATGGTTGGAATAGATTTGTTACCAATTTTCACGTAGCTAAAATGAGAAAAATTATCCAATCTTGTTTTACCCATAACTTCTTCATTTTAAATCCGTTTTGAGTGAATCAAATTGCTATGGTTTCATATTGAACTCTATTTTATGAATCTAAAAAGAAAAGTATAGGTTTATAGTCGGAAAAATAAGTTACAAGTCGTTTTTGTAAAGGTAGTCATTTCAGTCGAAAGAACGACGTCTAGATGACCATTTTAGAAAACATACTTCCACTTTGAATTTAACCATAATTTTTGGATATAGTTTCATGTTCATAATAAAAATCATTTTCCCAGAATAACAACTTTTAAATCAAAGTTTATCATAGTTTTTAATTAACTAACCCAAAACAGCCCGCAGTGTTACTACAACGGCGTAAATCCGGTTTTACGGTGTTTTTCGTGTTTCCAGGTTTTAAATCATTAAGTTAGCATATAATATAGATATAGAACATGTGTTTAGTTGATTTTAAAAGTCAAGTTAGAAGGATTAACTTTTATTTGGGAACAAGTTTAGAATTAACTAAACTATGTTCTAGTGATTACAAGTTTAAACCTTCGAATAAGATAGCTTTATATGTATGAATCGAATGATGTTATGAACATCATTACTACCTTAAGTTCCTTGGATAAACCTACTGGAAAAGAGAAAAGTGGATCTAGCTTCAATGGATCCTTGGATGGCTCGAAGTTCTTGAAGCATAATCATGACACGAAAACAAGTTCAAGTAAGATCATCACTTGAAATAAGATTGTTATAGTTATAGAAATTGAACCAAAGTTTGAATATGATTATTACCTTGTATTAGAATGATAACCTACTGTAAGAAACAAAGATTTCTTGAGGTTGGATGATCACCTTACAAGATTAGAAGTGAGCTAGCAAACTTGAAAGTATTCTTGATTTTATGAAACTAGAACTTTTGGAATTTATGAAGAACACTTAGAACTTGAAGATAGAACTTGAGAGAGATCAATTAGATGAAGAAAATTGAAGAATGAAAGTGTTTGTAGGTGTTTTTGGTCGTTGGTGTATGGATTAGATATAAAGGATATGTAATTTTGTTTTCATGTAAATAAGTCATGAATGATTACTCATATTTTTGTAATTTTATGAGATATTTCATGCTAGTTGCCAAATGATGGTTCTCACATGTGTTAGGTGACTCACATGGGCTGCTAAGAGCTGATCATTGGAGTGTATATACCAATAGTACATACATCTAAAAGCTGTGTATTGTACGAGTACGAATACGGGTGCATACGAGTAGAATTGTTGATGAAACTGAACGAGGATGTAATGGTAAGCATTTTTGTTAAGTAGAAGTATTTTGATAAGTGTCTGAAGTCTTTCAAAAGTGTATGAATACATATTAAAACACTACATGTATATACATTTTAACTGAGTCGTTAAGTCATCGTTAGTCGTTACATGTAAATGTTGTTTTGAAACCTTTAGGTTAACGATCTTGTTGAATGTTGTTAACCCATTGTTTATTATAACAAATGAGATATTAAATTGTTATATTATCATGATATTATGATATATAATATATCTCAGTATGATGTATATATAGTTAAATGTCGTTACAACGATAATCGTTACATATATCGTTTTCGAGTTTCTTAAATTAATAGTCTCATTTTTATGTATATAACTCATTGTTAAAATACCTAATGAGATACATACTTATAATAAAAACATGTTAACTATATATATAACCATATATATGTCATCGTATAGTTTTTACAAGTTTTAACGTTCGTGAATCACCGGTCAACTTGGGTGGTCAATTGTCTATATGAAACATATTTCAATTAATCAAGTCTTAACAAGTTTGATTGCTTAACATGTTGGAAATATTTAATCATGTAAATATCAATCTCAATTAATATATATAAACATGGAAAAGTTCGGGTCACTACATATTCGACATGATAAGCAAAGCCTGTAATGTTAAGTCTCGAAAATTTTGGAACTATGTTCATATATTCAGTTACCATTTGACTTCGACCATTCCCGACGATTCACGAACAATTATTTGAAAATAAATATGTATATATATATAAGTGCATAAATAATAATTAGAGGTATTAAATAAAGTATTATATGATTTGATGTTTTGAATTAATAATTAAATTGTTAGTTAACACACATTTATGTAAATATAATGTAATTCGAAAATTTATTGTTTTAAATTCATTTAGAAAACAATAATAACACTCGTATATTATTCAAATGGTTATTTTAACAAACTTATTCAATTTTAAAATAAACGGTGATTCGAAAATGAGATCTATAAATTTTAGGCTTACTAAAAATGTATTTAGGACTTAGTTATTAAATTTTAACACTTTTTATATTTTACCCAAAATTGAGAGGGGCAGTTGATGTAAATTTTATTTAATAAATTAATGATCGAATTTTATACCATAGTGACTGAAATAAATAAAGATATTTATTATAAAAATATGAAATTTTTCTGAAGACTTTTTATTCGCCACTGAGTGAACAACGGGGCATGATATAATTGTCCATATTAAACTGTCGGTAGAAACAGTTTGTGCACGTTTAATTATCATATGATTCATCTATTTATTATTATTATATTTAAACAACTGCACCTGATTGATTAATTGATTGCATATGATTTTGTCTTGTGTTCCCCACTATAGTCTATATTTACGGAGTATATTATAAACACATATGAGTATGATATAAAATGCATATATATGAGACCACACTTGCTTCTTCTCCATCCAAAAATAAACTAACCTCTTCTTATTACTCTTGTAAACTAACACCCATTTACAAACACCTTCACACCATCTTTCATTCACCATTTGAGCTTGTTGTTTTTGTTCTTGTTCTGCAAAACCATTTCACCTACCGAACGAACCTTCACCCACTTCACACCCGAGTCGTTGTGAACCACCCACGACAACAATCCTGCAGTCATCACCCTTTTCAACCATGACCACCGAACCATTTTCCTTCTTCGTGACCACCTATCACCACCAACGGCTACCATCACTCTCATCACTATCTTCAACCGTCACCTTGAACCTCCGGCTCACCATCATCTTCAACCTTCCATTGCCACCCATCATTGAAACCATCCACATGACAACTACATCACCGCCTTCGCTAACTGTTTCTGTTCTTGATTCGTCTCACACATATAAACATTCTTTTCTTCCTTGATTTTTCCTGACCAAGAAACCATTTGATTCTTCCTGACCAAGAAACCATCAAGAACCATCATAGTGATTATTCTAATTTCTGCTGTTGTAACTGAAGTACTCATACACCCACCAAAATTATCCCTATTGTTGTCGTGATACTCTACAACTATGTAGTTATATTCGATAACCTCAACAAAAACCTCATGATTCGATACTGTTACTATGGTGATCAATTCAGGCGGCTGCAAGTTGTTAGTTCTGTTATTTTTTTTTAATATAAACCGAAAATGCATTTTTACTTATGATAATGGGCTAGTTTGATGGATCCATTTAATTAAACATTTGGACTATTAATATGGGCTCCTTTAAACCTAATTGGGCTATTTCAACATATAAAACCCAAGAACCCACTTAGCATATTTCATTCGAAAAGGAGACGGTTGTTATGAGATTTTGCCCTCAAAAACAACTGCTCTTCTACTGCTATCCTACCGCTACAACTTCGGTTGCTGCTCCTGTGGGAATTAATAATGAAACAAAGATGATGATGATGATGAGACGATGACGGGTACGATGATATAAAAGTGATGATGAGTTGTTAAGGTTTAGATGATGATGATACTTAATAATAACGATGATGATAGATGTCACAAATATGATAGGATATCATGAGGATGATGGTTTGATTATAATAAGTGATCATGATGATCATAAGTTATAAGAATGATTCGATTAGATGAAGATGTTTATGATGTATTATGATAATGAAGTACGTTCGAGATGATAATCACAAAGAATGATGATGACACCGTGACCATTTTTTTCTGTTTTGTGTTCCTGATCGAAGGATAGATAAAGATGATGATCGATATGATGTATGAGACAAAGATGATGACAGTGTAATTTCTATGTGTTGAAATCGTTACCCAATTACGTTTAAAACCTAATGTTTTAATACCTAATATCGGCCCACTGGACTACTGTAATGGACTATTATGATTTGGTTTTTACTTGGGCTTGTGGAGTGTATACAATCGGGCCAGAAGGTAGAGATGGTGGCAAGGTAGTTTGACGATGAAAAAGGGTTAAGAAGAGTTAGTACGTGAAATAGAACAGAGTGTAAGAGGTAGATTGAATGGTTATGAGGAGTGTCGGGTTAGCGGGAGGTCATGGGTTCGAGTCCCGTCCCATGCAGTTTATCTCTTTTTAATGTTCCTAAGGTATAATTTGATATTTATTATTATTATTATTATTATTATTATTATTATTATTATTATTATTATTATTATTATTATTATTATTATTATTATTATTATTATTATTATTATTATTATTATTATTATTATTATTGATATTATTATGTAAATATAAATATGAGGAGTAACATTATTATCATTATTATTAAAATTAATATTTTTAGGATCATTATTATTATTTTATCACTAATATTATTAGTATTAACATTATTATTAAAATCTTTATCATTATTATCATTATTATTATTATTACTATCATTATTATTACTTTTACTATTATTATTATTACAACTATATTATTTTTATTATCAATATTACTATTAATATTATTATTATAAAAGTTAGGTATATTTAATAAAACTACATTTTTTGTTGTTGTTGTTATTTATCTAAAGTATATAAAGTAAATATATTAATGAAACACATGAATTACTAAAACTAACAATTATATTAATAATAATATATAAAGTTATTCGACTTAAATTATATGTGTTAATATATACAAATGATATAGGTTCGTGAGTCAGAGGCCAATCCTACACTTGTTTAATGACGTTATATATATTTTTACTACGAAATATAGTATGGTGAGTTCATTTGCTCCCTTTTTAATTGCTTTTGCAATATATATTTTTGGGCTGAGAATACATGCGCTGTTTTATAAATGTTTTACGAAATAAGCACAAGTACTAAAACAAATTCTATGTGGGTTTAAACCAGAAATATACCCTTAGCTTGGTAACATTAAACTACTTGTCTATGTACGGTAGGCGCGAATCCTAAAAATAGATCTATTGGGCCTGACAAACCCCATCCTGACTATGGGATGCTTTAGTACTTCGAGGTTATTTTAAACACACCTGATCTGGTGTACTTCAGAGGGTAAAACATGAACGTTAAGTCTTGTTACCGGGTGCCTACAATTTATAGAATACTTTTATACACTTGCGAGTGTACATATATTTATAAAAGGAAATCTTGTGGCCTATTGATATATTAAAATGATTGATATGATAAACCTATGAACTCACCAACCTTTTGGTTGACACTTTTAAGCATGTTTATTCTCAGGTATGAAAGAAATCTTCCGCTGTGCATTTTCTCATATTACATGGAGTCGTTCATGGCATATTTAAGTCAGTACCTCGCAATGGGACCAAATGTTGAAGACTTCGTCCAGGAGGATTAGGACGGGTCATCACAGTATCCAATTTCATATCTTTATATTATATATAGTAATAGTAATTATATTGATATTAATATTTATATTGATTTTAATACGAATAATGTTAATATTAATATAGTAATTATAATTTATCTTGTAAATAAGTTTAATATATTGATATTATTAACTATGTACTATTTATTAACTATCTATAACACATATTGATTATTTAATTTTTATATATTTTATATATATTACAACATACATATAATATTAACCATGTATAGAAATCATGTTTATTTATATATGAATTTACTTAATAACAACCTTATTATCTTACATATTATTTTACATACTTGATTCTAATATTTCAGTAATATTTTATTATTTCTAATTATTATATATACACTTTTATTTATATTTATATATAGTCACATATTTAATTACACACAATTGTTCGTGAATCGTCGGGAATAGTCAAAGGTCAAATGGTTTCATGAAATAGTTCCAAAATTTTCGAGACTCAATATTACAGACTTTGCTTATCGTGTCTGAATCATATAAAGACTAAGTTTAAATTTGGTTGGAAATTCCCGGGTCATCACAGTACCTACCCGTTAAAGAAATTTCGTCCCGAAATTTGAGTGAGGTGGTCATGGCTAACAATAAAAATGTTTTCATGACAAATATGAGTTGATAATTAGAGTTTCATCATTATTGAGTAATACAGATAAAACAATTCGATTATTCGAAGCGTATAAGTGAGGTTATCACAAAAGATTGAGATGTAGATTCGCCTTAGCTTTTGACGCAGTCACGGTTGAATTTAAAAAGTAAGGTGCTTCTTAACTTTTGACGTAGGGGGATTGAATTCCGGAATTCAAGGGATTTAAAGAAAATTTTCGAAATCTAAAAGATTTGATTCTTCGGCGAGTAAGGAAATTAAGATCTCTATAATTAAATAGTGATCTGTCTCGATTACTCTATCTGATATTTCCTTTATAAATTTACCTTTTTCCGTTCCATTAGTTTTCACCACTTTTATACTCAATTCCCAAATTCAAAAGATTTATGAATATGCTTAACCCTGTTCTGATCCTTGTTCTTATTCTAACTATCGCAATGATCGTTCTTCTTTTCCAACTCCCACCTGAAGAATCTGTTTATTTCTATTATGTTCTAGGGATTATTGTGTTTATAATCCTCCCGTGTCTTTATATTGCTATACGTACTGATATCCACGGTTTGTAATTTCGGTGTTGTCATTGGGTTTTATATTTTCTCTTATATTTTGGATCTCTTTGCCTTTTTATTATCCTCTCGACCTCTAGTAAAGTGAGCAACGGTCCAGAATCATAGATATGAATTTCGAAATGAACATAGTTAATGTTCTAAGAAAGAAATGGTAATAGCACGATCTTGATTCATCAATTTACCAGAATATCCGGGAAATATATAACTATCAAGAAAATATGTTCTTGATATGTTTATATATCAGATAAAATGTAAGATTCGTGTAACATGGCACATGATGATGTTATAATCTGTGAATCATCATGTCCCATTTAGAAACTCAGCATGACTTACTGTAATATAATCACGTTGATCAAGTGTCATTATATTATACTAACTCATGCATGAGTTCCCAACATTACTTCAATAACATTCACATTTTAAGCTCGAAAGTTTACAGAATATAGAAACTAACAGTTTCTATATGATGTAACACTGATAGTACGAAGAGATTAATAATTTCTGATAAGAATAGTTATAAAAATATCTCCAGAAATATGGAGGATATTTATAATGAAAGATACGATAATATCTCAGAACATCTAAGATCAGAGGATGATAAAAACTATTGTCTGCAAGGGTTTAGAGTAAGGAGCAAGATATTCACTAAAGACTTTAGCAGACATTGAATCATTCGGATTCTTTGAAGTCAAACTTATTCTTTGTGATTTGTCCACGACTTTCTTCAAAGTTTCGCATAATCTGCTTTTCGGTACTAAATTTTCTATTGAATGTTTCCAATATAATGATACACAGGATGAAATGTCCCGTTCTTATTGATTAAAAATGTTCCATATTAATTGATTTCGTTGCGAGGTTTTGACCTCTATATGAGACGTTTTTCAAAGACTGCATTCATTTTTAAAACAAACCATAACCTTTATTTCATAAATAAAGGTTTAAAAAGCTTTACGTAGATTATCAAATAATGATAATCTAAAATATCCTGTTTACACACGACCATTACATAATGGTTTACAATACAAATATGTTACATCGAAATCAGTTTCTTGAATGCAGTTTTTACACAATATCATACAAACATGGACTCCAAATCTTGTCCTTATTTTAGTATGCAACAGCGGAAGCTCTTAGTATTCACCTGAGAATAAACATGCTTTAAACGTCAACAAAAATGTTGGTGAGTTATAGGTTTAACCTATATATATCAAATCGTAACAATAGAAAACAAGATTTCATATTTCAATACATATCCCATACATAGAGATAAAAATCATTCATATGGTGAACACCTGGTAACCAACATTAACAAGATGCATATATAAGAATATCCCCATCATTCCGGGACACCCTTCGGATATGATATAAATTTCGAAGTACTAAAGCATCCGGTACTTTGGATGGGGTTTGTTAGGCCCAATAGATCTATCTTTAGGATTCGCGTCAATTAGGGTGTCTGTTCCCTAATTCTTAGATTACCAGACTTAATAAAAAGGGGCATATTCGATTTCGATAATTCAACCATAGAATGTAGTTTCACGTACTTGTGTCTATTTTGTAAATCATTTTTAAAACCTGCATGTATTCTCATCCCAAAAATATTAGATTTTAAAAGTGGGACTATAACTCACTTTCACAGATTTTTACTTCGTCGGGAAGTAAGACTTGGCCACTGGTTGATTCACGAACCTATAACAATATATACATATATATCAAAGTATGTTCAAAATATATTTACAACACTTTTAATACATTTTGATGTTTTAAGTTTATTAAGTCAGCTGTCCTCGTTAGTAACCTACAACTAGTTGTCCACAGTTAGATGTACAGAAATAAATCGAAAAATATAATCTTGAATCAATCCACGACCCAGTGTATACGTATCTCAGTATTGATCACAACTCAAACTATATATATTTTGGAATCAACCTCAACCCTGTATAGCTAACTCCAACATTCACATATAGAGTGTCTATGGTTGTTCCGAAATATATATAGATGTGTCGACATGATAGGTCGAAACATTGTATACGTGTCTATGGTATCTCAAGATTACATAATATACAATACAAGTTAATTAAGTTATGGTTGGAATAGATTTGTTACCAATTTTCACGTAGCTAAAATGAGAAAAATTATCCAATCTTGTTTTACCCATAACTTCTTCATTTTAAATCCGTTTTGAGTGAATCAAATTGCTATAGTTTCATATTGAACTCTATTTTATGAATCTAAACAGAAAAAGTATAGGTTTATAGTCGGAAAAATAAGTTACAAGTCGTTTTTGTAAAGGTAGTCATTTCAGTCGAAAGAACGACGTCTAGATGACCATTTTAGAAAACGTACTTCCACTTTGAGTTTAACCATGATTTTTGGATATAGTTTCATGTTCATAATAAAAATCATTTTCCCAGAATAACAACTTTTAAATCAAAGTTTATCATAGTTTTTAATTAACTAACCCAAAACAGCCCGCGGTGTTACTACGACGGCGTAAATCCGGTTTTACGGTGTTTTTCGTGTTTCCAGGTTTTAAATCATTAAGTTAGCATATCATATAGATATAGAACATGTGTTTAGTTTATTTTAAAAGTCAAGTTAGAAGGATTAACTTTTATTTGCGAACAAGTTTAGAATTAACTAAACTATGTTCTAGTGATTACAAGTTTAAACCTTCGAATAAGATAGCTTTATATGTATAAATCGAATGATGTTATGAACATCATTACTACCTCAAGTTCCTTGGATAAACCTACTGGAAATGATAAAAATGGATCTAGCTTCAAAGGATCCTTGGATGGCTTGAAAGTTCTTGAAGCAGAATCATGACACGAAAACAGTTCAAGTAAGATTTTCACTCGAAATAAGATTGTTATAGTTATAGAAATTGAATTAAAGTTTGAATATGATTATTACCTTGTATTATAAAGATAACCTACTGTAAGTAACAAGGTTTCTTGATCTTGGATGATTACTTGGAATGGATTTAGAAAACTTGGAAGTAAACTTGCAATCTTGGAAGTATTCTTGATTTTATGAAACTAGAACTTTTGGAATTTATGAAGAACACTTAGAACTTGAAGATAGAACTTGAGAGAGATCAATTAGATGAAGAAAATTGAAGAATGAAAGTGTTTGTAGGTGTTTTTGGTCGTTGGTGTATGGATTAGATATAAAGGATATGTAATTTTGTTTTCATGTAAATAAGTCATGAATGATTACTCATATTTTTGTAATTTTATGAGATATTTTATGCTAGTTGCCAAATGATGGTTCCTATATGTGTTAGGTGACTCACATGGGCTGCTAAGAGCTGATCATTGGAGTGTATATACCAATAGTACATACATCTAAAAGCTGTGTATTGTACGAGTACGAATACGGGTGCATACGAGTAGAATTTTTGATGAAACTGAACGAGGATGTAATTGTAAACATTTTTGTTAATTAGAAGTATTTTGATAAGTGTCTTGAAGTCTTTCAAAAGTGTATGAATACATATTAAAACACTACATGTATATACATTTTAACTGAGTATTTAAGTCATCGTTAGTCGTTACATGTAAATGTTGTTTTGAAACCTTTAGGTTAACGATCTTGTTGAATGTTGTTAACCCATTATTTATTATAACAAATGAGATGTTAAATTGTTATATTATCATGATATTATGATATATAATATATCTTAGTATGATATATATACAGTTAAATGTCGTTACAACGATAATCGTTACATATATGTCTCGTTTCGAAATCATTAAGTTAGTAGTCTTATTTTTACATATGTATTTCATTATTAATACACTTAATAATATATTTACTTATCATTTAACATAATTAACCAAGTGTATCAATATCTTAATATGATTCATATGTACCTAGTAAGACGTTGTTATAACGATAATCGTTATATATATCGTTTTCGAGTTTCTTAAATTAATAGTCTCATTTTTATGTATATAACTCATTGTTAAAATACCTAATGAGATACATACTTATAATAAAATCATGTTAACTATATATATAACCATATATATGTCATCGTATAGTTTTTACAAGTTTTAACGTTAGTGAATCACCGGTCAACTTGGGTGATCAATTGTCTATATGAACCCTATTTCAATTAATCAAGTCTTAACAAGTTTGATTGCTTAACATGTTGGAAACACTTAATCATGTAAATAACAATTTCATTTAATATATATAAACATGTAAAAGTTCAGGTCACTACACAGGAAGCACGAGGAGGTATATAATTTCGGACGAGAATATTTATGAAAATATCCTCAGAAATATCGAAGATATTGATGATGATATTTTGGAATTTATAAGTTCGATGGTTGATGGAGAAAGATTTTCCGCAAGATTTTAACATGACTTCGGAGCAAGATATTCTCTAAAGATTTCAACGGATCCAGAATTACCTGAATCTTTTGAATATAGGGTTTGGTCCTTGTATTTGTCCTTGGTCTCCTTTATGGGTAGCTCAATCTATTTTTCAATACCTAATTTTCTATTGAGCGTTCCTAACACTCCTTTCTTTTTCATCAAACTTTTGGTCGTTTAGACCATCTACCATTTTTCTATTTCCTCTGCATCTAATGCTATGATATCTGAATCATCGGTTATTAATACGAGGTGGTTTCAGGAAAATTGTGTTTTTAGATGATTAAACGCTGATGGTAATATGGTGGAATATGAAAGATTCCCTGGTAACAATAAAGGGCACGCGTATATATCAACGTTATAATAAGGTTGTTTCGTACGAAAAGTCGAAGTTGTCTTGCTGGAGTTGTGACAAAACTGGCTATCTCGAACAACAGATGCAAAGTTATTTTCGGTAATAATAACGCTAAAGGAATTAGCACAGCTACGTGTTAAACGTTTACTCAGGTTCCGAGTGTTTTCAGGTGCATAACTATATGCATCAATCTTTTCTCCCGTAAATGAAGTGCGGTTGGTTCATCCTCTCGATTGAGGTGTTTTCAAGAATCATAAAAGGTTTGAACGCAGATTGGAATCGTCAAGATACAAACGAGGTTTAAGATGAAATCAAGTGTCAACTTGAAGAATTGTTTAGTTTCATATGTTATAATCAATATTTTAATTCATTTTAATTGTCCAATGTTATTAGTTCACAGTCGATAGTCCACAGTTGTCAATCCAATAATTCATATATAGTTTAATATATAATATTCGAATTAATTAATACGTGTCGTGACCCGTATACGTCTCAGACTCGATCACAACTCAAACTATATATATATTATTGTAGAATCAACCACAACCCTGTATAGAGAACTCGATCATTACTGCATATAGAGTGTCTATGGTGATTCCAAATAATATATATAGATGCGTCGATATGATATGTCAAAACTTTGTATACGTGTCCCGATATTTAAAGTGCGTAACATAAATAACAGAAATTTAATGACGATAAATAAAGTGCGTAAAGTAAATAACAGAAATTAAATGACGATAAATAAAATTGCGAGAAATAAAATTGCGATAATTAAATTGCGATAAATAAATTGCGATAATTAAAATGTAATACGGAATTAACAGTTAGCTAGGATTTTGTTAGCGTAGATTCTTAATAGAATTTCTTATAGTTAATTTGTTTGTTTCTAACAAATTTTATTTTGTCAAATGTTTTCTTCATTATGCCACTTGTTGGATTCTGATAGGTCAAAATCCTAATATGAAATTGAATTTGAATGAAAATAGTTATTCTTTGGTGAACGGATACGTATATCAGTGGATGCAAGTAGGATAGTATATGACTGTTGAAACATATTCGAAGAACGTACAATGTAACTTATTAATGTGAAATTTAAATAATTCTCGGGTATTACCTACCCGTTAAAATATTTTCACCATTAACAGTTTGTACAAGAGAATTTTTAATTACAATCTTTATGAAAACATATATACATATATATTTTCTTCAGATGTATTCATGGATTTAATGAGTTAATATGATATTAAACTCATTTGCTTTTCGGTTGGAACTAGAATAAATAATCTCTAAAACTTTAGAGATTACATATTCGCCATGTCGAACGAAGATAAATGAGGTAGAACGATACGTAGAACGAAGATCATACTCAAAGTACATATGATGATATTGAAGCATGGATTGTTGATGGTACTGATATTGATGTTGGTGGTACTATTGGTGCCGGTGATGTTGCTGAAGCTGGTACATTTTGCATCATATTTTACAAGGCTACAACTCGGGCGCGAAACTCATTGACTTTATTACTCCGGGATGATTGTCAGTATGAACGAGCGAATGAATAAGGTTTTGAATCTGACTTGTGATATAGTTGTGGCGGGATACTCTGGAAATGAGAGAGAAAATGGTGTCTCGAACAGGTTCGCCGGTAAACGCTTCAGGTTCATTATCAAGAGGTGAATTCAGTTGGTGGAAGGGATCGCCTTCTTCACGTCTCCATTGATTAAGTCGACTACAAACCCATCAGACGAATTGGGGATGGATGATTGGTTGATTCATTCTGGTGACACTGCTTTCGGAGCTTAGATGAAACTCCATATCGGAATAGCTGTCGGAATGACTATCGGAATAGCTATCGGAATCTGAGGGACTCGAACTGGTTGAAGGATTTATCCCGTACGATCAGATGAAGGATTTTCGATAAAAATAAATTTATAGGATGTAGATTAGTACCCTGCAATACATAATTTACATATGCATGTATAATACTAAAATTCCATAAGTTACGGAGAAATCTACGGAAGCTTTCAGGCAAAGGTAACAACAACAGATATGCTAAGATATGAATTTATCTATACGTTGTCTATGCAATAGCGGCAGTAAGACGTGTCTAGACTTTAAGGATGATAAGCAAATAGTTTTCGACAATAAATGATAAGCAAAACTTTTGACATGCAGACACGGTCGAAGTCCAGACTCACTAACGCATCCTAACAACTCCTAGTTAGACACACTAATGCAAGACCTGGTTCGCTAAGACCACCGCTCTGATACCAACTGTCAAGACCCGTCCTAATCCATCTGGACGAAGTCCATATCGATTATAAATGATTCACAACAGTTGATTTCATCGCGAGGTATTTGACCTCTATATGATACATTTTACAAACATTGCATTCCATTTTAAAAGACAATCTTTCTTTTAAATGAAAATTGACGGCATGCATACCATTTCAGAATATGTCTAACTATAATTGACTTAATAATAATCTTGATGAACTCAATGACTCGAATGCAACGTCTTTTGAAATATGTCATGAATGACTCCAAGTAATATCTCTAAAATGAGCAATTGCACAGCGGAAGATTTCTTTCATACATGAGAATAAACATGCTTTCAAGTGTCAACCAAAAGGTTGGTGAGTTCATTAGTTTAACATAAATAATCATTTCATAATTTTAATAGACCACAAGATTTCATATTTCCATTTCTCATAAACATACGTCCCATGCATAGAGACAAAAAATATCATTCATATGGATTGAACACCTGGTAATCGACATTCACAATTTGTATATAAGAATATCCCCATCATTCCGGGATCCTCCTTCGGACATGATATAAATTTCGAAGTACTAAAGTATCCGGTACTTTGGATGGGGCTTGTTGGGCCCGATAGATCTATCTTTAGGATTCGCATCAATTAGGGTGTCTGTTCCCTAATTCTTAGATTACCAGACTAAAAAGGGGCATATTCGGTTTAATAATCCAACCATAGAATGTAGTTTCGATCACTTGTGTCTATTTCGTAAAACATTTATAAAAGCAGCGCATGTATTCTCAGCCCAAAAATATAAAGGGTAAAAAGGCAAATGAAACTCACCTAATGTATTTTGTAGTAAAAATACATATAACGACCTTAAACAACCGAACAATGCAGGGTTGGCCTCGGATTCACGAACCTATATCATTTGTATATATATATATATATATATATATATATATATATATATATATATATATATATATATATATTAAAATGTATAATCGTATTCGAACAGGTTTATATATATAATTTGAATTATATATTATACTTATTTAGTTTGTGTATATATATTTAAAATGTTTAATATCTATATATTTAGTTATATTAATATATATCTCTATATATATATATATATATATATATATATATGGTTAGTATTATATGAAAATATTCTTAATTTGTTATATATATGAGTATTTATATAGATAATGTTATTATATTTGATATGTGATATATAAACTATTAATATGATTATAATATATGTATTAAGTATATTTTAGGTACAAAATATTTATATGTAATGAAAATGATATTTATACTAATATTAGTGAGAGTAATAATAACTTGTATTGTTTTATGGTAACAATAATAATAATCCTAAACATATTCATAATAATAATAATAGTACTAAAAATGATACCATTATTAATATTTACAAAAATAATAATAAGTTGTATTATTTTATCACTAATTATAGTGTTTATAATAACAATTTTATTATGTTCCTAATAATGATGATGATGATGATAATAATAATAATAATAATAATAATAATAATAATAATAATAATAATAATAATAATAATAATAATAATAATAATAATAATAATAATAATAATAATAATAATAATAATAATAATAATAATAGTAATCCTAATACTTAATAATAATATTAATTTTAACCATTTTATTACTACTGCTTATATTAATAATGATACTTATGTTTATAATAACAATTCTAATATTTATAATGATTCTAGTATTAGTTTTAATAGTTGTGATAATAATCTTAGTGAAAAATATAAATATTCTAATAATAATATTGATAGTGTTTACATGATATCAAAATAACAATTTTAATCATAGTTATATATTATCTTATTTTGTTATCTTTCTATTATCATCTTCTATATCCTAATTATAATCATATTCATAAGCATAATAATAATAATATCAATAATTAATAATGATAATAATAATATCTATATCTATAATAATATAATAATAATAATAATAACAATAATAATAATAACAAATAGTAAACTACCTCAAAAAGAGTTCTAGAGAAAACTGCCCACGCCTGAGATTGAACACGAGACCTCTCGAAACTCCCTAATACGCTTAAGCAGTTGGGCTCTTGCCCATTTTCCGAAATAATACACAACTCATAAATATTTAACCCGTTTTGTATATCATCTTCTTCTACTACCTTAAATCAAACAACCCGTGAAACAAAATCAATCTTAACAATTAAATTATTGTATCCGATTTAAATTCGTATTTAAATCAGAAACTTCCCTTTGTGAATGATTATATTAAAAGCAAAAAAAAAATATAAATAAATAAAGAACTCGCTGTAGGTTCTCGGATAAAAAAAAACATAAATCATGAAATTGAATTTGGAAATGTTTTGGACAATTGTTATAAAACGAATTGTGTTTTAAAATGACTATAGAATCATTCCCAATCAGTAATTTTAAAAAGAACGATCCATAACACCTAAATTTGTTTGAAGAACACAGTTGACTTTTTTTTTGGTTTTAAATTTTGACTTCGCAAATTGGAAATCAATTGAAAGAATTAACGTTTCAAAACTTACAGATAGTTTAAGTATGTAGTTCCTAACATCTCTGCATTCTTGGATTTTGAATATTGATCACGAATTGAATTTTTGATTTTTTTTTAACCATCGCGTAAAAAAAAATACTTTCAATTTTTCTGTTTTTATTTAATTGATGATAATAGCTGGCGATTTATTGAGTACGACTAATCAATTGATACAGCAACAGATGGTTATCAATTGTTTTGTAGTGAAGATTGCAAGCGACAGGAAATCACGAGAAGAACAGAAAAGAAAAAGAAAAAGAAAAAAAAATGACAGCAATAGGAAGAAACAGATATTACGCTGTATATATATATCAGTTTCTTAATCTGTAATTATATATACGTATTCAGTATTTATATATACTTATGTAACTGTATCGTATTATATATTTATTTATCTATATATCTATAACTGTTATTTGTATAAATATATGTATTTAAATATATCTGTGTTTGTATATAATTACATCGACTATTTATATATATATATATATATATATATATATATATATATATATATATATATATATATATATATATATATATATATATACACATATATATTAAATATATATAAGGAAACTTAATAATATTAATTTTACAAACATTAATATTCAAAATTTATTTTAATAGTAATAATAATAATAATTCTAATAATAACAACTATTAATAATAATACGATAATATATATTAATTATAATTGTTATTATGAAGGTGATAATAATAATATTTGTTAATGATAATAGCAATGATTTGTATTATTTTCATAATGATACATATAATAATAATAATAACTTTATCGATTATAAATCATACTATTAATCATAATTTCACTATTAATTATATTAGTAATGTTATTAATAGTGATAACAATAATATTAGTAATAGTAATATTATAACAAATTAACTGTATCCAATTTCATATCTTTATATTATATATAGTAATAGTAATTATATTGATATTAATATTTATATTGATTTTAATACGAGTAATGTTAATATTAATATAGTAATTATAATTTATCTTGTAAATAAGTTTAATATATTGATATTATTAACTATGTACTATTTATTAACTATCTATAACACATATTGATTATTTAATTTTTATATATTTTATATATATTACAACATACATATAATATTAACCATGTATAGAAATCATGTTTATTTATATATGAATTTACTTAATAACAACCTTATTATCTTACATATTATTTTACATACTTGATTCTAATATTTCAGTAATATTTTATTATTTCTAATTATTATATATACACTTTTATTTATATTTATATATAGTCACATATTTAATTACACAAAATTGTTCGTGAATCGTCGGGAATAGTCAAAGGTCAAATGGTTTCATGAAATAGTTCCAAAATTTTCGAGACTCAATATTACAGACTTTGCTTATCGTGCCTGAATCATATAAAGACTAAGTTTAAATTTGGTCGGAAATTCCCGGGTCATCACACACTACATTTATATATAATATATAATATACCTATATATGAAACATATCATCTAATACACAAGGAGATATACTAAAATCTTCTTCTCCTTCTTGATGAACTTACTTCATCACACCCTTTCAATGAAAAACCATACACCACCTTAATCTTCATCTTCCTTACGGCTGTGAACGTCAACCATCGCCAAACCATTGTCTCTATCTATCTCGCTCTATCACCTCTCTTTGTGAACCACACAAAATCTTTGCTCGATTACGGGTTCATGTTCTATAATCGAGAACCCATTTAGAACACCACCACCGGTTAACCCATCGTCATAAAACCCACATCTATCATCTCATATATGATCACCACGTGAATTCATCACAACCCATCACCTCGATATCATTCTTTTGATTATGTTTTGAAAACGCACAACATTGTTTCTGTTAAACCATCAACGAAAACCCTCTTTAAACTTCCACCTTAATGTGGTTACAAACGAAGAACACCACCATTTTCTCATCCATTTGTTGCTATTGTTTCGTGCAGAACAACCAAAACACCATGAACCCGCCACTATTCGGCTGCCACCACCCCTTCAACCGTGAACAAACTACAACCATCATCTCCACCACTAGTCCACCTTAAACCCACCATCACCTCCGGACTGTTTTGTAGCCATGAACAACCACTGCCATCCTATAAACCAACACCACAATCACCCCGTTACCACTTATGCTACTGCTGCTACAGTTTCTGTTTATTCGCACTCAAACGACCACCATCACCTTTGAACACCCATCACCACCATAAACATCCACCACCTTCATTATACCGCCACCTTTCTTCTCTCTTCCTCTCTCCTATTATCTCTCAAAACCCACTTGTTATTCGAGCTGCTGCTGTTGCAGCTACACCATACCTGTTCTCCGTTTGAACAATCTCAAAACACGTTCAGATCTTTCAATGAAACAAGCAATACCACCTTTATGGTTTTGTCAACTTGATTATAAAGGAGGTTATTTTATTACACAGCTATTTTTTTTATACGCGAATGGAATAAGTGGTATTTATAGGCCGACCAAGTTACCTTTAAAGGGACCGGACGTTCTAATTTTTTTTTATGATATTGAACTTCGAAAATGATTTATTATGGAATTAAGTAAAGATGATGAGATGATGAGTAGATTTCCACTAATTATGTATATGATATCTGTTCCCTTATGAATCACAAACTGGAAAAGAAAAAAAAAAGAAAAAAAAACACATGGGCCGAAAACAGTTTTACATGTTGGGCCTTCGAATTAGGATTGGACTCTTAATTGCTTTTGGGCTTGAGCAGATAAGCGGGTTAAATGGGATTAATCCACGAATTAAACAGAAAAATAGAAATAGAGCAGATGGTAAGGAGTGTGGCTGGGGAGCGAGAGGTCATGGGTTCGAGTCCCGTCCCAGGCAGTTTATCTCTTTTTAATGTTTCTAAGGTATAATTTGATATTTATTATTATTATTAGTATTATTATTATTAAACTAACACTAAATATTAAAATTATGATTATTATCATCAAAAGTATTACTATCATTATTAGTATTATTATCATTAGAGATATTAATATAAATATTAGCATCATTATTATTATTAGTAAAGTCATTATTTTTATAATTATTATTATTAGTAACCATTATTATGAAAATTAACATTTTTATTAAAAAGTATCATTTTTATTAAAGTTATCAAGTATCATTTTAACTCTATTATCATTATCATTATCATTATTTATATAATTACTAATATTATTTTAGTATTACTATAATTTTAACAAACAAACGATATATGTATATATATACAAAAATATATTTACTACATATAACATAACAAAATTTATATTTTTATTTATTTTAAATATATAAAATGAATATATGAAACATATAGGTTAATAATATAAAAATAATATAACTAATAAATTTATATATATATATATATAACTTTGTTCAATTACAATTATGTGTGTTAATATATATACAAATAATATAGGTTCGTGATTCCGAGACCAACCCTACAATTATTAAATGACGTCATATGTATTTTTACTACAAAATACAGTATGGTGAGTTTCATTTGCTCCTTGCTTTTGCAATATATATTTTTGGGCTGAGAATACATGCGCTGCTTTTATAAATGTTTACGAAATAGACACAAGTACTTAAAAATATATTCTACGTTGAGTTGTACCACTGGCATACTTCCCTGTAGCTTGGTAACTACTATTTACATGGGTATTGTAAACGCGAATCCTGTTGATAGATCTATCGGGCCTGACAACCCCAACCGGGCTGGACGACCAGTATTCAACGGTTGCATAGTACTTCGTTTTGGTGACTACACTTGGTACGGTGTAGTGATATTTCATAATAAAGGGAATATGCAACGTTGATTAAATGTTAAGTATGGTTACCAAGTGCTCAACCACTTAGAATATGATTATTAAAAACGTTTATACATGTATGAAATCTTGTGGTCTATTAACATATTGAAATGATTGTTATGATAAACCTATGAACTCACCAACCTTTTGGTTGACACTTTTAAGCATGTTTATTCTCAGATACGAATTAAGTCTTCCGCTATGCATTTGCTCATTTTAAAGATACTACATGGAGTCGTTCATCGCAATGGGACCAGATGTTGATGACTTCGTTCAGGTGGATTAGGACGGGTCGTTTCAATACTTTTCTATCAAAAGAAAATATATGTTATTGTAATAACAATGTTGTAGAAGTGACACATTATATTTACACATGGAGAAGTTATTGAACCAATCATACCATCATCTGCTCTCAGGTTGAAGACCAACATCAGTCAGAGAAGAATGGAGCCTCATCTTCAAAAAATATGATGTGCAGCGTCTCACACTATGCAATTGGAACACCAAAAGGAAAGCATAGATTATAAGAGTTACCGGTAGTGTATCACGAGCCTCTAGACAAGAGTGCAACATTGTTGACTTTCTTATTAACAGCAACAGAGGAAGGCACGTCAACGTCTCAAAGATTGCCACGGAGGTGACAACGTGATTATCACTGACATGGCAAACAAAAACAAAAAAAAAAAAAAAAAAAAAAAAACTGAATACAATGTGAAAAGGCTTAGCATTTGGCTCGAATAATATTGACAATTAACAGATAAACAACAATGAAGCCTAAATAACTGTATAAGTAGCTCCACCAAACATAATCTTTTTTAGGTGTTGCAGCTTTGATGTTTTACCATTGTTGCAGCTATACCAGATTAATTATCTATTGTTAAAAAACTAATGTTATTATAATGAGTTAATGTATTATAAGTAACTTACTTCCTTGGTTTGACCAGTTGCGGATAATACACAATCCATATCAGCCCATTCAAAGTAAATGGGTTGAAAATGCCAAATTTGATTAGAAGAGATGGTAACAAATTACCAGGCTGCTAAAGTATAAGCAAACTGTTGTAAAATAACACGAAAGCATGCGGAAAATGTCAAACCGTCATTCGAGACGGTAGATATTGTGGCTAAGTGTTTGTTCACTGTTCCCATTTGGTACTTTTGCTTCAAATTTTGAGGTCTGGTTTAGGCTTACGTCACGACCCTTACCAACTTGCATGTACTCATAGTACGTAATATGTCCATGACGTAATGTAGTATTATATCCTACAATATTATACGGAGTATGTAGTTAATAATATGATCAAAGTTCGTGAATTAATCAAGTGATAATAAGGTTCGTTTAGCCTAGTCACCTTACCATATCCACAAAAACTTACAAACATGAAAAACCTGATTCCAGTTAATAGTAGGCATATAATCTACTGTCAGATCAATCAATATTAAAAGATGCAACGTTTTTAATTTTTTTTTTCATATAACGTTCAATTAAGCAATCAACAACTGTATGTTGTAGTGTCAAAACACCATATTTTATGTGCAAATATGAAAATTCAACATCAGTTTTTTCACAATGAAATTTCATGAACAGTCTGATGGTGACGTAACCAAACATTCATAGTTGATTCAAATATAGAAGATTTTAATTCATCCATTAGCTTACTGCAAATCTGGTTTAATCTTCCATGATGATGGCTTTTAATGAAAATCTTTGATAAATTGTATTTTGAAAAACATAGGTTTCATCTTTTATGAACAATAATGCTTAAAATTGAAAATTGTTAATCCAGACCTAATCCCATAAACTCTCATACCAAATACAAGTATAATTTAAACTGAAAAACAGAACAAACAACATCCCTATAAGCTATAAGTACTTTTACATGATAACTGATGTTAATAACACAAATAATTAATGTAATATAATCTGTATATTAAGAAAACACGTATTATACTAAACAATCAAACAACACTTAATAGAATTCTAGGTTAAACGCCAGTACCTGAAGCTGTGGTCTTTCCAAAATACCCTAATTTAGGTTAAGCGCAAAAGTTGAGTAATCTGATGCATCTCTGAAACCCCAAACATCATATTAATTATAACGTATATCTCCAATTAACAATTTTAGAAGATCCGCCGTTTCGAACCGGTGGCGGCATCGATTGTGATGGACCACAATGTTGTTGCTAAAGCAATCGACTCTTGAAATCAGTACCAAACGAAATCAAACGACGATAATCAAATCACCAACAACAAATTGGCCCACAAATTTCGTCGAAAATAAAGACAAACATCCGATTCATAAATCAGTGTGTTTTCCGGTGGAATGAATAGAGGTATTGTGTTTGTAGGCGATGGGTCTGAGTGTTTTCCGATGGAATAATTTGAGGTTTAGGGTTTGTAGGCGATGGGTCGTAGATCCGCCGTAGGAGAAGAGAGTAATCGATTTCTTGGGCAGGTTAAGCTTTTGGGATTTCTGCAGAGTTAAGTGTTGATGTGTATGTTAGTGTTAATTGGGATTAGTTTATGGATTATCATGTCAGCATAGATGATTAACGAAAGATTAGGGACTGACAAGTCAGACTAATTTTCATGATTTGTAGTATGTTATTATTATTATTATTATTATTATTATTATTATTATTATTATTATTATTTTATTATTATTATTATTATTATTATTATTATAGAATAGATAGATTATAGATAGATAGATAGATATTATTATAATCTGAGTTTAATTTGTAAACAGTAGAAGACTCAGCTCATCTTCAATATACTATAATTTGAGACTTTGCCAAGAAAATTTTGGATACCATAACGAAAACGTAGAAAATTTGGGATTCCACAACGAAAATGTTATCATTGTGGGTTTATGTTATCAAAACTATTTAATACCATCAAATTACCGATATAACTAATAGACAAAATTTGTCTTATTTGTTATGAATAGTACTATTTAATTTTTCATTTTTTACAAACCAACCCTGTAACTTTCATTAAAATACAAATCGAACCTCCTACTTTATACCTATATTATAAATTATTATTTATCCCATCACTAACACCAAAAACACCCACCACGCTTTACCGGCTTCTACACTGCTCTCAAACAGTAGGACTCACATAGGCCACTACTGTGCTACATTTTTTTTTGTCTCCAACGATAAAAGAAGCAACTTTCTTAAAAGGAACAACCCTTTAATGCTACTAAAAGATTTCGAAAAATATTTTTTTTTATAAAATAGATCAACTAACTTTAACGCTAAAAGAAGCAATTTTTACAAAAGGAACAACCCTTCAATGTTAGATGTCGAAAAAAATTCTTTTTTACAAAATAGATCCACAAAAGGAAAGACTTTTTTTTAACTCGCATTCAAAACGGAGCCCCCGGCGCGAAGCGAGGGCTCCACAACTAGTTACCGATATAACTAATAGACAAAATTTGTCTTATTTGTTATGAATAGTACTATTCAATTTTTCATTTTTTACAAACCAACCCCCTAACTTTCATTAAAATACAAATCGAATCCCCTACTTTATGCCTATATTATAAATTATTATTTATCCCATCACTAACACCAAAAACACCCACCACGCTTTACCGACTTCTACACTGCGCTCAAACAGTAGGACCCACATAGGCCACTACTGTGCTACATTTTTTTTTTGTCTCCAACGATAAAAGAAACAACTTTCTTAAAATAAACAACCCTTCAATACTACCAAAAGATGTCGAAAAATATTTTTTTTTACAAAATAGATCAACTAACTTTAACGCTAAAAGAAGCAACTTTTACAAAAGGAACAACCCTTCAAAGTTAGATGTCGAAAAAAATTCTTTTTTACAAAATATATTCACAAAAGGAAAGACTTTTTTTTTAACTCGCATTCAAAACGGAGCCCCCGGCGCGAAGCGAGGGCTCCACAACTAGTTTGTACTAAAGGGTCAACGATTTAGAGGTATTGAAGTGAGCCTTAGACTAGTTGTAGTGGCAGAGGGCGTGGGTTAGTGGTGTGGGTTGTTTTTTGTACTTTTTTGATGAATAGGACGTGTGAATTTTTTGGTGAAGTAATGGTGGTGTGAATTTTTGGTGTGAGTTAGGAGTGTTGTGATTATATGTTAAAATATAATTGGTAAATTAGTTAAAAAGAGATAAAAGTTATATTTTTAAAATAATAAAAAATTAGAAAAGCAAAAGCAACGGGTGTTGCTTATTCCGTTGTTTACCAACGCACGCCACCAATTTTTGAAGAAGCAACGCCCTAATACGGCAGTCGGGGGCGTGGGTTGGTTGCCACCTCAGATCCCACAGGGGTGGGTTGTCACCATAGGCGGATCCAATGCATTAAGAGGGGGCGCCCGCCCCCGGTGGATTTCGAAATTTTAGTGCAAATTTTTTCGGTTTTTCGATTTTGCCCCGGTGGGAAAAAAAATTTCCCCAAACCCTTCGTATTTTGCCCAAAAAAACTCCATATTTTGCCCCAAAATCTTCGTATTTTACCCAAAAACCTTCAAATTTTGCTAAAAAAACTCTATATTTTGCCCCAAAACCTCTATATTTTGCAAAAAAATAATTCCCTACATTTTAAAAGAAAAATCGCCCCAGGTGAAAAAATTTCTTGGATCCGCCACTGGTTATCACCAATACAACTCGTCTTATAGGAGCTAGGTTGGGAGTTCAACTTCGAAAGTAAACTGTAGTAAAAAAAATCTTGTATTGGTGCGTATGTTTGCGTTAAAAAAAATCCCGTAAAATTTGTATGCTAATCATGCAAAATTCGAAAAGAAAAGATAGATACTGAGAAATTATATTCTGATAATAGTGGGCCCATTACATATTACATAAGTAAATAGATAGGAGTAGAGTGTCTTATTCAGTTTGGCCTAAAACGACAAGGTGGCGAGTTAGACACAATTCACAAAGACCATTAATTTCAAAGTCGCGTTTTGTTTTATAATCTGCGTTTTCGTGTATTCGCAGGCAAATGCTTCTCAATTTTTCTTTCCTAAATAGTACTACTGCAAACAAATTATTATTATTATTATTATTATTATTATTATTATTATTATTATTATTATAACTCGTGGAACCACATAGTCCGACTAAGAAACTCGTCAGCTGAACATTTCATCAAACGCCTAAAATGCATATTAAACAATCCCCATCCAATCATAAGAGATAATATTGGTTGTCATTTTATATTTAAAGTGTAAATTAAAATATAAATTTAGAATTCGTTTCTTTTTGCCTAGCTTTTATACCTTATCGTACTCAATTCATAATAATTAATTAAAATAATTCAAAAAATTTAATTTTAATAATTAAAATAATTATTAATAAGATTTAATAATAATAATTAATTAATAAGATTTAATTTTAATTCAAAATTATTTAGATTAATGACATCACCCACCATGCTTAGATTTTTTCCTTTTTCTTTTTGATTTTTTCTTAACAAATAAATTAGCCTAATAATGACATTATCATTATAGGATTTTAATATTAACTATAGATTATTATTGTTACTAAGAGTATCGTCGTCAATGTTGTTGTTTTTGTTGTTATTTTTAATACTTCTATTATTATTATTATTATTATTATTATTATTATTATTATTGTTGTTGTTGTTATTATTATTATTATTAATTATTATTATTATTATTATTATTATTATTATTATTATTATGATGATTATTATTATTATTATTATTATGATGATTATTATTATTATTATTATTATGATTATTATTATTTTATAAGTATATTATTACTATTATTATTTTATAAGTATATTATTACTATTATTATTATTATTATTATTATTATTATTATTATTATTATTATTATTATTATTATTATTATTATTATTATTATTATTATTATTATTATTATTATTTATTATTATTAAAAAAATTATAATTTTAGAACACCGGACTAATACTAAAGTAAACTTAATAAAACAAGTTGCATGAATTATTATGTAATTTTTTTGACTCGTAAGATATGCTTCTCCAAACTTTAACAACACATTTTATTAAAGCAAGCTTAATTATCACATTAAATAAACATTTGATACATTAAGGAATCATAACCAGTTGATTCCACATGCAACAAACTATAACGTTACATCATAGAAAATGCTTCTTATATATATATATATATTTAGTAAATAATATAAGCATCTTCGCGATCTTTATTCTTAATCATAGAACGCTAATAGTTATTCAGGGTTTTGGAACTTTCTCAGCTTCAATTTTGTTCTTAGCAAGTTCCTCGGCTTTGAGTTTATCTTGAGCCATCTTTTCTGCTTTAGGACAGTTGAAGTAGCAAAAACACATGTGTTTACCGCTACGAACATGGCAAGCTCCGTGCGCTGCACCTTCCCACGCCTTGCACTGATCGTCACAGTGTCTTGTGTTGCCGCAATTTCCGGACCATGTCTTGCTTGCCTTTTCACATAATTCTCCATTTACGGACGCAATTTCTGTATGCATTATAAAATTAGTCAGTTGAGATATATATGTGATGGTTAACTATCTACTATTATTACTTTGAGGGAAAAATAAAGCTATAACTAATATAATTAAGCTATCACTGCAGTTAATGCTTCTATTTATGTTTTATCTAGTGTGATAGCTTAAATAAGAGTGACACTTATCACTACAAGAAAACCACCAAATCTAGAGGACACTTTTTTGGACGGCTTCATCAACAAAGTACTCCAAACCACAAAAAAGTTTGCTTTTCTGGCCAGCTTTTCTGAAAAGTTTGATCAAAAGTTACTCCGGAAAGTATTTCCGTTTCCTAATAGTTTAATTAAAAAGATTTTAATAGATAAATTATTATTAATTATTAGCATAATTAATATTTTATTATTTTTCTTTCTGGACGACATGTTATTCGAAATGTCGTCCCGAAATGTCATCCTCTATTGCCGAAGGAAAACCAAAGTGGGTCACGTTCATTCGGAGTTGTCCGGAATACTTTCTGGGACAAACCATTCAGGACGACATATTGGGACGAGAACTGGTACAAACTCATACCACATAATCACAGAAATTAACAGGAGTTCTTTGTTATTTTGTCTAGATTCTTTCGATATATATTCAGGGAATATGCATAAAAAATTTGATTAAGCACCTGAGATAGTAAGAAAAGAAAGGATGAGAAGGAATGCAAAGAAAGGAATTGAGTTTTTGGCCATTTGAATTGCTTAAGCTCAAGAACACTTGCTCTAAGTTATGTGAAGAATAGGTTGAGGTTACAAGGGAATTTATAGGGAGGGGAAAAGGAGCTTCAAGAAAATTATGCCGAAGAAAAAGACAATCATGAAGAAACTAATCATCAAATAAAAACAACAATGAAGAAAATTATCACCAAAATTTCCACACATGTTGTCTTTACATTTGACTATTCTAGATGCATGCATTATCGGTTAGTTCATCACTAGTCTACAGAAGTTAGTATTATACTAAAAGTTTATTGGTAATTTTAGAGTGATTAATTAATTTTAGAGATAAATTAAGTTACATTATTAAACAAATAAGTAAATTCGAGGTGCAAACTAGCTCAAACTAGTTTTGGTGGTACATTCATTCGAGGTCTACTATCAGGTTTTGGCAAGAAATATAGAAATTTATTAATCAGCCTGGATGGGAGTCGGTTTCTGGTTTGCTCGGCGTTTTTATGGGGCGCGACTGCTTGCATCGTCTTGCTTATCGGAGTTCATCTCCGACGGTTTTTCTTGCAAGCCACAGACGATGAACATCCTTGATTTTCTCGTAGTGAGTTTGAAGGCCGTCGGTTTTTGTGATGTAGTCTCCGTCCTCCGGCGATTGTTTAGGTAGTTCGTTAAGTTGGTGAGATTCTTTTTCCAGTTAGTACTTTTTAGCCGGATTGTTGTTGGTTGTTATGTTGGCGATCGGATTTATTTTCCGGCAGCTGTTCTAGTGGTTTTCGGCGGGTACCCCGCTCTTATGTTTATTATTTCTTTGTTAGTGTAACCCGTTATACATGTGTGAGTCAGCCTTAGTTTTACTTTGTTTACTAGATTAAAAGGGTTTGTTCACCCCGTTTGATTTAGTTAGTTTAGTTGGACTAGGGCTCGTTTGTTGAAATCTTTTGTAAAAGTTGTACTGTTTAATTTTTGGATCCTTTCCTATATTATCATTTTTTAACAAAAAGAAAAAATACATTTACAATAAATATATTAGTCAACACTTAGGAATAGTAATTGGGTTACATCATGATGACATCACCTATTTTGTCATTAGCATTTTCCAAATTTTTTTTTTTCCGTATGAAACTCTGTTTGTCCGGCCCAACGAAGTGGGCTAACCGGCCCCTTCCTTGTTATTATTAATTGCAGTAGAATTACTTAATTTGTAAAAACAAATCATAATCATGAGTTCAGCTAGGTTTGGTCTGGTTAAACATAACTTTGTTAATCACTTGATAAAATCTGTCATACACGTAACCAGTGGCGGATCCAGGAAAAATTTTCACCGGGGGCGAATTGTTTTTAAAACGTGTGGATATTTTTTTTGACAAAATATAGAGGTTTTGGGGCAAAATATAGTTTTTTGAGCAAAATTTAGAGGTTTTTGAGCAAAATACGAAGGTTTCGGGGCAAAATATGGAGGTTTTGCTGCAAAATATGAAGGATTTGGGGCAAAAAAAAATTCCACCGGGGGCGAAATCGAAAAACCGAAAAAATTTGCACTAAAATTTCGAAATCCCCGGGGACGGGCGCCCCCCCTCCTACTACACTAAATCCGCCTCTGCACGTAACTAAATAAATCTTAGATAAGGTCTAATTTCTGGTTTTTGCCAAACATATACGTTGTATCATTTTGTTAATTAATTGTAACAAAATTAGCTTACTATGTATAAAAATATGAGAATCATTAGTTCCTGTCTAAGATTTGCATCGAATATTTCAATGACTAGACCTCGTTTTCAAAAGTTTTTTTTTTTTTTTTTTTTTTTTTTAAAATCGATAATATAAAAATCGAATCCGAAATCAACAGGTGTCACGACCCTACTTTTTCCGTTATCTTTTACCGTTTATTATTTAACGCCCGTTAATTGTAATTCGTGTCACGTCATTTCTATGACCTATATTATTATTTTTGTAATAATATATTAATTATTATTTTTGTAATAATATATTAATTATTATGTGTTATGTGAATATTTGTATTCATATTTTAAATTGTACGTTTCTACGTGTCGTGGATTTCTATCCGGCGAATCTTTTCGGTTTTCAAACCAACGGCCAGACTTTTGAGATTTTCGAATCCCAATTATTTTAAATATGATATTTTTATGTCATATGTTTATATATAGTGTTTATATTATTTATTTATCGCGTATACGTTATTCTCCGAAGATTTAATCGCGTAGTAGCGTTTTCGCGTTTCAGGCTTCGATCGAGCGTTCGGGCCACAAGCAATTTAACAAATAACAAAATTGGGCCATGTGGGGCCCACCCCACTCATTAATTCGGCCGAACCCCCATGGGGGAGGGTATAGGCACATGTTTTCTCATTTTTTTTTTATTTTAACACATTTCATTTCATCAAAATTTCCCTTAAACCTAACACTCACATTTTTTCTTCTCCCTTTCTTTTTTCCCTTGTGGCCGTCGCATCCCAACACCCCAACATCATCATCATCAATCAAAAATACTACTTGGACCATTGAATTGCTTACATAATCGGGTTGCTCTCGTTCTCCTCAACACGATCATACCTTTCATTTCTCGATTAGGGTATAAACCCTAACCCTAGCTTTTTGATTTTTATTTAATTTTTCTATTTTTAATGTTATTATGATTATATAGTACTTGTGTATTGTTGGATTGATGATTGTATGCGTAGAAATGCTCGTTATTGTATGTTTTCGGTTTGTTTGATTTGGGACAGCAGACTATTTGATCATTTTAGTACATTTAACTGATGTTTTTTATAAAATAAAGTATTTAGATGAGTTCCTCTCATCAAGACAATAATTTTGGACTTTGGATTCATGTTAATTCGAGTCCCGGATCAAAAGTTATGCTTAAAATGGTGTTTTCATGTGATTAAAATGTAAAAATGAATGTATTCAGTTTTGGTCCGACTTTGTGACCACTTTTGGAGTCTCTAGGGTGTACTAGTGTGTTAGGATTGATGATGGGATGAACATTCATGTTCGGGTCATCGAAATTCGAGCCACGGATCACCCGGAATGACGAAAACAAAATTTTGAACGGATTAAAGTTCCAAGTTGATTCATGGCTGTTGGTCACGACTTGGGGACTGATGTTAGGGTGTTCTTGAGTGCACTAATGTGTAGGGTTGGTTGGTTAGACAAAGATATATCTAAAATTCGTCGAAAACCGACACCCGGAGCTCAAGTTATGACCTGACGAATGTTTAATTAAACTTATGGTTATAAAATTTGAACTTATGATATAAATAATGATTTTTATTATTATTAAGTTACTTATGATATAAAATTAATTATTTTAATTTAAGACTTATGATATATATATTTATTATATCATTTATTAATTACATTATTATTTAAGTAAACATTTAATTAAACTTATGATTAATAATACTTTTATTATTAATGAAAAATACTTATGATAAGTATTAAACTTATGTTATGGGATTATTATAACAAGACTTATAATAAAGATTAATTAATTATTTAATTATTATAAGGCTTAGTTATTATTTAATTATAATTAAATTATTAAATACTTATGGTTTAATAATTATAATAAAATACTTATGATATGATTAAAAATTCATTATTAATTAATAATACGTATGATATGATTAAAAATTTATTATTAATTAATAATACTTATGTTATGATTAATATTTAATTAATACATTAAATACTTATGTTATATTAATTATATCATTTAAACTTATGTTAACTTATTAATTCAATTTAATTTAATTAAACTTATGATATGACATGATTATACATATATGACTTTAAATAACAATATAACTTATATTATTAATATAATATACACTTTAAAATTCAATGTTGACTAAGTTTGACCAAGGTTGACTTTTGAGTTGACTTTCGGTTGACTTTGACTTTCAGTTAACTTTTGTTGACTTTCTAATGAAGGAAACTTTCCTAAGTTAAAAACTTTCTAAAAATAGAAACCTTCTAATTATAGAAACTTTCCTAATATAGTAACTTTCTAAATATGGAAACTTTCCAAAAATAGAAACTTTTCAAAAATAAAAACTTTCAAAAAATAGAAACTTTTAAAAAATAGAAACTTTCCAAAAATGAAAACCTGCTAAAATAGAAACTTTATAAAAATAGAAAGTACGTGTTATACGTTGTCCTGATCATACCGAAACATACTGAGTGTTTTTCTATGTTTACTTGCAACAAGTACTATAGCTTTCATACTAAGACTTGACCTAAGTTAGTTATTTATATCGACCTGCTTTATTTATAGGTCGGCGTTGTGATCATTCTTGATCACTATTTCATTTGTGGTTCACGTTTCTATGTTATTACTTCGATTTCGTTAAGGTGAGTTATAGTCCCGCTTTTTATACTATTTAAAGTATTTTTGGAATGTGATTACATGCATTTTGTTTTACGTTTAGACACAAGTGGCAATTAAATTTAAATTATTCATTATGAGTTGAACGAAAATATTCCCTAGTCTGGTAACTGTAATCACTGGTTTCTACTGGTGAACGCGAATTCTATGGATAGATCTATCGAGCTTGACAGCCCCATTTATAGCTAGTTGCGCTAGCAATTTATAATCGGAATGTATTAGTACTTCATTATTATTTGAAGATACACCTGTTCAGTTTATACTGTGTTTGGTAAGGGTATGGAAATGGTTAAGTGGTTACCAAGTGACTCATGGATTAATGGAATAATATTTTTACGTTATCTAACATTTGAAATCTTGTGGTCTAAAGTTTATTCGTTTATTTAAACCTATAATTCACTCAACATTTTTGTTGACAGTTTACTCGCATGTTTTCACAGGTACTTGATTATTTGGGCTTCCGCTGTGTTAGAGTGTCTGCATGCATTTGGGCAGATTTTATGGAACATTAAACTTACATTCTCTTTTTGTTTATTTAAACTTTGGTTGTTGGTTGACATTGTTTTGGTCAACTTTGGATATTTTAATCAGTTGAGTTTGTTTAGAACTACTTATGTTGGTAAATTTTCTTTTTGGGAAACTTTTTGAATAAAGAATGCAATGTTGTTTAATAAATTCATTTAAAGTTCGATCAAGCTGTGGGACCAAGTGACAGAGCTGTTAAGGGTACTTGACGGGGCCATCACAACAGGATATAAGTTGACACATCAAAAACCAGAAAACTAACCTAGTTAACAAACACACTATAGAAATGAACAAACAAACTAACCAACCTAAACACAACCCTATCCACCAATAGGGTGTACACATATTAATAAGGCTAGCAAACTAAACGACTACATTCCGGCACAAAAAGACGTGTGGAAAATTCCTTTTAGACGTGTTGAACAACACGTCTACATGTGACGGCTTCAATTGAGTGGTGACATACAGTGCGGTTCAAGGAACCGCTCTAAAAACTCTCTAGTAGACGTGTTGTTAAATCGTTAGATTAGGCTGTTCCGTTATGTCTTTTAGACATGTTTTGTTATTTATAATTAGACGTGTTCCGTTAGTTGCAATTAGACGTGTTCCGTTAGTTGCAATTTAAGGTGTTCCATGGGTAGAAATTAGACATGTTCCTATATGTTATGTTAGTTGCAACTGGACATGTTCATGTAGTTGCAATTAGACATGTTCATCTAGTTGCAACTAGACTAGTTCATCTTGTTGCAATTAGACGTGTTCATCTAGTTGCAATTACACATGTTGGTTTCTGAATTAGGCATATATATAACAGACTACGTTTGGTTTTCTTTTGATTGCCATAGTGTGCAGCAGGTAACTAGTCCAGGTTTTGGTTAAGCTGTCCTGGTTGGTTCTGCTAGTACTAGTAGGTTGTGGTTGCCTATTGTCACTATATACTATAACTTTCTTTCATTACATAATAACGGTTTATATGTTATAGGTTATATATAGTGTGTTTATATGATATTAATAAAGTTTATATGTTGTTAATATAGTGTTATATGATGTTTACAATCGTGTTGTGTAATCGCGTCAATCATGGTGTGTTAAAACAGTCAAATGGTTGTGTTTCGTTTTTATGTCCAGTCCTGCTCCAGGTCTGCACTACATGTCTACAATCGTGTTGTGTAATCGTGTGAATCATGGTGTGTTATATAGTCAAATAGTTGTGCTATAGAATCAAACATGTGTCGTGATATTATTAAAGTTCTTGTAAACCCAGATTTATACAAACCTGCATAACAAACGACAAACGACAAGATATAAAGAAAAAAAAAAGAATGAATTACCTCTAATTTTGATGTCTCCATTGGTAACTCTTGTAACTTGAATTTTGTAACTAAAAGCTTAATCCCTGCACTTTACGTACGAAGCAAAACAAGCAGAACAAGAACATAACAAGCAGAACTAAAAAACGTGTGTATTTTTCTGTATTGATTTTTTATATTATAAAACAAGTTTAATAATAATCTTATTTACGGTATATAAAATTTTATATTATTAAAATTATATTATATAGGTTATACTTATCAAAATCCATTCCTAAATCAAATTATTTCTTAACTCAAACTCTTCTCCTCTAACTAACTTCCTATTAATTTGGTCCGTTAGTGTTAATCTGCAATTAGACGTGTTAGGTTATTAGGACTATTTGTTTAATTAGACGTGTTCTGTTAACTTATGTTAACAAAACTGCAAGGGTTAGGTTGATTAAACGGAGCTCGTTAACTTATATAACACGTTAACTTATTTTAACTTATTTAGACGTGTTCCAGTTAAAAGGAGTTTGTTACAAACTAATTAGACGTGTTTTTTTGTAACTTATTAGACGTGTTCCTGGCAAAACTTATTAGACGTGTTTCCAATTAGACATGTTGTTTTTTCATTCAGACGTGTTCATGGTAAAAGTCATTAGCCGTGTTGTTAATTAGACGTGTTCCATGAAATACTTGTTAGACGTGTTGTCAATTAGAGGTCTTCCTGGTAAAAGTTATTAGACGTGGTTACCAATTAGAGGTGTTATACTTATTTAGACGTGTTGTAGGTTTCTAATTAGACATGTTGCGACTATTATTTAGACGTGTTCCGTGTTTTTTTTAATATAAAAACCTTAATTAGACGTGTTCTGTTTGATAAATTAGACGTGTTATGTAGTGAACACGTCTAAATGAAGGGCTCTAAATGAGCCGGAATGTAGTAGTTGCTACAACTGGAACCCGACATACCGGCCAGACCATAACCATTTCGACACAACACAACGGGTCATTCGAAGAACGGCAAAGACTGTCATATACACCAAAAATTGGAACACCTAACGTCACTTATCTTCACGAACCACCACAAATAGGACCTCAACTGCACAAAACAAGTGACACTTTCAGAGTTGAAACCAGATCTCCAACAGAGAGATCGTTGCTTGACACAACCCAAAAGAGACAACCGGAAAAGTAGCGCTTGACAAGACAAAACCACGACCGGGAGCAGAAAATATGGTAACCAAGATACCGCATCCAACTACCACCCCACCGCCAAATTAACAACACCCACCACTAACACGGTGGTGAAAACCATTATAAAACAACGGCAAGAATGACGTCAGCTGCACCATTGCCCCAACTGGTTCCAAAGCATGCAGCCACCACCAATAGGATGGTTACATCATTGAAGTCGCTAGCTGGAGAGACTCGAGCAAGATTTGGTAACCGAAAAATGATCGAAAACCGGCTAAATCAAACCAGAGTAAACCTGCAATTGTACGTCATCAATTTTCCCGAGATGTGAAAACATAAGGTTTTTGGAGACTGCTTGAATTACCATAAGAAACCAACAAATAGGCAAGTGAAACGTAAGGAGTCCGTCAAAATGAAAAAAAAATGGTGGAAACAACGTAGAGTCAAATAACCTGCTCAAACAAGTTTTGGAAAAGTGAAACTTAAAAACTAAGTCGAAATGAGGTTGATGTTAAAAATAGATTAACATATGTAACTTTTGAGGTGGAAAGGGAGGTCAACCGGACCTCCGACGAGTTTCTGGAGGTCTATGGTGGCTATGGGAAGGAAATAAATTGGAGACGGCAGGATAAAAATATTAGATTTAGGATTTAAAAAATGAGTGAGAAAGTAGCATATTTTCATAATTCATAATCATTGTTATCACTCTAATTAATATAATAGTATAATACAATAATTATTATATTATATTTTATAGATATAGATATATATTATATTATAAATAATTCTCATAAAAGAAATACAATATATACAATTTGTTTTGCTATAAGAGCATTCTCACGTACCAATCCGTCTAGTCAATATTGACGTCATTGGAAGCATCTAGCCAAAGCCATGCCATTCCTATTCGTCAACCTTTTTGTGAATATGTATCATAAATCATCATGGAGTCTTTTATACATTTTCCTTAAAAGTTGTATTATGATTTAATTAATTAATTTTTGTTGGTTGAAGAATGGTGTAATGGTTGAGAGTGATTAGTTAGTGGTGAGAAAGAAACGTGAAAGAAATACTTAAAATGTGACACTAATTAATTTGAAGAATGATGTTATTGTTAAGAATGGTTTAAACTTTAAAGGATACTATAACAACCCGTTAAAAATCCCTTTAACGGAATGTTAACTCTGGTCCCAGTGCTTGGCTTGACTTCTACGTAACAACAATATTTACAGCGGAAGCAATTAATACCTGAGAATAAAACACGCAAAACGGATCAACAATAATGTTGAGTGAATCTACAGGTTTTAGGAAAACAATACAGTATGTTTAAGAAATAATATTCAGTGTCTTTCAAAAGTTTGTTGACACTACCATGTCAAGTTTCAAATATTTGTAGACAATACCATGTCAAGTTTCAAATATTTGTAGACAATATTATGTCAAGTCTCAAATATCTGTAGACAATATCATGTCAAGTTTTATCTCATTTGTTCGTAAACCACAGTTTTAAATAACGTTGTATAGTATCTGAAAAACAGTATTCAGAAAATAGTTTAAGTTCATTGACCACGAGATTTTACAAGTACAACTCCAAGTTGTGAAAGGTTTACATAATCTATGAGCACCTGAATACTAGCAATGACCAGAGTATAGAATCCACTATACTCCCCTTTACCCCATAAAATGTCATACACTTGTACGAGTGTATCTAATGTTCAAAGTAAATGCACCACAGTTATAAAGTAGGGTGAGGTTGTCAACCTAACGGATCCGTCCATCTAAATTGTGCTTACACCGAAGGTAATAAAAGTATTCAACCTAGGGGCTTTGTGTACAAACTCAATATGTATATAAAGTACTCGTGTCAACATAAAAGCATTTGAAAATGTAAGTACAACAGCGTGTATTCTCATCCCTGAAAATATGTAAAAAGCAGGACTGTAGACTCACCTTTGAATAAAGCTCGAATTGAAAAGTGGGCAATTAACTTGTGCGATTTAGTACCGAGAAGTGCAACTTAAATATACGTATTTAGGTTGGTCAACATACAAGTATTATAGAAGTTTGGTTTCATAGAGTAAGTTGTCTTATTGCTCGACTTGACGCGTTTCTGTAACAACCCAACCCGTTAACCAACCAAAAACGCGGAATAAAAAAAAAATTAAAACAGAACTGTCCAGATGGGATGCGCGGCGCGCAGCCCCACCTGTGCGCGGCGCGCATAGGGCCTAGCAGCCCGCTGTCCTTTTTTTTCTTTTCTTCCAATTTTCATAAAAAGATCTCTCGCTTCCCGACACTTTTAGACCAAACGCTTTTCACAACATTATATAATTTGTAAAACTAACACATTACAATAATAAAATAAGTTTTACGACATCGGGCCCACATCGGCCGTTTTACGACTTTCGTACAAAATACAAGTTTTCGACTACATGAGTTTAAGTTCCAAACACGACTACGAGCATGATGTTTGGGGATAAACTACCCAACCCTAAGTCGAAATCAAAAGTAATCCAAGCAAGCATCAAAAGGGGAAATCATCTAATCCCGAGCATACCCTTGCCACGTCCGCCTTCGAACCTAAAAATGTAAACAACGAGGGGGTAAGCTAACGCTTAGTGAATGCAATACTTATACGCATACATACATAATCCAATTACTTGCATACACCTACACAAACAACACAATAACATTAACAAACCGCAATAAACGAATAATCAACGTACAATGCTAATAAAACTTACACATCCCAATATACCCAATGTCGACATTCGACTCGATGGTGGCCGACGAAGAGTAGTAGGTCAAATACGTTAACTACTCACCACCCATCGCAACGCGTACGTGGCCGACGAAGAGCGGTAGGTCAAAATCGTTAACCACTCACCACTACGCACCATGAGGCCAACGAAAAGTGCAACAGAAACGTTAACACTTACCTCAATCACAAGGATGGCCGACGAAAAGCGAAACCGCTTACCATCCCACGATAAGTGGCCAACGAAGAGCGGATCCCCAAACGGATAACGCTCACCACTTACCCCAACATACCTATGTGGCCGACGAAGAGCGATAGGTTAAACATTAATCACTCTCCACATAACCAAATACTCACATGTGACCGATGAAGAGCGATAGGTCAAACATTAATCACTCGTCACAAGCTCACCTCCAATTGTGGTCGACAAAGAGTCATTCCTTTCGGATATCACTCACCACATTCCAAACACACATATACACACATGTCCGACAAAGAGCGATAGGTCAAACGTTTATCACTCGCCACATTCACAAACCGAATATAGCCAACGAAGAGCTATCCACACGGATATCACTCACTATATTTTCCAACCAAATTGTGGTCCTCGAAAAGTGAATCCTAACGGATGTCACTTACGACACCGCACGCAAGCAACCAAATTATATACATAAACGTATAAATATTCCACTCACCTTGATTACTTGAAAAGCAATCCTACTTGAGCTCCAAATCGTCCAATGTAAATCACCTAAGTAATTCACAAACAAATAAGCTAAACACTCTAGCTTATAACCAAAATACCAATAAGTGCAATATTAACCCAATTGCACTTACTTCCAATTTGACTAAGTCAAAAATCTCACCCGAAACACCCAAAATCACAATCGACTAGTGATTATGTTCCAACAACCCATTTACTCAAGGTTTCATCATCAAAACACATTACTTGCATCAATTTACACAAAACCCATTTTGACCTAATCTCAAGTCAAAACACCCATTTGCAAGTTTACACTAATAATCACTTATAACCTAAGTTAACAAGTGATTTCACATCCAAACATGATTATCAACTAATCAATTTCATCATCCAATACAAAACCCACCAACAATGGTTATCAACACCATTTACTAACTCAATCACCCATTTATCAACTAGTGGGTTTACTCAAGAACACCCAAATCAAAACCCCAATTATGAACACTAAATCAAACTATGAAAACTCAGAGTTAGAACTTACCAATACTACCACAATGTAGCCAAGAGCGAGATGAACAACCTTAACACTTGAGCTTTTGATCGATTTAAGATCCTTTCTTCTCTAAATTTCCAAATCTCTCTCTAGAAATCTCTCTCTCTCTCTTTCTAAGAATGAAATGAGAGTGTTTGTGGATTTGAAATGTAGTCCAAAACTAGATCCAAAATTGATAATATGGCTACACATCCGGCCTCAAGTAAAAAGACTAAAATGCCCTTCATTTAACTCAAAATTGCAAAAAGCAGAATTCTGTCACAGAGGCAGTGCGCGACGCGCTCACTTAGATGTGCGCGGCGCGCACCATGGTCTGAGCAGTCTGTCTGTTTCAGTTTAACTCCAGTTTGATTATACAATGTTCATGTACTCAAGTACACTTGGGTTTAGGGTCTTACAACTCTCCCCCACTTAAATTGGATCACGTCCCCGTGATCCTAACCACTTAACTAACGGGAACCACGATCCATGGTCCTCCGACATACTTCCAAACTCGATGTCCACAACAATTCCATCAAATTCGAAGATTTCGCACAACTCCCTTAGGTGACTTTACTCCAAAGTTACCCTTCCGATTTAAATCATCATTCGTGATTTACCAAATCTACCAAACCGAGCACTAAGTCTCGCTTCATTCCCAAACCTCGTACCAAGTTAGCAATCCCTTTAGCGTACCCTTATCATGTACATTGATAAAGTAACAATGCACCAATAATATGGCCAACAAACATCACAATGGAGCCGACAAAAAGTGAATCCTCACGATCGGATACCACTTGCCCCACATTCACACGCGTACGTGGCCGACGAAAAGCGGTAGATCAAACGTTAACCACTTACCACTACGCAACAAGAGGCCGACAAAAAGCGCATCCTTACGGATCACACTTACCTCTCCTCACACATTGCCAAACAAAAGCGATTTCTAATGGAAAATGCATTCCACACACCAATAAGTAGCCGACGAAAAGAGAATCCTAACGGATAACACTTACTACTTATCACACTCCAACCGTGGCCAACGAAAAGTGAATCCTCGTAATTGGATAGCACTTGCCACAATACATACCATTTAACAGAAATTGTATTTCACCACAAAATCCATTAGTGTACTTAACACCGCGTAATCACTAATTCCCCGGGTGATGTCTTAAACACCGCGACTAACTCACCCCCATGACCATGTGGTGTCTTAAACACCGCGACAATTCCACATGTCAATCAAACCAATGAGTGGAGTCTTAAACACCGCGACTAATCCACCCAAGTAAAATCCATTATACAAATGCACGCATCATACGTACGCGTGCACAACGTCAACGTAATCGAGCAAGAACCACCTATATCCCACATAGGTACAAGACAACCATTCTCTAGCAAAGAATCCGACATGCACACCACTTAACTAAGGGATTTCACCTTGCTCGTCAAACTCATTCATTATCTCCCAACGAGATTTACCACATTACCACCTCGGTGATAATTTAAATCCAAAATCATAAGTACAATTTAACCGAAATTGTACTCTACCACAAATCGACCAAATCTAGGTCCCGATACAAATTTCGGATCCACTATGAGCATCATCCGAAATCTCACACTAAAATCTCCTCGCGTGGGAGTGTAACTCCTCCACTTGGAACTACGTCCCATAACCGCATTTGTACAACCGTACAATGCTACCAAAGGTTGACTTTACTAACAATTGGGTTCACACGACCCATCACCATATCTTGCTCCAACCTTGAGCATACTAAGGACCTTAAACTATCCTTAAACACTTCGAACGAAAAGTGTACCACAAATTGCACAAACTTTATTCTTGCAACCCTTCGATTGCCATAACTTGTTAAAGTTCCATTTAGTCACTCATGTACCTAAGGGTTTCTCTCCGGTACCCTAAGTACAATGTAACCACAATACCGTCGGAGTCGAACGTTACGCCTGCAGGTATGAAAGAGGCACCTGACATCGCGTCACATAGACTCCACTATCAACATTCATCGAGACCGAAAAGCTCGACCTCGAGGGTTCCATTCATCCGATGTCACCCATCACAACACTAAGGTGACCTTAAGTCATCCGTACCCGACGAAACTTATGTTTCATCAATTACGACACAAAAGCGACTACGCGCTACCAAAACAACACCAAAGCCCGTCCTCATGGCTTGGTAAAATCTTTCGCCCAACACTAAGGAATGCTTGGAATTACCAAGTCTTACGCCCCTCGCACGTCAATCCGACCATCATCATAGGGTAATTCCATAAGGAACGCTACCCTTCATTACACTACGCACTAACACAAAATGCATCAAACAAAATCATAAGCACATTTCGAAAGAAATATCGAAAAGTACCCGAACATCGTAGTCAGGTTCTCATGCATCACCAACTAGTTCCGGACACGCCGACTTTCGGTGTCCCTCCTTTCGACAATTAAAACATGTAACCTTTTTAGACATCGCATTCGTACATTCGCGCGACAAATGACCCCGTTGTCCGCAATTATAACACGTGGGTATAAAACCACCGATACCACTCTTCTTCACGCTTTCGTTTCCCTCGAAAGTACTCTTACCCTTCTTGTTCGAATGCACCGTAGTTTCGAACTTTCGCTTACTAACATCGGAACCACTCCTCTTCAGGACAAGCGTCTCAAAACCCATCGCGTCAAACAATTCGTCAAAAGTTTTCACTACGTTCCTACTAATTTTCTCTTGGTAGTGGTCATTGAAAGTTCGGTAAAAGTCTTCCTTCAATATATGATCATTCCCAACATACTCCGGGCAAAATTGGGTCTTCGATAAGAAAACGGATTTGAGAGTGTTTAAATCCATCGACCCTTGCCTCAAAGCACGCAACTCGTCTTTAAGCTTAGAAAGATCGGCCGAAGTTCGGTACTCCTTGAAAAATTCCGTCTTAAACTCGTCCCATGTGAACTCCATACATTGTTCATCACCATAGAGTTGGATTTTTGCATCCCACCACAACTTGGCGTCACCCCTTAACATACTACTACCATACCTCATCTTCTTATCGAGAGGGCACCCACTAGTACGAAAAGCCCCCTCCATATCGGAGATCCAACGAACACTCTTAAGTGGGTCTCGTTCACCATCAAAAGTGGCAGGTTGAGCATCCTTGAAATTTTTGTAGTAGAAGTCTCGCATTCTGACATTATCCTCGTGTAGGACAATCTTAACTTGTTCCTTAATTACATCGACTACTTCCTCGTTAATCGAGTCTAGGAACATCTTCCTAACGTCCTCTAGAAGTTCCGCCCTTTGACGTTTAAAGATGGCCTCAACTTTAGCCGTGAACTCGGAGTCCTCGCCTTGATCACCATTATCATGTCCGTTCCTTGTCTTTATTCTAAGAAATGAACTCGGTTAGGAACGCAACACAAGTAAACTACATACACCGCCACGAACAATATTCATAATCATATAAATATGCTACCGTTCGTACATCCCATCTAGTTCAACACTTATTGTACATCACTTGCTTGACTTGGCTTGCAACCGTAATAATGGTCGCGAATTATTATTACGCTCACACGTCATGCCGAGCTCATGAATACAACAATCATCTCGCTAGATGTTCAACACAAAACAACATGATTAGTAACAACATAATCAAAACATAGTTAGTTCATTTATTCTCTAAGGCACTAACTAAAACACGAACCGACCCGTAATCCTACAAGCCCCGCATAATAGCACACACAAAAGTCTAAGTCTAGGCGCCTATCTCAAGTCACCTAAACCCCTCAGACCATGCTCTGATACCATTTGTAACAACCCAACCCGTTAACCAACCAAAAACGCGAAATAAAAAAAAAATTAAAATAGAGCTGTCCAGATGGGATGCGCGGCGCGCACAGGGCCTGGGAGCCCGCTGTCCGTTTTTTCCAATTTTCATAAAAAGATCTCTCGCTTCCCGACACTTTTAGACCAAACGCTTTTCACAACATTATATAATATGTAAAACTAACACATTATAATAATAAAATAAGTTTTACGACATCGGGCCCACATCGGCCGTTTTACGACTTTCGTACAAAATACAAGTTTTCGACTACACGAGTTTAAGTTCCAAACACGACTACGAGCATGATGTTTGGGGATAAACTACCCAATCCTAAGTCAAAACCAAAAGTAATCCAAGCAAGCATCAAAAGGGGAAATCATCTAATCCCGAGCATACCCTTGCCACGTCCGCCTCCGAACCTAAAAATGTAAACAACGAGAGGGTAAGCTAACGCTTAGTGAATGCAATACTTATACGCATACATACATAATCCAATTACTTGCATACACCTACACAAACAACACAATAACATTAGCAAACCGCAATAAACGAATAATCAACGTACAATGCTAACAAAACTTACACATCCCAATATACCCAATGTCAACATTCGACTCGATGGTGGCCGACGAAGAGTAGTAGGTCAAATACGTTAACTACTCACCACCCATCGCAACGCGTATGTGGCCGACGAAGAGCGGTAGGTCAAAATCGTTAACCACTCACCACTACGCACCATGAGACCGACGAAAAGTGCAACCGAAACGTTAACACTTACCTCAATCACAAGGATGGCCGACGAAAAGCGAAACCGCTTACCATCCCACGATAAGTGGCCAACGAAGAGCGGATCCCCAAATGGATAACGCTCACCACTTACCCCAACATACCTATGTGGCCGACGAAGAGCGATAGGTCAAACATTAATCACTCGCCACATAACCAAATACTCACATGTGACCGACGAAGAGCGATAGGTCAAACATTAATCACTCGTCACACGCTTACCTCCAATTGTGGTCGACAAAGAGTCATTCCTTTCGGATATCACTCACCACATTCCAAACACACATATACACACGTGGCCGACAAAGAGCGATAGGTCAAACGTTTATCACTCGCCACATTCACAAACCGAATATAGCCAACGAAGAGCTATCCACACGGATATCACTCACTATATTTTCCAACCAAATTGTGGTCCTCGAAAAGTGAATCCTAACGGATGTCACTTACCACACCGCACACAAGCAACCAAATTATATACATAAACGTATAAATATTCCACTCACCTTGATTACTTGAAAAACAATCCTACTTGAGCTCCAAATCGTCCAATGCAAATCACCTAAGTAATTCACAAACAAATAAGCTAAACACTCTAGCTTATAACCAAAATACCAATAAGTGCAATATTAACCCAATTGCACTTACTTCCAATTTAACTAAGTCAAAAATCTCACCCGAAACACCCATAATCACAATCGACTAGTGATTATGTTCCAACAACCCATTTACTCAAGGTTTCATCATCAAAACACATTACTTGCATCAATTTACACAAAACCCATTTTGACCTAATCTCAAGTCAAAACACCCATTTGCAAGTTTACACTAATAATCACTTATAACCTAAGTTAATAAGTGATTTCACATCCAAACATGATTATCAACTAATCAATTTCATCATCCAATCCAAAACCCACCAACAATGGTTATCAACACCATTTACTAACTCAATCACCTAATTATCAACTAGTGGGTTTACTCAAGAACACCTAAATAAAAACCCCAATTATGAACACTAAATCAAACTATGAAAACTCGGAGTTAGAACTTACCAATACTACCACAACGTAGCTAAGAGTGAGATGAACAACCTTAACACTTGAGATTTTGATCAATTCAAGCTCCTTCTTCTCCAAATCTCCAAATCTCTCTCTAGAAATCTCTCTCTCTCTCTAAGAATGAAATGAGAGTGTTTGTGGATTTGAAATGTGGTCCAAAACTAGATCCAAAACTGATAATATGGCTACACATCCGGCCTCAAGTAAAAAGACCAAAATGCCCTTCATTTAACTCAAAATTGCAAAAAGCAGAATTCTGTCGCAGAGGCAGTGCGCGACGCGCTCACTTAGATGTGCGCGGCGAGCACCATGGTCTGAGCAGTCTGTCTGTTTCAGTTTAACTCCAGTTTGATTATACAATGTTCATGTACTCAAGTACACTTGGGTTTATGGTCTTACAGTTTCAAAGTAAAAGTCAACATATAGTCAACTAGTTCATGCAAGTCAAACAAAGTCAACCAAAGTGAAACCAAAAGTCAAACTTGGTCAAAGTGGTCAACTAAGGTCAACATCAGTAGGTTCATGTCAAATGTTGGTCAACATGTCAAACCTAAGTCAAACAACACATTTTAGATCATAAATGGTCAATTACACAATCACAGTTTATCGTCATGCATAAAGTTCATGTACATGTAGCAAACTTCGCATAATATCTCATAGTACAAAATTCATGGTAACATGGAAAACTCCAGATCACAAGTATACTCAAAATCAATTCTAAAAAGTCTGGCCAGGGTCTCATACGATGTCTATAAGTCGGGAATCAGAAGGGATACATTTATGGTTTGCCAAATCAGTTTCTGACCGCGCACTGATTTCGTATAGGCTATAACCGGAGCTAGGGACATGAAATTGATACAAAGTCAGTTGCCATGCTTCCAGGATAAGTCAAACTAACACATATCCAAAGATAAGCAAATTTGGTTTTGCCAATTTATACAGTTTATTCAATAAAGTTAGGGGTCCTGTTTTCATCTCAATTCAGAATATACCAAAACTATGGCCTTAGTGTGCACAATATAAGGTTTTAGAGGTTGCAATAAACTAAACATACATTGCATAACATGTGAAGATTCATATTCCAGAACCATTCGTGCTAATTCACAAAACACAAACCACAGAGTACAATTCAGAGAACAAATGGCAGATTCGATCCTAGTTTAGCTAGTCACATTCGCATGCAATTATCCTAAGATCTAAATACAATTAGACCATGATATCTACATGAAAAGTGAATTACTTTTTGTGTAAATTACAGATATGAAAATCTCTCATCTCATAAGTCAATACATTTTAGCATACAAGTCCGTTTTCATGCATGTGCTGGAAAAACCTACGTTTTCATTCAATTAGGCATATCACGAGTTTCTCTAAAGCAATCGACATGAAATCCTAGTCCATTTTGAGTGTTTTCCAATTACTAATCCAATGGTATTCAGTACATATGCTAATTCATTACACACAAATCCCAGTTTTCAGAAACATGTATAAAAACACAACGATAATTCAAATAAGCATATCTAGAGCATACGATAACGAAATTGCGCGATTCTTGCGAGAAAATTTATTAATTTTTCATAAGGAACCCATTTATCAACATATCATAATTTAATTCATGATCAATTAATTCCAAAAAAATTATATTCACAGCAAAACCCTAATTACATGCCATTTACTAACCGTTAATCGAAATCACGCGATATCTACAGCAAAACCACAATGAATTCTAGAAAAATAGAGTTTTTGGATCTTACCCTAATCATTCAATTGTTGGTATAGATGTGTAGAGCACAATGAGAGGGTCACGAATACATAAACGATCAAGCAAACGAGCAAGCAATCGAAGGTGTTCTTGAGGGATGAAGATGGTCGACCTTTTTGATGATGGGAGGCTGATTATGTCATGAAAAAGATGGAATAATCAGCTGCAATTCGTTCTCCCTTCTTTTGTTTTTGTGGAGTTTAGACTAGGTTTGGGCTAGTAAAAGGGCTCGGTGGATCACTTAAACAAACGGGCCACAACATAACACAAAAAGATGAGCTAATGGGATGGGGAATTTTGACCAAAAGGACCCATAAGAGAGTCCATGGGCTCATAAAAGTTGCTAGTCAAGTTTCCTAAGTGATCCCATTAAGTGTCGTTAACCGAAACTGAAAACTGGAACGTTAACCGAACGTTCTAGCGAATTCTACACATTTATTAATTTATAAAACTTCTAATAATTTAAAAGTATTCTTAAAACATATTAATTACATAAAATAATTAATAAAATTAAAATATCATTCGTTTTGTTATTTCGTGCATTCGTGTGGCCTGTTTCGAGTGCCATTTAGACGTACCGAAGGCCCGGAATGCTAAACCGATCGTTAAAATGCAACCAAACGTTTAATTTATTAAAAACCCAATGAATTAAATACTTTTAAAAAGTTAATAACTATTAAAATAATTATTAAAATAAACCCGAGCGTTTCGTTGCTCGAAAAGTAGTTATCCAAACCGTATCGTTTTTATCGTATTTCTTTATCCAAAATATATTTTCAAATTAATGTTAACTCATATTAATTATCGTAACCCTCTGAGGATCAAGTACATATTTAATACACATAAATACATAAAAAGTCAAATAATCACCGTTAAAACGATTAACAGGCAGTTAACGGAAGTGACGGAAAAAGAAGGGTTGTTACATTACCCACGTGTTATTGAAAATTTCGTCCCAAAATTTTAGTGAATGTCCGCTGAAGTAGTTTCCTCCAGAAACAGTTGCGGGTACTTTTGTCTCATTTGGTCCTCACGCTCCCACGTGAACTCTGGTCCTATTCTCGCGTTCCACCGAATCTTAACGATAGGAATTCTGCTTTTCTTTAACTGTTTGACCTCATGGCCTAAGACTTCGACAGGTTCTTCAATGAAATGAAGTTTTTCATCGATACGCAGTTCCTCTAAAGGAATCGCCAAGTTCTCATCGGCTAGGCACTTCTTCAGGTTCGATACATGGAAAGTGTCGTGTATACCACTGAGTGCTGGTGGCAATTTCAATCTGTAAGCCATTGGTCTAATTCTTTCAGTTATCTCAAATGGTCCAACATATCTAGGACTCAATTTACCTCGTTTTTCGAAACGTATAACACCCTTCCAAGGTGATACTTTAAGCATGACTTTGTCACCAACTTAGAATTCTAAATCCTTCCGTCTAACATCGGCATAACTCTTTTGACGACTTCGAGCCATTCTCAATCGTTCCTGAATCTGTAAGATTTTCTCCGTTGTCTCCTAAATAATCGCAGGACTTGTCAAATGACTATCCCCCAATACGCTCCAACATACGGGAGATCTACACTTCCTTCCATACAACGCTTCAAAGGGTGCAACTTTGATGCTTGTATGGTTGCTGTTATTGTATGAGAACTCAGCTAGTGGTAAGTACTTATCTCATCCATCTCCGAAATCAATGACATATGCTCGCAACATGTCTTCAAAAGTTTGAATAGTCTGTTCGCTTTGTCCATCTTTCTGGGGGTGATATGTTGTACTCATATCTAAACGAGTCCCCATTGCTTGCTGTAATGACTGTCCAAAATCTGGAAGTGAATCTGCTGTCGCGATAGGATATAATAGATATAGGCACTCCATGCCTAGAGATGACTTCATTAATGTAGACTTGAGCCAACTTCTCCATCTTATCAGTCTCTCTTATTGGTAATAAGTGTGCAGACTTAATGAGACGATCCACGATAACCCAAATAATATCGTAACCTCCCACCGACAGTTTTGTGATGACATCCATTGTAATACCTTCCCATTTACACTAGGGAATCTCTAGTTGAGTTAATAATCCTGAGGACTTCTGATGTTCAGCCTTGACCTTAGCGCAAGTCAAGCACTTTTCGACATAGGTAGCAATGTCAGCTTTCAAATTTGGCCACCAATAAAACGCCTTCAAATCTTGGTACATTTTATCTTATCCCAGATGAATTGAGTATCTTGACTTGTGTGCTTCCTCCAACACTAGTTCTCTCAATCCACCAAACTTTGGTACCCAGATTCGATTAGCAAAGTATCGTGTTCTATCCTCTTTTATGTCGAATTTCTTATCTAATCCTCTGATAAATTCAACATCAACGTTTTCTTGTTTAACGGCTTCCCCGTTGTGCTTCGCGAATCTGTGAGATAAGGTTCGTACATACAATCATGTTAAGAGCTTTAACTCTGAGGGGTTTCTCTCTCTTTTCTGCTCAGAGCATCTGCTATAACATTCGTCTTACCCTGATGGTATTGGAGTTCGCAGTTATAATCATTAAGTAGTTCCATCCAACGTCGTCATCTCATATTGAGCTGTTTCTGATCAAATATGCGCTGTAACCTCTTATGATCGGTGAAGATAGTAAACTTGGTTCCGTACAGGTAGTGTCTTCACATTTTAAGTTCAAAGACAACAGCTCCTAGTTCAAGGTCGTGCGTAGTGTAGTTCTGCTCGTGAATCCTTAACTGACGTGATCCATAAGCAATAACCTTGTTTCATTGTATAAGCACGCAACCCATTCCTTGACGCGAGGCATCACAATAAACAAAAAAATCTTCACTTCTCTCGGGTAGAGACAATATCGGTGTAGTTGCTAGCTTCTCCTTCAATAACTGAAATGCAGTTTCTTGCGGTTCTGACCACTCATATTTCTTGCCTTTATGAGTCAACGCAGTTAATGGTTGGGTAATCTTGGAGAATCCTTCAATGAATCTCGTGTAATAACCAGCTAAACCCAAAAATTGTCAGATCTGTGTTGGTGTCCTTGGGGTTTCTCAATTCTTAACCGTCTCAATCTTTGACGGATCAACTTGTATTCCATTGTCCCCCACAACATGGCCAATAAATTTTACCTCTGGTAACCAAAAGTCACACTTAGAGAACTTTGTATACAATTGCTCTTTTCTAAGCGTAGTCAGTATCGAATGTAAATGTTGTTCGTGTTCTTCCTTGTTCTTAAAGTACACCAATATATCATCAATAAACACAATGACAAATTCATCTAGATATGGCTTACACACATGGTTCATGAGATCCATGAACACTGCTGGTGCGTTCGTCAAATCAAACGGCATCACTATAAACTCATAATGTCTATAACGTGTTCTAAACGCCGTCTTCGGGACATCTGCTTCCTTGACCCTCAATTGGTGATAACCGGACCTCAGATCAATCTTCAAATAATAACTAGATCCCTGTAGCTGATCGAATAAGTCATCAATCTTCGGCACTGGGTATCCATTCTTGATTGTCAACTTCTCATCGACCCATCATTCTTCTTAACAAACAAGACCGGAGCTCCAACTCGGAAATTCATGGCTATGTGACCCACCTTCTAGTACCTGTCACAAATTAGGGCATTACAACCCTGATGTTCTTCACCATGGGAAGCTCTTGTAGTTCTAAAGGTGCAAATCTGCATATTGTACGCGTAACGGGTGCAACTGCTGGCACCAAATCAATTCGAAATTTGACTTCACGGTGGGGTAGACGTGTAACCCCAGGACAATCTCTAATAGTCGGGACACATTCGGGTCTCTTAAATGTCGGTTCATCTTTACTCGCATGTGCCAGAATTGCGAGACATTCTCATCTCATGTATTTCTGGACCTTCGAGTAATTAGTGTAACATGACGGTGTACTGATCTCCTCTCCGTACACCATTACCGTCGGTGAAAGGAATTCGAACAGCCTTCTGGTCATAGCTGCCTTGGTTGTATCGTCAGATAACCAGTTTGTTTCAACCACGAGGTTAAAACTTTCTAGTTTAATAGTTCTATAGAGTACACATTGTCTAAGGAAGGTATAGGATTATAAACGTTGTGACCAAACTCTCTAGCATTAAAGCTTATATCAGCACCGGTGTTGACGACATATATACACATTATATGTAACGACCCGGATTTTCCGATCATTTTATACTTATGAGATTAATATTTACATAAATTAAACCTTACCAACATGATAAGCAATCTAAATTGTTGAGACTTGTGTTTTTGAAAAGAGTTTTACACAACGTTTGACCATCCAATATGACCGATGATATCACGAACTATATAACATACGATAATTATATGTTTGTGTATATATATGTATTTATATATATTTAACATGATCCAAGGATGGTTTAACATCTTATTGTGTACTAATGACAATGAGTTATAGGTATATTTTGAAACTACTAACTTAAGTTTTCAAAACGATAACTATACGTAACATTCTTTGATATATATACTTATAACCTATAATGTTTATACATGTATCGTATATATAATGTATTTAATCACTTTTTAAGGACTTAAATACATAAAACAATATAACTATATTCACAAAAGATAGCTATATTTAAATTCTCGTTCCGTTTTCTCAAGATTTCTATACGTATACCTAGGGTATATGTACCCGTATCATACCCATCTTCTATACATATTTACTATTGGTATATACCCATAAAAATACACCAATAATTAGATCTAATCAGTTAAGGAACATGTGAGGATTTAGCTTTTGACAATTATCAAAAATATCTAGCAAAATAACAAACTAAAAATCTTATCCTTGTCTCCCCATGAAAACGCCATTTATGGCTATAAGTATCCTCATTTTGATTCAAGTTTTATCTTCATTTCTTAGCTAAAACACACACACTTCCATAACCCTTAAACACCTTCAACAATTCAGCAAGTTACCATGAAGATCTAGCTTCAAAAACAACCCTTAATCTTCATAAGAAAAACCACTCAAGAACACTTCAAAAATCCTTCCAACTATACAAGTTTACTTCCAACCTTTTGATCCAACTCCACCACTCCTTTGGTTCTAGGATTTTACTCATCTTTTACAGTAACTTTGTCCAAGTAACTTGAGGTAGTAACCTTGTTCATAATTTTATTCGATTCATATTTATATAGCTATCTTATTTTATGTTGTAAAAATTTAACAACAAGAACATAGTTTGAATGATTTCAAACTTGTTTGCAAACTAAATAGATCCTTCTAACTTAACATTTAAAACACTTAAAGACCTGTAATATATCATAATGATATGCTAACTTAACAAGATATAACTTGGTTTTACAAAGAACACCTTAAAACTGAATCTACGTCGTCGGAGTGCAACCGGGGGCTGTTTTGGGTTGGATAATTAAAAACCATCTTAAGCTTTGAATTGGAAGTTCATGTTCTGAAAAAATGATATTTCTTATGAATATGTTAACACATAAAAATTTCATGGTTTAACTCAAAGTGTAAGTATTTTTAGAAAAATGATCATTAAATGTTGTTTTTATGATGGAAAATGATCACTTTCATAAGTTTCACCAAAGTTTGACCTATAACCTGTGATTTCGAATACAAACTAAGGTATTTTCAGTTCATATTCTTAAAATTTGACTCGATCCAAGGAAGTGGCAAGTTGAACCAACAAAAACGGAGTTGTAATGAAGAAACTACGACTATAACAAGATCGGGTATCCGAAGCTAGTTTAGCTACGAAAATATTTGGAGAAAAATTAAATTAATCATATATTTTCTAATTAAAATGATATTTCATATATATTTACTTATGATTTGATTTTATATATTTCAGGACCACCCGTAAACAACACGAGAAGATTAATCATAAGACCTCATGATTGTACGCAACACGTCATTTGACAACACGGTACTTTATGTACGCAACACGTCATTTGACAACATGGTACCATGGGTCGAGATTAATTCTGATCAATACGAATACAATGGGGTCTTTATTTATTTTATTGAGTAACTAATTGTGGAACATTAACATTGGACTGCTAACTACGAACTAAGAAAATATTAAAAGTAATATAAGTATATATATATATATATATATATATATATATATATATATATATATATATATATATATATATATATATGTGTGTGTGTGTGTGTGTGTGTGTGTGTAACGATTATTTGAAAAGAAAATATGTTAATATATTATATGTATGGTTAGGTTCGTGATATCAATCGAAGACCAAGTCGTGTTATATATCTTCAAGGCAAAAGTGAGTATATAGTCCCACTTTTAAACTCTAAATATTTCAGGATGAGAATACATGCATTTTATGATTTACGTTATGGACACAAGTGATTAAAAATATATATTCTACGTTGAGTTGTACCACTGGCATACTTCCCTGTAACTTGGTAACTACTATTTACATGAGGTATTGTAAACGCGAATCCTGTTGATAGATCTATCGGGCCTGACAACCCCAACCGGACTGGACGACCAGTATTCAACGGTTGCACAGTACTTCGTTTCGGTGACTACACTTGGTACGGTGTAGTAAGATTTCATAATAAAGGGAATATGCGACGTTGATTAAATGTTAAGTATGGTTATCAAGTGCTCAACAACTTAGAATATTTTTATTAAAACATTTATATATGAAATCTTGTGGTCTATATTTATAACGCTGTCGGCATTAAACCTATATCTCACCAACTTTATGTTGACGTTTTAAGCATGTTTATTCTCAGGTGATAACTAAAAGCTTCCGCTGCAATATGTTGAATTTAAGAAAGATCTTGAGTATGCATATTTGTGTCAAAAATAAAACTGCATATCGGAGAAGTTGTAATGTAAAATACGTTGGAAATCGTGTTGTTATCATCACATGTAAAGTTTGTAAGGCTAAGATTATCGCTAAACGATAATCATTATTATGTTGTTTAAACTTTGTATTTTTAATAAAAGTTATGGTTTGTATTGTAAAAACGAATGCAGTTTTCTTTGAAAAATGTCGCATATAGAGGTCAATACCTCGCGATTAAATCATATGTTATTATATTTGTCCTTATGGTTTAGGACGGGTTATGACATGTGGTATCAGAGCGTTGGTCTTAGAGAACCAGAAAATTTGCATTAGTGTGTCTTATCGAGTTTGTTAGGATGCATTTGTGAATCTGGACTTTGACCGTGTTTGATTTAGAAAACTATTGCTTGTCCTTGTTGGTTAAAAATTAATATGTAAATATTATGTGGTACTAACGTTCTAGTTGTTATATGATAGATGTCTGGCTTAGAACTTGTTATCATATTCAGCGACTCCGAATCAGAATCTTCAGATGGTGTTCCAGTCATTAACCTATCCGATGATGAAAACGACACCTTTGGGGAAGACTCACAATGTTCGGATGAATCAATTGAAGAGGAATCGGAAAGTGATCCTGAGGAGGAAGAAATACAGGAAATTACGAAAGACAAGTTCGAAAGAGGAAAGAAACGAAAGGCTACTGAATTGGAGAATCCAAATTCCGAGCTTAGTAAGGATGTTGTGGCACCAACTCCACCTGACACTTCCACCCCTATTCCCGCTATTCCTATTAGTTCTATCCCGGCATCCAGTTCTTCAGCCCCTCAGCCAAAACGCATGGAGACAGTCAAGATAACCTTTAAGCGATTTCTTTGAACACAAACATTTTGGGTTAAATGATGAGCTGTTGTTTTAAACCATGGGATCATATAACATTTTGTATAATATTACTAGTGTGGTTTGCTTAATGTTTGATGTAAGATAAGCATATGTAAAATAGTGAAGTGTGAAATGCAATAATTTTCCATGGTTGAGTATTATTTGGGTGATAGTAATTGATTTCTGTACTAAGCTATTAAGTATGAACTTTAACGGGTAGGTACTACCCTAGATATAATTATAAAACGCTAATAAGAAGAAAAGGCTTTTATAATAATAATTGGTTCATATTATTAATAAGCTACGATGTACTGTAAATACATACTACATCTATAATATTCCATGTGAATAATTATTTTTTTTCATTCTTATTGAAGATTATGGCGCGATTGAACCGAATGACGGAACAAAAAATCGAGGAACTCATCAATCAGCGAGTGGACGACAGAATGTTATGGGTCGAGGCTACGAGGGGTGCTGCAGTTAACCCAAATCCTCGTGTGGGATGTACTTACAAAACTTTTCAAGGTTGCAAGCCCTCATCATTCAGTGGAACAGAAGGACCGGTCGGTTTAACCCGGTGGATCGAAAAGATTGAGTCTGTGTTTAAAATCAGTGGTTGTATTGAGAAGGACATGACCAAGTATGCATCATGCACCTTACAAGATAGTGCACTCACGTGGTGGAAAAACTATGTGAAGGCCGTAGGAGGAGATGTAGCTTATGATACTCCCTGGGAAGAATTCAAAACAATGCTAATCAACGAGTATTGTCCAAGGAACGAGGTTAGGAAGTTGGAAGCTGAATTACGAAGCCTGAAGTTGTTGGTACTGAACTCACCAACTACAATCAGCGATTCATGGAATTTGCTTTGCTATGTCCCGAATTGGTACCAACCGAAGAACGAAAGATAGAACTGTACAAATATGGTTTACCTAAAAATGTCAAGGCAAATGTTACAGCATCGAAACCCAAGACTATTCATGAAGCCACCACCATGGCAAACGAGTTGATGGACCAGATTATTTTGGATAAGAACACTGATGTTAAGACATCAGAAAACAAAAGAAAGTGGAAAGGTAATCAACAATCCAACAAGAAACAAGAAACCACGCAAGGTGTGGGTAGTGGTTCAAGCTTAGGTTACAAAGGACGAAATCCTTTATGTAACAGATGCCACAAACATCACTCTGGTTATTGTAATGTGGTGTGCGATAATTGTAATCGAAGGGGTCATCTTGCTGAAGATTGTAGGATTCCTGTTACAAATACCAATGGCACCAAGACTCCTGCCACCAATGCAAATAGAACTGCCTTGGCCACTGTTACTTGTTATGGGTGTGGGAAACAGGGTCATTATCAGAGCCAGTGCCCAAATCCAGAGAAGAATAACGGATCTGCACTTGGAAGAGCATTTATTATTAATGCTAGAGAGGCGTATGAAGACCCGGAGCTGGTTACGGGTACGTTTATCATTAATAACTTATCAGCATCTATTATATTTGATACTGGTGCTGATAGAAGTTACGTGTGTAGAGACTTTTACGCTAAATTGAATTGTTCATCATTACCTCTAGATGCTAAGTACATGATTGAGTTAGCTAATGGTAAACTAATTAAAGCCGATAAAATTTGCTGTGATTGTAAAATAAATTTAGCCGGAGAAACATTTAAGATTGATTTGATACCCATAGAATTAGGAAGTTTTGACGTAATTATCGGCATGGACTAGATGTCCAAAGTAGGAGTCGAAGTGGTGTGTGCTGAAAAGGCAATTCGTATTCCTCGAAAGGATAAATCAATGATAATGATTTACGGAGATAAAGGTAACCCAAACCTAAATCTCATTAGCTGTTTGAAAGCTCGAAAGTGTTTAGAAAAGGGATGTTATGCCATCCTAGCACATGTAAAGAAAGTTGAAGAAAAGGAGAAGAATATTAACGATGTAAATGTAGTAAGAGACTTTCCCGATGTATTTTCGGAAGAATTACCGGGACTACCTCCTTTCAGGTCTGTAGAATTTCAAATAGATCTTGTACCAGGAGCTGCACCGGTTGCTCGTGCTCCATATAGACTTGCACTGTTCGAGTTAAAAGAACTTCAGAGTCAGTTAAAAGAATTACTGGGCCGAGGATTCATACGACCAAGTACTTCACCGTGGGGAGCTCGAATTTTATTTGTTAAAAAGAAGGATGGATCTTTTAGGATGTGTATAGATTATCGTGAATTAAATAAGTTAACTATCAAGAATCGGTATCCACTATCGAGAATTGATGACTTATTTGATCAACTGCAAGGATCATGTGTGTACTCAAAAATCGACTTAAGATCGGGCTATCATCAACTACGTGTCAAAGAAGAAGACATTCCGAATACTGCTTTCCGGACACGTTATGGTCATTACAAATTTTTGGTCATGCCGTTTGGGTTGACAAATGCGCCAGCTGTATTCATGGACCTCATGAATCGAGTTTGTAGTCCATATTTAGATAAGTTTGTTATCGTTTTCATTGACGATATTCTTATCTATTCCAAGAGTGAGCAAGAGCATGAGCAGCATTTAAGGTTGGTATTAGAATTGTTAAGAAAGGAACAGTTATACGCCAAATTTTCTAAGTGTGAGTTTTGGTTGGAAGAAGTGCAATTTCTTGGTGACGTTGTTAGTAGCAAAGGAATTCAGGTTGATCCAGCTAAAATTGAGGCCATTGAAAAATGGGAGACTCCTAAGACACCAACGAAGATATGCCAATTTTTGGGTTTAGCTAGTTATTATAGAAGGTTTATTCAAGATTTTTCCCGAATAGCTAAACCATTAACAGCGTTAACGCAAAAAGGGAAGAAGTACGAATGGACTTCTGAGCAGGAAAGTGCATTTCAATTACTGAAAAAAAAGTTGACTACAGCACCTATTTTATCGTTACCTGAAGGGAACGATGATTTTGAGATATATTGTGAAGCTTCACGACAAGGTTTTGGTTGCGTCCTTATGCAACGGAAGAAGGTTATAGCATACGCATCCCGACAATTGAAGATTCACGAGCGGAATTATATGACACATGATTTAGAATTGGGAGCAGTAGTGTTTGCATTGAAGATATGGAGACACTATTTATATGGGGTTAAATGCACTGTGTTTACTGATCATAAAAGCCTTCAACATATTTTTGATCAGAAACAGCTGAACATGAGGAAACGTAGGTGGGTCGAGCTGATAAACGACTATGATTGTGAGATTCGCTATCATCCCGGGAAAGCGAACGTGGTGGCCGATGCTCTAAGCAGAAAGGAATGGGAACCAATTCGAGTACGAGCTATGAACATAAAAATTCGCATGAATCTCAACTCACAAATCAAAGAGGCTCAACGAGAAGCTCTTACTAAAGAAAACATAGGAAATGAAATAATGAAGAAGTATGAGAAGCAACTCGTTATACGGGAAGACGGAATTCGATATTTTGCAAACCGTATTTGGGTACCAAAGTTGGGTGGATTAAGGAAGTTGATATTGAATGAGGCACATAAGACAAGATACTCGATACATCCTGGAGTTGGAAAAATGTATCAAGATCTTAAGACGCATTATTGGTGGCCTAATTTAAAGACAGATGTTGCAACATATGTTGGTGAATGTTTAACTTGTTCCAAAGTCAAAGCAGAACACCAGAAGCCGTCAGGGTTACTTCAACAACCATAAATCCCAGAATGGAAATGGGATGATATTACAATGGATTTCATCACGAAGTTACCTAAGACTGCATGGGGTTATGACACCATTTGGGTAATAGTTGATCGTCTTACCAAATCTGCACATTTCTTGCCTATAAAGGAAATGGATAGGATGGAGAAACTATTACGACTGTACATAAAGGAAATTGTTTCAAGGCATGGAATACCTATTTCCATTATATCCGATCATGATAGTAGATTTACATCAAAGTTATGGCAATCACTACAGGAAGCCCTGGGAACTCGTTTGGATATGAGCACCGCATATCATCCACAAACTGATGGGCAGAGTGAAAGAACAATTCAGACTCTTGAAGACATGCTCAGGGCATGTGTGATCGATTTTGGAAATGGATTGGATAAATATCTACCATTAGCAGAATTCTCGTATAATAACAGTTATCATGCGAGCATTAAAGCTGCACCATTCGAAGCATTATATGGAAGGAAGTGTAGATCCCCTATCTGTTGGAATGAAGTAGGAGATCGACAATTAACTGGTCCCGAGATCATACACGAAATGACTGAGAAGATAGCACAAATCAAGGAGAGATTGAGGACGGCCCGTAGTCGCCAAAAGAGCTACGCCGATGTTCGAAGGAAACCATTAGAGTTTCAGATCGGTGACATGGTTATGCTAAAGGTGTCACCTTGGAAAGGTGTAATACGTTTTGGAAAAAGGGGGTAAACTGAACCCAAGGTATGTAGGCCCGTTCAAGATCATCGAACGCATCGGACCGGTAGCTTATCGACTCGAGTTACCACAACAACTCGCCGGAGTACATAATTCATTTCATGTCTCAAACCTCAAGAAATGTCTTGCAAAGGAAGATCTCACCATTCCTCTTGAAGAAATCCAAGTCGACGAGAAACTACAATTCATAGAAGAACCAGTCGAAATCATGGACCGTGAAATTAAACGGCTCAAGCAGAGCAACATACCAATTGTTAAGGTTTGTTGGAATGCTCGAAGAGGTCCCGAGTTTACTTGGGAACAAGAGGATCAGATGAAACAAAAGTACCCACATTTGTTTTCCGAGAACCCAAAATAGGTACAACTTTAAAATTTCGGGACGAAATTTATTTAACGGGTAGGTACTGTAACGACCCGGATTTTTCCGATCATTTTATACTTATGAGATTAATATTTATATAAATTAAACCTTACGAACATGATAAGCAATCTAAATTGTTGAGACTTGTGTTTTTGAAAAGAGTTTTACACAACGTTTGATCATCCAATTTGACCGATGATATCACGAACTATATAACATATGATAATTATACGTTTGTGTATATATATGTATTTATATATATTTAACATGATCTAAGGATGGTTTAACATCTTATTGTGTACTAATGACAATGAGTTATAAGTATATTTTGAAACTACTAACTTAAGTTTTCAAAACGATAACTATACGTAACATTCTTTGATATATATACTTATAACCTATAATGCTTATACATGTATCGTATATATAATTTATTTAATCACTTTTTAAGGACTTAAATACATAAAACAATATAACTATATTCACAAAAGATAGCTATATTTAAATTCTCATTCTGTTTCCTCAAGATTTCTATACGTATACCTAGGGTATATGTACCCGTATCATACCCATCTTCTATACGTATTTACTATTGGTATATACCTATAAAAATACACCAATAATTAGATCTAATCAGTTAAGGAACATGTGAGGATTTAGCTTTTGACAATTATCAAAAATATCTAGCAAAATAACAAACTAAAAATCTTATCCTTGTCTCCCCATGAAAACGCCATTTATGGCTATAAGTATCCTCATTTTGATTCAAGTTTTATCTTCATTTCTTAGCTAAAACACACACACTTCCATAACCCTTAAACACCTTCAACAATTCAGCAAGTTACCATGAAGATCTAGCTTCAAAAACAACCCTTAATCTTCATAAGAAAAACCACTCAAGAACACTTCAAAAATCCTTCCAACTATACAAGTTTACTTCCAACCTTTTGATCCAACTCCACCACTCCTTTGGTTCTAGGATTTTACTCATCTTTTAGAGTAACTTTGTCCAAGTAACTTGAGGTAGTAACCTTGTTCATAATTTTATTCGATTCATATTTATATAGCTATCTTATTTTATGTTGTAAAATTTTAACAACAAGAACATAGTTTGAATGATTTCAAACTTGTTTGAAAACTAAATAGATCCTTCTAACTTACTATTTAAAACACTTCAAGACCTGTAATATATCATAATGATATGCTAACTTAACAAGATATAACTTGGTTTTACAAAGAACACCTTAAAACTGAATCTACGTCGTCGGAGTGCAACCGGGGCTGTTTTGGGTTGGATAATTAAAAACCATCTTAAGCTTTGAATTGGAAGTTCATGTTCTGAAAAAATGATATTTCTTATGAATATGTTAACACATAAAAATTTCATGGTTTAACTCAAAGTGTAAGTATTTTTAGAAAAATGATCATTAAATGTTGTTTTTATGATGGAAAATGATCACTTTCATAAGTTTCACCAAAGTTTGACCTATAACCTGTGATTTTGAATACAAACTAAGGTATTTTCAGTTCATATTCTTAAAATTTGACTCGATCCAAGGAAGTGGCAAGTTGAACCAACAAAAATGGAGTTGTAATGAAGAAACTACGACTAAAACAAGATCGGGTATCCGAAGCTAGTTTAGCTACGAAAATATTTGGAGAAAAATTAAATTAATCATATATTTTCTAATTAATATGATATTTCATATATATTTACTTATGATTTGATTTTATAAATTTCAGGACCACCCGTAAACAACACGAGAAGATTAATCATAAGACCTCATGATTGTACGCAACACGTCATTTGACAACACGGTACTTTATGTACGCAACACGTCATTTGACAACATGGTACCATGGGTCGAGATTAATTCTGATCAATACGAATACGATGGGGTCTTTATTTATTTTATTGAGTAACTAATTGTGGACCATTAACATCGGACTGCTAACTACGGACTAAGAAAATATTAAAAGTAATATAAGTATATATATATATATATATATATATATATAAAAATATATATATATATATATATATATATATATATATATATATATATATATTTATATATACATATATATATATATATATATATATATATATATATATATATATATATATATATATATATATATATATATATATATATGTAACGATTATTTGAAAAGAAAATATGTTAATATATTTTATATATATGGTTAGGTTCGTGATATCAATCGAAAACCAAGTCGTGTTATATATCTTCAAGGCAAAAGTGAGTATATAGTCCCACTTTTAAACTCTAAATATTTCGGGATGAGAATACATGCATTTTATGATTTACGTTATGGACACAAGTGATTAAAAATATATATTCTACGTTGAGTTGTACCACTGGCATACTTCCCTGTAACTTGGTAACTACTATTTACATGAGGTATTGTAAACGCGAATCCTGTTGATAGATCTATCGGGCCTGACAACCCCAACCGGACTGGACGACCAGTATTCAACGGTTGCACAGTACTTCGTTTTGGTGACTACACTTGGTACGGTGTAGTAAGATTTCATAATAAAGGGAATATGCGACGTTGATTAAATGTTAAGTATGGTTATCAAGTGCTCAACAACTTAGAATATTTTTATTAAAACATTTATATATGAAATCTTGTGGTCTATATTTATAACGCTACCGGCATTAAACCTATATCTCACCAACTTTATGTTGACGTTTTAAGCATGTTTATTCTCAGGTGATAACTAAAAGCTTCCGCTGCAACATGTTGAATTTAAGCAAGATCTTGAGTATGCATATTTGTGTCAAAAATAAAACTGCATATCGGAGAAGTTGTAATGTAAAATACGTTGGAAATCGTGTTGTTATCATCACATGTAAAGTTTGTAAGGCTAAGATTATCGCTAAACGATAATCATTATTATGTTGTTTAAACTTTGTATTTTTAATAAAAGTTATGGTTTGTATTGTAAAAACGAATGCAGTTTTCTTTGAAAAATGTTGCATATAGAGGTCAATACCTCGCGATGAAATCATATGTTATTATATTTGTCCTTATGGTTTAGGACGGGTTATGACATTATAGTTGATGAGTGAGAATAATTTCGTGACGAACTTCATGGAAAATGAAAGTGAACAAGGTGTAATGGCAACTCAAACAAAATCTTATGTTTAATCGAAAAGGGTTGGTACAAACTCCCAGACGTGTGTCTCCTGCGGGAAATAGATGAAGTGTAGTTTGCGTCGATGTGTTCAAAGTTGGTTGGTAATATTTGTGGGTATAACGAAAATGATTGCCGCTTAAGAAAAGTACGTTAGGACAGAATGAGAAAGGATACGGTAACAAGTAGTATTACTAGTAGTAATGAGTGATGGCATTAGCGATATGTAGCGATGGGTTGTGATAAGCAGTGATGATAGTAGTGACGTATAAGTTGTTAGATAGCATGCTCGCATCATAAGTATATACATATGTATACTAATTTCACCAAATAAGGCATAATAGTTATCAATTGGTAGGCTCGTGTTGGGAGACAAAATCATGAACGGCGGGTGGCTGAATGAAAGGTAAGTTGGAAATCGAGTAGACAATATCTACTACTTATTGTGAGGGCTGTTATCAGGAATTCCTCCTCTGAAGACGTATAAGAAATGAGTTGTGATGCACAGTAGCGAGTAGTAAAACGTGGAGGTGTTAGTAGTGATGAGTAGTACTTAGTAATGGCAAGTAGTAATGAGTAGTGTTGAGTAGTAGCAAGTAGCAAGGGGTAGCAGCAAGTAGTATTTAGTAATGACAAGCAGTGAGAAGTAGTGATCAGTCATGACTAGCAGTGAGAGGCGGCGTTGAGTAGTAGTTAGCAGCAATAAACAGTACTGAGTAGCGGTATGAGATGACGAGTGTGTTCAAGTAGTGTCTTTGTAGTGACAAGTAGTGATTGGTGGTGACAGACATGTTAAGCAGTGATGAGTTGTTTCATGATTACAAGTTACTTACAAGTTATATTAACAATTAGTTTGTACAGTGTAAGTTTCTTCTCACTTTTCGGATTACACAGTTTGTGTTCTAAACGTTGTTTATCTAAGTAATTTATTTGACTCGGTCCCAATTCCTTATTTTGCAATGTCGGAACTTCTATATGAGTTACCGTAATGTAATCCTGGTCATTACATTACGCCATCTCACATTTCCATTCGAAATCACTCCATAAATTCAAGATAGCGTAGTCAACTTATTTCATTTAAGTCTCGCTTCGTGTGTACGTATGCTATTCATGATACGGTATTTACTCTAAGTCCATATCGTATGGGTATAAGGGGTATATGTATGTGATGTAGTGTGTAGCCCTACATGTAGCATAGTGACACATACAGTGCAAGTATGGTGCATAAAAGTCATCCAAGACACACGGCTATAGTCTAGACCCACTAATGTTCCCTACGGTTAGACACACTAATGTATCCTAGTTCCCTATAGCCAAAGCTCTGATACCATATGTAACAACCCGTCAAAAATCCCTTTAACGGAATGTTAACTCTGGTCTCAGTGCTTGGCTTGACTTCTACGTAACAGCAATATTTTACAGCGGAAGCAATTAATACCTGAGAATAAAACACGCAAAATGGATCAACAATAATGTTGAATGAATCTACAGGTTTTAGGTAAACAATACAGTATGTTTAAGAAATAATATTCGGAAAATGTTTATTAGTGGAAGACCACCAAGGTTCAATGTTAAAAGTTTGTAGACAACACCGTGTCCCGTTTTAAAAGTTTGTTGACACTACCATGTCAAGTTTCAAATATTTGTAGACAATACCATGTCAAGTTTCAAATATTTGTAGACAATATCATGTCAAGTCTCAAATATCTGTAGACAATATCATGTCAAGTTTTATCTCATTTGTTCGTAAACCACAGTTTTAAATAACATTTATAGTATCTGAAAAAACAGTATTCAGAAAATAGTTTAAGTTCATTGACCACGAGATTTTACAAGTACAACTCCAAGTTGCGAAACGTTTACATAATATATGAGCACCTGAATACTAGCAATGACCAGAGTATAGAATCCACTATACTCCCCTTTACCACATAAAATGTTATACACTTGTACGAGTGTATCTAATGTTCAAAGTAAATGCACCACAGTTATAAAGTAGGGTGAGGTTGTCAACCTAACGGATCCGTCCTTCTAAATTGTGCTTACACCAAAGGTAATAAAAGTATTCAAGCTAGGGGCTTTGTGTACAAACTCAATATGTATATATAGTACTCGTGTCAACATAAAAGCATTTGAAAATGTAAGTACAACAGCATGTATTCACATCCCTGAAAATATGTAAAAAGCGGGACCGTAGACTCACCTTTGAATAAAGCTCGGATTGAAAAGTAGGCAATTAACTTGTGCGATTTAGTACCGAGAAGTGCAACCTAAATATACGTATTTAGGTTGGTCAACATACAAGTCTTATAGAAGTTTGGTTTCATAGAGTAAGTTGTCTTATTGCTCGACTCGACGCGTTTCAAAGTAAAAGTCAACATATAGTCAACTAGTTCATGCAAGTCAAACAAAGTCAACCAAAGTGAAACCAAAAGTCAAACTTGGTCAAAGTAGTCAACTAAGGTCAACATCAGTAGGTTCATGTCAAATGTTGGTCAACATGTCAAACCTAAGCCAAACAACACATTTTAGATCATAAATGGTCAATTACACAATCACAGTTTATCGTCATGCATAAAGTTCATGTACATGTAGCAAACTTCGCATAATATCTCATTGTAAAAAATTCATGGTAACTTGGAAAACTCCAGATCACAAGTATACTCAAAATCAATTCTAAAAAGTCCAGCCAGGGTATCATACGATGTCTATAAGTCAGGAATCAGAAGGGGTACATTTATGGTTTGCCAAATCAGTTTCTGACCGCGCACTGATCTCGTATTGGCTATAAACGGAGCTAGGGACATGAAATTGATACAAAGTCAGTGGACATGGTTCAAGGACAAGTCAAAATAACACATATCCAAAGATAAGAAAATTTGGTTTAGCCAATTTATACAGTTTATTCAATAAAGTTAGGGGTCCTGTTTTCAGCTCAATTCAGAATTTACCAAAACTATGGCCCTAGTGTGCCCAATGCATAAGGTTTTAGAGGTTGAAATAAACTAAACATACATCACATAACATGTCAAGATTCATATTCCAGAAGCATTCGTGTTAATTCACAAAACACAAACCACAGAGTACAATTCAGAGAACAAATGGCAGATTCGATCCTAGTTTAGCTAGTCACATTCGCATGCAATTATCCGAAGATCTAAATACAATTAGACCATGATATCTACATGAACAGTGAATTACTTTTTGTGTACATTACAGATATGTAAAGCTCTCATCTCATAAGTCAATATATTTTAGCATACAAGTCCGTTTTCATGCATGTGCTGAAAAAACCTACGTTTTCATTCGATTAGGCATATCATGAGTTTCTCTAAAGAAATCGACATGAAATCCTAGTCCATTTTGAGTGTTTTTCAATTACCAATCCAATGGTATTCAGTAAATATGCTAATTCATTACACACAAATCCCTGTTTTCAGAAACATGTATAAAAACACAACGATAATTCAAATAAGCATAACTAGAGCATACGATAACGAAATTGCGCGATTCTTGCGAGAAAATTTATTAATTTTTCATAAGGAACACATTTATCAACATCTCATAATTTAATTCATGATCAATTAATTCCAAAAAATCAGATTCACAGCAAAACCCTAATTACATGCCATTTACTAACCGTTAATCGAAATCACGCGATATCTACATGCAAACTTAATAAATTTTTGGTAGCAATTCAATCATGTAATAATATTGAACATATTTGGAGTGAAAAAGTCAAATTATGGCTGATCAAATTCGTGGGTTCATCAAAGTAGCATGTACGGGTGATTAACGATCAAATTGAACGCACACATGACATAATTTGAGCACTAGACACTATAATAACCCTATACATGTATAATAACAATGAATTCTGGAAAAATAGAGTTTTTGGATCTTACCCTAATCATTCAATTGTTGGTATAGATGTGTAGAGCACGATGAGAGGGTCACGAATACATAAACGATCAAGCAAACGAGCAAGCAATCGAAGGTGTTCTTGACGGATGAAGATGGTCGACCTTTTTGATGATGGGAGGCTGATTACGTCGTAAAAAAGAGGGAATAATCAGCTGCAATTCGTTCTCCCTTCTTTTGTTTTTGTTTTGTGGAGTTTAGACTAGGTTTGGGCTGGTAAAAGGGCTCGGTGGATCACTTAAACAAACGGGCCACAACATAACACAAAAAGATGAGCTAATGGGATGGGGAATTTCGACCAAAAGGACCCATAAGAGAGTCCATGGGCTCATAAAAGTTGATAGTCAAGTTTTCTAAGTGATCCCATTAAGTGTCGTTAACCGAAACTGAAAACTGAAACGTTAACTGAACGTTCTAGCGAATTCTACACATTTATTAATTTATAAAACTTTTAATAATTTAAAAGTATTCTTAAAAGATATTAATTACATAAAATAATTATTAAAAGTGAAATATCATTCGTTTTGTTATTTCGTGCATTCGTGTGGCCTGTTTCGAGTGCCGTTTAGACGTACCGAAGGCCCGGAATGCTAAATCGATCGTTAAAACGCAACCAAACGTTTAATTTATTAAAAACCCAATAAATTAAATATTTTTAAAAAGTTAATAACTATTAAAATAATCATTAAAATAAACCCGAGCGTTTCGTTGCTCGAAAAGTAGTTATCCAAACCGTATCGTTTTTATCGTATTTCTTTATCCGAACTATATTTTCAAATTAATATTAACTCATATTAATTATCGTAACCCTCCGAGGATCAAGTACGTATTTAATACACATAAATACATAAAAAGTCAAATAATCACCGTTAAAACGATTAACAGGCAGTTAACGGAAGTGACGGAAAAAGCAGGGTTGTTACAGATACGACTTAAGCACACCATCATCTTTATCTTTCTTAAAGAACAATGACTTTGAAAAGATTAGATTATAATCTTGAATATTACTACACACTACACAGTATTATATTGTGAAAAAGTAGAAAGTAAATTAACATATCTAGTATCTAGTGCGATGAAGATAAGTGTTTAATACCTACCGTTTTCTGACTTTCAAGTACTTAATATCTATCCTCATTCAAGAAAGTAAAATAGCGTGTTCACAGACGTCCTGGCGTTTGCCTTTTTTTTCAATAACAGGAATTAAACTGATAGTCATTTTTCATGAAAATGTGAAAATTGGAGACAATACAAACTGATGCAAGATGGACTTAAAACAGAATTATCCACTTGCTAACCATACAAACAATAAACATTAACGAGCAAAAGGCCCATTACATGTTGGTGATTTTAGCATGATCCAACGTCATTTTAGTTGATTAGATTGCTAAGTTGAAAGTGCTCGAACCATCGAAACGCTATACGAATTTGGAGAGTGTAGAGTGCACATTCTTAAAGTGTAAAATGGTTTGAGGTTATGATAGTGAGCTTGGAAATGACATTTGGAACTTAAGGATTGCTAAACGAGACTTGAAAAGGCCATACGCGCAAAAAACCATAAATTGGAAATTTGGGTTGCTGGACAGTGTTAAGCTGTGATGACCCGTCCTAATCCACCTGGACGAAGTCTTCAACAACTGGTTCCATTGCGAGGTACAGACCTCTATATGTCTTGAACGAATCCATGTAATATCTTTAAAATGAGCAAATGCATAGCGGAAGACTTAATTCATACCTGAGAATAAACATGCTTAAAAGTATCAACCAAAAGGTTGATGAGTTCATAGGTTTATCATAACAATCATTTCAATATATTAATAGACCACAAGATTTCCGTTTATAAATATATGTACATTCGCAAGTGTATAAAAGTATTCTATAAGTTGTTGAACGCTTCGGTAACCATACTTAACAATTAATGTGGCATATTCCCTTTATTATGAAATCTCCCTACACTGTACCAAGTGTAGTAAAAACGAAGTACTATGCAACCGTTTACGATACTAGAGCGACTAGCCCGGTTGGGGTGGTCAAACCCGATAGATCTATCAATAGGATTCGCGCTTACATGTTCTTCCAACATGTAAATATTAGTTACCAAGCTATTAGGGAAGATATGCAAAGTGGTATAACTCAACGTAGAATATATTTTAAGTACTTGTGTCTATTTCGTCAAACATAAAAGCAACGCATGTATTCTCAGTCCAAAAATATATATTGCAAAAGCAATTAAAAATGGAGCAAATGAAACTCACCATACTGTATTTTGTAGTAAAAATACATATGACGAAACTGAACAATGTAAGGTTGGCCCCAGATTCACGAACCTATATCATTCATATATTTATTAAAACATATACTTTTAATCGAATAAGTTTAGATATTATTATTAATTGTTAATTCAGTAACTTGTATGTTTCGTTGGTAACTATATTAACTATATTTATTTTATATACTTTAGATAACTAGTTAGCATTTATTATAAAATATTAATACAGTTATGTTGTTAAATGTAATTTTTATATAATTAATATTTAGTTGATAAAAATAATATCAATAATAGTAAGTAAAAAGTTGTTTTTGATTGTAATAATAATATTAATAATAATAATACTAATAATAATAATTACAATAACAATAATATTAATGTTAAAATAATAATAATAATAATAATAATAATAATAATAATAATAATAATAATAATAATAATAATAATACTAACAATATTGATAATTCTAATAATAATAGAAATGATAGTTTTTAAATGATAATAATATGATAAAATAATAATTTTAATAAAAAATACTTTTGTTAATAATAATAATCTTAAAAGTGATAATTTTTTTAATAATATGATACTTTTAATAATTATGAAAATTTTTAATGATACTTTGAATGATAATAATAATAATAACAATAATAATAAAAATGATAATAATAATAATAATAATAATAATAATAATAATAATAATAATAATAATAATAATAATAATAATAATAATAATAATAATAAATAATAATAATAATAATAAATAATAAATAATCTACCTTAAAAAGCATTTCGTAAAAAAATAAATGTCTCCGACCGGGCTTGAACCCGCGACCTCTTGTTTCGCCTAACACCCCATTAACCATCCGTCTGTTGATACTCTTCTATTATAATCCACATTCTAAATTTATTTACCCCTTATTTTCGTTTCTACCTTCTTCTTTCTTAAACCCATTTCATGATCATCATATATAATCATAATCATAATCAGTTTATGATTGTAACCAAACCATCATCATTAAATAGTATCATAATCCAAATCTTAACCTCATCTAACGATTGTTTTTATAATCTAATCCTCTTTAATATTACATCATCATCTTTATCCTAATCGTAAACATCACTCATTGTAACGTATCATCTTTATCAATATCAAACCGTTTCCTGTTCATCATCATCGTGTTTCATAATTATCAACACCTAATCAATATTGTTTTTATAACCATAAAGAAAAAAAAATCGGAATAGAAATAGAAACAGAATTGTAAACCGAAATGTTTTGTATCTTTATCCTAATATCACTTGATTCAGTTTTTATGTTTTGATTGGCCCAACATCGTAACAAGTCCAGCAGCCCAACAATAGCCCAAGAGGTGTGACCCTAATATGAAAATTATTATTATCAAACGGCCCAACAGAATATAGCTGTAGAAGTATTCGTTTATCCTTGGATCCACTCGACAGAAAAGATTAATATGAAAAGAGGAATGGTGGGAACGGTTATCCAGTCAATCATTCATCTAATTGTCGGCCATTATCAATCTCCAACAGAAAAATACTAATTAAAAACTATTGATGGGAGGAGTTGTTAGAGTAGGAAATAGTAACATGTATATAAAAGTATATATTGATACCTCAGCCATAATTATTTATGTTGTTGGTTTTCGAACGAAATAGAAATAGAAATAAGCGAATAGCAGTGATGGTTTGTGTTTAAAACAGAAAAGGTATAGCAACCGTTGATGTTGATGGTTGTTCAGGTTTTGAGGTGGTGTTCGTGCGCATGAGGTAGTGGTGGTTCTTAGGTGTTTATGGTGACCGGGGATGGTAGTCTTGGTGGTTTGGTTCATCAACGGAAAAAAAATAAAGATATATATATATATATATATATATATATATATATATATATATATATATATATATATATATATATATATATAGGGATGATGGTATTTTAAATGGGTTTGGTTTTGAAAGGCTTCAGTAATAATAATAGTGTAACTGCAGCAACAAACGTTAATATGGGTCTTTGAGGTGTGCGAATAGAAAATAGGAAAGAAAAAGAAACTATAAATGTAACTTGTTTACTTGATGAGGAGTTGATCAATGATTGGTGGCGTGCTGTGGGGGTGACTGTAGGGTGAGCCGATGTTGATTGCTTGTAATGGAGGCGATGATTCATGCTTAAGGTTTATGAGAGAGAGAGAGAGAGAGAGAGAGAGAGAGCGAGCATGTGAGAGGGAGTTTACGAATGAGGTGTTTGGTTTAATCAAAACAGATGTGAGTCAACATAGAAGGTTTCGGTGATTGGACTTCGAATAACAGGAGGACGAAAAAGAGTATAGAAGTAGCTTTAGGGTTCGTTTAGTGTTGGTGAAGTTGGTTCTTTATCTTGGTGGTTACGGTGGTCTTGTGTGTCGATTAACAGAAACAGTGGAAAGTGGCGAAGGTTGAAGTGGTAGTTTGAAAGGTGATTCAAGGTGGTAAAGATGGTGGCGTGTGGTGATTTCGCTGGTGGATATAAGAGAGTGAGGAAGTTAGATAGATATGGTTGATATATATACAAAATATCTCATAGATTTATAGTGAAAGGAAACAGGAAATATTCGACCAACAACGAAGTAATAACAAAAATTTTTAAAGTTGATATCGACCTTAAACAACATTTGTTTGCTATCATGACTTTGAAGCAGATAAAGAAGAGAAATTTTTTTTTAATCTGATATGATATCTAACATTTATTATTAATAATAAATATAAATAATTTATCTACTTTATATATAACATTTAATATAAATAATTAATACATATATATTAATAATAATAATTATACTAATAATAATAACAATTATATTTCAAATTATATATATATATATATATATATATATATATATATATATATATATATATATATATATATATATATATATATATATATATCTATTTACAAATAATTGTTCGTGAATCGTCGGGAATGGTCGAAGGGTAATTGATTTCATGATTATAGTTCAAAAATTTTGAGACTCAACATTACAGAATTTGCTTATCGTGTCGAGATCATATAAAGATTAAGTTTAAATTTGGTCGGAAATTTCCGGGTCACTACAGTACCTACCCGTTAAAGAAATTTCGTCCCGAAATTTGAGTGAGGTTGTCATGGCTAACAATAAAAATGTTTTCATGACGAATATGAGTTGATAAATAGAATTTTATCATCATTGAGTAATATGGATAAAACAATTCGATTAATCGAAGAGTACGAATGAAGCTATCATAAAAGATTGGAATGAGTAAATGCAAGTTTGTCTTAACCAGTGATATAGTCATGGTTGATTTTCCGGAATTCAAGGGATTTAAAGAAAATCTTCAAAATCTAAAAGATTTGATTCTTCGGCGAGTAAGAAAATTTAGATCTCTGTAATTAAATACGGTGATCTGCCTTGATTACTCTGTCTAATATTTCCATTATAAATTAAACTTTTCCGTTCCATTAATTTTCACCACTTCAATAATTTCTTTCTTAATTCATATTTCCAAAGAGTTTGAAAATGCTTAATCCAGTTCTGATCCTTGTACTTATCCTGACTATCGTATCTGTCATTCTTCTTTTCCATCTACCACCGGAGGAATCTATTCACTTCTACTATTACCTTGGGGTTATAATGTTTTTAATTTCCCGTATATTTATATGGCTATACGCATTGATATACATGGTTTGTAATTTCTGTGTTGTTGTCGAGTTTTATATCTTCCCTTATGTTTCGGAGCTCTTTGCCTTTTTATTCTCTTCTCGACCTCTAATAAAGCGAGTAATGGTTCTGAATTCGTAAGTATGAAGTTTCGATTGATTATCTTGTTCTAAGAAAAAAGGAACGTAATAGCACGATTTGATTTGGTAAATTACCAGAATTACTGAGAATGGAACTATCAAAAATATAATTTCTTGATACGTTCAGAGATCAAGCAGAATGAAAGAGTTATGTAACATGACACATGATGACGTTATAATCTGTGAATCATCATGTTCCATTTAGAAACTCAGCATGACTTATTGTAATATAATCACGTTGATCAAGTGTCATTATATTATACTAACTCATGTATCAGTTCCCAACATTACTTCAATAACATTCATATTTTAAGCTCGAAAGTTTATAGAATATAGAAACTAACAGTTTCTATATGATGTAACACTGATATCACGAAGAGATTAATGATTTCAGATAAGAATAGTTATGAAAATATCTTCAGAAATATAGAGGATATTTATAATGAAATATACAATAATATCTTGGAATTTCTAATATCGAAGGATGGTGAAGAAAATTTGTCCGCAAGAGTTTGGAGTCAGAAGCAAGGTATTCGCTAAAGATTTCATCAGAAACAGAATCATCAGGATTCTTAATGTACAAGTTTAGTCCTTGTGATTTGTTCAGAGACTCCTTCGTAGTTTGCTCAATCAGTTTTTCAGTTTCAAACTTTTTCTGAGCTTTGCCAACATACAATTCTTTATCATCAACTTTTGGCTGTTGAGGTCGGTTTTTTTTTTTTTTTTTTTTGTTGCTTCATTCAACTTTTCAAAATTCAGAGCATTAATTCACAGACTGTGTGTTTTTAGAATTTCAGAATGAAAGATCATAATTCTAAGAGATAAATATTATACATATAACTGTTGATGTAGATATGCTGTGAGTTTTCGAAGTACTGATTGCTGATTCCCGGTAATTGGTATGGCAGTTCTCATTACAAGATGCAGATGAGTATATGATAGGGTTTCAATGAATAAATATAATGATTTATCAGAGAGATTTAAGCCAAGGAGTAACGAGGTTGCTGGTACGTCTGCTGGTAATATGATGGAATATAAAAGGTTCCCCGGTAACAATAAAAGAGTATGCATATATATCAAGGTTATAATAAGGTTGTTTCAAACGAAAAGTCGAAGTTGACTTGCTGGAGCTGTGACAAAATTGGCTAATTTGAAAAGGAATTGCAAAGTTATTTTCGGTAATAATAACGCCAAAGGAGCTAGAACAGATACGTGTTAAACGTTTACTCAGGTTCCGAGTGTTTTCAGATGCATAATTATATGCATAAATCTTTCCTTCCGTAGATGAAGTGTGGTTGGTTCATCCTCTCGATTGAGGTGTTTTCAAGAATCATGAAAGGTTTGAATCGCAGATTGTAATCGTCAAGATACAAATGAGGTTTAAGATGAAATCAAGTGGCAAACTTGAAGAATTGTTTAGTTTCATATGTTATAATCAATATTTTAATTCATTTTAATTGTCCAATGTTGGTAGTCCACAGTTGATAGTACACATTTAGCAGTCCAATAATTCATATATAGCTTAATATATAATATTCTAATTAATTAATACGTATCGTGACCCGTGTACATGTCTCAGACTCGATCACAACTCAAACTATATATATTATTGTAGAATCAACCTCAACCCTGTATAGCTAACTCCAGCATTACTGCATATAGAGTGTCTATGGTTATTCCAAATAATATATATAGATGCATCAAAATGATATGTCAAAACCTTGTATACGTGTCCCGATATTTAAAGTGCGTAAAAATAAATAACAGAAATTAAATGACGATAAATAAAATTGCGAGAATATAAATTGCGATAATTAAATTGAGATAAATAAAATGTAATCAGTTAGCTAGGAACAATTAGCTAGGAACAGTTAGCGTGGATTCTTATCAAAATTGTCATGGTTAATTTGTTTGTTTCTAACAGATTTTATTTTGTCCAATGTTTTCTTCATTATGCCACTTGTTGGATTTTGGTAAGTCAAAATCCAAATATGAAATTGAATGAAAAGGGTTATTCTGCGGTGAACAGATACGTATATCGGTGGTTGTAAATAGGATAGTAAATGACTGTTGAATCAGATCCGAAGAATGTACAGTGTAACTTATTAAGGTGAAATCTAAATATTCCTCGGGTATTACCTACCCGTTAAAATATTTTCACCATTAACAGTCTGTACAAAAGAATTTTTAATTACAATCTTTATGAAAACATATATTCATATATATTTTCTTCAGATGTAACCATGAATTTGATGAGTCAATATGATATTAAACTCATTTGGTTTTCGGTTGGAATTAGTATGAATAATCTCTAAAACTTTAGTGATTACGTAATCACCATGAAGAACGAAGATAATTGATGTAGAAAGATACGTAGAACGATGATTATACTCAAGGTACAGAATGAGATGTTGAGGCATGGATTGTTGATGGTACTGGTGCTGTTTATTGATGGTACTGCTGGTGCTGATGATGTTGATGAAGCTGATAAATTTTGCACCATATTCTCCAAATTGATTATTTTAGCGCGAAGTTCGTTGACTTCTTATATTATTCCGGGATGATTGTCGGTCGAAACGAGTGGATGAATAAGGTTTAAAATTGAGATAATATATAATTATGGCGAGATATTCGGGAAATGAGGGTGAAAATGGTATTACGAATAGGTTCGCCGGTAAGTGCTTCAGGTTCTTCGCCAAGAGGGGAATGTGGTGGATGGAAGGGATCACCTTCTTCTTGTCTCCAGTGATTAAGTAGGCTACAAACCCATCAGATGAATTGGGGATGGCTGATTGGTTGATCCATTCCAGTTATACTGCTTTCTGAGCTCAAGTGTGAATCTATATCAGAATAGCTGTCGGAATCCGAGGAACTTGAACTAGTTGCGAGTTCCATCTTGTACGGTCGGATAGAAGATTTTCGATATGAAATGATTTTCAGATATCGGATGATATTCTAATTACATAGAATACCTATATATAATATAGAAGATCCCGTAGATTACGGAGGAACTTTCGAAAAATGTCAGGCAAAGTTTACAATAACAGATACGCTAGGATATAAATTTATCTATAAACTATCTATGAAATAAGTGCAGGAAGTCGTGTCTAGACTTAGGAATGATAAGTAGGAAATTTTCCACTAGGAATGATAAACAATACTTATAATATGCAGCTAAGGTCGAAGTCCAGACTCACTAATGCATCCTAACAACTATCAGTTAGACACACTAATGTAAGACCTGGTTCGCTAGGACCAATGCTCTGATACCAACTGTGATGACCCGTCCTAATCCACCTGGACGAAGTCTTCAACAACTGGTTCCATTGCGAGGTACAGACCTCTATATGTCTTGAACGACTCCATGTAATATCTTTAAAATGAGCAAATGCACAGCGGAAGACTTAATTCGTACCTGAGAATAAACATGCTTAAATGTGTCAACCAAAAGGTTGGTGAGTTCATAGGTTTATCATAACAATCATTTCAATATATTAATAGACCACAAAATTTCCGTTTATAAATATATGTACACTCGCAAGTGTATAAAAGTATTCTATAAGTTATTGAGCGCTTCGGTAACCATACTTAACAATTAATGTGGCATATTCCCTTTATTATGAAATCTCCCTACACTGTACCAAGTGTAGTAAAAACGAAGTACTATGCAACCGTTTACGATACTAGAGCGACTAGCCCGGTTGGGGTGGTCAAACCCGATAGATCTATCAATAGGATTCACGCTTACATGTTCTTCCAACATGTAAATATTAGTTACCAAGCTATTAGGGAAGATATGCAAAGTGGTACAACTGAACGTAGAATATATTTTAAGTACTTGTGTCTATTTCATCAAACATAAAAGCAGCGCATGTATTCTCAGCCCAAAAATATATATTGCAAAAGCAATTAAAAAGGGAGCAAATGAAACTCACCATACTGTATTTTGTAGTAAAAATACATATGACGAAACTTAACAATGTAAGGTTGGTCCAGATTCACGAACCTATATCATTCATATATTTATTAAAACATATACTTGTAATCGAACAAGTTTAGATATTATTATTAATTGTTAATTCAGTAACTTGTATGTTTCGTTGGTAACTATATTAACTATATTTATTTTATATACTTTAGATAACTAGTTAGCATTTATTATAAAATATTAATACAGTGATGTTGTTAATTGTAATTTTTATATAATTAATAATTAGTTGATAAAAATAATATCAATAATAGTAAGTAAAAAGTTGTTTTTGATTGTAATAATAATATTAATAATAATAATACTAATAATAATAATTACAGTAACAATAATATTAATGTTAAAAAATAATAATAATAATAATAATAATAATAATAATAATAATAATAATAACAATATTGATAATTCTAATAATAATAGAAATGATAGTTTTTAAATGATAATAATATGATAAAATAATAATTTTAATAAAAAATACTTTTGTTAATAATAATAATCTTAAAAATGATAATTTTTAATAATATGATACTTTTAATAATTATGAAAATTTTTAATGATACTTTGAATGATAATAATAATAATAACAATAATAATAAAAATGATAATAATAATAATAATAATAATAATAATAATAATAATAATAATAATAATAATAATAATAATAATAATAATAAATAATCTACCTTAAAAAGCTTTTCCTAAAAAAATAAATGTCTCCGACCGGGCTTGAACCCGCGACCTCTTGTTTCGCCTAACACCCCATTAACCATCCGTCTGTTGATACTTTTCTGTTATAATCCGCATTCTAAATTTATTTACCCCTTATTTTCATTTCTACCTTCTTCTTTCTTAAACCCATTTCATGATCATCATATATAATCATAATCATAATCAGTTTATGATCGTAACCAAACCATCATCATTAAATAGTATCATAATCCTAATCTTAACCTCATCTAACGATTGTTTTTATAATCTAATCCTCGTTAATATTACATCATCATCTTTATCCTAATCGTAACCATCACTCATTGTAACGTATCATCTTTATCAATATCAACCGTTTCCCGTTCATCATCATCGTGTTTCATAATTATCAACACCTAATCAATATTGTTTTTATCACCATAAAGAAAAAAAAATCGGAATAGAAATAGAAACAGAATTGGAAACCGAAATGTTTTGTATCTTTATCCTAATATCACTTGATTCAGTTTTTCTGTTTTGATTGGCCCAACATCGTAACAAGTCCAGCAGCCCAACAATAGCCCAAGAGGTGTGACCCTAATATGAAAATTATTATTATCAAACGGCCCAACAGAATATAGCTGTAGAAGTATTCATTTATCCTTGGATCCACTCGACAGAAAAGATTAATGTGAAAAGAAGAATGGTGGGAACGGTTATCCAGTCAATCATTCATCTAATTGTCGGCCATTATCAATCTCCAACAGAAAAATACTAATTAAAAACTATTGATGGGAGGAGTTGTTAGAGTAGGAAATAGTAACATGTATATAAAAGTATATATTGATACCTCAGCCATAATTATTTATGTTGGTGGTTTTCGAACAAAATAGAAACAGAAATAAGCGAATAGCAGTGATGGTTTGTGTTTAAAACAGAAAAGGTATAGCAACCGTTGATGTTGATGGTTGTTCAAGTTTTGAGGTGGTGTTCATACGCATGAGGTAGTGGTGGTGCTTGGGTGTTTATGGTGACCGGGGATGGTAGTCTTTGTGGTTTGGTTCATCAACGGAAACAAAAATAAAGATATATATATATATATATATATATATATATATATAGAGTTGTAATCACTTGCATCCATAAATTTGCTTGAAAACAAAGGGACCAATGAGAACGCGACATGTGGCGCGAAAATCACATGTGATTGGAAAAAAAAAAATTCGAAAAATTTTTTTTTTTAAAATTTTTTTTTTCAAATTTTTTTCCCGAAAATTTTTTTTTCGAATTTTTTTTTTCAAAAATCATATGTGATTATGCATGTCAATCACATGTGATTGTAAACCCAATCACATGTGATTATGCATGGCAAATCCAATCACATGTGATTGTACAATTCAATCACATGTGATTGTGCAGTTAAATCACATGTGATTGTAAAAAAAATAAAAAATTTAAAAAAAAAAATTTTTTTTTTTAAATTTCGAAAAAAATTTAAAAAAAAATTTTCAAAAAAAAATTTTTGAATTTTTTTTCAATCACATGTGATTTTCGCGACACGTGTCGCGCTCTCATTGGTCCCTTGAATCTCAACTTAATTTATGGACTCAAATGAATATTCCTCTATATATATATATATATATATATATATATATATATATATATATATATATATATATATATATATATATATATATATATATATATATATATATATATATATATATATATATGTTCATGGTGAGGGATGATGGTATTTTAAATGGGTTTGGTTTTGAAAGGCTGCAGTAATAATAATAGTGTAACTGCAGCAACAAACGTTAATATGGGTCTTTGAGGTGTGCGAATAGAAAACAGGAAAGAAAAAGAAACTATAAATGCAACTTGTTTACTTGATGAGGAGTTGATCAATGATTGGTGGCGTGCCGTGGGGGTGACTGTAGGGTGAGCCGATGTTGATTGCTTGTAATGGAGGCGATGATTCATGCTTAAGGTTTATGAGAGAGAGAGAGAGAGCGAGCATGTGAGAGGGAGTTTACGAATGAGGTGTTTGGTTTAATCAAAACAGATGTGAGTCAACATAGAAGGTTTCGGTGATTGGACTTCGAATAACAGGAGGACGAAAAAGAGTATAGAAGTAGCTTTAGGGATCGTTTAGTGTTGGTGAAGTTGGTTCTTTGTCTTGGTGGTTACGGTGATCTTGTGTGTCGATTAACAGAAACAGTGGAAAGTGGCAAAGGTTGAAGTGGTAGTTTGAAAGGTGATTCAAGGTGGTAAAGATGGTGGCGTGTGGTGATTTCGCTGGTGGATATAAAAGAGTGAGGAAGTTAGATAGATATGGTTGATATATATACAAAATATCTCATAGATTAATAGTGAAAGGAAACAGGAAATATTCGAGCAACAACGAAGTAATAACAAAAAATTTTAAAGTTGATATCGACCTTAAACAACATTTGTTTGCTATGATGACTATGAAGCAGATAAAGAAGAGAAAAAAAAAATTTAATCTGATATGATATCTAACATTTAATATTAATAATAAATATAAATAATTTATCTACTTTATATATAACATTTAATATAAATAATTAATACATATATATTAATAATAATAATTATACTAATAATAATAACAATTATATTTCAAATTATAAATACATATATATATATATATATATATATATATATATATATATATATATATATATATATATATATATATATATATATATATTACAAATAATTGTTCGTGAATCGTCGGGAATGGTCGAAGGGTAATTGATTTCATGATTATAGTTCCAAAATTTTGAGACTCAACATTACAGAATTTGCTTATCGTGTCGAGATCATATAAAGATTAAGTTTAAATTTGGTCGGAAATTTCCGGGTCACTACATAAGCCGCGGCGCAGCTTAAGGCATAAATTTCAGGTCGAGGTTTTTGGCGTATTTTCAAGTGTGGTTCTTTGTTAGCCCGCGGCGCGGCTTAACACTGGTTCGCTGAAAAGGTGCTTTTTCAACCCAAAAGGCACATTTGAACCCCAAACTTTATGGGGTTGTTCCAGGATATTTATGAACCATTTTGTCATGTATTTGGACTTGTTTAAGCACAAATACATGGGTGTGACATTCCAAGCATCATGTTGAGTTCATATGAAAAGGTGTGACTTTTCAAAGACACCTTTAGACCCATTATAAATATATGGATTCATTTTCATATGAATGGTTAGACAAATTACACAATGTTCCAAATTTTGAACATGTCTAACATACTTTCAACACAAAATTTCCAGATTTATACAATCTATCATTGCAAGGAACAATTATCTTTTGGTCAAGACGATTGTTCATACTAGTCTTATCCTAATAGTGATTTCGTGTAACCCATGACCAAGTGGGTCGAAATACTCTATTAAGAAAGTGTTCACAGGATTCTAGTATCAATCCGGTTGTCGACTCTTTACCCAATAATCCATATTTCCACCAATTTAATAGAGTAATTTCGAATCATGGTGACCGGTGAATCGGATGAAGTTTGAAGAAATGAAAGTGCATTAAAGGAAATGGAAGATTTTGGTTTCATCTTAACAGATACGCATTTCCTATATCTTCTATATGTTCATTATTAATATGTGCATGAATTTACATCATAGTGACATGATGATAAATATGTATGTGGGGTTCATATGTTATTTGGCAGAATTAATACGTAGTATTAAACATGTGTTAGATTTGTTATAAATCAAGCTGTGGAAATTCATGTTTAATATTGATGGAATAATATTAATATGGACAGTTTGAAAAGAGATTTTCTTAATTACATACATATGTTTTCAATGAAAATTATAAGTATTATGGAGTAATTAGACTAGGCCATGATTAATTTAATGGGGATCAATACATGCATGTGGTATTCGTATGATACATGAACGGTATGAATGTATATTCTGTTACTCCCTTTTGGTTCCATGATAATGTACCGACATAACTTAGTGTCGGTTAAGTCTTGCATTGGGTCTTTTAAAATTAGCATTTATATGGCATTGAGATTAATATCATGAAGTATTATTACTTGGAACATTGTGGTTGTTAGAAGTGGCAGTTAATTTTATTATTAATTGGCAACTATATATTTGAAGAGATATGACTCTTCAATTGGTGGTGATTACGGTAACCGCATGTTTGGTGTGCGTTTGTTGAAGGATGTATATGGATATATATGTATTTACAACATCTTTGGTAACATATATTATGGCTTATATGACGTGTTGTCCATTAACTTACATGTCATTGGTACACATCTAATAAGATATTTTAGATGTGGTATGTTTTGAAAAAGCCATGGGAAATATACATAAAAAGTTTGATGAACGTGAATTATGTGAAGTAATAATTATAATTATGACTATTAATCTTATGTCTGTTTATCATAAATGGAATATCGATTATTTCATTTGTTAAAACTATGATTGTTTGATAAATGGTAATGGCTTGATTGATAACAATTGTTAGGTTACTTAACGGGTGGTGATAATCCGTTGGATAAGTCACAAGACAATATTGTTTGGTTGTGATGTGAGTGTTTTTTGTTATCAAATAAATGACCATGAAATATTTATTCATTGGTGATGTATGTCCATAACCATTTGATGATTCATCAAGATGGTATAAGTTAGTAAAACAAATATGTTTTAATATGGAATGAGGATGAGGATTAGATCGATATTGCTTAATGTTATCGAATACCGGTTTGCTATGAAAATTTATGGTGTGATGTATGTGATTACATCAAGTGACCAATATTGCATGGTATTAAATTAAGCATGGTCTAGTGGAATTCATTGTGTTTGGGCTTTAGTACTTAAATACTTGTAAAAGCTAACCATGGACTATGATTTAGTTCACAATGTGAATCCTTAAAGCATATTAAATGTATTGAGTTTACTATTGATCAAGAGGATTATTCATCTACAAGTTGTTGGTTTTTTGACACTTGGTATAGATGGGGTATCTTGGATCAAAAAGGGTTGATGTTGAGATTATGGATATCATAAACTTGTTGTCATTACTTCTTGTTTTTAGAAGTGGATTGACTAGGGTATGTTTATAATAATAATCTCACTATCTAATGTAATGGTAATAATTGTGTACACAAGGATAATGGGGATACATTATCAAGGGTGTATAAATGATAGGTTTACATTGATTACTTGTGAAAGGTGGACATATGCAAGAACTAATCAATCAATTGATTTGAGTACTCATAAGTTTCTTATGGTATAGTAAGAACTTGGTAAATCCTTGGTTTTAAAGGATTGCAAAAGAAAGGAAATTGATTGAGGTCATAATGAATGAGATTAAAGTTCATGGTGATCCTAGTAATGGGATGTCTTTGACTAAGGCATGTATTTTAACAAGTGAAAGTCTAGACACTTATGCCTTAGACAAATTATGTTTCGTGAGGTTTATCATGAATGAAGTGATGTATGTGAATTTTGTTGTGTCACAACAAAGTTTGACTAAATCACTTGATAAAAGCATTAGCCGGAAGCCGGCAAAAGATGGCTAATGTTGTGGGATTGAAGTCCATTTAGATCTTCCATAGTGGGATACCCAATTCCCTTCTAGTACAACGCTAGGAGCTGAATTCAATGAGAAAAGCCTACTATCTGAAGATTGGAACACATTTAATATATGATCCCAAAGTATGTGTTCGGACCCGTGAGATAAAGAAGGTTGAAGTTAAATACTTCTTAATCGTTGTCTTGAAAAATTGCATCACGGGAGCAAGATTGAAAGAAACTACCTATGTGAACATGAGGTTAATGTAGTGACCCGAACTTTTCCATGTTTATATATATATTAAATGAAATTGTTATTTACATGATTAAGTGTTTCCAATATGTTAAGCAATCAAACTTGTTAAGACTTGATTAATTGAAATAGGTTTCATATAGACAATTGACCACCCAAGTTGACCGGTGATTCACGAACGTTAAAACTTGTAAAAACTATATGATGACATATATATGGATATATATATAGTTAACATGATATTATGATAAGTAAACATATCCTTAAGTATATTAACAATGAACTACATATGTAAAAGCAAGACTACTAACTTAATGATTTTGAAACAAGACATATATGTAACGATTATCGTTGTAACGACATTTAATGTATATATATCATATTAAGAGATATTCATACATAATATTATCATGATAATATAATAATTTAAAATCTCATTTGATATTATAAACATTGGGTTAACAACATTTAACAAGATCGTTAACCTAAAGGTTTCAAAACAACACTTACATGTAACGACTAACGATGACTTAACGACTCAGTTAAAATGTATATACATGTAGTGTTTTAATATGTATTCATACACTTTTGAAAGACTTCAAGACACTTATCAAAATACTTCTACTTAACAAAAATGCTTACAATTACATCCTCGTTCAGTTTCATTAACAATTCTACTCGTATGCACCCGTATTCGTACTCGTACAATACACAGCTTTTAGATGTATGTACTATTGGTATATACACTCCAATGATCAGCTCTTAGCAGCCCATGTGAGTCACCTAACACATGTGGGAACCATCATTTGGCAACTAGCATGAAATATCTCATAAAATTACAAAAATATGAGTAATCATTCATGACTTATTTACATGAAAACAAAAGTACATATCCTTTATATCTAATCCATACACCAACGACCAAAAACACCTACAAACACTTTCATTCTTCAATTTTCTTCATCTAATTTATCTCTCTCAAGTTCTATCTTCAAGTTCTAAGTGTTCTTCATAAATTCTACAAGTTCTAGTTTCATAAAATCAAGAATACTTCCAAGTTTGCTAGCTTACTTCCAATCTTGTAGAGTGATCATCCAACCTCAAGAAATATTTCTTATTTACAGTAAGATATCTTTCTAATATAAGGTAATACTCATATTCAAACTTTGATTCAATTTCTATAACTATAACAATCTTATTTCGAGTGGAAATCTTACTTGAACTTGTTTTTCGTGTCATGATTCTGCTTCAAGAACTTTCAAGCCATCCAAGGATCCTTTGAAGCTAGATCTATTTTTCTCATTTCCAGTAGCTTTATCCAGAAAACTTGAGGTAGTAATGATGTTCATAACATCATTCGATTCATACATATAAAGCTATCTTATTCGAAGGTTTAAACTTGTAATCACTAGAACATAGTTTAGTTAATTCTAAACTTGTTCGCAAACAAAAGTTAATCCTTCTAACTTGACTTCTAAAATCAACTAAATACATGTTCTATATCTATATGATATTCTAACTTAATGATTTAAAACCTGGAAACACGAAGAACACTGTAAAACCGGACATACGCCGTCGTAGTAACACCGCGGGCTGTTTTGGGTTAGTTAATTAAAAACTATGATAAACTTTGATTTAAAAGTTGTTCTTCTGGGAAAATGATTTTTCTTATGAACATGAAACTATATCCAAAAATCATGGTTAAACTCAAAGTGGAAGTATGTTTTCTAAAATGGTCATCTACACGTCGTTCTTTCGACTGAAATGACTACCTTTACAAAAACGACTTGTAACTTATATTTCTGACTATAAACCTATACTTTTTCTGTTTAGATTCATAAAATAGAGTTCAATATGAAACCATAGCAATTTGATTCACTCAAAACGTATTTAAAATGAAGAAGTTATGGGTAAAACAAGATTGGATAATTTTTCTTGTTGTAGCAACGTGAAAATTGGTAACAAATCTATATTAATCATATCCTAGCTAACTTATATTGTATTATACATGTATTCTAATATATTATGTAATCTTGGGATACCATAGACACGTATGCAAATGTTTTGACATATCATATCGACCCATGTGTATATATTATTTGGAACAACCATAGACACTCTATATGCAGTAATGAGGGAGTTAGCTATACAGGGTTGAGGTTGATTCCAAAAATATATATAATTTGAGTTGTGATCTAGCCTGAGACGTGTATACACTGGGTCGTGGATTGATTCAAGATAATATATATCAATTTTTTTTTTCTGTACATCTAACGTTGGACAACTAGTTGTAGGTTACTAACGAGGACAGCTGACTTAATAAACTTAAAACATCAAAATGTACTAAAAGTGTTGTAAATATATTTTGAATATACTTTGATATATATGTACATATTTGTTATAGGTTCGTGAATCGAACAGTGGCCAAGTCTTACTTCCCGACGAAGTAAAAATATGTGAAAGTGAGTTATAGTCCCACTTTTAAAACCTAATATTTTTGGGATGAGAATACATGCAGGTTTTATAAATGATTTACAAAATAGACACAAGTACGCGAAACTACATTCTATGATTGAATTATCGAAATCGAATATGCCCCTTTTTATTAAGTCTGGTAATCTAAGAATTAGGGAACAGACACCCTAATTGATGCGAATCCTAAAGATAGATCTATTGGGCCTAACAAACCCCATCCAAAGTACCGGATGCTTTAGTACTTTGAAATTTATATCATATTCGAAGGGTGTCCCGGAATGATGGGGATATTCTTATATATGCATCTTGTTAATGTCGGTTACCAGGTGTTCACCATATGAATGATTTTTATCTCTATGTATGGGATGTGTATTGAAATATGAAATCTTGTGGTCTATTGTTACGATTTGATATATATATAGGTTAAACCTATAACTCACCAACATTTTTGTTGACGTTTAAAGCATGTTTACTCTCAGGTGAATACTAAGAACTTCCGCTGTTGCATACTAAAATAAGGACAAGATTTGGAGTCCATATTTGTATGATATTGTGTAAAAACTACATTTAAGAAACATATGTTTGTAAACCATTATGTAATGGTCGTGTGTAAACAGTATATTTTAGATTATCATTATTTGATAATCTACGTAATGCTTTTGAAACCTTTATTGATAAAATAAAGGTTATGGTTGTTTTAAAAATGAATGCAGTCTTTGAAAAACGTCTCATATAGAGGTCAAAACCTCGCAACGAAATCAATTAATATGGAACATTTATAATCAATATGAACGGGACATTTCAGTTGGTATCCGAGCGTTGGTCTTAGAGAACCAGAAAATTTGCATTAGTGTGTCTTATCGAGTTTGTTAGGATGCATTAGTGAGTCTGGACTTCGACCGTATTTTTTTAAAAAATGATTGCTTAACATTTTTGTTGGAAACTATATATTATTAACATGTAAATATTATGTGATATATTAATCTCTTAACGTGTTTGATATTATGTGATAGATGTCTACCTCTAGAACAAGTCCCATTGACTCACCTAATAATAATGAAGAGTCAAATGTAAATTGGAATGATTCGTGGACTGATTCACAAGTTCCCGAAGAGGAACCGGAAGAAGAGTCGGAACCGGAAGAAGAGTCGGAACCGGAAGAAGAATCGGAACCGGAAGAAGAAATAGAACCAGTGGGGAAAATAATAAAATGGTTAAGTAGAAGAAAATCCTCAACCAACCGACCAAAGTAAATTATGGTCAATGGTGTTTCCGCCAAGGAAGCAAAGTATTGGGAGGATTACCAATTCTCCGATGAATCGGATCCCGACAAGGATTCCGATGATGTTATAGAAATTACCCCAACACAATTTAATAAGGCAAAAGAGAATAATAAGGGAAAGGGCATAAAAATAGAGAAATTTGATTCCAAACCCGATGAACTTTATATGTATCGTCAACACCCGTATTTCTTAAGTTGTGACAATAACCCGGGAACCTCTAAACCACCAGGTTTTTCTAAACCAATGTGGAAAATGACGGCTCGTATTAGGGGAACATCATATATCCCTAGAAACTTGGCAAAACGAACCAAAATCGAAGAAGAAGAAACGAGCGAGTCGGAATAAGATAGTTGTATTCGTGTGGTGTAATATATGTAATATAGTGTGCTTATGCTTTATGATATATGTAAAAATTGCTTGTATTAATAAGTATTTTTTTTATGAATCTAACTCTTGTCTATTTTACAGTATAAAAACACAAAATGGATAGACAACCCAATATTTTAAGAGACCTACCCGAAGACATGATTGATGAAATCTTGTCTAGAGTCGGTCAGAATTCCTCGGCACAACTATTTAAGGCGAGATCAGTTTGTAAGACATTCGAAGAACGTTCCAAGAATGCCTTGGTTTATAAAAGGCTTTTGTTCGAAAGATGAGGGATATCACATTGGAAAATCCATAAGTTACGATGTGTTTACTTTGACGCATATATTGCGGGGAACCCAAATGCTATTTTACGCAACGGGTTAAGAAATTATTTTGACTCAATATATCCGAATATAGGACTTCGTGATTTAGAAAAAGCAGCTAACATGCAACATTAAGAAGCATGTTATGCTTACGGGTTAGTAATGTTCGCTTCTCACCAAAGTGAGAACAAGAACATCGGGCTACAACTATTAAACAAAACGTTCCCACAAGTGATGGAGTCGGTAATTGGGGTAAGAAATGAGGTTTTTAGATTGTTACGGGACTGTTGGACATTACGTAACCCTCGCCCCTTTGACTACGTTACAACACGCTGTCTTATCAACGGCCATAACGGTTATGTTCCACAAGACCAAGGATAGGAAGTAGTCCTAGTAAAACTAGAATGCATGACTTGTTTCTGGACGTATGAATTACGTGTCTTTGTTGCCTTTGCTGAATGACTTGTGTACTAGCTAGAATTATCTTCACAACTATCTTGTATCAAAGTTATTATTTGCTATATTTCATGTTATATGTAAAATAAGCGGTATTGTAAGTTTGTAAAATATTGTGAAAAAGTTTGAACGCGACATATTATTATAATCAGTTTTTCATATAGAATTGTAGTAGTTGAATTGTATATTAGCTACTAAGTATGAACTTAACGGGTAGGTACTACCCGAATTTGAACTTATAAAACGCTAATATGAAGAAAAAGCTTTTATAAATGAGTTCATATTATGCTACGAGATACTATTGACTACTCTTAATATTCTGTATGATTAACTTGTTTCATTTGACTATTTGAAGGAAATGGCACCGACTACTCGACAAACCATGAATATGAGCGAAGAGGAATTTCGTACCTTTCTTACTGCAAACATAGCCGCAGTACAGGCTACGCTACATACCAACAATAACTTCGAATCTAGCAATGCAGCTAACGGCGCAAGAAATCGTGTAGGATGCACCTACAAAGAATTCACTGCCTGCAAACCTTTGGAATTTGATGGAACCGAAGGACCGATCAGATTGAAACGGTGGACCGAGAAGGTCGATTCGGTGTTTGCCATAAGTAAGTGTACTGAAGAGGACAAAGTGAAGTACGCTACGCATACCTTCACAGGTACTGCGTTAACATGGTGGAATACCTATCTAGAGCAAGTGGGACAAGATGATGCTTACGCACTACCGTGGTCAGCATTCAAGCACTTGATGAATGAGAAGTACCGTCCCAGAACCGAGGTCAATAAGCTCAAGACAGAACTTAGAGGGTTACGAACCCAAGGATTTGATATTACCACGTACGAAAGACGATTCACAGAATTGTGCCTATTGTGTCCGAGAGCGTTCGAAGATGAGGAAGAGAAGATCGACGCATTTGTGAAAGGATTACCGGAAAGAATCCAAGAAGATATAAGTTCACACGAGCCCGCCTCCATACAACAGGCATGTAGAATGGCTCACAAACTAGTGAACCAGATTGAGGAAAGAATTAAAGAACAGGCGGCTGAAGAGGCTAATGTGAAGCAAGTCAAAAGAAAGTGGGAGGAAAACGGTGATAAGAATCACCAATACAACAACAACAACAATTACAACAATAATCGCAACAACTATCCCAACAATCGCAACATCAATCGCAACTACAACAAACGGTCTAACAACAACAACAACAACAACAACAACAACAACAACTACAACAATCATCCCAACAACAATAACAACCGCAACAACAACAACAATCAGAAGCAGCTATGCCAAAGGTGTGAAAAGTATCACTCGGGGTCTGCACCAAATTTTGCAACAAGTGTAAAAGAAATGGTCATAGCGCGGCGAAGTGTGAGGTCTACGGACCAGGGGTTAACAGAACGAAAGGAACAAATGGTGTCGGAACGAGTAATGGCAGAGCAAGTAGTGTCGGAGCAAGTTATGCCAATGTAGTTTGTTATAAATGTGGAAAACCAGGCCACATTATTAGAAATTGCCCGAACCAGGAGAACACGAATGGACAAGGCCGCGGAAGAGTTTTCAATATTAATGCGGCAGAGGCACAGGAAGACCCGGAGCTTGTTACGGGTACGTTTCTTATTGACAATAAATCTACTTACGTTTTATTTGATTCGGGTGCGGATAGAAGCTATATGAGTAGAGATTTTTGTGGTAAATTAAGTTGTCCATTGACGCCATTGGATAGTAAATTTTTACTCGAATTAGCAAACGGTAAATTAATTTCAGCAGATTATATATGCCGGAATCGAGAAATTAAACTGGGTAGCAAAATATTTAAGATTGATTTGATACCAGTAGAGTTAGGGAGTTTTGATGTTATAGTTGGCATGGACTGGCTGAAGAAGGTGAAAGCAGGGATCGTATGTTATAAAAATGCAATTTGCATTGTACGAGAAGAAGGAGAACCCTTAATGGTGTACGGAGAAAAGGGCAACATGAAGCTACATCTTATTAGTAATTTGAAGGCACAAAAACTGATAAGAAAAGGTTGCTATGTTGTTCTAGCACACGTCGAGAAAGTACAAACTGAAGAAAAGAGCATCAATGATGTTACCGTCGCAAAAGAATTTCCCAATGTATTTCCGAAAGAATTACCGGGACTACCTCCACATCGATCTGTTGAATTTCAAATAGATCTTGTACCAGGAGCTGCACCAATAGCTCATGCTCCTTATAGACTCGCACCCAGCGAGATGAAAGAACTGCAAAGCCAACTGCAAGAACTATTAGAACGTGGTTTCATTCGACCAAGCAAATCACCATGGGGAGCTCCTGTTTTGTTTGTCAAGAAGAAGGATGGTACATTTAGGTTGTGTATTGACTACAGAGAGTTAAAAGGATGGTACATTTAGGTTGTGTATTGACTACAGAGAGTTGAACAAACTTACCATCAAAAACCGTTATCCACTGCCGAGAATTGACGACTTATTTGATCAACTACAAGGATCGTCAGTTTATTCAAAGATCGATTTACATTCTGGATATCATCAAATGCGAGTAAAGGAGGATGATATTCCAAAAACTGTTTTTAGGACGCGTTATGGTCATTACGAGTTTATGGTTATGCCGTTTGGATTGACTAACGCACCAGCTGTGTTCATGGACCTTATGAACCGAGTGTGTGGGCCATATCTTGACAAGTTTGTCATTGTTTTCATCGATGACATACTTATTTACTCAAAGAATGATCAAGAGCACGAAGAACATTTGAGAAAAGTGCTAGAAGTATTGAGGAAAGAAAAACTGTACGCTAAGTTTTCAAAGTGTGCATTTTGGTTGGAAGAAGTTCAATTCCTCGGTCACATAGTGAACAAAGAAGGTATCCAGGTGGACTCGGCAAAGATCGAAACCGTTGAAAAGTGGGAAACCCTAAAAACTCTGAAGCATATACGTCAATTTTTAGGATTGGCGGGTTACTACAGAAGATTCATCCAAGATTTCTCCAAAATAGCAAAATCCTTGACTGCATTAACGCATAAAGGGAAGAAATTTGAATGGAAGGATGAACAAGAGAAGGCGTTTCAATTATTGAAGAAAAAGCTAACTACGACACCTATATTGTCATTGCCTGAAGGGAATGATGATTTTGTGATTTATTGTGACGCATCAAAGCAAGGTCTCGGTTGTGTATTAATGCAACGGACGAAGGTGATTGCTTATGCGTCTAGACAATTGAAGATTCACGAGAAAAATTATACGACGCATGATTTGGAATTAGGCGCGGTTGTTTTTGCATTAAAGACTTGGAGGCACTACTTATATGGGGTCAAAAGTATTATATATACCGACCACAAAAGTCTTCAACACATATTTAATCAGAAACAACTGAATATGAGGTAGCGTAGGTGGATTGAATTGTTGAATGATTACGACTTTGAGATTCGTTACCACCCAGGGAAGGCAAATGTGGTAGCCAACGCCTTGAGCAGAAAGGACAGAGAACCCATTCGAGTAAAATCTATGAATATAATGATTCACACTAACCTTACTACTCAAATAAAGGAGGCGCAACAAGGAGTTTTAAAAGAGGGAAATTTAAAGGATGAAATACCCAAAGGATTGGAGAAGCATCTTAATATTCGGGAAGACGGAACCCGGTATAGGGCTGAAAGGATTTGGGTACCAAAATTTGGAGATATGAGAGAAATGGTACTTAGAGAAGCTCATAAAACCAGATACTCAATACATCCTGGAACGGGGAAGATGTACAAGGATCTCAAGAAACATTTTTGGTGGCCGGGTATGAAAGCCGATGTTGCTAAATACGTATGAGAATGTTTGACGTGTTCTAAGGTCAAAGCTGAGCATCAGAAACCATCAGGTCTACTTCAACAACCCGAAATCTCGAAATGGAAATGGGAAAACATTACCATGGATTTCATCACTAAATTGCCAAGGACTGCAAGTGGTTTTGATACTATTTGGGTAATAGTTGATCGTCTCACTAAATCAGCACACTTCCTGCCAATAAGAGAAGATGACAAGATGGAGAAGTTAGCACGACTGTATTTGAAGGAAGTCGTCTCCAGACATGGAATACCAATCTCTATTATCTCTGATAGGGATGGCAGATTTATTTCAAGATTCTAGCAGACATTACAGAAATCATTAGGAACTCGTCTAGACATGAGTACTGCCTATCATCCACAAACTGATGGGCAGAGCGAAAGGACGATACAAACGCTTGAAGACATGCTATACGAGCATGTGTTATTGATTTCGGAAACAGTTGGGATTGACATCTACCGTTAGCAGAATTTTCCTACAACAACAGCTATCATTCAAGTATTGAGATGGCGCCATTTGAAGCACTTTATGGTAGAAAGTGCAGGTCTCCGATTTGTTGGAGTGAAGTGGGGGATAGACAGATTACGGGTCCGGAGATAATACAAGAAACTACCAAGAAGATCATCCAAATTCAACAACGGTTGAAAACCGCCCATAGTCGACAAAAGAGCTACGCCGACATTAAAAGAAAAGACATAGAATTTGAAATTGGAGAGATGGTCATGCTTAAGGTTGCACCTTGGAAAGGTGTTGTTCGATTTGGTAAACGAGGGAAATTAAATCCAAGGTATATTGGACCATTCAAGATTATTGATCGTGTTGGACCAGTAGCTTACCGACTTGAGTTACCTCAAAAACTTGCAAATGTACATAACACTTTCCACGTCTCGAATTTGAAGAAATGTTTTGCTAAAGAAGATCTCACTATTCCGTTGGACGAAATCCAAATCAATGAAAAACTTCAATTCAATGAAGAACCCGTCGAAATAATGGATCGTGAGGTTAAGAGACTTAAACAAAACAAGATACCGATTGTTAAGGTTTGATGGAATGCTCGTAGAGGACCCGAGTTCACCTGGGAGCGTGAAGATCAGATGAAGAAGAAATACCCGCATTTATTTCCAGAAGATACGTCAACACCTCCAACTGCTTAAAATTTCGGGACGAAATTTATTTAACGGGTAGGTACTGTAGTGACCCGAACTTTTCCATGTTTATATATATTAAATGAAATTGTTATTTACATGATTAAGTGTTTCCAATATGTTAAGCAATCAAACTTGTTAAGACTTGATTAATTGAAATAGGTTTCATATAGACAATTGACCACCCAAGTTGACCGGTGATTCACGAACGTTAAAACTTGTAAAAACTATATGATGACATATATATGGATATATATATATATAGTTAACATGATATTATGATAAGTAAACATATCCTTAAGTATATTAACAATGAACTACATATGTAAAAGCAAGACTACTAACTTAATGATTTTGAAACGAGACATATATGTAACGATTATCGTTGTAATGACATTTAATGTATATATATCATATTAAGAGATATTCATACATAATATTATCATGATAATATAATAATTTAAAATCTCATTTGATATTATAAACATTGGGTTAACAACATTTAACAAGATCGTTAACCTAAAGGTTTCAAAACAACACTTACATGTAACGACTAACGATGACTTAACGACTCAGTTAAAATGTATATACATGTAGTGTTTTAATATATATTCATACACTTTTGAAAGACTTCAAGAAACTTATCAAAATACTTCTACTTAACAAAAATGCTTACAATTACATCCTCGTTCAGTTTCATTGACAATTCTACTAGTATGCACCCGTATTCGTACTCGTACAATACACAGCTTTTAGATGTATGTACTATTGGTATATACACTCCAATAATCAGCTCTTGGCAGCCCATGTGAGTCACCTAACACATGTGGGAACCATCATTTGGCAACTAGCATGAAATATCTCATAAAATTACAAAAATATGAGTAATCATTCATGACTTATTTACATGAAAACAAAATTACATATCCTTTATATCTAATCCATACACCAACGACGAAAAACACCTACAAACACTTTCATTCTTCAATTTTCTTCATCTAATTGATCTTTCTTAAGTTCTATCTTCAAGTTTTAAGTGTTCTTCATAAATTCTACAAGTTCTAGTTTCATAAAATCAAGAATACTTCCAAGTTTGCTAGCTTACTTCCAATCTTGTAGAGTGATCATCCAACCTCAAGAAATATTTCTTATTTACAGTAAGATATCTTTCTAATATAATATAATACTCATATTCAAACTTTGATTCAATTTCTATAACTATAACAATCTTATTTCGAGTGGAAATCTTACTTGAACTTGTTTTTCGTGTCATGATTCTGCTTCAAGAACTTTCAAGCCATCCAAGGATCCTTTGAAGCTAGATCCATTTTTCTCATTTCCAGTAGCTTTATCCAGAAAACTTGAGGTAGTAATGATGTTCATAACATCATTCGATTCATACATATAAAGCTATCTTATTCGAAGGTTTAAACTTGTAATCACTAGAACATAGTTTAGTTAATTCTAAACTTGTTCGCAAACAAAAGTTAATCCTTTTAACTTGACTTTTAAAATCAACTAAACACATGTTCTATATCTATATGATATGCTAACTTAATGATTTAAAACCTGGAAACACGAAGAACACTGTAAAACCGGACATACGCCGTCGTAGTAACACCGCGGGCTATTTTGGGTTAGTTAATTAAAAACTATGATAAACTTTGATTTAAAAGTTGTTCTTCTGGGAAAATGATTTTTCTTATGAACATGAAACTATATCCAAAAATCATGGTTAAACTCAAAGTGGAAGTATGTTTTCTAAAATGGTCATCTACACGTCGTTCTTTCGACTGAAATGACTACCTTTACAAAAACGGCTTGTAATTTATATTTATGACTATAAACCTATACTTTTTCTATTTATATTCATAAAATAGAGTTCAATATGAAACCATAGCAATTTGATTCACTCAAAACGGATTTAAAATGAAGAAGTTATGGGTAAAACAAGATTGGATAATTTTTCTTGTTGTAGCAACGTGAAAATTGGTAACAAATCTATATTAATCATATCCTAGCTAACTTATATTGTATTATACATGTATTCTAATATATTATGTAATCTTGGGATACCATAGACACGTATGCAAATATTTTGACATATCATATCGACCCATGTGTATATATTATTTGAAACAACCATAGACACTCTATATGCAGTAATGAGGGAGTTAGCTATACAGGGTTGAGGTTGATTCCAAAAATATATATACTTTGAGTTGTGATCTAGCCTGAGACATGTATACACTGGGTCGTGGATTGGTTCAAGATAATATATATCAATTTTTTTTCTGTACATCTAACGTTGGACAACTAGTTGTAGGTTACTAACGAGGACAGCTGACTTAATAAACTTAAAACATCAAAATCTACTAAAAGTGTTGTAAATATATTTTGAATATACTTTGATATATATGTACATATTTGTTATAGGTTCGTGAATCGACCAGTGGCCAAGTCTTACTTCCCGACGAAGTAAAAATCTGTGAAAGTGAGTTATAGTCCCACTTTTAAAATCTAATATTTTTGGGATGAGAATACATGCAGGTTTTATAAATGATTACAAAATAGACACAAGTACGTGAAACTACATTCTATGGTTGAATTATCAAAATCGAATATGCCCCTTTTTATTAAGTCTGGAATCTAAGAATTAGGGAACAGACACCCTAATTGACGCGAATCCTAAAGATAGATCTATTGGGCCTAACAAACCCCATCCAAAGTACCGGATGCTTTAGTACTTCGAAATTTATATCATATCCGAAGGGTGTCCCGGAATGATGGGGATATTCTTATATATGCATCTTGTTAATGTCGGTTACCAGGTGTTCACCATATGAATGATTTTTATCTCTATGTATGGGATGTGTATTGAAATATGAAATCTTGTGGTCTATTGTTACGATTTGATATATATATATATAGGTTAAACCTATAACTCACCAACATTTTTGTTGACGTTTAAAGCATGTTTATTCTCAGGTGAATACTAAGAACTTCCGCTGTTGCATACTAAAATAAGGACAAGATTTGGAGTCCATGTTTGTATGATATTGTGTAAAAACTGCATTTAAGAAACATATGTTTGTAAACCATTATGTAATGGTCGTGTGTAAACAGTATATTTTAGATTACCATTATTTGATAATCTACGTAATGCTTTTGAAACCTTTATTGATAAAATAAAGGTTATGGTTGTTTTAAAAATGAATGCAGTCTTTGAAAAATGTCTCATATAGAGGTCAAAACCTCGCAACAAAATCAATTAATATGGAACGTTTATAATCAATATGAACGGGACATTTCAGTTAAGCCGCCTCAAGAAAGCTTGGGACTTAGCTTTTGATATGTTCATGAGAGGATTGGGACACATAGCTTATAATAGCGTCGGGTTAATTGTAGAAAGTATGGAACTAGTGTGTATATTATCAACAGGTTTTCAAATGAATTGATGGGTTCAAACTAATAGAGCACCCTGATTTTCGAATTCTTGCACGTGTAATATACTATTTGTAAATTCAATCCATGTGACATTGACACTTATGCACTAGTTATCTGTTTGTTGGTATTTTAGTAATCAAGGATCATACTAAAATTGGGGGGAGGGGGGAATTGTTGGTGATTTTAGCATGATCCAACGTCATTTTAGTTGATTGGATTGCTAAGTTGAAAGTGCTCGAACCATCGAAACGCTACACGGATTTGGAGAGTATAGAGTGCACATTCGTAAAGTGTAAAATGGTTTGAGGTTATGATGGTGAGCTTGGAAATGACATTTGGAACTTAAGGAATGCGAAACGAGACTTGAAAAGGCCATACGAGCGAAAAACCATAAATTGGAAATTTGGGCTGCTGGACAGTGTTAAGCCGCGGCGCGGCTTCGCCACCCGCGGTGCGGCTTAAGGCATAAGTTTTAGGTCGAGGTTTTTGGCATATTTTCAAGTGTGGATTTTTGTTAGCCCGCGGCGCTGCTTAACACTGGTTCGCTGAAAATGTACTTTTTCAACCCAAAAGGCACATTTGAACCCCAAACGTTATGGGGTTGTTCCAGGACATTTATGAACGGTTTTGTCATGTATTTGGACTTGTTTAAGCACAAATACATGGGTGTGACATTCCAAGCATCATGTGGGTTCATATGAAAATGTGTGACTCTTCAAAGACACCTTTTGACCTATTATAAATATATGGATTCATTTTCATATGAATGGTTAGACACATTACACAATGTTTCAGATTTTGAACATGTCTAACATACTTTCAACACAAAACTTCCAGATTTATACAATCTACAATTGTAAGGAACAATTATCTTTTGATCAAGACGATTGTTCATACTAGTCTTATCCTAATAATGATTTCGTGTAACCCGTGACCAAGTGGATACTCTATTAAAAAAGTGTTCACACGATTCTAGTATCAATTCGGTTGTTGATTCTTTACCCACTAATCCATATTTCCAACATTAAATACATAGCCATAACCAACTTCGGAATTGAGCTACATTAACTTGGTGCACTCTAACGCATCATCTTCAAACTTCATTATTTTCAAGTTTTATCTTCACCTTACGTATTGTATATAAAAGCTTCCATACATAGAAAGTCTTTCGCACATCTTCCATTTAATTGTTAATGTTAAACTGATAGTAGCAACAATAGTATATCAATAAATATACGAGTCATTAATCAGCTCAAACCTATTCCACCTTAATACCCAAACCAGATTCTAAATATCTAAAGTGTTGATGTGCTTTCACCCTATCCTAAGAAAACACTTTGTCTAAAACAACTACATGTTGGGAAATTATGGACCCAAACAACAATCACCAATTCAGATTTGGTGATCTCACAAACAAAAAACGAATGATAATAATGAAAAGTAAAGAAAACGACACAAGAATTATATGGTTATATGCAATCGGTGTGATTGCTTTAGTCCACTGCCAACTAGAGTATTTTTATTGATATTTTTGGTACATAGGGTTTAGGGTTACAGTAAGACGTATTTATAGGCATACAATGACTTAAGGAGCAAGTAAACAAAATTCTGGAAACTTCCTTCCCGTCAGACGACCCGCGTCGCGCCCATATGGGGCCGCGTCACGTCTCCACGCACAAAATCGAAACAGAAGGTTTTCATCGATTTGTCTCTCGTTTACTCTCTGCATCCAATCTAAATCTCCATAAGAATATATTAAGTAGATGCAATCAATCTAACCTCATCTTCTTTACTCATATCAAATCAAGTATATGCAATCAATGCCCTTAAAATAAAAATTGTATATGTTCATTCCAAATATAGAACCTGATCTCTATATCCCAAGTCAGATATCCCTTTTCCATTATAACCCTCGTATCTGCTATTTAACATTATCTATATAGCGCTAAACGATATAACAATAGATATAGATCCGTTAGTTTAGAAGCACCTACCCAAGTATCATTCAAAAGTAATATTGTGTACCTTTTCTTTTTTCCCGATGCCTATAGGGTTTCAAGTATCTAACCTTATTGCTTTGATTTAGATGGCCGTTCGTTACTATCGAACATACATTCTAAAAAAATGTCAAACTTGGAGATATCATCTTTACCATTTTTCTTGGGGTATAAGACCTTCCCGTAGACTTTAATCGATTTTCTAGGAAGATCTGCTATATGTGTCTCTTGTGTACATTTCTCATCATCTTCAAAGATCTATCATCTGACTCGGCATCAGCTTCTTCATTGAGAACCCTCGCTTTTAATTTCTTTCTTTTATGACCCTTCGATGGGCTGCGATGAGTTCCAGTACCAGTATCCTTCTTCGAACATTTTTTCGATTCTAAGGAATTTTTCTTATACTTTGTGTACGAAGAACGAAAATCAAGAGTCGGTCACTAATGAAGGTCTAATTTGTCATGTGAAAACCTTGGTGCGTGAAAGAAAACTTTCTTCTCTAACATACATTAATAAGTTGCATTTAATAAATTAAAATTTTCTTAGAGCACTCTCATTATGTGTAGGTGCATTATAGTCCCCGAGTTTATTGCGACCAAGTTGAAATGCTTTAATGTTTAACTTTCACTGTTGGAATGTAACCACACGGATGCAGGAATGCATCCGTACGGGTACACTAGGCAACCGCACGGTTGCAGGATGCAACTGCACGGTTACAGGATGCAACCGCACGGTTGCACGTGTTGTGTGTATATAATGGGAATTTCGGGTTCATTATTAGGGTTTTGGTCGATCTTAATCATTCTAAAGTCTTATAATACATTAAGATCAAAGGTTAATTGTACGATTTGAGTATAAAACCCAATATTGAGTTTTTCCGCACTCGATATTGAAGATTAGATCGTTTAATCATGTTTACACGATCCTAAAAGTTGTATAAGAGCTTGTGCGTGATTAAACGATCGGTTTTGTGTCAAAATTGATTTCTAAGTTTGAGTTTTTGTGTTTTTGTTGAAAAATATTAAATCTCATAATTTTGACGTGTATAATCGTGTTTTTGTTAAGGAAAATTGATAATCTGGTCATATTAAATGTTTTGAACGTAATAAACATTGTATTTTTGATCCAGATCGAATGCTAGAACCAATCAAACCCAAAACCCTAGTTTCTTTGCAGTTTTCTGCCCAGATTCGATCAAGAATACAACCGTACGGTTACACCCTGCAACCGTACAGATACACAATTGCATCCGTGTATAACCCAAACCATTTAAAATCTATCCGTGTGTAACTGCAACCATATGGACACACCCTGAACCCGTACGGTTACATCTGCAACTGTATTAGCTTCACCCGGTTACAATTTACAACCGTGTAATTTGCAACCGTGTTTGTGCAACCGTGTTCTACTTGCAACTGTATTACTATTTTGCATCTGTGTACTGCAACCGTATGGTTACAATGTTAGACCAGTTTAAATCTTCAGAAATGCAGTCTGCTCTCGTTGGTGCTTCTTCGTCGGGTTTACATCAATTGCTTAAGACAAAAAATGAGATATGAAGCTCGTATCGTGTTCCTAGGCTTGAATCACTTGATGAATTCGCTGAATAGAAACCTAGGTTTTTGATCTCACTGAACGGGATAGATTTGAGTTTATACAACTACTTAAAGGTTGAGTACACGTTTCCGATTAAAGATCATGGTGAATCCAAGACTCCTATGGACCTTAATACAGTTGAAAGAGAGAATTATAACTTAGAATGCAAAGCATACAGTCATCTTACTCAGGCTCTTTCTAAGGAAATATTTCATCAAATTGAGACACATCTGACCACATATTCTATGTGGAATGCTATTGAAAGAGGAGTTGAGGGGAAAGCTGAATACCGGAAAACTAAGGGTAACGTTCTCAAGAAGGAATGGAAGAATTTTGAGGTTCAGCCTGATGAATCTTTAAAAGCTGCTATTGCTAGGTATCGTCACTTGTTGACAGAGCTTAAATGATTTGATATCGTTTTCACAAATAAGAAGATTGTGCAGTGTTTCCATGAGGGTTTACTGATTAAGTGGGATTCTATTGTGCAAGAGATTGAAAAAACTTGTGTGATCTTGGATAACTCTTTTAGCAGTTTTGTTACTAAGTTACAGGCTAAGGAACAGAATTGCAGGAGAGGTTGAAAAGATTGGAGGTAGTTCAAAACCCTGTGGTTTACAAAGCTCCAGCAATTGGTTCTACAAACAAGAAGCACGCACCTCCTCAAATAGCTTTTACTTCAAACACACAGAAGCTAACGTCAAGTTATGTTACTCCAGCTCCACAAAGTGTTCTTCACACGACTACTTCCAGCAAGGATGAGAGCACCGAGGTCTTGAAAACAGATAATATTCATTTGCGTACTATTCAAGGGGTTGAGGAGGATATGGCGTTGGTTGCTATGGTTGTGAATTCGTATAATGATCTGCTTAATGGACACATCAGGAACAGTCATTTGGAACAAGAGGATTATGATCAGATCGATGAGAATGAGATGGAGAAAATGGACATCCTCTGGGCTATGGGTAGTGTTATTCGTAGGGCAAAGAGGTATCTTCAAAAGACTGGTGAGAAGAATTTGGGTGTCAACAAGAACACCAAGTTTGGCTTCGATATGAATAAAGTGAGATGTCACAATTGTAATGAGTTGGGTCATTTAAAGAGAAACTATAGTAAGCCGAAGCAACCAGGTTTTCATAATCCATTTCACAATCAAAAATGAGAACCTACTACTAAGATCAACATACCTATTTCGGAAGAGTCCTCTAAGGTCTTAGCTGCAACGTATGAAGATGAGGTTTATGACTGGTCTATTGATGTGACTGACACTTATGATCATCATGTGAATGTTGTGAGAGTTCAAATGACAGAAGAAGAAGTTGAGAAAGAGAAAGCTGAGAGAGAGAAGATGGGTTGTGTTGGAAGAGATACGTTGTGCAAATGCCTTGGGTGCAGGATGGAAGAAAGGATTGATCGAGCCTGGTACTGGACAAATTACTTGCGTCGGGGGTTTGTGAACAAAAGGGTACAAGAGAAGTTTAAGTGGGCAATTCACAGTGATGGGGACGTATGAACAGACAGTGAGTCTTCATCTTCAGATGACGACTCAAAGAAATCTTGTGTGTACGTTGGTCAGTCATCTGTGTGCAACTCAGCAACTGTAAAGGCGAATGAGTTTAATGAGGAAAAGATGGGTAACTTGGAGATTGGGTCTGATAGCTCGATTTCAGAATCTGAATCGGAGTCAGAATCAGAATCTGGTCGTGATGATGAGAAGGTTACACGTCTCTATGCGTTCATGGCAGATTCTTCTAACAAGACTAAGGTGCAATCTGAAACTAATACTTTTTGTGAAAATTGTGTTAGCTTAGATTTGAAACTGAATGAACTTAGGGAATCTGTAAAGACTTGTACCAGATGTGTTACTTTAGAAGAACAGGTTAAAAAGTTGACTGAGATTTTCCTAAACTGTAATAACTGTACTACTTTAGAACAGGAAATTGACGTTCTTACGAAGAGTAATCAGGTTCTTAAGAAACAGTATGAAGATAACTTGATCTTTAAAACTAGAGAGAGAGAGAGAGTTTAGGGAAATCATTAAAACATTAGATGACCAAGTGACTGATTTGAAATCGAATGTGTTGCTAAATACTCAGACCATAATGAGGCAGATTGGAGAGATAGATGACCTTAAGAGAGCTAAAGAATCCTTCAGGATTAGTTATGGAATTGAAAGAGATAAGGCATATATCTATAAGAGGTCTGCTTTTATTTTAGAATCTTGTCAAAATGTAGGAGGCAAAGAAACCAGTAGTGACTACAAATAGTGTCCTCCACCGTTTGAGCATGATTATAGCTTCTCACCACCAGAGAAACAGTTTGGTGATATAACGACCCGTCCAAGTCCACCTGGACGAAGTCATCAACATCTGGTCTGATTGCGAGGTACTGACCTCTATATGATAAGTTTTACAAACATTGCATTCGTTTAAAAGACAAACTCATTTCAAAATATAACCTTTCGATACAAATGATGTATGATTCTTGTAATATGAACGACTAATCTGTCATTGACTTAATAAACGTCTTTTTGAACTCGATGACTCGAATGCAACGTCTTTTGAAATATGCCATGAATGACTTCAAGTAATATTTTTAAAATGAGCAAATGCACAGCGGAAGATTTCTTTCATACCTGAGAATAAACATGCTTAAAAGTGTCAACCAAAAGGTTGGTGAGTTCATAAGTTTATTATTAACAATAAAATTCAGTAATTTTGATAGACTACAAGATTTAAATACAGTACACCTATCTCGTGTACAAAACCATTTTTCATAAATGCTTGGCAGAGTAGGTTCGTATCCTTTTCTCCCCCGTAGGTTGCCTCGCGATGTTTAATAACCGTACACATATCTGGTGTAAAAATAACATACACATAACCTGTGTATAATGAAATGTCCTGTTCATATTGATTATAAACGTTCCATATTAATTGATTTCGTTGCGAGGTTTTGACCTCTATATGAGACGTTTTTCAAAGACTGCATTCAATTTTAGAACAAACCATAACCTTTAAAATATTACGACGATTATCAAATAATGATAATCTAAAATATAGCGTTTTTCACATGACCATTACATAATGGTTTACAATAATATTACACATCAACATAAGTCTTCGAATGCAGTTTTTAAACAATATTATACAAGCATGGACTCCAAATCTTGTCCTTAATTTAGTATTCAACAGCGAAATCTCTTAATAATCACCTGAGAATAAACATGCTTAAAACGTCAACAAAATTGTTGGTGAGTTATAGGTTTAATCTACATATTATTAAATCATAATAATAGACCACAAGATTTCATTTTTATAACACATCTCTTATCAGGCATTTCGCAAACTGCATAGAGATAAAAATCATTCATATATTGAACACCTGGTAACCGACCTTAACAAGATGCATATAGAATATCCCCATCATTCCGGGACTCTCATCGGATATGATAAATCGAAGTACTAAAGCATCCGTAACTCGGATGAGGCTTGTTGGGCCAAATAGATCTATCTTTAGGATTCGCGTCAATTAGGGGCCATTTCCCTAATTCTTAGGCTACCAAGCTAAAAAGGGGCATATTCGGTTCGATAATCCAACATAGAAAGTATTTTCGATTACTTGTGTCTATTTTGTAAAACTTTATAAAACTGCATGTATTCTCATCCCAAATAATAGATTTTAAAAGTGGGACTATAACTCACTTTCACATATTTTTACTTCGTCGGGAAGTAAGATTTGGCCACTGGTCGATTGACGAACCTATAACAAATATGTACATATATATATCAAAGTATGTTCAAAATATATTTACAACATTTTTAATACGTTTTAATGTTTTAAGTTTATTAAGTCAGCTGTCCTCGTTAGTAACCTACAACTAGTTGTCCATAGTTAGATGTACAGAAATAAATCGATATATTATCTTGGATCAATCCACGACCCAGTGTATACACATCTCAGGCTAGATCACAACTCAAAGTATATATATTTTTGGAATCAACCTCAACCCTGTATAGCTAACTCCAACATTACTGTATATAGAGTGTCTATGGTTGTTCCAAATAATATATATACATGGGTCGATATGATATGTCAAAACATTTGCATACGTGTCTATGGTATCCCAAGATTACATAATATATTAGAATACATGTAATACAATATAAGTTAGCTAGGATATGATTAATATAGATTTGTTATCAATTTTCACGTAGCTACAACAAGAAAAATTATCCAATCTTGTTTTACCCATAACTTCTTCGTTTTAAATCCGTTTTGAGTGTTTCAAGTTGCTATGGCTTCATATTGAACTTAAGTATATGAATCTAAATAGAAAAAGTATAAGTTTATAGTCAGAAATATAGGTTACAAGTCGTTTTTGTAAAGGTAGTCATTTCAGTCGAAAGAACGACGACTAGATGACCATTTTGAAAAACATACTTCTACTTTGAGTTTAACCATGATTTTTGAATATAGTTTCATGTTCATAAGAAAAATCATTTTCCCAGAAGAACAACTTTTAAATCAAAGTTTATCATAGTTTTTAATTAACTAACCCAAAACAGCCCGCGGTGTTACTACGACGGCGTATATCCGGTTTTACGGAGTTTTTCGTGTTTCCCGCTTTTAAATCATTAAGTTAGCATATCATATAGATATAGAACATGTGATTAGTTGATTTTAAAAGTCAAGTTAGAAGGATTAACTTTTGTTTGCGAACAAGTTTAGAATTAACTAAACTATGTTCTAGTGATTTCAAGTTTAAACCTTCGAATAAGGTAGTTTTATATATATGAATCGAATGATGTTATGAACTGTTACTACCTCAAGTTTAGTAGGTAAACCTACTAGAAGTGACAAGAAATGATCTAGCTTTAAAGGATCTTGGATGGCTTGAAAGTTCTTGAAGCAGAATCATGACACGAAAACAATTTCAAGTAAGATTATCACTCGAATTAAGATAGTTATAGTTATAGGAATTGAATCAAAGTTTGTATATGAGTATTACCTTGATTTAGAATGATATCTTACTATAAACAACAAGGATTTCTTGAGGTTGGATGATCACTTTACAAGATTGGAAGTGAGCTAGTAAACTTGGAAGTATTCTTGATTTTATGAAACTAGAACTTGTAGAATTTATGAAGAACACTTAGAACTTAAAGATAGAACTTGAGAGAGATCACTTAGATGAAGAAAATTGAAGAATGAAAGTGTTTGTAGGTGTTTTTGGTCGTTGGTATATGGATTAGATATAAAGGATGTGTAATTTTGTTTACATGTAAATAAGGGCCTGTTTACTTTTTTTTTTTCCATTAAGTCATATATGGATAAAGATGACAATATGGATATTAAATGACAATATGTGGTAATTACTGAATATTTATCATGTTTACTTATTTTGCTGAATAAATAGTCTGAATAAGAAAAATGACAATTTTACCCTTATGCTATAATTTTACTCCAAATCAATTATGAAGCATATATAATAGAGGTAAATGACACACATTGTAGATACCGAAGAACAACAGATCCTCAAATTTAAATAAAGAACCATTGCACTTACATGGTCCATCATGACATAACAAATTACAGTTTCATTACTAAACAAGAGGACGCCCTACATTACATAACTTGTTACCATAAACATTACATACCAAAATACAACCCATTCTTACAAACGAATATACAATTTTGAACACTAGCGCAAAATACAGTTATCAAAATATAGTCCAATTGATGGGAGGGTTGTCTTCATTGAGCAACATTTTACCAAAAAATAAAATATACCTTGATGGCATATTTAACTTAGAATGATAGGCCTTTAATGTGTGCAAGATTTTTCACCCAATCCTCGCACCTTTCGGGTTTTAGCTTCATCCAAATTGTCCTAATTGTTGGGTTCTCTTCACTAAAAATGGCAAGTGTTACATTATACAACAAGCCATTAGATTCCCATCCAAGCTCATCCAGTTTAGTTATGCACTCGTCAATGGTAGGATGATCGGGTTTAGCATATTTTGCGGCCACCAAAGATAGAATGGCGACAATTTGCTCTTCAATAAGAGACACCTCTTCCTTTCCATTTCTTTTCCTTTTTTTAAGTTGAGTATGAGATGAACCTGCCATTGCTTGTGTACCTTCTTCGAATTGTTCAACCACCATAGGTTCAACATTTGATACTTCCAGCATGGGAGCAGTTGAATGTGGTCTATAACTTTGAATACCGGTAGCAATCACACCATTAAATAGTTGTGCACAAAGCTCGGGATGTACTAGTTGGGTAGTTCTAAGTGACTCACAATATTTATTTGCCTACACCATCAAATAGTTGTGCATAAGATATATTACAATATATGAAGGCAGTAGCTTGATGTTCTGTATGTGAAAATATATGCATAATGCAACTTAAATGTGTTAGTAGAACAACAATAGTTAGCTTAAATGTATTAACTAAGAGTAAATACCTTGCACTCTATCTCCCATTCTTCATCAGTCAAGTTAAATGTGTTGGTGGACGAATCATAAACATTTCCAGTTTTATTTTTCAATTTCAACCATGCTTGATATTTTCCATTCAAGTAGCTTAAATGATTTGCCATTTGTTTACGGTCAACATCAAATTTATGAGTTTCTTTTAGGACTTGACCAACTTTCTTCCATGAAAGTGGCTTCAAACCACCTCCTTCTCGCCCGCTACGTGCAACTTCTTGAAGACATGCTTCAATAAATGTTTTTTCCACGTTTGTATCTTTCCAACTAATTCTGACTCGTTTTCGATTTGTTGGCTCACTTCCTTGTTCCATCTACATATAAGCCATTCGATGTGTACATACAGAGATATAACTAATCTTGACTAATTTATTTGTTGTATAAACTTTCCAGTCTCAAAGTATAAGTCATTCCATTTACATTTGATATATAAGCCATTACATTTACATATAAGCCATTCAATTTACATTTACATACATGTGTAAAATGTTCTATTACATATATAAACATAAAGTGTTACATAAACCTTAAAAATCTTTCATGATTTTAAAGATAAGTTTGTAATCAAAAACCCTAAAAATCAAACACTTTAAAACTCCTTAGATTTGTAAAAATGATGAATATAAAAACTTGTTTTTCTTTTAGGACTTTCATCAAACACCTTAAGGGCACAAAATACACATACACTATCAAGAACATCATCTTTAAATTATAAACAATCATATTTGACTAATCAAGGATATCAACATCACCGATGATTATATAAATTACATAATCTAATAAAAAAAGGAAAAATTTACCAGGAATAAAGGTTCTTCAACAGCTAGCTGGAGTTTTGATTCAATCGTTATTTGGAAGAAAAGGGGAAACGAGAAGAGAAATGGTTTGAGGTGAGGGTAGGGTTGGAAAAGTTAATCTATATGGGGACAAGTTCACTTTTGTGGATGACCGAAACATGTATCTGGACATCCAATTCATTAATTTAAGTCACTAAGTAAACATGAATTGTGCTGACCGAAAAAGTAATTTACTCACTTCAGTTCATAAAGCCATTAATAAACATGCCCTAAGTCATGAATGATTACTAATATTTTTGTAATTTTATAAGATATTTCATGCTAGTTTCCATATGATGGTTCCCACATGTGTTAGGTGACTCACATGGGCTGCTAAGAGCTGATCATTGGAGTGTATATACCAATAGTACATACATCTAAAAGTTGTGTATTGTACGAGTACGAATACGGGTGTATACGAGTAGAATTGTTGATGAAACTGAATGAGGATGTAATTGTAAGCATTTTTGTTAAGTAGAAGTATTTTGATAAGTGTCTTGAAGTCTTTCAAAAGTGTATGAATACATATTAAAACACTACATGTATATACATTTTAACTGAGTCGTTAAGTCATCGTTAGTCGTTACATGTAAATGTTGTTTTGAAACCTTTAGGTTAACGATTTTGTTAAATGTTGTTAACCCATTGTTTATTATATCTAAAGAGATGTTAAATTATTACATTATCATGATATTATGATATATTAATATATCTTAGTATGATATATATACAGTTAAATGTTGTTACAACGATAATCGTTACATATATGCCTCGTTTCGAAATTCTTAAGTTAGTAGTCTTGTTTTACATATGTAGTTCATTGTTAACACACTTAATGATATACTTAATTATCATTTTATCATGTTAAACATAGTGTATAAATATCTTAATATGATTCATATGTATTTAGTAAGACGTTGTTATAACGATAATCGTTATATATATATTTTCGAGTTTCCTAATTCAATAAACTCATTTTTATGTATATCACTCATTGTTAATATACTTAGTGAGATACTTACTTATCATAATCTCATGTTAACCATATATATATCCATATATATATCATCATGTAGTTTTTACAAATTGTTAACGTTCGTGAATCGCCGGTCAACTTGGGTGGTCAGTTGTCTATATGAAGCACATTTCAAATAATCAAGTCTTAACAAGTTTGATTGCTTAACATGTTGAAAACATTTAATCATGTAAATATACCAATTTCATTTAATATATATAAACATAGAAAAGTTCGGGTCACGACAGTACCTACCCGTTAAATAAATTTCGTCTCGAAATTTTAAGCTGTTGAAGGTGTTGACGAATCTTCTGGAAATAGGTACGGGTATTTCAGCTTCATTTGATCTTCATGCTCCCAGGTGAACTCAGGTCCCCTACGAGCATTCCATCAAACCTTGACGATCGGTATCTTATTTTGCTTGAGCCTTTTAACCACACGATCCATTATCTCGATGGGTTCTTCAATGAATTGTAGTTTTTCATTGATTTTAATTTCGTCTAAAGGAATAGTGAGATCTTCTTTGGCTAAGAACTTCTTAAAATTCGAGACCCTAAAAAGGTATTATGTACATTGGCGAGTTTTTGAGGTAATTCAAGTCGGTAGGCTACTGGTCCGACACGATCTAAAATCTTGAATGGTCTAATGTATCTTGGATTTAGTTTCCCCCGTTTACCAAATCGAACAACGCCTTTCCAAGGCGAAACCTTAAGCATGACCATCTCCCCAATTTCAAATTCTATATCTTTCCTTTTAAGGTCCGCGTAGCTCTTTTGTCGACTCTGAGCAGTTTTCAACCGTTGTTGAATTTGGATGATTTTCTCTGTAGTTTCTTGGATTATCTCCGGACCCGTAATCTGTCTATCCCACAATTCATTCCAACAAATTGGAGATCTGCACTTTCTACCATAAAGTGCTTCGAACGGTGCCATTTCGATACTCGAGTGGTAACTGTTGCTGTAGGAAAATTCTGCTAATGGTAGATGTCGATCCCAACCGTTTCCAAAATCAATAACACATGCTCGTAGCATGTTTTCAAGAGTATGTATCGTCCTTTCACTCTGCCCATCGGTTTGTGGATGATAGGCAGTACTCATATCTAGACGAGTTCCCAATGCTTGTTGTAATGTCTGCCAAAACCTTGAAACAAATCTGCCATCTCTATCAGAGATAATAGAGATTGGTATTCCATGTCTAGAGACAACTTCCTTCAAGTATAATCCACCAACTTCTCTATTTTATCATCTTCTCTCATTGGCAGAAAGTGTGCTAACTTGGTGAGACGATCGACTATTACCCAAATAGTATCATAACCACTTGCAGTCCTTGACAATTTAGTAATGAAATCCATGGTAATGTTTTCCCATTTCCATTCTGGGATTTCGGGTTGTTGAAGTAGACCTAATGGTTTCTGATGTTCAGCTTTGACCTTAGAACACGTCAAACATTCTCCTACGTATCTAGCAATATCGGCTTTCATACCCGGCACCAAAAGTGTTTCTTGAGATCTTTGTACATCTTCCCCGCTCCGGGATGTATTGAATATCTGGTTTTATGTGCTTCCTTAAGTACCTTTTCTCTCACATCTCCAAACTTTGGTACCCAAATTCTTTCAGCCCTATATCGGGTTCCGTCTTCCCGAATATTAAGATGTTTCTCCGATCCTTTGGGTATTTCATTCTTCAACTTTCCTTCTTTTACAACTCCCTGTTGTGCCTCCTTTATTTGAGTAGTAAGGTTAGTACAAATAATTATATTCATAGCTTTTACCCGCATTGGTTCTCTGTCCTTTCTACTCAAAGCGTCGGCTACCACATTTGCCTTCCCCGGGTGGTAACGAATCTCGAAATCGTAATCATTCAATAACTCAATCCACCTACACTGCCTCATGTTTAGTTGTTTCTGATTAAATATATGTTGGAGACTTTTGTGTTCGGTATATATGATACTTTTGACCCCATATAAGTAGTGCCTCCAAGTCTTTAATGCAAAAACAACATCGCCCAATTCCAAATCGTGAGTCGTATAATTTTGCTCGTAAATCTTTAATTGTCTGGACGCATAAGCCATTACCTTCGTTCGCTGCATTAATACACAACCGAGGCCTTGCTTTGAGGCATCACAATATATCACAAAATCATCATTCCCTTCAGGCAATGACAATATAGGTGCCGTAGTTAACTTTTTCTTCAACAATTGAAACGCTTTCTCCTGCTCATCCTTCCATTCAAATTTCTTCCTTTTATGCGTTAATGCAGTCAAGGCTTTCGCTATTTTGAAAAAATCTTAGATGAACCTTCTGTAGTAACTAGCTAGTCCTAAAAATTGGCGTATATGCTTCAGAGTTCTCGGGGTTTCCCACTTTTCAACGGTTTCAATCTTTGCCGGATCCACTTAAATACCTTCTTTGTTCACTATGTGACCGAGGAATTGAACTTCTTCCAATCAAAATGCACACTTTGAAAACTTAGCGTACAGTTTTTCTTTCCTCAATAACTCTAGCACTTTTCTCAAATGTTCTTCGTGCTCTTGATCATTCTTTGAGTAAATAAGTATGTCATCAATAAAAACAATGACAAACTTGTCAAGGTATGGTCCACACACTCGGTTCATGAGATCCATGAACACAGCTGGTGCGTTAGTCAACCCAAACGGCATAACCATAAACTTGTAATGACCGTAACGCGTCCTGAAAGCAGTCTTTGGAATATCATCCTCCTTCAACCGCATTTGATGATACCCAGAACATAAATCAATCTTCGAATAAATTGACGAGCCTTGTAGTTGATCAAATAAGTCGTCGATTCTTGGTAGTGGATAATAATTCTTGATGGTAAGTTTGTTCAACTCTCGGTAGTCGATACACAACCTGAATGTACCATCCTTCTTTTTGACAAACAAAACAGGAGCTCCCCATGGTGATGTACTTGGTCGTATGAAACCACGCTCTAAAAGTTCTTTTAGTTGGCTTTGGAGTTCTTTCATTTCACTGGGTGCGATTCTGTATGGAGCACGAGCTATTGGTGCAGCTCCTGGTACGAGATCTATTTGAAATTCAACAGATCGATGTGGAGGTAGTCCCGGTAATTCTTTCGGAAATACATCGGAAAATTCTTTTGTGACGGGAACATCATTGATGTTCTTTTCTTCGGGTTTGACTTCTTCGATGTGTGCTAGAATGGCATAGCAACCTTTTCTTATTAGTTTTTGCGCCTTCAAATTACTAATAAGATTTAGCTTCGCGTTGCTCTTTTCTCCGTACACCATTATATGTTTTCCTTTTTCTCGTACAATGCAAATTGCATTTTTGTAACATACGATTTCCGCTCTCTCCTTTTTCAACCAATCCATGTCGATTATCACATCAAAACTCCCTAACTCTACTGGTATCAAATCGATCTTAAACGTTTCGCTAACCAGTTTAATTTCTCGATTCCGACATATTTTATCTGCCGAAATTAATTTACCGTTTGCTAATTTGAGTAAAAATTTATTATTCATAGGCGTCAATGGACCACTTAATTTAGCACAAAAATCTCTACTCATATAACTTCTATCCGCACCCGAATCAAATAAAACATAAGCAGGTTTTTCATCGACAAGAAACGTACCCGTAACAAGCTCCGGGTCTTCCTGCGCTTCTTCTGCATTAATGTTAAAACCCCTCCCTCGGCTTTGCCCATTATTATTTCCCTGGTTTGGACATGCAGTTTTGTAGTGGCCCTTCTTCCAGCATCCAAAACAAATAATGTGGGCATTACTTGTTCCTTTACCCGATGGTCCATAAATTTCATACTTCGTTGTATCATGACCCTTTCTATTACATTTAGTACATGTTGCTGGACAAAAGGTAGTTGGATGGTACCCTTCACACCTCAGACACGGAATTTTCTGATTTTGATTTCCAGTGTTGTTATTGAGATTGTTGTTGGGATTTTTGTTGCTGCGGTTGGTATTATTGTTGGGATGATTGTTGTAGTTGTTGTTGTTGGAATAGTTTTTGTTGCGTTTGTTGTTGCGAAAAATGGTACGATTGTGGTTGTGATTGTGGTATTGATTGTTGAAATTGTGACTCTTGTCACTGGGTTCTTCACACTTTCTCTTGACTTGTTTCATTTTGGCCTCCTCGGCCGCCTGCTCTTTAATCCTTCCCTCGATCTAGTTTATAAGTTTGTGAGCCATTCGGCTTGCCTTTTGCATTGAAGTGGGTGCGCTTGAACTCACATTCTCCTGAATTCTCTCTGGTAACCCCTTTACAAATGCATCGATCTGCTCTTCTTCATCTTCGAACACTCTTGGGCACAATAAACACAACTCGGTGAATCGTCGTTCGTATGTGGTGATATCGAATCCCTTCATTCGTAATTCTCTAAGCTCTGTCTTGAGCTTATTGACTTCGTTTCTAGGACGGTACTGCTCGTTCATCAAGTGTTTGAATGCTGACCACGGTAGGGCGTAAGCAGCATCTTGTCCCACTTGTTCGAGATAGGTATTCCACCATGTTAACGCAGTACCCGTGAAGGTATGTGTGGCGTACTTTACCTTATCTTCCTCAGCACATTTGCTTATAGCAAACACAGATTCGACCTTTTCGTTCCATCGTTTTAGTCTGACTGGTCCTTCAGTTCCATCGAATTCCAGAGGTTTACAGGCAGTGAAAGCCTTGTAGGAGCATCCTACACGATTTCCTGTGGAGTTAACTCCACTGCTAGACCCTGAGTTATTGTTGTTTTGCATTGCAGCCTGTACTACGGCTATATTTGCTGCAAGGAAAGCACGGAAGTCTTCCTCACTCATGTTCAAGTTCTGACGAATAGTCGGTGCCATTTCCTTCAAAAATAGCCAAAAGAATTAAGTTAATCATATAGAATATTAAGAGTAGTCAATAGTATTCCGTAGCATAATATAAACTCATTTATAAAAGCTTTTTCTTCTTATTAGCATTTTATAAGTTTTAATTCGGGTAATTTCTACCCGTTAAGTTCATACTTAGTAGCTAACATACAATTCAACTACTACAATTCTATATGAAAAACTGATTATAATAATATTTCACATTCAAACTTTTATACAATATTTTGCAAACTTACAATACCGCTATTTTACATATAGCATGAAATATAGCACATAAAAACTCTGATATAAAACAGTTGCGAAAACAATTCTAGTTAATACGCAAGTCGTTCAACAAAAGCAATAAAGACACGTAATTCATACGTCCAGAAACAAGTCATGCATTCTGGTTTTACTAAGACTACTTCCCATCCTTGGTCTTGTGGAACATAACCGTTGTGACCGTTGATAAGACAGCATGTTGTAATGTCGTCAAAAGGACGAGGGCTTCGTAATGTTCAACAGCCCCGTAATAATATAAAAACCTTGTTTCTCACCCCAACTACTGAATCTGTCACTTGTGGGAAGGTTTTATTTAAAAGTTACAATCCGATGTTCTTTTTCTCACTTTGGTAAGAAGCGAACATCACTAACCCGTAAGCATAACATGCTTCTTTATGTTGCATGTTAGAAGCTCTTTCTAATTCACGAAATCCTATGTTGGGATATGTTGAGTCAAAATAGGTTCTTAACCCGTAGCGTAAAATTGCATTTGGGTTCCCCGCGTTTAACGCTTTAAAGAAAACACGGCGTAACTTACGGTCTCCCTAATGTGATATACTCCACCTATCAAAGGAAAGCCTTTTATAAACTAAGACATTTCTGGAAAGTCTTTCAAATGTTTGACAAGTTAATTTAGCCATAACTAATTGTGCTGATGAATTCTGACCGACTCTAGACAAGATTTCATCAATCATATCCTCTGGTAGGTCTTCTAAAATATTCGGTTGTCTACCCTTAACGTCCATTTTGTATTTTTATACAGTAAAAATAGACGAGTGTTAGATTCATAAAAGATAATTAACAAACAATACAAGCAATTTTTACATAGAACATAAAAGTACAAGCACACTACAATACATATAATACACAACATGATTACAACCCTCTAATCTGAATCACTGGTTTCTTCTTCTTCGGACTTGGTTCATTTTCCTAATTTTCTAGGAATATATGGTGTTCCTCTAATACGAGCCGTCGTTTTCCACAATGGTTTAAAAAAACCTGGTGGTTTAGAGGTTCTCGGGTCATTGTTACATTTTAGGAAATACGGATGTTGCCGATACATATAAAGTTCATCGGGGTTGGAACCGGATTTCTCTATTTTTTACCTTTTCCCTTATTATTTTCTTTCACTTTATTAAATTGGGTCGAGGTAATTTCTATAACATCATCGGAATCCTCATCGGGATCCGATTCTTTGAAAAATTGATAATCTTCCCGATATTTTGCTTCCTCGGCGGAAACACCATTGACCATTATTAACTTTGGTCCGTTCGTTGAGGATTTTCTTTTATTTAATCGATTTACTATAGGTATCAATATTTCTTCCTTCGGAACCTCTTCTTCTTCCAGTTCCTCCTCTTCCGGTTCCTCCTCTTCCGGTTCCTCTTCGAGAATTTGTGAATCTTCCCAAAATATATTCCACTCTTCATTATTATTAGGTGAATCGATGGGATTTGTACTAGTGGTAGACATCTATCACACAATATCAAACACATTATGAGGTTAATATATCACATAATATTTACATGTTAATAATATATAGTTTCCAACAAAAGTGTTAAGCAGTCATTTTTAAAGAAAACACGGTCGAAGTCCAGACTCACTAATGTATCCTAACAAACTCGATAAGACACACTAATGCAAATTTCTGGTTCTCTAAGACCAACGCTACCAATTGAAATGTCCCGTTCATATTGATTATAAACGTTCCATATTAATTGATTTCGTTGCGAGGTTTTGACCTCTATATGAGACGTTTTTCAAAGAGTACATTTGATTTTAGAACAAACCATAACCTTTAAAATATTACGACGATTATCAAATAATGATAATCTAAAATATAGCGTTTTTAACACGACCATTACATAATGGTTTACAATAATATTACACATCAACATAAGTCTTCGAATGCAATTTTTAAACAATATTATACAGGCATGGACTCCAAATCTTGTCCTTAATTTAGTATGCAACAACGGAAGCTCTTAATAATCACCTGAGAATAAACATGCTTAAAACGTCAATAAAATTGTTGGTGAGTTATAGGTTTAACCTACATATTATTAAATCATAATAATAGACCACAAGATTTCATTTTTATAACACATCTCTTATCAGGCATTTCGCAAACTGCATAGAGATAAAAATCATTCATATGTTGAACACCTGGTAACTGACCTTAACAAGATGCATATAGAATATCCCCATCATTCTAGGACTCTCATCGGATATGATAAATCGAAGTACTAAAGTATCCGTAACTCGGATGAGGCTTGTTGGGCCAAATAGATCTATTTTTAGGATTCGCGTCAATTAGGGGCCATTTCCCTAATTCTTAGGCTACCAAGCTAAAAAGGGGCATATTCGGTTCGATAATCCAACATAGAAAGTATTTTCGATTACTTGTGTCTATTTTGTAAAACTTTATAAAACTGCATGTATTCTCATCCCAAATAATAGATTTTAAAAGTGGGACTATAACTCACTTTCACAGATTTTTACTTCGTCGGGAAGTAAGACTTGGCCATTGGTCGATTCACGAACCTATAACAAATATGTACATATATATATCAAAGTATGTTCAAAATATATTTACAACATTTTTAATACGTTTTAATGTTTTAAGTTTATTAAGTCAGCTGTCCTCGTTAGTAACCTACAACTAGTTGTCCATATTTAGATGTACAGGAATAAATCGATATATATTATCTTGGATCAATCCACGACCCAGTGTATACACGTCTCAGGCTAGATCACAACTCAAAGTATATATATTTTTGGAATCAACCTCAACCCTGTATAGCTAACTCCAACATTACTTCATATAGAGTGTCTATGGTTGTTCCAAATAATATATATACATGGGTCGATATGATATGTCAAAACATTTGCATACGTGTCTATGGTATCCCAAGATTACATAATATATTAGAATACATGTAATACAATATAAGTTAGCTAGGATATGATTAATATAGATTTGTTACCAATTTTCACGTAGCTACAACAAGAAAAATTATCCAATCTTGTTTTACCCATAACTTCTTTGTTTTAAATCTTTTTTGAGTGTTTCAAGTAGCTATGGTTTCATATTGAATTTAAGTTTATGAATCTAAATATAAAAATTATAAGTTTATAGTCGAAAATACAGGTTACAAGTCATTTTTGTAAAGGTAGTCATTTCAGTCGAAAGAACGACGTCTAGATGACCATTTTGAAAAACATACTTCTACTTTGAGTTTAACCATGATTTTTGGATATAGTTTCATGTTCATAAGAAAAATCATTTTACCAGAAGAACAAATTTTAAATCAAAGTTTATCATAGTTTTTAATTAACTAACCCAAAACAGCCCGCGGTGTTACTACGACGGCGTATATCCGGTTTTACGGTGTTTTTCGTGTTTTCCGGTTTTAAATCATTAAGTTATCATATATTATAGATATAGAACATGTGTTTAGTTGATTTTAATAGTCAAGTTAGAAGGATTAACTTTTGTTTGCTAACAAGTTTAGAATTAACTAAACTATGTTCTAGTGATTTAAAGTTTAAACCTTTGAATAAGGTAGTTTTATATATATGAATCGAATGATGTTATGAACATCATTACTACCTCAAGTTTAGTAGGTAAACCTACTAGAAGTGATAAGAAATGATCTAGCTTCGAAGGATCTTGGATGGCTTGAAAGTTCTTGAAGCAGAATCATGACACGAAAACAAGTTCAAGTAAGATTATCACTCGAATTAAGATAGTTATAGTTATAGGAATTGAATCAAAGTTTGTATATGAGTATTACCTTGATTTAGAATGATATCTTACTGTAAACAACACGGATTTCTTGAGGTTGGATGATCACTTTACAAGATTGGAAGTGAGCTAGTAAACTTGGAAGTATTCTTGATTTTATGAAACTAGAACTTGTAAAATTTATGAAGAACACTTAGAACTTGAAGATAGAACTTGATAGAGATCACTTAGATGAAGAAAATTGAAGAATGAAAGTGTTTGTAGGTGTTTTTGGTCGTTGGTATATAAATTAGATATAAAGGATGTATAATTTTGTTTACATGTAAATAAGTCATGAATGATTACTAATATTTTTGTAATTTTATGAGATATTTCATGCTAGTTGCCAAATGATAGTTCCCACATGTGTTAGGTGACTCACATGGGCTGCTAAGAGCTGATCATTGGAGTGTATATACCAATAGTACATACATCTAAAAGATGTGTATTTTACTAGTACGAATACGGGTGCATACGAGTAGAATTGTTGATGAAACTGAACGAGGATGTAATTGTAAGCATTTTTGTTAAGTAGAAGTATTTTGATAAGCGTCTTGAAGTCTTTCAAAAGTGTATGAATACATATTAAAACACTACATGTATATACATTTTAACTGAGTCGTTAAGTCATCGTTAGTCGTTACATGTAAATGTTGTTTTGAAACCTTTAGGTTAACGATCTTGTTAAATGTTGTTAACCTATTGTTTATTATATCTAAAGAGATGTTAAATTATTACATTATCATGATATTATGATATATTAATATATCTTAGTATGATATATATACAGTTAAATGTTGTTACAACGATAATCGTTACATATATGCCTCGTTTCGAAATTCTTAAGTTAGTAGTCTTGTTTTACATATGTAGTTCATTGTTAACACACTTAATGATATACTTAATTATAATTTTATCATGTTAAACATAGTGTATCAATATCTTAATATGATTCATATGTATTTAGTAAGACGTTGTTATAACGATAATCGTTATATATATCGTTTCGAGTTTCTTAATTCAATAAACTCATTTTTATGTATATCACTCATTGTTAATATACTTAGTGAGATACTTACTTATCATAATCTCATGTTAACCATATATATATATATCCATATATATATCATCATGTAGTTTTTACAAATTTTTAACGTTCGTGAATCGCCGGTCAACTTAGGTGGTCAGTTGTCTATATGAAGCACATTTCAAATAATCAAGTTTGATTGCTTAATATGTTGAAAATATTTAATCATGTAAATATACCAATTTCATTTAATATATATAAACATGGAAAAGTTCGGGTCACTACATATAAAATCATTCTCTCTATATATAACCTTTGCTTGGAAACCGACCTTAACATTTAATGCGCATAAATAATATCCCTAAAATAGAATCCTCTCATCTGTATAAATGTATAAACCTCGAAGTACTAAACACCACGCCCACTAGCTCTACTGTCTAGTGAACATTCTGGGTGGAGGTGTTAAACCCGGTAGCTATCTTTAGGATTCGCATCAATTAGTGGCAATTATAACGTCCAACTAATTCTTAGGTTACCAAGCTATAATAATCAGGGGGAAATATTCGATATAATAACCTACAGAACTTCTCTTCTGTATAATAATTCATTAGGAGAATGTTTTGCTTGTGTCTATCGCGTCAAACATTTATAAAAGTATTTCATGTATTCTCTGCCCAAAATATATATTGTAAAAGCATTTAATAAAAAGGGATCAAATGAACTCACGATACGATATTTTGTAGTAAAAATATGCATACGACAGAACCGAACAATGCAGGGTTGGCCTCGGATTCACAAACCTATATCAATTGTATATCTATTAACACATAATCGTAATCGAGCAAGTTTATATATATTATTATTAATAATATACTTGTTATATTATATGTTATTTAGATAAATTTAATATATTTAATTTATATATTTTATATAACTAATATTTATCATTCTTTATAACATGTTAATAATAAAAAATTATATTAGGGTTTTTATATGATAAAAAAAATATATTTATATATTAATTGATATCTTTTATATATATATATATATATATATATATATATATATATATATATATATATATATATATATATATATATATATATATATATATATATATATATCTTAATTAATATCATTTTAATAATAAAAATATAGTGATATGTAATATTAACATTATTGTAATGTATTTTTATATAAAAATATCTATTTGTAATAATATTGATAATGAGAAGTGATAATAATAATAATAATGATATTCCGTTTATAATTTTCTTGAAAACATTTATATTCATTTTTAAAATCTTTATTTTTATACTTTTAACTTTAACAACATTATTAAATCTTTTATTTTCATAATCATACTAATTTTAATAATAATGAATATTTATAATATTAATAATAATACTAGTAATATTTTTAATGTTAACAAAATGATAACGATAATAGTTTTTAATAATAATATTAATAATGATAATCATGTTAATAATAATAATAATAATAATAATAATAATAATAATAATAATAATAATAATAATAATAATAATAATAATAATAATAACATTAATAATAATAATGATGATAATAATAAAGATAATAATGATAATAATAATTATAAATATGATAATAATACTAATATTAATGATAATAATAATAGATTGTATTATTTTCATAATAATGATAATAATAATCATAATCATAATAATTATAATAATAATACTTATTTTAATAATAATAATAATAATAATAATAATAATAATAATAATAATAATAATAATAATAATAATAATAATAATAATACTAATAAAAAGACTACCTTTAACAGGTTTCCCAAAAAAAATGCCCAAGACAGGGCTCGAATCCAAGACCTCACGCTAACCCGAAACAACACCCAACCAACTGATCTAACTCATTTTTGTGATTAAATACCCAACTTAAATTCATTTATTCCATATTAACAATCCATATCACAAGCCCATGTTTATCTCGGCCCAACTAGTAACCGGCGGCCCAACTAAACTGGATTATAGTAGTCCATTTAGAATAATCCAGTAGCTCGATAATCCATAGCTTTGTTATATGTTCGACAGAAAAAAATGTTCGTCGGTTGTCATCAATATCAATCACTCATATCTAAGGATCCTCATTCCTCTTCATTATCTCGATTGTAATCATCATCAACTTCACAGAATCGTCTTCATCAACGAATCATCATTATCTTCTTCCCTCACTGTTCATCATCTTCTTCCTTTATCTTCTTCATAAAAATAGAACATACAGCAGCAATTATCAACGATGACGAGAAAGAAGAAAGAAAGAAAAAAATAAAAAAGAAATATGGTGGTTGTGATGAAGATCGAAGGTGGTGTTATTTTGGTATTAAACAGGAACATTAACAACTACAGTAGGGTGGTTGTGGTGGTTTTTGTTGGTTGCTAATGGCGGTCAAAAAGGCAGCATCGAACAGCAGTCAGTCTTCGACTTTGAGTTGTTGTTGTCGAACGAAAATAGTGAGACAGAAGTAGTGATTTTAGCTGCTATAAATAGCAGCATCAAAAGCTATTTTGGATGATGTTGTTCGACTATAAAATAGCAAGTAAAGGTGGCGGTGGTGTCTGTAAAATGACGGCAGTAGATGGTAGTGATAATGGTTCATGGTTGTGATTTAAGGTGGTGTTTTGTTGGGTTTTTCCTCATAACAGAACAACGAATAATGTGATGTTTGATGGCAGTTTGAAGGTGGTGTTATGGTGGTCATGGGTGGTAGCCGAAAGTGGTGGTGATGAGGTGGTTGTTGGTGATCGAAAAAGAAACCGAAGTAAGAGATGGTGATGGCGTATGGTTGGGTGGTTCATGATGGTTATTGGTCTTGAGGGTGATGGTTGTTTTAATGGTGACGAATGGTTCTAGTGTGGCAACATCAACAAACCACAACATTAACACAAATGGGTTTCATTTTCGTCTTGGGTACTTCGATGGTAATAACTAATCAAAAGATGTCGAGCAGAAGTAACAACATCTGATGATGGTCCGTGGACTGAACCATAAACAGGAATGAACAGAAACTTAGTAGTAGCTCACAAGTGGGTTTTGATTTGATGATTTGATGAAGGCTGGGTGTGGTGTAAGCATGTATATATATATATATATATATATATATATATATATATATATATATATATATATATATATATATATATATGATATGTATGTGTCACGAATGTAGATATGTATATAAAGTTACAAACCCAGTAACTTATTAAATAATCAATCACAAGTTAAATAGTATTATTTATATTAATTAAAGAAGAAAAACATGCACAAACACTATCATATATGATATTTTCTACCGACAGTTTACCCGGAGTATCAAATCGTGGTCCATTGCTAAACAGTTACGGATAAATTAAAATCAGAAAAATCCCATATTTTAAAATTAAATCCACTTATTTATTTCAGTCATTAACTGTATAAAACCTGATCAAAAAATGTTCGTTAATTATTTATTTTCTGTTCCAATTAATATGTACGGAGTATTACAATTTAAACTAAAAAGGTAAAAATATTTTTGTCAAACCTATAATCTTCGTAATCTATTTACGGACTAACTTTTATTTTAAATCTTCATAAATATGTATTAGATTTATATGAACACTAAAGAAATACCAACTGAGTATTACAATTGTTTACTATTTAAGCTCAAAATCATTTATTTTCAATATATATATATATATATATATATATATATATATATATATATATATATATAGATTTATTTTAATAATAAACTTTATTATATCGTTTATTATTTTATATTCTTAATTCTAACAATTAATAATTTATTAATGTATTTATATATAATTATTTATATATACATATCTATTGTTCGTGAATCATCGAAAATGGTCGAAGGGTAATTGCATATATGAAAAAAGTTCAAAATTTTTGAGACTCAACATTACAAACTTTGCTTATCATGTCAGAATTATGAAATCATTTAGAGAATTAAGTTTAAAATAAGTCGAAAATTTTTGGGTCGTGACAGTACCTACTCGTTAAAGAAATTTCGTCCCGAAATTTGATCGAGGTCGTCATGGCTAACAATAAGAATGTTTTCATAACGAATATGAGTTAAAAAAATAGAGTTTTATCACCATTGAGTAATTGGGATAAAACAATTTGTTTGCGTGAAGCGTATGGATGAAGCTATCCTAAAAGAGTGATATGAGGAAATAAAGATTCGTCTTATCTTTTGACGTAGTCACAGTTGATTTCCAGAATTCAAGGAATTTAAAGAAATTTTCTAATCAGAAAGAAAATGTAATAGCACAATTTATTAGTAAACTGTTGGAATTACGGAAGAAAAGAAATATCAAGAAAATATTTCTGTGATATGCTTAGAAATTAAGTAGAATGAAAGAGTTATGTAACATGGCACATGATGACGGTATAATCTGTGAATCATCACGTTTCATTAAAAATTCAGCATGACTTACTGTAATATAACTACATTAGCCTGACATCATTATATTATACTAACTCATGCTTCAATTCCAACACTACTTCAGAAACCATTCATAATTTAAACTCGAAGGTTACAGAATATAGAAACTAAAACAGTTTCTTTTATGATGTAATATAGATAACACGAAGAGAGAAATAATTTCGGACAAGAATAGCTGTGAAGGTATCCTCAGGAATATCGAAGATATTTATAACGGAAGATACGATGATATCTTAGAATTTCTAAAGTACCTGAAATTAAAGGGTGATGCAGAAACTTTTTCTGCAAAGAATCGAAATAAGTAGGAAGCAAGATATTCGCTGAAGATTTCATCAGACACTGAAACATATGGATTCTTTGAATACAGGTTTAGTCCTTGTGATTTTTCCACTGTCTCCTTCATGGTTTGCTCAACCCGTTTTTCAGTATCAATTTTCTATTGAGCGTTTCCAACACTCCATTCTTTATCATCAAACTTTTGGCCATTTAGACCATCTACAGTTTTGTAGCTTCATCAGCATTCAAAGTTATCATAACTGAATCATTGGTTATTGATGTGTGAAATATAGTATATAATTTATCTCTGGAAAATGCCGATTTAAAGATTACTACACACTAACGGGCAGTGTACCTGATCGTGCAATAGTATAAAGTTGGTAATTTTGAAATCGTTCCAAGGACAGTTTAACGTGAGAATTAAGATTGGAACTAATAAAAATAAACTAAGTTAATCTATGAAAATTGAAAGTACGAGATAATTTATTTTGCGGCTATTTAACGATTAGCCAAATCAAGGATAGATTAAAAGTAAAAGACAATATTTTTGTGTTTTAAAGTTTATAGAAAATAAATGCAGATTCAACGAAAAATAAAGATATTTGAATTCAATAGATAAAAGAATGTTCGCCTAGATCTCCTATTCGCAGTGTCGGATGATTTGTTATTAAGCACTAGTTCAATTTATCAATACATGCAACTACAGAGTCGGTTTACCCAGAGTTCTCTTTTAGCAAACACGTCAAACTAGGATTTATTGGCTTAGGGTTCCCTTTCACCAAAGACCTATTTCGTTTGTGACTTAGTAATTAGCTAATTATAAGATTAAGATTCAATTAGTTACGCGTTCACTCCACAGAATTCACCCCTATTTTGTTCAATCTATGTTACCCGGTTTACCCCCTTGGTCCAGTAAGCACCCAATTGGTTAAGACAAAGCAATTGGAAACTAATGCACTAAATTGAAACAGGGTTCCCTTTGTTCAAACAAGTACACTAATCATCCTAGTAACAATAATCAACACCCACAAGAATGGTTCTTAATCAAAACTCATAATTATCATGCATTAATCAAATTAAACATTAAAGTATCATCCAAATACATATGAATATTCAATCTAGACAAACATTAAAGTGTTTAACCAACAATCATAGCTAAAGCCAAAATCACAAATAAACAATTAAGAGTATTAATAATGATGATAAGAATTAAACCTAATGAAAATTGTGTTCTTGAATGATGAACGGATCGAGACGCGTTTTCGGAATGATTGATGTGTTAGAATGATCTTGGGATTCCCCAAAAGTCACCCTTTTTCATCAAAAAGCTGCTGGAATTCGTCTGGATGCAAGAATGAATAATTAGGGTATTTTTCGGGCCTTAAATACCTGCCAAAATTACCTGGGCCGACATACCGCCACGCCGCGGCATCTATTGTCGCGCCGCGACAATGTACGTGAACTGGAACCTTCTTAAATCTGCTTCTGATCTTGAAACTAAGCAAATGCCACGCCGCGGCCCCATTTGTCGCGCCGCGACATAAAACTGAATTTAAACCCTTCTCTAACCCCCTTCCTGATATTGAAGATCGTTAATCTCCGCGCCGCGGCCAATCCCATCACGCCGCGACATAAAGCTTGAACTGATATCTCGTTTTTCTTTGCACTTTTTCAACACAAATACTAACTCAAAACCAAAATACCCGATATGTGTTTAGCGGTTTAAACGCCGGAGCACCAATAATAATAAAATGCCTCAAAAACTCCAGAGAATGTAACTCTTCTATATTTAGCTCTTCAAACTCGGACATTCTCAATATCATCAAAATAAACACCAAATCGTATCCGAACGGACTAAAATGTGATCGATATCGCTAAGGAAAACGTGTATAAAATATGCGATATCAAACCACCACACACTATAGTTTTGCTTGTCCTCAAGCATTTGAACTAGATAATGATCTTCTACCATATGATAACTTCTTCAAACATGTATGTAGAACTAAACGAACAACCAACAAACCATCATGTAGCATGGGCACAATTTTGGAGTAAATATCACTCATACCTCCCACTTGCATTCCTTCGAAATTAACATAATGTAAGTCTTCAAAGGAACTGGGAATCAAGTGAGAACCGAATACCAAAGATATAGAAATCGAATGCATGTGCCAAAAAGAACGCACGGGCTACCCCGCAATTGGTCAAGCCAATGCCTCCCACGGTACCTAACATCGTGAGATGTCGGTAAGAAAATAATGTGCTTAGGAGGATACACATTACGTCCAGATATCATCAATAATCATGAGATAATCATCTAATCCATTAAGTCAATCATAAAGATTGAAGTTCAGCAGGCTTAAAAGTTGATATCTTACCTTTCCAGAGGTTATCCAACTGGGAATCTGATCAATCACATAATTGTATATCATGGTGCGCTTCCCATTTGACGAGACAGATCTCCCTCATCGAGATAAGTCTGACTACCCGTTTCCCTGTTTGATGTTGAGGCCTGGTAGATTTCTAGTCGATGTTAGCAATGACTTTTCAAGATTTTTCGTCACCCTACAACTGGTCTGGACTACAACTTATGAAATAAATCAGCAAGTGTGTCAGTTTGGAGACTTTACTCCTCGGGTTATATAAAGTGGTCGGGTGCAACATTGTCCTTGTTAGGAGAAACAATGAGGATCACCCTATTAAAGTTTTTGATCTAGCGCATGGCCCGGTTTTGACCACACGATACAATCACCGTTCATACGGTTTACACCCGCCTTGGTGCACGTGACCTACGATTGAATTCTTAAAGAATTCGTAGGATTTCACATTCAATGGTAATGAACGTGGTTGGAATTAATTCCAAGTTGCCTACTTCCTACATGACAAGCTTTTCTGCTTGTTTTAAGAAAGGTAGGAAGTAGATACTACCCGTTCGATAAATCCCAAAAACCTTTGGGTGCCATAGCTTTTGACTATGGGTTGTGTTGTCTAAGCAAACACAAGCACGTAGCTATTGTTCCTAAAAAGGATAACACTGGCGAAGCTCAAGGCTCCTCTTCCCACAGTATCACACCATTAGATGATGTAATAATAAAATGGTATAGTTTCGGAAGTCTGCTATACCAAGTAACCAAAAGTTTTTGATCTGGCACGTGATTCAGTCACAATCATGCTATGCAATCACCGCTCTCTCACGGTTTACACTCGTTTTGGTACAAGTAACCTACTATTGAGTTCTCCGAACTCGTAGGATTTCATGTCCAAGAAAATGAACATGTGGAACAAAGGTTTTGGCTTCTTTGAAATCACGAAATATGCCATAAAATACCAAGACAAATCAAAACCAATTTTCATAACAAAGGTTTTGGCCGAATTTTCAATTGTTTTTCTATTTTTTCCCCCTAATTTTTCAAATTTTTTTTACGACCAAAACCCGTGAAACGACAAGTCTTTTTAGATTAAAACTACTATGATGATGATTCCATTAACAACCAACCCGAGAGATTTTACATCTCCCACCCCACACTTGAGATCAAGTAATGTCTCCATCACTTGAGATCAAAAATAGATTAAAATCGAAAGGGTTATGTGAGAAAGAAAATATAAAAACTTATCGAGCTTAACCACTGATCCCAGAATGCCAGTGACAGATGGCGCTGAACTGACTGCCAGCATAAGAACATCGTCCATTCCTGATCATCACACCAATATCATCTATCATGTAGTTTTGCTGAACTTAATGCCAGACTTGAAAAATTGTTTCACCAACATACCTAAGAAAAGAAAAACAAAGAACTACATAACAGGACAAAGTGGCACCACCCGATGCCGAAATGCCTTGCCCCCAAAATAAGTTTCAAAGTACATAAGCAGAATACATAATTATCCAAATACAGACCAACGGAAAGGAAATAGTTTTAAACAAATTGCAACATAATCAACGGGCTCGCAGGCCCTCCTCACTGAAAACCATCATACGGCTAATTGCCGTACGGATACTGCTGCTGAAACCTCTGACGCGCATCCTCCAACCTTTCCTGCTCACTATAAATCGGGGCCTGCACTCGTGGCCGAACTGGACTATGATAATACACGGGTGTCTGAGAAGTAGTACCATAATAATGATCCGGGTTGAAGTAGAAAAGACGAGCATTGTGCCTTTGCCAATCGTTCCCATAAGCAATCCATTGCTGTTCATGCACGGACTCGGCCGACCTCTCATCGAACCACTGCTGACTTTCCCACATACGATCATTATGCGACCGTTGTTCTCCCCGAAAAGCATTAAAACTATCCGACACACCGATTTGCACATTATCAACCCTCGAGACCAAGTTATCCCAAATTTCTTGGGAAATACCCCAAGGTTGACCCCCTGCAGGAACATTCTGGGCAACCGGCTCCGCCTCATCACCTCCTTGATCATTATCACCAGCTTTAGGCGCTTGTTGCCGAACATACTCCACTAAGCCAACTTGATTTGCATCCTACATTACAAAATTTGCACTAATACAAAACCTTACATTAAAAGGTTTCATAATCTGTAATGGGTCGGTCAATTTCGTACACCTGCTGAAATCAATGTTGAAAAACCTCGCAATTTTTGTAACAAAATGACCACCAAGAAGTGGCCTTGATGCTCTTGTTTCCCTCGCATGATGAGATAAATAAGTAGCAATTAACATACATAAATCAACATGTGCATCGGCCCGAACTCGATGCATAATCCACAACTCGGTCGAATTGACTTTATCGTTTCCATTTCTTCGACCACAAAAGTACACAAAATCAATTTATGAAGTAACCGTAGCCGTCTACTCCAAATATTGGACCCCTTCGACTCATTGGAAACAAAAGGAGTCAAACCCGAAATTTAATACCAAAAGTCTCGCTCGTTATAATCCTCCGGATTTCCTATAAATTGCTCTCAAAGACATAGCACGTTCCCAAGTGCCAAGATAGACTCTGTTTCTCGACATTGCTAACATATCAGTAATTTCATCCCTGATCTCACTAGTAGCTCTATTCAACTCATCCCAACTAAAATACCAAGTCGCTTGTATACTTCGAACCGAAATAAATTCAAAGTATTGTGAGTAGTTTTCTCCAACTCTTTGCAACCAAATCTCTGGGTTCGTTCTTCTCTCTTCATCCCTTCGTGATTGAGATGTGGAGGACGAAGGGACATCAACTCTGCTTCTCTGCACACATAAACAAGAACCAAACCAAACACCAAACCTTGAAAAGTTAGCGTTAGGACAATAATAATAATCAAACCAACATGTTCCACATACTTGCATCAACTACCATTAATACTCATTTCAACTACAATTAGGCATTTAAACAAACGCAAGTATTTAAAACATGTGTTTTTGTTCCATGGTACCAAATTCAAATTAATTCTCAAAACACTATATCATGTAAGTGCCCCATTAAACAATCCCCACTTAACTCAATTTCACAAACTCATCTAATTAATTCACCAACCTACGATAAATCATTCCTATAATCACGAGTTAACTTCTAAACTTGCAAGAAGATTAAATAATTCCAACAACCAAATAAACATCACACAAATCACAAAAAAATCAACATGCTTTACCAATTACCAAAATCACATATGACCTGCCCAAATCACCCCACACTATCTTTAAACATGTATCTAGTAGCAAACATCTCTCTCACAAACAAAATCCCCAAATATTCAACATCAAATTCGGATTTATCGCTACCCTAATCTCAAGAATCAATATTATGCATAAACTACACAAGAATTCATGAAGAAAACACAATAATATCATATTCATAAACAATTCATAACATAATAAGGCATAAAAGTCTCAATTAAACAAATCCCATAAAATTTCAAACATGAACCCTAGAATTAATAAAATTAATCAAAGAAACATGAGAGAAAAAGATAGAGAATAGCAAAATCGGACCTTAACCGGCATGATTGAACAAGGAATTGAAGAAATTAGGTAAGAATTAGTGATAATTGAAATTAGGGTTTGAGAGCTCTAAGTGTGTTAAAGAGGTAAGTAATTAGAATGGTGGGTGAAAACAGATCCAAAAACCCCTAAAAAGGGTGAAATTCCCGTCGGGTTTAATGTTGGGTCGGGTTGACCCATTTGAATTAAAAAAATTACCGTCGGGTAAGAATCTGTGTGGCAGGAATGTCACGCCACGACATTAGTCGCCGCGCCGCGGTGATATGCTATACCTGATACTAATCATTTTCTTATTAGACGACCTCGAAAACCTATGAAAACTCGTGCCGCGACACCAATTGTCGCGATGCGGAAATGGGCGTGATCAAGAACTACTTTAAATGGCTTCCCGATCCTGAAAACTTTGTAATATCGCGTTGCGGCCAGAAGCTTCGCGCCGCGACAATTGGCATGACCTGATACTCATTTGTTTTAACTCATACATCAGCTTTTAATTAACCTTAAGAATCAAACAACCAAATAAAAATAACAAGAAATCTTCCGCAATCAATCAACTAGCATTTAAAACACAGCAAGCCCGTGATCAAACCTACATATACAAACTATACAACAATGTGAACTATATTTAACGAGTCGTTCACATGACTCGTCCCCAACTTCAAGTGGCATTGGGATCGGGTTCAACGTGAACCCCGTCATCAATCTCAAACGGACCATCGAAATATTTCTTCACTCGATGTCCGTTAACTTTGAAGGTAGTACCACTCGCATTTTTCAACTCAATTGCACCGTATGGGTACACCTTAACAACCGCAAATGGTCCCGTCCACCGAGACTTAAGTTTTTCAGGTAAAAGTTTAAACCTAGAGTTAAACAAAAGCACTCGATCGCCCTCATTAAACTCTTTCAGACCCTTTAACCTTCTATCATGCCATTGTTTGGTTTTCTCCTTATAAATCAATGAGTTTTCATACGCATCAAGGCGTAATTCACCAAGCTCATTCAATTGCCCCGCCCTTAGGCGTCCGGCTTCCTTCAAATCCAAATTGCACTTTTTAAGTGCCCACATCGCCTTATGCTTAATCTCCAACGGGATATGGCACTCTTTTCCATAAACCAACCGATAAGGAGTGGTACCAATTGGTGTTTTGTAAGCGGTTCTAAATGCCCACAAAGCTTCATCGAGCTTGTTCGCCCACTCCTTCGGATTCGACCCCACAGTTTTCTCAAGAATTCCTTTAAGAGCTCGATTGGTATTCTCAACTTGCCCGCTCGTTTGGGGATGGTATGAAGTAGAAACTTTATGGAGAACTCCATATCGCTTCAATACCTTCTCCATTTGGACGTTACAAAAATGAGTACCCCTATCGCTAATTAATGCTTTAGGAGTTCCAAATTGAGAGAATAAACGCTGAAGGAAGGAAATCATAACTCGTGCATCGTTTGTGGCTAAAGCTTGCGCTTCAGCCCATTTAGACACGTAGTCAATGGCAACGAGTATGTAACTATATTTATGAGATTTCGCAAATGGCCCCATAAAGTCAATTCCCCAAATGTCAAATACCTCGCATACTTGGATGCTTTGTTGAGGCATCTCATCCCGTTTGGTGACTTTACCGGCTCTTTAACAAGAATCGCACGATTTACAAATCAGGTGGGCATCCTTGAAAATTGTCAGCCAAAAGAAGCCGGCATCATAGACCTTACGCCCCGTGATTTGGGGTCCAAAATGCCCACCGGTAGGCCCACTATGGCACTCGGTTAAAATTCGCATACACTCTTCACCGGAAACACACCGGCGAATAACCCCATCGGGACAACAACGAAAAAGATAGGGATCCTCCCAGAAATAGTATTTAAGGTCACTGAAGAATTTCTTCCTCTTTTGATGTGACCACCCTTTTTCCAAGAATTTCCCAACGAGATAATTAGCAATGTCCACATACCATGGCTCGTCCACTGATAGTGCTCCAAATGAACATATATTTTGTAGCAATATCGTTCCAATATGTAAAGTTTTTAAATGTAATTTCCTTATTTTTAGTTGTAATAGTTAAATAAATAAGTGCGAAGACGAAAGACGCAAATCGCTCGAAAATGAAGATTTAAAGACAAAAACGAAGATTTGAAAGACCAAAACATCCAAAAAGCTCAAATGTACAAGATACAATTCAAAAGGTTCAATTTATTGATGAGAAACGTCTAAAAATGACAAGAGTACAAGTTACAAAACGCAAAGTACAAGATATTAAATTATACGAAAGGACGTTCGAAAATCCGAAACCAGGACATGAACCAACTCTCAACGCTCGACGCAACGGTGTAAAAATTACGAGTCAACTATGCACAAGAATAAAATATAATATTTAAATAAATCATAATAAGAATAATATTAAATAATAAAAAGTTGTTAATTGAGCATAGTTCAGGGGTCGTAAATGAAAATTCAATTTATAATTTGGCCTATAAAAGAACGATCTATGTTCGATGAATTAGGGGGAGAGATTTTTTTCGATCTTTTTTTTCTTTCTATCTTTTTCTTATTTTTCTATATCAAATATCAATATCTATATTTATAATTCTCTATCATAATGTTAATGTAATCAGATATAACAATAATCTTAATTTTAATTTTAAATTATGATAATAATAAGATTTATGATAGAGATCGTTTGAGTGTGTAAGTCGAAATTCTGTCCGTGTAACGCTACGCTATTTTTAATCATTGTAAGTTATGTTCAACCTTTTTACATTAATGTCTCGTAGCTAAGTTATTATTATGCTTATTTGAGCCGAAGTAATCGTGATGTTGGGCTAAAATATTAAGACGGGGTTATTGGGCTTTGTACCATAATTGGGGTTTGGGCAAAAGACCGACACTTGTGGAAATTGGACTATTGACTATTAATAGATGGGGGGTATTGTCTAATTGAGTGACAACTCATTGGAGTCTGTCGAACCTATCTTCAAATTAATTAACCTAATAATTAATAATGATTATGGTTGTCCTATTTAGTGACGTTCATATGGAATCTGTTATAATCATTTAATTAATCAATTGGGTTGGGTAATTGATTATTCATTCTGATCAAGTGGATGAATTAATATTCATAAACTAATTAAAACAGGGGTGGATTACATACAGTGATAACTGGTGTAATTGTTGACAGAAGTGATAACTGCGTCATAGTTTAAATCCTTAATCAGTTGGAATATTTGACTTCGGGTATAAGGGTAATTTGACGAGGATACTCGCACTTTATATTTATGACCGATGGACTATTATGGACAAAAACCAGATAGACGTATCAAATAAACCAGGACAAAGGACAATTAACCCATGGTAATAAATTAAAATCAACACGTCAAACATCATGATTACGGAAGTTTAAATAAGCATAATTCTTTTATTATATTTCTCATCGTATCTTTATTTACTGTCATTTTATTACTCGCAATTTTATTTTCTGTCATTTTATTTATCGCAATTTATTTTACGCACTTTAATTTTTGTCATTTATTTTTACGCTTAAAATCGACAAACCGGTCATTAAACGGTAAAACCCCTATTTTATAATAATACTACTACTTATTTATATATATATTTTTACAAATAAACTTAATAATATAGCGTTAACTTCACCAGCTCCCTGTGGAACGAACCGGACTTACTAAAAACTACACTACTCTACGATTAGGTACACTGCCTATAGTGTTGTAGCAAGGTTTAGGTATATCCCATCCGTAAATTAATAAAACTTGTGTCATATTTTGTAGTATTTTGTATTAAAAATAATACTATTTCGTACCCTCACGCTACATCATCAAGTTTTTGGCGCCGCTGCCGGGGAGCGCTAAAACGCTATATTTTTAATTATAATAATATTGAAATAAAATATAATAATATAATAATATTGAAATAGAATATAATAATATAATAATATTGAAATAGAATATAATAATATAAAAATATTTAAGAATCAAAATTTACGTAAATTTTAAAAAAAAAAGTCGTATTTATTAAATACTTCAGGGGTATATTATGTAACTTATAATTAATAATTGCTATCATGTCGCTTTCATGTGAATAGTAAATTAATTAATTTATTTTCATTTACTATTCATGAATAGTAAATGAATTAAAAAAAAAAGTTTTAAAAAAAAATTATAATTATAAAAAAATTATTAATTTGTAAAAAAAAAATCGTTTTAAAAAAAAAAAAAAAAAAAAATCGTTTTTTTTAAAAGAAAAAAAAATCGTTTAAAAAAAAAAAAAAAAAAAAAAAAAAAACGTAAAAAAAAAAAAAAAAAAAAAAAAATAAAAAAAATTATAAAAAAAAAATATATATATATTTTTAAAATTTTGTCTATAAAAAAAAAATGTTTTTTTTTTAGTTTTATTACCTTTAGATTTTTAGACTATAGTCGCAACTTTTAGTATTAAGTTTAGTTTTGCCATAGTTATTTTTACTTCTAGAATTTTTAGGCTTTGCCGTAAAATCCCTTAAGTGCTTATTCCTTAGACTAAGTTTTAGGTGCTTTAGAATTTTACGACGCCGTATTTCGCACTACTTTCTTATTTTTATTTTTCGACGCCTATTTTTCGACCTTTTATTTTTCGACATTTTTCGACGCGCAATCTATTTTTCTTTCTTATTTCTCGCCATTCTAGTTTTTAGGACTTAGAATTTTTTTTTCTACTTCTTCTCTAAATTTCTTAAAATTACGAAAATTTATTTTAAGTGGTTAAATTGATAGACATCAAAATTTTCTGGTTCGTAGTAATAGTTGGATTTGTACGTGGACCGGGTTATTGGAGCCAAACAGTCCTCAATTATATTGAGACCAAACGAATCCTGCCCCTCTGCTGCATCTTTTGGCTATTCGAAACGTGGGCAAAATCAGAAAAGTCTATTGGTTGGATAACTTATTATAATTTTTCTTTCCTTTTTAAAAACTAATAGGATATTCAGTGAATGCACCGAGCAAGACGTTCGCCGCCGGTCATACGTTCACCACCTGTAACTCGATCAAGACATCGTTTAACGAATATCGCCGCCGTTGATTTTTCTTTAGAATCGTCATCAAGTCGACCAAATCCTCAAACTCAAATTTCCGATAATCCAGTTTTTGAAACAAACCTCACAATTGAGAATCCGGAGAATATTCAGGAACGGTTTGTAGATCCCGAACCATTAAACTTTCCTCCGGAACCACCAATCATTCAAACAGAGATTGTTGAGGAAAGAAACCATTAAATCAGAATCCTCTAGTGATTCGGATACAACAAATCCAATCATGGAAAATCTAGAACCTCTAAGTATGGAAGAATGAATGAGAGCTAAGCGCACTGGCCAAGGTCACGCCATTATTAAACCAGAAGTTAATGCTCCAGATTATGAAATTAAAGGACAAATTCTACACATGGTAACTAATCAGTGCCAATATAGTGGTACGCCGAATGAAGACCCAAACGAACACCTTCGTACGTTTAAAAGAATTTGTACACTATTCAAAATCCGAGAAGTGGAGGATGAACAGATCTATCTCATGTTGTTTCCCTGGACTTTAAAGGGAGAAGCCAAAGATTGGTTAGAATCGTTACCTGAAGGGGCGATTGACACATGGGATGTTTTAGTTGAGAAATTTCTTAAAAGATTCTTTCCGGCATCTAAAGCCGTGAGACTTCAAGGAGAAATTGTTACGTTCGCGCAAAATCCAAATGAAACATTATATGAGGCGTGGACAAGATTCGGAAGGATGTTGAGAGGATGTCCTCAACACGGATTAGATACTTTTCAAATAGTACAAATCTTCTATAAAGGCGTAGACATCGCCACACGAAAAGACATCGACATAACCGCTGGTGGATCCATTATGAAGAAAACCGCAACTGAAGCTTACAAAATTATTGATAACACAGCCTCCCACTCGCATGAGTGGCACCAAGAAAAAGATATCTTTCGATCATCTAAAGCGGCTAGAGCCGATTCTAGCCCTGACTTTGATTCCGTTTCCGCAAAAATAGATGCTTTCGAAAGACGAATGGAAAAGATGAATAAAGATATTCACGCAATACGAATCAGTTGTGAGCAATGCGGTGGACCACACTTATTGAAAGATTGTCACATTGAACCAACGATGGAACAACGAGAGAATGTTTCCTATATGAACCAAAGGCCGGGAAATAATTATCAAAATAATTATCAACCGCCAAGGCTAAACTTAAATCGAAATCAAAACATTCTTTACAATCCAAAAGGACCCGAAAATAACTGGTATAACCAACAAGGTCCGAATAACCAACCAACTCAAAACAACACTTTCAATCAACAAAGACCTAGCTTGTATAAACCACCACAACAACCCGAAGAGAAAAAGCCAAATCTAGAAGAAATGATGGCAAAGCTGATTGAATCTCAAACACAATTCATTACATCTCAAACCCAAACGAACGAGAGGTTTGATCAGTCATTAAGAACTCAACAAGCTTCCATTTTGAATCTAGAAAAACACGTAGGTACTCTTGCTAGCATGATGAGTGAGAGGGAACAAGGAAAGCTACCGAGTAATACTGAAGTAAATCCTCGGAATGAGAATGTTAATATGGTGTCAACGAATTCTGAAAAACCAGCATCAGAAGATGGGAAGGTTTTAGATGAGAGTAACAATGAAGAAGTTACACCACCACCACCCGAGTATGTAAAGCCAGTGGTGGCACCATACAAACCACCCATCCCGTTTCCAAGAAAAGGAGTTGAGTATGAGCAAGTGATAGGTAATAAAGATTGTGATACCTCTGGAAAGAAGAAGAAGAAAAAGAATAAGAAAGTGCAAGAAACAAAAGCCGTAAATATAAACCCGGTGAAGACAGTTCCACCAAAACCTCCACCTAGGGTAGGTGATCCGGGTGAATTTATTGTTCCTTGTCTACTTAGTGATTGTGTCATGTATGATGCACTAGCAGATTTAGGTGCGAGTGTGAGTGTTATGCCTCTTTCCTTATATAAGAGATTAGGTGTAGGTGAGTTAAGTCCAACGGATATGAGTGTTCGACTCTTTGATCAAACCATTAAGCACCCAGTTGGAATTGCTGACAAACTACCCGTTCAAGTAGGCAATTTAACCTTTCTAGTCGAATTTATTGTCATTGACATAGAAGAGGACCCAAACATTCCTCTAATTTTAGGTCGGCCATTCTTAGCGTCCACCAAGGCGTTATTTGATGTAGGAAATGGAAGAATGACACTTAAAAGTGGTGACAAATCGATCACCTTTATGATTCGAAAGTCTAAATCTCCACCAGCCAAAACCGTTGAACCAGTAAAAACAATTGGTAAGAACCATGTGCTTTTACCAACTCCAACGGTAATACTTAGCAATAATGAAACGCCTAAGTGTGGGGAAAATGAAGTAACACCTAATGATGACATGATAACAAAGAACCCCGTTGTTGATACGAAATTAAATAATCCCGTTATTAATAGTTCAATGAAGAAACTTATTAAACGGATTCGCGATGCTAGAACCAAGGGGAACTTTAAGTTATGTAACCGGTTAGTATCCAATCTATCACCTAAAGAAAAGGAGAAACTAGTTGAAATTGTGGATATTACACAGGAATCCGACCAATGGCTTAAAGAAAAAGTCACGGATATGCAAGTTGATTATGGACCAAGAGAAATTAACGATGAAGTTAATCACAATTTTGACACCACAGCTACCTAAGTGTGGGGAGATTCAAATGTTCTAAAAAAGAAAATGCTGTCTAGAGTTAGTTGTTCTGTTCTCGTGTAGTTCCGAGAATGGAATCAGATTGGTCTTTTCCGCTAGCAGACACTAAAGAACTAGTTTTCTCCCTCCATTCTGAATTTTTATTTTTTTTTAGGTTTTATTTGAAATTAATATGCATTTTAATTTATGTTTTATTGTGATTTTAAAAAAACAAAATTTACTTTAATTCATTAAGTTTAAAAAATGATTTCTAAAATTCGTCGTGAGTTAAAGACTAGGTCGTTGAGCCGAAATTGCTTTACCCGAGGGCGGGGCGACAAATTTTGTTATCATTTAATTTTATTGATCTAAAGTATGCAAAAAAAAAAAAAAAAAAAAAAAATTATATTAATTTTTGAACGTAGGGGTTATATACCAAACTTCAAAAATATGTATATATTTTTGTATTTTATGTTATGTACACAACAGGGTAAAACAGCGCACTTTCAAAGACTGTCATTAAGTTCAACAAAAAGCTACTAATTTTGATGACAAGGCGCAAAATATCAAATGTGATGTAAAATAATATGCTTACAAACTGGGTATTTTTAATCACTTTTCTACACTAATCACCCTCATGAATTTATAATTATAGTCTGATTTCATGCAAATGAGGGCATTGCATGATCTTAAGTGTGGGGAAGGGTTATAAATTCTCTCGGGTTTACACTTAGTTTATTTGCCAAATTTTGTGAAAATTTGAAAAATTTTCAATTAAATGAACTCAAAATCATGTTTATACATATTTATGAACGATGAAAACTAGGTGATAATACCGAAATTATCGTTACCTCGAAAAGGACATAAATTGAGAAACACCCTAAAACGCTTGAATTCATTTAAAATGAAATAGAAGAAAATAAAAAGGCAAAGAAAGAAACTAAGTGTGGGAAGAATGTACCAAGTTATTCAATTTAAAACATATATCACATATTTTTGTACAAGATTATTGCAGGTACTTTTGCTTTGGACGATACTAATCAGTTTTACCCGGTTTACTGTAATATATTTGAAAGAAAGATGGATCTACACGATGAATCAATTCCATCATTAAAAGGAAGTAAAGTCTTCCGAAAAAGACACGCGCTTCTTGATTTAGGTCAAGAAGTTGTCGTCCAGACCAGCTGTAGGTTGACGAAAAATCTAGAAAAGTCATCTCTAAAATCAGCAGGAAATCCACGGACCTCAGCATCAAACAGGGTCGCCAAGTGGTCAGATTTATCCTAACCATGAGAAGGATTTATCTCGTACAATGGGGAGGCACCGTGCAAATTAGCTTGATAAGACTAATGAATCAGATCCCCAGAAAGGATAATCTCCTTAAAGATTAAAAATCAGCTTTTAAGACTGATATTACTCAATCCTTGAGATTGACCTTAAAGATTGAGAATTACAAACTCATGGAATTCGATGATATCTAAACTCGAGCTTGAACGAGAAAATATTTTGATCAAAAATACAAACCGATTTGTTTTCTGAAAACCCATTTTCAATGCGTTCATTACCATTGAACGTTAAATCCTAGGAATTCACCTGGAATTCATTAGGTCACCTGAACCAAATCGGGTGTCAACCGTAAGAACGGTGGTTGCATAGCATGGTCGGAGACAGGACCTTGTGCCAGACCGAAAAATCATAGGATGATCTTTACTATCGCTCCTACCAAGGATAGTTCTAGCATCCGACACGTTAAAAGACCATAATCATCTGCATGTCACGGGACATTGCCTTAACAGTTTCTTGTTCATCGCTTTCCTTTACAACCGGACGGTAGTTTGCCGAAAGGTAATATACGGGACAAGTAAACTGGACGTGTTGCTTTCCTAATACAAGGTTAGCAAGTGGGTAACACAAAACCACAAGTGTTGAGCTAAAATTTTCAAATCTGAAACCCACACAACCCACAAAAATATTTTGCAAACACCGGTGAAGGGTTATTCCGGAAAACTTATCTAGGGTAAAAGCTAGATTAAATTTTCAAAAAGATCAAATGTTTTCATAAAGATCCAATTTCCTTAAGGATCTACATTTTAATAGTCATGTGGGACTGTAAACCACCTTTCAAATGTGCACTTTGCTTTGGAAACCGAAAGTAAATCGGCTATTTGATTGCAAGTGTCGTTGACCTAAACCCGAGGCAACTGTGGATGACACACCCACCTTTAACCATCATTACTGTCATTGTTTATACCGCTATATCAAAATCACTGATGTACAAAATGTGATGAATAAAAAAGTGATTCATGTATGTTTTTATTTCAAGTTCTGTATTGCTTGAGGACAAGCAACGCTCAAGTTTGGGGATATTTGATAGTGCTCCAAATGAACATATATTTTGTAGCAATATCGTTCCAATATGTAAAGTTTTTAAATGTAATTTCCTTATTTTTAGTTGTAATAGTTAAATAAATAAGTGCGAAGACGAAAGACGCAAATCGCTCGAAAATGAAGATTTAAAGACAAAAACGAAGATTTGAAAGACCAAAACATCCAAAAAGCTCAAATGTACAAGATACAATTCAAAAGGTTCAATTTATTGATGAGAAACGTCTAAAAATGACAAGAGTACAAGTTACAAAACGCAAAGTACAAGATATTAAATTATACGAAAGGACGTTCGAAAATCCGAAACCAGGACATGAACCAACTCTCAACGCTCGACGCAACGGTGTAAAAATTACGAGTCAACTATGCACAAGAATAAAATATAATATTTAAATAAATCATAATAAGAATAATATTAAATAATAAAAAGTTGTTAATTGAGCATAGTTCAGGGGTCGTAAATGAAAATTCAATTTATAATTTGGCCTATAAAAGAACGATCTATGTTCGATGAATTAGGGGGAGAGATTTTTTTCGATCTTTTTTTTCTTTCTATCTTTTTCTTATTTTTCTATATCAAATATCAATATCTATATTTATAATTCTCTATCATAATGTTAATGTAATCAGATATAACAATAATCTTAATTTTAATTTTAAATTATGATAATAATAAGATTTATGATAGAGATCGTTTGAGTGTGTAAGTCGAAATTCTGTCCGTGTAACGCTACGCTATTTTTAATCATTGTAAGTTATGTTCAACCTTTTTACATTAATGTCTCGTAGCTAAGTTATTATTATGCTTATTTGAGCCGAAGTAATCGTGATGTTGGGCTAAAATATTAAGACGGGGTTATTGGGCTTTGTACCATAATTGGGGTTTGGGCAAAAGACCGACACTTGTGGAAATTGGACTATTGACTATTAATAGATGGGGGGTATTGTCTAATTGAGTGACAACTCATTGGAGTCTGTCGAACCTATCTTCAAATTAATTAACCTAATAATTAATAATGATTATGGTTGTCCTATTTAGTGACGTTCATATGGAATCTGTTATAATCATTTAATTAATCAATTGGGTTGGGTAATTGATTATTCATTCTGATCAAGTGGATGAATTAATATTCATAAACTAATTAAAACAGGGGTGGATTACATACAGTGATAACTGGTGTAATTGTTGACAGAAGTGATAACTGCGTCATAGTTTAAATCCTTAATCAGTTGGAATATTTGACTTCGGGTATAAGGGTAATTTGACGAGGATACTCGCACTTTATATTTATGACCGATGGACTATTATGGACAAAAACCAGATAGACGTATCAAATAAACCAGGACAAAGGACAATTAACCCATGGTAATAAATTAAAATCAACACGTCAAACATCATGATTACGGAAGTTTAAATAAGCATAATTCTTTTATTATATTTCTCATCGTATCTTTATTTACTGTCATTTTATTACTCGCAATTTTATTTTCTGTCATTTTATTTATCGCAATTTATTTTACGCACTTTAATTTTTGTCATTTATTTTTACGCTTAAAATCGACAAACCGGTCATTAAACGGTAAAACCCCTATTTTATAATAATACTACTACTTATTTATATATATATTTTTACAAATAAACTTAATAATATAGCGTTAACTTCACCAGCTCCCTGTGGAACGAACCGGACTTACTAAAAACTACACTACTCTACGATTAGGTACACTGCCTATAGTGTTGTAGCAAGGTTTAGGTATATCCCATCCGTAAATTAATAAAACTTGTGTCATATTTTGTAGTATTTTGTATTAAAAATAATACTATTTCGTACCCTCACGCTACATCATCATCCACCTTGTCCATCTTCATGAGATATTCATCGAGAAGATCATTATTATATGATTTATATACAAAATCATTATTATATGTATATTGTAATAAATATTAAATATTCAATGCATATATAGCTATCAAATATTACATAGTTATTAAAGTGTGATATTAATATATTAAATATAATTTCCATATTATTATTACATCCATTATTATTATTATGTATATTAATATTAGCATTTATATAAATAGTATTACTGTTATTATATATAACATATATAGATATGAATTTTGATACATATAATCTGTTATGTTAATATTACAATATGAAAATCATTATTATTGTTATTATCATATTTATTATCATTATCAACATAATTATTCAAAAATTATCATTTTGCTTTAATTAAGAATATTATTATCATCATCATTATTATTATTTATTTATTAGTATTATTTCTATTATTACAATTACTAGTATTTTTAGTATTATGAATAATATTTTTACCATTTTTATAGTTAAGATCATTATTATTATCTAGTATTATTATAATTATTATTAACATAATTATTATTAGTGATATTATTATTTACTAGAAAATAATACATCTAATTATTATTAACATTAACAATATGATTATTATCATTTTTTTATTAGTATCATTATTATTTATTATATATTATTATTATTAATATAATTATTTTTATTGTTATTAATTATTTGTAATTTTTATATAAACTAAAAAAAAAAGAAATCAAAATATTGTACGATCCAATCTCAGATAATCCATCAATCTGTTTTTACCTTCTTGTTGCTACTCCAATCTGTTACATAATCGTTTTCCATAGTACCAATCAGATGACTAATTGAATCGATTTTATTCTATTTTATTTAATTTTTCTGTTCCCTTTTGTCTGATTAAGAAATCGTGAACCATTTTTTCTATTTAATTGATCAATTCAATCGACTGGCATATCATTTAACTTACTACCACTTCTAGTAATCACAAACACCCTTTTGTAGTCTTCAATTAAATCGAATTTAATTCAGAAACATTGAAGAACACAACATGCATCTCTGTTTCTTCTTAATTTTCCAAAAACCTCGAATTTGAATCTCATTTTAAATTCTATAAATGTGAAAATGTTAGAAATCTTTTACTTAAACTCTCTGTAAAGTTTCAAATGCTAATTCTTCATATCGAGTTCGAATTAATCGAGTCAAAGCTTTAAAAATAAAAAGTCAACGAAGTGTTCATGGTAAAATTCGATCTTGTTTTAGTTTTTTGAGTTAAATTAACGATTCATACAGTTTATATAGATGATTTGCAATCTTTTTCATGAAGGAGTCGAGGTCTGAAACAGTTTCTAAGATTGAATTTGATGTCGAGTTCATAAACGACCTTAATGGTCTGTTACAGAAATTTATTTTTTTTTATTTTTTTTTCCTATTTTAAATTAATCTTAGTTAAATTCCTAAATGTTCAGTAACTGAGTTAAATCCTAAAGATTAATTAAGAAAATCGATAAGTGTCTGTTTCGATCCCTGTTCGATTATATTGAGGTGAAGAAGGAGAATGAAAGACATATAGATGAACTGGATATATATATATATATATATATATATATATATATATATATATATATATATATATATATATATATATATATATATATATATATATATATATATATATATATATATTAGAGGGCATATTAATCAAGAAACAAGGAAACAGAAGAGTGGTCGTGGGTGTTGGTATAGTAGCGGGAGGTCACGGGTTTGAGCCCTGCTGAGGCAGTATTTTTTTTGGCCAATTTTATTGAAGGTAGTCTACTTCTTTTATTTTTCTATATTATTATTATTATTATTATTATTATTATTATTATTATTATTATTATTATTATTATTATTATTATTATTATTATTATTATTATTATTATTATTATTATTATTATTATTATTATATTATCTATAATTTATTATTAAGTATTGTTATTATTATTATCTAAGTATTATTGTTATTAGTATTATTATTAGTATTAAGATTAGCAATATAAGTATTATTAAGTATCATTTTTTTTTATTATTATTACTACAATTATTATTGTTATTATAAAATGATAATAACTCTATTAAAAATTGACTAAGTAAAATTGTAATATTATGAATGAAATTGTGATAATATAATATTATAATTAATATGAATTGGTTACGAATATAATTAAGACTATATGTGATGTTATAAATGATTATAAAATGTTTAAGATCTAGAACATGATTATGGTTATGATATAAAAATAATTAGGGTTATGATTTTTTTTTAAACAAAGTATTACGATTATTAACATTATTACTATTATTATGATTAATATTGTATTATGTGTATCATTATAACAAATAATTGAATATACTTAATACATATACAATAATGATATTAATGTCACATATAGCTATATATCAAGCAGACTAACATTTGAAAACTTATACAATATTGATTTTTTTTTAATATAATACTAAACATATATGTATATAAAATATATATAGATATTAATATAACTAAAAGTATAGATATTAATTATGGTAATGATATATATATATATATATATATATATATATAACATATAAGTTAAGCTATGATATACATAAATAAAGAATATGTTTTTTTTATAAAGTTTAGAATAAATCCTAAATAACTACAAATAAATATAAATACTATGTAACTAATAAATGAAACTATGTGATTTCCAGCATACGTTTATATATATATATATATATATATATATATATATATATATATATATATATATATATATATATATATATATATATATATATATATATATATATATATATATATATGAATGATATAGGTTCGTGAATCCGAGGCCAACCCTACTTGTTCAATGTCGTCATATGTATTTTTACTACAAAATACAGTATGGTGAGTTCATTTGATTCCCTTTTACTCTTTACATTTTTTGGACTGAGAATACATGCGCTGTTTTTATAACTGTTTCCTAAATGCTTTTGAGATATATTTTTTTGAACTGAGAATACATGAACTGCTTTTATAAATGATTGACAAAATAGACACAAATATTCAAAACTACATTCTATGATAAAATTATTTGGATTCAGAGGTTCGATTTAGTAGTTAACGGAGAGATAATTTTGCATTGCGTACGCATTAGCTCCCGTTTTAACTACCATCGGCGGGATGATTTTGAATTGTACGCACGCACTAGCCCCCGATGTATTGTATTGTATTATAGTCGACTTTGTAGTTGGTAACGGAGGGATGATTTTGCATTGCGTACGCATTAGCCCCCGTTTCAGCTACCCTCGGAGGGATTATTTTGCATTGCGTACGCATTAGCCCCCATTGTAAGAATTATATTGTATTAACTACCACGGTGAGATGATTTTGTCATTGCACTACGCGTTAGCTACCGTTGGTGAGTTGTTTGAAAGGTTCCGGTGTTCTTCATATGAATGATTTTACAGCAGGAATAGACCTGCACAGATTATTTTCTAATTATAAGTATCTTGTGGTCTATTATATTATTGAAAATGATTGATTATGAAAAACTAATGAACTCACCAACCTTTTGGTTGACACTTGAAAGCATGTTTATTCTCATGTATGAAAGAAATCTTCCGCTGTGCATTTGCTCATATTAGAGATATTACTTGGAGTCATTCATGACATATTTCAAAAGACGTTGCATTCAAGTCGTCTAGTTCATCAAGATTATTACTAAGTCAATTATAGTTGTATATATTATGAAATGGTATGCATGCCGTCAACTTTCGATGTAATGAAAGTTTGTCTTTTAAAAACGAATGCAATGTTTGTATAGGTCAAGTACCTCGCGTTGTAACCAAATGTAATGTATTCGTCCAGATGGATTAGGACGGGTCATTAGATGTGGTATCAGAGCGGTGGTCTTAGCGAACCAGGTCTTGCATTAATGTGTCTAACTGATAGTTGTTTAGATGCATTAGTGGGTCTGGACTTCGACCGTGTCTGCATGTCAAAAGTTTTACTTATCATTTAGTGTCGAAAATTATTTGCTTATCATCCTTAAAGTTGTGACGACCCGGAAATTTCCGATCAAATTTAAACTTAATTTCATATGATCTAGACACGATAAGCAAAGCATGTAATGTCGAGTCTTAAAATTTTTGAACTGTTTAGATGAAATCACCCTTTGACTACTCCCGACGATTTACGAACAATTGTATGTAAATAAAAATATAAATATAAATATAAGTATATGTAGTATGTTGAATAAATAAAATACACAAAAGGTAAAATAATAAATAAAATAGTTAAGATACCATTAATATATATTTGATTTATAATAATAATTATTTGCAATATAAAATATGTATATGTTAAATAAATGTTATAATATTACATAATTAATAAATTGTAATATTAATATATTATAAGTTTAATTATAGTTGTTATATTATATTACTATCAGTATTAGTAGCATTAAAGATAATAATATGAAATTTATTATATGTAATTGTTATATTATTATTATTATTATTATTATTAGTATTAATATTAATATTAATATTAATATTAATATCATTATATTGTTATTTTAATATAATATATATAAAATTGATATATATTTAATTTGCTAATATCCTTATTATTATTATAACTAGTAGTAAATTATGATCTTAGTAATTATAATTAATGTTAGTAATATTATGAGTATTATGAATAATATTATTATTACCATTTTTTTTAGTTATTATCATTATTGTTACCTATTATCTATTTTATTATTAAAATTATTATTAATATAATTATTATTAGGATTATTGATATTTTTTATGTATTAATATTAATAAAATTATGAATATTATTATTAATCTTTATTTATATATAGAAATCCTAAATTTCTGCTTTACATCCTTCTCAAACTGTAACTGATTTATACTATCAGCATCTGATTGTTGAAAATAATTCACAAATTAGTACAATCTGTTAGATTTCATTATTTGGTACGTATATTTATTTGATTTAAAAATTGTCTGCTTCTAATAATTCCTGATCAATTACAACTCTGATAAACAAATTGTAACTAGAAGACAATTGCAAATGATTATTGGTGCTGTAGTAATCATATAACCTCACTTTATCATTTATCAATTACAGAAAACCTTTAACAACTCTTAACCAATCGAATTAAAACAGAAAAGGGTGAAGAACACCCAAACGAACTCTGTTCTTACTTCTATAATTAAAAGGCTTGATTTCGTATTGATTTTTAAAATCTATTAATGCAGTCTCATTAGAAATCATCCAAACAAACTTTCTGTAAAGTTTCATTTTCCAATTTTTTGAATTGAGTTTGAATTTTTGAGACAAACTTTTAAATTCAAAAAGTCAAATTACGTGTTCATCCCAAAATTCGTATTTGTTTTGGTATTTCCTGTTAAATTGATGTTATGGGAAGTTTATAGGAACGATTTAGGATCTTTTTCATTTAGTAATCCCTACCTAAAACGATCCAAATTTTGAAATTGGCAATTGGGTTTCATCGTGTTCTTTAGAGTCTGTTCTTAATTTTTTTTTATTTTCTTTTCTGTTTCAAGTAAACTGATCATCTCTTATCATTTCTGTTTCGATTTCCTATACAAACTTTAAAAGAAAAACTAGATGATATGATCTTGGTTTAATTGGAAGGCCTGAGTAATTGAGAAAAAGGAGAAGAAATAGAAATAAGCACAGAAAACGGGTTTTAAATAATGGAATGGGTTTTAAATCAGAAAATGGGCAATGGCCCAACGGTTAAAGGAGTGTGTAACGAGCGGGAGGTAACGGGTTCGAGACCCGGCAGGGACATTATTTTTTTAGGCTATTACAAGGTAGCCATTCTATTTTCTTTAAAGTTATTATTATTATTATTATTATTATTATTATTATTATTATTATTATTATTATTATTATTATTATTATTATTATTATTATTATTATTATTATTATTATCATAATTATTATTATTAATATTATTAATAGTACTGTTATTATGATTGTTATTATTATTGTTATTATACGCTTATGATTATTGTTATTATTATTATTATCATTAAGTATTAGTATTAGTATTATTATTATTATTATTATTATTTGAGTTATTGTTAGAAATATCATAAATATTAATATTAGTAATACCATTATGACTAAAACTATCATCTTGGTATAATTACCATTATTGAGTCTGGACTTCGACCGTGTCTGCATGTCAAAAGTTTTGCTTATCATTTAGTGTCGAAAATTATTTGCTTATCATCCTTAAAGTCTAGACACGTCTTACTGCCTCTATTGCATAAACTGTGTATAGATAAATTCATATCTTAGCGTATGTGTTATTGTTACCTTTGCCTGACAGCTTCCGTAGATTCATCCGTAACTTATGGGATTTTAGTATTATATATGCATATGTAAATTATCTATTGCAGGGTACTAATCTACATCATATAATCTATTTCTTATCGAAAATCCTTCATCTGATAGTATGAGATGAATCCCTCAACCAGTTCAAATTCCTCGGATTTTGACAGCTATTCCGATATGGAGTTTCACCTAAGCTCCTAAAGCAGTGTCACCAGAATGAATCAACCAATCATCCATCCCCAATTCATCTGATGAGTTCATAGTCGACTTAATCAATGGAGACGCGAAGAAGGCGATCCTTTTCACCAACCGAATTTACCTCTTGGCGATGAACCTGAAGCACTTATCAGCGAACCAGTCCGAAACACCATTTTCACCCTCATTTCCCGAATATCTTACCACGATTATATTCTATCAAAAATTCTAAACCTTATTCATCCGCTCGTCCCGACCGACAATCATTCCGGAATAATGGAAAAAGTCAACGAGCTTCGCACTCGAGTAATCAATTTGGAAAAATGTGGTGCAAAATGTACCAGCTTCAACAACACCACCGGCACCAACAGTACCACCAACATCCCAAGTTTCAACATCACATGCCTCAACATCACAATCTATACCTCGAGCATAATCTTCGTTCTACATTTTGTTCTACATCGGTTATCTTCGTTCTTCATGATGATTATGTAATCTCTAATATTTTAGAGATTATATGTTCTTGTTCTAGCGGTAAATCAAATGAGTTTAATATCATATTGACTCATTAAATCCATGATTACATCTGAAGAAAATATATATTTATATATGTTTTCATAAAGCTTGTAATTAAAATTTTTTTTTGTACAAACTGTTAATGGTGAAAATATTTTAACGGGTAGGTAATACCCGAGAAATATTTAGATTTCACATTAAAAAGTTACACTTTACATTCTTCGAATCTAATTCAACAGTCATTTACTATCCTACTTACATCCATAGATATACGTATCCGTTCACCGCAGAATAACCATTTTCATTCAATTTCATATTCGGATTTTGATCTATCAGAATCCAACAAGTGGCATAATGAAGAAAACATTCGACAAAAATAAAATTTGTTAGAAACAAACAATTTAACTATGAGAAGAATTTTGATAAGAATCCACGCTAACTGTTCCTAGCTAACTGTTCCAAGCTAACTGATTAATTCCGTATTATATTTTAATTATCGCAATTTATTTATCGCAATTTAATTATCGCAATTTATTTATCGCAATTTAAATTCTCTCAATTTTATTTATCGTCATTTAATTTCTGTTATTTATTTTACGCACTTTAAATATCGGGACACGTATACAAGGTTTTGACATATCATATCGACGCATCTATATATATTATTTGGAATAACCATAGACACTCTATATGCAGTAATGTTTGAGTTAGATATACAGGGTCGAGGTTGATTCTACAATAATATATATACTTTGAGTTGTGATCGAGTCTGGGACATGTACACGGGTCACGGCACGTATTAATTAATTCGAATATTATATATTAAACTATATATGAATTATTGAATTTCTAATTGTGGACCGCTAACTGTGGACTGCCAACATTGAACAATTAAAATGAATTAAAATATTGATTATAACATATGAAACTAAACAATTCTTCAAGTTTGCCACTTGATTTCATCTTAAACCTCATTTGTATCTTGAGGACTCCAATCTGCGTTCAAACCTTTCATGATTCTTGAAAACACCTTAATCGAGAGGATGAACCAACCGCACTTCATCTACAGAAGAAAAGATTGATGCATATAGTTATGCACCTGGAAAACACTCGGAACCTGAGTAAACGTTTAACACGTAGCTGTGCTAAATCCTTTAGCGTTATTATTACCAAAAATAACTTTGCAATTCCTTTCCAAATTAGCCAATTTTGTCACAGCTCCAGCAAGTTAACTTCGACTTTTTGTTCGAAACAACCTTATTATAATCTTGATATATATGCGTGCTCTTCTATTGTTACTGGGAAACTTTTTATATTCCACCATATTACCATCAGCGTTTAATCATCTAAAAACACAATTCTCTTGAAACCACCTCGGATTGATAATCGATGATTCGGATATGGTAGCATTAAATTCAGAGGAAACAGCAAAATTGTTGATGGTCTAAATGACCAAAAATTTGATTATAAAGAAGGGAGTGTTAGGAACGCTCGATAGAAAATTTGGTACTGAAAAACAGATTGAGCAAACCATAAAGGAGACCAAGGCCAAATACAAGGACCATACCATATATATTCAAAGAATCCATGTAATTCTGGATCCGATGAAACCTTCAACGAATATCTTGCTCCGTACTCATGTTAAAATCTTGCGGAAAATCTTTCTTCATCAACCATCAAACTTAGAAATTCCAAAATATCATCATAAATATCTTCGATATTTCTGAAGATATTTTCATAAATATCCTCGTCCGAAATTATTTATCTCTTCGTGCTATCTACATTACATCATAAAGGAAACTACTTTAGTTTCTAAATTTCTTTAAAATTCGAGTTTGAATTATGAATGATTTTGAAGTAGTGTTGGGAACTGAAGCATGAGTTAGTATAATATAATGACACTTGATCAACGTGATTATATTACAGTAAGTCATGCTGAGTTTCTAAATGACACGTGATGATTCACAGACCATAACTTCATCATGTACCATGTTACATGACTATTACATTCTACCTAATCTCCGAACATATCAAGAACATATTTTCTTGATAATCCTATCTTTTCCCTTGAAATCTTATTATTTGACAAGTCAGATTGTACTGTTACCATTTCTTCTTAGAACATAAATTATGTTCATTCCGAAATTCATATCTATGAATTCTGGACCATTATTTGCTTGACTTAAAGTCGAGAAGAGAAAACAAATGTTTGAATTGAGGGAGAAAGAATATGAGATATGTGCTGTGAAAATAAAGAAATGAAGAGGGTGAATTTATAGTGAAATATCCGACAGAACAATCAAAATAGATCATCGTATTTAATCAAAGAAGATCCTAATTTCCTAAGTACCGGAGAATCAAATCTTATTACAAAGATTTTCTCCAAATCCCTTGAACTCTGGAAATCAATCCTGTCTACGTCAAAAGATATGACGAATCTACATTTACTCATTTCACTCTTTCGTGATAGCTTCACTCGTACCCTTCACCTAAATGAATTTTTTTTTATCTATATTACTCAATGAAGATAAAACTCTATTTATCAACTCATTTTCGTCATGAAAACATTTTTTATTGTTAGCCATAACGACCTCGATCAAATTTCGGGACAAAATTTCTTTAACGGGTAGGTACTGTGACGATCCGGAAATTTTCGATCAAATTTAAACTTAATTTCATATGATCTCGACATGATAAGCAAAGCCTGTAATGTTGAGTCTTAAAATTTTTGAACTGTTTAGATGAAATCACCCTTTGACTACTCCCGACGATTCACGAACAATTGTATGTAAATAAAAATAAAAATATAAATATAAGTATATGTAGTATGTTGAATAAATAAAATACACAAAAGGTAAAATAATAAATAAAATAGTTAAGATACCATTAATATATATATGATTTATAATAATAATTATTTGTAATATAAAATATGTATATGTTAAATAAATATTACAATATTACATAATTAATAAATTGTAATATTAATATATTACAAGTTTAATTATAGTTTTTATATTATATTACTATCAGTATTAGTAGCATTAAAGATAATAATATGAAATTTTTTATATGTAATTGTTATATTATTATTATTATTAGTATTAATATTAATATTAATATTAATATCATTATATTCTTATTTTAATATAATATATATAAAATTGATATATATTTAATTTACTAATATCCTGATTATTATTATAACCAGTAGTAAATTATGATCTTAGTTATTATGATTAACGTTAGTAATATTATGAGTATTATGAATAATATTATTATTACCATTTTTTTAGTTATTATCATTATTGTTACCTATTATCTATTTTATTATTAAAATTATTATTAATATAATTATTATTAGGATTATTGATATTTTTTTATGTATTAATATTAATAAAATTATGAATATTATTATTATTCTTTATTTATATATAGAAATCCAAAATTTTTGCTTTACATCATTCTCAAACTGTAACTGATTTGTACTATTAGCATCTGATTGTTGAAATAATTCACAAATTAGTACAATCTGTTAGATTTCATTATTTGGTACGTATATTTATTTGATTTAAAAATTGTCTGCTTCTAATAATTCCTGATCAATTACTACTCTGACAAACAAATTGTAACTAGAAGACAATTGCAAACGATTATTGGTGATGTAGTAATCATACAACCTCACTTTATCATTTATCAATTACAGAAAACCTTTAACAACTCTTAACCAATCGAATTAAAACAGAAAAGGGTGAAGAACACCCAAACGAACTCTGTTCTTACTTATATAATTAAAAGGCTCGATTTCGTATTGATTTTTAAAATCTATTAATGCAGTCTCATTAGAAATCATCCAAACAAACTTTCTGTAAAGTTTCATCTTCCAATTTTTCGAATTGAGTTTGAATTTTTGAGTCAAACTTTTAAATTCAAAAAGTCGAATTACGTGTTCATCCCAAAATTCTTATTTGTTTTGGTATTTCCTGTTAAATTGATGTTATGGGAAGTTTATAGGACCGATTTAGGTTCTTTTTCATTTAGTAATCCCTACCTAAAACGATCCAAATTTTGAAATTGGCAATTGGGTTTCGTCGTGTTCTTTAGAGTCTGTTCTTAATTTTTTTTATTTTCTTTTCTGTTTCAAGTAAACTGATCATCTCTTATCGTTTCTATTTTGATTTCCTATACAAACTTTAAAAGAAAAACTAGATGATATGATCTTGGTTTAATTGGGTCGACTGAGTAATTGAGAAAAAGGAGAAGAAACAGAAATAAGCATAGAAAACGGGTTTTAAATAATGGAATGGGTTTTAAATCAGAAAATGGGCAATGGCCCAACAGTTAAAGGAGTGTGTAACGAGCGGGAGGTAACGGGTTCGAGACCCGGCAGGGACATTATTTTTTTTAGGCTATTACAAGGTAGCCATTCTATTTTCTTTAAAGTTATTCTTATTATTATTATTATTACTATTATTATTATTATTATTATTATTATTATTATTATTATTATTATTATTATTATTATTATTATTATTATTATTATTATTATTATTATTATTATTATTATTATTATTATCATAATTATTATTATTAATATTATTAGTAGTATTGTTATTATGATTGTTATTATTATTGTTATTATACGCTTATCATTATTGTTATTATTATTATTATCATTAAGTATTAGTATTACTATTATTATTATTATTTGAGTTATTGTTAGAAATATCATAAATATTAATATTAGTAATACCATTATGACTAAAACTATCATCTTGGTATAATTACCATTATTGATATTATTATTATTAAAAGTAATATTATTATTACAATTAACATTATTATTACTATATGTATTATTAAAATTTTTAATATTATTAGTTATTGTTATTATGATTAGTATTATTAATCTTACTATAAATGATACAATTTACTAGTACTTTCATAAACATTAGTATTAATACCATTTTATAAATAATAGAATTATTATTATAAACATAAATATATTATTAATGTTATTATCATTACTAATATTAACTTAGTATAATTAGAATTACTGTTTTGATAAACAAATGAAATATATATATAAATATATTTAACACATATAATATAACAAAATATTTTTATATCTATAAAAGGAATATATGAAACATAAATATATATATAAAGATGATATAATTAATAAAATTATATATATATATATAAAAACTTATTTGACTACAATTATGTATATTAATACATATATGAATGATATAGGTTCGTGAATACAAGGCCAACCCTACTCTTGGTAAATGTCGTCGTATGTATTTTTACTACAAAATACAGTATGGTGAGTTTCAATACTCCCTTTTTAAATGCTTTTGCAATATATATTTTTGGGACTGAGAATACATGTGCTTTTATAAATTTTTAACGAAATAGACACACGTAATTAAAACTACATTATATGGTTGAATGATCGAAGCCGAATATGCCCCTTTTTGCTTGGTAGCCTAAGAATTAGTAAACAAGTCCACTAATTGACGTAAATCCTAAAGATAGATCTATTGGGCCTAACAAACCCCATCCGTTGTTGCGGATGCTTTAGTACTTCGAAATTTTATCATGTCCGATGGAGTCCCGAAATGATGGTGATATTCTTACATGCATCTTGTTAATGTCGGTTACCAGGTGTTCAATCCATACGAATGAATTTTTAAACACTTGCGAGTGTATGATTATTGAATAAATGAAATCTTGTGGTCTATTAAAATTATGGAAATGATCGATTATGGTAAACTAATGAACTCACCAACCTTTTGGTTGACACTTTAAAGCATGTTTATTCTCAGGTATTAAAGAAATCTTTCGCTGTGCATTTGCTCATATTAGAGATATTACTTGGAGTCATTCATGACATACTTTAAAAGACGTTGCATTCGAGTCATCGAGTTCATCAAGATTATTACTAAGTCAATTATAGTTGGATATATTATGAAATGGTATGCATGCCATCAACTGTCGATGTAATGAAAGTTTGTATTTTAAAAATGAATGCAATGTTTGTAAAATGTATCATATAGAGGTCAAATACCTCACGATGTAACCAAATGTAATGTATTCGTCCAGATGGATTAGGACAGGTCATGAAAGTTGGTATCAGAGCGGTGGTCTTAGCGAACCAGGTCTTGCATTAGTGTGTCTAACTGATAGTTATTTAGATGCATTAGTGAGTCTGAACTTCGACTGTGTCTGCATGTCAAAAGTTTTGCTTATCTTCCTTAAAGTCTAGACGCATCTTACTGCCTCTATTGCATAGATTGTGTATAGATAAATTCATATCTTAGCGTATCTGTTATTGTTACTTTTGCCTGACAGCTTTCGTAGATTCATCCGTAACTTATGGGATTTTAGTATTATATATGCATATGTAAATTATGTATTGCAGGGTACTAATCTACATCATATAATCTATTTCTTATCGAAAATCCTTCATCTGATCGTACGAGATGAATCCCTCAACCAGTTCGAATTCCTCGGATTTCGACAGCTATTCCGATATGGAGTTTCACCTAAGCTCCTAAAGCAGTGTCACCAGAATGAATCAACCAATCATCCATCCCCAATTCATCTGATGAGTTCGTAGTCGACTTAATCAATGGAGACTCGAAGAAGGCGATCCTTTTCACCAACCGAATTTACCTCTTGGCGATGAACCTGAAGCACATATCAGTGAACCAGTCCGAAACACTATTTTTACCCTCATTTCCCGAATATCTCACCACGATTATATTCTATCTAAAATTCTAAACCTTATTTATCCGCTCGTCCCGACCGACAATCATTCCGGAATAATGGAAAAAGTCAACGAGCTTCGCGCTCGAGTAATCAATTTGGAAAAACGTGGTGCAAAATGTACCAGCTTCAACAACACCACCGGCACCAACAGTACCACCAACAACCCAAGTTTCAACATCACATGCCTCAACATCGCAATCTATACCTCGAGCATAATCATCGTTCTACATTTTGTTCTACATCGGTTATCTTCGTTCTTCATGATGATTATGTAATCTCTAATATTTTAGAGATTATATATTCTTGTTCTAGTGGTAAATCAAATGAGTTTAATATCATATTGACTCATTAAATCCATGATTACATCTGAAGAAAATATATATGTATATATGTTTTCATAAAGGTTGTAATTAAAAATTCTTTTGTACAAACTGTTAATGGTGAAAATATTTTAAGGGATAGGTAATACCCGAGAAATATTTACATTTCACATTAATAAGTTACACTGTACATTCTTCGAATCTGATTCAACAGTCATTTACTATCCTACTTACATCCACAGATATATGTATCCGTTCACCGCAGAATAACCATTTTCATTCAATTTCATATTTGGATTTTGACCTATCAGAATCCAACAAGTGGCATAATGAAGAAAACATTGAACAAAAATAAAATTTGTTAGAAACAAACAATTTAACTATGAGAAGAATTTTGATAAGAATCCATGCTAACTGTTCCTAGCTAACTGTTCCAAGCTAACTGATTAATTCCATATTATATTTTAATAATCGCAATTTATTTATCGCAATTTAATTATCGCAATTTATTTATCGCAATTTAAATTCTCTCAATTTTATTTATCGTCATTTAATTTCTGTTATTTATTTTACGCACTTTAAATATCGGGACACGTATACAATGTTTTGACATATCATATCGACGCATCTATATATATTATTTGGAATAACCATAGACACTCTATATGCAGTAATGTTTGAGTTAGATATATAGAGTTGAGGTTGATTCTACAATAATATATATACTTTGAGTTGTGATCGAGTCTGAGACATGTACACGGGTCACGACACGTATTAATTAATTCGAATATTATATATTAAACTATATATGAATTATTGAATTTCTAATTATGGACCGCTAACTGTGGACTGCCAACATTGGACAATTAAAATGAATTAAAATATTGATTATAACATATGAAACTAAACAATTCTTCAAGTTTGCCACTTGATTTCATCTTAAACCTCATTTGTATCTTAAGGACTCCAATCTGCGTTCAAACCTTTCATGATTCTTGAAAACACCTTAATCGAGAGGATGAACCAACCGCACTTCATCTACGGAAGAAAAGATTGATGTATATAGTTATGCACCTGGAAAACACTCGGAACCTGAGTAAACGTTTAACACGTAGTTGTGCTAAATCCTTTAGTGTTATTATTACCGAAAATAACTTTGCAATCCCTTTCCAAATTAGCCAATTTTGTCACAGCTCCAGCAAGTCAACTTCGACTTTTCGTTCGAAACAACCTTATTATAACCTTGATATATATATATATATATATATATGCGTGCTCTTCTATTGTTATCGGGAAACTTTTTATATTCCACCATATTACCATCGGCGTTTAATCATCTAAAAACACAATTCTCTTGAAACCACCTCGGATTGATAATCGATGATTCGGATATGGTAGCATTAAATGCAGAGGAAACAGCAAAATTGTAGATGGTCTAAACGGTAAAAAAATTTGATGATAAAGAAGGGAGTGCTAGGAACGCTCGATAGAAAATTTGGTACTGAAAAACAGATTGAGCAAACCATAAAGGAGACCAAGGCCAAATACAAGGACCATACCATATATATTCAAAGAATCCATGTAATTCTGGATCCGATGAAATCTTCAACGAATATCTTGCTCCGTACTCATGTTAAAATCTTGCGAAAAATCTTTTTCCATCAACCATCGAACTTAGAAATTCCAAAATATCATCATAAATATCTTCAATATTTCTGAAGATATTTTCATAAATATCCTCGTCCGAAATTATTTATCTCTTTGTGCTATCTATATTACATCATAAAGAAAACTACTTTAGTTTATAAATTTCTTTAAAATTCGAGTTTGAATTATGAATGATTTTGAACTAGTGTTGGGAACTGAAGCATGAGTTAGTATAATATAATGACACTTGATCAACGTGATTATATTACAGTAACTCATGCTGAGTTTCTAAATGACACGTGATGATTCACAGACCATAACGTCATCATGTACCATGTTACACGACTATTACATTCTACCTAATCTCCGAACATATCAAGAACATATTTTCTTGATAATCCTATCTTTTCCCTTGAAATTTGGTAATTTGACAAGTCATATTGCACTGTTACCATTTCTTCTTAGAACATAAATTATGTTCATTCCGAAATTCATATCTACGAATTCTGGACCATTATTCCCTTGACTTAAAGTTGAGAAGAGAAAACAAAAGTTTGAATTGAGGGAGAAAGAATAGGAGATATGAGCTGTGAAAATAAGGAAATGAAGAGGGTGGATTTATAGTGAAATATCTGACAGAACAATCAAAACAGATTATCATATTTAATCAAAGAAGATCCTAATTTCCTAATTACCGGAGAATCAAATCTTATTTCAAAGATTTTCTCCAAATCCCTTGAACTCTGGAAATCAATCATGTCTACGTCAAAGGTATGACGAATCTACATTTACTCATTTCACTCTTTCGTGATAGCTTCACTCGTACCCTTCACCTAAATGAATTGTTTTATCTATATTACTCAATGATGATAAAACTCTATTTATCAACTCATTTTCGTCATGAAAACATTTTTTATTGTTAGCCATAACGACCTCGATCAAATTTCGGGACGAAATTTCTTTAACGGGTAGGTACTGTGACGACCTGGAAATTTTCGATCAAATTTAAACTTAATTTCATATGATCTCGACACGATAAGCAAAACCTGTAATGTTGAGTCTTAAAATTTTTGAACTGTTTAGATGAAATCACCCTTTGACTACTCCCGACGATTCACGAACAATTGTATGTAAATAAAAATAAAAATATAAATATAAGTATATGTAGTATGTTGAATAAATAAAATACACAAAAGGTAAAATAATAAATAAAATAGTTAAGATACCATTAATATATATATGATTTATAATAATAATTATTTGTAATATACAATATGTATATGTTAAATAAATGTTATAATATTACATAATTAATAAATTGTAATATTAATATATTACAAGTTTAATTATAGTTGTTATATTATATTACTATCAGTATTAGTAGCATTAAAGATAATAATATGAAATTTGTTATATGTAATTGTTATATTATTATTATTATTAGTATTAATATTAATATTAATATTAATATTAATATCATTATATTGTTATTTTAATATAATATATATAAAATTGATATATATTTAATTTGCTAATATCCTTATTATTATTATAACCAGTAGTAAATTATGATCTTAGTTATTATGATTAACGTTAGTAATATTATGAGTATTATGAATAATATTATTATTACCATTTTTTTTAGTTATTATCATTATTGTTACCTATTATCTATTTTATTATTAAAATTATTATTAATATAATTATTATTAGGATTATTGATATTTTTTTATGTATTAATATTAATAAAATTATGAATATTATTATTATTCTTTATTTATATATAGAAATCCAAAATTTCTGCTTTACATCCTTCTCAAACTGTAACTGATTTGTACTATTAGCATCTGATTGTTGAAATAATTCACAAATTAGTACAATCTGTTAGATTTCATTATTTGGTAAGTATATTTATTTGATTTAAAAATTGTCTGCTTCTAATAATTCCTGATCAATTACAACTCTGACAAACAAATTGTAACTAGAAGACAATTGCAAACGATTATTGGTGCTGTAGTAATCATACAACCTCACTTTATCATTTATCAATTACAGAAAACCTTTAACAACTCTTAACCAATCGAATTAAAACAAAAAAGGGTGAAGAACACCCAAACGAACTCTGTTCTTACTTATATAATTAAAAGGCTCGATTTCGTATTGATTTTTAAAATCTATTAATGCAGTCTCATTAGAAATCATCCAAACAAACTTTCTGTAAAGTTTCATCTTCCAATTTTTCGAATTGAGTTTGAATTTTTGAGTCAAACTTTTAAATTCAAAAAGTCAAATTACGTGTTCATCCCAAAATTCGTATTTGTTTTGGTATTTCCTGTTAAATTGATGTTATGGGAAGTTTATAGGACCGATTTAGGTTCTTTTTCATTTAGTAATCCCTACCTAAAACGATCCAAATTTTGAAATTGGCAATTGGGTTTCATCGTGTTCTTTAGAGTCTGTTCTTAATTTTTTTTTTATTTTCTTTTCTGTTTCAAGTAAACTGAGCATCTCTTATCGTTTCTGTTTCGATTTCCTATACAAACTTTAAAAGAAAAACTAGATGATATGATCTTGGTTTAATTGGGTCGACTGAGTAATTGAGAAAAAGGAGAAGAAACAGAAATAAGCATAGAAAACGGGTTTTAAATAATGGAATGGGTTTTAAATCAGAAAATGGGCAATGGCCCAACAGTTAAAGGAGTGTGTAACGAGCGGGAGGTAACGGGTTCGAGACCCGGCAGGGACATTATTTTTTTTAGGCTATTACAAGGTAGCCATTCTATTTTCTTTAAAGTTATTCTTATTATTATTATTATTATTATTATTATTATTATTATTATTATTATTATTATTATTATTATTATTATTATTATTATTATTATTATTATTATCATAATTATTATTATTATTATTATTATTAATAGTACTGTTATTATGATTGTTATTATTATTGTTATTATACGCTTATCATTATTGTTATTATTATTATTATCATTAAGTATTAGTATTACTATTATTATTATTATTTAAGTTATTCTTAGAAATATCATAAATATTAATATTAGTAATACCATTATGACTAAAACTATCATCTTGGTATAATTACCATTATTGATATTATTATTATTAAAAGTAATATTATTATTACAATTAACATTATTATTACTATATGTATTATTAAAATTTTTAATATTATTAGTATTATTATTAGTTATTGTTATTATGATTATTATTATTAATCTTACTATAAATGATACAATTTACTAGTACTTTCATAAACATTAGTATTAATACCATTTTATAAATAATAGAATTATTATTATAAACATAAATATATTATTAATGTTATTATCATTACTAATATTAACTTAGTATAATTAGAATTACTGTTTTGATAAACAAATGAAATATATATATAAATATATTTAACACATATAATATAACAAAATATTTTTATATCTATAAAAGGAATATATGAAACATAAATATATATATAAAGATGATATAATTAATAAAATTATATAAATATAAAAAAACTTATTTGACTACGATTATGTATATTAATACATATATGAATGATATAGGTTCGTGAATACAAGGCCAACCCTACACTTGGTAAATGTCGTCGTATGTATTTTTACTATAAAATACAGTATAGTGAGTTTCAATACTCCCTTTTTAAATGCTTTTGCAATATATATTTTTGGGACTGAGAATACATGTGCTTTTATAAATGTTTAACGAAATAGACACACGTAATTAAAACTACATTATATGGTTGAATGATCGAAGCCGAATATGCCCCTTTTTGCTTGGTAGCCTAAGAATTAGTAAACCAGTCCACTAATTGACGTGAATCCTAAAGATAGATCTATTGGGCCTAACAAACCCCATCCGTTGTTGCGGATGCTTTAGTACTTCGAAATTTTATCATGTCCGATGGAGTCCCGAAATGATGGTGATATTCTTATATGCATCTTGTTAATGTCGGTTACCAGGTGTTCAATCCATATGAATGAATTTTTATACACTTGCGAGTGTATGATTATTGAATAAATGAAATCTTGTGGTCTATTAAAATTATGGAAATGATCGATTATGGTAAACTAATGAACTCACCAACCTTTTGGTTGACACTTTAAAGCATGTTTATTCTCAGGTATTAAATAAATCTTTCGCTGTGCATTTGCTCATATTAGAGATATTACTTGGAGTCATTCATGACATACTTTAAAAGACGTTGCATTCGAGTCATCGAGTTCATCAAGATTATTACTAAGTCAATTATAGTTGGATATATTATGAAATGGTATGCATGCCGTCAACTGTCGATGTAATGAAAGTTTGTCTTTTAAAAACGAATGCAATGTTTGTAAAATGTATCATATAGAGGTCAAATACCTCACGATGTAACCAAATGTAATGTATTAGTCCAGATGGATTAGGACGGGTCATGAAAGTTGGTATCAGAGCGGTGGTCTTAGCGAACCAGGTCTTGCATTAGTGTGTCTAACTGATAGTTGTTTAGATGCATTAGTGAGTCTGAACTTCGACTGTGTCTGCATGTCAAAAGTTTTACTTATCATCCTTAAAGTCTAGACACATCTTACTGCCTCTATTGCATAGATTGTGTATAGATAAATTCATATCTTAGCGTATCTATTATTGTTACCTTTGCCTGACAGCTTCCGTAGATTCATCCGTAACTTATGGCATTTTAGTATTATATATGCATATGTAAATTATGTATTGCAGGGTACTAATCTACATCATATAATCTATTTCTTATCGAAAATCCTTCATCTGATCGTACGAGATGAATCCCTCAACCAGTTCGAATTCCTCGGATTTCGACAGCTATTCCGATATGGAGTTTCACCTAAGCTCCTAAAGCAGTGTCACCAGAATGAATCAACCAATCATTCATCCCCAATTCATATGATGAGTTCGTAGTCGACTTAATCAATAGAGACGTGAAGAAGGCGATCCTTTTCACCAACCGAATTTACTTCTTGGCGATGAACCTGAAGCACTTATCAATGAACCAGTCCGAAACACTATTTTTACCCTCATTTCCCGAATATCTCACCACGATTATATTCTATCTAAAATTCTAAACCTTATTCATCCGCTCGTCCCGACCGACAATCATTCCGGAATAATGGAAAAAGTCAACGAGCTTCGCGCTCGAGTAATCAATTTGGAAAAACGTGGTGCAAAATGTACCAGCTTCAACAACACCACCGGCACCAACAGTACCACCAACAACCCAAGTTTCAACATCACATGCCTCAACATCGCAATCTATACCTCGAGCATAATCTTCGTCCTACATTTTGTTCTACATCGGTTATCTTCGTTCTTCATGATGATTATGTAATCTCTAATATTTTAGAGATTATATATTCTTGTTCTAGCAGTAAATCAAATGAGTTTAATATCATATTGACTCATTAAATCCGTGAATACATCTGAAGAAAATATATATGTATATATGTTTTCATAAAGGTTGTAATTAAAAATTCTTTTGTACAAACTGTTAATGGTGAAAATATTTTAAGGGATAGGTAATACCCGAGAAATATTTACATTTCACATTAATAAGTTACACTGTACATTCTTCGAATCTGATTCAACAGTCATTTACTATCCTACTTACATCCACAGATATATGTATCCGTTCACCGCAGAATAACCATTTTCATTCAATTTCATATTTGGATTTTGACCTATCAGAATCCAACAAGTGGCATAATGAAGAAAACATTGGACAAAAATAAAATTTGTTAGAAACAAACAATTTAACTATGAGAAGAATTTTGATAAGAATCCATGCTAACTGTTCATAGCTAACTGTTCCAAGCTAACTGATTAATTCCGTATTATATTTTAATAATCGTAATTTATTTATCGCAATTTAATTATCGCAATTTATTTATCGCAATTTAAATTCTCTCAATTTTATTTATCGTCATTTAATTTCTGTTATTTATTTTACGCACTTTAAATATCGGGACACGTATACAATGTTTTGACATATCATATCGACGCATCTATATATATTATTTGGAATAACCATAGACACTCTATATGCAGTAATGTTTGAGTTAGATATATAGGGTTGAGGTTGATTCTACAATAATATATATACTTTGAGTTGTGATCGAGTCTGAGACATGTACACGGGTCATGACACGTATTAATTAATTCGAATATTATATATTAAACTATATATGAATTATTGAATTTCTAATTATGGACCGCTAACTGTGGACTGCCAACATTGGATAATTAAAATGAATTAAAATATTGATTATAACATATGAAACTAAACAATTCTTCAAGTTTGCCACTTGATTTCATCTTAAACCTCATTTGTATCTTAAGGACTCCAATCTGCGTTCAAACCTTTCATGATTCTTGAAAACACCTTAATCGAGAGGATGAACCAACCGCACTTCATCTACGGAAGAAAAGATTGATGTATATAGTTATGCACCTGGAAAACACTCGGAACCTGAGTAAACGTTTAACACGTAGTTGTGCTAAATCCTTTAGTGTTATTATTACCTAAAATAACTTTGCAATCCCTTTTCAAATTAGCCAATTTTGTCACAGCTCCAGCAAGTCAACTTCGACTTTTCGTTCGAAACATCCTTATTATAACCTTGATATATATGCGTGCTCTTCTATTGTTACCGGGAAACTTTTTATATTCCACCATATTACCATCAGTGTTTAATCATCTAAAAACACAATTCTCTTGAAACTACCTCGGATTGATAATCGATGATTCGGATATGGTAGCATTAAATGCAGAGGAAATATCAAAATTGTAGATGGTCTAAACGGTAAAAAAATTTGATAATAAAGAAGGGAGTGTTAGGAACGCTCGATAGAAAATTTGGTACTAAAAAACATATTGAGCAAACCATAAAGGAGACCAAGGCCAAATACAAGGACCATACCATATATATTCAAAGAATCCATGTAATTCTGGATCCGATGAAATCTTCAACGAATATATTGCTCCGTACTCATGTTAAAATCTTGCGAAAAATCTTTTTTCATCAACCATCGAACTTAGAAATTCCAATATATCATCATAAATATCTTCGATATTTCTGAAGATATTTTCATAAATATCCTTGTCCGAAATTATTTATCTCTTTGTGCTATCTATATTACATCATAAAGAAAACTACTTTAGTTTATAAATTTCTTTAAAATTCGAGTTTGAATTATGAATGATTTTGAAGTAGTGTTGGGAACTGAAGTATGAGTTAGTATAATATAATGACACTTGATCAACGTGATTATATTACAGTAACTCATGCTGAGTTTCTAAATGACACGTGATGATTCACAGACCATAACGTCATCATGTACCATGTTACACGACTATTACATTCTACCTAATCTCCGAACATATCAAGAACATATTTTCTTGATAATCCTATCTTTTCCCTTGAAATTTGGTAATTTGACAAGTCAGATTGTACTGTTACCATTTCTTCTTAGAACATAAATTATGTTCATTCCGAAATTCATATCTACGAATTCTGGACCATTATTCCCTTGACTTAAAGTCGAGAAGAGAAAACAAAAGTTTGAATTGAGGGAGAAAGAATAGGAGATATGAGCTGTGAAAATAAGAAAATGAAGAGGGTGGATTTATAGTGAAATATCCGACAGAACAATCAAAACAGATCATCGTATTTAATCAAAGAAGATCCTAATTTCCTAATTACCGGAGAATCAAATCTTATTTCAAAGATTTTCTCCAAATCCCTTGAACTCTGGAAATCAATCATGTCTACGTCAAAATATATGACGAATCTACATTTACTCATTTCACTCTTTCATGATAGCTTCACTCGTACCCTTCACCTAAATGAATTGTTTTATCTATATTACTCAATGATGATAAAACTCTATTTATCAACTCATTTTCGTCATGAAAACATTTTTTATTGTTAGCCATAACGACCTCGATCAAATTTTGGGACGAAATTTCTTTAACGGGTAGGTACTGTGACGACCTGGAAATTTTCGATCAAATTTAAACTTAATTTCATATGATCTCGGCACGATAAGCAAAGCCTGTAATGTTGAGTCTTAAAATTTTTGAACTGTTTAGATGAAATCACCCTTTGACTACTCCCGACGATTCACGAACAATTGTATGTAAATAAAAATAAAAATATAAATATAAGTATATGTAGTATGTTGAATAAATAAAATACACAAAAGGTAAAATAATAAATAAAATAGTTAAGATACCATTAATATATATATGATTTATAATAATAATTATTTGTAATATACAATATGTATATGTTAAATAAATGTTATAATATTACATAATTAATAAATTGTAATATTAATATATTACAAGTTTAATTATAGTTGTTATATTATATTACTATCAGTATTAGTAGCATTAAAGATAATAATATGAAATTTGTTATATGTAATTGTTATATTATTATTATTAGTATTAATATTAATATTAATATCATTATATTGTTATTTTAATATAATATATATAAAATTGATATATATTTAATTTGCTAATATCCTTATTATTATTATAACCAGTAGTAAATTATGATCTTAGTTATTATGATTAACGTTAGTAATATTATGAGTATTATGAATAATATTATTATTACCATTTTTTTAGTTATTATCATTATTGTTACCTATTATCTATTTTATTATTAAAATTATTATTAATATAATTATTATTAGGATTATTGATATTTTTTATGTATTAATATTAATAAAATTATGAATATTATTATTATTCTTTATTTATATATAGAAATCCAAAATTTCTGCTTTACATCTTTCTCAAACTGTAACTGATTTGTACTATCAGCATCTGATTGTTGAAAATAATTCACAAATTAGTACAATATGTTAGATTTCATTATTTGTTACGTATATTTATTTGATTTAAAAATTGTCTGCTTCTAATAATTCCTGATCAATTACAACTCTGACAAACAAATTGTAACTAGAAGATAATTGCAAACGATTATTGGTGATGTAGTAATCATACAACCTCACTTTATCATTTATCAATTACAGAAAACCTTTAACAACTCTTAACCAATCGAATTAAAACAGAAAAGGGTGAAGAACACCCAAACGAACTCTTTTCTTACTTCTATAATTAAAAGGCTCAATTTTGTATTGATTTTTAAAATCTATTAATGCAGTCTCGTTAGAAATCATCCAAACAAACTTCCTGTAAAGTTTCATCTTCCAATTTTTCGAATTGAGTTTGAATTTTTGAGTCAAACTTTTAAATTCAAAAAGTCAAATTACGTGTTCATCCCAAAATTTGTATTTGTTTTGGTATTTCCTGTTAAATTGATGTTATGGGAAGTTTATAGGAATGATTTAGGATCTTTTTCATTTAGTAATCCCTACCTAAAACGATACAAATTTTGAAATTGGCAATTGGGTTTCATCGTGTTCTTTAGAGTCTGTTCTTAATTTTTTTTTTATTTTCTTTTCTATTTCAAGTAAACTGATCATCTCTTATCGTTTCTGTTTCGATTTCCTATACAAACTTTAAAAGAAAAACTAGATGATATGATCTTGGTTTAATTGGGTCGACTGAGTAATTGAGAAAAAGGAGAAGAAACAGAAATAAGCACAGAAAACGGGTTTTAAATAATGGAATGGGTTTTAAATCAGAAAATGGGCAATGGCCCAACGGTTAAAGGAGTGTGTAACGAGCGGGAGGTCACGGGTTCGAGACCCGGCAGGGACATTATTTTTTTAGGCTATTACAAGGTAGCCATTCTATTTTCTTTAAAGTTATTATTATTATTATTATTATTATTATTATTATTATTATTATTATTATTATTATTATTATTATTATTATTATTATTATTATTATTATTATTATCATCATAATTATTATTATTAATATAATTAATAGTACTGTTATTATGATTGTTATTATTATTGTTATTATACGCTTATCATTATTGTTATTATTATTATTATCATTAAGTATTAGTATTACTATTATTATTATTATTTGAGTTATTGTTAGAAATATCATAAATATTAATATTAGTAATACCATTATGACTAAAACTATCATCTTGGTATAATTACCATTATTGATATTATTATTATTATTAAAAGTAGTATTATTATTACAATTCACATTATTATTACTATATGTATTATTAAAAATTTTAATATTATTAATATTATTATTAGTTATTGTTATTATGATTAGTATTATTAATCTTACTATAAATGATACAATTTACTTGTACTTTCATAAACATTAGTATTAATACCATTTTATAAATAATAGAATTATTATTATAAACATAAATATATTATTAATGTTATTATCATTACTAATATTAACTTAGCATAATTAGAATTACTGTTTCGATAAACAAATGAAATATATATATATATATATATATATATATATATATATATATATATATATATATATATATATATATATATATATATATATATATATATATATATATATATATATATATATATATATATATATATATATATAACACATATAATATAACAAAATATTTTTATATCTATAAAAGGAATATATGAAACATAAATATATATAAAGATGATATAATTAATAAAATTATATATATAAAAAAACTTATTTGACTACGATTATGTGTATTAATACATATATGAATGATATAGGTTCGTGAATACAAGGCCAACCCTATACTTGTTAAATGTCGTCGTATGTATTTTTACTACAAAATACAGTATGGTGAGTTTCATTACTCCCTTTTTAAATGCTTTTGCAATATATATTTTTGGGACTGAGAATACATGCGATTTTATAAATGTTTAACGAAATAGACACAAGTAATTAAAACTACATTATATGGTTGAATGATCGAAGCCGAATATGCCCCTTTTTGCTTGGTAGCCTAAGAATTAGTGAACCAGTCCACTAATTGACGCGAATCCTAAAGATAGATCTATTGGGCCTAACAAACCCCATCCGTTGTTGCGGATGCTTTAGTACTTCAAAATTTTATCATGTCTGATGGAGTCCCGGAATGATGGGAATATTCTTATATGCATCTTGTTGATGTCGGTTACCAGGTGTTCAATCCATACGAATGAATTTTTAAACACTTACGAGTGTATGATTATTGAATAAATGAAATCTTGTGGTCTATTAAAATGATGGAAATGATCAATTATGATAAGGTAACGAACTCACCAACCTTTTGGTTGACACTTTAAAGCATGTTTATTCTCAGGTATTAAAGAAATCTTCCGCTGTGCATTTGTTCATATTAGAGATATTACTTGGAGTCATTCATGACATACTTTAAAAGACGTTGCATTCGAGTCATCGAGTTCATTAAGATTATTACTAAGTCAATTATAGTTGGATATATTATGAAATGGTATGTATGCCGTCAACTGTTGATGTAATGAAAGTTTGTCTTTTAAAAACGAATTCAATGTTTGTAAAATGTATCATATAAAAGGTCAAATACCTCGCGATGTAACCAAATGTAATGTATTCATCCAGATGGATTAGGACGGGTCATGAAAAAATTCTAGACACGTCTTACTGCCTCTATTGCATAGACAGTGTATTGATAAATCCATATCTTAGCGTATCTGTTATTGTTACCTTTGCCTGACAGCTTCCGTAGATTCCTCCGTAACGTATGGGATTTTAGTATTATATATGCATATGTAAATTATGTATTACAGGGTAGTAATCTACATCCTATAATCTATTTCTTATCGAAAATCCTTCATCTGATCGTACGAGATGCATCCCTCAACCAGTTCGAATTCCTCGGATTCCGACAACTATTCCGATATGGAGTTTCACCTAAGCTCCGAAAGCAGTATCCTAGAATGAATCAAAAAATTCATTTGATGGGTTCGTAGCCTACTAAATCAATGGAGACGAAAAGAAGGCGATCCTTTCCATCAACCAAATTCATGGTTTGACGAAGAACCTGAAACACTTACCGGCGGACTAGTCCGAAACACCATTTTCACCCTCATTTCCCGAATATCTCGTCATGATTACATACTATCTCAGATTCTAAACCTTATTCATTCACTCGTTCTTACCGACAATCATCCCGGAGTAATCGAAGAAGTCAACGAACTTCGCGCTCGAGTAATCAATTTAGAAAACGTGGTGCAAAACCTACCAGCTTCAGCAACAGCACCGGCAACACCAGTACCACCAACAACCCAAGTTTCAACATAGCACGTCTCAACATCGCACGTCTCAACATCACAATCCATACCTCGAACTTAATCATCGTTCTACGAATCGTTCTACATCATTTATCTTCGTTCTTCATGGCGATTATGTAATCTCTAATGTTTTAGAGATTATGTATTCTAGTTCTGACGGTAAACCAAATGAGTTTAATACTATATTGACCCATTAAAACCATGGTTTCATCTGAAGAAAATATATATGTATATATTTTTTCATAAAGATTGTAATTAAAAGTTCTTTCGTACACACTATTAATGGTGAAAATATTTTAACGGGTAGGTAATACCCGAGGAATATTTAGCTTTCATATTAACATGTTATACTGTACATCCTTCAATTCCAATTCAACAGTCATTTACTATCCTACTTACATTCACATATATACAAATTCGTTCACCACAGAATAACTATTTTCATCCAATTTCGTATTTGGATTTTGATTTATTCGAATCCAACAATCGGCATAATGAAGAAAAACATTTGACAAAATAAAATTTGTTAGAAACAGACAAATTAACTATGAGAAATTTTGTTAAGAATCCACGCTAACTGTTCCTAGCTAACTGTTCCTAGCTAACTGATTACATTTTATTTATCGCAATTTAATTATCGCAATTTAATTATCGCAATTTATATTATCGCAATTTTATTTATTGTCATTTAATTTCTGTTATTTATTCCACGCACTTTAAATATCAGGACACGTATACAAGGTTTTGACATATCATATCGACGCATCTATATATATTATTTGGAATAACCATAGACACTCTATATGCAGTAATGCTTGAGTTAGCTACACGGGGTTGAGGTTGATTCTATAATAATATATATACTTTGAGTTATGATCGAGTCTGAGACTTGTATATAACGGGTCACGATACGTATTAATTAATTCGAATATTATATACTAAATTATATATGAATTATTGGACTGTTAATTGTGGACTATCGACTGTGGACTAATAACATTGGATAATTAAAATGAATTAAAATATTGATTATAACATATGAAACTAAACATTTCTTCAAGTTTGCCACTTGATCTCATCTTAAACCTGATTTGTATCTTGACGATTACAATCTGCGTTCACACCTTTCATAATTCTTGAAAACACCTTAATCGAGAGGATGAACCAACCGTACTTCATCTACGGAAGAAAAGATTGATGCATATAGTTATGCACCTGAAAACACTCGGAACCTGAGTAAACGTTTAACACATATCTGTGCTAGCTCTTTAGGCATTGTTATTACCAAAAATAACATTGAAAAATCTTTTTTTTTCAAATTAGCCAATTTTGTTACAGCTCCAGCAAGTCAACTTCGACTTTTTGTTTGAAACAACCTTATTATAACTTTGATATATATGCGTGCTCTTTTATTATTACCGGGAAACCTTTTATACTCCACCATATTACCATCAGCGTTTAATCATCTAAAAACACAATTCTCTTGAAACCACCTCGGATTGATAACCGATGATTTAGATATGGTAGCATTAAATGCAGAGGAAACAGAAAAATCGTAGATGGTCTAAACGGCCAAAAGTTTGATAATAAAGAATGGAATGTTGGGAACGCTCGATAGAAAATTTTAGTACTGAAAAATAGATTGAGCTAACCCTGAAGGAGACCGAGGACAAATACAAGGACCAAACTCTATATTCAAAGAATCCAGGTAATTCTGGATCCAATGAAATCTTTAGCAAATATTTTGCTCCGAAGTCATGTTAAATCTTGTGGAAAATCTTTCTTCATCAACCTTCGATCTTAGAAATTCCAAAATATCATCATAAATATCTTCGATATTTCTGAAGATATCTTCATAAATATTCTTGTCCGATATTATGTATCTCTTCATGTTATCTGTGTTACATCATAAAAGAAACTATTTTAATTTCTAAATTCTGAAACCTTCGAGTTTAAATTATGAATATTTTTGAAGTAGTGTTGGGAACTGAAGCATGAGTTAGTATAATATAATGACACTTGATCAACGTGATTATATTACAGTAAGTTATGCTGAGTTTCTAATGGAACGTGATGATTCACATACTATAATGTCATCATGTGCCATGTTACATGACTCTTACAATCTATCTAATCTTCGAACATAGCGAGAACATATCTTCCTGATAGTTCTATCTTTTCTCTTGAATTCTGGTAAATTAACCAATCAAGATCGTGCTATTACAATCTCTCATAGAACATTAGTTATGTTCATTCGAAACTTCATATCTACGAAATTCTGGACCATTATTCGCTTGACTTAAAGTCGGAAAGAGAAAACAAAAGTATGAATTGAGAAAGAAAGAATAGATGGTATGAGCTGTGAAAATAATAAAACGAATGGAGTGAATTTATAGTGAAATATCCGACAGAGCAATCGAGACAGATTATTGCATTTAATCAAAGGAGACCCTAATTTCCTCATTTACCAAAGAATCAGATCTTTTAGATTTTATAGATTTTCTTTAAATCCCTAGAATTCCGGAAATCCACCTTGATTATGTCAAAAGTTAAATCTCTATCTCAATCATTTGTGATAGCTTCACTCGTACTCTTCGAGTAATTGAATTATTATATCTATATTACTCATTGGTGATAAACTCTATTTATCAACTCATATTGGTCATGAAAATATTTTTATTGTAATCCATGACCATCCCAATCAAATTTTGGGACGAAATTTCTTTAACGGGTAGGTACTGTGACGACCCGAAAATTTCTGACCAAATTTAAACTTAATCTTTATATGCCTTCGACACGATAAGCAAAGGATGTAATGTTGAATTTCGAAAATTTTGAAACTATGTTCATGTAGTTAATTACCCTTCGACCGTCTCCGACGATTCACGAACCATTGTTGTAAATATATATATATATATATATATATATATGATTTATATACAAAATCATTATTATATGTATATTGTATTAAATATTAAATATTCAATGTACATATAGCTATCAAATATTACATAGTTATTAAAGTGTGATATTAATATATTAAATTTAATTACAAGTTACAATATAATTGCCATATTATTATTACATCCATTATTATTATTATGTATATTAATATTAGCATTTATATAAATATTATTACTGTTATTATATATAACATATATAGATATGAATTTTGATACATATAATCTGTTATATTAATATTACAATATGAAAATCATTATTATTGTTATTATCATATTATCATTATCAACATAATTATTCAAAAATTATCATTTTGCTTTAATTAAGAATATTATTATCATCATCATTATTATTTTTTTATTAGTATTATTTCTATTATTACAATTACTAGTATTTTTAGTATTATGAATAATATTTTTACCATTTTTATAGTTAACATCATTATTATTATCTAGTATTATTATAATTATTATTAACATAATTATTATTAGTGCTATTATTATTTACTAGAAAATAATACATCTAATTATTATTAACATTAACAATATGATTATTATCATTTTTTTTTATTAGTATCATTATTATTTATTATATATTATTATTATTAATATAATTATTTTTATTGTTATTAATTATGTATAATTTTTATATAAACTAAAAAAAATCAAAATATTATACGATCCAATCTCAGATAATCCATCAATCTATTTTTATGTTCTTGTTGCTACTCCATTCTGTTACATATCGTTTTCCATAGTACCAATCAGATGACTAATTGAATCGATTTTATTCTATTTTATTTAATTTTTTATGTTCCCTTTTGTCTGATTAAGAAATCGTGAACCATTTTTTCTGTTTAATTGATCAATTCAATCGACTGGTACATCATTTAACTTACTACCACTTCTAGTAATCACAAACACCCTTTTGTAGTCTTCAATTAAATCTAATTTAATTCAGAAACATTGAAGAACACAGCACGCATCTCTGTTTCTTCTTAATTTTCCAAAAACCTCGAATTTGAATCTCATTTTAAATTCTATAAATGTGAAGATGTTAGAAAATTTTTACTTAAATTCTCTGTAAAGTTTCAAATGCTAATTCTTCATATCGAGTTCGAATTAATCGAGTCAAAGCTTTGAATATAAAAAGTCAACGAAGTGTTCATGGTAAAATTCGATCTTGTTTTAGTGTTTTGAGTTAAATTAACGATTCATACAGTTTATATGAAGGAGTCGAGGTCTGAAACAGTTTCTGAGATTGAATTTGATGTCGAGTTCATAAACGACCTTAATGGTCTGTTACAAAAATTTATTATTTTTTTTCCTGTTTTAAATTAATCTTAGTTAAATTCCTAAATGTTCAGTAACTGAGTTAAATCCTAAAGATTAATTAAGAAAATCGATAAGTGTCTGGTTCGATCCCTGTTCGATTATATTGAGGTGAAGAAGGAGAATGAAAGACAGATAGATGAACTGGATATATATATATATATATATATATATATATATATATATATATATATATATATATATATATATATATATATATATATATATATATATATATATATATATATATATATATATATATATATATATATATATATATATATAGGGCGTATTAATCAGGAAACAAGGAAACAGAAGAGTAGTCGTGGGTGTTGGTATAGTAGCGGGAGGTCACGGGTTCGAGCCTCTGCTGAGGCAGTATTTTTTTTTGGGCAATTTTATTGAAGGTAGTCTACTTCTTTATTTTTTTTTATATTATTATTATTATTATTAATATTATTATTATTATTATTATTATTATTATTATTATTATTATTATTATTATTATTATTATTATTATTATTATTATTATCTATCATTTATCATTAAGTATTGTTATTATTATTATCTAAGTATTATTGTTATTAGTATTATTATTAGTATTAAGATTAGCAATATAAGTATTATTAAGTATCATTTTTTTTATTATTACTACAATTATTATTTTTATTATAAAATGATAATAACTCTATTAAGAATTGACTAAGTAAAATTGTAATATTATGAACGAAATTGTGATAATATAAGATTATAATTAATATGAATTGGTTACGAATATAATTAAGACTATATGTGATGTTATAAATGATTATAAAATGTTTAAGATCTAGAACATGATTATGGTTATGATATAAAAATAATTAGGTTTATGATTTTTTTTTAAGACAAAGTATTACGATTATTAACATTATTACTATTATTATGATTAATATTGTATTATGTGTATCATTATAACAAATAATTGAATATACTTAATACATATACAATAATGATATTAATGTCACATATAGCTATATATCAAGCAGACTAACATTTGAAAAACTTATACAATATTGATTTTTTTTAATATAATACTAAACATATATGTGTATAAAATATATATAGATATTAATATAACTAAAAGTATAGATATTAATTATGGTAATGATATATATATATATATATATATATATATATATATATATATATATATATATATATATATATATATATATATATATATATATATATATAAATATATATATAACATATAAGTTAAGATATGATATACATAAATAAAGAATATTTTTTTTTATAAAGTTTAGAATAAATCCTAAATAACTACAAATATATATAAATACTATGTAACTAATAAATGAAACTATGTGATTTCCAGTATACGTTTTAATATATATATGAATGATATAGGTTCGTGAATCCGAGGCCAACCCTACTTTTGTTCAATATCGTCATATGTATTTTTACTACAAAATACAGTATGATGAGTTCATTTGATTCCCTTTTACTCTTTATATTTTTGGGACTGAGAATACATGCGCTGTTTTTATAACTGTTTCCTAAATGCTTTTGAGATATATTTTTTTGAACTGAGAATACATGAACTGCTTTTATAAATGATTGACAAAATAGACACAAATATTCCAAACTACATTCTATGATAGAATTATTTGGATTCAGAGGTTCGATTTAGTAGTTAACGGGGAGATGATTTTGCATTGCGTACGCATTAGCTCCCGTTTTAACTACCATCGGCGGGATGATTTTGCATTGCACGCACGCACGCACTAGCCCCCGATGTATTGTATTGTATTATAATAGACTTTGTAGTTGGTAACGGAGGGATGATTTTGCTTTGCGTACGCATTAGCCCCCGTTTCAGCTACCCTCGGAGGGATGATTTTGCATTGCGTACGCATTAGCCCCCGTTGTAAGAATTATATTGTATTAACTACCACGGTGAGATGATTTTGTCATTGCACTACGCATTAGCTACCATTGGTGAGTTGTTTGAAAGGTTCCGGTATTCTTCATATGAATGATTTTACAGCAGGAATAGACCTACACAGATTGTTTTCTAATTATGAGTATCTTATGGTCTATTATATTATTGAAAATGATTGATTATGAAAAACTAATGAACTCACCAACCTTTTGGTTGACACTTGAAAGCATGTTTATTCTCAGGTATGAAAGAAATCGTCCGCTGTGCATTTGCTCATATTAGAGATATTACTTGGAGTCATTCATGACATATTTCAAAAGACGTTGCATTCAAGTCGTCGAGTTCATCAAGATTATTACTAAGTCAATTATAGTTGGATATATTATGAAATGGTATGCATGCCATCAACTTTCGATGTAATGAAAGTTTGTCTTTTAAAAACGAATGCAATGTTTGTAAAATGTATCATATAGAGGTCAAGTACCTCGCGATGTAACCAAATGTAATGTATTCGTCGAGATGGATTAGTACGGGTCATTAGATTCTCGGCACCCTTCTTATCCCGGATCTCGATATCGAATTCTTGCAAAGCAAGATCCATCTAAGCAGTCGAGGTTTGGCATCCGGTTTAGCGAAAAGGTACTTAAGAGCAGAATGGTCCATAAAGACTATAGTCTTAGATAAGACTAAGTAGGACCGAAACTTGTCGAATGAAAAGACCACCGCAAGGAGCTCCTTTTTAGTGGTAGTATAATTCAACTGCGCTCCTTGTAAGGTCTTGCTTGCATAATAAATGGGTTGGAAGTGTTTCTCGTTCCTTTGGCCCAAAACAGAGCCAACAGCAAAATCGAATGCATCACATATAAGCTCGAATGGAAGAGACCAATTCGGAGCAATTATGATAGGTGCATTGATGAGTTTCTCCTTAAGAAGTTCGACTGCCTTTTGGCACTCTTCGGAGAAGTTCCAAGGTGTGTCCTTTTCGAGGAGTTTGTTCATCAGGTTAGCGATTTTGGAAAAATCCTTTATGAACCGCCGGTAAAAACCGGCGTGCCCGAGAAAACTCCTAACACCCTTAACATCGGTGGGAGGTGGAAGGTTCTTAATAACCGTTACCTTTGCAGGATCCACCTCAATACCGTTCCTAGATATCTTGTGCCCGAGAACTATGCCCCCTTGTACCATGAAATGGCACTTTTCCCAGTTAAGCACAAGATTAGATTTCTCACACCTTACCAACATCCGCTCTAAATTAAGAATGAATCGAAAGTGTCACCGAAGACCGAAAAGTCATCCATGAACACCTCCATGAAATCTTCTATCATATCATGGAATATGGCCATCATGCACCTTTGAAAAGTGGTCGGAGCGTTACAAAGGCCAAAGGGCATGCGACGGTATGAAAATGTGCTATATGGGCACGTGAAAGTGGTTTTCTCTTGGTCCTCGGGCGAGATAGGAATTTGAAAATAGCCTGAAAAACCATCAAGAAAACAATAAAAGTTGTTTCCCGCCAACCTCTCTAGCATTTGATCCATGAAAGGTACCGGGAAATGGTCTTTGTGTGTGGCGTCGTTCAACTTACTATAGTCAATACAAACACGCCACCCCGTGACAGTCCGAGTGGAAATTAAATCGTTTTTATCATTGGTGGTAACAGTCATACCACCTTTCTTAGGTACACAGTGTACTGGACTAATCCATGGACTGTCAGAAATCGGATAAATCAGACCTGCATCAAGGAGCTTAATGATCTCTTTCTTCACGACATCTTGCATGTGCGGGTTCAACCTCCTTTGACGTTGCACCACAGGTTTGGAGTTATCCTCCATTAGAATTTCCTGGGTGCAATAGGAGGGACTAATACCCTTGATGTCATGAATTTTCCACGCAATGGCCGGTTTATGGGCCTTTAGCATGGTAACAAGTTCAGTTTTCTGACCTGTAGTAAGAGAAGAAGAAATAATTACCGAGAGCTTAGATTCCTCCTGCAAATAAGCGTATTCCAAATGATCTGGAAGTGGCTTCAATTCTAACTCGTGAGGTTCTTCATTTGAAGACTTGCTCCAGTAATCCACATCACGTTCGAGTTCTTTGAACTCCTCCTCAGTCGGCTCATAGGCATTTTCCATCAAGGCGGTTAAAATATCCACCTCCTCAACCTGCAACTCCTCATCAATTTTAACCAATGAGCATTCTCCTGAACCCTGTAACTCTGAGAATTCCTGCAAAAACTCAGACTGGACATCCACAATGTTAAGAAAATAACATGTATCATCAGTGTAGGCAGGGTATTTTAAAGCATGGTCGATTGAGAATGTTGCACTCAAGTCATCTATCCTAAGAGTCAACTTTTGGCCATAAACATTGATGATACACCTAGTAGTATTCAAAAATGGCCGACCCAAAATAAGTGGAATCCTTTCATCCACTTCCATATCTAAAACCACGAAATCAGCAGGAAAAACCAACGACCCGGTCTTAACTATCATATTCTCTATAATTCCACGAGGGAATTTAATAGAGCGGTTAGCTAGCTGAATAGCCATACACGTGGGTTTTAACTCCCCGGGGTCTAGCTGTAAATAAATAGAATAAGGCATTAAATTTATGCTAGCCCCCAAATCCGCCAACGCAATCACACAGTCCACATTACCAAGTAAACAAGAAATGGTAAAACTCCCAGGATCCTCAAGCTTCTCGGGAAGCTTGTTTGCAACTACCGCTAAGCATACGGCATTCAACCTGACTGAAGACACATTCTCCAGCTTCTTCCTGTTAGTTAGCAAATCCTTCAGAAACCTTGCATACTTTGGCATACCTGCAATCACATCAATAAAAGGCATATTTATGTTAACTTTTTTAATCAAGTCCATGAACTTGGACTTTTCTGTCTCTAGCTTCTCCAATCTCTGCTTCCTAGGGAATGGGAGCGGTGGTTGATACTCTTTAACTACCAGTTTAGCAGCAACAGTTTCCGATACCCTCACAACTTTCTCAATAACCTGTTCCGGCTCCTTTTCCCCCTCTGGTTCACCAACAACAACTGGTTCACTCTCCTTAGCTAACGACACTCGCAAATCATACTCATCGGGCTTCCGCGGTGAATCATATGCTAAACCACTTCGGGCGGTGATAGCATTAACGTGCCCATTCTTCGGGTTAGTATCTATTTTGCTCGGTAACTCCCCCAGTTTCCTCTCATTACTCTGATTAGCAAGTTGACCAATTTGTTTCTCCAGATTCTGAATAGCCGCTTGTTGATTTCGAAACATTTGATCATTCTTCTCATTATTTTGAGTGACAGTGGTAACAAGCTGAGTTTGAGACATCACAAGCTTTTCGATCATAGCTTCAAGGTTGGACTTTTTCTCTTCAGCTTGGGGTTTCTGAAAATATCTGGGAGCTTGCTATTGATATCCTCCACTAGATCCCGGCTGGAACCTCGAACCTTGATTACCTTGAGGATTATAGGGATTGTTGAAATTCCTATTAAACTGAGCACGTCCCTGAAACTAATTGTTATTCTGTTGACTAATATAAGAGATATCTTCTTTCTGGTTCATAGTCAAACCTGTATCACAATCTTTTCCTAAGTGTAATCCCCCGCAAAACTCATAACCAACTTTAATACCATGCATGTCCTTCTCCAACTTCTCCAAATGTCTACCAAATTTGTCTAGCTTAGCATTAATAGACCCATGATCATCATACGCACCAGTGATTTCAGTTCTCTTAACTGACACTGAATGGGTTGACTCATGATCTTGATGACATTCGTGAGTGTAGGCAGCTTGCTTTTCAATAATCTCTAGTGCCTCTTCTTCTGTCTTATCCATTAAAGTTCCACCTGCTGCTTGATCAATGCTCTGACGAGTAGGTATGTCACACCCCTTATAGAAAATCTGGACCTTTTGTAAAGCATTCAACCCATGATGCGGACACGAGCGTAACATATTAGAATAACGGTCCCAAGCATCAAATAATGTCTCACTGCTCTTTTGCCTGAATTGTGAAATTTCTGCTTGAAGTCTAGCAGCTCGAGACGCAGGGAAAAACTTTGCTAAAAACTTATCCACCAAAACTTCCCAAGAGGTAATCGCTCCCTCTGGTTGCTTATCTAACCATCTCTTAGCTTCTCCCTTAAGAGTCCAGGGAAAAAGCCTTGTCTTGATCGAAGTATCGGCAACCTCATGCAGCTTGAAAAGGTTGCAAACATCATTAAAAATATGAAGATGCTCGTTAGCATCCTCACTATCCTTGCCATGAAATTGGTAGTCAGAAGAAATCAAACTCAGAATTGGCCCTGTGATTTGGAAAGGCTGAGTGATGTTTGGTTGAGTAATCAAATTGCCTTGGCCAGCTCGGGTGGCCTTCAACTTTTCTGCCATAGTCTGAGGACGATTTGGTTGTTCAGCCATCTCTTCAGTCTCGAAAATATCTAAGGAAACGTAAGATTCTTCTTCTTCTCTAATTTCAGGTGGTGTATCGGGCACCACAGTCTCAGAACTACTACCCAAATTAATTATATTAGCACTCGAAGAAGAAGATGAATCCACTGTAGACTGTTGCTCTTGACTTAATGCTCTGAATAACTCTCTTTCAGGTTCTTCAAACGGTTGAAGAATTGGAGAATTAGAAGAACGCATATGTGGCATGCACTACCTGTTATCTGCGAAATCACAACTAACAACTGATTAAACGCACCGACTCAACTGAGAATAAATGAAAAGTAATAATAAACTATAATTAAAACTAAACTAATAACAATTAGATAACAATCTTAATTTTCGACACAACTACCCCCGGCAGCGGTGCCAAAAACTTAACGTGTGAAATCTAGTATATAATTTATCTCTGGAAAATGCCAGTTTAAAGATTACTACACACTAACGGGCAGTGTACCCGATCGTGCAATAGTATAAAGTTAGTAATTCCGAAATCGTTCCAAGGACAGTTTAACGTGAGAATTAAGATTGCAACTAATAAAAATAAACTAAGTTAATCTATGAAAATTGAAAGTACGAGATAATTTGTTTTGCGGTATTTAACGATTAGCCAAATCAAGGATAGATTAAAAGTAAAAGACAATATTTTTGTGTTTTAAAGTTTATAGAAAATAAATGCAGACTCAACGAAAAATAAAGATATTTGAATTCAATAGATAAAAGAATGTTCGCCTAGATCTCCTATTCGTAGTGTCAGATGATTTGTTATTAAGCACTAGTTCAGTTTTTCAATACATGCTACTACAGAGTCGGTTTACCCAGAGTTCTCTTTTAGCAAAGACGTCAAACTTAGATTTATTGGCTTAGGGTTCCCTTTCACCAAAGACCTCTTTTGTTTGTGACTTAGTAATTAGCTAATTATAAGATTAAGATTCAATTGGTTACCCGTTCGCTCCACACAATTCACCCCTATTTTGTTCAATCTATGTTACCCGGTTTACCCCTTGGTCCAGTAAGCACCCAATTGGTTAAGACAAAGCAATTAGAAACTAATGCACTAAAATGAAATAGGGTTCCCTTTGTTCAAACAAGTACACTAATCAACCTAGTAACAATAATCAACACCCACAAGAATGGTTCTTAATCAAAACTCATAATTATCATGCATTAATCAAATTAAACATTAAAGTATCATCCAAATACATACGAATATTCAATCTAGATAAACATTAAAGTGCTTAGCCAACAATCATAGCTAAAGCCAAAATCACAAATAAACAATTAAGAGTATTCATAATGATGATAAGAATTAAACCTAATGAAAATTGTGTTCTTGAATGATGAACGGATCGAGATGCGTTTCTGGAATGATTGATGTGTTAGAATGATCTTGGGATTCCCCAAAAAGTCACCCTTTTTCATCAAAAAGCTGCTGGAATTCGTCTGGATGCAAGAATGAATAATTAGGGTATTTTTCGGGCCTTAAAAACCTGCCAAAATTACCTGGGCCGACATACCGCCGCGACAATGCACGTGAACTGGAACCTTCTTAAATCTGCTTCTGATCTTGAAACTAAGCAAATGGCACGTCGCGACATAAAACTGAATTTGAACCCTTCTCTAACCCCCTTCCTGATGTTGAAGATCGTTAATCTCCGCGCCGCGGCCAATCCCATCACGTCGCGACATAAAGCTTGAACTGATATCTCATTTTTCTTTGCATTTTTTCAACACAAATACTAACTCAAAACCAAAATACCTGATATGTACTTAGCGTTTTAAACCCCGGAGCACCAATAATAATAAAATGCCTCAAAAACTCCAGAGAATGCAACTCTTCTATATTTAGCTCTTCAAACTCGGACATTCTCAATATCATCAAAATAAACACCAAATCATATCCGAACGGACTAAAATGTGATCGATATCGCTAAGGAAAACGTGTATAAAATATACGATATCAATTATCAATCCGGGGTGTTTCAAGAATTTCGAAGGGTTTGAACACAGATGGTATTCGTCAAGATACAAATGATGTTTAAGATGAAATCAAGTGGCAAACTTGAAGAAATGTTTAGTTTCATATGTTATAATCAATATTTTAATACGTTTTTAATTGTCCAATATTAGTAGTCCATAGTTAGTACTCCACAGTTAGTAGTACGTATATAGTTCAATATATAATCTTAGAATTAATCGACGTATCGTGACCAATTGTACAACTTATTGTCTCAGAATTAATCCGACGTTTTGTGTACATGTGTTCCGATTTATCCGACGATATGTAAAGTGCGTAAAATAAATAACAGTATTTAAATGACGATAAATAAAGTGCGTAAAGTAAATAACAGTATGTAAATGACGATAAATAAAATTGCGAGTATTAAAATTGTGATAATTAAAATGACAATAAATAAAATGTAATAATGAAATAGTCATAACGGTTATAGGAACAGTTAGCTATGATTTTGTTAGCGTGGATTCTTAACAGAATTTCATATAGTTAATTAGTTTGTTTCTAATCATTTATTGTGTCCATTATTTCTTCATTATGCCACTTGTTGGATTATAATCTGTCAAAATCCAAATATGAAATGGAATAAAAATGGTTATTCATGGATGAACGGATACATATATCTGGGGTTGTAAGTAGGATAGTAACTGACTGTTGAATCTGAATTGAAGAATGTACAGCGTAACATATTAATGTGAAATCTAAATATTTCTAGGGTATTACCTACCCGTTAAAATATTCTCATCATTAATAGTTTGTACAAGAGAACTTTTAATTACAATCTTTATGAAAACATATATACATATATATTTTCTTCATATGTAATCATGGATTTAATGAGTTGATATAATATTAATCTCATCTGGTTTTCGGTTAGGACTAGAATAAGTAATCTCTAAAACTTTTAGAAACTACATATTCTTCACAGAATATTTCTCCAATGAAGTTATGAATCAATACATCATCATTCATTGTTGTTGGTACTCCTTGGTATCTATGGTGTGTATGATGTTGATCCTCGTGGGACAGATTGTGAAGTTGAGGCTTGGGAGGCGGATGTTGTTGTTGGTGGTACTGGTACTATTGATGTTGATGGTATTGTTGGTGCGGGTGGTACTGCTAGTGCTTGTATATCTTGCACCATATTCTCTAAAGCCAATACTCGAGCGCGAAGCTCGTTGACTTCTTCTATTATCCCGGGATGATTGGCGGTTGGAACGAGCGGATGAATAAGGTTTCAAATTTGAGATAGTATATAATCATGGGAGATATTCGGGAAATGATGGCGAAAATGGTGTTTCGGACTGGTTCGCCGGTAAGTGCTTCAGGTTCTTCGCCAAGAATGCAAGTTGGTGGGTGGAAAGGATCGCCTTCTTCTCGTCTCCATTGATCAAGTCGATTACGAACCCATCCCCAATTCATCCAAAATTGATGATGGCTAATTGGTTGATTCATTCCGGTTACACTGCTTTCGGATCTCGAGTGGAAATCCATATCGAAATAGCTATCGAAATAGCTATCGGAATCTGGGGAACTTGAACTAGTTGTGAGTTCCATCTTGCACGATCGGATAAAGGATTTATGAAATGATTTTCAAAGATAGAATACCTATAGAAGATCCCGTAGATTACGGAGGGAATTAAGGAAACGTGTCAGACAAGGTCTAATATGATAGGATATGAATTTGTCTGTACATCATCTATGCAATAATTTCAATAAGATGTATTGAGACTGAAAATGATAGGTAGATATTTTCCGATAAGAAATGATAAGCAAAGCTTTTGACATACAGACTAGGTCGAAGTCCAGATTCGCTAATGCATCCTATCAACTATCAATTAGACACACTAATGCAAGACCTGGTTCGCTAAGACCACCGCTCTGATACCACATATAAGGACCCGTCCAAATCCACCTGGATGAAGTCATCAACATCTGGTCTCATTGCGAGGTACTGACCTCTATATGATAAGTTTTACAAACATTGCATTCTTTTAAAAGACAAACTCATTTCAAAATATAACCTTTCGATACAAATGATATATGATTCCTGTAATATGAACGACTAATCTGTCATTGACTTAATAAACGTCTTTTTGAACTCGACGACTCGAATGCAACGTCTTTTGAAATATGCCATGAATGACTTCAAGTAATATCTTTAAAATGAGCAAATGCACAGCGGAAGATTTCTTTCATACCTGAGAATAAACATGCTTAAAAGTGTCAACCAAAAGGTTGGTGAGTTCATAAGTTTATTATAAACAATAAAATTCCGTAATTTTGATAGACCACAAGATTTAAATATAGTACACCTATCTTGTGTACGAAACCATTTTTCATAAATGTTTGGCAGAGTAGGTTCATATCCTTTTCTCCGCCATCACGTTGGCTCGCGATTTTTAATAACCGTACACATATCTGGTGTACAAAATAACATACGCATAACCTGTGTATAAAATCATTCTCTCTATATATAACCTTTGCTTGGTAACCGACCTTAACATTTAATGCACATAAATAATATCCCTAAAACAGAATCCTCTCATCTGTATAAATATATAAACCTCGAAATACTAAACACCACGCCCACTAGCTCTACTATCTAGTGAACATTCTGGGTGGGGGTGTTAAACCTGGTAGCTACCTTTAGGATTCGCGTCAATTAGTGGAAATTATAATGTCCAAATAATTCTTAGGTTACCAAGCTATAATAATCAGGGGGAAATATTCAATATAATAACCTACAGAACTTCTCGTCTGTATAATAATTCATTAGAGGAATGTTTTGCTTGTGTCTATCGTGTCAAATATTTATAAAAGCATTTCATGTATTCTCAGCCCAAAATATATATTGCAAAAGCATTTAATAAAAAGGGATCAAATGAACTCACGATACGATATTTTGTAGTAAAAATATGCATACGACAGAATCGAACAATGCAGGGTTGCCTCGGATTCACGAACCTATATCAATTGTATATCTATTAACACATAATCATAATCAAGTAAGTTATATATATTATTATTAATAATATACTTGTTATATTTTATGTTATTTAAATAAATTTAATATATTTAATTTATATATTTTATATAACTAATATTTGTCATTCTTTATAACATGTTAATAATAAAAATTTATATTAGGGTTTTTATATGATAAAAAATATATATTTATATATTAATTGATATCTTATATATATATATATATATATATATATATATATATATATATATATATATATATATATATATATATATATCTTAATTAATATCATTTTAATAATAAAAATATAGTGATATGTAATATTAATATTATTGTAATGTATTTTTATATAAAAATATCTATTTGTAATAATATTGATAATGAGCAGTGATAATATTAATAATGATATTCCGTTTATAATTTTCTTGAAAACATTTATATTCATTTTTAAAATCTTTATTTTTATACTTTTAACTTTTACAACATTATTAAATCTTTTATTTTCATAATCATACTAATTTTAATAATAATGATATTGATAATATTAATAATAATACTAGTAATAGTTTTAATGTTAACAAAATGATAATGATAATAATAATAATAGTTTTTAATAATAATATAAATAATGATAATCATGTTAATAATAATAATAATAATAATAATAATAATAATAATAATAATAATAATAACATTAATAATAATACTTATGATAATAATAATGATAATAATAATTATAAATATGATAATAATACTAATATTAATGATAATAATAATAGATTGTATTATTTAAATAATAATGATAATAATAATAATAATAATAATAATAATAATAATAATAATAATAATAATAATAATAATAATAATAATAATAATAATAATAATAATAATAATAATAATAATAATAATAATAATAATAATAATAATAATAATAATAATAATAATAAGACTACCTTTAACATGTTTCCCAAAAAAAAATGCCCAGACAGGGCTCGAACCCAAGACCTCACGCTAAGCCGAAATAACACCCAGCCAACTGATCTAACTCATTTTTATGATTAAATACCCAACTTAAATTCATTTATTCCATATTAACAATCTATATCACAAGCCCATGTTTATCTCGTCCCAACTAGTAACCGGCGGCCCAACTAAACTGAATTATAGCAGTCCATTTAGAATAATCCATTAGCCCGATAATCCCTAGCTTTGTTATACGTTCGACAGAAAAAAAATGGCCGTCGGTTGTCATCAATATCAATCACTCATATCTTACGATCCTCATTCCTCTTCATTATCACGATTGTAATCATCATCAACTTCACAGAATCGTCTTCATCAACAAATCATCATTATCTTCTTCCTGCACTGTTCATCATCTTCTTCCTTTATCTTCTTCATAAAAATAGAACTTACAGCAGCAATTATCAACAATGATGAGAAAGAAGAAAGAAAGAAAAAAATAAAAAGAAATATGGCGGTTGTGATAAAGATCAAAGGTGGTGTTATTCCGATATTAAACAGGAACAGTAACAGCCACAGTAGGGTGGTTGTGGTGGTTTTTATTGGTTGCTAATGGTGGTCAAAAAGGAAGCAGCGAACAGCAGTCAGTCTTCGACTTTGAGTTGTTGTTGTCGAACGAAAACAGTGAGACATAAGTAGTGATTTTAGCTGCTATAAATAGCAGCATCAAAAGCTGTTTTGGATGATGTTGTTCGGCTGTAAAACAGCAAGTAAAGGTGGCGGTGGTAGCTGTAAAATGACGGCAGTAGATGGTAGTGATAATGGTTCATGGATGAGATTAAAGGTGGTGTTTTGCTGGGTTTTTCCTCATAACGGAACAACGGATAATGTGATGTTTGATGGCGGTTTGAAAGTGGTGTTATGGTGGTCATGGGTGGTAGCCGGAAGTGGTGGTGATGAGGTGGTTGTTGGTGATCGAAAAAGAAACCGAAGTAAGAGATGGTGATGGCGTATGGTTGGGTGGTTCACGATGGTTGTTGGTCTTAAGGGTGATGGTTGTTCCGATGGTGGCGAATGGTTCTAGTGTGGCAACATCAACAAACCACAACATTAACTCAAATGGGTTTCATTTTCGTCTTGGGTACTTCAATGGTAATAACTAACCAAAAGATGTCGAGCAGAAGTAACAACATCTGATGATGGTTCGTGGACTGAACCATAAACAGGAACGAACAGAAACTTGGTAGTAGCTCACAAGTGGGTTTTGATTTGATGATTTGATGAAAGCTGGGTGTGGTGTAAGCATATATATATATATATATATATATATATATATATATATATATATATATATATATATATATATATATATATATATATATATATATGTATATATATATGTATATATATATGTATGTATATATATGTATGTATATATATATATGTATGTATATATATATATATATGTATGTGTATATATATATATATGTATGTATATATATATATATATGTATGTGTATATATATATATATATATATGTATGTATATATATATATATATATATATATATATATATATATATATATATATATATATATATATATATATATATATATATGTATGTGTCATGAATGTAGATATGTATAGAAAGTTACAAACACAGTAACTTATTAAATAATCAATCACAAGTTAAATAGTATTATTTATATTAATTAAAGAAGAAAAACGTGCATAAACACTATCATATATGATATTTTCTACCGACAGTTTACCCGGAGTATCATATCGTGGTCCATTGCTAAACAGTTAAGGATAAATTTAATTCAGGAAAATCCCATATTTTAAAATTAAATCCATTTATTTATTTCAGTCATTAACTGTATAAAACCTGATAAAAAAGGATCATTAATTATTTGTTTTCTGTTCCAATTAATATGTACGGAGTATTAAAATTTAAACTAAAAAGGTAAAAATATTTTTGTCAAACCTATAATCTTCGTAATCTATTTACAGACTAACTTTTATTTTAAATCTTCATAAATATGTATTAGGTTTATATGAACACTAAAGAAATGCCAACCGAGTATTACAATTGTTTACTATTTAAGCTCGAAGTCAATTATTTTCAATATACTATATATATATATATATATATATATATATATATATATATATATATATATATATATATATAGATTTATTTAATAATAAACTTTATTATATCTTTTATTATTTTATATTCTTAATTTCAACAATTAATAATTTATTAATGTATTTATATATAATTATTTATATCTAATTATTTATATATACATATCTATTGTTCGTGAATCATCGGAAATGGTCGAAGGGTAATTGCATATATGAAAACAGTTCAAAAATTTTGAGACTCAACATTACAGACTTTGCTTATCGTGTCAGAGTTATGAAATCATTTAGAGAATTAACTTTAAAATAAGTCAAAAATTTCCGGTTCGTGACAGGTGAGGATTATGTTCTGATTCAACCAATTGAGACCGAACAGGATAAGGGAAAAGGGGTAGACAAAACAGAGACTCCTAAGGTTGGGGTAGAAAAGACTGAGAAGGTAGAGAGACCTATCCCCAAGCCTGAGAAAATTTTGAAAAACCCATCTAATTAGAGACCAATCAGAATTAGGAACCGATCCCCAATTAAGTTTGTAAAAGGTCCGAATTTTGAGGAGGAGGATTTCTTGAAGCCACCGTGTAATTCACCACCGAATATGTTCCTCCACCTAAAAGGTCTCCAGTTCGAACTCCTAAGAGATCACCTGTACAAAGGAGGTCTCCACCAAGGCCTCAAAGACCGAGATCCCCACTTGCACACAACCCTAGGTTTAATGCGTACTATTGGGACGATAACGTAGAAACTACACGTTCATGTTTTCATTGTGGGTTGGGAGGTCATCGGGCAATTAATTGTCCAAAAAAGTTTTTTACCCCCAGGAGGAGAATTGAGTTGAGTCCCCCTAAGAATTTTCAAAAGTTTAGATTAGCTTCTCCTCCAAAGAATCGTATGCCTTACAGACCAACCTCGGGGAAGTCTGAAAAGCATGTGATTGCTAAAAATCCGTCCATACCAGTAAATGATTTAAAGGTCATTCAAAACAATGTTTATTTTAAGAAACCTTTGCGTAAAAATCAAATGTGGAAAACTAAGGATGGGAATGATTGGGCTAGCAGCTCGGGTGCTGCTAATGGCAGGGAAGATGAGAAGGTTGTTAATGTTAACAGGAAACCCATTGCTGATAAAGAATGGGTAACCCCCTTAAACTAATCATTTTTCTTTAACTTGTGCAGGTCACCTACAGTCCAAACAAAAACACTTGGATTGTGGATAATTGGGCGTCCCGGCACACGACAGGAAACATGTCTTTGCTTCATGATGTTAAATCAGTTAAAGGTGGACCTGTTTCTTTTGCGGATGATCAAGTAGGTTTTATAACTATTCAAGGGATGATTTCTAATTCCTCGGCCAGTTTCGATAAAAGTGAGTTATGTGAAAGAAATGTCGAATAACCTACTGTCTGTTTCTCAAGTATGTGATAAAAGGCATAAAGTTTTATTTGACGAGCAGCAGTGTTATATCATGCGAAAAGATTATAAAGTTCCAGAGAACATGATTCTTATGACGGCACCCAGATGTCAAGACCTATATATTCTTGATATGTCAAAGGCTTACGTTAAAGCAGCAACAGGAGAGCAGGCTTTCATGTCCAAAGCTACTGATCAAGCATAGAATAATCAGGTCGGGTTCGGTCCATGCTTGACATCAATGAAGGGGGATTTAAGGGTCAATTGGGTTTAACTCTCCGGTCCGGAGTACCATGAATAACCCCCTGTGAGATGAGGATCTCAGCGGGGTGGTTAAACATAGACCCACCATCGGCAGGTAGTCCGGTCAGCGATGGCTCACGCTGGGTTGTAGGGTTTTGTGTTCATAGAACGTTACCTGTGTATCAAGAATGTCTAGTAAAATGCTATAAGTCCGGTAGCGCGGGTATAATTGCACTATGCGCTATTGTCAATAGTGTATGTGTGTGTGTGAGGTGAATTCCAGATCCCCCAATGCTGTGGATGAAATCCTTTATTCATAGGGCAACCCTTCTTGTCTTTTACCGCCACATAATAAGGTTAAAAGGATTGTGGCCTGCCAATAGTACATCTTTAGGTAAGCTGACCTGACAAAAGCAAAAAGTGTTCTTGTCAGACTTGGCCTATTATCTGCCAGGTGTCCTCTGCAGCTACATCATTGCCTGACATAAACACGTCACCAAAGCGCATGGATGGGATCAGCGTTATGGTTATCACTTTAGCGCTGCCTGCCTAAGTGCGTGCTCTCATGACTCTTGTGGCAATGCTGTATGATACACTACAAGAGCTGATCGGGTATGCTTATCATTAGCTACTGAACAGGATTCTATCCTATGACATAAACGGATGGCTCATTTAAGTTACAGGAAAATGAACCACTTAGTTCACAACAGTTTGGTGGAATGTGTTAATGTAAAAGGGTTCCATGTTCCTGATGGGTGTGTGTCGTGTAAGAAAGGGATGCAAGCCAAGAAGCCATATAAAGTTAAGAAACATCATTCCATTGATACTCCTCTTAAGCTTCTTCATATGGATCTTTTCGGTCCGATCAACAAGAAGAGTATCACTGGACCTTCCTATTGCTTAGTGGTTACTGATGAATACACGCGTTTCACGTGGGTTGTGATGATGAAAAGTAAAGCAGATACGTTTGAGCAAATCAAGTTGCTGATCACGAGACTTGAAATGTTATACAACTTGAGGGTAAGAAGGATCCGAACAGATAACGGGACCGAATTCAAAAATCTGAAGATGGAAGAGTTCTGTAATGAAAGAGGTATTCAACAACAATTTAGTTCATCGTACACCCTGCAGATGAATGGTGTAGCTGAAAGAAAGAATAGAACTTTAATTGAGACTGCCAGAACCATGTTGGCTGACTCAAAATTACCTATTACTTTTTAGAGTGAAGTAGTTTCGAATGCGTGTTATACTATGAATAGGGTTCTTGTTGTGAAACATCACGGCAAGACATGCTATGAGCTGCTGTTGAAAATAAAACCGAATATCAAACATCTTGAGCCGTTTGGTTCTCTTTGTACCATTATGGTTCGAGATACTGGTGCAAAATTCAATCCAAAAGTTGTTATAGGAAGGTTCTTGGGTTATGGAAATGCATGTAAAAGGATATATAACTTGGATTCTCAGTGTGTTGAAGAACGTACGGAAATCGATGTTCAAAGACATGCAACTATTCCAGCTGGTAAAGGGTATTCGTGGCAGTTTGACTATGATGAGTTGTTTGATTCTTTTCATCTACCTGAGGATAACTCTGAGGATGAAGAGCTTGCAGCACAAATGATGTATAACATGTGTATCACCACTGAACGCATGTCTGATGTGCGTGTGAAAACTAATATACCAATTGTAGCTGAAGAAAGTGCACCGGTGACAGGGACAAATGATTATGAAACAGATTCTGATGATTCGGTTCCTGCATTAGAAGAATCGACATTACAATCTAAGGGGGAGGATTTATATCTTGATGAGGTATATGAGGACGTGGTAAATGACGAACCTACTCACACCGTGATTGATGAACCTATTCAGACCAATACGGAAGAATCTACAGAAATCGACGGACTACGACGGTCTATTCGAACGGTATCTCTCCCTAAAAGTTTTGATGATTATGTTTTTTTACCCTGCAGGTGTTTCAGGTGCTAAGACAAGTGAATCTTCTACTTCAGGTGAGCGTGTTACACCCTCAGCAAATGTTGTTACTGCTTTTTATACTTAATTGAATTAGACCGGAATAATCTTTAAGAATGCGCACTGTTGCTTTGTGTCACAAATCGAACCTGAGGACGTTAAAGATGTGTTGCAGTATGATGAGTGGGTTTCAGCTATGCAGGAAGAACTTCAACAATTCAATCATTTGGGTGTTTGGAGGTTAGTAATTCCACCTTCGGGATGTAAACAGTATGGCTTGAAGTGGGTTTTGAAAAATAAGAAAGATGATCAAGGTATCATGATCCAGAACAAAGTAAGATTGGTTGTTAAAGGTTATCAGCAGATTCCTTAAGTAGACTATAATGAGGTTTATGCTCCGGTCGTAAGACTGGAAGCTATTAGAATGTTTTTGGTGTTTGCTTCGTTTAAAGGTTTTAAAGTTTTTCAGATGGATGTGAAGAGTGCATTCCTATATGGCACTCTACATGAAATAGTGTATGTGACTCAGCCACCGGGTTTTGTTGATCCACATCATCCGGAAAAGGTGTATCTCTTAGAAAAGGCATTGTATGGTCTTCACCAAGCCCCGAGAGCTTGGTATGCTACTGTGTCCAATTATATGATAGAGAATGGTTTTAGACGTGGAGTCATCGATCAGACTCTGTTTATCAAAGAAAAGGGTGACGATATTATGTAGGTACAGGTGTATGTGGACGACATCATCTTTGGGTCAACCGATCAGAAAATGATTGATGAGTTTTAGGATGTTATGCAGAAACGATTCAAGATGAGTTCACTAGGGGCCATTAATTTCTTTTTAGGATTGCAGGTTGATCAAACGGAAAAAGACATTTTTCTACATCAATCGAAGTATGTAGCTGACATCTTGAGCCGGTTCAAGATGGAAGATGAACGAATTGCCAAGAATCCTCTATCGGTGAATCACTGGATTACACCAGAAAATACAGGGGCAAAAGTCAATCCAACTCTATATAGGGCTATTATTGGTTCTCTGATGTATCTTACGGCATCACGCCAAGATATCATGTTCGCTACTTATTTGTGCGCCTGTTATCAAGCACAACCGAATATGAATCACATGTTAGCAGTAAAGAAGATCATGCATTATCTTAAGGGGACTCTAAGATTGGGCTTATGGTATCCAAGAAAGGATGGGTTTGAATTAACAGCATACAGTGATTCTGACTACGGAGGATGCAAAAGAGATTTCAATTCAACCTCTGATGGTTGTCAGTTTCTAGGTAGCAGGTTGGTGGGTTGGAAGTGTAAGAAAAAACAGCTATCGCAAAGTCAACGTGTGAAGCTGAAAATATTGCGGCTGCAAGTTGTACGTCACAAGTTGTTTGGATTCAACAACAGCTGCGGGATTACGGTTTGCAAATTTCTAACACTCCGATATATGCTGATAATATTGCTGCTATTGCTGTTACCAAAAACCCTGTTAATCATTCAAAGACGAAGCACATAGGGATCAAGTACCATTTTATTAGGGACTGTTATGAAAAAGAAACCAATAGATGTCCTTCAAATAGGTACGACAACCCAACGTGCCGATTTGTTCACTAAAGCTTTTGACCGACCTCGTTTCATATTCCTGTTAAATGTGTTAGGTGTGAAAGAAAGGGTGGAGGTTGTGTCTGATAAGGAGTTATTGAAGTAACCATCCAATCTGTATCATTTGTATAATTACATCTGCATGTTATCTAAATTTTGCATGTTACTTAGCTTATTTTCTGCTTTGCATGCTCTTATTATTTTCTGTTCTGCATTTTAAAAAAAAAAATAGCGTGTTTATTTGCTTTTTGCTTTAGCAGATTAGTCGAGAAAATGGAATCCCCAGAAAATACAAAAATATTAGAAAAACAAAAAACCATAAAAATCTGAAAAATCAGAAAATGAGAAGTTGCTATGTGAAAAAGGGAAATGATTGTATTACTGAAAACTTGCATGTTTATCGTTTTGCGTATAAAGTAAGTAATGCATGATTAGTTGATGAATGTTGATAAATTTTGACGATTGAATTTTGGAATGAGATGATCACACAAACATAAAGTAAATAATCTTGACAAGGAAATAATGGAAAGGTTTACAGCAGTTGACGGTAGTCACCTAACTATCACTGAGAATGTACTGAAAAACAATCATTCAGGAACTCAATAGACGGTTGAGGTCTCCCCTACTACGACTTATATTCTAGTGAAGGATTGTCAAGTAAGTCCACAAAGTGAGTTTACTCTATTAGAATGTATACCAGTTTCTATTTACCTTTATTGCTTCGGCCGAAACGCATAAGTAGGTCATTCAGGTATCCAAAGGGTGTGTTCTTGGCTTGACGGATTGAAAAGTGCAATTCTGTATCACAGACATTTATCGGTTTGAGATTGTGTCAACAATCAGAGGAAACTACTTCAACACTAGCGGTCAAGGCTGCAGTGTGATTCATCTTTAATAAATAAGTGTTGCATCATCAAAAGTTGTAATTTTTGTTTTCTTTTTGTGTTTATCTTCATTTATATAATAGGCAACATCAGAAAATCCAAAAAAAAAATGTGGATTCAGTTATTTATGATTCATGTATATTTATTTTTTTGTATCTCAATAAAGATGATGCACCACGTCAACAACAAAGAATAAGGGATATACATTTTTGGATTCAATGTCTATTTATCCAAAATGTTCCATATTTGAATGAGCAAGGTGATCAAACAGTGTGCTGATCAGAACGATTTAAGTTATCTACATCCGAGGGGGAGAAGTGTCAGAGTTTCAGATCTAGAAAACTCAAATCATTTCGTCCATGAAGTCATCATTTAGCAGGACTATGCTTCTATTGTCTGTGATATGGTTTGTGCCGATTGATCTAGATAGCTGGGGATATCTTCTGGAGGATATTCTGACTTAGAATTCCATCACCCCAAAAATACATCATATCATTCCATCATAATAAGCTTTCCGCTCAAGCATGTGGTTTATAGCGACTGATATTTGAGTTCTTTTGGAGTAAGCAATAAAATTGAGATAAGTGAAGCTCTCTGAATAGAAAGGTATAAGTTTAAGATGGAAGCTCATGGCCGCCAGGGTTGCTAGAAACGTCTTGAGATGCTTCCTGTTCAATTAAATCGAATGTACACCGAGGTGATAGCGGACAGCTTCAATATATTGTGCTCAATTGACTACCTAATAAATTGTACGATCTCAAGTAAGGACTGAGTCTAAGATTTAAGCAGACATAGAAATATGTTCAAGTAATTAAATGCTAAAGTGATCCTCAAAAAGTCAGGAAGGAAATCTGATAAGTTTATTGATTTTTAAAGACTAAAAGTGTGGGTACTTAAAATCAAAATCAGAACAAAATGTTCGAAATTAAAGAATTCACGATGTTAAACCTGCAAAAGTTAGTTCAATTCTGATCCCAAGAAAAATTTGATTAATTCATCTTCTCAAAAAAATATGTGTTTATGTTTAGATAGATGTAGTATATGTTCTTCATTATGTATGATAAATAGTGGGTTAATTAGTTCTCAAATTCATGCTTGTGATGTTTACCATACTGTTAGTTTATTGTTTTAACTCACCATGTGGTATATGTTTACAGTTTATTGTTAGATTTATTGCATGATAATATGAAAAAGCCAAAAATAAGTTAGTGTGTATTAGTATTTTAGCATGTTTGCATTTTCATACTGTATACTATTGAATATCATGTGGTGGTTATTTCATAAACTCCGTATGTGTAGACTAGGGGGAGTAAGCAAGTGTGAAAGATCCGAATAAACCTAAGGTTAAGTTGGGTATTAGGTTATTTGACTTAGTCTAAATTGAAACGGGATCTTGTGAAATTGATTGGTTTGAGAATTCTGGTAAGTAAGTTGGTTTGATTTTGTCCGGAAAGTTGAATTTGACAAGAATCAAAAGCTAGAATAGACGGGACTTAAAAGTTAGATTTTGAATTTTGTTTATGCAACCGGACGGTTACACCATGCAACCGCACGGTTACACCATGTAACCACCCAGATACAGGTAAGTTAAGGGTTGTTGGACTTAATATACAACCGTACGGGTACACCTTGCACTCGGACGGTTGCATTTCTTGTGGCCGGTTACAACCTTGTAACCGCACGGTTGCAACGTGGGTATATATACCCAAGATCAGAACCGGGATACACTTGTGCTTCCAAATTCTTCTAAGTGAAAAAATCATCAAAATTACAAAAGTGTTAGTGTGACGACCCGGAAATTTCCGACCAAATTCAAACTTAATCTTTATATGATTTCGATACGATAACCAAAGTATGTAATGTTGAGTTTAGAAAATTTTTGGAAAGATGTTCATATATTCAATTGACCTTCGAATGCTCTCGACGATTCACGAACAAGTTAATGGTAAATAGATATGTGTGTATGTATATATAAATAATAATAATTTGAAATATAATTTGAAGTATTATATGTTGTTGTTATTAAAAATTAATAAAATATAAATAGGATATTATAATAATTATTATTTAAAATATATCTCTATATATAAATAAAGTATATTAAAAATAATAAATATTAAATGATTGTAATACTCGTTTGATGTTTCGATTGATATTAAGCAAGTTAAATTCAAACTTGTGTAATTTTAAAATAAACGGTGATACGAAAATGAGTTCAATAAATTTTAGGCTTATTAAAAATGTATTTAGGAACTATTTGTTAAGTTTTAAAACTTTTTATATTTTACCCAAAAATGAGAGGGACAGTTGATGTAATTTTTATTTAACAAATTAGTGATCGAATTTTATACCATAATGACCAAAATAAATAAATATATTTAATTTAAAAATATGGGATTTTTCTGAGAACTTTTATCTACCACTGAGGTTACAACAGAGCACGATACAGTACCCGGAGAAAGTGTCGGCAGTATGATATGAAAATATCTGTAATAATTTAGAATATGATTGAGGTTACTGTGTAATCAATTTCAATTTCACTAACCTATTTAATATTTAATATATATTTATATATATGAATATAGGATATGGGAGTAGATAGCACAATATACTTCTTCTCCTCTTCCATCCTACTTTTCTGTTTCCTATTTTTATTAACCACAAGATCACCACTTAAACTTATATATACATATACGCCTATATCATCTTGAACACCCGAGACAATCATCATTCGATCAATATGCATATACACATACATATAGACACACATATCATACTCTTCTTAATTAAATCATCAAAAACACACCACCACCATGCCACCACCATGGGTCACCGCCACAAACCACCGGAGCAACACTCACCACAACCACCACTCGATCACCATGGAGCAACCCATCATCTTCTCCGAACGATTCCAATCTAAACCTATTTCGGTTTATATGTTTTCGTTCTATATTTTTCTTTCGAATATAACACAAACACTACATTTGTTAAACCACCACCCTACTCACCATCTTTTCCGTTCGCCACCATCACTCTTATAACCACCTTTGATCTTTATTTATTTTGATCACCGCTTCATCATCTTCATATCAACACCTTCATTAACTTCATTAAATGAACACCACATCAAACAAAACACTCTAGTCACCACCACCAAAGTTCCATCACCTTATTTATTTTATTTTTGTTTTTGTTACTTTCGTTACAGCCCCATTTAGCCACTTCCAAATGCCACCTTGAACCACCACCTTTACAACCATAAACCAATCACTGACTACCATGTTTCTCTTGATATTTTTTTCTGTTATTGGCAGGAACAAACCGTCACCTAACCACCCATATCCTTCACCAAACCAACACTATCGATCTTTTCTATTATTTCTCTTCAAAGTTCACTCACCACGGTTCTCTCTCTCCTCCCTCCCTCTTGTTTTCTATTCATTTTATCTCTAAACGACATCACCAAACCGCCTGGTTACCACTACCTTTGCTGCTGCTATTCAGCTCGAGAACCAAACCCAATCTACTACTTAGTTCTTCGAAATCGTTGTTTCCACCATGATGTGCTTCAATATTTTTATTCCGAATCATGAGAATTGATATCTGTTTTCGTGATTTATTGTATTGCTGACAAACTTGAAACATGATAATCTCACTTGTGTAAATGATGGTATGATATTATTTAACTATTATTTATTGCTACAACTTGCATCCTCCGTGTCATTTTTTTTTATTTATTTAAACCGAATCCCATTATTTTCCATTGCTTTTTGGATCGGTTTATAGTTGAGCCATATTTCTGTTTTTATACTTGGACCGAGTATTGTTTTTGTTGCTGGGCCGAATATTGGGCTTCAGTTATTCAAATGGGACATACAAATTTGGACAGGCACCACCATGTTGTGCCAGCAGCCAACTCTGGCGTGTCAGCTTAGTTATCCTCATCAAGCCACTTACTTGATGTCTAGCTTCCAAATTGGTAGATGGTTCCTCTTCTCCCCAGATCAATGAAGAAGGGAGAACTCACTTGATTCTTTCGAAGAACCAGTTTCGGCCAGGATGATTGGGAAAGATCAAACCAATTTGAACTGCTCAAATCACAGTAGTAGTAGCGTAAAGGCCGTAAGCCGAGGGCGGACATAACATAAAGCTATTACTTTCACACCTCTCTCTCTCTTTATCTATAGAGACAAGTGAGATTTTTGCTGTGGGCTACGTTCGGTTTGCTATGTTGACTCACGTATTTTTTTTATTGGTTTGAACAAATGGCAATGAACGATATAGGTATGATAATGATGTGTTACGAGATCACATGGGGTGATGATGATGGATGATTGTAGCATGGCGATAATTATGATAATGAGTTTATGATTTTATGAAGACAATAGAGGATGACTATAGTTTAAGATTATGATCATGCAAAAATGATCATGATTATGATTAAAATTTTGAATATGATTATTGACGTTGATGATGATATGATAAAAGTTGATCACGATTAAGCTTGTAGAGAAGAAGAAAAACTGAAATGGATCAATGTTTAGGGTGCGTGTTGGGTTGGCGAGAGGTCTTGGGTTCGTGCCCGGGCTCGGGCATTATTTTTTTAGAAAAGAAGAAGAAGGATGCAGAAGTAAAAGTTAAAAACAATTTAAGTTGGGTATTACTTCAGAATTGAAACACATAGCATAATGGTTAAGGATGTTATCGGGTTAGCGGGACGTCGTGGGTTCAAACCCGGACTTGGGCATTTTTTTAGGACTACTTCTTTGAGGTAGTTATTTATTTATTTACTTATCATTATTATTATTATTATTATTAATATCATAATAGTTATTAAAATAAATGTTAGTAATATTATTATTAGTAAAAATCATTATTTTTATAGTTATTATTATTAGTAGTAGTATTATCATTATCATTATCATTATCATTAATATTACTATTATTTTTATTATTATTATTATTATTATTATTATTATTATTATTATTATTATTATTATTATTATTATTATTGTTATTATTATTACTTTTATATTAACAATATTATTATAACAAATAAATAATTTCTATATAAGAGTATATATATTCCAACTACCATAATATTACATATAATTATATATATTAAGATTATTAATATAAATATTTACATATAACAAATTATTGATTTTAAATATAATAGTAAACTATATAAATATATACTATTTAAATACATACAAACTAAATATATAAGGTGTATAATTTAAGATATAATATATGAATTTAATTGATTACAGTTATATGTGTTAATATATATAAATGATATAGGTTCGTGAATCCGAGACCAACCTTACGCTTGTTCAATGCCATTATATGTATTTTTACTACAAAATACAGTATTGTGAGTTTCATTTGATTCCCTTTTACTCTTTACATTTTTGGGACTGAGAATACATGCGCTGTTTTTACAACTGCTTTATTAAATGCTTTGAAATATATTTTTGAACTGCGAATGCATGAAATACTTTTATAAATGTTTGAGGAAATAGACACAAGTACTTAAAAACATTCTACGAATGAGTTATTATGACGTACACCGGATATCACCCCTTTTAGTCTGGTAATCTGAGAATTTGGAAACCGAGCTCCAAATTGACGCGAATCCTAAAGATAGATCTATGTGCACTAACAAGGCCCAGTCAGAGAATTTGAACTGCTTTAATACTTTGAAATAGGTATATAACTGCCAGCTTTAAAAGATATGATCTGTTTGTGAGGTGTACACAACCATCATATTTAAAAGAGTGGCCTGATTGTATGTCTTTGCATGACCGTGCGAAATGCCTGTATGCGGGGGATATTCTATATGAATCTTGTTAAGGTCAATTATCAGGTGTTTGTAGTTTGTATGAATGACTTTTATCTCTATGCCGTGCGAAATGCCTGATATGAGATTATGTTTATGAAAGATATTAAAAATCGCGAGGCAACCTACGGGGGAGAAAAGGATACGAACCTACTCTGCTAAGCATTATGAAATATGGTTTTGTACACAAGATAGGTGTACTGTATTTAAATCTTGTGGTCTATTAAAATGATGAATTTTATTGTTTACGATAAACTAATGAACTCACCAACCTTTTGTTGACACTTTAAAGCATGTTTATTCTCAGGTATTAAAGAAATTTTTCGCTGTGCATTTGCTCATTTTAAAGATATTACTTGGAGTCATTCATGGCATATTTCAAAAGACGTTGCATTCGAGTCATCAAGTTCATCAAGATTATTATTAAGTCAATTACAGATGGATATATTATGAAATGGTATGCATGCCGTCATCTTTCGATGTAATGAAAATTTGTCTTTTGAAAACGAATGCAATGTTTGTAAAATGTATCATATAGAGGTCAAGTACCTCGCGATGTAACCAAATATAATGTATTCGTCCAGATGGATTAGGACGGGTCATTTCAGTTGGTATCAGAGTGGTGGTCGTAGCGAACCAGGTCTTGCATTAGTGTGTCTAACTAGTAGTTGTTAGGATGCATTAGTGAGTCTGGACTTCGACCGTGTCTGCATGTCAAAAGTTTTGCTTATCATTTCGTGTCGAAAATTACCTGCTTATCATCCTTAGGAATTACCTGCTTATCATTCTTAGTCTAGACACGTTTTACTGCATTGACTGCATGAATAGTGTATAGACAAAATTCATATCTTAGCGTATCTGATAATTCATATATTAGTGCATCTGTTACTGTAGACTTGCCTGACATATGCCGTAAATTCCTCCGTAGTCTACGAAATCTTTAGTACTATATATATAGATATTCTATGTAGTTATAATATCATCCAATATTCGAAAATCTTTTCACATCGAAAAATCCTTTACTAAATCGTACGAAATGGAACTCGTCACTAGTTCAAGTTCTTCGGAACCCGACAGCTATTCCGACATGGATGTTCCCTTGAGCTCCGGAAACAGCGTCACTAGAATGAATCAATTAATCAGCCATCCCCAATTCATCTGATGGGTTCGTAATCGACTTAATCAATGGAGAAGGCGATCCTTTCCACCAACCGAATTCACCTCTTGGCAAAGAACCTGAAGCACTTACCGGAGAACCAGTTCGAAACACCATTTTCACCCTCATTTCCCGAATATCTCACCACGATTATATTCTATCTAAAATTCTAAACCTTATTCATCCGCTCGTTCCGACCGACAATCATCCTGGAGTAATGGAAGAAGTCAACGAGCTTCGCGCTCGAGTAATCAATTTGGAAAACATGGTGCAAAATCTACCAGCTTCAGCAACAGCACCGATAACACCAGTACCACCAACAACAACATCCGCAGCACAAGCCTCAACACTACACGCCTCAAACTCACAGTTTGTACCTCCAGCATAATCATCATACTACATGATGACCTACATCGATTATCTTCGTTCTACATGACGTTCTACATCATTTATCTTCATTCGACATGACGATTATATAATCTCTAATATTTTAGAGATTATATATTCTTGTTCTAACGGAAAATCAAATGAGTTTAATATCATATTAACTCATTAAATCCATGATTACATCTGAAGAAAATATATATGTATATATGTTTTCATAAAGATTGTAATTAAAAATTCTTTTTTACAAACTGTTAATGGTAAAAATATTTTAACGGGTAGGTAATACCCGAGGAATATTTAGATTTCACATTAATAAGTTACACTGTACTTTTTTTCAAATCTGATTCAACAGTCATTTACTATCCTATTTACAACCACCGATATACATATCCGTTCACCGCAAAATAACCATTTTCATTCAATTTCATATTAGGATTTTGATCTATCAGAATCCAACAAGTGGCATAATGAAGAAAACATTGGACAAAATAAAATTTGTTAGAAACAAACGAATTAACTATGAGAAATTCTATTAAGAATCCACGCTAACAAAGTCCTAGCTAACTGTTCCTAGCTAACTGTTAATTCCTTATTACATTTATTTATCGCAATTTAATTATCGCAATTTATTTATCGCAATTTAAATTCTCGCAATTTTATTTATTGTCATTTAATTTCTATTATTTACTTTAAGCACTTTAAATATCGGGACACGTATACAAGGTTTTGACATATCATATCGACTCATCTATATATATTATTTGGAATAACCATAGACACTCTATATGCAGTAATATTCGAGTTAGCTATACAGGGTGGAAGTTGATTCTACAATAATATATATACTTTGAGTTGTGATCGAGTCTGAGACATGTATACAATGGGTCACGAATACGTATTAATTAATTCGAATATTATATATTAAACTATATATGAATTATTGGATTACTAATTGTGGACTGCTAACTGTGGACTGCCAACATTGGACAATTAAAATGAATTAAAATATTGATTATAACATATGAAACTAAACAATTCTTCAAGTTTGCCACTTGATTTCATCTTAACCTCATTTGTATCTTGACGATTACAATCTGCGATTCAAACCTTTCATGATTCTTGAAAACACCTCAATCGAGAGGATGAACCAACCACACTTCATCTATGGAAGGAAGGATTAATGTATATAGTTATGCACCTGAAAACACTCGGAACCTGAGTAAACGTTTAACACATATCTGTACTAGATCCCTTAGTATTGTTATTACCAAAAATAACATTGCAATTCCTTTCCAAATTAGCAATTTTGTCACAGCTCCAACAAATCAACTTCGACTTTCATTCGGATAAGTCTTATTATAACCTTGATATATAAGTTTGCCTTTCATCATCGTTACCGGAGAACCATTTATATCCCACCACATTAGCAGAGAACTCACCAGCAACTTCATTGATCTTTGACTTTCTGAAAAGTTATTATATTCATTGAAACCTTATCATCTACTTATCTGCATCTGATAACGAGAATTGTCGTACTAAATACCGAGAATCAGCAATCAGTACTTTGAAAACTCACAGCATGTCTACATCAACAGTTATATGTATACATATAACATTTATCTCTTAGAATCATGATCTTCCATTCTGAAATACTGAAAAGCACTCGGTCTACGAACCAATACTCTCAAGTTTGAAAAAGTGGAATGAAACAACAGAAACAGTAGACAACCATAAACGACCTTAACCATCGAAAGTATGATGATAAAGAATGGAGTGTTGGAAACGCTCAATAGAAAATTTGATTAAAAAAATGAAATTATGCGAAATTATGAAGGAAGCTGTGGACGAATCACAAGGACTAAACTTGTACATAAAGAATCCTAATGATTATGATTTTGATAAAATCTCTAGCGAATACCTTGCTCCTTAATCGCTCTAAATCATCGTGAATGAATTTCTTCATCACAATTTGATTCAAAAATTCTAAGATATTATCGTATCCTCTATTATAAATATCCTCGATATTTCTGAAGATAATTTCATAACTATTCTTATCCGAAATCATTTATCTTCTCACGTTATCAGCGTTACATCAGAAAGGAAACTGTTTTTGTTTCTAAATTCTGAAAAATTCGAATCAAAATATGAATGTTTTTTGAAGTAGTGTTGGGAACTGAAGCATGAGATAGTATAATATAATGACACTTGATCAACGTGATTATATTACAGTAAGTTATGCTGAGTTTCTAATGGAACTTGATGATTCACAGACCATAACGTCATCATGTGCCATGTTACACGACTCTTGTATTCTATTAAACCTCAAAAATATCAAGAAAATATTTTCTTGATGATTCGGTCTTTTTCGGATATTCTGATAATTTGACAAATCAAATCGTGTGACTACCTTTCCATTTTACCTTGTATATTATGATAATTCGAAACTCCAAACCAACGAATTCTGGACCATTACTTGCGAAAAGAAAACAAAAGCATGAAGCTCCGAAATAAAAAGGGGGTATAAATCGCAGCAAATAAGAGAGAGCATTAACTATGAATGACAATGATTATAGAAGACGGAAGCAGGGACTCCGAAATATAAGGGAGAATATAAAGCCCGATAATAACACATAAATTACAAACCGTAGATATCAGTGTTTATCGCAACATAAAGACACGGGAGAATTAAAAATACTATAACCCCAAGGGCGAAGTAGAAGTAAACAGATTCCTCCAGTGGAAGTTGGAAAAGGAGAATGATTGTTGCGATAATCAGGATAAAGACAAGGATTAGAACTGGATTAAGCATTTTCAAAATCTTTTGAATTTGGAAATTGAGTATAGAAGTGGTGAAAATTAATGGGACGAAAAAGGTAAATTTATAATGAAAATATCAGACGTAGTAATCGGGACAGATCATCGCAATTAATTAAAGAGATCCTAAATTTTCTTAAATCTCGAAGAATCAGATCTTATAGATTTCCAAGATTTTCTATTGAATCCCCTGAATTCCGGAATTCAACCATGACCAGTCAAAAGTTATGATGAAACTTGTCATTTTCATTTCACTATTTAGTGATAGCTTCACTCGTAAGCTTCGAGTACTCGAATTATTTTATCTATATTATACAATGATAATAAAGCTCCATTTATCAACTCGTATGTGTCATGAAAACATACTTATTGTAAGTCATGATCATCCCAATCAAATTTCGGGACAAAATTTCTTTAACAGGTAGGTACTGTGACGACCCGGAAATTTCCGACCAAATTTAAACTTAATCTTTATATGATTTCGATACGATAAGCAAAGTATGTAATGTTGACTTTAGAAAATTTTGGAAAGATGTTCATATATTCAATTGACTTTCGAATGCTCTCGACGATTCACGAACAAGTTAATTGTAAATAGATATGTGTGTATGTATATATAAATAATAATAATTCGAAATATAATTTGAAGTATTATATGTTGTTGTTATTAAAAATTAATAAAATAAAAATAGGATATTATAATAATTATTATTTAAAATATATCTCTATATATAAATAAAGTATATTAAAAATAATAAATATTAAATGATTGTAATACTCGTTTGATGTTTCGATTAATATTAAGCAAGTTAAATTCAAACTTGTGTAATTTTAAAATAAACGGTGATACGAAAATGAGTTCTATAAATTTTAGGGTTATTAAAAATGTATGTAGGAACTATTTGTTAAGTTTTAACACTTTTTATATTTTACCCAGAAATGAGAGGGACAGTTGATGTAATTTTTATTTAACAAATTAGTGATCGAATTTTATAACATAATCACCAAAATAAATAAATATATTTAATTTAAAAATATGGAATTTTTCTGAGAACTTTTATCCGCCACTGAGGTTACTACAGAGCACGATACAGTACCCGGAGAAAGTGTCGGCAGTATGATATGAAAATATCTATAATAATTTAGAATATGATTGAGGTTACTGTGTAATCAATTTCAATTTCACTAACCTATTTAATATTTAATATATATTTATATATATGAATATAGGATATGGGAGTAGACAGCACAATATACTTCTTCTCCTCTTCCATCCTACTTTTCTGTTTTCTATTTTTATTAACCACAAGATCACCACTTAAACTTATATATACATATACGCCTATATCATCTTGAACACCCGAGACAATCATCATTCGATCAATATGCATCTACACATACATATAGACACACATATCATACTCTTCTTCGTTAAATCATCGAAAACACACCACCACCATGCCACCACCATGGGTCACCGCCACAAACCACCGGAGCAACACTCACCACAACCACCACTCGATCACCATGGAGCAACCCATCATCTTCTCCGAACGATTCCAATCTAAACCCATTTCGGTTTATATGTTTCCTTTCTATATTTTTCTTTCGAATATAACACAAACACTACATTTGTTAAACCACCACCCTACTCACCATCTTTTCCGTTCGCCACCATCACTCTTATAACCACCTTTGATCTCTATTTATTTTGATCACCGTCTTCATCATCTTCATATCAACACTTTCATTAACTTCATTAAATGAACACCACATCAAACAAAACACTCTAGTCACCACCACCAAAGTTCCATCACCTTCTTTATTTTATTTTTGTTTTTGTTGCTTTCATTACAGCCCCATTTAGCCACTTCCAAATGCCACCTTGCACCACCACCTTTACAACCATAAACCCGTCACTGACTACCATGTTTCTCTTGATATTTTTTTTCTATTATTGGTAGGAACAAACCGTTACCTAACCACCCATCTCCTTCACCAAACCAACACTATCGATCTTTTCTATTGTTTCTCTTCAAAGTTCACTCACCACGGTTCTCTCTCTCCTCCCTCCCTCTTGTTTTCTATTCGTTTTATCTCCAAACGACGTCACCAAACCGCCTGGTTACCATTACCTTTGCTGCTGCTATTCAGCTCAAGAACCAAACCCAATCCACTGCTACATCTCAGTTCTTCGAAACCGTTGCTTCAACCATGGTATGCTTCAATATTTTTATTCCGAACCATAAGAATTGATATATGTTTTCCTGATTTATTGTATTGCCGACAAACTTGAAACATGATAATCCCACTTGTGTAAATGATGGTATGATATTATTTAACAATTATTTGTTGCTACAACTTGCATCCTCCCTGTCGTTTTTTTTTATTAAACCGAATCCCATTATTTTCCATTGCTTTTTGGATCGGTTTATAGTTGAGCCATATTTCTATTTTTATACTTGGACCGAGCATTGTTTTTGTTGCTGGGCCGAATATTGGGCTTCAGTTATTCAAATGGGACATACAAATTTAGACAGTGGGATTTTTGCTGTGGGCCACGTTCGGTTTGCTATGTTGACTCACGTATTTTTTTTGTTGGTTTAAACGAATGGCAATGAACGATATAGGTATGATAATGATGTATTACGAGATCACATGGGGTGATGATGATGGATGATTGTAGCATAGCGATAATTATGATAATGAGTTTATGATTTTATGAAGACAATAGAGGATGACTATAGTTTAAGATTATGATCATGCAAAAATGATCATGATTATGATTAAAATTTTTAATATGATTATAGACGTTGATGATGATATGATAAAAGTTTATCACGATTAAGTTTGTAGAGAAGAAGAAAAACTGAAATGGATCAATGTTTAGGGTGCGTGTCGGGTTGGCGAGAGGTCTTGGGTTCGAGCCCGGGCTCGGGCATTATTTTTTTAGAAAAGAAGAAGAAGGATGCAGAAGTAAAAGTTAAAAACAATTTAAATTGGGTATTACTTCAGAATTGAAACACATAGCGTAATGGTTAAGGATGTTATCGGGTTAGCGGGACGTCGCGGGTTCAAACTCGGACTTGGGCATTTTTTTAGGACTACTTCTTTGAGGTAGTTATTTATTTATTTACTTATCATTATTATTATTCTTATTATTAATATCATAATAGTTATTAAAATAAATGTTAGTAATATTATTATTAGTAAAAATCATTATTTCTATAGTTATTATTATTAGTAGTATTATTATCATTATCATTATCATTATCATTAATATTATTATTATTTTTATTACTATTATTATTATTATTATTATTATTATTATTATTATTATTATTATTATTATTAATATTAATATTATTATTATTATTATTATTATTATTATTATTGTTATTATTATTATTGTTATGATTATTACTTTTATATTAACAATATTATTATAACAAATAAATAATTTCTATATAAGAGTATATATATTCCAACTACCATAATATTACATATAATTATATATATTAAGAATATTAATATAAATATTTACATATAACAAATTATTGATTTTAAATATAATATTAAACTATATAAATATTAACTATTTTAAATATATACAAACTAAATATATAAGGTGTATAATTTAAGATATAATATATGAATTTAATTGATTACAATTATATGTGTTAATATATATAAATGATATAGGTTCGTGAATTCGAGACCAACTTTACGCTTGTTCAATGCCGTTATATGTATTTTTACTACAAAATACAGTATTATGAGTTTCATTTGATTCCCTTTTACTCTTTACATTTTTGGGACTGAGAATACATGCGCTGTTTTTACAACTGCTTTATTAAATGCTTTGAAATATATTTTTGAACTGTGAATGCATGAAATGCTATTATAAATGTTTGACGAAATAGACACAAGTACTTAAAAACATTCAACGAATGAGTTATTATGACGTACACTGGATATCACCCCTTTTAGTCTGGTAATCTGAGAATTTGGAAACCAAGCTCTAAATTGACGCAAATCCTAAAGATAGATCTATGGGCACTAACAAGCCCCAGTCAGAGAATTTGAACTGCTTTAATACTTCGAAATAGGTATACAACCGCCAGCTTTAAAAGATATGATCTGTTTGTGAAGTGTACAAAACCATCATATTTAAAAGTGTGGCATGATTGTATGTCTTTGCATGATCGTGCGAAATGCCGCTATGCAGGGGATATTCTATATGCATCTTGTTAAGGTCGATTACCAGGTGTTAGTAGTTTATATGAATGACTTTTATCTCTATGCCATGTGAAATGCCTGATATGAAATTATGTTTATGAAAGATATTAAAAATCGCGAGGCAACATACGGGGGAAAAAAGGATACGAACCTACTCTGCTAAGCATTATGAAATATGGTTTTGTACACAAGATAGGTGTACTGTATTTAAATCTTGTGGTCTATTAAAATGATGAATTTTATTATTTACGATAAACTAATGAACTCACCAACCTTTTGGTTGACACTTTAAAGCATGTTTATTCTCAGGTATTAAAGAAATCTTCCGCTGTGCATTTGCTCATTTTAAAGATATTACTTGGAGTCATTCATGGCATATTTCAAAAGACTTCGCATTCGAGTCATCGAGTTCATCAAGATTATTATTAAGTCAATTATAGATGGATATATTATGAAATGGTATGCATGCCATCATCTTTCAATGTAATGAAAATTTGCCTTTTAAAAATGAATGCAATGTTTGTAAAATGTATAATATAGAGGTTAAGTACCTCGCGATGTAACCAAATGTAATGTATTCGTCCAGATGGATTAGGATGGGTCATTTCAGTTAGAACGAGTTTTTACATTTGATTTTAAGATTCTACTTGCTGTTGTGGTCATTTTCTTCAATACAAGGTAACTTATCGACACCTATTTATCGAGTTTTGATTGTGTTTTAATTTTAGATATACTTTGAATCATTACTCATAGATTTAGGTAATTATGACTGAAATTGTTGATCAAAATGTGTTATTCGGAGGGTTTAGGAGCTTATCTAACCCTTCATTCAATGATCAATCATATTTTGTGTGGATTTGGAATTTGAAAAACCTAACAGAATCGATGAATGCAACTGTACAGTTGCAACTTGCAACTGCACGGTTGAACCTACATCCGGGGTACTATACAGTACAACCGCACGGTTACACATCCGTTTCAAATTTTAAATTTTTATTGTGTATCCGTGTGGATTACCCTGCACCCGTATGGTTACACTTGCAACCGGGTTAAACCTTCATGCAACCGTACGGATGCACATCAGAAACTCTAATTTTGAATTTTTGTTTAATAACTTTTGTGTTTGATTATTTTGTGTGTTTTATTTCAGAAATTGCTATGTCTGGGACTCATGTGTTTAATGCTCCTATAGGTGAGGCTGCCGGCTCTGGTTCCGATCATCCACGTGTTGAGAAGAGCTCTAAACCTCGAAGGGTTACTAAGTCTAGGTCCAAGAAAGCTACAGAGCACAACAACGAACTTTAGGTGGGCCCCAACAATAACATGCTGGCCAATCTGAACAAGTGTGATTATCTGGCTGATTACAAGGGGATTATGGAGTTTCTAGAGAGATCTCGCATCTACACGGCGATCTTACATGATGTGTCAGCTTATGTTTCACATCAACGTGAGTTCTAAAAGAACGTTACTTTGTCAAAGATGATGGATGGTGATCGTCGGGTTGATGTTCTTAACAGTAATGTGGAAGGAAGGTCCATTGTAGTTCCGGAAGGGCATATCAGGAGGTTGTTGAATTTCAGTGATACAGCGGACATGAAAACAAGATTGAACATGGGACTGGTCAAAGGCTGTCTTCAGAGATGCATGTATACTGGATATTTGACTAAGTCAAAGGTGTTAAAGTCGGGGTTCTGTTCGACTTTTTAATATTTTGCTCATGTTATTGTACATTGTTTGAGCTCTAGAAGAGAATGTCACGATGAGCTGAATTTTGTTATACGGTCAATGATGGTTGCCTTGATTCTAAACTTACTGTTTAATTTCTCTGGGGTTATATTCCACTACTAGATCGAGAACAACAAGTTCAAGTCTAATTGATAATGCTAAAAACGAACATATATTTCATAGCATTATCTCTCAAGAAAGACAAGCTTTTAGTTGCAATTGTTCTATTTACAAGTGATATTCGTTTAAATAATAAAAGGTAAAGACAAAAGACAGATTCGACGAATTGAAGACGCAAATGACCAAAAAGCTCAAAAGTACAAAGTACAATCAAAGTGGTTCCAATTATTGATAAGAAACGTCTCAAAATTACAAGAGTACAAGATGCGAAATGCAAAGTACAAGATATTAAATTATACGCAAGGACGTTCGAAAATCCGGAACCGGGACAAAAGTCAACTCTCAACGCTCGACGCAACGGACTAAAAATTATGAGTCAACTATGCACATGAATATAATATAATATATAATTAATTCTTAAAATTAATATATATATTATATTATATATTATAAACGTCGGCAAAGAAAGAAACAAACTCTTGTGAGCTGGAAAAAGTGGCCATGCGATCGCATGGCCTGGAAGTACATTTTCCATACGATCGCATGGCAGTAGGTGACAGGCCACATATATAAATTTCGCAGTTTTTGAGAAAATATATCCATCTTTTTCTTTCCTTTCTCTCATACGTATATATATATATATATATATATATATATATATATTAATTTTAATTTTAATTTTAATTTTAATTTTAATTCTAATAATAAGGGTATGTTAGCGAATGTTGTAAGGGTATAAGTCGAAATTCTGTCCTTGTAACGCTATGCTATTTTTAATCACTGTAAGTTATGGTTAATGTTATTTTTAAATTAATGTCTCGTAGCTAAGTTATTATTATGCTTATTTAATGCCGAAGTAATCGTGATGTTAGGCTAAATATTAAAATTGGGTAATTGGGCTTTGGACCATAATTGAGGTTTGGATAAAAGAACGACACTTGTGGAAATTAGACTATGGACTATTAATGGGTTTTATATTAACTAAATGATACCTCGTTGATTTAATATATAGACTTATAATTTGACGTATTTATGTATAACCACATACGCTTGACTGGGCATGGTGGGCGGGATGTCTATAAATACCAATAATTGTTCATTTTACCGGATACGGAACTGGATTAATACTTAATAGACTTGTTGAAACAGGGGTGGATTACATTCAAGGGTAATTGGTGTAATTGTTAACAAAGTAGTAAAACCTTGGACTACACGCAGTCGATAACCTGGTGTATTCATTAAACAAAGTATTAAGACCTTGTTACAATTTGATGTCAAGACCCGTCCTAATCCATCCGGACGAAGTCCATATCGATTATAAATGATTCACAACAGTTGATTACATCGCGAGGTACTTGACCTCTATATGATACGTTTTACAAACATCGCATTCGTTTTTGAAAAGACAATCTTTAATTACATCAAAAGTTGAAGGCATGCATACCATTTCATAATATATCTAACTATAATTGACTTAATAATAATCTTGATGAACTCAACGACTCGAATGCAACGTCTTTTGAAATATGTCATGAATGACTCCAAGTAATATCTTTAAAGTGAGCAAATGCACAGCGGAAGATTTCTTTAATACCTGAGAATAAACATGCTTTAAAGTGTCAACCAAAAGGTTGGTGAGTTCATTAGTTTAACATAAATAATCATTTCATAATTTTAATAGACCACAAGATTTCATATTTCCATTTCTCTTAAACATACGTCCCATGCATAGAGACAAAAATATCATTCATATGGATTGAACACTTGGTAACCGACATTCACAATATGCATATAAGAATATCCCCATCATTCCGGGATCCTCCTTCGGACATGATATAAATTTCGAAGCACTAAAGCATCCGGTACTTTGGATGGGGCTTGTTGGGCCCGATAGATCTATCTTTAGAGTTCGCGTCAATTAGGGTGTCTGTTCCCTAATACTTAGATTACCAGACTTAATAAAAAGGGCATATTCGATTAGATAATCCAGCCATAGAATGTAGTTTCGATTACTTGTGTCTATTTCGTAAAGCATTTATAAAAGCAGCGCATGTATTCTCAGTCCCAAAAATATATATTGCAAAAGCATTTAAAAAGGGAGCAAATGAAACTCACATAATGTATTTTGTTGTAAAAATACATATGACTATACTGATCAATGCAGGGTTGGCCTCGGATTCACGAACCTACATCATTCATATATATATATATATATATATATATATATATATATATATATATATATATATATATATATATATATATATATATATATATATATATATATATATATATATATATATATATATATATATATATATATATATTAATACCCATACTTGTAATCGAACAAATATATATTTATATATATATTAATAGTAATATTAATTGTTATTTCATATCATGTGTTTTATTAATAACTTAATTAGATATAATTTATCTTTATATAAATAATTAACATTTATTACAAAAGTATTAATATGATTAGGTTTTATATATATATAAAGATATATATATATATATATATATTTTTATGTATAAAATCTTCATTTGATATATCAATAATAATAATAGTGTTAAATATAATAATTTTTAATGTTAATAATAGTAATTTTTTTAAAAATAATAGTAATACTCATGAAAATAATAATTTTAAAGATACTAATAATAATATTAATAATACTTGTATAATAATATTTGTAATAATAATAATAAGAAGAATAATAAGAATAATAATAAGAATAATAAGAATAAGAATAAGAATAATATTAATAATAATAATAATAATAATAATAATAATAATAATAATAATAATAATAATAATAATAATAATAATAAGAATAATAATAATATTTATTTATTTATACCTAATAAAAGGAAATCACGCGTGTTATTAGGGTTTCAAAAAAAAAAATAGATCGAGATGCAGAGCAAAAGGCAGAATGAATTAGGGTTCTTGGGTCTTCGGTTCTTCGATCGGTTAATTGTTCAATCATTTAATCAATCATCATCGAAGTATTACGGGCCATCTATTCATCATCATCATCTTTCGTTCGATCTTAATCATCTTCGTAATTGAACAACAAGAAGGAATCGAAACAGTAAACGGTGTCTGTCCAATTAGGAAGAGATCAACAATCACCACATCATATAAATACAGGTATTGCGTTATTTATCATCGTCATCGATCTAATTGTCTTCGGTGTTTATCACCATCGATCCATTACAGAGAACAGAAACCGAAAAATTGGTACTCCTTTTATTTATTTACTTAATTATTTAATTATATAATTATACACTTTTTATTATCCAACATCATTCATCGTAAGTTGTAAATCGAATCATTCAAATCTGCTGCTATGTAATCTAACTGTTGATTCATATAGGAAGGATTGAAGTGTTATGTATTCTATTGATAAATTGTACACAGATTCGATTTGATTTGTGTAACAATTCCGTTGGTGCTTTGATAATGGTATTATGAATATACCTTGTGATGTTGGGTTTTGCAGGTGGTTGATGATTAAGGTTTAGAGTGTGTTTTGCAACGAAACCGAATACAGGATCATTGGGTGACTTATGTCCCTGTTTATAAAATGTTCAGGTTTGAAATAACAGTGTAAAGTGAGATAATTAGATAGATAGATAGTCTAACCAGAATACCTGATTGTAACAGGTTTTGTGATTTTGTTGATGACTGCAAATAGAGAGAACCAGACAATATAAAGTCACAGTAGTAGGATCACGATGTGTAGGTACAATGGTGTTGGTTTGATGGCGGTTTTGAGTAGAAACAACAAGAAATGATGGTACAAGGGTGGTGAATCAAGTGAGTATCTATAGACATAAGTGGTTGTTTGGATTATGTTTATGATTTGATGATACACTTATGTATTATATATAGTTATATATAGAAGTGGGTTATTGTTATTGTTGTTGGGCAGGAAAAATATATGTCTCGAGTGGTGATGTTTGGGTCATCCTTCAAGTGGAAACAAAAGGCGAGTGGTAACACAAGAGAAGTCTTGCAGTTGTAACTGAAATCTGCAGCATCATTGATCAATCAAAACATAGTAGCAGCGTAGTATAGCAGCAGAACATATATGGTGCTTCCGTGGTATTTTTCATGATGTACTTCGATGGTGATGGACAACTCAGGGACTGTTTTTAATTCGCTGTAATAAAAAGGCTGTGAAGTTGTTTATGATAGTATATTGATAATGGTACTGAAAAAGGATTTGTTTAATATCTGAGATGATCAAATATATGATGTATGTATCTGTTGTCGACTCCTCTTTAATCCGACATCAAGGACAAACTAAATAATATAAATAAAGTTTGAATAGATTGTTAACAGATTTGTTCGCTGGAACCAATTAAGCAGACATGATATATCGTTCAGTACAAGAGAAATAGAAAAAAAAATAAAGCAGAAAGGGACCTTCATCTAATTTTGGTTCTTTACACGATTCGTTGCATCTAATCTCTTGATTTAGAGACAGGAAAGAATTATTAGCACAGCTTAGATTGTGATGCAAACAAAAAATGTATTTTGCTCAAATATAGATGTATATAATTTTATAACTTTATGTTTTGATGCATAATTCATATTATATATACATATATATATATATATATATATATATATATATATATATATATATATATATATATATATATATATATATATATGTGTGTGTGTGTGTGTGTGTGTGTGTGTGTGTGTGTGTGTGTGTGTATGTGTATGTGTGTTTATTTATATATAAAATTCATAAGTCTTTGTTAATTCACAAATATATTAATGATATTAATAAAACTAATAATAAGGATAATAATATATTATGATAATAGGTTATATCTTATTAGTAAATTTTAATGGCAATGATTCTTAACGATATTGGTAAAAAATAATATCTAATAAGGATAAGAATATAACAATTACATGTTTCAAATTTTATATCAATGTATTATATATTAAAATAATAATATTAATAATACTGGTTTTATTATTACTATTGATATTTATTTTAATGATAATAATAAAAGTATTAATGGCAACATAATAACTATCTTTTAACTTATAACTACACTTAACATGTTAAGATTACACATTATAATTATACATTATATATTATATGATAGCATGTATTGTATATTTATTATAAATACTTTATATAACAAGTATATACATATTAAATATGAAAATGTAATTGTCTTAAATAAGTATTGTATTTATATTTTAAATTATAATATTCTCTCATCGTAGAAATAAATTTAAGCATATAATATTTATAATATATATATACATATATATTTATTTACAGACGATTGTTCGTGAATCGTCGAGCATAGTCAAAGGGTAATTGATTACATGAATATAGATTTCAAAACTTTCGAGACTCAACATTACAGATTTTTTTTTTTTTGCTTATCGTATTGGAAACATATAAAGATTAGAGTTTAAATTTGATCGGAAATTTCCGGGTCATCACAGTACCTACCCGTTAAAGAAATTTCGTCCCGAAATTTGAGTGAGGTCGTCATGGCTATCAATAAAAATGTTTTCATGACTAATATGAGTTGATAAATAGATTTTTATCATCATTGAGTAATATGGATAAAACCATTTGATTTTGTGAAGAGTGCAAGTGAAGCTATCACCAAAGAGTGAAATGAGTAGGTATAGATTCGTCATATCTTTTGACGTAGACAGGTTGAATTCCGGAGTTCAAGAGATTTGGGGAAGATCTTAGTAATAAGATTTGATTCTTCGATAATCAAGGGAATTAGGATCCGCTTTAAATGCGATCATCTGTTTTTGATTGCTCTGTCAGATATCTTACAATAAATCCACCCCCGTCGTTTCCTTACAACTCACACCTTCTATTCTTTCTCCCTCAACTCATACTTTAAAGCATTCATTAATATGCTCCATCCCGTTCTGATCCTTGATATACTCCTAACTTTCATATCTGTCATTCTTACTCTAAATCCACCCCCGTCATTCTTCTCTTCATCTACCACCGGAGGATTTTATTCACTTCTACTATTATCTTGGGGTTATAGTGTTTTTAATTTTTCCCGTGCTTTTTTGTGGCAATACGTATTGATATGCACTGTTTGTAATTTATGTGTTATTGTCGAGTTTTAGATTTTCTCTTATATTCAAGAGTTCCATACTTTTGTCTCTTCTTCCCGACTTCAAGTCAAGCGAATAATGGTCTGGAATTTGTAGGTACGCAATTTTGGATGAACATAATTTATGTTATAAAAATGAAATCGAAATGGCACGATTTTGATTTGGTAAATTACCAGAGCATCCAGAAAGATAGAACTATCAAAAAGATATGTTCTTAATATGTTTAGAGATTGGGTAGAATGTAAGAGTCGTATAAATGGCACATGATGACGGTACTGAGAATCATCACGTTTCATTAGAAACTCAGCATGAATTTCTGTAATATAATCACTTTGATCAAGTGTCATTATATTATACTAACTCATGCATCAGTTCCCAAAATTACTTCAATAACATTCATATTTTAAGCTCGAAAGTTTACAGAATATAGAAACTAACAGTTTCTGTATGATGTAACACTGATAGTACGAAGAGATTAATGATTTCAGATAAGAATAGTTATAAAAATACCTTCAGAAATATGGAGGATATTTATAATGAAAGATTCGATAATATCTCGGAGTATCTAAGATCAGAGGATGATAGAAACTATTGTCTGCAAGAGTTTAGAGAAACGAGCAAGATATTCGCTAAAGACTTCAGCAGACCTTGAATCATTTAGATTCTTTGAAGTCAAACTTATTCTTTGTGATTTGTCCACGGCTTTCTTTATAGTTTCGCATAATCTTCTTATCGGTACAAAATTTTCTCTTGAATGTTTCCAATATAATGATACACAGGAAACACGAAGAGGTATATAATTTCGGACGAGAATATTTTTGAAAATATCCTCAGAAATATCGAAGATATTGATGATGATATTTTGGAATTTCTAAATTCGATGGTTGATGGAGAAAGATTTTCCGCAAGATTTTAACATGACTTCGGAGCAAGATATTCTCTAAAGATTTCAACGAATCCAGAATTACCAGAATTCTTTGAATATAGGGTTTGGTCCTTGTAATTGTCCTTGGTCTCCTTCGTGGTTAGCTCAATTCGTTTTCCAGTTCCATTTTTTTTTCTGAGCTTTTCCAACATACTATTCTTTATCATCAAACTTCCGATGATTAAGGTCGTTTACGGTTGTCTATGGTTTCTGCTGCTTCATTCAGCTTTTTCAACATTCAGAGTATTGATTTGTGACTGAGTGCTTTTTAGAATTTCAGAATGAGAGATCATAATTCTTAGAGATAAATGTCATACATATATCTGTTGATGTAGCTATGCTGTGAGTTTTCAAAGTACTGATTGCTGATTCCCGGTAATTGGTATGGCAATTATTGTTACAAGATGCGGGTGATTATATGATAGGGTTTCAATGAATAAATATAATGATTTGTCAGAAATATTTATGCCAAGAAGCAACGAGGTTACTGGTACGTCTGCTGGTGATATGGTGGAATATAAAAGAATCCTCCGGTATTAAAAGGATAATCGTATATATCAGGATTATAGTATGGCCACTTCGAATGACAAGTCGAAGTTGACTTGCTGAAGCTGTGACAAAATTGGCTACTTTGAAAAGGGATCGCAAAGTTATTTTTTGCTAATAAATGCCAAAGGATCTGATGAGGCTACGTGTTAAACTTTTACTCAATTGTCGAGAGTTTCTCAGGTGCATAATTATATGCATAAATTTTTCCTTCCGTTAATGAAGTGCGGTTGATTCATCCTATCGATTTAGGTGTTTTCAAGAATCATGAAAGGTTTGAACGCAGATTGTAATCGTCAAGATACAAATGCGGTTTAAGATGAAATCAAGTGGCAACTTAAAGAAATGTTTAGTTTCATATGTTATATTCAATATTTTAATTCATTTTAATTGTCCAATGTTATTAGTCCACAGTCGATAGTCCACTGTTGACAGTCCAATAATTCATAAATATAATATTCGAATTAATTAATACGTATCGTGACCCGTATACATGTCTCAGACTCGATCACAACTCAAATTATATATATTATTGTAGAATCAACCTCAACCCTGTATAGAGAACTCAATCATTACTGCATATAGAGTGTCTATGGTGACTCCAAATAATATATATAGATGCGTCGATATGATATGTCAAAACCTTGTATACGTGTCCCGATTTTTAAAGTGCGTAAAATAAATAACAGAAATTAAATAACGATAAATAAAGTGCGTAAAGTAAATAACAGAAATTAAATGACAATAAATAAAATTGCGAGAATATAAATTGCGATAAAATAAATTGCGATAAATAAATTGCGATAAATAAAATGTAATACAGAATTAACAGTTAGCTAGGAACAGTTAGCTAGGATGTTGTTAGCGTGGTTTCTTAATAAAATTTAATATTGTTAATTAGTCTGTTTCTAATTAATTTTTATTGTGTCCATTATTTCTTCATTATGCCACTTGTTGGATTCTGATAGGTCAAAATCCAAATATGAAATTGAATTTGAATGAAAATAGTTATTCTTTGGTGAACGGATACGAATCTCGGTGGTTGTAAATAGGATAGTGAATAACTGTTGAATCAGATTCGAAGAATATACAGTGTAACTTATTAATGTGAAATTTAAATATTCCTCGGGTATTACTGATGCTAAAGCTAAGGGGTATAAAATACTATTAAATTTTAGCATGAAATACTATTAAATACGATACAATTTTACACAAGATATTTATTTATAGGATGGATATACTTAAACCTTGCTACAACACTTATAGGCAGTGTACCTAATCGTACAGTAGTGTAGTTTTTAGTAAGTCTGGTTCGTTCCACAGGGAAAATCTTTAAACAAAGCTTAACGCTATATTAGTTTACTTTTATAAAAATACAAATATATATAAGTAATATTATTATTATAAAGGGGGGTTTTTACCGTTTAATGATCGGTTTGTCGATTTTAAAAACTTTAGTTGCAGTTAAAACAAAATGTAAAATATTAAATAAATAAAAGACTTAATTTAAAGCGTAAAGTAAATAACGATAATGAAATTGCGAATAATAAAAGTGCGATAAAATAAACTTGCGATAATTAAAAAGTACGATAATTAAAAGTGCAATTAAATACAATAACAATAAATAAAAATGCGATAATTAGAAGTGCAATTAAATATAAAATAAAGGAAATTAAATATGAAATAAAAGAATTATGCTTATTTAAACTTCCGTAATCATGATGTTTGACGTGTTGATTTTAGTTTTATGCACATGGGTTAATTGTCCTTTGTCCTGGATTATTTAATATGTCCGTCTGGTTTTTGTCCATAACAGTCCATCAGTCATAAATATAAAGTGCGAGTATCCTCGTCAAATTATCCTTATACCCGAAGTTAAATATTCCAACTAATTGGGGACTTAAACTGTAACAAGGTTTTATTACTTTGTTTAATAATTACACCAGGATGTCGACTGAGTGTAACCCAAGGTTTTAATACTTTGTTAACAATTATGCCAAGTGTCCTTTTACATAATTTCACCCCTTTTTTAATAATTCTAGTGGCTATTAATCCATTCCCGTGTCCGGTTAAATGAACGATTATTTGTACATATAAATACCCCGCCCATCGTATCCGATCGAGTGTAAATGGTTATTTATAGGGACGCCCAATTGTAAATCTTTATATTAACATTAACAAACTATCATTTAGTTAAACAAATATAAAGCCCATTAATAGCCCATAGTCTAATTTCCACAAGTGTCGTTCTTTTGTCCAAACCCCAATTATGGTACAAAGCCCAATTACCCAATTTTAGTAATTAGCCCAACATCATGATTACTTCGGATTAAATAAGCATAATAATAACTTAGCTACGAGACATTAAATTAAAAAGGTTGAACATAACTTACAATGATTAAAAATAGCGTAGCGTTACACGGACAGAATTTCGACTTACACCCTTACAACATTCGCTAACACACCCTTATTATCAGAAATTAAAATTAAAATTAAAATTAAAATATATATATATATATATATTTTACGTATGATGAAGAGAAGAAAGATGTGTTTATTTTGGCCAAAACGCGTTGAATTTATAGGACCTGGGCTTGAATTTATAGCGTAGCGTTGATTATTTAAATATTATATTTTATTTATGTGCATAGTTAACTTGTAATTTTTAGTCCGTTGCGTCGAGCGTTGAGAGTTGACTCTGGTCCCGGTTCTGGATTTTCGAACGTCCTTGCGTACAATTTAATATCTTGTACTTTGCGTTTTGAATCTTGTACTCTTGTAATTTTGAGACGTTTCTTATCAATAATTGGAACCTCATTGATTGTATTTTGTACTTTTGAGCTTTTTGGTCGTTTGCGTCTTCAATTCATCGAATCTGTCTTTTGTCTTCACCTTTTATTATTTAAACGAATATCACTTGTAAATAGGACAATTGCAACTAAAAGCTTGTCTTTCTTGAGGAATAATGCTATGAAATATATGTTCGTTTTTAGCATTATCAAATATTCCCACACTTGAGCGTTGCTTGTCCTCAAGCAATATAGTCTTGAAATACAAGAATCACTTCTTTATTCTTCACATTTTGTACATCAGTGATTTCAATACGGCGGTATAACCAATGGTAGTAACGATGTGGTTTACAGTCCCACATGACTATAAAATTTAGATCCATTAAGGAAATTGGATCTTTATGAAAACATTTGATCTTTTAAAAATTAAATCTAGTTTTTACCCTAGATAAGTTTTCCGGAATAACCCTTCACCGGTGTTTGCAAAATATTTTTGTGGGCTTGGTGGGTTTCAGATTTGAAAATTTTAGCTCAAAACTTGCGGTTTTGTGTCACCCACTTGCTAACCTTGTATTAGGAAAGCAACACGTCCAGTTTACTTGTCCCGTATATTACCTTTCAGTAAACTACCGTCCGGTTGTAAAGGAAAGCGTTGAACAAGCAACTGTTAAGGCAATGTCCCCTGACATGCTTTTAATTATGGTCTATAACGTGTCGGACGCAATTACTATCCTTTGTAGGAGCAATAGTAAAGCTCACCCTTATAATTTGTCGGTCGGGCACAAGGTCCTGTCTTTGACCATGCTATGCAACCACCATTCTTACGGTTGACACCCGATTTGGTTCAGATGACCTAATGAATTCCCGGTGAATTCCTAGGATTTTACGTTCAATGGTAATGAACGCGTTGAAAATGGGTTTTCAGAAAACAAATCGTTTATAATTTGATCAAAATATTTTCTCGTTCAAGCTCGAGTTTAGATATCATTGAATTCCATGAGTTTGAATTCTCAATCTTTAAGGTCAATCTCTAGGATTGAGTAATATCAGGCTTAAAAGCTGATTTTTAATCTTTAAGGAGATTATCCTTTCTGGGGATCTGATTCATTATTCTTATCCAGCTAATTTGCACGGTGCCCCCCAATTTTACGAGATAAATCCTTCTCATGGTTAGGATAAATCTGACCACTTGGCGACCCTGTTTAATGCTGAGGTCCGTGGATTTTCTGCTGATTTTAGAGATGACTTTTCTAGATTTTTCGTCAACCTACAGCTGGTCTGGACGACAACTTCTTGACCTAAATCAAGAAGCGCGTTTCTTTTTCGGAAGACTGTACTTCCTTTTAATGATGGAATTGATTCATCGTGTAGATACATCTCTTCTTTTCTTTCATCGGGTAAAATAGTTTAGTTTAGTCCAAAGCAAAAGTATTTTCAGTTATTTGTTACAGAAATATGTGACATATGTTTAAGATAACTTGGTAATTTTTCCCACACTTGGCTTTTATTTTCCTTTTTATTGTCCTCTATTCCATTTTAAATGAATTTTAACATTTTGGTTTGTTTCTCAATTTATGTCCTTTCTGAGGTAACAATAATTTCGGTGTTAACACCTAGTTTTATCGTTCATAAATATGTATAAACATGATTTTGAGTTCATTTAATTAAAAATTTTGAAAAATTTTACTAGAATTGGGTAGTCAGTATATAAGACTAGGGTTGTTCTTTATCATCAGAGAGCACTAGATTCTAATACAACTACTACGTTACTAGTATTTTTAATGGTAACCAAGTGTTTAAGATAAAAATTTTAAAAATCCGAAAGAATTTAACCCCTTCCCACACTTAAGATCTTGCAATGCCCTCATTTGTAAGAAATCAGTAACAATTTAAATTATTGAGGGTGATTAGCGTAAAAATGATTAAATTTTACCAAAGTTTCCAAACATATTGGCGTTTGGTTGCTGAATGATAAATGGTGCATATCATTTGTTCATTTCGTCTGTTGTTACATCACATTTATTTGTCATCTTGTCGTCAAAATTAGTAGCTTTTGCTGAACTTAATGCCAGTCTTTGAAAATGCGCTGTTTTACCCTATTTTGTACAATTTACAATATACATAAATACAAATATAAACATGCATGGCAATTTGAAATGGGACTTAATATCCCACTTTCAAATCCTAAATGTGAAATATTAGTACACAATAATAATAAAAATGATAAAGATTACATAAGTATATTCAATAACATAAGTTTAAACATGAATAAGTAAAAAGATAAAAACATAAAAATCATATAAATACCCAAATGGAACTAAATCAGTCTGGATATGGGTTCCAGTTCATCTCGTCAGGTGGGTTCCATTGTTGGTTATAGGTGTTTTGATAGGCTTGGTTATAGTCATACCGGTTAAAGGGTGGTCGGATATCGGGGCTATGTGGCGGAAAATGAGCAGGTCGAGTAGGTACATAGTTATTTGGTACCTGATATGATAGCTGGCTCATGATTTGGTGCTGATGAACTAACCAGCTATCGTGTTGGCGTCGCCTATAATCCTCGTATGCTCGCTCGGAGTTCCACTGCTCATACATACTATGTCTGGCCGCGTTCGTCATTGCTTCCTCATCTATACGAACGTGGACGTCAAGAATAGCATCTTGAAAGACATCCCTAATGTCTTCCGCCTCCTCCATTTCCTCGTCTGAGCCTCTCTCTACCTGAGGATGAGATCCCTCATAGGGTACTGCCTGGTTACGTCTACTTTTCAATACCTTAGCACCCACATAAACTTTCAATCCTAAGGGCTCAACCTGTTCTCTACAAAGCTGTAATGGACCCCCTTGGTTCCTATCAACACCTAAATACTCTCCAATGAGAGTAACAAAAATACCTCCTCCTATTATACTCCCGTCCTGCATTCCCTCTACCATTTTAGATAAATAAAAAGCAACACATTAAGGGATATTGACAAAGCTTCTAGGATCCCGAATACACTTTAGGTAGAATAAATCATGTAAGGTAATTTTTTCTTTATTATGACCTCTCTGTGTAATCGAGTTAGCCAAAAATCTATGAATAATACGAAGCTCGGCTCTGTCAATATGTGTATAGGAGTGTCCTCATGCTCGTGTAAAAACATCAAAATGTGACATACGCCTCCAAATGGCGTCAGCGTCAAAGTTACTATCTACCCTTTCACCATAATGAATCAAATTTGTACAATCGGGTAATAGCAACTCACCAGGAGTATATATCTGTAAGGCCCTGGCCATGTCCAGCATGGACATTCTGTACATCCTACAGCCAAGGATAAACCTAAGAAATCTTCTATCATCTATTCTAACTATATTTGTATCAAGTGATACAGTACTCATCAACTCAACACACCATTCCTTATATACAGGTCTACGAATGGTGAAAAGACGTTCTCAATCTGTAAAAGAAGAACTGCCATACCTTTGAACTAAATGCTGTCTAACACGGTCAGCTAGATGGACCGTTTCCAAAGGGGCCCAATCGATTACCCTTGGCACCTCTACATTTTTTGTTACCAATTTGAATTTGTTCCTTTGATATGTCTCGTAATCTCTCCATCTCCTATCAAATCTCAGATTAGGATGCAGAGTGTGCTCAGGAATCGTTGGGAATTCTACTGGCGGCCTCATTGGGAATACTATGAATTCATCAACAAACTGTACCGGATCATAATAAGGTATGTGTTGATAAGGCTGTTGTTGTGGTTCTTGTTGTGGTTCTTGTTCGTGTTGCATTTCTGGTTCTGGTTCTGGTGCTGGTGCTGGTCGTCTAGATGATGATGCTCCTGAACCTCCAGTATCGGCTTTCTGCAAAACACATTAAATACAAAATTTGTGCATCCAAATATGCATTAGTGTTAGCAAAATAACAACTTAAAACAATCACTATAACATGTTAAATCAAAATTAAACCTATACACATTTTTACAATTTTTCACAATTCTACACTTTTCAAATAAGCACATATGAAAATGTATACAAAATTCATAAGCATTTAACTCAAATAACATGTTAAAATAGTCATTACTAATAATTAAACAAGTCTCAAATGGCAAATATATCAAATTAATCAAGTTCATGAATTTTGGACTTAAAAAGTCCACTTTAATCTCCAAAAATCATGTTTAGGATCAATGTTTGGATCATTTAACTATCTAAACATGTTACACTACTCAATTTAGCAATAATTCATGACAAAAATCGGTCATAACCTGTTTATATCAAAAATCCCCAAATTGCTCAAGAACACAAACCCTAGATTTCTAAAAATTTTGAAGTTTTTGGCTTCAAATCATGTTAAATAGCATCAATCTAGGTTATACATGCATAAAATACTAACAATTTAACACTAATTACACTAGAAATTAACAAAATTGCATTAGGTAAAAAATTGATAATTATCACAAAAACTAGGAATTTATAGAGTTTAGGGGTGTAATTTTTACTATTTTGCTGAAGAATGAGAATCTAGGCATGATTAGAGCAAGAAAAATGACGAATTACGGTGGAAAATTGATGAAATTTGGTGAAGATTTGAGGTATTTTCGTGAATGTATGTTTGTTATGGTGAGGAAGACAGCTCGCTGGCTGTTTTGTATCAGGCCTGCATTTGGTCCCCATGCGATCGCATGGGTTCCAAGTTCAAACCCCATGCGATCGCATGGGGTGCCGGCTACAGTGATTTCAGGTTTTTTTTTTTTTAAACCTTATACTTTATAAAACTTATAATTAATTAAATTTAAAAAATTTTGTTTTCCTTTAGGAGCGAGGGCGTTTCGGATCGTTGTCCTAGACTGTCCCTCGATAAAATTTTAAAATTTGTCAAATCAAAGTGCGGTTTTTTAAAAGTAAAGATTTTTGGGGTTTTTTTTTTAATGTTTTTGGCATACTTTAATTCAATAAGATTAAAAATAATGATAATAAAAGTTATCGTTCCTCCATCGGGTAAAGCAATTTCGGTTCAATGACCTAGTCTTCAACTTACGACGAATTTTAAAAATCATTTTTTTAACTTAATGAGATAAAGTAAATTTTTGTTTTTAAATTCACACCAAAATTAAAAAAATACATAAAATTCAAAATTAATATTAAAAATTCACACCAAACTTAAAAAAATACATAAAATTCAAAATTAATATTAAAAATTCACACCAAACTTAAAATTTGAAATGCATAAGATTAAAAATTCATATTTTAAAAATTAAAAATTCACACCAAACTTAATTTAAAAAATTCATATTATAAAATCACACCAAACTTATATTATATTTTTCAAATATTTACAATTTTAAATATATTGTTTTTACAAAGTTTACAATATTAATTTAAGATTTATATATTAATTTTAAAAACATGGTAAAAATAAAATTAAAAATCTTTTTGGCTTTTTATCCCACTTTAATCAATCAAATATTATCAAAAATATGCGCCCCTCTTTTCGGTAAAGTAATTTCGGTTCCAAGACCTAATTTAACTCATGACGAATTTTTGAAATATTTTGGGTTGATTGATTAAAGATATTTATACCTTAAGAATAAACGTTAAATTTCGCAGTGATGTAATAAATTTTTTTATGATATCAATAATTTCGGTCGCCAAACCTAATTTTATTCAATACCAATTTAATACTTTATAGTGAACAAATTAGTGTTTATTATCAAAAGGTTAAAAATAAAAATAAATAAAAAATAAAAACTGTACAGACTTACCTGTGAGATACTATTCTTAGTTATATGATCTATCCCATTCATAAGATAGTCGATTTAATTGGTTTTCCATGGCTACATAGGCGTAACCTTGAGCATTCAGTGTTTTTTCTTCTAAACATATGAACGGTCCGTCTCTGCATAAAGTAACAAATTCGGTATTTGAATAGGTTTGATTATTTGAACATTTACCTCCATGTGACCATTTTCCGCATTTGTGACATCTTTCTAGGTGTCGTGCTCTTCTTTTCGCTGCGGATTTTGATTTTTCTTTACCAAATTGTAACTTATTATCTTCGCATCTGGATTCTTTTCTTACTCCGTCCAATCTTTCTCTAATTACTGATACTATTTCACTCGGTAGTGTGTCATTATTACGTTTAGTGATCAGAGCGTATAGCATCAGACCATGGTTTAGTTCACAGGCAGTCTTCATTTCCTAAAAAAATAAAAATTCAGAATGGGGGGAGAAGACTAGTTCTTTAGGGTCTGCTAGGGAAAGACCATTCGGGTTCCATTTTCGAGAACTACACGAAAACAGACAATCTAACTCTAACAGAAATACATATTATCCTTTAAAGACTTGATTTTCCCTACACTTAGTTAGCTGTGGTATCGAAATCGTGATTAGCTTCATTGTCGAATTCCATCGGACTATCTATGTAGTGTTTAACTCTGTGACCATTAACTTTAAATTCAATCTCATTTGAATTTATTAATTATATCGTTCCGTATGGGAAAACTCTTTTGACTATGAATGGTCCAGACCATCTTGATTTCAATTTTCCAGGAAATAGCTTGAATCGTGAATTGAAAAGAAGAACTCGGTCTCCTTCTTTAAATTCTTTTAAACTTCTGATTCTTTTATCATGCCATGTCTTCGTTTTTTCTTTATAGATTAATGAATTTTCGTATGCTTCATGTCTTAACTCTTCTAATTCGTTTAGTTGACTTAATCGTAGACGTCCAGCTTCATGTATATCAAGATTACATGTCTTCAAAGCCCAAAATGCTTTGTGTTCAATTTCTACTGGGAGATGACATGCTTTTCCATAAACAAGTCTAAAAGGTGTGGTTCCAATTGGAGTTTTGTAGGCTGTTCTAAAAGCCCAGAGTGCATCCTCCAATTTAATGGACCATTCCTTCAGATTTGATCCTACGGTTTTTTCTAGAATACGTTTTAAAGCTCGGTTGGTATTTTCAACTTGTCCACTTGTTTGTGGATGATATGCAGTGGAGATTTTATGAGTTACTCCATATCTTTTGAGAACTTTCTCAAGTTGATTATTACAGAAATGAGTACCCCGATCACTTATTAAAGCTTTCGGTGTTCCAAACCTTGCAAAAAGACGTTTTAAAAAGTTGACTACAATTCGTGCATCATTCGTTGGGAGAGCTTGTGCTTCTGCCCATTTAGATACATAATCAATGGCTACGAGAATATATAGATTATTATGAGATTTTGGAAATGGACCCATAAAGTCAATACCCCAAATGTCAAATACTTCACATACTTGGATGACATTTTGTGCCATTTCATCACGTTGACTTATTTTTCCGGCCCTTTGACAAGCATCACAGGATTTGCAAAGAAGGTGTGCGTCTTTGTAAATTGTAGGCCAATAGAATCCAGCTTCATAAACTTTTCTTGCTGTTAATTGAGGCCCATAATGCCCTCCTGTTGGTCCTGTGTGACAATGGTTTAATATTTTACTGGCTTCATCTCTGAATACACATCGGCGTATTATTCCATCTGAACAACTTTTAAACAAATGTGGATCTTCCCAGAAATAGTGTTTTATATCACTGAAGAATTTCTTTCATTTTTGGTACGATAATCCTTATTCAAGGAATCTACATACTAAGTAGTTTGCATAGTCTGCAAACCATGGTATTTCATTATAATCTATCTTAAATAGATATTCATCAGGAAAGTTGTCTTGTATGGCCGATTCATTTAGAACTTCTAACTCAGGATTTTCAAGACGAGAAAGATGATCAGCGGCGAGATTTTCTGCTCCTTTTTTATCTCGGATTTCAATATCGAACTCTTGTAAGAGTAAGATCCAACGGATTAATCGTGGTTTAGCATCTTGTTTCGAAAATAGGTATCTAAGAGCAGAATGGTCGGTATAGACCACCGTTTTTGCTAGAACGAGATATGATCGAAATTTGTCAAAAGCAAAGACAATAGCAAGGAGTTCTTTTTCAGTAGTTGTATAGTTCGTTTGTGCTCCTTGTAACGTCTTACTAGCATAATATATAGGTTGAAATCGTTTTTCAATCCTTTGTCCTAAAACGGCTCCCATTGCAAAATCACTTGCATCGCACATTAGTTCAAATGGTAGATTCCAATTTGGTGTTATCATGATCGGCGCATTAGTGAGTTTCTCTTTAAGAATATTAAAATATTTGATACATTCATCTGAAAAGATGAATGGAGCATCCTTTTCTAGGAGTTTATTCATACGAGTGGCAATTTTAGAAAAATCTTTTATGAAACGTCGGTAAAAACCGGCATGCCCTAGAAAACTCCTAACTCCTCTAACATTGGTTGGATGTGGAAGTTTAGCAATTACATCTACTTTAGCTCTATCCACTTCAATTCCTTCCTTTGAAATTTTATGTCCAAGAACAATGCCTTCTTTAACCATGAAATGGCATTTCTCCCAATTAAGTACTAGATTTGACTGTTCGCATCTAATCAGTATTCGTTCAAGATTAACTAGACATGATTCAAATGTATCACCGAAGACTGAAAAGTCATCCATGAAAACTTCCATGCATTCTTCTATCATGTCGTGAAAAATCGCCATCATGCACCTTTGAAAGGTTGCAGGGGCGTTGCAAAGTCCAAATGGCATGCGTTTGTAAGCAAAAGTACCATAAGGGCACGTGAATGTGGTTTTCTCTTGATCTTCGGGTGCTATTGGAATTTGAAAATATCCGAAAAATCCATCTAGAAAACAATAGTAACTATTTCCGGCTAATCTTTCCAACATTTGATCAATGAAAGGTAAGGGAAAGTGATCTTTTCTGGTGGCGTCATTTAATTTTCGATAATCAATACATACACGCCATCCTGTTACAGTCCTTGTAGGAATAAGCTCATTTTTTTCATTTGTAATGACAGTCATGCCACCCTTCTTAGGTACGCATTGAACTGGGCTTACCCATGGACTATCAGAAATTGGATATATTAAACCTGCATCTAGCAGTTTAATAATTTCTTTCTTAACTACATCTTGCATATTAGGATTTAGTCTTCGTTGGCGTTGCACATACGTTTTATGACCTTCTTCCATAAGGATTTTATGTGTGCAATACGAAGGGCTTATTCCTTTAATATCATGAATCTTCCATGCAATGGCTGGTTTATGAGCTTTTAACACATAAATGAGTTGTGATTTCTCATTTTCAGTAAGAGTGGACGATATTATTACAGGTAATTCAGATTCACCATGTAAATAAGCGTATTCCAAATGGTTTGGAAGTGGCTTTAACTCTAATTTCGGAGGTTCTTCTATCGATGATTTGTATCGATATCTGTCTTCTTCTTTTAGCATTTGGATTTCTTCTGTTGTTGGTTCATATCCATTAGCTATTAGTGTAGCTAACATTTCAGCTTCATCAATTTGTTCTGTTCCTTCTCCTAAAGAACATTCTCCTGTTCCTTGTAATTCTAGAAATTCTTCTAATAATTCTGCATGTGCATCTATAGTTTGAATATAATAACATGTATCATCTGCAGATTGCGGTTGTTGCATTGCTCTATCAAGTGAAAAGGTAACACTCTCGTCCTCTATACTTAGGGTCAGTTTCTTACCGAACACGTCTATCATTGCTTTAGCCGTGTTTAAGAATGGTCTTCCTAATATGAGAGGAACTTGAGAATCTTCTTCCATGTCCAGAACAACAAAATCTACTGGAAATACTAAAGTACCAACTTTAACTAGCATGTTTTCCATTATCCCTCTAGGATATTTTATTGATCGATCGGCTAGTTGTATGCTTATTCTTGTTGGTTTCAATTCTCCAAGGTCTAGTTTAGCGTATAGTGAATACGGCATTAAATTTATACTAGCACCTAAATCTGCTAATGCTTCGATTGAACTAAGACTACCTAGAAAACATGGAATTGTGAAACTTCCTGGATCAGATAGTTTTTCTGGTATCTTATTCAACAGCACTGCTGAACAATTAGCATTCATAGTAACAGCCGAGAGTTCTTCCATTTTCTTTCTATTCGTGATCAGATCTTTCAAGAATTTAGCATATCTAGGCATTCCTGAATTCACATCAATGAAAGGAAGATTTACATTTATCTGTTTAAACATATCCAAGAATTTGGATTGCTCGGCTTCAAGTTTCTCTTTCTTCATTTTACTCGGGTAAGGAAGTGGTGGTTGGTATGGTTTAACATAAGATTTATCCTTAACTGTGTTATCTTCATTAACCTTTTCAACTACCGGTTCTGTTTCCTTATCTTGTTCAGGTTGTGGTTCTTGTGAAATAGGAATAGTTTCATCAGAAGTTACAGGTATTTCAGGTGGTTTAAGTGTTGTACCACTTCTTGTGGTAATAGCTTTACCTGTTTCATTTCGGGGATTAGCATTTGTATCACTAGGTAAACTTCCCGGTTTTCTTTCACCTATTAACCTTGCTAGGTTACTTACTTCTTGTTCCAGATTTTGAATAGAAGCTTGTTGATTTCTAAATGCTTGAGCATTTTGTTCATTGGTTTGTTTTTGAGATGTGAAAAACTGCGTTTGAGTTTCAACTAGCTTCGTCATCATATCTTCTAAATTCGGCTTTTTATCATCGGTTTGTTGTGGTGGTTTATTTTGAAAATTAGGTCTTTGCTGATTGTAAGTATTGTTGGATACTTGTTGATTGCTAGGACCTTGTTGGTTGTTGTATGGAATATTTCGATTATAATTCTGGTTTTGATTGTAAATTGGTCTTGGCGGTTGATAATTATTCTGATAATTATTTCCAAGCCTTTGGTTTATCTATGAAATATTCTCTCTTTGTTCCATCGTTAATTCAATACTGAGACAATCTTTTGTCAAATGTGGTCCTCCACACTGCTCACAACTAATTCGTATTGAGTGAATATCCTTAGTCATCTTTTCCATTCGTCTCTCGACAGCATCTATCTTTGCGGAAATGGAATCTAAGTCATGGCTAGAATCGGCTCTAGCTGCTTTAGATGATCTAACGATATCTTTTTCTTGGTGCCACTCATGTGAGTGGGAAGCAGTGTTATCAATAATTTTGTAAGCATCAGTTTCGGTTTTCTTCATAATAGAACCACCAGCTGCTATATCTATGTCTTTCCTTGTAGTGATGTAGCATCCTTGGTAGAATATTTGTACTATTTGACAGGTATCTAAACCATGTTGCGGACATCCTCTTAATAACTTTCCAAATCTAGTCCACGCCTCATATAGAGTTTCATTTGGCTTCTGTGTGAACGTAACAATTTCTCCTTGAAGTCTTACGACTTTAGATGCAGGAAAAAATTGTTTAAGAAATTTTTCAACTAAAACGTCCCATGTATCAATCGCCCCTTCAGGTAACGATTCCAACCAATCTTTGGCTTCTCCCTTTAAAGTCCAGGGAAATAACATGAGATATATCTGTTCATCCTCTACTTCTCGGATTTTAAATAGTGTACAGATCCTATTAAAGGTACGTAGATGTTCATTTGGATCTTCCTTCGGCGCACCACTAAATTGGCATTGATTAGTCACCATGTGTAGAATTTGTCCTTTGATTTCATAATCTGGTGCATTAATGTCTGGATGAGTAATTGCGTGACCTTGGCCAGTGCGTTTAGCTCTCATTCGGTCTTCCATACTTAATGGTTCTGTTACTTCCATAATTGAATTTGTTGAATCGGAATCACTAGAGGATTCTGATTTAATGGTTCGTTCCTCAACAATCTCTGTTTGAATGATTGGTGGTTCCGGAGGAAAGTTTAGTGGTTCAGGATCTACGAATCGTCCCTGAATATTCTCCGGATTCTCAATTGTGAGGTCGGGTTCAAAAAATGGATTATCGGAAATTTGAACTGGAGTAATTGGTCGACTGGATGACGATTCTAAAGAAAAATCAACGGCGGTAATATTTGCTAAATGTCTTGATCTAGTTACAGGTGGTGAACGTACAAAAGGTGGTAAACGTCTTGCTCGGTGCATTCACTGAATATCCTATTAGTTTTTAAAAAGGAAAGAAAAATTATATAAGTTATCCAATCAATAGGCTTTTCTGATTTTGCCCACATTTCGAATAGCCAAAAGATGCAGCAGAGGGGCAGGATTCGTTTGGTCTCAATATAATTGAGGACTGTTTGGCTCCAATAACCCGGTCCACATACAAATCCAACTATTACTACGAACCAGAAAATTTTGATGTCTATCAATTTAACCACTTAAAATAAATTTTCGTAATTTTAAGAAATTTAGATAAGAAGTAGAATAAAAATCTATGTCCTAAAAACTAGAATGGCGAGAAATAAGAAAGAAAAAGAGTTCGTCAGAAAAAGATCGAAAAAGAAAAATAAGAAAGAAAAACAAAAGGCGACGGAAAAATAAAAGAAACTTATAAAACTTAAAAACACTTGACTAACCCAACCTTATCACTACAACTAACTTAAAATTATAATCGCAAATTGAGATTACTAATTGGAATGATAATTGATACATAGGTAAAAGGTGTCTAAAAATATTAAAGCTTACAAGTAAAACTATATTCCAAATGGCAATAACTTAAAAAGAAACTAAAACTTAAAAAGGCGTCGCAAAATTCTAAAGCACCTAAATCTTAATCTAAAGAAAAAGCACTTAAGGGATTCTACGGCAAAGCCTAAAAATCTAGAAGTAAAAATAACTATGGCAAAAACTAAGTTTAAAACTAAATATGAGCTAAAAATACAAATATTACGCTAAAACGATTAAAAAGGGACAAAATATAAAAATATACAAAAAGTTGTAAAAAGTACAATTTTTATAAAAATATTATTTTTTATATTATTTATTTAATAAAACTATTAATTTTAAACTTTAAATAAACTAATTAAACATAAAAATACAAATTAAATATAAAAACTAAATTAAATTATAAAATATATAACCCTAAATAGGGTTTTAGATTAATAATAAATAATAATACCCGTAATAAATGCTAGTTCAGTCAACTGTGGCGTGTCAGACGGGCTCATGCGATCGCATGAGTCCTAAGTTGCCCAGCCATGCGATCGCATGGGCTAGGGTTTCGGGCCACAGAATGGGCTGCTACAGTACAGGCCGAATTAAATTTTTTTTTCTTCTGTTTTTGCTGTCAAATATATTTATAAAATATATTTATAAATTAAATAAAACTAATATTTTTACAAACTAAAAAAATAGAAATAAAGAAACTTTATAAAACTTAAATATTTGCCAAACTCAAAAAAAAATATTTATATTTTTGTTTTTTTTTTTTATATTAGCGTTGTGCTTCCGGCTTTTAAGCGTTTCCCCGGCAGCGGCGCCAAAAATACTTGATGTTAAAGCTAAGGGGTATAAAATACTATTAAATTTTAGCAGGAAATACTATTAAATACGATACAATTTTACACAAGATATTTATTTATTTATAGGATGGATATACTTAAACCTTGCTACAACACTTATAGGCAGTGTACCTAATCGTACAGTAGTGTAGTTTTTAGTAAGTCCGGTTCGTTCTACAGGGAAAATCTTTAAACAACGCTTAACGCTATATTAGTTTACTTTCATAAAAATACAAATATATATATATAAGTAATATTATTATTATAAAGGGGGTTTTTACCGTTTAATGACCGGTTTGTCGATTTTAAAAACTTTAGTTGTAGTTAAAACAAAATGTAAAATATTAAATAAATAAAAGACTTAATTTAAAGCGTAAAGTAAATAACGATAATGAAATTGCGAATAATAAAAGTGCGATAAAATAAACTTGCGATAATTAAAAAGTACGATAATTAAAAGTGCAATTAAATACAATAACAATAAATAAAAATGCGATAATTAGAAGTGCAATTAAATATAAAATAAAGGAAATTAAATATGAAATAAAAGAATTATGCTTATTTAAACTTCCGTAATCATGATGTTTGACGTGTTGATTTTAGTTTTATGCCCATGGGTTAATTGTCCTTTGTCCTGGATTATTTAATATGTCCGTCTGGTTTTTGTCCATAACAGTCCATCAGTCATAAATATAAAGTGCGAGTGTCCTCGTCAAATTATCCTTATAACCGAAGTTAAATATTCCAACTAATTGGGGACTTAAACTGTAACAAGGTTTTATTACTTTGTTTAATAATTACACCAGGATGTCGACTGAGTGTAACCCAAGGTTTTAATACTTTGTTAACAATTATGCCAAGTGTCCTTGTACATAATTTCACCCCTGTTTTAATAATTCTAGTGGCTATTAATCCATTCCCGTGTCCGGTTAAATGAACGATTATTTGTACATATAAATACCCCGTCCATCGTGTCCGATCGAGTGTAAATGGTTATTTATAGGGACACCCAATTGTAAATCTTTATATTAACATTAACAAACTATCATTTAGTTAAACAAATATAAAGCCCATTAATAGCCCATAGTCTAATTTCCACAAGTGTCGTTCTTTTGTCCAAACCCCAATTACGGTACAAAGCCCAATTACCCAATTTTAGTAATTAGCCCAACATCATGATTACTTCGGATTAAATAAGCATAATAATAACTTAGCTACGAGACATTAAATTAAAAAGGTTGAACATAACTTACAATGATTAAAAATAGCGTAGCGTTACACGGACAGAATTTCGACTTACACCCTTACAACATTCGCTAACACACCCTTATTATTAGAAATTAAAATTAAAATTAAAATATATATATATATATATATATACTTTACGTATGATGAAGAGAAGAAAGATGTGGTTATTTTGGCCAAAACGCGTTGAATTTATAGGACCTGGGCTGGATTTCAGAGCCATGCGATCGCATAGCTTTTGTGCCTCCAGGCCATGCGATCGCATGGCCAGCTGGGAGAAGTCACATTTCTTTGTTTTCTTTCTTACCGACGTTTATAAATAATAATATAATATATAAATAATTATAAGAATTATTTAAATATTATATTTTATTTATGTGCATAGTTAACTTGTAATTTTTAGTCCGTTGCGTCGAGCGTTGAGAGTTGACTCTGGTTCCGGCTCCGGATTTTCGAACGTCCTTGCGTACAATTTAATATCTTGTACTTTGCGTTTTGAATCTTGTACTCTTGTAATTTTGAGATGTTTCTTATCAATAATTGGAACCTCATTGATTGTATTTTGTACTTTTGAGCTTTTTAGTCGTTTGCGTCTTCAATTCGTCGAATCTGTCTTTTGTCTTCACCTTTTATTATTTAAACGAATATCACTTGTAAATAGGACAATTGCAACTAAAAGCTTGTCTTTCTTGAGGAATAATGCTATGAAATATATGTTCATTTTTAGCATTATCAATTACCTACCCATTAAAATATTTTCACCATTAACAGTTTGTACAAAAGAATTTTTAATTACAATCTTCATGAAAATATACTTACATATATATTTTCTTCAGATGTAATCATAGATTTAATGAGTTAATATAATATTAATCTCATTTGATTTACCGTTAGAATTAGAATATATAATCTCTAAAACATTGAAGATTTCATAATCGTCATGTCGAACGAAGATAAATGATGTAGAACGATTCGCAGATTGATGATTTTGCTCGAGATACATAATTAAATCTTGAGGTGTGTGATGTGAAATTGATTTGTTGGTGGTACTGGTATTGATGTTGGTGCTGGTGATGTTGCTGAAGCTGGTACGTTTTGCACCATATTCTCCAAATTGGTTACTAGAGCGCGAAGTTCATTGACTTCTTGTATTACTCTGGGATGATTGTCGGTCGGAATGAACGGATGAATAAGGTTTAGAATCTGAGTTATGATATAGTCGTGGCGAGATATTCGAGAGATGAGGGTGAAAATGGTGTTACGAACAGGTTCACCGGTAAGTGCTTCAGGTTCTTCGCCAAAAGGTGAATTCGGTTAGTGGAAGGAATCGCCTTCTGCGCGTCTCCATTGATTAAGTCGACTACGAATCCATCAGATGAATTGGGGATGGATGATTAGTTGATTCATTCTGGTGACGTTGCTTCCGGAGCTTAGATGACTATCCATTCGGAATAACTGTCGGGATAACTATCGGAATAGCTGTCGGAATCCGAGGGACTAAAACTAGTTGAAGGATTCATCTCGTACGATCAGATGAAGGATTTTCGATAAGAAATAGATTATAGGATGTAGATTAGTATCCTGCAATACATAACTTACATATGCATATATAATACTAAAATCCCATAAGTTACGGAGAAATCTACGGAAGCTGTCGGGCAAAGATAACAATAACAGATACGCTAGGATATGAATTAGCAGATACGCTAAGATATGAATTTTGTCTATACACTATTCATGCAGTCAATACAATAAGATGTGTCTAGACTAAGAATAATAAGCAGGTAATTTACTAAGGATGATAAGCAAATGATTTCCGACAAAAATGATAAGCAAAACTTTTGACATGCAGACACGGTCGAAGTCCAGACTCACTAATGCATCCTAATGACTTATCAGTTAGACACACTAATGCAGACAAGGTTCTCTAAGACCACCGCTCTGATACCAACTGTCAAGACCCGTCCTAATCCATCCGGACGAAGTCCGTATCGATTATAAACGATTCACAACAGTTGATTACATCGCGAGGTACTTGACCTCTATATGATACGTTTTACAAACATCGCATTCGTTTTTGAAAAGACAATCTTTAATTACATCAAAAGTTGAAGGCATGCATACCATTTCATAATATATCTAACTATAATCGACTTAATAATAATCTTGATGAACTCAACGACTCGAATGCAACGTCTTTTGAAATATGTCATGAATGACTCCAAGTAATATCTTTAAAGTGAGCAAATGCACAGCGGAAGATTTCTTTAATACCTGAGAATAAACATGCTTTAAAGTGTCAATCAAAAGGTTGGTGAGTTCATTAGTTTAATATAAATAATCATTTCATAATTTTAATAGACCACAAGATTTCATATTTCCATTTCTCATAAACATACGTCCCATGCATAGAGACAAAATTATCATTCATATGGATTGAACACCTGGTAATTGTAACAACCCAAACCAACCCACGACTAAACCACGCGAAAATACGGAGTAAAAAAAAAATTTCCTGTTGCTGCAACTCGCGCGCCGCGCCCCCTTCCTGGCGCGCCGCGCCAAAACGGGCTGTCCCCGGGACTTTTTAATGCGAAAATGTTTGACTAGTTCCCGACATATTTAGGCAAAACGCTTTTAACCACATGTTCAATATATGAAAACTAACACGAATCAAACATAAAATGATGTTTTACAAACCCGGGCCCACATACGCCCAAATTACCCTTTGAGTACAAAAATACAAGTTCGACCACAAAAGTTTACGTTCCAACAAAAACTACGAGCATGATGTTGGGGATAAACTACCCAAATCCTAGGTCGAATCCAAAAGTAAGCCAATCAAGCATCAAAAGGGATCATCATCTAATCCCGAGCATACCCTTGCCACGTCCGCCTTCGAACCTAAAAATGTAAACAACGAGAGGGTAAGCTAATGCTTAGTGAATGCAATACTTATACATATACATATGTAATTTACCTACACGCATCCACTTACAAACCATATATACAATGATAAACGAGCTAGCATCAACAAACACACGACTAGCAATAACGTTAGTATAATAATCAACACAATAATATACTAAACATAAAAGGCATAAACACGCTAACCGTTCACCGCTTGCTACTACCGACTTGTAGCCGACCAAGTTCATCGAGTCTCACTCGTATCATGTCACCGACTTGTGACTCGTCATATGGTGTCACCGACTTGTGAATCACCATGTAGCATCACCGACTTGTGAAGCCCCACCTAGTGTCACCGACTTGTGAACACTAAGTAATGTCACCGACTTGTGACTCATCATAAGGCGTCACCGACTTGTGAACGCCGTGTGGCATCACCGACTTGTGAAGTACCACCAAGTGTCACCGACTTGTGAACACTATAGGGTGTCACCGACTTGTGCACCACCCGCCATTACATATGAGGCCACCGACTTGTGAACCTCCAAGAGGTGTCACCGACTTGTGAAGCACCACTAAGTGCCACCGACTTGTGAGCACTATGAAGTGTCACCGACTTGTGAATCACTTCCCCGACCTAAGGCATCACCGACTTGTGATCCACCACAAAGTGTCACCGACTTGTGAACACTAATAGGTATTACCGACTTGTAATCACCTAACGAACATCTAATAAGGGTCACCGCCTTGTGAACCACCATGAGGTGTCACCGACTTGTGAGGCACCTAGCGAGATACTACCGACCCGTAGTTCTCTTCACCCAAATCCCAAATAAGTCACCAACTTGTGACATAACATCCAATACTCACGAAGTGGCGCCAAAGGCCCACATCGCGTACGAGTAAATAAACCACATACATACATGTATAAATATTCCACTCACCTTGAACACTTGAAGAACGTATCCGCGATCTTACTTCTTCCACCGACTTCACGCAAATCACCTACGCAAAGTATCAATGCAAATAAGCTACACAAAATGCTTATTCGACTCGAACAACACTTATGTTCTTCTAGAACATCCTATTGACCAACTTTGACCAAAGACCATTTTTCGCTCGAAAACCTTCATAATCACAAATGACTTGTGATTATGCCTCAACAACATCATTTAAACATGGTTTGGTCATTCGATCACTCATTTAAACACACGACCCGCCCATTTGGTCCTAAAGTGTGTTTTACACCCTAATATGCATAAAACGATACTCACAAGTCCAAAACTTATGAAATCACATCCCGCGCTCCCGAAATAGCTAATCTTAACTCTTTTAGCCCTTAAACGCCATTTATAGGGTCGTTTACTCAAAAACCCATTTTGACCTAAAACTAGTCAAAACACCAAATTGTAAGTTTACACCTCTAATCACCAACAATCCAAGTAGCTAGTGATTTCATCAACTAATTTAGTTTTACAAACCCACCAACAATGGTTACTAACACCACTTACTAATTCAATCATCCAATTATCAACTAGTGGGTTTACTCAAGAACACCCTAATCAAAACCCCAATTATAAACACTAATCATAATATGAAAACTTGGAGTTAGGACTTACCAAAACAACCAAAATGTGGCTAAGAACGATGTGCACAACTTTAACACTTGGACTTTAAATCGATTCGTGCTCCTTCTTCTTCAAATTACCTAATCTCTCACTAGAAATCTCTCCCTCTCTAAGAATGAAATGAGAGTGTTTATGGACTTGAAATATGATCCAAAACTAGATCCAAAACTGATCTAAAAGCCACAAATCCGTCCACAAGTGAAAGGACCATAATACCCTTCATTTAGGCACTTAAAATGCTGAAAAAAACGCATCAGACCCATTCGGCGCGCCGCGCCAAAAGGTCGCGCGCCGCTCCACACTGTAGGTCAGATTCCAGAAACTTGTTTTGGCCATAACTTTTTGACCGTAGCTCCGTTTTCGATGAACCAAATATCGTTGGAAACGTAATAAGATTTCCTTTCCAATGGTAAGGCTTTGAAACATCAACTCAAACTTTATTTGGGGTTGAAAAGATACGCACACCCCTTGTACCTCCAGCAACGTCCAGTTTTCTTCGACATTCGAGCAAGCAGCACGTACATGCTTCGTACACTTCATATACGCATCGTACACCATAAATACAATATGTACAATAAATATTTGGGTCTTACAGTAATCGACATTCACAATATGCATATAAGAATATCCCCATCATTCCGGGATCCTCCTTCGGACATGATATAAATTTAGAAGTACTAAAGCATCCGGTACTTTGGATGGGGCTTGTTGGGCCCGATAGATCGATCTTTAGAGTTCGCGTCAATTAGGGTGTCTGTTCCCTAATACTTAGATTACCAGACTTAATAAAAAGGGCATATTCGATTAGATAATCCAACCATAGAATGTAGTTTCGATTACTTGTGTCTATTTCGTAAAGCATTTATAAAAGCAGCGCATGTATTCTCAGTCCCAAAAATATATATTGCAAAAGCATTTAAAAAGGGAGCAAATGAAACTCACATAATGTATTTTGTAGTAAAAATACATATGACTATACTGATCAATGCAGGGTTGGCCTCGGATTCACGAACCTACATCATTCATATATATATATTAATACCCATACTTGTAATCGAACAAATATATATTTATATATATATTAATAGTAATATTAATTGTTATTTCATATCATGTGTTTTATTAATAACTTAATTAGATATAATTTATCTTTATATAAATAATTAACATTTATTACAAAAGTATTAATATGATTAGGTTTTATATATATATAAAGATATATATATATTTTTATGTATAAAATCTTCATTCGATATATCAATAATAATAATAGTGTTAAATATAATAATTTTTAATGTTAATAATAGTAATTTTATAAAAATAATAGTAATACTCACGAAAATAATAATTTTAAAGATACTAATAATAATATTAATAATACTTGTATAATAATATTTGTAATAATAATAATAATAATAAGAATAAGAATAATAATAATAAGAATAATAATAATAATAATATTAATAATAATAATAATAATAATAATAATAATAATAATAATATTTATTTATTTATACCTAATAAAAGTAAATCACGCGTGTTATTAGGGTTTCAAAAAAAAAAATAGATCGAGATGCAGAGCAAAAGGCAGAATGAATTAGGGTTCTTGGGTCTTCGGTTCTTCGATCGGTTAATTGTTCAATCGTTTAATCAATCATCATCGAAGTATTATGGGCCATCTATTCATCATCATCATCTTTCGTTCGATCTTAATCATCTTCATAATCGAACAACAAGAAGGAATCGAAACAGTAAACGGTGTCTGTCCAAATAGGAAGAGATCAACAATCACCACATCATATAAATACAGGTATTGCGTTATTTATCATCATCATCGATCTAATTGTCTTCGGTGTTTATCACCATCGATCCATTACAGAGAACAGAAACCGAAAAATTGGTACTCCTTTTATTTATTTACTTAATTATTTAATTATATAATTATACACTTTTTATTATCCAACATCATTTATCGTAAGTTGTAAATCGAATCATTCAAATCTGCTGCTATGTAATCTAACTGTTGATTCATATAGGAAGGATTGAAGTGTTATGTATTCTATTGATAAATTGTACACAGATTCGATTTGATTTGTGTAACAATTCCGTTGGTGCTTTGATAATGGTATTATGAATATACCTTGTGATGTTGGGTTTTGCAGGTGGTTGATGATTAAGGTTTAGAGTGTGTTTTGCAACGAAACCGAATACAGGATCATTGGGTGACTTATGTCCCTGTTTATAAAATGTTCAGGTTTGAAATAACAGTGTAAAGTGAGATAATTAGATAGATAGATAGTCTAACCAGAATACCTGATTGTAACAGGTTTTGTGATTTTGTTGATGACTACAAATAGAGAGAACCAGACAATATAAAGTCACAGCAGTAGGATCACGATGTGCAGGTACAATGGTGTTGGTTTGATGGCGGTTTTGAGTAGAAACAACAAGAAATGATGGCACAAGGGTGGTGAATCAAGTGAGTATCTATAGACATAAGTGGTTGTTTGGATTATGTTTATGATTTGATGATACACTTATGTATTATATATAGTTATATATAGAAGTGGGTTATTGTTATTGTTGTTGGGCAGGAAAAATATATGTCTCGAGTGGTGATGTTTGGGTCATCCTTCAAGTGGAAACAAAAGGCGAGTGGTAACACAAGAGAAGTCTTGCAGTTGTAACTAAAATCTGCAGCATCATTGATCAATCAAAACATAGTAGCAGCGTAGTATAGCAGCAGAACATATATGGTGCTTCCGTGGTGTTTTTCATGATGTACTTCGATGGTGATGGACAACTCAGGGACTGTTTTTAATTCGCTATAATAAAAAGGCTGTGAAGTTGTTTATGATAGTATATTGATAATGGTACTGAAAAAGGATTTGTTTAATATCTGAGATGATCAAATATATGATGTACGTATCTATTGTCGACTCCTCTTTAATCCGACATCAAGGACAAACTAAATAATATAAATAAAGTTTGAATAGATTGTTAACAGATTTGTTCGCTGGAACCAATTAAGTAGACATGATATATCGTTCAGTACAAGAGAAATAGAAAAAAAATAAAGCAGAAAGGGACCTTCAACTAATTTTGGTTCTTTACAAGATTCGTTGCATCTGATCTCTTGATTTAGAGACAGGAAAGAATTATTAGCACAGCTTAGATTGTGATGCAAACAAAAAACGTATTTTGCTCAAATATAGATGTATATAATTTTATAACTTTATGTTTTGATGTATAATTCATATTATATATATATATATATATATATATATATATATATATATATATATATATATATATATGTGTGTGTGTGTGTGTGTGTGTGTGTGTGTGTGTGTGTGTTTATTTATATATAAAATTCATAAGTCTTTGTTAATTCACAAATATATTAATGATATTAATAAAACTAATAATAAGGATAATAATATATTATGATAATAGGTTATATCTTATTAGTAAATTTTAACGGCAATGATTCTTAACGATATTGGTAAAAATAATATCTAATAAGGATTAGAATATAACAATTACATGTTTCAAATTTTATATCAATGTATTATATATTAAAATAATAATATTAATAATACTGGTTTTATTATTACTATTGATATTTATTTTAATGATAATAATAAAAGTATTAATGGCAACATAATAACTATCTTTTAACTTATAACTACACTTAACATGTTAAGATTACACATTATAATTATACATTATATATTATATGATAGCATGTATTGTATATTTATTATAAATACTTTATATAACAAGTATATACATATTAAATATGAAAATGTAATTGTCTTATATAAGTATTGTATTTATATTTTAAATTATAATATTCTCTCATCGTAGAAATAAATTTAAGCATATAATATTTATAATATATATATATATATATATACATATATATTTATTTACAGACGATTGTTCGTGAATCGTCGAGCATAGTCAAAGGGTAATTGATTACATGAATATAGATTTCAAAACTTTCGAGACTCAACATTACAGATTTTTTTTTTTTTTGCTTATCGTATTGGAAACATATAAAAATTAGAGTTTAAATTTGATCGGAAATTTCCGGGTCATCACATTTGAATCCCCAATTAGTTGGAATATTTGACTTCGGGAATAAGAATAATTTGACGAAGACTTTCGCACTTTATGATTATGATTGATGGACTATTATGGACAAATCTGTATGGACATATCGAATAATCCAGGACAAAGGACAATTAACCCATGGGAATAAACTAAAAACAACACGTCAAACATCATGATTACGGAAGTTTAAATAAGCATAATTCCTTTATTTCATATTTAATTTCCTTTATTTCATATTTAATTGCACTTTTAATTATCGCACTTTTATTTATTGTCATTATATTTAATTGCACTTTTAATTATCGTACTCTTTAATTGTCGTACGTTTTATTTATCACATTTTTATTTATCGCAATTTCATTATCGTTATTTACTTTATTCTTTAAATTAAGTTATATTTATTTTTAATATTTTACATTAGGTTTTAACTGCGACTAAAGTTTTAAAATCAACAAATCGATCATTAAACGGTAAAAACCTCCTTTTATAATAATAATACTACTTAGATATATTTTTGTATTTTTACAATTATAAGTAAAAAAAATATAGCATTAAACTTGGCTAAGTCTCCCTGTGGAACGAACCGGACTTACTAAAAACTACACTACTGTACGATTAGGCACACTGCCTATAAGTGTTGTAGCAAGGTTTAGGTATATCCACTCTATAAATAAATAAATAACTTGTGTAAAATTTTATCGTATTTAATAGTTTTTCATAATAAATATATAACTATTTTATACACCACCTCGCATACATCAAGTATTTTTGGCGCCGCTGCCGGGGAGAGCTTAAACGCCGGAAGCAAAACGCTATCTAAAAAAAAGATTTTTTTATTAAGTTCTTTGTATAAAAATATATATGTTTTAAATATTAAAAATACAAAAATATAAAAAGAAAAACAAAATATATATATATATTTAAGAGTTGTTCAAAAACATATAAAAATATAAAATATTTCTATTTCTATTTTTAGTTTGTAAAAATATAAGTTTTATTTAATTTATATAAATACTTTTTATAAATTTTAAAACAGAAAATTAAAACAGAAAAAAAAAATATAAAACCACGAGGCACGGTACTGTAGCAGCCCAACTTTTGGCCCGAAACCCTAGCTCATGCGACCGCATGAGCCCGAAGGAAAAAATTCATGCGATCGCATGAAGTGAACTGACACGCCACAGTTGACCTGGTACTGAATTAATTACGGAGTAATAATTATTATTATTGTTATTAAACCCTAATTAGGGTATTATTATTATATTATTTAGTTTTAATTTTATTATTTTGCATTATTTAGTTTTAATTTAGTTTTAATAATATATAAAATTAATACTTTTATAAAATAAATAATACAAAAATAATATATTTTTATAAAAATTGTACTTTTTACAACTTTAAGTTTATTTTTATATTTTGTATCTTTTTATTTGTTTTAGCGTAATATTTATATTTTTCGCTCGTACTTAGTTTTAAACTTAGTATTTTGCCATAGTTATTTTTATTTCTAGATTTCTAGGCTTTGCCGTAAAATCCCTTAAGTGCTTTTTTTTAGACTAAGATTTAGGTGCTTTAGAATTTTGCGACGCCGTTTTTAAAATTTTAGTACCTTTTTAAGTTATTGTCATTTCGGATATAGTTTTTCTTTTACGCTTTAATACCTTTAGAATCAACTTTTAATTCTTAGTTTTTAGTTTCTTTTTAAGTTTCGACGCGCTACTTTCTTATTTTTATATTTTTTTCGACCTTCTATTTTTCGACGTTTTTCGACGCGCTCTTTTTCTTTCTTATTTTTCGCCGCTCTAGTTTTTAGGACTTAGATTTTTTTCTATTTCTTCTCTAAAATTTCTTTAAATTTCAACGAAAAATTATTTTTAGTGGTTGAATTGATAGACATCCAAATTTTTTGCTTCGTAGTAATAGTTAGATTTGTTAGTGGCTGAGTTGTGAGCTTCGGATTTAAAGGGTTCTGGCTCCCTGCTGCATCTATTGGCTATTCGAAACGTGGGCAAAATCAGAAAAGTCTATTAATTTGATAACTTATATAATTTTTCTTATTTTTATAACTAATAGGATATTCAGTGAATGCACCGAGCAAAACGTTTACCACCTTTTGTACGTTCACCACCTGTAACTCGATCAAGACATCTAGCCAATATTGTCGCCGTTGATTTTTCTTTAGAATCGTCATCCAGTCAACCAAGTACTCCAATTCAAATTTCCGATAATCCATTTTTTGAACCAGTCCTCACAATTGAGAATCCGGAGAATATTCAGGGACAATTCAGAGATCCTGAACCATTAATCTTTCCTCCGAAACCACCAGTCATTCAAACAGAGATTGTTGAGGAACCAACCATTAAATCAGAATCCTCTAGTGATTCAGATTCAACAAATTCAATTATGGAGAATCTGGAACCTCTAAGTATGGAAGACCGAATGAGAGCTAAACGCACTGGCCAAGGTCACGCAATTACTCAACCTGACATTAATGCGCCAGATTATGAAATTAAAGGACAAATCCTACACATGGTAACTAATCAATGCCAATTTAGTGGTGCACCGAAGGAAGATCCAAACGAACATCTTCGTACATTTAATAGGATCTGCACTTTATTCAAAATAAGAGAAGTGGAGGATGAACAGATATATCTCATGTTATTTCCCTGGACTTTAAAAGGAGAAGCCAAAGATTGGTTAGAATCGTTACCTGAAGGGACGATTGATACATGGGACGTTTTAGTTGAAAAATTTCTTAAATAATTCTTTCCAGCATCTAAAGCCGTGAGACTTCTAGGAGAAATTGTTACGTTCACACAAAAGCCAAATGAAACTCTATATGAAACGTGGACAAGATTTGGAAAGTTATTGAGAGGATGTCCGCAACATGGTTTAGACACTTGTCAAATAGTACAAATATTCTACCAAGGATGCGACATCACTACAAGAAAAGACATCAATATAGCAGCTGGTGGTTCCATTATGAAGAAAACAGCAACTGACGCTTACAAAATTATTGATAACACTGCTTCCCACTCACATGAGTGGCACCAAGAAAAAGATATCGTTAGATCATCTAAAGCAGCTAGAGCCGATTCTAGCCATGACTTAGATTCCATTTCCGTAAAGATAGATGCTGTCGAGAGACGAATGGAAAAGATGACTAAAGATATTCACTCAATACGAATTAGTTGTGAGCAGTGTGGAGGATCACATTTGACAAAAGATTGTCTCAGTATTGAACTAACAATGTTCATACATAAACCAAAGGCCTGGAAATAATTATCAGAATAATTATCAACCGCCAAGACCAATCTACAATCAAAACCAGAATTATAACCGAAATATTCCATACAACAACCAACAAGGTCCTAGCAATCAACAAGTATTCAACAATACTTACAATCAGCAAAGACCTATTTTTCAAAACAAACCACCACAAACCGATGATAAAAAGCCAAATTTAGAAGATATGATGTCGAAGCTAGTTGAATCTCAAACACAATTTTTCATATCTCAGAAACAAACCAATGAACAAAATGCTCAAGCATTTAGAAATCAACAAGCTTCTATTCAAAATTTGGAACAAGAAGTAAGTAACCTAGCAAGGTTAATAGGTGAAAGAAAACCGGAAAGTTTACCTAGTGATACAAATGCTAACCCCCGGAATGAAACAGCTAAAGCCATTACCACAAGAAGTGGTATTACACTTAAACCACCTGAAATACCTATAATTTCTGATGACGCTATTCCTACTCTATAAGAACCACAATCTGAACAAGATAAGGAAAAAGAACTGGTAGTTGAAAAGGTTAATGAAGATAACACAGTTAAGGCAAAACCTTATGTTAAACCATACCAACCACCACTTCCTTACCCTAGTAAAATGAGAAAAGAAATACTTGAAGCCGAGCAATCCAAATTCTTGGATATGTTTAAACAAATAAATGTAAATCTTCCTTTCATTGATGTAATTTCAGGAATGCCTAGATATGCTAAATTCTTGAAAGATCTAATCACAAATAGAAAGAAAATGGAAGAACTCTCGGCTGTTACAATGAATGCTAATTGTTCTGCAGTGCTGTTGAATAAGATACCAGAAAAATTATCTGATCCAGTAAGTTTCACAATTCCATGTTTTCTGGGTAGTCTTAGTTCAATAGAAGCATTGGCAGATTTAGGTGCTAGTATAAATTTAATGCCGTATTCACTATACACTAAACTAGACCTTGGAGAATTGAAACCAACACGAATAAGTATACAACTAGAGGATAGATCAGTAAAATATCCTAGAGGGATAATGGGGAACATGCTAGTTAAAGTTGGTACTTTAGTATTTCCAGTAGATTTTGTTATTCTGGACATGGAAGAAGATTCTCGAGTTCCTCTCATATTAGGAAGACCATTCTTAAACACGGCTAAGGCAATAATAGACGTGTTTGGAAAGAAACTGACCCTAAGTATAGAGGACGAGAGTGTTACCTTTTCAGTTGATAGAGCCATGCAACAACCGCAATCTGCAGATGATACATGTTATTATATTCAAACTATAGATTCACATGCAGAATTATTAGAAGAATTTCCAGAATTACAAGGAACAGGAGAATGTTCTTTAGGAGAAGGAACTGAACCAATTGATGAAACTGAAATGTTAGCTACACTTATGGCTAATGGATATGAACCAACAACAGAAGAAATTCAAATGCTAAAAGAAGAAGTCAGATATCGATATAAATCATCGATAGAAGAACCACCGACATTAGAGTTAAAGCCACTTCCAAACCATTTGGAATATGCTTATTTACATGGTGAATCTGAATTACCTGTAATAATATCGTCTTCTCTTACTGAAAATGAAAAATCTCAACTCATTTCTGTGCTAAAAGCTCATAAACCAGCTATTGCATGGAAGATTCATGATATTAAAGGAATAAGTCCTTCGTATTGCACTCATAAAATCCTTATGGAAGAAGGTCATAAAACATATGTACAACGCCAACGAAGACTAAATCCTAATATGCAAGATGTTGTTAAGAAAGAAATTATTAAACTGCTTGATGCAGGTTTAATTTATCCAATCTCTGATAGTCCATGGGTAAGCCCAGTTCAATGCGTACCTAAGAAGGGTGGCATGACTGTCATCACAAATGAAAAAAATGAGCTTATTCCTACTAGGACTGTAACAGGATGGCGTGTTTGTATTGATTATAGAAAATTAAATGACGCCACCAGAAAAGATCACTTTCCCTTACCTTTTATGGATCAAATGTTGGAAAGATTAGCCGGAAATAGTTACTATTGTTTCCTTGATGGTTTTTCCGGATATTTTCAAATTCTAATAGCACCCGAGGACCAAGAGAAAACCACGTTCACGTGCCCTTATGGTACTTTTGCTTACAAATGCATGCCATTTGGACTTTGCAACGCCCCTGCAACCTTTCAAAGCTGCATGATGGCGATTTTTCACGGCATGATAGAAGAATGCATGGAAGTTTTCATGGATGACTTTTCAGTCTTCGGTGATACATTTGAATCATGTCTAGTTAATCTTCAACGAATTCTTATTAGATGCGAACAATCAAATCTAGTATTAATTGGGAGAAATACCATTTCATGGTTAAAGAAGGCATCTTTCTTGGACATAAAATCTCAAAGGAAGGAATTGAAGTGGATAGAGCTAAAGTAGATGTAATTGCTAAACTTCCACATCCCACCAATGTTAGAGGAGTTAGGAGTTTTCTAGGACATGCCGGTTTTTACCGACATTTCATAAAAGATTTTTCTAAAATTGCCACTCCTATGAATAAACTCCTAGAAAAAGATGCTCCATTTATCTTTTCAGATGAATGCATCAAATCTTTTAATATTCTTAAAGAAAAACTCACTAATGCCCCGATTATGATAACTCCAAATTGGGATCTACCGTTTGAACTAATGTGCGATGCAAGTGATTTTGCAATGGGAGCCGTTTTAGGACAAAGGATTGAAAAACGATTTCAACCTATTTATTATGCTAGTAGGACATTACAAGGAGCACAAACAAATTACACAACTACTGAAAAAGAACTCCTTGCTATTGTCTTTGCTTTTGACAAATTTCGTTCATATCTCGTTCTAGCTAAAACGGTGGTCTATACTGACCATTCTGCTCTTAGATACCTATTTTCAAAACAAGATGCTAAACCAAGATTAATCCGTTGGATCTTACTCTTACAAGAGTTCGATATTGAAATCCGAGATAAAAAGGGAGCAGAAAATCTCGTCGCTGATCATCTTTTTCGTCTTGAAAATCCCGAATTAGAAGTTCTAAATGAATCGGCCATACAAGACAACTTTCCTGATGAATATCTATTGAAGAAAGATTATAATGAAATTCCATGGTTTGCAGATTATGCAAACTACTTAGTATGTGGATTCCTTGAAAAAGGATTATCGTACCAAAAACGAAAGAAATTCTTTAGTGATATAAAACACTATTTCTGGGAAGATCCACATTTGTTTAAAAGTTGTCCCGATGGAATAATACGCCGATGTGTATTCGGAGATGAGGCTAGTCAAATCTTAAACCATTGTCACACAGGACCAACAGGAGGGCATTATGGGCCTCAACTCACATCAAGAAAAGTTTACGATGCTGGATTCTATTGGCCTACAATTTTCAAAGACGCACACCTTCTTTGCAAATCCTGTGATGCTTGTCAAAGGGCCGGAAAAATAAGTCAGCGTGATGAAATGCTACAAAATGTCATTCAAGTATGTGAAGTATTTGACATTTGAGGTATTGACTTTATGGGTCCATTTTCAAAATCTCATAATAATCTCTACATTCTAGTTGCCATTGATTATGTATCTAAATGGGCGGAAGCACAAGCTCTCCCAACTAACGATGCACGAGTTGTAGTCAACTTTTTAAAACGTCTTTTTGCTAGGTTTGGAACACCGAAAGCTTTAATAAGTGATCGGGGTACTCATTTTTGTAACAATCAACTTGAGAAAGTTCTCAAAAGATATGGAGTAACTCATAAAATCTCAACTGCTTATCATCCACAAACAAGTGGACAAGTTGAAAATACCAACCGAGCATTAAATTTTATTCTAGAGAAAACCGTAGGATCAAATTCGAAGGAATAGTCCATGAAATTGGAGGATGCATTCTGGGCTTTTAGAACAGCCTACAAAACTCCAATTGGAACCACACCTTTCAAACTAGTTTACGGAAAAGCATGTCATCTTCCAGTAGAAATTGAACACAAAGCATTTTGGGCTTTGAAGACATGTAATCTTGATTTACATGAAGCTGGACGTCTACGATTAAGTCAACTAAACAAATTAGAAGAATTGAGACATGAAGCATACGAAAATTCGTTAATCTATAAAGAAAGAACGAAGAAATGGCATGATAAAAGAATCAGAAGTTCAAAAGAATTTAAGGAAGGAGACCCAGTTCTTCTTTTCAATTCACGATTCAAGCTATTTCCTGGAAAATTGAAATCAAGATGGTCTGGACCATTTATAGTCAAAAGAGTTTTCCCATATGGAACAGTAGAGTTAATAAATTCAAATGGAATTGAATTTAAAGTTAATGGTCACAGAGTTAAACATTACGTACATGATCCGATGGAAGTTGACAACGAAGTTAATCACAATTTCAACACCACAGCTAACTAAGTGTGGGGAGGTTCGAATCTTTTTAGGGTAATATGTATTTCTGTTAGAGTTAGATTTTCTATTTTCATGTAGTTCCCGAGAATGGAATTCGAATGGTCTTTCCCTAGCAGACCCTAAAGAACTAGTCTTCTCTCCCCATTCTGAATTTTTATTTTTTTAGGTTTTGCAAGATGAAGACTTCCTGTAAACTAAACCATGGTCTAATGCTACACGCTTTAATCACTAAACGGAATAATGACACCCTTCCAAGTGAATTGGTATCATTAATCAGAGGTAAATTGGACGGAGTAAGAAAAGAATCCAGGAACGAAAATAATAGTTACATTTTGGTAAAGGAAAATCAAAATCCGCAGCGAAAAGAAGAGCACGACACCTTGAAAGATGTCACAAATGCGGAAAATGGTCACACGAAGGTAAATGTTCAAATAATCAAACATATTCAAATACCGAGTTCGTTACTTTATGCAGAGAAGGACTGTTCATATGTTTCGAATAAAAATCGTTGAATGCTAGAGGTTACGCCTATGTAGCTATGGAAAACCAATTAGTCCGACTATCTTATGAGTGGGCTAAAGCAGGTCACTGAAAATTCTATTTCACAGGTAGGTATGTACAGTTTTTATTTTTATTTTTTATTTTTAACCTTTTGATAATAAACGCTAAATCGTTCGCTATAAAGTATTAAATTGATACTCAATAAAATTAGGTTTTGCGACCGAAATTATTGATATCATACAAAAATTTATTACATCACTGCGAAATTTACCGTTTATTCTTAAGGTATAAATATCTTTAATCAATCAACCCAAAATATTTCAAAAATTCGTCATGAGTTAAACTAGGTTATGGAACCGAAATTACTTTACCGAAAAGAGGGGCGTATATTTTTGATAATATTTGATTGATTAAAGTGGGATAAAAGACCAAAAAGATTTTTAATTTTTAATTTTTACTTTGTTTTTAAAATTAATATATTAATATTAAATTATTATTGTAAACTTTTTAAAATCAATATATTTAAGTTTATAAATATTTGAAAAATTACTATTTTTAATATAAGTTTGTATGTATAAAAACAAAAATATAATATAAGTTTGGTATGAATTTTTAATAATATTAATTTTTAATTTTATGCATTTTAAATTTAAGTTTGGTGTGAATTTAAAAACAAAAATTTACTTTATTTCGTTAAGTTAAAAATATAATTTTTAAAATTCGTCGTGAGTTGAAAACTAGGTCATTGAACCGAAATTGCTCTACCCAAGGGAGGGACGAGAACTTTTATTATCATTATTTTTAATCTTATTGAATTAAAGTATGTCAAAAACATTAAAAAACCCAAAAATCTTTATTGTTAAAACCGCGCTTAAAAATGACAAATTTTAAAATTTTGTCGAGGGACGGACTAGGACATCATTCTGAAACGCCCTCATCCTAAAAAGAAACAAAATTTTATTTTTTAATTAAATATATGTTTTATTAAGTAAGGGTTTTTATAATAAAATAAAAAAAAAAAAAGCAAAAGTTACTGTACCCGAACCCCATGCGATCGCATGGGATTTGGCCTTCCAATCCATGTGATCGCATGGAGCTGGAAATCAGGCCAGGATCAAAAGTCCCAGCGACCTGTTCTGTCTCACACTTCACACATACACAAACATACGAAAACACACACACATATCACCCAAAAATCACCATTTTAACACCAAAATTCACCAAATTTCTTGCTACAATCCGCTCTAAACATGAATTTGATAAGAAGTTTATCAAAAAGGGTAGCAATTTCATCCCTAAACCTCTTTAAATTTGATTTTTAGTGTTCTTGAGATATATTTTACCTGATTTGATTTTGTTAGTTTCTAGTGTAATTAGAGTTAAATTGTTAGTATTTTATGCATGTATAACCTAGATTGATGCTATTTAACATGATTTGAAGCCAAAAACTTCAAAAATTTTAGGAATCTAGGGTTTGTGTTCTTGAGCAATTTGAGGCTTTTTGATATAAACAGGTTATGGCCGATTTTTGTCATGAATTATTGCTAAATTAAGTAGTGTAACATGTTTAGGTAGCTAAATGATCCAAACTTTGATCCTAAACATGATTTTTGAGAATTAAAGTGGACTTTTTAAGTCCAAAATTCATGAACTTGATTAATTTGATATAATTGCCATTTGAGACTTGTTTAATTGCTAGTAATGACTATTTTGACATGTTATTTAAGTTAAATGCTTATGAACTTTGTATACATTTTTATATATGCTTATTTGAAAAAGTGTAGAATTGTTAAAATTATGAAAATGTGTATAAGTTTAATTTTGATTTAACATGTTATTGTAATTGTGTTAATTTGTTTTTTTCCTAACACTAATGCATATTTGGATGCACAAATTTTGTGTTTAATGTGTTTTGCAGAGATTTACTAATACTGAAACTGGAGGTTCATCATCATCATCTAGACGACCTGCTCCAGAACCTGAACCAGAAATGCAATATGAACCTGAACAGGAACAACAACAGGAACCACAACAACAACCTGATCAACACATACCTTATTATGATCCGCTACAATTTGTTAATGCCTTCACAGTATTTTCGATACATCTACCAATAGAATACCCAACGATTCCTGAACACACGTTGCATCCTAATCTGAGATTCGATAAAAGCTGGAGGGATTACTCGGCATATCAAAGTAATAAATTCAAACTAATACCGAAAAATGTAGAAGTGCCAAGGATAATCGATTGGGATCCTTTGGAAAGGGTCCAACTAGCTAACTCAGTTAGGGAGCATCTGATTCAAAGGTATGGCAGTTCTTCTTTTACCGATTGGGAACGTCTATTCACCATTCGTAGACCTGTATATAAGGAATGGTGTGTTGAGCTAATGAGTACTATAGCATTAAATGTAGATGTAGATAGATTAGATGATAGAAGTTTTCTTAGATTTATACTTGGCCGTAGGATGTACAGGATGTCCATGCTGGACATGGCCAGGGCATTATAGATTTACACTCCTAGTGAATTACTACTACCCGATTGTATGAATTTGATTTATCGTGGTGAAAGGGTAGATAGGAATTTTGACGCGAACGCTGTCTGGAGGCGTATGTCAAACTATAATGTTTTTAAACTGGGAGGAAAACACTCCTACTTACATATTAACAAAGCCGAACTTCGTATAATTCAAAGATTTCTGGCTAACTCGATTACACAGAGAGGTCACAACAAGGAGAAAATGACCTTACATGATTTATTTTACCTAAAGTGTATTCGAGACCCAAGAAGCTTTGTTAATATCCCCTACTGTGTTGGTTTGTATTTGTCTAAGATGGTGGAAGGAATACAGGAAGGGGGGATTATAGGAGGAGGTATTTTTGTTACTCTCATTGGAGAGTATTTAGGTGTAGATAGGAACCAAGGGGGTCCACTTTTGGAATGTAGGAAACAGGTTGAGCCTTTAGGATTGAAGGTCTATCAGGGTGCTAAGGTATTAAAGAGCAGACACAACCAGGCAGTACCCTATGAAGGTAGTCATCCTCAGGTAGAGAGAGTTTCAGATGAGGAAATGAAGGAAGCGGATGACATTAGGGATGTCATTAGGGAGGCTATGATTGACGTCTACCAACGTGTAGATGAGGTAGATATGACAAACGCGGAGAGATTTTGTCGGATGGAGCAGTGGCAAGCCCGGAATGATTACGAGCATTCCAGGCAACGACAGCATGATAGATGGGACTATCATCAGCGTCAGATTATGAGCCGGCTGTCACCTCAGGATCACTACGTTCTGACCCGACCCGCTTACTATCCTCCACACCAGCCCGAGATGAGACCATCATATACTCTCTACGACCCTAACCAGGCCTACCAGTACACCTATCACCAACCATGGAACCCGGACGATGACATGAACTGGAACCCCTATCCAGATTGATAGTTCTGTTGGTGATTTCAATGATTTTTATCTTTTTATGATTTTTATTTATGTTTAAACATATGATATTGTGATACATTAACGTATTGTTTAATATTTTTATTATTTTGTACTAATATTTCATATTTGATTTGAAAGTGGGATTTTAAGTCCCATTTCAAATTACCATGCATGTTTATATTTGTATTATATGTATATTGTTAATTGTACACAACAGGGTAAAACAGCGCATTTTCAAAGACTGGCATTAAGTTCAGCAAAAGCTACTAATTTTGACGACAAAACGAAAAACAAATGTGATGTAACAACAAGACGGAATGAACAAATGATGTGCACCATTTATCATTCAGCAAACAAACGCCAATATGTTTTGAAACTTTGGTAAAATTTAATCATTTTTCTACGCTAAACACCCTCAATAATTTAAATTGTTACTGATTTCTTGCAAATGAGGGCATTGCAAGATCTTAAGTGTGGGAAGGGGTTAAATTCTTTCGGATTTTTAAAATTTTTGACTTATACACTTGGTTACCATTAAAAATACTAGTAACGCAGTAGTTGTATTAGAATCTAGTGCTCTCTGATAATAAAGAACAGCCTTAGTCTTATATACTGACTACCCAATTCTAGTAAAAATTTTCAAAATTTTCAAATAAATGAATTCAAAATCATGTTTATACATATTTATGAACGATAAAACTAGGTGTTAACACCGAAATTATTGTTACCTCGGAAAGGACATAAATTGAGAAACAAACCAAAATATTAGAATTCATTTAAAATGGAATAGAGGACAATAAAAAGGCAAAGAAAGGAAAATAAAAGCCAAGTGTGGGAAAAATTTACCAAGTTAACATATATTACATATTTTTGTACAAATAACTGAAGTTGTTTTTGCTTTAAACTAAACTAATCAGTTTTACCCGATTTACTGTAATATATTTGAAAGAAAGATGGATCTACACGATGAATCAATTCCATCATTAAAAGGAAGTAAAGTCTTCCGAAAAAGACACGCGCTTCTTGATTTAGGTCATGAAGTTGTCGTCCAGACCAGCTGTAGGTTGACGAAAAATCTTGAAAAGTCATCACTAAAATCAGCAGGAAATCCACGGACCTCAGCATCAAACAGGGTCGCCAAGTAGTCAGACTTATCCTAACCATGAGAGGATCTGTCTCGTAAAATGGGGAGGGCACCGTGCAAATTAGCTTGATAAGACTAATGAATCAGACCCCCAGAAAGGATAATCTCCTTAAAAGATCAAAAATCAGCTTTTAAGACTGATATTACTTAATCCTAGAGATTGACCTTAAAGATTGAGAATTACAAACTCATGGAATCCGATTTGTTTTCTGAAAAACCCATTTTTAATGCGTTCATTACCATTGAACATAAAATCCTAGGAATTCACCTGGAATTCATTAGGTCACCTGAACCAAATCGGGTGTCAACCGTAAGAAAGGTGGTTGCATAGTATGGTCAAATACAGGACCTTGTGCCAGACCGAAAACTATAGGGTGAGCTTTACTATTGCTCCTACAAAGGATAGTAATTGCATCCGACACGTTATAGACCATAATTAAAAGCATGTCAGGGGACATTGCTTTAACAGTTGCTTGTTCAACGCTTTCCTTTACAACCGGACGGTAGTTTACCGAAAGGTAATATACGGAGCAAGTATGCTGGACGTGTTGCTTTCCCAATACAAGGTTACCAAGTGGGTGACACAAAACCGCAAGTTTTAAGCTAAAATTTTCAAATATGAAACCCACCAAACCCACAAAAACATTTTGCAAACACCGGTGAAGGGTTATTCCGGAAAACTTATCTAGGGTAAAATCTAGATTTAATTTTCAAAAGATCAAATGTTTTCATAAAGATCCAATTTCCTTAAGGGATCTAAATTTTATAGTCATGTGGGACTGTAAACCACATCGTTACTACCATTATTTATACCGCCGTATAGAAATCACTGATGTACAAAGTGTGAAGAATAAAGAAGTGATTCTAGTATTTTTATTTCAAGACTACATTGCTTGAGGACAAGCAACGCTCAAGTGTGGGAATATTTGATAATGCTAAAAATGAACATATATTTCATAGCATTATCCCTCAAGAAAGACAAGCTTTTAGTTGCAATTGTTCTATTTACAAGAGATATTCATTTAAATAATAAAAGGTGAAGACAAAAGACAGATTCGACGAACTGAAGATGCAAATGACCAAAAAGCTCAAAATTACAAAGTACAATCAAAGTGATTCCAATTATTGATAAGAAACGTCTCAAAATTACAAGAGTACAAGATGCGAAATGCAAAGTACAAGATATTAAATTATACGCAAGGACATTCGAAAATCCGGAACCGGGACCAAAGTCAACTCTCAACACTCGACGCAACGGACTAAAAATTATGAGTCAACTATGCACATGAATATAATATAATATATAATTAATTCTTAAAATTAATATATATATTATATTATATATTATAAACGTCTGCAAAGAAAGAAACAAACTCTTGTGAGCTGGAAAAAGTGGCCATGCGATCGCATGGCCTGGAAGTACATTTTCCATGCGATCGCATGGCAGTAGGTGACAGGCCACATCTATAAATTTCGCAGTTTTTGAGCAAATATATCCATCTTTTTCTTTCCTTTCTCTCAAACGTAAATATATATATATATATATATATATATATATATATATATATATATATATATATATATATATATATATATATATATATATATATTAATTTTAATTTTAATTTTAATTTTAATTCTAATAATAAGGGTATGTTAGCGAATGTTGTAAAGGTATAAGTCGAAATTCTGTCCGTGTAACGCTACGCTATTTTTAATCACTGTAAGTTATGGTTAATGTTATTTTTAAATTAATGTCTCATAGCTAAGTTATTATTATGCTTATTTAATGCCGAAGTAATCGTGATGTTGGGCTAAATATTAAAATTGGGTAATTGGGCTTTGGACCATAATTGGGCTTTGGACCATAATTGGGGTTTGGATAAAAGAACGCCACTTGTGGAAATTAGACTATGGACTATTAATGGGTTTTATATTAACTAAATGATACCTCGTTGATTTAATATATAGACTTATAATTTGACGTATTTATGTATAACCACATACGCTTGATTGGGCACGGTGGGCGGGATATCTATAGATACCAATAATTGTTCATTTTACCTGATACGGAACTGGATTAATAGTTAATAGACTTTTTGAAACAGGGGTGGATTACATTCAAGGGTAATTGGTGTAATTGTTAACAAAGTAGTAAAACCTTGGACTACACGCAGTCGATAACCTGGTGTATTCATTAAACAAAGTATTAAGACCTTGTTACAATTCGAATCCCCAATTAGTTGGAATATTTGACTTCGGGAATAAGAATAATTTGACAAAGACTTTCGCACTTTATGATTATGATTGATGGACTACTATGGACAAATCCGTATGGACATATCGAATAATCTAGGACAAAGGACAATTAACCCATGGGAATAAACTAAAAACAACACGTCAAACATCATGATTACGGAAGTTTAAATAAGCATAATTCCTTTATTTCATATTTAATTTCCTTTATTTCATATTTAATTGCACTTTTAATTATCGCACTTTTATTTATTGTCATTATATTTAATTGCACTTTTAATTATCGTACTCTTTAATTGTCGTACTTTTTATTTATCGCATTTTTATTTATCGCAATTTCATTATCATTATTTACTTTACGCTTTAAATTAAGTTATATTTATTTTTAATATTTTACATTAGGTTTTAACTGCGACTAAAGTTTTAAAATCGACAAACCGGTCATTAAACGGTAAAAACCCCCTTTTATAATAATAATACTACTTATATATATTTTTGTATTTTTACAATTATAGGTAAAAAAAATATAGCGTTAAACTTGGCTAAGTCTCCCTGTGGAACGAACCGGACTTACTAAAAACTACACTACTGTACGATTAGGTACACTGCCTATAAGTGTTGTAGCAAGGTTTAGGTATATCCACTCTATAAATAAATAAATAACTTGTGTAAAATTGTATCGTATTTAATAGTTTTTCATAATAAATATATAACTATTTTATACACCACCTCGCATACATCACTGATCCTTATTTGCTATATCCACGATTTCTTCAGCTTGTTATCAATTCTCAACATAATGAGCTTGTCAAGGAGGATTCGAATCTTACTAAGTTGAACGTCATGACCGATGAGGTTGTGAGACATATGATCTTTTACAAGGGTAAGCCTGCTCCACCGAACCATCCGTTGTTCACACATTTGTTAAAGGATGATTATGTAGCTCCGAATCCAAGGATGTGGAGAAACGATGACAATGATTCGGGTAAAGAGGACATTGCTCATGTGTTAACTGATACGGAGGAAGAGGATGAGGTACAAGAAGTTGGTTCTCAGTCGGCTAGGACTGGAGAAAATTTGGATAATTATAGCTTGGAGAATGAGGTTGATGTGACGGAAGGTGGTGATATATTGTTGTCATTGAAAAGGAGGGAGGTTTCAGAGAATGAACCTTTGAGGAGGCCGAAGAGGAAGAGGGCTCATGTGAGAAAGAATGTTGATTCATCGAGTGGTGATACTGCTTCTCAAACAGCTATACTAAGGCCTGAGGTCCAGCCAACTCAACAATCTCAAGCACCTCTTGTGCCACCAACTCAACCAGCTCAGCAAGTTCAACCACCACCAGTTGTTTCAACACAAGCTAGCGATTCTTTGGTTGTTGTTGTTGTTACTGATCCTACTTTTGTAAGCCTCCAGGCTACTGTGCTCGGCTAAGTGAATAAGATTGATGATATAAAGGCTAAGAATAAGGAAAAGAAAAAGGTGGTTGGTGAGTTGGAAGCTAAAGTGAACACGTTGACAAGTGAACTTGAGAAATCGAGGAAAGATGCTGCTGATCTTAAGAAGCTAACGGAAAAACAAGCTAAGAGGATCAGACGCTTGGATCGTCGTAATCGAAGGTTTAAAGGAAATTTAGAGGCTGATTCCCAAGATGGGACAATACGTTTGAAAATGGAGCATATAGATGATGATCTTTTGTCTACATAAAGCGAATTCTCTTCGGACTCTTCATCTAAGGGGACTGAGAACGTAAGTCAGATCCAGGAGGTACTTTTTCCTAAACCTCTGTCTGTTGATATCCACAAGTTAACATATTTTTTGGACAATCAAGGTACAGTGATTAGCTCGCTGAACTACGATGTGGAGGAGGGGGAAATTGTACATACAATGACGGATGAAGAGGTAGCTAGGATGTTTGGTATTGAAGTTGATCAGTTGATTGCTGCTGAGAAAACATCGAATACTGCTGGTACGCGTGGAAACAGACATACCAGTGATGATAGTGCAGAAGAAGTTATAATTGAAGAAGCTTCTGATGATGAGGAAACTGCGGATAGTGTTGATGAAGAAGACTTACCATAGTTTGAGGAACTATTCAGACAACAGAATGATGAAGTTTTGAATCGTAAGGTTGATGAGAAGCGAACAGATGGGGAGGGTAAGTCTTCCGGTGTGAACAAAGAAGGTGAGAAACTTGAGACGGTGAATAAATAGAAAAATCAGGAATGGAGGGAATATTAGAAATCCTGTATAAAGACGTGGTTCAAGAAGATACCGTTGGAACCGAACTACAAGTTGTATTATGATAGAACATGCAAGGTTACAGGTGAAAAGATTCTCAGTTGAACATATTTGAAAGATCTGAATTGTTATGCCGTGAGAAGGGAGAATGGAGTTGATTATTTCAAACATGTCGTCGATCTCAAAACGCTACCATACTTCGAGATGATGGAACTAGCACGCTTACCGTTGTTATACTGGGAGACATATGGATAGGGTGAGTGGATGCACTTCAAGATTAAGAAAGAGTTCAAGTATGGTTGGTCTGTGTTAGAGCCTCAGTTTCCGAAAACTTCATATCGTATCGATCAAGCTACGGGAAACAGGGTTAGAGTTATTAAGTATAAGCGTGCAAGGACTATGAGGTATTCACCGGTTCGTAAAATGCCACAGAACTTTGGTAAGCGATTTAGATGGTGGTATTATGATGGGCGGACTAAAGAAGCGGTTATATTGTTGGAATCTGGTGGAAGCTTGGACCAGATTAGGATTATCGATCCAAGGTGGATCCGAAATCTTTGCAAGGATGATATCAAGGTGTTGCGGAGACACCCGATCTTCCATGAATTGCAAAACATGGAACAAGCCATTCAGTTCAACAGGGTTGTTCGCACATGTTATGCGTTTGATATTCATGCTTAATGTTTTATCTTTAGATTATAAACTATCGAACTTTGGACTTGAACGTTTGTTTTCATTTTATTTCGATATGGTTGTAATAACGTGACGTGAATGTTTTAACTTTTTGTTATTGGATTTGTTTGATTACCTGGTTATTTGTCTATTGCAGGTGAAAGTAAATTTTATTGGTTAATATTAATGAATTGGGTCCTAGGGGGAGTTTATAGGTGAATTATAGTCCCCGAGTTCATTGCGACCAAGTTGAAATGCTTTAATGTTTAACTTTCACTGTTGGAATGCAACCGCACGGATGCAGGAATGCATCTGTACGGGTACACTAGGCAACCGCACGGTTACAGGATGCAACCGCACGGTTGCACGTGCTGTGTGTATTGTAGCGACCCGACCAAATCGTCATTGATGGCGCCGTCTACTTAGGTCCCGTTACGTGGTCATAAGTCTTTAAAACAACGTTTGACCAAAAGATATGTCGCATTCATTTCAAATGTAAAGGTTGTTCAAGTTTACAAGAATAGTTCCACCACAAGTTACGATACAAAGTTTTAAGTACAAATGAAACTTATGCGACACAATTTAAAAGTATCCAAAAGACGCTCCATGTATGCATATATATACTCGACATCCAATGCAAGTATCAAAATAATGAGCGGAAGCATGTATCATGTATCGTTCAAGGACCTGAGAAAAAAACATAGAAATCTGTCAACGAAAACGTTGGTGAAATCATAGGTTTAAGTAAGTAAGTACAAGTGAACCACAAGATTTGCATCAATGAAATAATAGTAATACATTCCAAAAGTTTGTTTCACGAGCACCCAATTATCAATGCTTAACGTTTCCTTCCATTGAACCCCATCACTTAGTGCTAGAACATACACTGTTTCTCGAAAATATATTTCATTCGTAAACGGTAGCGAACCGTTTGAATGAGGGTTTGTCAAACCCATATGGATCCATATAACATAAGTTCTCGCTTACACCCGGCAAGTGTAACTAATGATAATCGAATTGAGGATTTTGTTCTAAACTCGTATGTAGAATGTTTGTTTTCCTGTACTTGTGTTCACTTAGTAAAGAAATGTTTATGTTTTCTCATCCCAAATGTAAGTTCAAAAAGAGTAAAAGTGGGACTATGATCTCACCTTGAGTGCACGAGTAGTAAAGTACTTCACAAAATAACGTGTGCGAAGGATAGTGCTAGTCTTGACCTAAACAAATAGGTCGTATTAATAACGGTAAACACGATAGGTCAAAGATGTTCAATTAGTCCTATGGCTCGTTACGACTCGATTATTTAGCAAGTGAAATCAAATTGTCAAGTTTCATGCAAGGTACAAGTATATAAACAAGTTAGGAAGGTTGCATAATCATTTGGTTAAGTTTGACAAAAAGTCAAACTTTGGTCGGTCAAAGTCAACGAAAAAGTCAACACGTTCGGGTCGTGTTCCGAACTATTTTTCTGAGGTTTTTAATCATGTATGAGCATGCTAGGACAAGTTACATGTGAATCGGAGGTGCGTAGCATAGCAAACATTATTCGAAAATTGACCAAGTTGGGCAGACCCAAACGGCGCGCCGCGCGGGTATATGGCGCGCCGCGCCAATACCTGTGCAGAGAATTCTGGCAGTTTTTAAGTTTTATGCACGAACCTAACTTCAAACAATCACCATTTATGATCCGCAAACAATCAAGACGAGTATCTTATACCGTTGGGAAGGTAATTTGACGAGGAAAACAACTAAACACATTTCATCAATCAATCTACCTATCACAACAACCAAAACCGCATCTAATGCTTAACATTAACCGCATACAAGTTCATAAATGCAATTCAATGATTCGGGCAACCAATTTACATGAATGATATGCCGTTTCGAAGGTAATCAAGCATACAATCCAACTAAACACTTACCAATAATAATCCATGGCATTCAATGCATCAAAAGTCCATTTCAAGTTCATCAAACCCTAACCCAAATTCACCAAAATCAATAATCAAGTTCATGAAGTTTTCTAAGGCAACCTACACATCAAATTGAAGCTAGTGATGCTAGTAACACAATTAAAACATCAACTTTTAACATCTAACAACATATGATCATCCAAAATTCAAGAACAACACACCAAAATTCAAGTTCATGCTAGTTACACTAAAACAACGAGATCGAGCATATAAATCATATATTCATGTTAGACTTGAGCCATAGACACTAATTAACACTTTTATAAGTTAAAAACTTCAAGAACACAAAATCTAGTGATTTTAGAAAGTTACCCAAATGAGATGAAGTTGGTACCAAAATGAAGAGGATGAAGAGAGGATCACAAATATGTAGTTTATTTTGTTGTAAGCCTCCTAGATCGAATTTAGATGATGATTGAATGAATTTGGTTTTGAGAGTGTGTTCTTGCTAGAGAGAAAGAGAGAGATGGAGATGAAAGTGAATGGGTGAAAGGGGTTTGACCCTTTGACCTAGTCAAGGGTTTGATCCCTTGTCAAGTTTAGTCCCTCAACTTTCGTTCGGGTGCGGGAATTACCTAAACGAGATAATTTAAAACGCGTATCAACGGGAGATGTTATAAACATATAACGGACTTTATATTAGTATAACGGAAAAGTAAATGGAAAAAGGCGGGATGTTACATTACCTACTCCTTAAAAGAAATTTCGTCCCGAAATTTAAGTAGGCGTAGTAGTCGTTGTTTCTTCCTCGAGATCTTGCATTTCCGAATTCACGAATAGATGAGGATACTTCCTTTGCATTTGATCTTGTCTTTCCCAAGCAAACTCGGGTCCTCTTTTGGCATTCCAACGAACTTTAACAATCGGGATTCGACTTTGTTTCAATGTCTTGACGGAGGTGTCCACAATTTCAACCGGTTCCTCCACAAAATGAAGTTTGTCATCAATAGTAAGTTCCTCGAGAGGGATGACGATATCGGGTTCGGCAAGACACTTTTTCAAGTTAGATACATGGAAGGTAGGATGTACGGAACTCAGTTGAGGCGGAAGATCTAAACGATAAGCAACGGTTCCAATACGCTCCAAGATTTCGAAAGGACCAATATACCGCGGATTTAGCTTCCCGCGTTTCCCAAAACGGATTACACCCTTCCAAGGTGCGACTTTTAACATGACGCGATCACCGACTTGAAATTCAAGGTCGTTGCGTCTTTTGTCGGTATAGCACTTTTGACGACTCCGGGCCGTCCGAAGCCTATCTCGGATTTGAACGATCTTCTCGGTGGTTTCGTGAATGAGTTCGGGTCCGGTGATTTGTACGTCGCCTACTTCGGCCCAACAAAGAGGTGAACGACATTTGCGGCCATATAGCGCTTCAAAAGGTGCGGCTTTAATACTCGCGTGATAACTATTGTTGTAAGAGAACTCGGCGAGAGGTAAGTGCTTGTCCCAAGCTTTTCCGAAATCAACCACGCAAGCTCGTAACATGTCCTCTAAGGTTTGAATCGTACGTTCGCTTTGTCCATCGGTTTGAGGATGATATGCGGTGCTCATGTCTAAACGCGTTCCCAACACTTCTTGCAATGTACGCCAAAATCTAGAAACGAAACGGCCATCTCGGTCGGAGATAATCGATAAAGGTACACCGTGTCGGGCTACGATCTCCTTAATGTAAAGTTGTGCAAGTTTCTCCATTTTGTCCGTTTCTTTCATGGCCAGGAAGTGTGCGGATTTGGTGAGACGGTCAACAATAACCCAAATGGTATCATAACCGCCCGTCGTTTTTGGTAGTTTGGTGATAAAATCCATCGTTATTCTTTCCCACTTCCATTGCGGGATCTCGGGTTGTCGAAGTAGTCCGGACGGTCTTTGGTGTTCGGCTTTGACTTTGGAACATGTCAAACACTTGGAAACATAAGTAGCTACGTCCCTTTTGATGTTCGGCCACCAATATAGTTGTTTAAGGTCGTGGTACATCTTATTGGCACCGGGGTGAATCGAGTATCGTGACTTATGGGCTTCATCTAAAATAAGGCTTCGTAGGTCCCCATAACTAGGCACCCAAATTCTTCCGGCGAAATATCGGAGTCCGGTTTCTTTAACTTCGAATCGAGAGGTGAGGACGTTCAAGTGTTCGAGAGAGATGTTTTCATCCTTGAGAGCCTCATCTTGGGCTACCCGAATTTGGCTATTAAGGTTGGTGTGAATGGTGATGTTTAAAGCTCGGACACGGAGAGGCACCGCTCTTTCTTTTCGACTTAAGGCATCGGCTACTACATTTGCCTTCCCGGGATGGTAACGAAGCTCGCAATCGTAATCGTTTAAGGTTTCAATCCACCTTCGTTGTCTCATGTTTAGTTGCTTTTGATCGAAAATGTGTTGAAGGCTTTTGTGATCGGTGAAGATAGTACTCTTGGTTCCATAAAGATAGTGTCTCCACATTTTAAGTGCAAAGACAACGGCTCCGAGTTCGAGATCATGTGTCGTATAGTTTCGTTCATGAATTTTGAGTTGTCGAGAAGCATAAGCAATGACTTTCGTTCGTTGCATCAATACACACCCAAAACCATGTTTTGAGGCATCGCAATATACAACAAAGTCATCATTGCCTTCGGGAAGTGACAAGATAGGAGCGGTGGTTAGCTTCGTTTTCAAGATTTGGAATGCGGATTCATGTTCGGTCGCCCAAATGAATTTCTTTCCCTTGTGAGTCAATGCGGTTAGAGGACGTGCAACCAAAGAGAAATTTTCGATGAATCTACGATAGTACCCGGCGAGACCCAAGAATTGACGAATGTGAGTAGGAGTAGTAGGAGTCTCCCATTTACTAATGGCTTCGATTTTTGTGGGATCGACTTTAATACCTTGATCACTTACAACATGACCAAGAAATTGAACTTCCTTCAACCAAAATTCACACTTGGAGAATTTGGCATAGAGTTGTTCTTGTCTTAAAAGTTCAAGCACAAGTCGGAGGTGTTCCTCGTGTTCTTCTTCGCTTTTTGAATAGACTAAAATATCATCGATGAACACGATAACGAATTTGTCAAGATACGGTTTGCACACGCGGTTCATAAGATCCATGAACACCGTCGGTGCGTTAGTGAGACCAAATGGCATTACAAGAAATTCATAACTACCATAACGAGTTCGGAAAGCGGTTTTGGAGACATCTTCCCCCTTAACCCTTAATTGATGATAACCCGAGCGGAGATCGATTTTCGAATATACACAAGACCCTTGTAGTTGATCAAAGAGGTCATCGATGCGAGGAAGAGGATATCAGTTCTTAACCGTCAATTTATTTAGTTCACGATAATCAATGCACATTCGTAGGGATCTGTCTTTCTTCTTGACGAATAAAATCGGAGCGCCCCATGGTGAATGGCTAGGTTGAATGAAACCACGGTCAAGTAGTTCTTGGATTTGACTTTGCAATTCTTGCATTTCAGATGGAGCGAGTCTATATGGTGCACGTGCTACGGGTGCGGCTCCCGGAATAAGATCGATTTGGAATTCAACCGGTCGATGAGGCGGAAGACCCGGCAATTCGTCGGGAAATACATCGGAATAGTCACTAACAATTGGCACATCATCGATGTGCTTCTCATCGGACTCGACTTTCTTAACGTGAGCAAGGATCGCAAAACAACCCTTACGGAGTAGTTTTCTAACTTTAATACACGAAACGAGGTTGAGTCCGATGCAACTCTTATCGCCATAGACAATCAAAGGTTCACCATTCTCGATAGGAATTCGGATTGCGTTAAGATCACAAAGAATGTGAGATTTCGTTTTGACTAACCAATTCATACCGATTATTACATCAAAGCTTCCTAGTTCCATGGGTATCAAGTCAATTTCAAATTCCTTACCCAAAATGTTTAACGTACACCCCCGGTAATATGTGTTGGCACTTAATAGTTTCCCGTTAGCCACTTCAATGGTATAAGTGGTATCTAATGGAAGAGGTGGAGTGCTAAAAGAATGAGTCAAGGTCTTGGATACAAAGCATTTATCGGCACCTGAGTCGAATAAGCAAGAGACATAAGAATTGTTGAGAAGAAACGTACCCGTGACTAGTTCAGTGTCATCCCGGGCTTCCTCGGTGTTGATGTTGAAAGCTCGGCCGCGCGTATTGGGGTTATCTTTCTTCTTTGGGCATGCATTTCTATAATGACCCGTTTGGCCACATTCGTAACAAGTGCCCGTCTTTGGTGCATTGGGCCACTTTCGAGCAACGGAAGTGGCACTTTTACAATCGTTGGCCTTATGACCAACTCCTTGGCACCGGTGGCAAATTAACTTGCCACATTCACCAAAGTGATGTTTGTTGCATTTGTTGCAAAGAGGTAGATTCCCGGCATAACCCTTCTTGCCGTCGGAAGTGAAAGATTTCTTGGCAAAGTTGTTGTTGCTTGATTGGGGAGCTTCCCATTTTCTTTTGTTGCCGCCCGATTTATCCTCGGCCTTAGGTGCCGGAACTACGATTTCGTCAACCGTTTCAATTAGTTGGCGAGCCATGTTCATAGCGGCTTGATGAGTAGTGGGTTTGGATGACATCACCCCTTGTTTGATGCTTTTTGGAAGACCGAGCATGTAGAGCTCAATCCTTTGAGATTCGGGGTTAACAAGATTAGGACACATCAAGGATAGTTCGGCGAAGCGTTGATTATAAGCTTTAAGGCCGTTTCCGACCGCTTTCAAAGCTCTTAGTTCTTCCTCAAGCTTTCGGGTTTCTTCGCGCGGAAAATATTCAACAATCATCTTTTCCTTTAGATCGGCCCAAGAGAGGGCATGAGCCTCATCGGTACCCACCGATTGAACATAGGTGTTCCACCATGTTAGAGCAATTCCGGAGAAAGTGTGAGTGGAGTATTTGACCTTGTCTTGGTCCCGACAACCGCTTATGCTAAAGACGGCTTCCGTTTGCTCAAACCATCGGGTGAGCACGACCGGTCCCCCGGTTCCATCAAAAGTGTGAGGTTTGCACCCCATGAAAGCTTTATAGGAGCATCCCTCGTTTGAGTTTCCGGCTCCATTGTTGTTGTTGTTGTTGTTGTTGTTGTTGTTGTGGTTGTTATTATTATTGTTGTTGGATGAGTGACCGGCCATGGCCGCATCTACGGCGGTAGCTATCATCCGTTCGAGAGCTTGTTCGGGAGTTTCATTGCGGCGTACACGACGAGGAGCCATTGTTCCTTCAAGACACAAGATTATCATTGATTAGTATTCTCAATAATACTAACCGTGATATAGAATAAAGATAAAGAGAAGTTTTTCCTCGACTCGCCTTAAATTCTTTATGTCATAATGTCGGAACGTTCATATGAGTCACCGTAATATAATCCCGGAAATTATATTACCCTGATTCATATGTACATTCGACATCATTTCATATAGTCAAGGTGGCGTGTCAATCAAATTAAACAACGTGAGATTAAGATGAACTAAGAGTAGATATGAGTAGAAGCGTTCGAGTATAAATGCACAAGTAGTCAGGTAATTCCTACTTCCAGTCTATATGCCGGTTGTAGTCTAGACTCACCAATGTACCCTATGACTCGGGGTTGACACTAATGAACTCTAAATCCCTACAACCAACGCTCTGATACCATCTGTAGCGACCCGACCAAATCGTCATTGACGGCGCCGTCTACTTAGGTCCCGTTACGTGGTCATAAGTCTTTAAAACAACGTTTGACCAAAAGATATGTCGCATTCATTTCAAATGTAAAGGTTGTTCAAGTTTACAAGAATAGTTCCACCACAAGTTACGATACAAAGTTTTAAGTACAAATGAAACTTATGCGACACAATTTAAAAGTATCCAAAAGACGCTCCATGTATGCATATATATACTCGACATCCAATGCAAGTATCAAAATAATGAGCGGAAGCATGTATCATGTATCGTTCAAGGACCTGAGAAAAAAACATAGAAATCTGTCAACGAAAACGTTGGTGAAATCATAGGTTTAAGTAAGTAAGTACAAGTGAACCACAAGATTTGCATCAATGAAATAATAGTAATACATTCCAAAAGTTTGTTTCACGAGCACCCAATTATCAATGCTTAACGTTTCCTTCCATTGAACCCCATCACTTAGTGCTAGAACATACACTGTTTCTCGAAAATATATTTCATTCGTAAACGGTAGCGAACCGTTTGAATGAGGGTTTGTCAAACCCATATGGATCCATATAACATAAGTTCTCGCTTACACCCGGCAAGTGTAACTAATGATAATCGAATTGAGGATTTTGTTCTAAACTCGTATGTAGAATGTTTGTTTTCCTGTACTTGTGTTCACTTAGTAAAGAAATGTTTATGTTTTCTCATCCCAAATGTAAGTTCAAAAAGAGTAAAAGTGGGACTATGATCTCACCTTGAGTGCACGAGTAGTAAAGTACTTCACAAAATAACGTGTGCGAAGGATAGTGCTAGTCTTGACCTAAACAAATAGGTCGTATTAATAACGGTAAATACGATAGGTCAAAGATGTTCAATTAGTCCTATGGCTCGTTACGACTCGATTATTTAGCAAGTGAAATCAAATTGTCAAGTTTCATGCAAGGTACAAGTATATAAACAAGTTAGGAAGGTTGCATAATCATTTGGTTAAGTTTGACAAAAAGTCAAACTTTGGTCGGTCAAAGTCAACGAAAAAGTCAACACGTTCGGGTCGTGTTCCGAACTATTTTTCTGAGGTTTTTAATCATGTATGAGCATGCTAGGACAAGTTACATGTGAATCGGAGGTGCGTAGCATAGCAAACATTATTCGAAAATTGACCAAGTTGGACAGACCCAAACGGCGCGCCGCGCGGGTATATGGCGCGCCGCGCCAATACCTGTGCAGAGAATTCTGGCAGTTTTTAAGTTTTATGCACGAACCTAACTTCAAACAATCACCATTTATGATCCGCAAACAATCAAGACGAGTATCTTATACCGTTGGGAAGGTAATTTGACGAGGAAAACAACTAAACACATTTCATCAATCAATCTACCTATCACAACAACCAAAACCGCATCTAATGCTTAACATTAACCGCATACAAGTTCATAAATGCAATTCAATGATTCGGGCAACCAATTTACATGAATGATATGCCGTTTCGAAGGTAATCAAGCATACAATCCAACTAAACACTTACCAATAATAATCCATGGCATTCAATGCATCAAAAGTCCATTTCAAGTTCATCAAACCCTAACCCAAATTCACCAAAATCAATAATCAAGTTCATGAAGTTTTCTAAGGCAACCTACACATCAAATTGAAGCTAGTGATGCTAGTAACACAATTAAAACATCAACTTTTAACATCTAACAACATATGATCATCCAAAATTCAAGAACAACACACCAAAATTCAAGTTCATGCTAGTTACACTAAAACAACGAGATCGAGCATATAAATCATATATTCATGTTAGACTTGAGCCATAGACACTAATTAACACTTTTATAAGTTAAAAACTTCAAGAACACAAAATCTAGTGATTTTAGAAAGTTACCCAAATGAGATGAAGTTGGTACCAAAATGAAGAGGATGAAGAGAGGATCACAAATATGTAGTTTATTTTGTTGTAAGCCTCCTAGATCGAATTTAGATGATGATTGAATGAATTTGGTTTTGAGAGTGTGTTCTTGCTAGAGAGAAAGAGAGAGATGGAGATGAAAGTGAATGGGTGAAAGGGGTTTGACCCTTTGACCTAGTCAAGGGTTTGATCCCTTGTCAAGTTTAGTCCCTCAACTTTCGTTCGGGTGCGGGAATTACCTAAACGAGATAATTTAAAACGCGTATCAACGGGAGATGTTATAAACATATAACGGACTTTATATTAGTATAACGGAAAAGTAAATGGAAAAATGCGGGATGTTACATGTATATAATGGGAATTTCGGGTTCATTGTTAGGGTTACGAATCCAAAACATCCTAAAGTGTCCAATCCGATTCCCTGGTTCTCTAGCATTGGTTTTGGTCGATCTTAATCGTTCTAAAGTCTTATAATACATTAAGATCAAAGGTTAATTGTGCGATTTGAGTATAAAACCCAATATCGAGTTTTTCCACACTCGATATTGAAGATTAGATAATTTATCTTGTTTACACGATCCTACATTATGCCAATCTCATGCCAATGTCACACAACTATTGGATATACATCGCCAATCAACTGACTATTTCATGTCGCCAACCATTTGTCTTCTTCAAGTATAATTTATCATGAAAAAAATGGTTTTAATAACTTGTACATTTTGCTTTATTGTGGTTTGAATTATTTATTTTTAGTGGTTGAGAAAGAGTGTGATGGTTGGAAGTGATATGTGATGGGTTAGTGATAGAAAGGAAATGAGAAGAAAATAGTGATGTGGCGCTGATGTAACAGTATGTTAATCTGAAGAGATACTTCATTGTTGGGAATGCTCTTATAAATCGGATTATATAATTATATAATTAATTAATACATGTATATAAAGGTAACTATCATATTTAATTCATGAGTTTTAAATAACAATATTATATTTTAAGAAAATTCTACTACATTAAACACAGTTTGTTGAGTAAACAGATAAGTTTTCCATGTTCATGCTATCGAGAGGCAACTATTTTTAATGTTTGTTTTTTCTTTGTTATGGCAAGAGCCGATATAGAAGTCGAACGCTTTAGTTTGGATGAAACAGTGCCCAAGGTTAAACAACTGCCGTTTAATTCCCAACAACGTAATTTGTGTGTGGACGAAAATGCTCTCACATTTTGAGCATGTGATCGCACTTAACGTCAAGAAAACTAACGGGTTATAGTGTTTGGGTCAACGATGTCGAAAGTGGATAGTTTAGGGTCATCTACGCTGGAAAAAAATATAAAGGTTTGCCTTGCTATTTAATACAAACATCATGGACCATTGGCGCAATTTTGTCTTTATAATACCATCCCAGCTTCAAAAATTAGGACACAGCAAAGATTATCTAGAAACCCGGTTTTAAGACTTGGGATTGATGTTTTTATACCAACATACCTAAGTTTGGACACACCTAAGTTTACACTTTTAGCTCTTTGAAAAAAGATTTGGCGTTGAATCGACCGTAATCTTAAATAATGCTTGGATTTGAACATGCTAAATGATACATTATAAACAATAAACGGATGACCTTTTTCATGTTTAGGTTATGTAAGGACGACGAATCTTTATTGAATCAGATGTAGGCGATATAATTAACGTATCACGATTTGAGCGTTTTTGACCTTTTTCGTATCCACTTTAAGATGTTACCCTAGTGATATATCTACATCTTGTAACATCCTAACGCCTTTCGAGTTGGACAATGTAAAACTGAATACTGGACTCGCCATGGTGTGTCAAATCTTAATCGAATTTTGAAAATTTATTGAGATTTGATCATGAAAAAATTTATGTAGATGCTCCATAACTTTCAACTGCCAACTTTAACTATACATGTTTGACACCTTGTTAATATATTAAGGAGTATATATATGTTACGTGCGATGCTTATTGGCCAACAAAGATATGATTCCTGTTTTATTTTGGACCGATCAAAACTCAAAATTAGAACACCATTGTTTTTCCCGTAATTATCGTATATTAGCTTCAAAATTATTAGGATCTCCAGTCAGTCAGGTGTTATTATTTCACTGATTCAATCTAATTATTGTCCACAATCCATTTCAGAAAAAAATACAGAACACAATGAAATGCATTTTCAACACAACCAGATATTATTTTCCTTTAATCATCATTTAATTAGTTATTTGCAACCCAATTCTGCTGGGTACTTTTCCCCTCATTAGGATTGATAATATTTTTGCATATTATAATAATAATTATTAAGATTAAGATTAAGAAGAAAAGACAATGTCATTCACAGGAACATTGGATAAATGCAAGACTTGTGATAAGACTGTTTATTTTGTTGATTTATTGTCTGTTGATGGGATTACTTATCATAAATCTTGTTTTAGATGCACCCATTGTAAAGGCACTCTTTCGGTTCGTTTCCCATATCTTTTTCTGTGTCTTCAATCTTTATGTTTTCTTCGTTTTTCGCTGGTTTATGATTTACATCTCGGAGACATTAATTAGTTTTCAATCGTTTGTTCTCGTTTATTATAAGAGATATATAACTTTTAAAAAGTTTCTTAATTCGTGTATACATCTTTTTCGTATAACTAATCATGTTAATTTATTAAGATTCTGTACGCAAATAAACTTTTTCATGTCATTGTTAAGAAACAACTAGTTTGACCATAAAAAGTCAAACATTGACTTTTTAACGTATGACATTCTATTGCAGATGAATAGCTACTCATCCATGGATGGAGTCCTTTACTGCAAGCCTCACTTTGAACAACTCTTCAAGGAATCTGGAAATTTTAGCAAGAATTTTCAAACAGGCAAGACCTTTAACAACATTATGCATACATACACATGTCTATAAATAATTTCTTTTTACTAACTTTATTATCTTGAATGATATTGATTTTACAAATTTTATCCAACTTTAGCAGCGAAACCGGATAGAGAAAACACGGTACGTTAATCACATAATTTTGTTCTATTTTTATTTAGAGATATAACCTTAAGTTGAGGATATTCTTAAGAATATTTTGAAATTAAATTGATGACGATGCAGTCAAGGGCTCCAAGCAAACTGTCATCTTTGTTCTCTGGTACCCAAGACAAATGCAGACAATGTAACAAAACTGTCTACCCCCTCGAAAAGGTTCGTACATTTCTTTGATATTTGTAGTTTTTTTCTCTCATTACAACCATGCTTCTATATCGCAAAGCCAAAACTCAAAAAAAAAAAAAAAAAAAAAAAAAAGACAATTGGGTTATTTTGGGTATCTGACGTATCTGACCCGTTTTGCGAGCCGAATAATCCCAGGGCTACCAGCCGCTTTGCTGGTAGGCCGAAGTCGACGTGGGTGAATATCTGTTGCGACAAAGGGGTATACTTTTTTGCTCCTAGGATTCAAACTTGAGACCTTTAAGTATTTCCACCCTTAGAGACCAGGTCTTTTCCACCGGGCCAAATTGAAATATTTGATAATAAACTGAAAGACTAATTATGGACGTTTATAGATAACGATGGAAGGTGAACCATACCACAAACTATGCTTCAAATGTGCTCATGGCGGCTGTCCTCTTACGCACTCATCATATGCTGCACTTGATGGTGTCCTATACTGCAAACACCATTTTGCTCAACTCTTTATGGAAAAAGGAAATTACACTCATGTCCTTGAGGCTGCAAATAGAAAGAGCAATGCAAAACCAGAAGATGTTGCACCGGACCCACCACCGCCAGAGGAGGAAGGTGGTGGCGGCGGAGATAATGGCGGAGGAGGAGCGGAGGAAGAGGAGAGTCAGCCAGAACCACCGCCACCGGAGGAGGAGGAGAAGCCACCAGAAGACAATAGTCCTAAAGATACTTAAAAAAACAATACATTATACATACACAAAATTCTATATCTTGGTTTCTTTGTTAAATGTAATTTTCTCAAGAACTTTTTTTTTCTTCACCATTGAGATTATAATGTGTAGTCTTATAAAATTCAATTATAAATCAAGGAACTATCTTGGAAATATGTGTCATATGTTCAATATCATTAGTTACATGAACTTTTTGCAATAAAGATGTATATTTATTTTCTTTTGTATTGTCTCAACTTCAATTCACAGATCAAACATAACATTTACCCAAATAATGCATTCTCTCTAGACATGATAGTAGCAAAATTCAACAAAAAGCAACCCATTTTCACATACATGGGTTAAAAATTACCCATTCTACATGTACATAACCTCTGAAGCTATGAATAAAACGACAATACTACTTCAAATTTTTGACCAAAAAATATGGTCAATAGTTTAAGCTTTTATTCTTCCAATATTCATCTTCCCACATTGCAACTTGTTTTATCGCTCTTGTTCTGTTATCTAATATACGTATAAGAGTCAACGGGTCGTATGGTGGAGGCATCGTACATGGGAACGTATCTGTTGGGGCCCGCACGAGTGATTCCTCCATGAACTTCCTCCATTTTCCGTCTGCAAAGCATACCATTGACTCCGAACATAACTCTACTGCTTTCGTAGGGACCACAGGTTTAAACTTCAAGAGCTTAGCGTATTCAGTCAATAGATGTAACATGTAATCATAAACATAATCCATCTTCATGTCTTCATGTACAAACCGGCTTGCAGCCTCACCCATCTCTTGTGCCTAATGGAAGCATCATATTACAGATTATATGTTCTTTCTTAAAATGACCAAAATACCCTTAACGAACACGATCAAAATCTCACCTTTGAGGTATGATTGTTGCCCCATTCAACGGCAAACTTAAGAGATTTGCACTTGTTAGTTTCTCGAATTGGCCAAATATGCTCGAGTGGTTCCAACCCCCTTGCAAAGAATGTGTAGTAATGTGGGGTCACATATAACGTTGGCGAATCACATGCTAATATGTACTTCTCACTAACGGACCATGCCCATCCTTCAACGTATATCTTATACCTGCCCATAAATTTAGTCAAAAGATCAAAATTTCACATATAATCTAAACTGTTTTATATCAGCTATAATATTAATATTAGTTACCTGTGAGTACATTGATCTTCAACATTTGAATGCTTGTATCCTTGTGCAGATTCATTTTCCCAGTTCTGTTTCAAACACTCAAATGATAATACATAATACATGAATTGATCATCTTAGATATGAACTTTTTTTAATACAAGGACACCAAACGACCCTAACAACATTAACTGTAACAGCTAGCAAGTACAACGATACCAAACAACTTTTACAGCAAGAACCTCACCACAAAAACCTCAATTACGAAATAATATAATAAGAAACTACGAAATAATTACCTGAAAATACAAACGCGTATTCCAATCGGTATGCGATGTATGATTAATATTGCACTTGATAAGATCAGCTCTAATAGGAGAAACATGAGGATTACCCTTCCAATAAGCATAAGGTACTCTGTCTTTCCATTTCACTTTCTTATTTCCTTCTTTAATGTTCTTCAGTGTAATTTCCCATGGCTTTTGATTTGTTTCTGGCCTATTTTAATATTATCAAACTTCTTATAGATTAACATAAAATAATCTATAAAATAACTTGTATTAGTATCATATATAAACATCTAAATAATGCATCTCATTAGTCAATAAACTGTAGTTTGAAGTCTCACTAGAGACATATGAGTATATACTACATAACGAGTAGAGAGTGGCTAGCGCGTTGCTTCAGGACATATGATATTGCTATCTACCTTAAACCTTGAAAAAAGTATCTTTTCAAAAAAAGAAACTAAAAAGAAAATAATGACGTCATGTTGTGACGTCAGCATCAGATAAAAAAAAGAGATTACCAAAATATCACCAATAATGAACAGAACCAACCGGCACTGACGTAAAATGACACTCAACATAGCAACAATTAGTTTTCAACGCGCGTTTTCGTCGCATATTTTTATGCGCATTTTTCACTCGCGTTTTTGACCAGCGCGAGGCGCGTTTTCGACGCCCCTTTTTCAGGGCGCGCGTTCGGAAGAGATACATCAAAAAATACAAATAAGAACAATTTTACTAGCCCGACCCAACCGACCCGGGTCTTGACCCAACCAACCCGGGTCTCGACCCAACCCGTTCGATCCATTTTAATTTCGACCCGTTTCGACCCAAACTCATTTGATCTTTGACCCAACGCGACCCGTTTGCCAGGTATAGTATTATGTATAGTGTATAATGTGAAAAATTTTGCTACACGATAAGATAATTACTTACCATCCCCAAAACGACCAATCGGGTGAGACGATATCCAAGCTCCAAGGATCAGAACAATACTTAAACAACGGTGGGGGCCCAGGGTTGGGTTTCTTGAAGTACTGCTTTACGTTGAACACTGGTCTATCATCACAATTAAACATAAGTTCAAGATCAGGTACTCTACCAGGATACCGTCTTAACAATTGTTGAAACCCCCATAATGTGAAAAAATCGCGAGTCTGAATTGACTTTCTGAATCTATCTACGTACGCTTTTCCATTAACGATTACTAGTTGAAAATGTGCTGTTGATTGTGCTCTTTCAACCATGTCTCTAGTGATTCCTGTATTTTTCCAGTGACGTAAATCTTCATGGATCCAACGAAAGTAATCAGGACATGTCTTGACAGATGTACGGTATAGATTGTTGTGAGTTGTTGGGTAGTTTTTCTGACAAATTGGTGTTTTGTTCCATGTATTGCAGTCAAGAGGGAAATCATAAACCTCTTTTGTTTGGAATTGCAAAATTGGTTGACTTGAAAACATAGACTGCATGCACAATGAGATATGTTAGTCAGATTAGGACATAAAATTGAAAAAAAAAATTGACCCAAAATTAAAGCTGCCAAATTCGACCCATTTGACCCAAAACAACCCATCAACCCATTTGAGACGTTACATAAACGGGCTATATAATGGGTCTAAATAGTGGCGGAGCCACGTGTTCCCCTATGGGGGCACGTGACCCCAACGAAAATATGATAACTTCACTGACCGACTTTATATTTCGTAGGAAAATCAATATATTTCACCACTTTTCACTATTTTGTCTTAGTGTGACCCCATTGTCATGCATCGATAATTGTTTTTATATTCTTTAAAGTTACTAGGAGAGATTTAATAATGTATATATATACATGGAATTTTATTATGGTTGATTTGATTTTTTGAGGATTTAAGTCATCACATAACAATTCTAATTTACTTTTATATGTTTATATTTGCTTACGTTTGTGCAATTTTACTGTATATAGTAGTTTGTTACATCTCGAGAATTTATTATTAGTATTACCAAGATTGCAAAAGACGTGAGACAGGGTTTAGATGGTCGGGTTTTAAAAAGGTCGAGACGTTCGAGACGGTGTCGAGACAGACGGTGACCAAAGTTGACTTTTTAAATACATAAGTATATAAATCTATATATGTATACAAATTTTAAAGTCAAAAAATTTAATTGACTAATTTGTACCCATAATCGCTATCACCGTTACTTTAATACAAAAAGTTTAAACTAAAATACGAAAAATTTGACCGATTTGACCGACTTTCTGGCTTTTCCGAATTTTGACAGACTTTGACCAGATTTTTTTCCACTTTGACCCGAATTTTGACCATTGACTGTCATATTAGACGGTTTTCTTCGAGACGGGACGGGGTAGTCACCAAACAGTGAGTATTACTATATTTAACGGAAGATCGACTGATATTTAGTGACACCAACGACTCAATTCTCTGGCTTCACCCCTGGGTCTAATCCAGTTAATTTTTCACGAACCCAACAATTTATCAATTATATCAATTTAGGTTATTTCAACCCACAAACCCATTGACCCAACCCAAATTACCACCTTTAATTTATCACAAAATAGAACTCTTGAATATATGGGAATGGTATATTATGTTGTTGTAACTTTAAAGGCCTTCTGAAATTTTTATATTTGTGTAGTATCCATTTGATTACCTAATTGTACCAATTTTGACATTCTGTAGTTAGCACATTGATAGCAAAAAAATGACTACATTACAAATTACAAAGTTATATAACAAAATTAGTGTAAATGAGGTTAAAATATTTTCTAAAGAAGATTGGGGGATCAATAGATGACTTACAAGATCTAACCAACATGTAGCCATCACGAACACGAAAACAAAAACAGTTAGCGCAACTATAAAAAACCGAGTACAACTCGTTATAGCACGATTACGACCTGCAGTTGATGGCCTGAGCCAATATATTTTCTTACATTTTCCTTCATGTAAGTTTTTCATATTTTTGATTTACTTGCTAAATACAGTTTCACTCAATCTATATATGCATAATAATGTAGCAAGGGTCATAAAAATGGTGAGTATCATGTGAAAGCATGCTTAACACCTAGCTAATATTGTGAAAGGGTAACTTTAATTATATGAAAACAATAAAAATGTGACCAGCATTTGAAGCATCATTCGTAACCTTGTTTGGCTACTTTTTGCTATAATTGGAACCTTTAAATTTACTTTTTGTCTTTCCTTTATGTAAAATGAGTTTCTATACATTTAATGTTAAAATAGAAGGGTATGGTATAATAATCTGGATTGATCTTGAATCGTGTGAAACACTTTTGTAATTAATTATTTCCACCCCATCAACCCTCGGGTTACAAGAAATCCAAATTGGGATAAGATAAGACTAAAATTCGTTTCCAGGTAAGAAGAAATAGAATCAATATCAGAGTGTTTTTGTTATTTTCTGTGTGTTCTAGAATGGAAAGTGATTAACAGTTTTCTGGATGGAAACTTGTTAAAGCAGTTAAATACGAAAGGGTGCGATCAAAGGTTACAACTCTTCGTTTTGGCGGAAAACCTGTTTACTCAACAGAAGACATGATTTTTGGCGGGAAAATTTGTTTACGCAATTAAGTATTATCACCCTATCAACCCGAGCCCCGCGAGGGACGCTGCCCACTGGACCCCTGCTCGCTCACCTGGGAACGGGACCCCAGCTAGGGGCGCTGCCCCTTGGACCCCGCAAAGGGGGGCGGCCCCCTTGACTCCCTCTATTTTCGCGACAGTATCTTGTCAACTCTTACGGACGTGCACTCCGCACTCTCCAAACCCGTTATTAAGTATAGTTAGATAACTTTTATTTTCAAGTAATTACAATTATCTAAAATGATTGTTAGATGACACTAAAGTCACCAACATTTAAAAGCCTATGTTAAAACAACTTTTCATTGTAAAAGTTTGCCACATAAGCCAATTTAGTGCAGAATAAAATCAACTAGAAAAACATTGTCAAACGAGAAATACTTAACATAATTTGTCAAATTATAATATATATGTTATCATGGTTAAACTTCAATATGGTATCATAAAACTGTTTCAATTCTCACATTATTCATCAATTGCATAGATCAGTTAAAATAGCACTGTAAATAAAGAGCCTAATGCTAGCCGATATTGTTACTAGCCCATTTAATATTGGGCTCAGCCTATTAGTCACCATTGGTTGTTAGGGTTTATTCATATATTGTATTTATATGCATCGATCAATTAAATAACACAATTTAAATTTATATGCTTTATATCATGGTAATCAGAGCCATACTCACAAATTAATTTTCTTTCTTCAAAATACTTCTCAAATATTGGTCTTTTTTTTTTTTTTTTTTTTTTTTTTTTGTTATTACTATCCCTCCGGTTGAATCATCAATATTATTTTTATCAGTGACGGTGGCTATTTTGCAAGACACAACACAAATCCACAAAGATATCTCATTTTTCAATTTTTTCTTCCCAACGTGCCACGCAACCTTCTTGGCTACAATTGTTCTTAATCAGCATATTGATTGAATATTAATTAGTGCCTACTTTTTTTTTTCTTAAAAAAAAAAAAAAAAAAAAAAAAGGTCATATTTTCACGTTGCTGTTTTTACACATAAAGTGGAAGCCACATAGCATAGCAGATCATATTTATTCAAAGTAAACTCCACGCGTCACAAATCATATTACAGTTATAGGTCTACCGACTCAGAAGCCCAACTAATTAAAGTTATTCAGGCCCAAAATCATATTACAGTCCAACAGCAGACCCAACAGCAGGCCCAATGCTTTTACACAGCCCATCCCGCTTCTTTTACTGATTACGGTGATGCCGGGTGGCACATGGACATGGGTGCGTCTTCACATCTTACCTCCTATATTAATAATCTTAGTACTGTTTTTAATAATTGCAAATATTCATTAGTAGCCGTTGGTAACGGGAACATAATTCCCGTCACTAACACCGGCCATAGCTTGTTACCCAATGTCCACCGACCCTTACATTTAAATAATGTACTTGTAACCCCTAACATCGTTAAAAACCTTATATATGTTCGTCAATTTACCCGTGATAATCTAGTTTCTGTTGAATTTGATCCTTTTGGATTTTCTGTAAAAGATTATCTGACACATCGTCTGCTTCTTCGATGTGATAGCACTGGGGATCTCTACCCACTTACATCACCCACCCCTCACTCTTCTCAGCAAGCTCTTCTCACCAGTCCAGTCATATGGCATCAACGTCTCGAACATCCCGGACATGATTTTTTTCGAAATCTCCTTTCTAATAAAGATATTATTTGTAATAAATCGTCGCCCCCCATTCTTTGTTATGCCTGCCAGCTTGGCAAACATGTGAGACTCCCTTTTTCTGTTTCTAGTTCTAATGTTAATTCTACTTTTGATATTATCCATTCGAATTTATGGACATCTCCTGTTTCTACTCTTAGTGGTTTAAAGTATTATGTTATATTTCTTGATCATTTTTCGCATTATGTATGGGTTTTTCCGCTACGCAATAAATCTGATGCGATTACCACATTTATACAGTTTCGTACATTTGTTCGCACTCAGTTTAACAAAGAAATCAAAGCTTTCCAATGTGATAATGGGGGTGCATTCGATAATTCTGCTTTCCATCAACTTCTTCAAACTAACGAAATTCAGTTTCGTTTCTTCCCCTTACACTTCTCAACAAAACGGGAAGTCCGAACGTATGATCCGCACCATTAATAACCTTATCCGCACACTTCTCTTTCAAGTTCACCTTCCACCCACTTACTGGGCAGAAGCGCTCCATATGGCAGCCTACCTACTCAATATTCTTCCCTCCTCTGCAATCAACCACGAAATCCCATACTCTCGTTTATACAAACAAAAACCCAACTACACCACTCTCCGTGTCTTCGGGTGCCTCTGCTACCCACACCTCCCCACCACTAACAAACTCGCTCCTCGCTCTACTCCTTGGATCTTCCTTGGGTACCCCTCTAATCATCGGGGTTATCGATATCTCGATCTTACAACTAATAGAATCATCCTCAATCGTCATGTCACATTTGACGAGACATCCTTTCCCTTTGGCTCCATGACACCCACTCAGCCACCGTCTTATGACTTTCTCAATCCTCCTCCTAATCTATTTTCTCGATCATATCATCTCTCTAATCATGATCTACCTCCTCCTACTACGGAGACACAGCCTCCTCCTAATGAGGCTACCGACATCACTCCTCCCCTAGATTCCTCTTTGGAGACTCAGCCTCCTCCTAATGAGACTACTGCCATTGCACCTCATGCTACGTAGACACAGCCTCCTCCTACTGAGGCTACATCTTCCACTACCTCCACTCAGTCCATGATCACTCGCACGCGTGTCGGTACCACCAAAATAGTCCAACGGCTCAATCTTCACACCACTGTCATCTCTCCCGTCCCTCGCACTTACCCTGAAGTCCTTAGCGACCCTAATTGGAAATAAGCTATGACTGAGGAATATAATGCTTTAATTAACAACAGTACTTGGACTCTTGTGCCTCGTCCATCGGACACGAACATAGTTCGCTCCATGTGGCTCTTTAAGCACAAGTTTGATGCAGACGGTAATTTGAGCAGGTATAAGGCTCGACTCGTTGCTAACGGTCGGAGCCAGCAGGTTGGCATTGACTGTGATGAGACTTTTAGCCCAGTTGTCAAACCAGCATCGATACGTACAGTCCCCAGCTTGGCACTTTCTCGACTCTGGCCAATTCATCAGCTGGATGTCAAGAATGCCTTTCTTCACGAACATCTTTCATAGACGGTTTATATGCACCAGCCACCGGGGTTTCGGGATCCCAGATACCCGGATCATGTCTGCTTATTGCAGAAATCTCTATATGGCCTTAAACAGGCCCCTCGCGCCTGGTTTCAGCGCTTTGCGGGATATGCGCAGCGGATTGGTTTCTACCAAATCCGTTGTGATACATCTCTTTTTATTTATCGTCAGGGACCTGATACAGCCTACATGCTTCTATATGTTGATGATATTGTGTTTACCGCCTCCTCTACAGAGTTACTTCAGCGGATTATTTCTTCCTTACATAAGAAATTTGCTATGACTGATTTGGGTCCCTTAAGTTACTTTCTTGGGATTCACGCCACCCGCACCACCTCTGGGATGTTTTTTTCTCAGAGGCAATATTCTACCGAGATTATTGAGAATGCCCATGTGCCATCCTTGCAGGACCCCGGTTGAACCGGGTGCCAAGCTTACTAGTCAAAGACCTCCTATCAAGGATTCGACTCTCTATCGGAGCCTTGCAGGCGCATTACAATATCTTACATTCACCCGTCTATACATCTCAAACGCCGTGCAGCAGATCTGCCTTTTCATGCACGATCCTCGGGAACAGCACATGCATGCCTTGAAAAGGATCATTCGCTATATACAGGGTACTACTGATCTCATTTTACAGTTATACGCATCATCTCCCACTACTTTGGTTGCATATTCTGACGCTGATTGGGCTGGCTGCCCTACTACCAGACGTTCTACCTCAGGCTACTGTGTGTTCCTTAGTAACAACCTTCTCTCATGGTCATCAAAGCGGGAACTCACGCCCTCTCGCTCTAGTGGCAAAGCGGAGTACCGTGGGGTTGCCAATGCTGTTGCAGAGACTTGTTGGATTCGTAACCTTCTCCGAGAGCTTCATTATCCTCTCACCTCCGCTACCCTGGTATACTGTGATAATGTAAGTTCGGTCTACAAGTCTACTAACCCGGTTCAGCAACAGCGGACCAAGCACATTGAGATCGACATTCACTTTGTTCACGATCTCGTTGCTCAGGGGCAGGTACGGGTTCTTCACGTGCCATCCAGATATCAGTTTGCAAACATCTTCACCAAAGGTCTTCCGTATGCACTTTTGATGAGTTCAGATCCAGTTTGAGCGTCCGCAGTACTCGTGCTCCAACTGCGGGGGGATGTTAGCCGATATTGTTATTAGCCCATTTAATATTGGGCTCAGCCTATTAGTCACCATTGGTAGTTAGGGTTTATCCATATATTGTATTTATACATTGTTGGAAATTTAGTGTAATTGAGGGATTTAATCTACGCTTGTAAATGGGTTAGGAGGTACGAAGTGTACACCCATTAAGTGATAGATTACCCGGACCCGAAAGTGGTTTTCCATCATCACAAATTTGAGTGATTACGGAAGTATTATTCCTGCACCCACTTTTGCTGTTAAAAAGTTGGTGAAACATCTCCATCGTGGAGTAGGTGAAACATCTCCATCGTGGAGTTAGTGAAACATCTCCATCGTGGAGTTAGTGAAACATCTCTATCGTGCAGTTAGTGAAACATCTCTATCGTGGAGTAGGTGAAACATCTCCATCGTGGAATAATACTTGTTTTTGGGTGCCTATAAATATGGACTATCATTCATGAGAATAAACACACAAAAACACCTTAATACTCTTATGCAAAAGAGTTCTTGTTTATTGCCAATAACAAGAACTAATCTCTGTCTTATCCCAAAGTGATATTCGTGTAACCCAGGCAATAAGGGTCGAATAATTACTTTCGGAAAGTGATACCATGATTCAGTGATTTATCCGGCTATCGATTATTTTACCCTACACGAAATTTCAATAAAACCTCCAACAATCGAAAGTAATTATCTGTTATAATCGATGGCGGCTACAATGAAACACATAACGGCGAATTTCTCCAAACTTGATAAGTTTGAGGGAATTGATTTTAGGAGATGGCAAAAGAAGATGCACTTCTTTCTGAGCAGCATGAGTGTGGTGTACGTACTCAGCACACCAATTCCTGAAGATCATGGTGATGATGCCACTGTTGAACAAATTCAAAAAAGGTGCAAGTGGGAGAACGATGACTACATCGCTAGAGGTTTAATCCTCAATGGTATGGTTGATTCTCTTTTTGATATTTACCAAAATGCTGAATCTGCTAAAGAACTATGGGACTGTTTAGAAACCAAGTATATATCTGAGGATGCTTCTAGTAAAAAGTTCCTTGTGAGTAATTTTAATAATTACAAGATGGTCGATTCTAGACCGGTCTTGGAACAATACAATGAGCTCATTCGTATACTTGGTCAATTCACACAACATAAAATGAATATGGATGAGTCTATTAACGTCTCAAGCATAATTGATAAACTACCTCCATCTTGGAAAGAATTTAAACATTCTTTGAAACATAAGAAGGAGGAGTTAAATCTTGTTATGTTAGGTAGTCATCTGCGTATTGAGGAATCCCTCAGGTTGCAGGATAATGACAAGCCAAAGAGCAACGAAGTTGCTGGTACGTCTGTTGTCAATATGGTGGAACATAAAAAGTTCACTGGTAATAATGACAAAAAGGGCAAACATAAACATCAAGGTTATAACAAGGCTAATCCGAATAAGAAGTCTAAATTGACTTGTTGGAAGTGTGGTAAAACTGGACACATGAAAAGGGATTGCAAGGTTATTTTTGGTAATAATAATGCCAAAGGATCTAGCACAAGCGGTTCGGAAAATGGTTTAAACAACCACAACTCAAAAGGTCAGAATATATTTAATAATTCAAATAAGAATTATTATGTTTCATATATATCTGTAACACCCCGTTAAAAACCATTAACGGTGATGTTAACTCTGGTCCCAGTGCTTGGCTTAACTTCTATGTAACAGCAAAGTTTTACAGCAGAAGCAAAAAATACCTGAGAATAAACATGCTTAAAAAGTTAACACGAGGTTGAGTGAGTTCATAGGTTTGTCATAATTAATGATTTTGATAATAGTAATAGATCACAAGATTTCAGTTTACATAAATATCTTACACCGCAGTGTAATAAAAAGATTCTACAACCATGGGCACCTGGTAACAAGCCTTAACGATAATAATATAATAAAAAATACCCCTGATGTCTATAGAGCACCGAATCTAGTGCGATAAATACCCTAGAAGTACTAAACATCCGTTGACTGCTAGCGCGACTAGCCCGGATGGTGTTGTCAAACTCGATAGATCTATCAATAGGATTCGCGCCTACGGTACAGAGACCAATAGATTACGTTACCAAGCTAGGGGAATATTTGTGATTCTAACCCACGTAGAATTAATTTTAATACTTGTATCTATTTTGTAAAACAGATATAAAACATTGCATGCATTCTCAGCCCAAAAATATATATAAAAAGGGAACTATGAAAACTCACAATACTGTGTGATATTTCGTAGTAATTACGAGTATGATGGCACTGAACAAGTGCAGAGTTGTCCTTGGATTCACGAACCTATATCAAGTATATATATTAACACATACTCGTAATCGAATAAGTTTATATATTATTTTAATTGTTATATATATATATATATATATATATATATATATATATATATATATATATATATATATATATATATAAGTATTTGTTTGATAAAATGATTTTAAATAATGATAATGAATAAAGAGTTGTATTATTCTGTAATAACAATAATAATACTCGTCGTAAAAATGATAATAATCATAATAAGGTTTTTAAAAATAATAATAATAATAATAATAATAATAATAATAATAATAATAATAATAATAATAATAATAATAATAATAATAATAATAATAATAATAATAATATAGTTTTGATGATAGCAAAAATGTTAATTTTTGTAAAAATGATAATAACGATAATAATTTTAATAATAACAATACTAATAATAATAATTATACTTATATTAAAAATGATAATAATAGTATTATTAATTATAACATGATACTAATAATAATAGTAATAAATTGTGTTATTTTCATAATAATAATAATAATAATAATAATAATAATAATAATAATAATAATAATCATAATGATAATAATACTAAAATGGTAAAATTTGTAATACTTTTAATAATACTAATGATAATATTAATAATAATAATAATAATAATAATAATAATAATAATAATAATAATAATAATAATAATAATAATAATAATAATAATAATAATAATAATAATACTTACTACTAATACTAGTAATAATAATAATTTTAGTGGTAGCAATAATAATAGTAATTATAATTTTAATTTTTTTATTATGTTAATAATACTTGGTAACTTTTATTAGTAATAATAATAATAGTTATAGTACTAATAATAATGATAATGATTAAAATCATAATAATAATAATGATAATAATTATAATGCTAATAATAATAACAATAATAATTAAAATAAAAACTTTGATAAAGAAAACTACCTCTAAAAGCTTTTCTAAAAACATATGCCATAAACGGGACTCGAACCCGTGACCTCTCGCTAACTCGCTAACACCCTCAACCATTGTGCTGTTTCTGTTTATCTGTTTTAACCCGGACCCAAATTTATTTAATTCTTCCTTTCTATTTCACTTTTTCTTCAAAAATTTATACGATCATGAGGTATAACCAAATCATAACAGCAGGTTTACAAATTGAATTAGGATGTGGAATTGAAACCGAAATATCTTGTGATTGTTTGAATTAATATAAATCGAGAAGAAAAAAAATAAAAATAAAAGAGTGCAGCTACTGCTGCTGTCGTGGTTTGTTTAACAAAAAAATTAATGATTTTGATATTGAGAGGTTTTGAGACCTTGATTCCTAAATGAAACAAGTTCTAAATCATTCCTATAATCTTTATAAATCATCAATTTGACTTGAAAGACTGAAACAATTACGAATTTGATCAAAGAACAATTGTTTGACTTTTTGATTTCGAAACTTTGACTCACGAATTCACACTCGTTTTAAAGAATTGAGAGATGATATTTTGCAGATAGTTTGAGTGAACGATTCCTAACACGACTGCATTTAAGGATTTATAAATGGGATTCGAATTTAAGGTTTGGCTAAATAGTGAAGATGCAGAGTGTCGACTGGTTCATCTTTTCTATTTAATTCGAATAGCAGTAGTGGATTTTTGATAATGGGGATGAAGATTTGAATGATTTAATCAAACATATATCATGAAGTGGTCGATCAAAACAAAATCCCTATCAGTAGCAGATTAAAAAAAATAATCACGATGGAATACTTAATCTGCCTTTTTTTTAAATGATAAATATAAGTTGAAAAATAGAGTTTTATCACCTTTGAATAATATGGATAAAATGATTCGATTATAGGAAGAGTATAAGCGAAGCTATCACAAAATAGTGAAATGAGGAAATTAAATGTTCTCCTTAACTTTTGACATGGTTAAAGTTGATTTCCGAAATTCAAGGGATTTAAAGGAAATCTTCATAGTCTATAAGATTTGATTCTCCGGTAATTAAGGAATTTTGAGATTTCTTTGACTAAATGCGGTGAATTGCCTCGATTGCTGTGTTTGAAATTTTGCTATAAATTAGCTTCTTCCGTTTCATTATCTTCACCACTTCTATACTTTCTTCCTCAATTCATACTTCCAAAAGATTTGTTAATATGCTCAATCCCGTATTGATACTTATTATTATATTGACCATATATGCAGTCATTCTTCTTTTTCTTTTACCACCAGAGGAATTTGTTTTCTTCTACTATTCCCTTGGGCTTATAATGTTTTTAATTCTCCCGTGTCTTTACGTTGCAATACGTATTGATATACACGGTTTCTAATTTCGGTATCGTTATCGGGCTTTATATTTTCCCTTATATGTCGGAGCTCTTTGCCTTTTTATTTTCTTCTCGACTCTAAGTAAAGCGAGTAATGGTCCAGAATTTGTAGGTATGAAGTTTCGAATGGACCTACTATTCTAAGCGTAATATCACGATTTGATTTGGTAAATTACCAGAATTACTGAGGATAGAACTATCAAGAATATATTTTCTTGATATGTTCAGAGATTAAGTAGAATGTAAGAGTCGTGTAACATGACAAATGATGATTATAAAGTCTACGAATCATCATCTTCCATTAAAAATTTAGCAATGACTTACTGTAATATAATCACGTTGGCCTGACGTCATTATATTATACTAACTCATGCTTCAATTCCCAACACTACTTCAAATCATTCATAATTTATACTTAGATTTTACAGAAGTTTCCAATATAATGTAATACAGATAGCACAAAGAGGTATATAATTTCGGACAAGAATATTTATGAAAATATCTTCAGAAATATCAAAGATATTTATGATGATATTTTGGAATTTCTAAGTTCAAAAGTTGATTAAGAAAATTTTTTCGCAAGCTTTTAACATGACTTCGGAGTAAGATATTCTCTAAAGATTTCATCAGATCCAGAATTACCTAGATTCTTTGAATATAGGGTTTGCTCCTTGTATTTGTCCTTGGTCTCCTTTATGGTTAGCTCAATCCGTTCTTTAGTTCCAAATCTGAGCTTTTTCAATACGTCATTCTTTATCATCAAACTTTTGGCCATTAAGACCATCTATAGCTTTTGCTGCTTCGTCAGCATTCTCAAGGTTAACGAATCTGAATCATTGATTATCAATCTGAGGTGTTTTCAAGAAATTTCGTTTTTAGATGATTAAACGCTGATTGTGATCGTCAAAATACAAAGGATGTTTTCAAGAATTTTGAATTTGAACCGTTTAAGTGTAAGATGTATCCATCAATGGATCTAACGGTTGATGAAGAAATGTTGTAAATTTCATAAGTAATGATAATTTCGGCGGTTTGATGTGATAATTCATCATAGAATACGAATGAATATAATTCATGAATGTAGTGATCTTTAGGAAGATAATACTTGCTAAAACTTTACTTAAATTATGATATGTCAAAATCAGAATATGTAAATGAATTTGTATGAAAATGATTGTGTATCGCTGTGAAGGTAATGAGTATAGTTAATGATTTATGAATCGAAATTGAAGAATGTACAGTGTATTAATGTGAGATATAAATATTTCTCGGGTATTACCTACCCGTTAAAATATTTTCACCGTCAACAGTTTGTACAACAGAATAATTAATTACAATCTTTATGAAAATATACGTACGTATATATTTTCTTTCAGATATAATATAGATTTAATAAGTTAATATAATATTAAACTCATTTGATTTGCGGTTGGAACGAGAATAAATAATCTTCAAAACTTTAGAGATTTCATAATTGTCGCGAAATATTTCGCTAATGAAGTTATGAATCAATACTTCATCCTTCATTGTTATTGATATTCCTCGGTGAATGATGTTGATGCTTGTGGAATCCTTGTGAACTTCGCAAGGCACGAATAATGTTTTCTAAAAAGTTTCGAGTACATCAAAAATGAAAGTATACAATCAATCATGTATTTGAGTAATACACTTGGTTTATTATAAAATGGAGTTTATTGTGCTGAAGCAGTGATTAATGATTGTTAAGTCATTAACGAAGGATGTACATCATAGAATATTAGTGATATGAATTAACCGAGTAGTATTTACTAGTTAAGATTCACACGTACTAGCTTAGTACAAGAAGATTTATTATTGTTCCAAACAATATATATATATATATATATATATATATATATATATATATATATATATATATATATATATATATATATATATATATATATGTAATTCTTCTGGAAGAATGAGTCAATACATCTTAACTCATTATTACTAATATTCCTTGGTATCTATGGGGCGAATGATGTTGATGTTTGAGGTACTGAGTGTGATGTTGAGGCGTGGGATGTGGATGTTGTTGTTGGTGAAGATGATGCTGTTAGTGTTGATGCTGATGGTACTGGTGGTGCTGGTTATGCTGCTTGTGCTCGTAGGTTTTGCACCATATTTTCTAAAGCCACTACTCGAGCGCGAAGCTCGTTGATTTCTTCTATTTTTCCGGGATGATTGGCGGTTCGGACGAGTGGATAAATAAGGTCTGAAATTCTAGATATTATATATTCGTGACGGGATATCCTGGAAATGAGGGTGAAAATAGTGTTCCGAACAGGTTCGCCTGTAAGTGCTTCAGGTTCTTCGCCAATAGGGCAATGTGGTGGGTGAAAAGGATCACCTTCTTCACTTCTCCATTGATTAAGTAGACTACGAACTCACCCCCCAATTCATCCAGAATAGATGATGACTAATTGGTTGGTTCATTCCGGTTACGCTGCCATTGGAGCTCGAGGAGTTCGACGAATCAAGTGAGAAATCCATATTATCTGATCGGAATAAGGGTTTCGATATGAGATGAGTGTTGAATATTGAATTATATATTCGCCTATTCGAATACGTATATGTAGCAAAAAGATTTCCGTAATTTACGGAGGGAATTTAGGAAGAGTGTCAGACAAAGTCTACTGGAATAGATATGATAAGATATGATAAGATATGATGTGTCTATACTCCATTTATGCAATAATGGCAGTATGACGTGTCGAGATTATAAATAATAAACAAGTAATCTTTCGATTAAAGACTTTCAATTCGTAATGGCCTATTCAGGTCTAGGGGCTTGAGCTATAGGATCCTTTAAATCGATAATCCAAACCCTTCCATTCTAGAGTTTCGTAGACGCCACCTGTCAAGAAAGTTCAAAAGTATCGAGAAAGCAAAGATTTAAAAGTAATGAGTATGAATAGTGATGACATTATGATGTCGTTAAATTATCGAGAATCTTTATGTGTCAATAATGACATTTTCCGGTTCGCAAACCAATGCACAAAAGCATATAGGTACATGATATAACAGGGAGTTATATACGTTTGAGTGTGAGTAGTACAAATATAGGAGTTTCAAAAATCATGGATAATATTTCACGTAATACATAAAATCATGATAGATGACATAGGAATGTCGAAAATTTCAATAATCATGAGTGACAGCCCTTGGTTTAACCAACCGAGGTGATCTTATAAAGATAATGCATGTGAGTTATTAAATATTGTGAATCATAATGGGAGTTCCTCCCGGAGTGACAGAATAAAAGATATGCATATGTATGATGCAAGTAATAATGTTCTAAAGCTATAGGTCAGGCTGTAGACTAGACTTTAATGCACCCTATAAATCTGGGTTATCCATGAGAATTTCAGCCAACATGGCCTAGATGGCCCAGTCACCAAAATTTGATTTTATAAATTGGCCCGAACAATTAAACGAGCACAATCCGAGAAAAATACCGCTACGCAAATTAAATACGCTAGAAGAATAATAATTCAAGAAATAAAACATAGGAATATTTTATTAACTCATACGACATCGAAATATCGTATTTAAAATAATTCGGATTTGGAAATCTCGAAAGTCTAATCGTTGGTTTGGAAACCAAGACGATTCATCGAATAAAAACGTTATACGTAGGAACGTATAAACACATAGTCACACCTTATTATTTAATAGATAATATAGGAATACTAGAATATAATTTAGTCACATAAAATGACTTCATAAAACCTTTCAAAAATTTTAGACTCATAATAACAAGTTTGCTTATCGAGTCGAAACCATTCAATCATATAGAGAATTGACTTTTGAAATTTTCTGGCAAGAAATGATAAGTAAAATTTAATATAAACACGTACGGTCAAAGTCCAGACTCACTAATGCATCCTAACAATTATCGGTTAGACACACAAATGCATATTCTGGTTCGCTAAGACCAACGCTCTGATACCAACTGTAACACCCCTTCAAAATCCATTAACGGCGATGTTAACTATGGTCCCAGTGCTTGGCTTGACTTCTATGTAACAGCAAAGTTTTACAGCAGAAACAAAAAGTACCTGAGAATAAACATGCTTAAAAAGTCAACACGAGGTTGAGTGAGTTCATAGGTTTGTCATAATTAATGATTTTGATAATAGTAATAGATCACAAGATTTCAGTTTCCATAAATATCCTTACACCGCAGTGTAATAAAAAGATTCTACAACCATGGGCACCTGGTAACAAGCCTTAACGATAATAATATAATAATGAATACCCCTGATTTCTATAGAGCACCGAATCAAGTGTGATAAATACCCTCGAAGTACTAAACATCCGTTGACTGCAAGCGCGACTAGCCCGGATGGGGTTGTCAAACCCGATAGATCTATCAATAGGATCCGCGCCTATGGTACAGAGACCAATAGATTACGTTACCAAGCTAAGGGAATATTTGTGATTCTAACCCACGTAGAATTAAGTTTAATACTTGTATCTATTTTGTAAAACAGATATAAAACATTGCATGTATTCTCAGCCAAAAAATATATATAAAAAAGGAACTATGAAAACTCACAATACTGTATGATATTTCGTAGTAATTACGAGTATGATGGCACTGAACAAGTGCAGAGTTGTCTTTGGATTCACGAACCTATATCAAGTGTGTATATATATATATATATATATATATATATATATATATATATATATATATATATATATATATATTAACACATACCCGTAATCGAATAAGTTTATATATTATTTTAATTGTTATATATTTCTATATATATATATATATATATATATATATATATAAGTATTTGTTTGATAAAATGATTTTAAATAATGATAATGAATAAAGAGTTGTATTATTTTGTAATAACAATAATAATACTAGTCGTAAAAATGATAATAATCATAATAAGGTTTTTAATAATAATAATAATAATAATAATAATAATAATAATAATAATAATAATAATAATAATAATAATAATAATAATAATAATAATAATAATATAGTTTTGATGATAGCAAAAATGTTATTTTTTGTAAAAATGATAATAACGATAACAATTTTAATAATAACAATACTAATAATAATAATTATACTTATATTAAAAATGATAATAATAGTATTATTAATTATAAAATGATACTAATACTAATAGTAATAAATTGTGTTATTTTCATAATAATAATAATAATAATCATAATGATAATAATACTAAAATGGTAAAATTTGTAATACTTTTAATAATACTAATGATAATATTAATAATAATAATACTTACTACTAATACTAGTAATAATAATAATTTTAGTGGTAGCAATAATAATAGTAATTTTAATTTTAATTTTTTTATTATGTTAATAATACTTGGTAACTTTTATTAGTAATAATAAAATAATAGTTATAGTACTAATAATAATGATAATAATAATAATTAAAATCATAATAATAATAATGATAATAATGATAATGCTAATAATAATAACAATAATAATTAAAATAAAAACTTTGATAAAGAAAACTACCTCTAAAAGCTTTTCTAAAAAGATATGCCATGAACGGGACTCGAACCCGTGACCTCTCGCTAACCCGCTAACACCCTCAACCATTGTGCTGTTTTTGTTTATCTGTTTTAACCCGGACCCAAATTTATTTAATTCTTCCTTTCTGTTTCACTTTTTCTTCAAAAATTCATACGATCATGAGGTATAACCAAATCATAACATCAGGTTTACAAATTGAATTAGGATGTGGAATTGAAACCGAAATATCTTGTGATTGTTTGAATTAATATAAAACGAGAAAAAAAAATAAAAATAAAAAAAGAGTTCAGCTACTGCTGCTGTCGCGGTTTGTTTCACCAAAAAAATTAATGATTTTGATATTGAGAGGTTTTGAGACCTCGATTCCTAAATGAAACAAGTTCTAAATCATTCCTATAATCTTTATAAATCATCAATTTGACTTGAAACACTGAAACAATTACGAATTTAATCAAAGAACAATTGTTTAACTTTTTGATTTCGAAACTTTGACTCACGAATTCACACTCGTTTTAAAGAATTGATAGATGATATTTTGCAGATAGTTTGAGTGAACGATTCCTAACACGACTGCATTTAAGGATTTATAAATGGGATTCGAATTTGAGGTTTGGCTAAATAGTGAAGATGCAGATTGTCGACTGGTTCATATTTCTGTTTAATTCGAATAGCAATAGTGGATTTTTGATAATGGGGATGAAGATTTGAATGATTTTGTGATGACCCAGAAATTTTCGACCAAATTTAAACTTAATCTTTATATGTTTCCGACACGATAAGCAAAGTCTGTAATGTTGAGTCTCAACAATTTTTGAACTGTGTTCATGTATTCATTTAAGCGGTGACTATTCCTGACGATTCACGAACAATTGTTGTTAATAAATATGTGTATATATATATATATATATATATATATATATATATATATATATATATATATATATATATATATATATATATATATATATATAGTGTGTGTGTGTAAATAATAATGTGAAATATTAAAATACAAATTAATCAGTAGAACTAAATGTGTAAAATAATATATAATATAATAAAGTATTTATTAAAAAGAATCCATATATAAACATATATGATAACTATACATAATCATTATTATATGTATATGGTAATATAAAAGATATAAATATTATGTGTTGGAAATTTATAATATCTATCTCTATTATGAACTAATATAATATATTAAATAGATATATAATAATTATATATATAAAACATTAGTAAGGTATTCATATTTACATATATATGATGTAACTAATATGTAAATACAATTACATAATATATATATATATATATATATATATATATAATGTTATATATATAATGTGTAACTATTAAATATTCAGTATATGTTATTATATAATATATTATATTACATAATTAATAATAAATAATATTAAGATATTAAATTAAATTATAAATTAAAATATAGTTACTAAAAGTAATATTATTATCACTTTCAAGATTAATATCAACATTAGTACTTTTAACATCTTTATATTAAATATATATATAACATATAGATATACCATTTGATATATATATATATATATATATATATATATATATATATATATATTATTATCATTATTAATTAGTATTATTATTATTATTATTATTATTATTATTATTATTATTATTATTATTATCATTTTGTAGTTATTGGCATCGCTACTATTAATTATTAGTACACTTATCTTTATATTAAAACTTCCACTAATCTTATTATTAATATTATTATTATTATAGCAGTATTTTTATTACTCTTTATTATTTACAAATTATTATTATTATTATTATTATTATTATTATTATTATGTTTATAGTTATTAATCATTAAGAGAATTTATAATTTATAAAAGCAGATAGGTTACGCAGAGCAGTTATCCATCCCAATCTAATTTGTAATTTTTTTCTTCATCTTCTGTTGATGAGTTTGTTTCTGTTGACCACCTTCGCTAGCCAACAATCGATCGTACAATGTTTACTGCTCAAATTATTCAATTCATCATCTTATCATTTGTATATACTGCTACTATCTGTTGCTAATCAAAAAGGGAACCCAAAAATTAAGAACAACTTCGATTCTTCTCTTCGTGAACCGTTTTAGCCAACAGCTTCATCCCAAACCAATTAACTAAATCTAAAAATATAAATATATTAGGAATCATCTATTTGATCTATCTGTAAGCTACCAACCTTTAATTCTTCCATTTGATCATGAATTTGGGGAGTCAAAGTTGGAAACAAAAAGTCAACCAAATCTTAATTGTTCAAATTCGAAACGTATGAGTTGATTCAAGTTCAATTGATAATGCATGAGTATTATAAAGGTGATTTTAAGCTGACCTCATGAAGAAATCGAAACCTAAAACCCCTTAATTTTTGATTTTCGATTTTGAGTACAAATATATATAAAACGGCTCTGTTTCTTCTGTGGAGTTTATTTTTTTTTCTGTTATCGATCGAAACAATTTATGAATGATGTTAAACGCGGTTGTTAGCTGCTAGTAAATAGAATTTTTTTTTTACACAACAAAAAGATTCGAGCTTGAAATTCCAAATGGTGCAGTTTTGTGTTGGTGAAGACAAAAGTATAATAATAACAGAATAAATAAAAATAAAACGTATTATCTTTGAGAAAAGAACGGGAATAGATGGATGGTTAAGGTGCTAGAGGGTTAGCGGGAGGTCAAAGGTTCGAGCCCGGTATGGGGCAATTCTTTTTTTCAGAAGTTTTAAAAAGGGTATAAAGCTTTATTATTATTATTATTATTATTATTATTATTATTATTATTATTATTATTATTATTATTATTATTATTATGGATATGATTGTTATTATTATTATTATTATTATTACTATCATTAATTAGTATTATTGTTATTATGATTAGTTATTATTACTAACGAAGTAATTATTAATATAATTTATGATATTATCATTATTATTCCTAGTATTATCATTTAAAAATTTATTAGTATTATCATTTCTAATATTATGGTTATTATTAGCATTATTATTATTGTGTTGTCATTGTTAGTATCATTATTATAATTTCAAGACTATTAAACATGTTAATAAGACAAATATATATAATAAAAGATGATATATAAAAAAAATTTATAGAAATTGGTTATAATTATATGAATACACGTAAAATTATAATTATGATTACAAATTAACGTTATAAGAAACTATAGTCATTAGTGTAGGAATTAAACACGAAAATTATGATTATTATGACCATGAATATAAAGGTTTTATAATATTGTTAAAATTATAAATATAGAAATTCTGATATAAATATTATTATGAAAATGATTATAAATTTAATCAAATTATGATTTAAAGGAATTACAAAAATTATTATAACTATTGGTATCATTATCACTATTAATATCAATCTCCTTACTAACATTATTATTATTATTCTTCTTATTATTATTACCTCTATTATTATTAATATATATCCTTATTATTACTAATATTAGAGTTACCAAAATTATTAATTTCACAAACAAATGATTCTTCATATAAAAACAATATATTTAATATATAACTTCACGATATTAATATTTTTATGTATAAAACAAATTTATTTAATTAAGTAATGAAATATATATAAGTTATTGATATAAAAATTATATCATTAATAATAATAGGTATATTTGTTCCATTACAAGTATACGTTTTAATATATAAATGAATGATATAGGTTCGTGAATCCGAGACCAACCCTGTATTGTTCAATAAAGTCATATGTATTTTTACTACAAAATACATTAGGTGAGTTTCATTTGCCTTTTTACCCTTTATATTTTTGGGCTGAGAATACATGCGCAATTTTTATAAATGTTTTACGAAATAGACAAAAGTAATCGAAACTACATTATATGGTTGAATGATCGAAGTCTAATATGCCCCTTTTTGCTTGGTAGCCTAAGAATTAGGGAACATCACTAATTTTGAGAATTAGTGCACGCCTAATTGACGCGAATCCTAAAGATAGATCTATTGGGCCTAACGAACCCCATCCAAAGTACCGGATGCTTTAGTACTTCGATGTTGTTTTTATCATGTCCGAAGGATTTCCCGGAATGATAGGGGATATTCTTATATGCATGTTGTTAATGTCGGTTACCAGGTGTTCACCATATGAATGACTTTTGTCTCTATGCATGGGACGTATATTTATGAGAACTGGAAATGAAATTCTTGTGGTCTATTAAAATGATGAAAATAAATGATTATGATAAACTAATGAACTCACCAACCTTTTGGTTGACACTTTAAAGCATGTTTATTCTCAGGTATGAAAGAAATCTTCCGCTGTGCATTTTCTCATTTTAGAGATATTACTTGGAGTCATTCATGACATATTTCGAAAGATGTTGCATTCGAGTCGTTGAGTTCATCAAGATTATTATTAAGTCAATTATAGTTGGATGTATTATGAAATGGTTGCATGCCGTCAACTTTCGTTGTAAAGAAAGTTTGTCTTTTAAAAACGAATGCAATATTTGTAAAATATATCATATAGAGGTCAAATACCTCGCGATGTAATCATATGTTATTGTATTCGTCCTTATGGATTAGGATGGGTCACTTCATGTGGTATCAGAGCGGTGGTCTTAGCGAACCAGGTCTTGCATTAGTGTGTCTAACTGATAGTTGTTTAGATGCATTAGTGGGTCTGGACTTTGACCGTGTCTGCATGTCAAAAGTTTTGCTTATCATTTCGTATCGAAAATTACATACTTATCATCCTTAGTAAATTACCTGCTTATCACTCTTAGTTTAGACACATCTTACTGCATTGATTACATGAATAGTGTATAGACAAAATTCATATCTTAGCGCATCTGTTGCTGTAGACTTGCCTGACATATGCCGTAAATTCCTCCGTAGTCTACGAAATCTTTATTACTATATATATAGATATCCTATGTAGTTAGAATACCGTCCAATATTCAAAAATCATTTCATATCGAAAAATCCTCCATCCGATCGTACGTGATGGATCCCTCAACCAGTTCGAATTCCTCGGATTCCGACAGCTATTCCGATATGGATATCCACCTGAGCTCCGAAAGCATGCGTCACTAGAATGAATCAACCAATCATTCATCCCCAATTTATCTGATGAGTTCGTAGTCGTCTTAATCAATGAAGACGAGAAGAAGGCGATACTTTCCATCAACCAAATTTCCCTCTTGGTTTTGAACCTGAAGCACTTATCGGCGAACCTGTCCGTAATACCATTTTCTCTCTCATCTCTAGGGTATCTCGTCACGAATACGTACTATCACAAATTTTAGATCTTATTCATCCACTCGTTCCGACCGATAATCATCCAGGAATAATAGAAGAAATCAACGAACTTCGCGCTCGAGTAATCAATTTAGAAAACGTGGTGCAAAACTTACCAGCTTCAGCAACATCACCGGTCCCAACAGTACCACCAACAACTCAAGTTTCAACATCACATGCCTCAACATCTCATTCTGTACCTCAAGCATAATCATCGTTCTACATGATGTTCTACATCATTTATCCCCGTTCGACATGGCGATTAAGTAATCTCTAAAGTATTGGAGATTATTCATTCTAGTTCTAACGGTAAATCAAATGAGATTAATATCATATTAACTCGTTAAATTCATGATTACATCTGAAGAAAATATATATGTAAGTATATTTTCACAAAGATTGTAATTAAAAATTCTTTCGTACAAACTGTTAATGGTGAAAATATTTTAACGGGTAGGTAATACCCTAGAAATATTTAGATTTCGCATTAATAAGTTACACTGTACATTCTTCGAATTTGATTCAACGATCATTTACTATCCTATTTACAACCACCGATATACGTATCCGTTCACCAAAGAATAACTATTTTCATTCAAATTCAATTTCATATTTGGATTTTGACCTATCAGAATCCAACAAGTGGCATAATGAAGAAATAATAGACACAATAAAAATTGATTAGAAACAGACTAATTAACAATATGAAATTTTGTTAAGAAACCACGCTAACAAGATCCTAGCTAACTGTTCCTAGCTAACTGTTAATTTCGCAATTTTATTATCGCAATTTTAATTCTCGCAATTTTATTTATCGTCATTTAATTTCTGTTATTTATTTTACGCACTTTATTCATCGTCATTTAAATACTGTTATTTACGCATTTTAAATATCGGGACACGTATACAAGGTTTTGACATATCATATCGACTCATCTATATATATTATTTGGAATAACCATATACACTCTATATGCTGTAATGATCGAGTTCGCTATACAGGGTTGAGGTTGATTCTACAATAATATATATAGTTTGAGTTGTGATCGAGTCTGAGACATGTACACAGGTCATGATACATATTAATTAATTTGAATATTATATATTATACTATATATGAATTATTGGACTGTTAACTGTGGACTATCGACTGTGAACTGCCAACATTGGACAATTAAAATGAATTAAAATATTGATTATAACATATGAAATTAAACATTCCTTCAAGTTTGCCACTTGATTTCATTTTAAACCTCATTTGTATATTGACGATTACAATCCGCGTTCAAACCTTTCATGATTCTTGAAAACACCTCAATCGAGAGGATGAACCAACCGCACTTCATCTACGAAAGGAAAGAATGATGCATATAGTTATGCACCTGAAAACACTCGGAACCTGAGTAAACATTTAACACGTATCTGTGGTAGCTCCTTTGGCATTGTTATTACCGAAGATAACTTTGCAATTCCTTTTCAAATTAGCCAGTTTTGTCACAGCTCCAGCAAACCAACATCGATCTTTCATTCGAATAAGCCTCATTATAACTTTGATATATAAGTTTGCCTTTTGTCATCATTTTCGGGAAACCGCTTATATTGGACCATATTAGCGGTAAACTTACCAGCAGCTCCACTACTCATTGATTTAAGTTTCTCCAAAGAACCATTATAATTGTTCATTAAAACCTATTCATATACTCATCCACATCTTGTGACGAGAATTACTGTACCAATTATTGTGAATTAGCAATCAGTATTTTGAAATCTCGCAGCATGTCTATATCAACAGTTATATATATACACATATAACCTTTATCTCTTAGAATTATGATCTTCCATTCTGAAATTCTGAAAAACACCCAGTCTACGAATCAATACCCCAAAGTTTTGAAAAAGCTGATGAAGCAGTGAAAACTGAAGACTGCCTTAACAATCAAGAGTTTAATGATAAATAATGGAGTGTTAGAAACGCTCAATAGAAAATTTAGTACCGAAAAGCAAATTATGCGAAACTACGAAGGAGTCTCTGAACAAATCACAAGGACTAAACTTGTACATTAAAAATCCTGATGATTCTGTTTCTGATGAAATCTTTAGCGAATACATTGCTTCTGACTCCAAACTCTTGCGGACAAATTTTCTTCACCATCCTTTGATATTAGAAATTCTAAGATATCATCGTATCTTTCATTATAAATATCTTCCATATTTCTGTCTGAAATCATTAATCTATTCGTGCTATCAGTGTTACATCATATAGAAACTGTTAGTTTCTATATTCTGTGAACTTTCGAGCTTAAAATATGAATGTTATTGAAGTAATGTTGGAAACTGACGCATGAGTTAGTATAATATAATGACACTTGATCAACGTGATTATATTACAATAAGTCATGCTGAGTTTCTAAATGGAATATGATGATTCACAGATTATAACGTCATCATGTGTCATGTTACATAACTCTTTCATTCTGATTAACTTCTGAACATATCAAGAAAGTATATTCTTGATAGTTCTATTCTCAATGATTCTGATAATTTGACAAATCAAATCGTACGATTACGTTCTTTCTTGGTTAGAACATTAAGTTCATTCGAAAACTCCGTAGTTACGAATTCTGGACCATTATTCGCTTGATTTAAAGTCGGGAAGAGAAAACAAGAGCATGAAGCTCCGATATATAAGGGAAAATATAAAGCCCAACAACAACACCGAAATTACAAACTGTGGATATCAGTGCGTATAGCAATATAAAGACACGGGAGGATTATAAATATAATAATCCCTAGAGCATAGTAGAAATAAACAGATTCTTCTGGTGGGAGTTGGAAAAGAAGAACGATCATTGCGATAGTCAGAATAAGAACAAGGATTAGAACCGGATTAAGCATTATTATAAGCTTTTGGATATATGAACTGAGAAAGAAGGTATAGAAGTGGTGGAAACTAATGGAACAAAAAAGGTAAATTTATAATGAAATATCAGACAGAGTAATTGAGGCAGATCACCGTATTTAATTATAGAGATCTTAATTCCCTTATTCGCCGAAGAATCAAATCTTTTAGATTTCGAAAATTTTCTTAAAATCCCTTGAATTCCGGAATTCAACCTAAACGAGACGAACCTTATTTTCTAAATTCAACCATGACTAGTAAAAAGTTATGATGAAACTTATCTTTCTCATTTTGCTATTTAAGTGATAGCTTCATTCGTACGCTTCAAGTAGTTGAATCGTTTTATTCAATTAATTCAATGGTGATAAAACTCTATTCTGCAACTCTTATTCGTAATGAAAACATTCTTATTGTTAACCATGACGACCTCACTCAAATTTCGGGACGAAATTTCTTTAACGGGTAGGTACTGTGATGACCCGGAAATTTCCGACCAAATTTAAACTTAATCTTTATATGTTTCCGACACGATAAGCAAAGTCTGTAATGTTGAGTCTCAACAATTTTTGAACTGTGTTCATGTATTCATTTAAGCGGTGACTATTCCCGACGATTCACGAACAATTGTTGTTAATAAATATGTATATATATATATATATATATATATATATATATATATATATATATATATATATATATATATATATATATATATATATATATGTGTGTGTGTATAAATAATAATCTGAAATATTAAAATACAAATTAATCAGTAGAACTAAATGTGTAAAATAATATATAATATAATAAAGTATTTATTAAAAAGAATCCATATATAAACATATATGATAACTATACATAATCATTATTATATGTATATGGTAATATAAAAGATATAAATATTATGTGTTGGAAATTTATAATATCTATCTCTATTATGAACTAATGTAATATAGTAAATAGATATATAATAATTATATATATAAAACATTATTAAGGTATTTATATTTACATATATATATGATGTAACTAATATGTAAATACAATTACATAATATATATATATATATATATATATATATATATATAATGTGTAACTATTAAATATTCAGTATATGTTATTATATAATATATTATATTACATAATTAATAATAAATAATATTAAGATATTAAATTAAATTATAAATTAAAATATAGTTACTAAAAGTAATATTATTATCACTTTCAAGATTAATATCAACATTAGTACTTTTAACATCTTTATATTAAATATATATATAACATATAGATATACCATTTGATATATATATAAATATTAATATTATTATTATTATTATCATTATTAATTAGTATTATTATTATTATTATTATTATTATTATTATTATTATTATCAATAATAATATTATTAATATCATTTTGTAGTTATTGGCATCGCTACTATTAATTATTAGTACACTTATCTTTATATTCAAACTTCCACTAATCTTATTATTAATATTATTATTATAGCAGTATTTTTATTACTCTTTATTATTTAGAAATTATTATTATTATTAGTATGTTTATAGTTATTAATCATTAAGAGAATTTATAATTTATAAAAGCAGATAGGTTACGCAGAGCAGTTATCCATCCCAATCTGATTTGTAATTTTTTTCTTCATCTTCTGTTGATGAGTTTGTTTCTGTCGACCACCTTCGCTAGCCAACAATCGATCGTACAATGTTTACTGCTCAAATTATTCGATTCATCATCTTATCATTTGTATATACTGCTACTATCTGTTGCTAATCAAAAAGGGAACCCAAAAATTAAGAACAACTTCGATTCTTCTCTTCGTGAGCCGTTTTAGCCAACAGCTTCATCCCAAACCAATTAACCAAATCTAAAAATACAAATATATTAGGAATCATCTATTTAATCTATCTGTAAGCTACCAACCTTCAATTCTTCCATTTGATCATGAATTTGGGGAGTCAAAGTTGGAAACAAAAAGTCAACCGAATCTTAATTGTTCAAATTCGAAATGTATGAGTTGATTCAAGTTCAATTGATAATGCACGAGTATTATAAAGGTGATTTTAAGCTGACCTCATGAAGAAATCGAAACCTAAAACCCCTTAATTTTTCATTTTCGATTTTGAGTACAAATATATATAAAACGACTCTGTTTCTTCTGTGGAGTTTATTTTTTTTTGCTGTTATCGATTGAAACAATTTATGAATGATGTTAAACGCGGTTGTTAGCTGCTAGTAAATAGAATTTTTTTTTACACAACCAAAAGATTCGAGCTTGAAATTCCAAATGGTGCAGTTCTGTGTTGGTGAAGACAAAAGTATAATAATAACAGAATAAATAAAAATAAAACGTATTATCTTTGAGAAAAGAACGAGAACAGATGGATGGTTAAGGTGCTAGAGGGTTAGCGGGAGGTCGAAGGTTCGAGCCCGGTATGGGGCAATTCTTTTTTTCAGAAGTTTTAAAAAGGGTATAAAGATTTTATTTATTATTATTATTATTATTATTATTATTATTATTATTATTATTATTATTATTATGGATATGATTGTTATTATTATTATTATTACTATCATTAATTAGTATTATTGTTATTATGATTAGTTATTATTACTAACGAAGTAATTATTAATATAATTTATGATATTATCATTATTATTACTAGTATTATCATTTAAAAATTTATTAGTATTATCATTTCTAATATTATGGTTATTATTAGCATTATTATTATTGTGTTGTCATTGTTAGTATCATTATTATAATTTCAAGACTATTAAACATGTTAATAAGACAAATATATATAATAAAAGATGATATATAAAATTTTTTATAGAAATTGGTTATATATATATGAATACATGTAAAATTATAATTATGATTACAAATTAACGTTATAAGAAACTATAGTCATTAGTGTAGGAATTAAACACGAAAATTATGATTATTATGACCGTGAATATAAAGGTTTTATAATATTGTTAAAATTATAAATATAGAAATTCTGATATAAATATTATTATGAAAATGATTATAAATTTAATCAAATTATGATTTAAAGGAATTACAAAAATTATTATAACTATTGGTATTATTATCACTATTAATATCAATCTCCTTACTAACATTATTATTATTATTATTACTATTATTATTATTATTATTATTATTATTATTATTATTATTATCATTATTATTATTATTATTATTATTATTATTATTATTATTATTATTATTATTATTATTATTATTATTATTATTATTATTACCTTTATTATTATTAATATATATCCTTATTATTACTAATATTAGAGTTACCAAAATTATTAATTTCACAAACAAATGATTCTTCATATAAAAACAATATATTTAATATATAACTTCACGATATTAATATTTTTATGTATAAAATAAATTTATTTAATTAAGTAATGAAATATATATAAGTTATTGATATAAAAATTATATCATTAATAATAATAGGTATATTTGTTAGATTACAAGTATACGTTTTAATATATAAATGAATGATATAGATTCGTGAATCCGAGGTCAACCCTGCATTGTTCAATATAGTCATATGTATTTTTACTACAAAATACATTAGGTGAGTTTCATTTGCCTTTTTACCCTTTATATTTTTGGGCTGAGAATACATGCGCAATTTTTATAAATGTTTTACGAAATAGACACAAGTAATCGAAACTACATTATATGGTTGAATGATCGAAGTCGAATATGCCCCTTTTTGCTTGGTAGCCTAAGAATTAGGGAACATCACTAATTTTGAGAATTAGTGCACGCCTAATTGACGCGAATCCTAAAGATAGATCTATTGGGCCTAGCGAACCCCATCCAAAGTACCAGATGCTTTAGTACTTCGATGTTGTTTTTATCATGTTCGAAGGATTTTCCAGAATGATAGGGGATATTCTTATATGCATGTTGTTAATGTCGGTTACCAGGTGTTCACCATATGAATGACTTTTGTCTCTATGCACGGGACGTATATTTATGAGAACTGGAAATGAAATTCTTGTGGTCTATTAAAATGATGAAAATAAATGATTATGATAAACTAATGAACTCATCAACCTTTTGGTTGACACTTTAAAGCATGTTTATTCTCAGGTATGAAAAAAATCTTTCGCTGTGCATTTGCTCATTTTAGAGATATTACTTGGAGTCATTCATGACATATTTCGAAAGACGTTGCATTCGAGTCGTTGAGTTCATCAAGATTATTATTAAGTCAATTATAGTTGAATGTATTATGAAATAGTATGCATGCCGTCAACTTTCGTTGTAAAGAAAGTTTGTCTTTTAAAAACGAATGCAATGTTTGTAAAATGTATCATATAGAGGTCAAATACCTCGCGACGTAATCATATGTTATTGTATTCGTCCTTATGGATTAGGACGGGTCACTTTAGATTTAATCAAACATATATCATGAAGTGGTCGATTAAAACAAAATCCCTACCAGTAGCAGATTAAAAAAATAATCACGATGGAATACTTAATCTGCCTTTTTTTTATAAAATATATGAAAAGTAAAAAAAAATCATAAAAGCAGATTGCAGATCACTTTGGAAAAAAAATATATAAAGTTTGTGTACTGTATTTGACTTCTCTATTTATTTTTTGTGTCAAAACCCGACCTTAACCATAAGGACGAATACAATAACATATGATTTCATCGCGGGGTATTGACCTCTATATGCGACATTTTTCAAAAACTGCATTCGTTTTTACAATACAAACCATAGCTTTTATTACAAATACAAGGTTTAAACAACTTAATAATGATTATCGTTTAGCAATAATCTTAGACTTACAAACTTTACATGTGATAATAACAATACGACTTCCAACATATTTTACATTACAAATCCTCCGATATGCAGTTTTATTTTTGACACAAATATGCATACTCAAGATCTTGCTTAAATTCAACATGTTGCAACGGAAGCTTTTAGTTATCACCTGAGAATAAACATGCTTAAAACGTAAACATAAAGTTGGTGAGATATAGGTTTAATGCCGGCAGCGTTATAAATATAGACCACAAGATTTCATATATAAACGTTTTAATAAAGATATTCTAAGTTGTTGAGCACTTGATAACCATACTTAACATTTAATCAACGTCGCATATTCCCTTTATTATGAAATCTTACTACACTGTACCAAGTGTAGTCACCGAAATGAAGTACTGTGCAACCGTTGAATACTGGTCGTCCAGTCCGGTTGGGGTTGTCAGGCCCGATAGATCTATCAACAGGATTCGCGTTTACAATACCTCATGTAAATAGTAGTTACCAAGTTACAGGGAAGTATGCCAGTGGTACAACTCAACGTAGAATATATATTTTTAATCACTTGTGTCCATAACGTAAATCATAAAATGCATGTATTCTCATCCCGAAATATTTAGAGTTTAAAAGTGGGACAATATACTCACGTTTTGCCTTGAAGGTAATAAACACGACTTGGTCTCCGATTGATATGACAAACCTAACCATATATATAATATATCAACATATTTTCTTTTCAAGTAATCGTTATATATATATATATATATATATATATATATATATATATATATATATATATATATATATATATATATATATATATATATACTTTTAATACTTTTAATATTTTCTTAGTCCGTAGTTAGCAGTCCGATGTTAGTGGTCCACAATTAGTTGCTTAAATAAAATAAATAAAGACCCCATCGTATTCGTATTGATCAGAATTAATCTCGACCCATGGTACCATGTTGTCAAGTGACGTGTTGCGTACATAAAGTACTGTGTTGTCAAATGACGTGTTGCGTACAATCATGAGGTCTTATGATTAATCTTCTCGTGTTATTTACGGGTGGTCCTGAAATATATAAAATCAAATCATAAGTAAATATATATGAAATATCATATTAATTAGAAAATATATGATTAATTTAATTTTTCTCCAAATATTTTCGTAACTAAACTAGCTTCGGATACCCGATCTTGTTTTAGTCGTAGTTTCTTCATTACAACTCCGTTTTTGTTGGTTCAACTTGCCACTTCCTTGGATCGAGTCAAATTTTAAGAATATGAACTGATAATACCTTAGTTTGTATTCGAAATCACAGGTTATAGGTCAAACTTTGGTGAAACTTATGAAAGTGATCATTTTCCATCATAAAAACAACATTTAATGATCATTTTTCTAAAAATACTTACACTTTGTGTTAAACCATGAAATTTTTATGTGTTAACATATTCATAAGAAATATCATTTTTTCGGAACATGAACTTCCAATTCAAAGTTCAAGATAGTTTTTATTTATCCAACCCAAAACAGCCCCCGGTTGCACTCCGGCGACGTAGATTCAGTTTTTAAGGTGTTCTTTGTAAAACCAAGTTATATCTTGTTAAGTTAGCATATCATTATGATATATTACAGGTGTTGAAGTGTTTTAAAAGTTAAGTTAGAAGGATCTATTTAGTTTGCGAACAAGTTTGAAATCATTCAAACTATGTTCTTGTTGTTAAAATTTTATACCACAAAATAAGATAGCTATATGAATATGAATTGAATAAGATTATGAATAAGGTTACTACCTCAAGTTACTTAGACAAAGTTACTGTAAGAGATGAGAAAAATCCTAGAATCAAAAGAGTGGTGGAGTTGGATTGAAAGGTTGGAAGTAAACTTGTTTACTTGGAAGGATTTTTGAAGTGTTCTTGAATAGATTTTCTTATGATGATTAAGGGTTGTTTTTGAAGCTAGATCTTCATGGTTATTTGATGAGATTGTGAAGAACACTTAAGGTTCCTAAGAGTGTGTTTTTGGTTAGAGAAAATGTGTAGTAAAAATGAAATTGGAATGGAGTATAAATGGTGGTGAAAAGATGTATAAATTTGTAATATTGTGCAAAAGTCTTGTAATATGCCAAATTGATTAATCATGCATGCTAAGATCCAAAATTGGCTGACTCATGACTGCTAATAAAGTGATTGTGATGTGTATATACTAATAGTAAATACGTATAGGAGCTGGGTATGATACGAGTACATATACTGTAGGTATACGTGTAGAAATTTTGAGGAAACGGAACGAGAATTCAAATATAGCTATCTTTTGTAAATATACTTATATTGTTTTATGTATATAAGCCCTTTAAAAGTGATTAAATACATATTTATACGATACTTGTATAAGTATTATAGGTTAAAGGTATATATGTCAAATAACGTTACGTATAGTTATCATTTTGAAAACTTAAGTTAGTAGTCTCAAAGTATACTTATAACTTATTGTTATTAGTACACAATGATATGTTAAACCATTCTTAGATCATATTAAATATATATAAATACATATATATACACAAACGTATAATTATCGTTTGTTATATAGTTCGTGATATCATCGGTCAAATTGGACGGTCAAACGTCGTGTAAAACTCTTTTTAAAAACATAAATATCGACAATTTAGATCATGTTGGTAAGGTTTAATTTATGTAAATATTAATCTCATAGGTATAAAATGATCGGAAAAATCCGGGTCGTTACATTTTGTTTTTAATTGATATTATTATTAAATATATTAATAAATATATAATAATAATTTGATAGTATTATTAATAATAATAAAAGTAATAATCATGATAATAATAATAATAGTATTAATGATAAGTAAAAATAATGATAACAATATTAATATAACAATATTAATGATAAAAATATTATTTATAATTAATAATAATAACCATTATAGAATGTTAATAACACTTTTAATAATAAATGTATTAATAATAAAAATACTTATAATAATCTTATCACTTTTAGTAAAAGTGATAATACTAATAATATTAACGTTATTAATAATTATTAATAATAATAATAACATTAGTAATAGTTGTAATACTTGTAAATGATGATAAATAATAATAATATTAATATAACAAATTAATATTAATACTTAATCATTTATAAATAATGGCTCATGAATCGTCGGAAACAGTCGAAGTTAAGTTTAAATTTGATTGGGAATTCCCGGGTTGTCATAATATCTGAGGCTTATTTTGTGCAGGATGATGATGTCGCGTTGTGGGTTGACTCGGGAGCTACCACCCACGTATGCAAGGATAGATTTTGGTTCAAGACTTACGAGTCCGTGAGTGAAGGATCAATTCTTCATATGGGAAATGAGTCAACAGCCTCTGTTCATGGACGTGGAAGTGTGGATTTGTGTTTTAGTTCTGGAAAAACTGTTTGTTTGTTTGATGTTTTGCATGTACCACAAATAAGAAAAAATTTGGTTTCCAGTATTGTGTTAAATTGTTGTGGTTATAAACAAGTGATTGAATCTGATAAGTTTGTTTTGTCAAAATATGGTATGTTTGTTGGTTTTGGTTATTTATGCAATAGAATGTTTAGACTTAACATTAATCACTTGAATGTTAATTTTGCTTTTATATCTACTTCTAGCATAAATAATTCTACACTTTGGCATGCTAGACTAGGACATGTACACTTTAAAAGAATGCAAGATATGTCTAAAGATGGATTAATACCGGCCTTTGACATGAACAATGAAAAGTGTAAAATGTGTATGTTAATAAAGATCACTAAGAAACCATTTCAAAATGTACATCGTGATACTGAAAATTTGGAATTAATACATAGTGATTTATGTGATTTGCATGCTACTCCTACTTTAGGGAACAAGGAATATTTTGTGACTTTTATTGATGATGCTTCTAGGTTTTGCTATGTTTATTTGTTACATACTAAGGATGAAGCATTAGATAAATTTAAAATATTTAAAACTGAAGTAGAATTACAACAAAAGGCTTTGATTAAAAGACTTAGAACGGATAGGGGAGGTGAATACATTGACCAATCGTATTTTCAATCCGTTGGTATTATCTATGAGACCACAGCTCCTTATACTCCACAACAAAATGGTATATCTGAAAGGAAGAATAGGGTACTCAAGGAAATGGTTAATTCCATGTTATCCTATTCGGGTTTAAGTGAAGGATTTTGGGGGGAAGCTATGTTAACAGCTTGTTATTTGCTTAATAGAGTTCCTAACAAAAGAAACAGGATTACACCTTATGAACTTTGGAATAAAAGGAAACCTAACTTGAATTATCTTCGGGTATGGGGTTGTAGGGCGGTCGTAAGACTGCCTGATCCCAAAAAGAAAAGTTTAGGTGAAAGAGGTATAGATTGCATATTTGTTGGATATGTTGAACATTCCAAGGCATATAGGTTCTATGTAATAGAGCCTAATGAGTTTGTCTCAATCAATTCTGTGATTGATTCAAGGGATGCAATCTTTGATGAAAATCGATTTTCATCTATACATAGACCAAAGAACATGATTCTAAGTAACAATGGAATCAACAAGGATTGTAATGATGAAGTCTCTGAAAAGGTTGTTGATCAGTCACTTGAGCTTCGGAAAAGCAAAAGAGAAAGGAAACCTAAATCATTTGGACCAGATTTTCAACTATACTTAGTTGAAGGTTCCAGGGATGATGTTTCTACCCAATATTCGTATTGTTTCAATATTGATGATGATCCCAAAACATATGATGAAGCAATGAGGTCTCAGGATGTTGCATTCTGGAAAGAGGCAATTAATGATGAGATGAATTCCATCATGGGCAATAACACTTGGGTGTTAGCTGATCTACCTCCTAGTAGCATACCTTTGGGTTGCAAATGGATCTTCAAAAAGAAGATGAAGGTGGATGGAACTATTGAAAAGTTCAAGGCAAGGTTAGTCATTCAAGGCTTTAGACAAAAGTTTGGAATTGACTATTTTGATACTTATGCTCCTGTGGCACGTATCACTACCATTAGACTGCTGATTGCTTTGGCTACAATTCACAATCTGGTTATTCACCAGATGGATGTGAAGACAGCATTCTTGAATGGTGATTTGGATGAGGAGGTTTATATGAACCAACCTCAGGGCTTTGTCATGCCAGGAAATGAAGTCAAGGTGTGCAAACTTGTGAAGTCCTTATATGGTTTGAAACAAGCACCTAAGCAATGGCATCAGAAGTTTGATGAAGTGGTTTTATCTAGTGGTTTTAAATTAAACCAAGCAGATAAATGTGTATATAGTAAATAGGATGATTCTGGTAAAGGAGTTATAATTTGTCTATATGTTGATGACATGTTAATCTTTGGGACTGACCAAAGTCAGGTTGATTTAACAAAAGAATTTTTGTCATCAAAATTCTCCATGAAAGATATGGGGGAGGTTGACGTTATCCTTGGCATTAGGATCAAACGTGAAAGCAAATGAATTTCGATTTGTCAATCTCATTATATTGAGAAGGTGTTGAAAAAGTTCAATTGTTTTGAATGTACTCCTGTGAGTACCCCTGTGGATCCAAGTGAGAAGTTTATGCCTAATCAAGGTGAAGCTATATCACAACTTGAGTATTCTCAGGTGATTGGTTGTTTGATGTACGCCATGACTTGTACAAGGCCGGATATTGATTTTGCAGTGGAAAAACTGAGTAGATATACTAGTAATCCTAGTACTCATCACTGGCAAGCAATTAGGCGGGTACTGAAGTACTTGAAGAAAACTATAGACTATAGTTTATCTTACAATGGGTTTCCTTCGGTAATAGAAGGATATTCTGATGCGAGTTGGATAACCAATATTGAAGATCATTCTTCAACAAGTGGTTGGGTGTTCTTGTTTGGGGGAGGTGCTATTTCATGGGCTTCTAAGAAGCAGACATATATTACCAACTCAACGATGGAATCTGAGTTTGTTGCTTTAGCTGCTGCTGGTAAAGAAGCATAATGGCTTAGAAACTTGATCCATGAAATACCATTATGGCCTAAACCTATAGCACCCATGTCTATTCATTGTGATAGTGATGCGACATTAGAAAAAGCTTATAGTCAGATGTACAATAGAAAGTCTAGACACTTAGGTGTCAGACATAGCATGATTCGTGAATTTATCATGAATGGGGTGATTTCTATAGTGTTCGTGAGGTCACAACAGAATTTAGCTGATCACTTGACGAAGGGATTGGCAAGAGACTTGGTTGACAATTCTGCTATGGGGATGGGTTTAAAGTCCACTTAAATTTCTAATTATAAGATACCCAATTCCCTTCTGATGAAAATCAGAAGCTGAATTCAATGTGGAAGGCTTATACTTAGAAATTTGGAGTACATAAATTTTATATCATCCCAAGGTAAGGTATGTACTCGGACCTGCTGAATGTGAGGTTGAAGTCTAGCTTCTTAATAGTTCATTTGAAAAAGTGCATGAGCAGATGCATGACTGAAATGAAGTACCTATGTGAATGTGAAGTTTTGCCGCTTTAACAAAGCTTGGACTTTTGCTTTAGATACATTCATGAAAGGATATGGACACATGGCTTGTAAAGTGTCAGGATAGCTTTAGAGTATTTGAAAACTTATGTGTATATTATTTTCAGTTAGTCAAATGGGTTGAAGGGTTCAATTCTTAGAACACCCCGATTCTCGAATATTTGGAATGTGTAATGTACTAAGGTGAAAATTCAATCTTCAAGATATTTTCATTTATGCATGAGTTTTTGTTTTAATTTGTTTAATTCTCATGAAACGAATTGAACTAAATTGGGGAGGATTGTTGGAAATTTAGTGTAATTGAGGGATTTAATCTACACTTGTAAATGGGTTAGGAGGTACGGAGTGTACATCCATTAAGTGATAGATTACCCGGACCCGAAAGTGGTTTTCCATCATCACAAATTTGAGTGATTATGGAAGTATTATTCCTGCACCCACTTTTGCTGTTAAAAAGTTGGTGAAACATCTCCATCGTGGAGTAGGTGAAACATCTCCATCGTGGAGTTAGTGAAACATCTCCACCGTGGAGTTAGTAAGACATCTCTATCGTGGAGTTAGTGAAACATCTCTATCGTGGAGTAGGTGAAACATCTACATCGTGGAATAATACTTGTTTTTGGATGCCTATAAATATGGACTATCATTTATGAGAATAAACACACAAAAACACCTTAATACTCTTATGCAAAAGAGTTCTTGTTAATTGCCAATAACAAGAACTAATCTCTGTCTTATCCCAAAGTGATATTCGTGTAACTCAGGCAATAAGGGTCGAATAATTACTTTCGGAAAGTGATACCACGATTCAGTGATTTATCCGGCTATCGATTATTTTACCCTACACGAAATTTCAATAAAACCTCCAACATACATTGGCAAAATGTATGCATCGATCAATAGAATAACACAATTTATATGCTTTATATCACCTAACATTGTCACAATATGACAATATCTGATATTTGCGACCATAATTTTAAGTAAATACCACTAAAACATACAACCTGATTAGTAGGTTGTTACAAATGGCTACATATCCTCAATTCAAGTTCTGATTCTTCCAATATTCATCTTCCCACATTTTAACTTCATTTATAGCTCTGGTTCTGTTATCTATAATATCTTTTAAAATTGAAGGATCATAAGGGGGAGGCATAGTACACGGGCTCGTATTAGTAGGTTGTCGAACAAGCGATTCCACCATAAAATTCCTCCAGTTTTCATCTGCAGGACACGCTAACGACTCTAAACACAACTCCGTTGCATTTGGACTAATAAAAGGTTTAAACTTTAAAAGCTTAGCGTATTCCGTCAAAAGATGTAACATGTAGTCATAAACGTAATCCATTTTCACATCCTCTTGAATGAACCGGCTTGACGCCTCACCCATCTCTTGCGCCTAACAAATTCAATGACAAAAAAGCATTTAATTGAAACAACTTAGGATTAAGATTTACTCTTTCGGGAAGATTAAGATATTACTTTGGAAGTGTGATTGTTTCCCCACTCAACGGCAAATTTAAGAGATCGACACTTGTCATTGTCTCGAATGGGCCAAAAGTGTTTGAGCGGCTCTAGCCCTCTAACGAAGAAAGTGTGGTAACGTGGGGTGACATATAACGTTGGTGAATCACACGCCAATATGTATTTTTCACTTACTGACCACGCCCATCCTTCTATGTATATCTTATACCTGCCCAAATACGAATTGTCACTACCAAAATAAATAAAGAATTGGAAGAAAAAAAAACAGAATAGTATTTGTTGAATGTGTTTTACCTGTAAGTACATTGATCTTTAATATTAGAACCCTTGAATCCATGAGTAGACTCATTAACCCAATCCTGTTTTATACAACTAGCAATATTAAATCATTGATACTATATAACTATAATTTGCAAGTGGTAACAATAATCTTAAGGATATTTCTAACCGTAGCCCAAAAGGTTGTCGTTAAAAGTATAAAAAATACTCAAATACCTGATAAAATAAACGAGTATTCCAGTCGACATGATTAGTGATGTTTACGTTGCACTTTTTAAGATCAATCCTAACTGGAGACACATTAGGGTTGCCCTTCCAATAAGCATAGGGTGCTCTATTCTCCCATTTCACTCTCTTGTTTCCTTCTTTTATCTCATTTAATATAATCTCCCATGGCTTTTGATTTGTTTCTGGCCTATGTCAACACAAAAGACCATTGATTAATCAAATACGGCTGCGTTTAATATAACAGGACCATTAAACGGCGAATGAAAATTGACTATGCGTTTTAGATAATCATAATCAAATGGTTAGTTGTACCAAAATGTATTATATATTAAGGGTGTTTGAATCTGATTATGTTATTTAGTAACGCAATAATCAAATAATCAGTTCTTTATGTATTTGATAAATCATATCGGATAAATCAACAACTATTAATGTAACATAGAGTATATATACATACATCCTACTTATATAGTTATATAACACAAATTTTTTAAAGATACTATTAAACAGTAGCAATTTTATTAAACAGTAGCAATTTGACTAAGAACTTTTATTTCTGGTACTATCAAATTTTTTTTTTTTTTTTTTTTTTTAACTTTTGAAGCCCTTTCATCACTTTTGAAACCCCAATAACTTGTATGGTGTAGTTTCTTATGAGATTTAAACATGTAAATTAAATTCCCTACTGTTAACCTGTTATAGAGTAAAATAGAAAAGAACTTGTAACAACAAAGTTCATATTTTTGATAGATTACTTACCATCCCCAAAAAGACCAATCTGGTAAGACGATATCAAAGCTCCGGTGATCAGAACAATACTTAAACAATGCCGGAGGTCCATCGCGTCCCCTTACGCGTGTTTCATTGATCACAGGCCGATCATCGCAATCAAACATAAGTTCCAAATCAGGAATCCGACCAGGGTATCGTCTTAACAATTGTTGAAACCCCCACAACGTGAACAAATCGCGTGTCTGAATTGACTTTCTAAATTTTTCTACATATGCTTTTCCATCAACAATTACTAAGCGAAAATGTGCTGTTAATTGTGCTCTTTCAACCATGTCTCGAGTGATTCCTGTATCTTTCCAGTGTTGTAAATCTTCGTGGATCCAACGAAAGTAATCAGGACATGTTTTTAAAGATGAATTGTCTTGATGTTTATAAGTTGTTGTTGTTGGATAGTTGTTATTTGGGCATGTTAACGTTTGGTTCCATGCTAGACAGTTATAAGGAGAACTTTGAACCTTTTTCGGTGTTTGAAATTGTAGGATTGATTGGCCTGAAAACATGGACTACAAAGATATGGTAGTTAGATTCATACAAAAACAACAAAAAAAGGTTATCATCTAACTTCGAACCACAAAAAAAGAAAAACTTTACAAGATACTTGGTCTGACGCATACATCAAAGTAAAAATACTGACTAGGCTAAGCAGAAAAACTTTATCATGATGATACAAATTACAATGAAAATTTAGTCAAAATACTTAAGAGCGCTTGATTAAGGGTTCAAACTCTAGTTGTGATTCACAACTTGTCATGTTAAACGGATTCAAAAAATTATGAAGTGATTGTAATTTTTAATTTTGAATCATTATTTTGTATATGTAGATACGAATATTAAGTTTAATAACTATAGTTTAAATTTGATAAAACTATGTTCTCTTACATGTTCTTATTTAAAAAAAAATGCCATATGATCATTATCATTATCATTATTCCTACTTGTTTTGCCATTTTCGCTTATAAACATACCTAATCACTTGCAAAATATGTACCAAGTTTTCACATGGACATGTGATTTAATAGACCAAATTTTACCATAAGAACATTTATACACGAAATCTCTTTTTATGAAAGTTACACACGGATGGTTAATGGAGTTAAAACTTACAAGGTCTAACCAACACGCAGCCATCACGAACGTGAAAAGGAAAACAAATACAGGAAGCATGAGCACCCGAGTACAAGATTGTATAGCATGATCGTTGCAATCAATGGTTAGCCTTGGCCAGAATATGTTTCTACATTTGTCTTCATATAGGCTCTTCATTTTGCGAGTTGTGGAAAATGGTCTCACTCGATCAATGTATATATCCACCACTTTATAAATGATCACTTCTTAATGAGATGGGTTGGTTTAACCCATGTCTTAGACCATAAAGGTAGGCACATGTGAATTCAAGCATAAGTCTTCAAATATCAGAGTTTTCGATTCAAATTTTGGGTATAGAAGATACATTCCGTAAAGAAGTATGTCCTAATCAAATTTGCTTTGAAATTTAGCATTTGGGATTGGATACAGTCATGGATAACTCTGTTCGCGTACATCGTAAGAATATACCTTAGCTTGAATAGGAAAACCTTAATTATACGTTTAGCTGTTTAATACGTTTGATTAGAAGTTGGTTCTTAAATCAATAAAAGCATAAAAAACTTTTTTCTAATAACCAAATATTAATTAAAATATGTTAAAAATAAAGGAAGTGATTTGTAGAGAACTAATTTTATCTAAGCACAACTAAACAAACTTTGAAGTAGTGTATATTACAACACTTTAAAGCATATTGATTATTTTTGTGTTTATAGAGGAAACCTCTTTAGCAACAATCACATTGGTTCCGCATGATCGGTTCATAAATACCGATCATGATTGATGTTAAGAGGTGGATATTGTGTGTATATTTGAGGTTTAGAAAGTTATTTCATGAGGTGTTTATAATGAGTAACGATTTGGGACGAGAATGCGAAAACGGGGGTTAAAAACAAGAAAAAATGAGAAAACTGGAGCCCAACCGCAAGGAGGCGGCTGGGGGGCGCATGTAGGCGCTGGCTGGTGCAAAAAATTCTCTCAGGTGGAAAATGGGCAAAAGGAGGCGGCTGGTTTTTGCGGCTGGGCGCATGTAGGCGCCCGGTGAGCGTAATTTGCGGCTGAAGCTATTTTTGGATAAAATTTGAGGCCGAATTTGAGGGATTTAATGCTTGGGGTTACCCTACTTCACCCCTATATAATGGAAACCCTAGGCTACGAATTAATATCATCTTCCATCAGTTTTTAGAGCATCAAACACACAAAAACACACCATTAATCATCATCAAATCAAGATTCAAGCTAGGTTTCAAGGAGTGTTCTTCATGCAACTTCAAGAAGCAACCATGATCATCATCACCAACATGCTTGGCTAGTTTCTTTTCACTTTATTCCTTCCATGAACAATTGATACATGTATTTTTTTCATTCAAGTTTATGTGGTTTGTAATGTTATGAAACTTATGTCTTTTGAATTGTGATATTATAAACCAATTGTTTATTGATCAATGCAAGTATTATTGATTGTGATTATTGCAAGTTGAATTATAGTGATTTAACATTGTGTTCTTGATCCAACTTAGTGTTAATTAGATTAAGGATAAAGACATAGTGTCTAGGTTGCATGATTCAATCCCAAGATAGTTAGAATTGATAAGTCTAAGAAATCGTGTCTATGAGATTTGATCAATACTTGATAAACATAATACTTGTTTGAATGAATGCATGTTAGAATGGGATTGTGAAGGGATAAAGACTTTCATCCAATTGATTACAACCTTTTTAATTAGCTCATTGTTTATGCTCTTAAATACTCAAAGTTTACACTTGCTTAGTAATTATTAATCTAGTCTTTACTTTAGTTAATTTTAATTAATCACAAATAAACCAATCTTGAAATTGCTTGCTAGTTAACCATAACTTCCCGTGGAACGAATCCTGCTTACCCTATCTAAAGTATTTTTGACCGGCCCTTCGACACCGATCAAATTTTGGCGCCGCTGCCGGGGAAGTGTGCGCTTGATTGCAAGCTCTTATTTTATTGCTTTCGTGTTAAATTAGAAAAACCATAAAAATTATAAAACCAATAAAAATCCAAAAATAGTGTTTTGCTTATTTTGTTTTTGTCAGTTTTAAGCTTGGTGTTCTTGTTTTTGTTGAAGTGCAGATTAGTTTATGCAAACTCGGAGTTCGGGAGATCAAAATCTTAAGCCTTTAGACCCGAAAATCGAGAAATCCGCAAAAGCTAATCGAAAAGCTACAAGAATTTTAAAGGGCTCGACAGTGGCTTCAGCATCCACTCAACCACAGTTAGAGTCACATCTGATTGTTCCACCAAACTCTCCTAAATCAGATTCCGATACTGAAGAGGAAGTTTTTGATCAACGAAACGAGATGGCCGAACGACAAAGAGGAGTAGATACTTAGTACCAACCGGGTGATTTTGAGGATCACTCACCTATTGTTTATCCTGCACCGGCAGGAGGAAACAATCGACGATTTGAGGTCAGACCTCAACTCATTTCAATATTGCCAACCTACCGAGGTATGGCTAACGAGGAACCATATGAACACATCACTGAGTTTAATGAGATATGTGCTACTAATCAGGTAAACGGTTTCACTGATGATGAGGTACGTCTGCGATTATTTCCTTATTCACTTAAAGATAAGGCAAAACGATGGTTTCTCTCTTTACCCGCCCGGAGTATTAATACTTGGGCGATGATGAAAAAACGGTTTTTAGAGGAGTTTTATCCCATAAGTAAAACTTCAGACATGCGTACGCAAATAAAATCTTTTAGGCAATTGCCTGGTGAACTTTTTCATGAAGCGTACGAACGTCTGAAGGAATTACTTAGGGCATGCCCGCACCATGAGATACCAAAGTGGGAATTGGTTAAAGTTTTCTATGATAGTTTGGATTCCCAAAACAGGCAATTTCTTTTGGCGGCTAGTGGTGGGGCATTTTTAACTCGATCTAGTGAGGAAGAATGGACCTTCTTTGAGCAGTTAAGCAAGGGTTCGAAAACCCAAGCTTCGGTTAATCGTAAATAACCTAGTACCTCCCGGGTGAATCATGTTTCCGACTTAGGTGGTTCATCTATGAAAGGATCCGAAACTAATCATCCGGACGTTGTCCATATTGATTACAAACGAATTACAATAGTTGATAACATTGCGAGGTACTTGCCCTCTATATGATACATCTTACAAACGTTGCATTTATTCTTAAAAGGCAATCTATAGTTACATCCATAATTGACATATTCGCCTGACATTTCATAATATTCAAATGACCTAAACCGCCATTTACTTAATAATAGTCTCTATGAACTTCAATGACTCGAATGCAACGCCTTATGATATAAGTCCTTAATGGCCTCAAGTAGTATCCTTAGTACGAGATAATGCACAGCGGAAGACTTAATTCATACCTGAGAATAACATGCTTTAAAATGTCAACATAAAGTTGGTGAGATATAGGTTTAATGTCGACAGCGATATAAATATAGACCACAAGATTTCATATATAAACATTTTAATAAAAATATTCTAAGTGGTTGAGCACTTGGTAACCATACTTAACAATTAATCACGTCGCATATTCCCTTTAATATGAAATCTTACTACACTGTACCAAGTGTAGTCACGAAACGAAGTACTGTGCAACCGTTGAATACTGGTCGTCCAGTCCGGTTGGGGTTGTCAGGCCCGATAGATCTATCAACAGGATTCGCGTTTACAATACCGCTGTAAATATTAGTTACCAAGCTACAGGGAAGTATGCCAGTGGTACAACTCAACGTAGAATATATTTTTCAGTTACTTGTGTCCATAACGTAAAACATAAAATACATGTATTCTCATCCCGAAATATTTAGAGTTTAAAAATGGGACTATATACTCACTTTCGTCTTGAAGATATATATAATTTGACTTGGTCTCCGGTTGATATCACGAACCTATCCATATATAATATATCAATACCTTTTCTTTTTAAACAAACGTCACATATATATACTTGTTATACTTTTAATACTTTGAATAATTCCTTAGTCCGTAGTTAGCAGCTCGTTGTTAGTAATTCAATTTTAATGGTTCATTTTTAGATGTTTAATATACCCGCAATGAAATAAATAAAACCCCCAACGAAATAAATAAAACCCCATCATATATGTATTGGTCAAGATTAATCTTGACCCACGGTACCGGTGTTGTCAAATGACGTGTTGCGTACATAAAGTACCGGTGTTGTCAAATGACGTGTTGCGTACAAACATGGGATCTTATGATTAATCTTCTCGTGTTGTTTACGGGTGATCCTGAACCATATAAAATTGAATTATAAGTACATATATATAAAATATCATGTTATCTTAGAAATATGTGATTTATTTAATTTTTCCCAATTAATCCCGAAGTTAAACAAGTCTAGGATAACCAATTTTGTTTCGGTCATAGTTTCTTCGTTACAAATCCGTTTTCGTTGATTCAACTTGCCATCTCCTTGGATCGAGTCCCTCTTTAAGACTATGAACTGAAAATACCTTGGTTTGTATTCAAAATCAAACGGCATAGGTGAAACTTTAGTGAAACTTATGAAGTTAAACATTTTTGTTACAAAAAAATAACACTTAATGACCATTTTTCTAAAAATACTTATACTTTGAATTAAATCATGAAATTTTTATGTGTTAACATATTTATAGTAAAAATCATTTTTCCAGAACATAAACCTCCAATTCCAAGTTTAAGATAGTTTTTAATTATCCAACCCAAAACAGTCCCCGGTTACACTCCGACGTCGTAAAAACAGTTTTTAAGATATTCTTTGAAAAACCAAGTTATACCTTGTTAAGTTAGCATATATTTAAGTTATATTACAGGTCTTGAAGTATTTTAAAAGTTAAGTTAGAAGGATCTATTTAGTTTGCAAACAAGTTTGAAAACTTTCAAACTATGTTCTTGTTGTTAAAATTGTATACCACAAAATATGATAGCTATATATATATGAATCGAATAAGGTTATGAACATAGATACTACCTCAAGTTCCTTGGACAAGGTTGCTGTAAAAGAGGAGTAAAAATCTAGAACCAAAAGGGTGATGGAATTGGATGAAAGATTGGAAGTAAGTTTGTGTTCTTGGAAGGATTTCTTGAAGTGTTTTTGTATGGTTTTCTTATGGTGTTTAAGTAAGGTTTTTGAAGCTAAATGATGGGGAAAATGCTTGAAGATGATCAAGTATGAAGTTAAGAGTATTTTGAGAGAGAAATGGAAGTGTAAGTATGAGAAAATGGGGTGAAGAAATGGTGTGCATGCATAAAAACGTTTTTAGGTTATAAAGGAAAAAAAAGATACCTAACTTTGTTTTCTTGCTAAATAATTCATGCTACTTGACAAATGGTTGGTTCCACATGTTTCTTAATCATTTAAGGCTGCTAAGGAGCAGATTTTTATTGGTATATACCAATAGTAAATACATCTAGAAGCTGCGTATGATACGGGTACATATACCCTAGGTATACGTATAGAAATCTTTGAGAAAACGGAACGAGGATTCAAATATAGCTATCTTTTGTAAATATACTTATATTGTTTTATGTATTTAAGTCTTTAAAAGTGATTAAATACATTACTTATACGATATATGTATAAACATTATAGGTCATAAGTATTTAAGTCAAATAACGTTACGTATGGTTATCGTTTTGAAAACTTAAGTTAGTAGTTTCAAAATATACTTATAACTTATTGTTATTAATACAAAATGAGATATTAAAACATTCTTAGATCATGTTAAATATGTATATATACATATATATACACAAACGTATAATTATCATATATTGTATAGTTCGTGATATCATCGGTCAAACTAGACGGTCAAACGTTGTGTAAAACTCTTTTCGAAAACATAAGTCTCAACAATTTGGATTGCTTATCATGTTGGTAAGGTTTAATTTATGTAAATATTAATCTTATAAGTATAGAACGATCGAAAAAGTGAGGGTCAACTTTAGGGTTTTTGCTTATCGTGTCGGAACCATATAGAGATTAGAGTTTAAATTTGGTCGGAAATTTCCGGGTCGTTACAGTACCCACCCGTTAAAGAAATTTCGTCCTCGAAATTTGGTAGAGGTTGTCATAAATAACAATAGGAATGTTTTCATGACGAATATGAGGTAATAATGAAATTTTATCATTATTGAAAGATTTAGATAAAATGATTCGGTTATGTGAGACGCACGAGCGAAGCTATCACAAAAGAGTGAAATGAGTAAATATAGAATTGTTGTAACCGATGACGTGATTATGATCGATTTCCGGGATTTAAGGGTTTTAAAGAAAATCTTATGTAATAAGATTTAGTTTTGCGGCGATCAGGATCTTCTTTGATTTAACGCGGCAATCTGTTTTGATTTCTTTGTCGAATATTTCACTATAAATTTACCTCCTTCCCTTTCTTTCTTCCCACATCTTCTATTCTTTCTCTTTAGTTCCTACTTTAAGACATTCGCTAATATGCTCCATCCCATTCTAATCCTTGTTATATTTCTAACTTTCATATCTTTCATTCTTCTTTTTCATCTATCACCAGAAGAATATATTCTCTTTTATCCTTTCCTTGGAATTATAATGTTTTTAATTCTCCCGTGCCTTTACGTTGCAATACGTATTGATATGCACGGTTTGTAGTTTCGGGGTTGTTGTTAGGTTTTATACCTTCCCTTATATTTCGATGTTCCTACTCCCGTCCCTTAAAATCATTGTCATCCACAGTTAATGCTCTCTCTTATTTGCTGTGGTTTATGTTCCTATTTCTATTCTGAGGTTTTGTCCCTTCGTTTCTTCTTCCCGTCCTCGAGCCAAGCGAACAATGGTTCGAAATTCGTAGGTAGGAAATTTGGAATGAACCTAGCTATTGGTTTTAGAATGAAATTGTAATGGCACGATCTTGATTCGTTAAATTACTCGAATATTTCGGAAAAATAGAACTATCAAGGTGATACGTTCTAATATGTTTGGAGACTTGATAGAATGTAGGAGCCGTGTAACATGGCACATGATGACGGTACTGTGAATCATCACATTCCATTAGAAACTTAACATGACTTACTGTAATATAATGAAGTTGATCAAGTTTCATTATATTATACTAATTCATGCATCAGTTCCCAACACTACTTCAAATCATTTATATTTTAATCTCGGAGGTTTCAGAATTTAGAAATTAACACAGTTTCTTTTATATTGTAACGCAGATGTTACGGAGAGATAAATGATCGCAGATAGGAATAGTTGTAAAAATATCTCCAGAAATATGAAAAATATGTATAACGAATGATATGAAGATATCTTATAATATCTAAGATAAGATGATGATGAAAAATATCATCCGGGCAAGGTTTTGAATAAAGAGTAGGGTTCTTACTGACGGTTTCAGCAGGTACGGAATCGTTTGTATTCTTTGAGAGCAGGTTCAGTCCCTGTGATTTATCCACAGCCTCTTTCATACTTTGCTTCATCCGTTTTCTAGTTCCAAACTTTTTTTTTTTTTTTTTCAGCTTTACCACCTTACTATTCTTTGTCATCAAACTTTTGACCGTTAAAGTCGTTTACAGTTTTTGCTGCTTCGTTAGCATTTCAAGAACTATTTCATAGTCCCGGGTGTTTTTCAGAAACTTCACGTTCAGATTATGAAATTCTTAGGGATAGACATTATAGATATGATGGAAGAAGTTCCGCGAGATTTTCAAAATACTGATTGTTGATTTCGCCAAAAGGATAACGATCTGCTGGTGCACCTTTGATGTTGTCGAGGGATATAAAAGGTTTTCCGGTAATGACGGCGAAAGGACAAGGTATAAATATCATGATTATAATAGAAATAATCTCACTGAAAAGTCGAAGTGGAGCTGTGACAAAATTAGCTTCTTGAAAAGGAATTGTAGGGTTGTTCTTGCTAATAAATGGCAAAGGATTCAATACGTTATGTGTTAAATTATGAATTTGGGTTCGAGAGTTCTTCAGGTGTATAACTGTATGTATAAATCTTCATTCCGTAGGCGAGGTGCGGCGGGTTCAACTTCTCGGTCGAGGTGTTTTCAGGAATCATGAAAGGATTTGAATGCGAATTGTAATCGTCAAGTTACGAATGAGGTTTAAGATAAAATCAAGTGGCAAGCTTGAAGAATTGTTTAGCTTCATATGTTACAATCAACATTTTAATTCATTTTAATTGTCCAGAGTTAGCCGGAACAGTTAGCGTGGAATCCTTAATAGATTTTTAATTAGTTAAATCGTGTGTTTCTAACAATTTTTTTTTTTTTTATTTTGTCCAATGTTTTCTTCTTTATGCCACTTGTTGGATTCTGGTAGGTCAAAATCCGAATATGAAATTTGATTGAAAATGGTTATTCTGGGGTGAGCGGATACGAATATCGGTGGTTGTAAGTAAGATAATAGATAATCGTTGAATCAGATTCAAGAATGTACAATATAACTTATTAATGTGAATTCTAAATATTCCTCGGGTACTACCCACCCGTTAAAATATTTTCATCATTAATAGTTTGTACGAAGGAATTTTTAATTACTATCTTTATGAAAATATACTTGCATATATATTTTCTTCAGAGATAATCATAGATTTAATGAGTCAATATGATATTAAACTCATTTGATTTATCGTTAATTCTAGATTACATAATCTCTAAGACTTTAGAAATTACATAATCGTCATACGATACGTAAAGCGAAGATAATCGATGTAGAACGATATATAGAACGAAGATCATACTCGAAGTACAGATATTGAGTCGTGTGATGTTGATATTCGAGATACAGATTGTGATGTTGAGATTTAAGGCGCGGTTGTGATTGGGGTGATAAAGGTACTGTCGGCGTTGACGATGGTAGTACGGATTATGCTGCTGGTGCTGCTGTTGGTGTTTGTAACCTTCGCACCATATTCTCCAAAACCACTACCCGAGCACGGAGTTCGTTGACTTCTTCTATTATACCGGGATGATTGACGGTTGGAACGAGCGAATGAACAAGATTTGAAATATGGGATAGTATGTAATCATGACGAGATACTCTAGAAATGAGCGAGAAAATGGTGTTTCGAATAGGTTCGCCGGTAAGTGCTTCAGGTTCATCGTTAAGAGGACAATTTGGTGGATGGAATGGATCACCTTCTTCTTGCCTCCAGAAATTTAGTATATTACGAACCCATCCCCAATTCATCCAGAATAAATGATGGGAAATTGGTTGATCCATTCCGGTAACGCTGTTCTCGGAGCTCGAATGGAAATCCATATCGGCGAAGCTATCGAAGTCGGAGGAATTTGAGCTGGATGAAGAATCCATCTTGTATGGTCGGAGAAATGAATTTTTGGTTTGGAATAGATTATAGGAGTTGGGTTTGGTACTCTTCAATACATAATTTACATATGTATATATAATATCAAAATCCCATGAATTACGGAGAATCTTTGAAATACGTCAGGCAATGTCTATCGTAACAGATACGCTAGGATATGAATTTTGTCTATAAACTATCGATGCACTAAATGCAATAAGACGTGTCTAGACTTAAGAATGATTAGCAGGCAGTTCCCTAAGAATGATAAGCAGATGATTTCCGACTAGGATTGATAAGCAAAACTTTTGACAGGCAGACACGGTCAAAGTCCAGACTCACTTAATGTATCCTAACAACTACTAGTTAGACACACTAATGCAAGGCCTGGTTCGCTAAGACCAACGCTCTGATACCAACTGAAAGGATCCGAAACTAATCATCCGGACGTTGTCCATATTGATTACAAACGAATTACAATAGTTGATAACATTGCGAGGTACTTGCCCTCTATATGATACATCTTACAAACGTTGCATTTATTCTTAAAAGGCAATCTATAGTTACATCCATAATTGACATATTCGCCTGACATTTCATAATATTCAAATGACCTAAACCGCCATTTACTTAATAATAGTCTCTATGAACTTCAATGACTCGAATGCAACGCCTTATGATATAAGTCCTTAATGGCCTCAAGTAGTATCCTTAGTACGAGATAATGCACAGCGGAAGACTTAATTCATACCTGAGAATAACATGCTTTAAAATGTCAACATAAAGTTGGTGAGATATAGGTTTAATGTCGACAGCGATATAAATATAGACCACAAGATTTCATATATAAACATTTTAATAAAAATATTCTAAGTGGTTGAGCACTTGGTAACCATACTTAACAATTAATCACGTCGCATATTCCCTTTAATATGAAATCTTACTACACTGTACCAAGTGTAGTCACGAAACGAAGTACTGTGCAACCGTTGAATACTGGTCGTCCAGTCCGATTGGGGTTGTCAAGCCTGATAGATCTATCAACAGGATTCGCGTTTACAATACCGCTGTAAATATTAGTTACCAAGCTACAGGGAAGTATGCCAGTGGTACAACTCAACGTAGAATATATTTTTCAGTTACTTGTGTCCATAACGTAAAACATAAAATACATGTATTCTCATCCCGAAATATTTAGAGTTTAAAAATGGGACTATATACTCACTTTCGTCTTGAAGATATATATAATTTGACTTGGTCTCCGGTTGATATCACGAACCTATCCATATATAATATATCAATACCTTTTCTTTTTAAACAAACGTCACATATATATACTTGTTATACTTTTAATACTTTGAATAATTCCTTAGTCCGTAGTTAGCAGCTCGTTGTTAGTAATTCAATTTTAATGGTTCATTTTTAGATGTTTAATATACCCGCAATGAAATAAATAAAACCCCCAACGAAATAAATAAAACCCCATCGTATATGTATTGGTCAAGATTAATCTTGACCCACGGTACCGGTGTTGTCAAATGACGTGTTGCGTACATAAAGTACCGGTGTTGTCAAATGACGTGTTGCGTACAAACATGGGATCTTATGATTAATCTTCTCGTGTTGTTTACGGGTGATCCTGAACCATATAAAATTGAATTATAAGTACATATATATAAAATATCATGTTATCTTAGAAATATGTGATTTATTTAATTTTTCCCAATTAATCCCGAAGTTAAACAAGTCTAGGATAACCAATTTTGTTTCGGTCATAGTTTCTTCGTTACAAATCCGTTTTCGTTGATTCAACTTGCCATCTCCTTGGATCGAGTCCCTCTTTAAGACTATGAACTGAAAATACCTTGGTTTGTATTCAAAATCACACGGCATAGGTGAAACTTTAGTGAAACTTATGAAGTTAAACATTTTTGTTACAAAAAAATAACACTTAATGACCATTTTTCTAAAAATACTTATACTTTGAATTAAATCATGAAATTTTTATGTGTTAACATATTTATAGTAAAAATCATTTTTCCAGAACATAAACCTCCAATTCAAAGTTTAAGATAGTTTTTAATTATCCAACCCAAAACAGTCCCCGGTTACACTCTGACGTCGTAAAAACAGTTTTTAAGATATTCTTTGAAAAACCAAGTTATACCTTGTTAAGTTAGCATATATTTAAGTTATATTACAGGTCTTGAAGTATTTTAAAAGTTAAGTTAGAAGGATCTATTTAGTTTGCAAACAAGTTTGAAAACTTTCAAACTATGTTCTTGTTGTTAAAATTGTATACCACAAAATATGATAGCTATATATATATGAATCGAATAAGGTTATGAACATAGATACTACTTCAAGTTCCTTGGACAAGGTTGCTATAAAAGAGGAGTAAAAATCTAGAACCAAAAGGGTGATGGAATTGGATGAAAGATTGGAAGTAAGTTTGTGTTCTTGGAAGGATTTCTTGAAGTGTTTTTGTATGGTTTTCTTATGGTGTTTAAGTAAGGTTTTTGAAGCTAAATGATGGGGAAAATGCTTGGAGATGATCAAGTATGAAGTTAAGAGTATTTTGAGAGAGAAATGGAAGTGTAAGTATGAGAAAATGGGGTGAAGAAATGGTGTGCATGCATAAAAACGTTTTTAGGTTATAAAGGAAAAAAAAGATACCTAACTTTGTTTTCTTGCTAAATAATTCATGCTACTTGACAAATGGTTGGTTCCACATGTTTCTTAATCATTTAAGGCTGCTAAGGAGCAGATTTTTATTGGTATATACCAATAGTAAATACATCTAGAAGCTGCGTATGATACGGGTACATATACCCTAGGTATACGTATAGAAATCTTTGAGAAAACGGAACGAGGATTCAAATATAGCTATCTTTTGTAAATATACTTATATTGTTTTATGTATTTAAGTCTTTAAAAGTGATTAAATACATTACTTATACGATATATGTATAAACATTATAGGTCATAAGTATTTAAGTCAAATAACGTTACGTATGGTTATCGTTTTGAAAACTTAAGTTAGTAGTTTCAAAATATACTTATAACTTATTGTTATTAATACAAAATGAGATATTAAAACATTCTTAGATCATGTTAAATATGTATATATACATATATATACACAAACGTATAATTATCATATATTGTATAGTTCGTGATATCATCGGTCAAACTAGACGGTCAAACGTTGTGTAAAACTCTTTTCGAAAACATAAGTCTCAACAATTTGGATTGCTTATCATGTTGGTAAGGTTTAATTTATGTAAATATTAATCTTATAAGTATAGAATGATCGAAAAAGTGCGGGTCAACTTTAGGGTTTTTGCTTATCGTGTCGGAACCATATAGAGATTAGAGTTTAAATTTGGTCGGAAATTTCCGGGTCGTTACAATCTAGGAACTTAGAGCAAGAATGAGATGATTTGAAAATACTTATATTTAACAACCCAAACCAGGGTTTTGCTTGTAATGTTTCGCAGGTTCAGGAAGTTTGTGAGATTTGTGGAGATCCTTCTCACTTTGCATACGGATGTAAAAATGGGATTCCACCGGTAAATCAACAAATAGTGGAGGAACAAGTTAATGAGGTCCAGGGACGGAGATTTGATCCATACTCTAACACGTATAATCCGGGTTGGAGAAACCATCCAAATTTTAGTTGGAGCAATAACAATGCTCTAAATGCTACACAATGGACCCAACAAAGACCTCAAAACAACTTTCAAAACCAAGGGAACTTTCAAAATCAAGGGAACTACCAAAGAAATTACTAAAACCCTTATCCCAATAACCGAAACCAAAACCAAAATAATTACCAAAATCAAATCCAAAACCAAAACTAAAATCAAAACGGTTCTCCACCCAATCAACCATCGAGCTCGGATGCCAAGATGGACGTGTTTATTTCCGAAATGCGAAAAATAGTGGAGGTGCAAAATAAGTCTATTGGTGCATTAGCTAAAAAATTGGTAATGTAGCGGAAAGTAAGGGAAGTCGGGAGCCGGGTACAATTCCAAGCTACACGGTTCTAAATTCGAATCATAAGGATCAAGGAAAATGGCATAGTGTTAATATGGTAGGCACCTTGCGTAGTGGAAAGAAGTATGACAACAAGGTTGGTGAGAAAGAGGTAGCTCAACGTGATGCAAGTAAGTCTCCTATCGTTCTTGATGAGAAGGATGAGGTAAGTGAAAATATTGACCATGGGAAGGGGGTGGAAAATAAAGGACCCCTCTTTAAAGAAATTGGGAAATCAGACATGGAGACTAATACCATTCCATTCCCCAAGGCTTTGGAGTCCCCGAACCAATTCCCTTATAGAAAAAAGGGACCAAAAACGGATGATATGTGGGAAACATTTAAACAAGTAAAAATAAATATTCCACTTATTGATGCAATCAAACAAATTCCAGCATATGCTAAGTTTTTAAAAGATTTGTGTGTTCAAAAGCATAAACTCAACACATCATTGCCCAAAAAGGTAAAATTAACTGAAAAAGTGAGTGCTGTAATTTCGGGTTCACTTCCACCTAAGTTTAAGGACCCGGGGACACCATTAATTTCGATTACGGTGGGTAATGTTAATGTCAAAAAGGCTTTGTTGGACTTAGGGGCTAGTATTAACATACTTCCATCGAGCCTTGTTGACCAATACGAGTTGGAAACTTTAAAACATACAGACATTCTCGTCCAACTTGCGGATCGGTCAATGAGAACTCCACGGGGTATGTTGGAAAATGTGATTGTGAAAGTGGAAGACTTTTATTACCCAGTAGATTTTATAGTTATGGACACAAAGACCACCTTTAGGGATACCCAACCGACGATCACTCTTGGTCGTCCATTTTTGGCCACAATTGATGCTCTTATCAATTGTAGAACCGGGGTTATGGACATTTCTTTTGGTAATAAGAGATCACAGATTAATATTTTTAATTCATTACATACAACGGATGTCCAGGATTGTTTTTTGTTGGATACTAACCATGAACAGGTTCAAAAGTATGCACCGGATGTGAAAGACAAAGAGGAGGTAAGAAAATCTAGTGAAGAGGGTATGACAAGTGAATTCATTGAATCTCAAATAAGAACTAATGCAGAAATTTTGATGAGTCAACAAGAGTCTATACAAAATCTTGAGCGAGAATTGGAAAATCTGAGTCAAGTTCTTGAAACCAAGTTGAGTTCGTCTATTAGTACCACTTGTTCATTACCAATGAAAGAAACTGTGATGGCAGTATCCACATTTGTTGGGGTAGATGAAAAAGTTTCTAAATGTGAAGAGGATGAATATTTGGTAACCCCAAAGACGATTGGGCCTTCCCAACCACCAACAATGAGAAAATTAAATGAGCAGGTATCTAGTGATAACAAAATGGAGAACATGTGTGTTGAGAATGTGTCTGTTGATACACTTGAAAAGTCTGAAGAATCCGATGGAAAAGTAGTCAAAGTAAATGGGGGAACCGTAGAAAAACTTGTTGAAAGGTTTGGAGGTCACAAGATCAAAGTGAATAAGAATGTGAAGGTGAATTCTCAAGTTGATTATGAGGTGTTTTCCAATTTAGAGGATCTTGAAGGGCCTAAGTGTGGGGGAGATAGTGTAAACCCGCCACATAGTTATTTGAGGCATGATAGTGAGTGTAAGGAATATGTGAATGACCCGGTGATTGATCCTTCTATGAGGAAATTACATAGACGGGTCCATGATGCTAAGATTAGAGGAGATGAAAGTTTGAGTAACCGTCTTGTGTGTAATTTGTCTCCTAAAGAAAAAGGGAAATTGTTTGAGTTAATGCATGTGGCAAAGGAGAATGACGTGTGGTTGGATTCTAAGTTGAGGAAAGTTAGAGATAGTGAAGGTTCTCAGAAAGTGAGGGAATGAGGAACCTTCTACAATCCTGAAATTAGCTGAAGTGGCGAAAGAGTCGTGTGCACGACTCGGAAATAAAAACTGCACAAACTATGTGTAGAGTTTGTAAGTCTTCTTTATTTTATTTTTACTTTATTCTTATTTTCTTTTTATTTTACTTTTAGGGTAAATGAACTTTGTGGGTATGTTCACTGCAAGCCCTCACGAGACAAAACTCGTCCACCCGAGGGAATCGGGTGGTTTAAAGGCTTGTTGCACACGCTAAGTGCAACCGTGAGTCCTACGGAAGTGGCTAGTTAGGAGTTTACGCTTTTCTCTTTGTTTTTCTTTTTATAAGTTGTAATGGAAGGATACATGTAATCAAATGAAATGCATGATGATGAATCAAAATGGCGTGCAATGCTTTCTAGTGAATGGTGAACGTGCGAGTATCTCGGTAATACGTTAAATTTTCCTTTTCTTTTCACATAAGTATTGTAATATTCTAAACATGCGTACGAGGGCGTAGCATGATTCAAGTGTGGGGGAGAGGGGAAAATTAAAATTTTCTTTTTGGGATACATTACTTTGGTTTGAAGCTTAAAGTGAGTAAAACATTATGATTATTAAAAGTGAACAAAATTTTTAATCATAATTTTATAACAAACCAAGTGTGATTTTTGTGAAAAAAAAAAGAGTTGAAAAAATAAGTGAAGTGGCATGGTATTAAGGGGTATTAAGAAGAAGTTGGTCGTTAGCACCTAAATTAATAAAGATTTTTCAAATGGAAAAGTTAAGAAGTAAAGTCTTCTTAGTTGTGTTATCAAGGTGTTTTCAAGAAGGAAGTAAAGTCTTCCAATTTATGTTTCACAAGCACTTTTTAGTGCAGCTTTTTACCCATGAATTGACGAAAGTGAAAGGTACAAAATGTCATTTCCTGTTCATTCACATCTTGTTTCGATATTGGGAATAAATGCTAGTGCTTGGACTTGTTCTGTGTCGCTATCCAAAACCAGGATTAGCTGTGGATGACACTAGCCATACCTGCAGTTCGCTGCAAAACAGCCAGTTTAGGGGCTGGATAAATATTCCTAAACGAGAGCCATGCTTGGGGCTAAAACCACAAAACGAGAGCTCGATGGAGCCAAATCCATAAAATAGCTAGTATAGGGGCTGGATAAATATTCCTACACGAGAGCCTTGTTGGGGCGTATAATACCGCTAAAAATAGAGCTAGATGGGGCTAAATCCACAAAAATTATTTCTCATTATAAGTCACGTGGGACTTAAATTCCACGACCCTTCGTCGATTGTCCACCCTGCTCCGAGAGTCACCGGAGGAGTTGTTGGGGCATGAGATGAGTGACGTGATCCTAAAACACCGGGAGAACCAAAAAGGGTGTCTTCGGACACTCTGGCACACCAACCTTTAAAAAACAAAATATGGAATTGACGGTATATGGTTCTTTTATCTAGTTCATATGGCGGATGGCTCTCACTTGACTTATGTTTTATTTGAAGATCACCAAGTTTGAAGTTTTATTACATTTTTGAAGTATTTGCTCGAGACGAGATGTTCACATAATCGAGAAGTTAAAGTTGATTAAGTGAGAGCCATGTCGGAAGAATTTATGTTCCACATTGAGTTCAAGACGTTACGGTTTTATACAATCCTTTGAAGATTTATCAGTTGTTAAAAAGCTTAATTAAAGGTTCGAGTCGAAGATTTTGTTTGAGATTGTTTGAGGACAAACAATGATAAGTGTGGGGGAGTTGATCGGTTCATAAATACCGATCATGATTGATGTTAAGAGGTGGATATTGTGTGTATATTTGAGGTTTAGAAAGTTATTTCATGAGGTGTTTATAACGAGTAACGATTTGGGACGAGAACGCGAAAACGGGGGTTAAAAACAAGAAAAAATGAGAAAACTGGAGCCCAGCCGCAAGGAGGCGGCTGGGGGGCGCATGTAGGCGCTGGCTGGTGCAAAAAATTCTCTCAGGTGGAAAATGGGCAAAAGGAGGCGGCTGGTTTTTGCGGCTGGGCGCATGTAGGCGCCCGGTGAGCGTAATTTGCGGTTGAAGCTATTTTTGGATAAAATTTGAGGCCGAATTTGAGGGATTTAATGCTTGGGGGTTACCTTACTTCACCCCTATATAATGGAAACCCTAGGCTACGAATTAATATCATCTTCCATCAGTTTTTAGAGCATCAAACACACAAAAACACACCATTAATCATCATCAAATCAAGATTCAAGCTAGGTTTCAAGGAGTGTTCTTCATACAACTTCAAGAAGCAACCATGATCATCATCACCAACATCCTTGGCTAGTTTCTTTCACTTTATTCCTTCCATGAACAATTGATACATGTATTTTTTTCATTCAAGTTTATGTGGTTTGTAATGTTATGAAACTTATGTCTTTTGAATTGTGATATTATAAACCAATTGTTTATTGATCAATGCAAGTATTATTGATTGTGATTATTGCAAGTTGAATTATAGTGTTTTAACATTGTGTTCTTGATTCAACTTAGTGTTAATTAGATTAAGGATAAAGACATAGTGTCTAGGTTGCATGATTCAATCCCAAGATAGTTAGAATTGATAAGCCTAAGAAATCTTGTCTATGAGATTTGATCAATACTTAATAAACATAATACTTGTTTGAATGAATGCATGTTAGATTGGGGTTGTGAATGGATAAAGACTTTCATCCAATTGATTACAACCTTTTTAATTAGCTCATTGTTTATGCTCTTAAATACTCAAAGTTTACACTTGCTTAGTAATTGTTAATCTAGTCTTTACTTTAGTTAATTTTAGTTAATCACAAACAAACCAATCTTGAAATTGCTTGCTAGTTAACCATAACTTCCCGTGGAACGAATCCTGCTTACCCTATCTAAAGTAGAGTAATTAGGCTATTTTTGACCGGCCCTTCGACACCGATCACCGCACTAGCGAGTAAAAACCTTGGATGACGAACCCCCTGGGTGACAAGAGACCCATAAACGGGTGAATTACGCACAGTGGCACCCCCTCCGGTCAAGAGCCCATTTTTAATTCGATCTTGGGTTTTATCAAGATTCGACCTAAGTCTCCTATTTTACATAAAACTCGGTGGACACTGAGCTATGTACAAGTGGTTAGCATGTTGATTGTGTATGGATAAAAATTAGTTGTATAAATATCATCACCTAAGGTGTTATTGAATATGACAAACACTTCATGATTTTTTTTACTTGAAATAAGTTCAAATGGTTTGTAAATAAGAAGTCAATATTTTACATAAGCTTTCCAAACAGTTTTAACTAGGGTGTGAATTTTAAATAAGAGGTAAAAGAAAAAACCGACAGAAACTAAAATATTGTACAGTAGCTGATAAAAATTCAATAAGTTATTAGGGAATTTATTTATTATATAAAACACCAAAAAAATTAAAAAAAATTTAAGTGTGTCAAGTAAAGTTAGATCAAAATTAACACTCAACCATTTGCCGAATTCTAAGTTCATTCAGCAACTTCAGTTTCGTCCACAGCAGCCATACATGGGACCTAGGAACCAGAAGCAACAACCTTATGTGTACCGTACGAGTTGAAAAAAATGAGAAATCAAAGTCAAAGTCAACCAAAGGTCGTACGGATGTACTCAGGTTCTTCATCACAACCCATGGGGTATGCTCTTAATGAAATGAACCCTAACAAAAAGGAACTGCATCGGCTCAAGTGTTGGCCCGCCGGTTATCATTCAAAAGCTTTAAAAAATGCTGTTCTTGTTTGTAATTAGAGAATAGAGGATGGTTCTGTAAATAGCTACCATTGTCTTTGATCAAATATGATATCAAAGCTTTCACCTTGGCACATATCTTTCTTATGATGTCCTTAATATTGGGTAAAAGATATAAATCTGGCTTAAAAGGATGAAGAACATGTCCTATATAACTTTGCTAAAATGACTTTTCTCCAATGATAACATATCAAACTTGAAATTGAACACAACCCAAACCCGATCATACACACTAATAGATTTTGCAAAAGACTTGATCTGTAACTTGTTAGTGTGACATGATATCACAAAGGCTGAGAAACCAACTCATGCAACAATTGACTGAAAAACACATGCAGAATGCACACAAAACAACTTCATTAAAAAGAAATTAAAACCCTGATGATATGTCCTTCATCAAGAAAATTGTTACAAGAATAATAACTGAACTTGAAAACAGAGTTTCGGATAGAGGAAGCAAAGCACAAGCCAATTCGACAATGACTTTTTGAGGAATCAGCTTAACATTACGTTGTCCTAAGATGATGGTAAAAGAAATAAATGACAACAAATCACCTAAAACGGCACACATATCTCACATACTGATCCATAAAGAATTTGGTTTTGCACAAGTAGATAACCAGATTAATTATGGCACGAACCCGATATCCTTGAAGTACTCATGCTCTAGCGCACTCCTGGCTGTAATTCTTCTGCTAGGATCCAAGCACAGCATTTTCTGATAAAAAAAATTGCTTATTAGAATAGTAGAAGATGAAGCCTTGAAAATTATAACAAGAACTTGTTCACAACAATCGCAAAATGTTTGGGTTGGTTAACGGGTCAAAATCATTAAGCCCAAAAACAGCACATTAATAGTACTGGTAAGGTTGACACGCAAGCACTGTTGTATTCTATTCTATTCTTCTATTATATATAATTTGTTATAGCCACATTATTACAATAGTAATCTAGAATGTTCGATATATATATATATATATATATATATATATATATATATATATATATATATATATATATATATATATATATATATATATATATATATATATATATATATATATATATATATATATAAGCTTTGACACGCGTGTATACATTTCAGATGACTCTCAACCCGTTCAACCCACGCGCCCCTTCCGAATCCTTTGTTTATCAGTTATATGTTTCAATACCATTGGACATTACAGATATAACATAACCCAAATCGTTTGTATATAAACGGGTCGACGTTCTCACCTCTAGTTATTCTCCTAAAAAATGATTCAATATCTGACAACATACAATTGTTCCCTTAATGGACATTATACCAGGGTGTTCCAAGTGCTATCAAGTGCAATATATTCAGTATTTGTATCTTATTTTATGATAATTTGCCCCAAGGGTTACATTTTGGTCAACAATTGATCAAATCCAGACACAATAACATCGGTAAGCACCAAGGACTGAACCGCCAGGATCACTTATATTTTCGTAGAAACAGTGACTGCGGGCTAAAAGTGGTCAAACTATAAGCCTCAATCCGCAAATATATAAAAATATGTTTTGGATATAAAACCGTCTAAAAGATAGCCTAGTGTTCTGGATCTAAAAGTTTTTCTACTTAATAAATTTCAATTCTTACATATCATAAACATTGGAATCTGAAGAAATTTGGTACCAGATTATAAGACAGAATAGTAAAATTTAAGAACAAGAACTTATTGGAAATCCTTCTCCAATTATAGAAAAACTCTTATTACAATCTCCTTATTACATCCCTATTTATAGTTGATTAACCTTATCCATTAAGTTAATCAAGTCTAGTCTAGAATAATCTAGGATAACCAAGTCTAGAATCATCTAGGATAGTCAAGTCTAGAATAAAGTAGAAAAGTCAAGGAAGAAGCAAAATTGAAAACAATGACGGCTAGCCCACTTGTTATCCGTTCACATGTTCCACCTCCTCAAATCCATTTGAGATATAATTTCACAAAATAAACCTCTAACTTATTACTTTATGTCAAGATTGGTCCAACAATCACCCCCCCCCAATCTTGACCTTGAGTAATCATTTATTTCTTTGAGTCTTCAATCCTTTGAACCCCAAGAATCTCTATCATTTCAGCAAACTTTAACTTCGGCAATGCTTTTGTAAGAATATCAGCCCGTTGCTGATCCCCACTGATGTGTTCAACTTTAATCTTCTCCATTTCAACACATTCTCGTATGAAATGATACCGTGTGTCGATATGCTTACTTCTTCCATGAAATACCGGATTGCTTATCAATGATATTGCTGACTTATTATCAACTTTGATCACGACTTGTTCTTCTTTTCTTCCAGTTATTTCAGCTAAGAGTCCCCTTAACCATATTGCTTGACAAGCTGCTGCAGTAGCAGCCATAAATTCTGCTTCGCAGGATGATAAGGCCACTGTTTGTTGTTTTTGTGAATTCCAAGCAATAGGTCCATCATCAAAGTAGAACACTAATCCAGTAGTACCCTTTCCATCATCTGGGTCCACCGAGAAGCTGCTGTCACTAAATCCAAGTAGGTTATTGCTACCATTCCTTCGATAGTGAATACCCAGGTCTACTGTACCTTTCAAGTACCTGAGAATTTGCTTAACAGCTTGAAGATGAGTAATTTTAGGAGTTTGCATATACCTACTTGCATATCCCACCGAGTATGCAAGATCCGGCCGTGTATGAGTTAAATACCGAAGGCATCCAATTGTTTTCCGGTATTCAGTTGCATCAACACATTTGCTGCCATCATCTTTCATCAACTTCAGACCTGGTCCCATTGGATATTTGGTGAAATTGCACTCCCACATTCCTGATTCCTCTAGGATTCTTTTAGCATATCTTGATTGATGAATTTTTATTCCATCTATGCCTTGTATTACTTCGAGTCCGAGATAATAAGAAAGTAAGCCCAGATCACTCATCTCGAATTTATCTTCCATTTGCCTTTTGAATTGTTTGATTTTCTCCAGGTTATTACCCGTTACAATCAAATCATCAACATAAATTCCTACCAAAAGTGATCCTTCTTGTGTTCTTTTTGTGTATACAGCTTGTTCAAGCTTACACCTTCGAAATCCATATTCCTTTAGAACTCCATCTAATTTTGTATTCCAAGCACGTGGGGCTTGCTTCAGGCCATAGAGAGCCTTTGACAGTCTGTACACCTTTTGTTCCTTCCCCTTTATCACAAAACCTTCCGGTTGAGATACGAAGACTTCTTCCTTGAGGTCACCGTGTAGAAATGCTGTTTTAACATCTAGGTGATGAACATCCCACCCTCTTTGGGCTGCCAAAGCTAGAATAAGTCTAACAGTCTCAAGTCTAGCTACGGGTGCGAATACCTCGTCAAAGTCTACACCATGTGTCTGGATGTAGCCTTTGGCAACTAGCCGTGCTTTATGTCGTGTGACATTTCCTTTTGCATCCCTTTTAATTTTGTATACCCATTTTAGTCCAATAGGTCGGTGTCCTTGAGGTAGATCCATTAACTCCCAAGTATTATTCCTTTCAATGGAAGCTATTTCACCTTCCATAGCTTGCTTCCATTCTTTATGTCTTGTAGCTTCCTTGAAATTTGTTGGTTCTCCTTCGGTAAGAAGAAGATCATATATATCAATTTGATTTTTCCAACCTCGAGGTGGTGTATCATCATATGTCTCCTCTTCTGCCATAGATGGATCTGACTCATTGACTGTATCTGTCGGGAGACGAGACAGCATAGGTCCTCGTTGTTTTACTGTTGTTTCAGGACTGCTAACATCAGAATGGGTTATGCTTTCCTCATTGGTCGATCTTCCTTGACTTGAGGAGTTACCGCTTTGTGGGCTATATGAGCTACTTGGGCTGCCTGGTTCAGTAGGCCCATTTTCGGAATTTTGATCAGCCGAGAAAACTTCACCGGGGTTTATATGTATCACGAATTCTCCTTTGTGATTAGGTTCTTGATTGTATTCTACTCCGGAATGCCAATCCCATTTGCGTGCTTCATCAAATTCCACATCTCGACTGATTACTATTTTCATCTTCTCGGGATCATACATACGATGTGCCTTAGTTCCTGGTTCAGTTCCTAAATAAACCATGGGAATACTTCTGTCATCAAGTTTTTTTACTTGATCTGAAGGTACTTTCACATATCCAACACATCCAAACACCCGTAAATGATCAAGATTTGGTCTTCTTCCTTTTAAAGCCTCATATGGTGTTTGATTTTTCAGAATCTTCGTGGGCAACCTGTTTAGAATATAAACCGAGTGACGTACTGCTTCAGCCCAGAAACTTTGTGGCATATCCATTGCTTTAAGAATACTCCTTGTTGTGCTCATCACTGTTCGGTTTCGCCTTTCAACGATACCATTCTGCTGTGGCGTGTAAGGTGCAGTCAACTGTCTTGTGATTCCAGCATAATCACAATACTGATTGAACTCGTTGGGTGTAAATTCTCCTCCCCGATCAGTTCTAAGGACCTTTATTTTCCTTCCATATTGATTTTCAGCAATCGCCTTGAATTTCTTGAATTGCTCAAATGCCTCTCCTTTGGTTTTTAACATGAAAGACCACATAAACCTGCTGTGATCATCAACAATCAGCATAACGTACTTGTTTCCCGCTTGGGTGGCAGGGGATATGGGTCCGCACAGGTCTGCATAAACCTGTTCCAGTGGATTTTGGGCTCTAAAAGCCGTCTGGACAGGAAAACTTTGTCGTGAATGTTTCCCTGCTAAACATGCTTCACACATCTGTGTAGGGTGATCAATAACCGGCACTCCATCCACTAGATTGTTGGTCCCTAGCCGCTTTATTGTATCAAAGTTCACATGACCGAGACGAGCATGCCACAACCATGCTGGATCATCAATCTTGGCATGTAAACAGATTGGTGTCCCAACCTCGAGATTAATTTTATACAACCGATTAGGGGACCTTTGAACCTTCATTAGCATCGATCCATCTACCTCAAACATATATAAGAAACCATGTTTGATCAAGATTACACAACCCCCTTCTTCAGCTTGCCCAAGACTAAATATGTTAGTCTTTAAGTATGGGATATAAAGTATGTCGGTCAACAAACGTTGTTCACCATTCTTACATGTTAAAAGAATAGATCCACTTCCTTCTATATCCACACACGAGTTATCCCCAAATCTCACTGTACCACCAATATCCGTATCAAGTTTTGAAAACAGTCCTTTGTTTCCTGTCATGTGGTTTGTTGCTCCAGTATCTAAGTACCACATGTTTTCTCCACCATCATGTGACTCATACTTTGCTGGAAAAACCTTCTTTTCACTTAGATGAATTACTTCCTTCTCGCTTCTTTGATTGGCTACGGACATCAATAGTGCAGGTCTGTCATCATTAGCCACTGGTAGTTCGGTTGATCTAGCTTGAGTCAAATTTGCTTGTTCTCTTTTCTTTCGTGTTGGAACCATCCGATGAGAAGTGTCCAAATGCATCACATCGAAAACACTGCAGCTTTGATCGATCTTTAGTTAAGTTTTCAGTTATTTGTCTACCAGCAAAAAAGTTTTGTCCGCGGCCTGAACCCCTTCCTCGACCACCAAACTGTCCACGACCTCGGCCCCTACCCCGGGTGTCTTGGCCATTCCCTCGACCTCGACCAAAGTTGTTTTCCCTTTTCTTTCTTGAGTCCATCCTTCATAGGACAACAGAAGTTGGTCATGGCTGTTATTTGTAGTCTTTAGACTGGTTCGTTCTTCGTAAGCTTTTAGCCTACCCACAACTTCCTGGAATTTCACCGTTTTGAGATCAACCAGTTGTTCGATAGTGGCTGCCATATTTAAGAATTTTTCTGGTATGGCAGTTAATATTTTTCTCACCAACGTGGTTTCCTCAATGACGGTTCCAAGTGCAGCTGATTTTGAGGCAATTCCAGAAAGTTTTGCTGCAAAATCATCAATTTTTTCGTTATCTTTCATCCTTGCTGCTTCAAATTCAGCTTTAAGAGTTTGAAGCCTAGCCTCCATCACTCGTTCAACTCCAAGGTGACGGGTCTTGATTGCATCCCAGATTTCCTTCGCATGGGTGCAACCTGCAACTTGAAGAATCAAGTCTTCAGGTAAAGACTGATACAGATAAGCGATTGCAGCATTATCCTTTTTCTGATCGACATCAGTTCCAGGTTCAATTGATTCCCAGATTCCATGTGCCTTAAAAATCGCTTTGATCCTAAGCGACCAGATGGGATAATTGGTCGCAGTTAGGATAGGGCACTGGAACGTAAGATGGCTGGTATCCTTGATTGCATCCGAGGTATTGATAATATCCCCCATGAATCTGGTCTTCGATCGACGCTCGTATTTTTCTGTCTTAGAATCTGGTGATTGATCTAGTCCTTTTGATCAACAACACGATCCCTTTTGTAACTCAGCTCTGATACCAATTGAAGAAATTTGGTACCAGATTATAAGACAGAATAGTAAAATTTAAGAACAAGAACTTATTGGAAATCCTTCTCCAATTATAGAAAAACTCTTATTACAATCTCCTTATTACATCCCTATTTATAGTTGATTAACCTTATCCATTAAGTTAATCAAGTCTAGTCTAGAATAATCTAGGATAACCAAGTCTAGAATCATCTAGGATAGTCAAGTCTAGAATAAAGTAGAAAAGTCAAGGAAGAAGCAAAATTGAAAACAATGACGGCTAGCCCACTTGTTATCCGTTCACATGTTCCACCTCCTCAAATCCATTTGAGATATAATTTCACAAAATAAACCTCTAACTTATTACTTTATGTCAAGATTGGTCCAACAGAATCTATTTTCCGGATCATCCTAAAAAGCAGAAGTTACTTTTTGAGAATATTCTAAATAAATAACTATTCAGATCATGGTTGCAAAATTCGGAAATCAGGGTGTAATCAAGAATTATCTGTCTGAATGGGATAAAAAAGTCCGTCAAACTCGGTCAACGGGCTAAACTCCAGACTAATCAGTCAGACTTGGGATTAAACAGTCAAACTCAGGATCACTCAGTCAAACATTAATCAGTCAAACTTGGGACTACTCGTTCAAACTCTGGATTAATCAGTCAAACTCAGGATTACTAGTCAACATTTTAGTATGATATAGAATTAGAGTTTTTGAATCCATTATTTGAACAATTATGTTTATGTTTATTTTATAACAATTATGTTTATATTTATGTTTATTTAATAACAATCAGGTATCAGAATTTATATTTATATGTAAAATTCCAATCTGACTACTCCACAAGTAGTCCACGTCTAGGCTGAGTACTAGTTATAAGGTCCCAGCCAAGTAATCCCTGCCTAGCGAGTTTTACAACCTTGATTAAGATTCATTGATTTCTAGGTTCTGATATATTATGCGTATCAACTGTATATTAGATATGTGACATTTACTACTATAAACATGTGCCAACTTCAGCATTTTTATTCATGAGACAAATAAACTATTAAAATAGGTTCTGATGTTTAGAAGTCCATAAACCCTGTAGAGTATGTCATGTTGTGCCATTGTATTGGTCAAAAGAGGCAACTTTTAAAACACGCCAGGGTAATCCAAGCATACGTTTTTGTCCACACTTAAAAAAATGTACATAAAAAATGGGAGGGCTTTGTATAACTATAAAATGTATATTTTCAGAATAATAATAAGCTTTCTTTTGAATAAACCCATTTAGAAAGTTGAATACATTAAAATATATTCTAGGATGAACACATACCCAAATCGACCCATTAATAAATATACATGTCAAAATTGGCAACTCAATTATCAACAACTACGAGTTAAGATAGCAATTTGTTTGAGCTTACACGTAGGAGATCAAGGCCGGTTTTTTCAAGGCTCGGGACCACAGTTGCCAGGTCCTGAAAAGTAATAGATGCGCGGGTTAGTTTCTTTAAGATCATACGTTCCAAGCATTGTATTTGATAGGTTCTCAATCATTTGTAATGCAGATGGTATAATAGAAAGAAAAAATTAATAATATCACCTTTGAAGACCACTTTGGAAAGGCAGATTTAAAGTCAGGCAACGATGTCACACCAGGCCATGTATCTTCTGTTGGAGTTCCCATAACTCTACAGTAAAAAGATTGAGTGAATAATAGTAAGGTACAAAAGCCATTCAAAGTGTACTTTAGTGCATAAAACACATGCATTATTTAAAACCAATTACTGTATTAATTGAACAAGATAATTTAATCACATTTGAGACACAAGCTAATCATCTAAATTATTAGACCAAAGTGTTTCCGGGCAGCCCAACCCAGCCGTTTCCACACAAAAATGCTATAACTACCATTAACTGGATGTTTACTTATATAGCAATGGTAAGTCCTTTGGTTGCAATTCTCACTTAGTGTTTACCTATTTGCACAATGGCACCATATTACTTATTGAGGGTATTGATTTACACTCAAAAGACACTTATCTCATCATTATTAGAGAACATATAAGATACTCAACCAAAGTTACGCATATTTACACAACCACACACTTGGTTAAACATCACAACATTCCTGGAATATTAAGATATGTACCATACGTGTAGATAATAGAATGAGTGTCACCTGAAAATCTTGAACAGTTCATCGATCTCAGAGTCACCAGGAAACAGAGGTCGCTGGTTCACCATCTCAGCAAAAATGCAACCAACCGACCACACATCAACTGGAGTAGAATAGTGACGAGATCCAAGAAGGATTTCAGGTGCTCTATACCACAGAGTCACCACCTACAAAAGTACACCAATAAGTAGAAAATATTTATTACAGTTTGAACAAATTAGCCTTTTATTGTTCTATTCCTAGTGGTCAATTTCATTGCACTTTATGTATATAACAGAATAAGACGTCCAGTACAAGATTATGATTATCGCCAATGAAAAAACATAAACTAATGTAACTACCTCATGGGTGAATGTCCTGACAGGGATGCCAAACGCCCTGGCCAATCCGAAGTCTGCCAGCTTTAGGGCATTGGTACGACGATCAATCAACAGGTTTTGAGGCTTCAAGTCTCTATGAAGAACTCTATGAGAATGGCAATACGCAATACCACGTAGTATCTGATACAGAAACGTCTGCAAATAAGAAAGAATAAAAAAAAAATAAGAGACAACATCAATTCTCAATTATCTGATATACATATACACCATTGTAATGGTTTCAGAACGTTCAAATAAGCAGTACACCATAACATTCAAAGGTTCACTCACTTTTACAAGATGGGGATCCTTTGAAAACTCTGGACAAGAATCCATATGTTTCTTCAAATCCAAGTCCAGATACTCGAAAACCAGATATAATCTTTTGTCACTGTGTACAACATCCTGTAACCTGTCACCAAGAAGTCACTATTCGCTAAATAACCCTGTAACAAAACAAACTATACATGTATGTGTGTACATTTTGAGTAATTACCTAACAATGTTTCCATGCTGCATCTCTTTCAGTAGTGAGATTTCTCTAATTGCTGTACTTGGTACACCTTCATCTTCTTGCTCCAAACGAATCTTTTTCAACGCAATAGTTTCATTGGTAAGTTTATCACGAGCCTTGTACACCACACCGTACGTCCCTTCTCCAATCTTTTCCACCTTCTCATACTATAATCATACAAAATTTCAAAACCAGGTACTCTCAAAAACCACAAATCATATAAAAAAAATGAAATCATGAAATGTATAATTATACCTGGTCCATCACAGCTCAACTGTATCTACATCCACACATCGCCAATTAATTAAACAATTTCAGAAACTTAATTAGTACTAAAACACCATTAATACAGCAGCATTACTCAAAGTAACAACAAACACACTAAATTATGCTATCATTTCAATATCATTACTAAAATTCAACCAAATCATTAACTGATTGTGACTGTATCAACATCAAAATACATGAAGTAGACATTAACAATTACTGATAAGATCGCAAAATCTGTACAAACGTAAGCATCTATAATCTACGTCAGTTAAACTACTAAAGTTCAATCAAGTCAATGTAAAGTCAGCTATCACATGTATGTTATGAATCAACAACGAGTGTGATCAATTTCGAACGTAAAATGTGGTTTAATCAATAAAATAAATACAAAGTATATGCAATTAATCAGTTGAAATCGAATGAAATAACTGCAAAATTGATATTAAAAGTGGAGCTGAAGTAAAAACCCTAATTTATCATAGAGTTTATACCGGATATTAAATTGAATCGAAACTATGGCGTGAGAGAAGATGAAAAACTTCCCACTAGGTTTAGGGGACAATGTAGGAGAAGATATATAGATATAAATATAAATATAAATATATATTTTATTATAAATAGGGAAATTAAATTAATAAAAATAATCTTTTGAGAATACTATTTATTTAAATACTGATATAATTGTTATAATATATAATATATAATATATATAAATATATATATATATATATATATATATATATATATATATATATATATATATATATATATATATATATATATATATAAAAATGGATAGTCAATTATTGATACACAAAAGTAATATTATTGTATTACCTAAACTTGTGATATTTTTGCTATAAATAGCCATGAATGCAAGCATTAAACTTGCACCATTTCTCACACTTACAAAGTGTTTCTTTCTTTCTCTCCATTATCATCTTTGTTCTTACACTTCATTATTAGTATTCTTAATCAAGAATCAAATCACTAAAGGTAGTTATAAGCCTACTGAATTATAACATCAAGAATCAAACCACTAAAGGTAGTTATAAGCCTACTGAATTATAACACGTTATCAACACGATAATCTTAATACTAATTATGGTTGGCTCTGCCACCTAAATGATATATGGTCGGTTATACCACCTGAATAATATATGGTAGACACTGTCGTCTAATTATCATTTATGTTACTAACATTTATATTTCAATTATCTAACATTTATATGGCTGACACTGTCGCCTAATTATCATTTATGTTACTAACATTTATATTTCTATTATCTAACATTTATATGGCCGACACTGTCGCCTAATTATCATTTATGTTTACTAATATTTATATTTATGTTATATAACATTTATTAATGATTGCTTACATATGGTCGACACTGTCACCTACTTATCATTTATGTTATATTAAATTTATGTTTAATGTTTATATACTTATGAATATAAAGTGACTATAATTTATCATGTTGTTTGTTTTAATAGAAAATGTCGAATCTGAAAAAGCTTAAATTTACTCCTTTAGAATCAACTGGAAACAACTACATGCCATGGGTTATAAAAGTAAAAATGCATCTTAAATCAATGGGCATTCTTGAAGCCATAAATGAAAACAACACTTGTTCTGAAAAAGAACAAGCAACGGCATGTTGCTTTATTCATCAACATATTGATGAATGCTTACAAAATAATTATGTGACCGTAGAAGATCCCTATGTTTTATGGGAAGGTCTCAAAAGCAGATTCAATAATCAAAGAGAAATTTTACTTCCAGCTGCTATGGAACAATGGAGAACATTAAGGTTCCAAGACTTTAAGAAAGTAAATGAATATAGCTCAGCTCTGTATAATACATGTTCACAACTTAAATTCTGTGGACATGAAATAAGTGATGCAGACATGATGGAGAAAACTTTCTCTACAATGAATGCTGCAAACATCACAGTGCAAAGAAATTTGAGAATGCTAAAGTTCAAAACATATCCTGAACTTAATTCATATCTCTTAGTTGCAGAGCAAAATGATGAGCTATTAATGAAAAATTAGCAATCCCGTCCTACTGGTACACTTGCAATTCCTGAAGCAAATACTGCAAATAATTATAAACAGGGACAAGGACGCGGGCAAGGTCGTGGTTATAATAACCATCACCATCATCATGCCAAAAGCCATAACTATGGTAGAAACCATCCTTATGGTAATGGTAATGGGCGAGGACGTGGTCGTGGCCGTGGCCGTGGTGGTCAAAGAAATAATAATCCACGAAAATATAAATATCAACCACAAAACAAGCCCACTAAACAAGATGTTGAAGAAAATTCTTCTAAAAATTCTGAAGAATCTTGCTACAGATGTGGTAGAATGGGCCACTGGGCTAATACTTGCCGAACATCTAAACATCTTGTTAAGATGTATCAGGATTCGCTGAAAGATAAAGAAAAGGAAGTAAACTTTGTGGATAACGTCGATCCAACAGTCACTGAGAAACCATCTGATTTATATGAAGATTTCTTGAATGTTTAAGTTGTGTGTCTTTCGAAAAATAAACGATTTAATATCGTCTGTCTTTGTCATTATGTTTGCTAAATGTTTCAGTACTATCTATTTGCGTGTAAAATATTGTGTAATATTAATGTACTCACTATTTATTTCTTATATATAAAGTTCAATATGAATTTTGCTGGAATACAACATCAATCAAGTGGTGGAGATCTCTGTATAGCAGACAGTGGAACTACACACACTATACTTAAATTCGAGAAATATTTTATTGATCTAAAACCAACGGAAGGAACTATACATACAATATCAGGACCTGCTAACTTGATAAAAGGGATAGGAAAGGCAAATTTCATACTACCAAATGGTACAAAATTTTTAATAAATGATGCCTTATTTTCTCCCAAGTCAAGCAGAAATTTATTGAGTTTCTCCGACATATACCTTAACGGGTATGATTATCAGTCAGTGACAACAGAAAATGAGAAATATTTAAGTATCACTGACAAGAGTCATGTGGTTGAAAAACTGCCAAGACTTAGTTCTGGATTACATTATACACATATAAATGTACCAGAAATACATATGGTAGTTAACGAAAAATATATTGATCCTGGTGTATTCAGTTTATGGCATAACAGATTAGGCCATCCAGGATCAACAATGATGAAAAGGATTATTGAATGTACTCATGGACATCCACTAAAGGATAGAAAAATTCATCATGATACAATGGTTCCATGTACATCTTGCTCTCTTGGAAAATTGATAACTAGACCCTCACCACTTAAGGTTGAGAAAGAATCACCAATGTTTCTTGAAAGAATTCAAGGTGATATATGTGGACCAATTCATCCACCATGTGGACCATTTAGATATTTCATGGTTCTAATAGACGCATCTAGCAGATGGTCTCATGTTTGTCTGTTATCAAGCCGTAATGTGGCATTTGCAAAATTTCTTGCCCAAATTATTAAATTGAGAGCTCATTTTCCTGATTACACCATTAAAAGGGTGAGACTTGATAATGCTGGTGAATTTACATCTCAAGCATTTAATGACTATTGCATGTCTATAGGAATTGTTGTTGAACATTCTGTTGCTCATGTGCATACACAAAATGGTTTAGCCGAGTCATTGATTAAACGTTTACAGTTAATCGCTAGACCATTGATAATGAGAACAAAACTCCCTGTATCTATATGGGGTCATGCAATTTTACATGCTGCTGCATTGATTCGCATCAGACTAAGTGCAAGTCATAAATATTCTCCCCTACAACTTGCTTTTGGTCAAGAGCCAAATATTTTCCATCTTAGAACATTTGGTTGTGTAGTGTATGTTCCAATTGCGACACCACAACGTACAAAAATGGGTCCTCAAAGGAGGTTGGGAATATATGTTGGATATGAAACATCTTCAATATTAATGTATATTGAACCTATGACAGGTGACGTTTTTACAGCACGTTTTGCTGATTGTCATTTTAATGAAACATTGTTCCCTAGATTAGGGGGAGAAATGAAAAATAAAGAAAATGATGTTTCATGGTGTGAACCTCAATTAAAGTATCTTGATCCTCGCACAAAAGAATGCGAGACAGAAGTTCAAAAGATAATGCATATACAAGAACTTGCAAATCAATTGCCTGATGCATTTACAGATACAAAAACGGTGACAAAATCATATATACCAGCAGTAAATACTCCAGCTCGAATTGAAATTCCAAAAGCTGGCAATAACGTCACTCATGAATCTTTGCCACGTCAGAAACGTGGAAGACCAATTGGTTCAAATGATAAAAATCCTCGAAAAAGAAAATCAGCTGATAATGAAGTAAAAGAAAGTGTTCAACAAGAACCACAAATCAGTACTCCTACTGCAGAGGAGATTGATAATGTCAATACAGAAATTGCAATCAATTATGCATATTCAAAAATATTATGGAACCGAAATGAAATGAAAAATCTTGATGAGAAATTTTCATTTAATGTTGCATATGACATCATGAATAATGATGATGATCCAGAACCAACATCTATGGTTGAATGTCAAAATAGACATGATTGGGCTCAATGGAAAGAAGCAATACGAGCTGAATTAGAATCACTCAATAAAAGAAAAGTTTTCGGATCCATCATTCTCACTCCTAAAGATGTGAAACCTGTAGGATACAGATAGATTTTTGTCCGAAAAAGAAATGAGAAAAATGAAGTTACAAGGTATAAAGCTAGACTTGTAGCTCAAGGTTTTTCTCAAAGACCGGGAATTGATTATGAAGAAACTTATTCCCCTGTTATGGATGCAATTACTTTTAGATACTTAATCAGCCTGGCAGTTTCTAAAAATTTAGAAATGCATCTCATGGATGTTGTGACTGCTTATCTATATGGATCACTTGATAGTGATATATATATGAAGATACCTGAAGGATTTAAGGTACCAGAAGCATCAAATGCAAAACCCAAAGAAATGTATTCGATTAAATTACAAAGATCTTTATATGGGTTAAAACAATCGGGACGTATGTGGTATAACCGATTAAGTGATTACTTGATAAGCAAAGGGTATACAAATAACCTTACTTGCCCTTGTGTTTTCATTAAGAAAACAACATCCGGATATGTGATCATAGCTGTTTATGTTGATGATCTTAACATCATAGGTACAAATAAAGAGATCTATGAAGCCATTCAACTTCTAAAGAAAGAATTTGAAATAAAAGATCTCGGAAAAACCAAGTATTGCCTTGGTTTACAAATTGAGCATATGCCTAATGGTTTACTTGTACATCAAACAACATATACTGAAAAGATTTTGAAACGTTTCAATATGGACAAGGCAAAACCATTAAGTACTCCTATGGTTGTTAGATCACTCAATGTTGAAACTGATCCATTTCGTCCATGTGAAGATCATGAAGATATTCTTGGACCAGAAGTACCATATCTTAGTGCAATTGGAGCTCTTATGTATCTTACAAATTGTACAAGACCTGACATTTCTTTTGCAGTTAATTTGTTGGCAAGGTTCAGCTCTGCTCCTACCAAAAGACACTGGAATGGGATCAAACACATATTTCAATACCTTCGAGGAACTACTGATTTAGGATTATTTTATTCTAACGAATCAAAACAAGATTTAGTTGGTTATGCTGATGCAGGTTATTTATCTGATCCACATAAAGCTAAATCTCAAACTGGATATGTATTCCTAAATGGAGGTACTGCAATATCATGGCGTTCTCAAAAACAAACACTTGTTGCTACATCATCAAATCATGCCGAAGTGATTGCATTACATGAAGCTACTCGGGAATGTTTTTGGTTGAGATCAATGACACAAATCATTACTGATTCTTGTGGACTAGAACGCGATAAAAGTCCAACAATTATCTATGAAGATAATGCAGCTTGCATAGCACAGATGAAAGAAGGGTATATCAAAAGTGACCGAACCAAACACATACCTCCTAGATTCTTCTCATACACTCAAAATCTCATTAAGGACAACGAGATTGAAATGAGATATGTTCAATCCAGCAAAAACTCTGCTGATCTTTTCACGAAAGCACTTCCAACTGCTATTTTCAGAACACACGTTCATAACATTGGCATGAGACATGTTCAAAAGATGTAACAACAGAAGCGATGTCTACTTGAGGGGGAGTCAACTCCATGCTGCACTCTTTTTCCCTTAGCTAAAGTTTTTCCCACTGGGTTTTCTTTAGCAAGGTTTTTAACGAGGCAGTAACTTACAGTTGATCTTCAACAAACAAAATTGCTATCCAAGGGGGAGTGTTATAATATATAAATATATATACATATATAAATGAATAGTCAATTATTGATACACAAAAGTAATATTATTGTATTACCTAAACTTGTGATATTTTTGCTATAAATAGCCATGAATGCAAGCATTAAACTTGCACCATTTCTCACACTTACAAAGTGTTTCTTTCTTTCTCTCCATTATCATCTTTGTTCTTACACTTCATTATTAGTATTCTTAATCAAGAATCAAATCACTAAAGGTAGTTATAAGCCTACTGAATTATAACATCAAGAATCAAACCACTAAAGGTAGTTATAAGCCTACTGAATTATAACAATAATAATTTATTTTGTATTTATTTGTAAGATTAGTTGCATTTTTACTCTTAGGTTCATCTAAAATCTGACTCGTTCGGCTTATATCTAACTTATTCATCGACTCGATTACCAAATATTTTTGTCATATGTGACCGAGAACTGAGTTTGCACAACGGAACACGACCTTGCCCAAAACCTAGTGGCTTCAAGTATTTTTACATAAGCGGAGCCACACTATGGGTTGTGATGGCCCATGCAATCAGTCGATCGCATTATCCATTGGTTAAAATTTCGTTTTTCACTTTGTGTCACAATAGGTTGAAACACATATGCGCATGTGAACGAAAATTATATATTTAGTTATATAGTAAAATTATTGGTTTTTTCAAACTATTTTTTGTTCAATTTTACTATCTATCAACATTTATATGTGATTCAACATACTCATATGTGAAAATCCTTGTGTGAGAATTGAGAATTTGAGATGCTTATCAATTTTTTTATATGTTAATGTGTATGGATATACAAATTCAACTAGGTGATGGGTCATTGCTTCGTGTCGGGGCTCCGTTTCGAATATAACTTATTGGGTCTAGTTCGTAAAATTATTTCGAGTTTAACGACTGTGTTCGTGAAACGTACTCGAGAAGAAGAAAAGATAAATCACGTCGAAAGAATGGATGGCTTTTATGGGGGTTTTATGTCAAATAGTGAAGTTGCTGTTTGGCCCCTGAATTTAACCTTTGCACCCCTATAAAGTTTCAATTTGTCTCCCAAAACATTACGTTATTGCCCCTGAATTTACCCAAGGTTGTTAATTAGTAGTGTGACTTTCTTTGTAGTTACAAACTATCAAACTTGGGGTACAAACCTTTGAAACACAATTTATTACTATTCATGACTTTTGTCTTTTAATGTTTAACTAGATGGTGGCCCATAGCCCACTTTGTTGGGCCAAAAACTTGAACCGAAAAAAATGACATGTAAAAAGAAATAGGAAAAGGACAAAAGTGTTAATGTTATAATGACGTAAGCGTGACATTATACGAATACTATTCATAGCTTTGGCTATTATATATGTTGTTTATTTGATTACTATTTATGGCTTTTGTCTTTTAATTTTTAACTAGATGGTAGCACATAGCCACTCTGTTAGGCCAAAAACTTGAACCGAAAAAATAACATACAAAAGGAAATAGGAAAAGGACAAAAGTGTTAATGCTATAATGACATAAGCGTGACATCATACGAGTACTAGTTGGCTATTATATATATTGTTAATCTTAATGTGTACATTTTATTTCAATTATACTCAATAACTTATATAGATGTGTATTGTATTATTATTCATGATATATATATGTAGGGGGCATTAGAAAGATATGTAAAATGATAAATTTCGTCTAATGAGAAAGGAAATTCAAATGCCAATAATATTAAGAGTTTTTCAGAACATAGCGATACTCTTTCAATGCCAAAAAAATTGGATAAACGATCTTCCTTGGGATCCCGCAAATAAAAAAAGAATATTAGACTATGACCCTAATTAAAGTGACAAAATCAAGAGACTTTATTTACAAAGAGAACCTTTCCAACCACGTGGTCATTTATTTCTGGCAACAAAAGTAGGGGATCAAAGAAAGACGTTTTGTCCTGACTTGGTTTGATGAATTTTGGTAGTTAGGAAGGAAGACAACGCATTTTGTTTATGGTGTTACTTGTTTAGAGATATCAAGTTGGACATGGTGGGAGTGATGCAAATGTGATTAATGAGTTTCGTAGTTGGAGCAAAAAGGATAGATTTGGTGTTCATGAGGGTGGTATTAATAGTTTTCACAATAGAGCACTCCAAAAGTGTGAAGATCTAATGAAGCTAAAGCAATCCATAATTGTTGCTTTACATAGACAAGGTGATATTCAAAAGTAAGAGTAAATGTTCAATTGATGTTGTTAGATACATAATGTATAATGCATTACCATTTCGTGGTCATGATGACAGTGGCGACTCTATATATATAGGATTTTTTCTAGAAACATTGAAATTAATTGGAAGACAAAATGAGAATGCTCGTAAGGCTATGTTAAAAGCTTCAAAGAATTGTAAACTTACTTCACCTGAATTCAGAAAGACATTGTTGAATGTTTTACTAGAGAAATACTGTAATCTATATTTGAAGAAATTGGTAACGATGTATCGAGTTTGTTAGTTGGCAAGTCTGGTGATGCGTCTATAAAGGGGAAAATGGTCGTGGTTTTGGGATATGTTGATAGATGTGGAGTTTTTAAAGAAAGATTTATTGGTGTAGTTCATGTGAAAGACACATCTGCTTTAACTCTTAAGGATGTCATCGATTTTTTATTTGCTGAGCATAAAAGGAGTAAGAAAATTAGGTAAAATGTGAAAGTGATTTCTTTTTGTCTCTTACATTGAAACTATAATTAATTTATCTCTTAAATGTTTAATTCACTGTTTGAATAAGTAAGAGGTCAAGGTTACGACAGGGCAAGCAACATGTGTGGAGAGTTCAATCATTTAAAGGCCTTGGTCTTACAAGATAATAATTCTTCTTGTTATATACATTGTTTAGCTCTCCAACTTCAACTAATTGTCGTGCCAGTTGTGAAACATCATGATGGGGTTGGAGATTTTGTTTTTTGATAAACTAGCATTGCTGGTAACTATAGTTTTCGGTTCATGCAAACAGAATGATATGATTCGAGATGCACAGAAAGATAGACTAAATCATGAAATTGCTAATGGTGATATAGAAATGAAAAGTGGAAAAAATTAAGAACTTTCTCTTATCAAAGACAGAGATACAAGATGGGGTTCTCATCAAAAAATAATGATAAGTTTGAAATCTGTATTTTATGAATTTTTCAAGGTTCTTCGATATGTCAGAAACGAAGGAGATAATGGTTATGGATCGTTTTCAATAAAAGAAAGATCGCTATGGACATTTGTGTTAAGATGTAACTTATTTTGTTACCTTTGTACTAAAACGTTCTTTATTATTTAAATTTGTGTGCCTCAATATATTTCAAAAGTATTTTGTGCTACCAGTCGCACAAAATCATGGCTTCGCCACTGGGAGAGGGGAGGTCACGTTTTTATTTGAGAAAATGGTATTTGAGCATTTGATGATTGCAATTAGTGAACATTTTGATTGTTGATATGGAGAAATTATTAGTAATGTGGACTTTTTAATTTTTGGCTAGCTCAAAAGTGAATTTGAAACTGATAAAAATTAAATATTAATAAGTGGGTAAGAAAATATCTTGAGAAGATGATACGTAAATTGACAATTACACTTTCATGTGCCTAGCATATGATTTAATTTAATGCAAATATTTAACGTTCGTTAGTAAAAAAGGACTATCTTAGCAATCTTAGCAAATCACGAGGACTATTTCGATAAAAATAAGTCTGGGACTATTTGAGCAATTCTATACAAATCACATGAACTACCTTAGTAATTAGTAGTTATGTTGTTGCTTTTTAATGAACATATTTAAAAAAAAATAAAAAAAATAATATGAGTGTAGTGGTGGAGACAATTGTGGTTAGGGAGACAATAGGGTAGTTAGGGGGTGCTCTACTACCCCAACATGCTCATTTGAAATGAATATTTAATATCTTAATTCAATAATATAATCATCATAACTACCCTTAATAGATTAGTGTAATTAGTTCATTAATCAACGAGTGATCTTATTTTCATAATTTGCCAATCTACACTATATATTATTAGCCCAAGCCCCTATTATATTTAAATGAAAATTCTGTATGCAGATTCAACCAAATAAATTATCACCACTCATGTACTATTGGGTTTTGTTGTTGTTTTTGTTTTTCTAAAAGTTCTCTTTAATTATTTTTCTTAAAAAATTCCATTAGATTTCATATATATATATATATATATATATATATATATATATATATATATATATATATATATATATATATATATATATATATTATATTTATTTATGTATTACATACTACTAAAATTATGAATGAAGTTTTATTTAATATAAAGAAAATGAAAGGAAAAACAAAGGAAATGTAAGGAAACAACAGGGAGATGTATTACAAAGGAAATGAAAAAAAAAAACAAAAGTGTATTACATTTGTTGATAATTTTGATGTGAAGCAGGTGTAAAGTTTAATTTAGTTTGTAATTTTTGTATTACGATAAAGATCTTGAAGTCTTCATTAATTTCTCATTCGGTAAATACAAAAACTTAGTTTGACATACATAACCAGCAGTCGTAAAAAACATTATTATTATTATTATTTCATTGATAACGCATACCTTAGTTAATTGAATTGAAGATAGGTGTATGTTATATTCTATTCTATATATATTCATTTAGAGAATTGATGAACAGTAAAATTAAATTCAATTGCAATTCAATTTTACAATTTTGTTTAAGATGTAAATATTAAACTTCATAAATATCAATTAAAAATAATAACAGCGGAGTGGTTAACTGCGTGTATCATTACTTAAGAGGTCACGGGTTCAATTCTCGGGTTACCCCCTCTCATTTTTCCTTTTTATTTCTTTTTACCCTTTTAATCCCTCACTCTTTTTGTGTGTAAATCATAATACACTCCTTAATATTTTTCATTTTTAATTCAGTTTTTATACTTTCATTCTCTTATTTTTAATTTTTTTTAAGTCTAGCTTTTCTTACTATTTATATGATTTTTTTACTTTTTCTTGAACATTTTTTTATATATATATTTTATTTAAAATCTTTAATTTTACCTTCCTTTTTTCTCTCTTTTTCTTTACGATTTTTTTTCTACTCCCACACTTACTATTGATTTTAATTATTTATTTGAAGCATATTTTCTATTTTAATTTTGTTAAGGTTATTTACGTTTAAGTATTTAATTTAAAACATAAATTGTGTACAACGAAAAACTGACTTATATGTAAAAAATAAGGGCTCTGCCTTCGCAGCGCAAGGTTAGCCAAAAAACTTGTTTACAATATTACCTAAACATTTTTTTTTTAAGGGAAAACAAAACATTTTATTAAAAATAGGAGGTAGCGCTTAAGAAAGCAAAACTACCAAGTTCTCAACAATTATACATCACAACAGTGCCAAGATGGCACAATATGTACGGTGAAATAATTTTTATGTAAGGAAACTACATGGATTTTGGAGCCATGTATGCCACTCGATGGCTTTGTCTTTGTATCTTCTCGTGACCCATTCGAAACTTTTAACTTGAATTTCGCTTAACGCAACCGGCACGTTCCACACTTTATTCTTGAATACTTTCTCGTTCTGGAATTTCCACAAAAGATAAACACTTGCCCACGTGACCGCTTGCCATATGGATTTACCTAAGTCCGACCCAATAAATTGGGAATTAATATTTTTTAGAAGGTAGATAAGATTTAAGTTTGGAGGACGAGGGACGCTCCACCAATCAAAAATTTTACCCCAAACATCACGGACTTTATCACACGATAGAAGGGTGTGACTAATACTCTCGACTTCATTATCACAATTTGGACAACGGACCGAGTGTAGGTCGACACCCCTTTTATCCAACTCAACCAATATCGGAATTCTTCCTTTTAGGACCCGCCAAACGAAAACTTCAACCTTTTTGGGCACAAGCGAATTGCGCAATGAACCCGAAGAAGAAGAGGCATTCGGTTGAAGGATCTTGACATCAATTTTTTCGGACAGCACCTTTGTCTTGAAAGTGCCTGTATTACTTAGATTCCACCTCCATGAATCACATTTCCTTGTATCTATCTCGATGGACTGCACAAGGGACAGTAGTTCCTCTAGTTCTGAAGCAGCACGCCTTGAAGGAGGTCTGACCCACGACCCATTTAACAGAATCTCTGACCCATTTCTCGCCAAACGTTGACCCACAGTTGCTTCCAAATCAGATTCCAAATGAGCAAGTCTCTTGAACCTGTTTTTAAGCTTAACATTCCCAACCCAAATATCGTTCCAAAACGTCGTTGAGAACCCGTCTCCAATCTTTCGGACGAAAGAGTTAGAAAACGAGATACCAATATCGTCAATGGATAGCCCTGCTTTAATTATGTTAGACCACACCGAAGAATAAGAAAATGTAATGTTATCATAATCACGAATAAGACCCCCCGAAGACCCATAGATGCTCGAAATTACTTTGACCCACAAGGAGTTGGTTTCGGTCTTAAACCTCCACCACCACTTGCCGATCAAAGCTAAATTTTTACTTTTTAAAGATCCCAAGCTTAACCCTCCTTTCTCGAAAGGAAGAAGGGTTTCATCCCATTTAACCCATGAAATTTTTGATTTTGACCCCAACCCGCCCCAAAAAAAGTACGTCTTACACACTCAAGTTTTTTTACCACACATGGCGGGGCACGGAAGAGCGAGAAGTAGTACAACGGGAGACTATTCAACACCGATTTCACAAGGGTCAAGCATCCACCATAAGAAACCGAACGAGCCCTCCAATCCGAGAGTCTTTTAGTAAACTTGTCGATAACCGGACTCCAATTTTCTAATTTGCTCATTACTCCCCCAACCGGGAGCCCAAGATAGGTAAACGGGAGCACACCGGAGTTGCACCCAAACATATTAGCCATACTTTCAATTTCGCCCTTTTCAACTCCAATACCGAAAAGATTACTTTTTTGGTAATTAACTTTTAACCCGGATGTGAGCTCAAAACATTTAAGTATATTGAAGAGATTCCGAAGATTTGGTGCACTCCATTCACCGAAAAAAATAGTGTCATCCGCATATTGAAGATGCGAGATGGGGACTTTATCACATCCAATTTCAACACCAAAAAATTTCTTGTTATAAACCGCCCTTTTAGCCAACACATTTAGACCTTCCGCCCAATTATGAAGAGGAATGGTGATAGTGGGTCACCTTGCCGGACACCTCTCTCCATTTTGAATTCACAAGTAGGCGAGCCGTTAACAAGAATAGAGATTGATGCCGACAAAAGACAAGAACGAATCCAACCTCTCCATTTCTTCCCGAATCCCATTATTTCCATTATTTCCATTAAGAATTCCCAATTTAAGCAATCAAATGCTTTTTCAAAATCAACTTTGAAAATGAGACTTTTCTTATGATTATGTTTAAGATAACTAACAGTCTCATTTGCAATCAACGCACCGTCAAGAATATTCCGCCCTTTTATGAATGCACTTTGCTCGTATCCGACAAGATTCGGAATAACCTTCCTTAGTCTATTGGAAAGTAATTTGGCAATTATTTTGTAGAAGCTTCCAATAAGACTAATGAGTCGGTAGTCATTGAGCATTGAAGGATCTTGTTTTTTTGGGACCAAAGTGATGAACGAGGCGTTGCAACCCTTAGAGATTGCACCCTTGGACCAAAATTCATCAATAGCTAACATCAAGTCGTCTTTTACTACATACCAAATTTTTTTGAAGAACCTCATATTGAACCCGTCCGACCCGGGGGCTTTAGAACTACCACAACCTTTTATTGCCTCCCAAACTTCGCTTTCTGAAAAATTTGTTTCTAAAAGATCAGCTCGCTCTTTCGAAATCGTCTTTACATCCATCTCAGTAGGTAGAACATTTGTCTCAGTAAGCAGAACAGGATCAATAAGTGTATGTGCAGGCCCGTTAAGTTGGGCAGGCCCAGAAGAGTGAATATCGGCCTGGTTTGGACTGGACAGAGGTCCATGACCTGAATTCTGTTCAACAGTGAAGCCCAGAGCCGAATTAGGAGTAGTGGGCCGAGCCTTATTTATCAAGATATTGGGCCTGATCACTTTTGTAGCGCTGAATCTGTCACGGAAGTAATTATATACAGTCGATTTTATAATATTGGGATCCTCGCACCATGAACCGTTAATATTGAGGCCTCTAATATTATTTTTGTTTTACTTCCTTTTCATAGTCGAGTGAAAAAACCTTGAGTTTTCATCACCATCGATTGCCCAACGAATTCGCGCCTTTTGTCTTAACATACTTATCTTTACCTTTTCTTTCGCGATCCAATTCTTACGAGCTTCAAGCCAAATTAATCTATCACTTTCCGATAAAGTCCCTTTTTCCGCTCTAATCTCCCAACTAAGTGCAATATCTTTTAACGTCTTAATTTCCCCATTAAGATTGCCAAATTCTTTCTTACTCCAACTTCTTAATTCGTATTTAACATTTTTAAGCTTATCACGAAATATACAATCTTTACTATACCCCCGCACTTCTGTGTTCCATCCTTCCTCAATTACTTTATCAACCCCATCTTTGTTTAGCCATTCATCGAAGATTTTAAACGGTTTTGGCCCAAAGTCAATTAAACCATCACGAAGAATCAATGGACAATGATCCGAATCCCATCTATCAAGAACATTAATGGAGAGGTCATTCCATAACTTGATGAAACTATCCGAAACGAGAAATCTATCAAGCTTGCTAAACTTAGTGCCGTCATCACTAATTCTTGTAAATTTCCTTCCGTTGATTGGTATTTCAATTAGATTGTTCCTAGTAATGAATTCATTGAACTTTCTAGCTCTAGCTACATGGAACACACAATTTAGTCTATCCGATTGATCATTTACTTCGTTAAAATCGCCACAAAGAACCCATCCCGAATCGACCCCCTCCATGAGTAAATCAAGATCATTCCACATTTTCTTTTTATCAACATCACAATGGGGACCGTATACATTAACTAAAATAGTATCATGCCCAAAACCCACCCAATTACCCCTAATGGCTAAGAAAAAATCGCCTCCCACCACACAATTAACCTTAAATCGATTACTATCCCAAATAATTAACAACCCACCCGAACTGCCTATAGCATTCTTTTGAGCATAACCTACATCACTATTACCCCACAATTGGTGAACCCAAAAATCATTGAGATTCTTACACTTTGTCTCTTGTAGCGCAATAATTTCCGGCTTCTCATTACAACACAAACTCTTGACCCAACCAAATTTACCCGCAACCCCAAAACCCCTAACATTCAGAGACAAGATCTTCATAATTTAAACATAGACAAACGACAAGGAAGAGGGAACTTACTTTAGCGTAGGCCAATTAAGGCCAATATCCTCTCCGAATTCTCTGATCTCAACATCATTTATTGACCCCCCCACCGAGAAACCCATCCCATGACTAGCACTTGATTTTCTTGATTTGCTTTTCGGGTTATGTTTCCTACTGCAGTTCTTACAATTGAGACGCCCCTCACCATTCTTGTTGTTTATTCTTGACCTCCTCTTTAATTTCATTATACGTGAGGATGCCTTCCAATTTCCCAATGAAATGTCCCGTTCTTATTGATTAAAAATGTTCCATATTAATTGATTTCGTTGCGAGGTTTTGACCTCTATATGAGACGTTTTTCAAAGACTGCATTCATTTTAAAACAAACCATAACCTTTATTTCATCAATAAAGGTTTAAAAAGCTTTACGTAGATTATCAACTAATGATAATCTAAAATATCCTGTTTACACACGACCATTACATAATGGTTTACAATACAAATATGTTACAACAAAATAAGTTTCTTGAATGCAGTTTTTACACAATATCATACAAGCATGGACTCCAAATCTCGTCCTTATTTAAGTATGCGACAGCGGAAGCTCTTAATAATCACCTGAGAATAAACATGCTTAAAACGTCAACAAAAATGTTGGTGAGTTATAGGTTTAACCTATATATATCAAATCATAATAATAGACCACAAGATTTCATATTTCAATACACATCCCATACATAGAGATAAAAGTCATTCATATGGTGAACACCTGGTAACCGACATTAACAAGATGCATATATAAGAATATCCCCATCATTCCGGGACACCCTTCGGATATGATATAAATTTCGAAGTACTAAAGCATCCGGTACTTTGGATGGGGTTTGTTAGGCCCAATAGATCTATCTTTAGGATTCGTGTCAATTAGGGTGTCTGTTCCCTAATTCTTAGATTACCAGACTTAATAAAAAGGGGCATATTCGATTTTGATAATTCAACCATAGAATGTAGTTTCACGTACTTGTGTCTATTTTGTAAATCATTTATAAAACCTGCATGTATTCTCATCCCAAAAATATTAGATTTTAAAAGTGGGACTATAACTCACTTTCACAGATTTTTACTTCGTCGAGAAGTAAGACTTGGCCACTGTTGATTCACGAACCTATAACAATATATACATATATATTAAAGTATGTTCAAAATATATTTACAACACTTTTAATATATTTTGATGTTTTAAGTTTATTAAGTCAGCTGTCCTCGTTAGTAACCTACAACTAGTTGTCCACAGTTAGATGTACAGAAATAAATCGATAAATATTATCTTGAATCAATCCACGACCCAGTGTATACATATCTCAGTATTGATCACAACTCAAACTATATATATTTTGGAATCAACCTCAACCCTGTATAGCTAACTCCAACATTCACATATAGAGTGTCTATGGTTGTTCCGAAATATATATAGATGTGTTGACATGATAGGTCGAAACATTGTATACGTGTCTATGGTATCTCAAGATTACATAATATACAATACAAGTTGATTAAGTTATGGTTGGAATAGATTTGTTACCAATTTTCACGTAGCTAAAATGAGAAAAATTATCCAATCTTGTTTTACCCATAACTTCTTCATTTTAAATCCGTTTTGAGTGAATCAATTTGCTATGGTTTCATATTGAACTCTATTTTATGAATCTAAACAGAAAAAGTATAGGTTTATAGTCGGAAAAATAAGTTACAAGTCGTTTTTGTAAAGGTAGTCATTTCAGTCGAAAGAACGACGTCTAGATGACCATTTTAGAAAACATACTTCCACTATGAGTTTAACCATAATTTTTGGATATAGTTTCATGTTCATAATAAAAATCATTTTCTCAGAATAACAACTTTTAAATCAAAGTTTATCATAGTTTTTAATTAACTAACCCAAAACAGCCCGCGGTGTTACTACGACGGCGTAAATCCGGTTTTACGGTGTTTTTCGTGTTTCCAGGTTTTAAATCATTAAGTTAGCATATCATATAGATATAGAACATGTGTTTAGTTAATTTTAAAAGTCAAGTTAGAAGGATTAACTTTTGTTTGCGAACAAGTTTAGAATTAACTAAACTATGTTCTAGTGATTACGAGTTTAAACCTTCGAATAAGATAGTTTTATATATATGAATCGAATGATGTTATGAACATCATTACTACCTCAAGTTTAGTAGGTAAACCTACTGGAAGTGACAAGAAATGATCTAGCTTCAAAGGATCTTGGATGGCTTGAAAGTTCTTGAAGTAGGATCATGACACAAAAACAAGTTCAAGTAAGATTTTTACTCGAATTAAGATAGTTTATAGTTATAGAAATTGAATCAAAGTTTGAATATGAATATTACCTTGAATAAGAAAGATAACCTACTGTATATAACGAAGGTTTCTTGATCTTAGATGATTACTTGGAATGGATTAGAAAGCTTGAAAGTAAATTAGTAAACTTGAAGGGATTTTTGAAGTGTTCTTGAAGTGTTCTTCCTATGATGATTATAGCTTGATTCTTGAAGTGATTTTTGATGAAGATGATGATTAACTACTGGAAAAATACGTTCATAATAGTATGTGTGTGTTGAGAGAGAATTAGAAAGAGAATTGGAAGTGAAATGGAGTGAATGATGAGTGGTAATTGGTGAGTGGTGAGTGGGGTTAAAAGGAGTTCTAGTTAGTTGACTAGCTCATGCTAGAAGTTAAAATTGATTAGTCATACATGACATAATCAAGAGTGGAATTTCATGCTAGTTCCTATTGGTATATACCCATAGTAAGTACGTTTTGAAGCTGTGTATAATACGGGTAAGAATACGACTAGAATTCTTGATGAAAGAAAAGAATGGGAAAGTAACTGTAACCATTTTCGTTAAGTATGAGTGTTTTGATATATGTCTTGAAGTCTTCCAAAAGTATTTTAATACATCTAAATACACTACATGTATATACATTTTAACTGAGTCGTTAAGTCATCGTTAGTCGTTACATGTAAGTGTTGTTTTGAAACCTTTAAGTTAACGATCTCAATTAATGTTGTTAACCCATTGTTTATTATATCTAATGAGATGTTAAATTATTATATTATCATGATATTATGATATATTAATATATCTTAATATGATATATATACATTTAAATGTCGTTACAACGATAATCGTTACATATATGTCTCGTTTCGAAATCCTTAAGTTAGTAGTCTTGTTTATATGTATATAACTCATTGTTAATATAATTATGGAGATACTTACTTATCATAATCTCATGTTAACCATATGTATATCCATATATATATCGTCATGTCGTTTTTACAAGTTTTAACGTTCGTGAATCGCCGGTCATTTTGGGTGGTCAATTGTCTATATGAAACATATTTCAATTAATCAAGTCTTAACAAGTTTGATTGCTTAACATGTTGGAAATATTTAATCATGTAAATATCAATCTCAATTAATATATATAAACATGGAAAAGTTCGGGTCACTACAGTACCTACCCGTTAAATAAATTTCGTCCCGAAATTTTAAGCTGTTGAAGGTGTTGACGAATCTTCTGGAAATAGATGCGGGTATTTCTTCTTCATCTGATCTTCACGCTCCCAGGTGAACTCAGGGTCCTCTACGAGCATTCCATCGAACCTTAACAATTGGTATCTTGTTTTGCTTAAGTCTTTTAACCTCACGATCCATTATTTCGACGGGTTCTTCGATGAATTGGAGTTTTTCGTTGATTTGGATTTCATCTAACGGAATAGTGAGATCTTCTTTAGCAAAACATTTCTTCAAATTCGAGACGTGGAAAGTGTTATGTACAGCCGCGAGTTATTGAGGTAACTCAAGTCGGTAAGCTACTGGTCCGACACGATCAATAATCTTGAATGGTCCAATATACCTTGGATTTAATTTTCCTCGTTTACCAAATCGAACAATGCCTTTCCAAGGTGCAACTTTAAGCATGACCATCTCTCCAATTTCAAATTCTATATCTTTTCTTTTAATGTCAGCGTAGCTCTTTTGTCGACTTTGGGCGGTTTTCAACCGTTGTTGAATTTGGATGATCTTCTCAGTAGTTTCTTGTATAATCTCCGGACCCGTAATTTGTCTATCCCCCACTTCACTCCAACAAATCGGAGACCTGCACTTTCTACCATAAAGTGCTTCAAACGGCGCCATCTCAATGCTTGAATGGTAGTTGTTGTTGTAGGAAAATTCTGCTAACGGTAGATGTCGATCCCAACTGTTTCCGAAATCAATAACACATGCTCGTAGCATGTCTTCAAGCGTTTGTATCGTCCTTTCGCTCTGCCCATCAGTTTGTGGATGATAGGCAGTACTCATGTCTAGACGAGTTCCTAATGCTTGCTGTAATGTCTGCCAGAATCTTGAAATAAATCTACCATCCCTATCAGAGATAATAGAGATTGGTATTCCATGTCTAGAGACGACTTCCTTCAAATACAGTCATGCTAACTTCTCCATCTTGTCATCTTCTCTTATTGGCAGGAAGTGTGCTGATTTGGTGAGACGATCAACTATTACCCAAATAGTATCAAAACCACTTGCAGTTCTTGGCAATTTAGTGATGAAATCCATGGTAATGTTTTCCCATTTCCATTCCGGGATTTCGGGTTGTTGAAGTAGACCTGATGGTTTCTGATGCTCAGCTTTGACCTTAGAACACGTCAAACATTCTCCTACATATTTAGCAACATCGGCTTTCATACCCGGCCACCAAAAATGTTTCTTGAGATCCTTGTACATCTTCCCCGTTCCAGGATGTATTGAGCATCTGGTTTTATGAGCTTCTCTAAGTACCATTTCTCTCATATCTCCAATTTTTGGTACCCAAATCCTTTCAGCCCTATACCGGGTTCCGTCTTCCCGAATATTAAGATGCTTCTCCGATCCTTTGGGTATTTCATCCTTTAAATTTCCCTCTTTTAAAACTCCTTGTTGCGCCTCCTTTATTTGAGTATTAAGGTTATTATGAATCATTATATTCATAGATTTTACTCGAATGGGTTCTCTGTCCTTCCTGCTCAAGGCATCGGCTACGACATTTGCCTTTCCTGGGTGGTAACGAATCTCAAAGTCGTAATCATTCAATAATTCAATCCACCCACGCTGCCTCATATTCAGTTGTTTCTGATTAAATATATGTTGAAGACTTTTGTGGTCGGTATATATAATACTTTTGACCCCATATAAGTAGTGCCTCCAAGTCTTTAATCCAAAAACAACCGCGCCTAATTCCAAATCATGCGTCGTATAATTTTGCTCGTGAATCTTCAATTGTCTAGACGCATAAGTAATCACCTTCGTTCGTTGCATTAATACACAACCGAGACCTTGCTTTGATGCGTCACAATAAATCACAAAATAATCATTCCCTTCAGGCAATGACAATATAGGTGCCGTAGTTAGCTTTTTCTTCAATAACTGAAACGCTTTCTCTTGTTCATCCTTCCATTCAAATTTCTTCCCTTTATGCGTTAATGCAGTCAAGGGTTTTGCTATTCTGGAAAAGTCTTGGATGAACCTTCTGTAGTAACCAGCTAGTCCTAAAAACTGGCGTATGTGTTTCGGAGTTTTCGGGGTTTCCCACTTTTCAACAGTTTCTATCTTTGCCGGATCCACCTTAATACCTTCTTTGTTCACTATGTGACAGAGGAATTGAACTTCTTCCAATGAAAATGCACACTTTGAAAACTTAGCGTACAATTCTTCCTTCCTCAATACTTCTAACACCTTTCTCAAATGTTCACCGTGTTCTTGGTCATTCTTTGAGTAAATAAGTATGTCATCAATGAAAACAATGATAAACTTGTCAAGGTATGGTCCACACACTCGGTTCATAAGGTCCATGAACACAGCTGGTGCATTAGTTAAACCAAACGGCATGACCATAAACTCGTAATGACCGTAACATGTTCTGAAATCAGTCTTTGGAATATCATCTTCTTTCACCCGCATTTGATGATACCCGGAACGTAAGTCAATCTTTGAATAAACAGACGAGCCTTGTAGTTGATCAAATAAGTTGTCGATTCTCGGTAGTGGGTAGCGGTTCTTGATGGTAAGTTTGTTCAACTCTCGGTAGTCGATACACAACCTGAATGTACCATCTTTCTTCTTGACAAACAAAACAGGAGCTCCCCACGGTGATGTGCTTGGTCGAATGAAACCACGCTCTAAAAGTTCTTGTAATTGGCTTTGCAGTTCTTTCATATCGCTGGGTGCGAGTCTGTAAGGAGCACGAGCTATTGGTTCAGCTCATGGTACAAGATCTATTTGAAATTCAACGGATCGATGTGGGGGTAATCCCGGTAATTCTTTCGGAAATACATCGGGAAATTCTTTTGCAATGGGAACATCATTGATGCTCTTTTCTTCAGTTTGTACTTTTTCGACGTGTGCTAGAATAGCATAGCAACCTTTTCTTATTAGTTTTTGTGCCTTCAAATTACTAATAAGATGTAGCTTCGTGTTGCCCTTTTCTCCGTACACCATTAAGGGTTTTCCTTTTTCTCGTATAATACGAATTGCATTTTTGTAACAAACGATCTCTGCTTTCACTTCTTTCAACCAGTCCATACCGATTATCACATCAAAACTCCCTAACTCTACTGGTATCAAGTCAATCTTAAATGTTTCGCTAACCAGTTTAATTTCTCGATTCCGACATATATTATCTGCTGAAATTAATTTACCATTTGCTAATTCGAGTAAAAATTTACTATCCAAAGGCGTCAATGGACAACTTAATTTAGCACAAAAATCTCTACTCATATAGCTTCTTTCCGCACCCGAATCAAATAAAACGTAAGCAGATTTATTGTCAATAAGAAACGTACCCGTAACAAGCTCCGGGTCTTCCTGTGCCTCTGCCGCATTAATATTGAAAACTCTTCCGCGGCCTTGTCCATTCGTGTTCTCCTGGTTCGGGCAATTTCTAATAATGTGGCCCGGTTTTCCACATTTATAACAAACTACTTTGGCATAACTTGCTCCGACACTACTTCCTCCGCCATTACTCGTTCCGACACCATTTGTTCCTTTCGTTCTATTAACCCCTGGTCCGTAGACCTCACACTTCGCCGCGCTATGACCATTTCTTTTACACGTGTTGCAAAATTTGGTGCAGAACCCCGAGTGATACTTTTCACACCTTTGGCATAGCTGCTTCTGATTGTTGTTTTTGTTGCGGTTATTATTGTTGTTGGGATGATTGTTGTAGTTGCTGTTGTTGTTGTTGTTGTTGTTGGGCCGTTTGTTGTAGTTGCGATTGATGTTGCGATTGTTGGGATAATTGTTGCGATTATTGTTGTAATTGCTGTTGTTGTTGTATTGGTGATTCTTATCAACGTTTTCCTCCCACTTTCTTTTGACTTGCTTCACATTGGCCTCTTCAGCAGTCTGTTCTTTAATTCTTTCTTCAATCTGGTTCACTAGTTTGTGAGCAATTCTACATGCCTGTTGTATGGAGGCGGGCTCGTGTGAACTTATATCTTCTTAGATTCTTTCCGGTAATCCTTTCACAAACGCGTCGATCTTCTCTTCCTCATCTTCGAATGCTCCAGGACACAATAGGCACAATTCTGTGAATCGTCTTTCGTACGTGGTAATATCAAATCCTTGGGTTCGTAACCCTCTAAGTTATGTCTTGAGCTTATTGACCTCGGTTCTGGGAAGGTACTTCTCGTTCATCAAGTGCTTGAATACTGACCACGGTAGTGCGTACGCATCGTCTTGTCCCACTTGCTCTAGATAGGTATTCCACAATGTTAACGCAGAACCTGTGAAGGTATGCGTAGCGTACTTCACTTTGTCCTCTTCAGTACACTTACTTATGGCAAACACCGATTCGACCTTCTCGGTCCACCGTTTCAATCCGATCGGTCCTTCGGTTCCATCAAATTCCAAAGGTTTGCAGGCAGTGAATTCTTTGTAGGTGCATCCTACACGATTTCCTGTGCTGCTAGATCCAAGGTTATTGTTGGTATGTAGCGCAGCCTGTACTGCGGCTATGTTTGAAGCTAGAAAAGTACGGAATTCCTCTTCATTCATATTCACGGTGTGTCGAGTAGTCGGTGCCATTTCCTTCAAAATAGTCAAATGGAACAAGTTAATCATACAAAATATTAAGAGTAGTTAATAGTATTTCGTAGCATAATATGAACTCATTTATAAAAGCTTTTTCTTCATATTAGCATTTTATAAGTTTAAATTCGGGTAGTACCTACCCGTTAAGTTCATACTTAGTAGCTAATATACAATTCAACTACTACAATTCTATATGAAAAACTGATTATAATAATATTTCGCGTTTAAACTTTTACACAATATTTTACAAACTTACAATACCGCTTATTTTACATATAGCATGAAATATAGCACACAATAAATTTGGTACAAGATGGTTGTGAAGATAATTCTAGCTAGTACACAAGTCGTTCAGCAAAGGCAATAAAGACATGTAATTCATACGTCCAGAAACAAGTCATGCATTCTGGTTTTACTAGGATTACTTCCCATCCTTGGTCTTGTGGAACATAACCATTATGGCCGTTGATAAGACAGCGTGTTGTAACGTCGTCAAAGGGACGAGGGTTACGTAATGTCCAACAGTCCCGTAACAATCTAAAAACCTCATTTCTTACCCCAATTACCGACTCCGTCACTTGTGGGAACGTTTTGTTTAATAGTTGTAGCCCGATGTTCTTGTTCTCACTTTGGTGAGAAGCGAACATTACTAATCCGTAAGCATAACATGCTTCTTTATGTTGCATGTTAGCCGCTTTTTCTAAATCACGAAGTCCAATATTCGGATATATTGAGTCAAAATAATTTCTTAACCCATTGCGTAAAATAGCATTTGGGTTCCCCGCAATATATGCGTCAAAGTAAACACATCGTAACTTATGGATTTCCCAACGTGATATCCCCCATCTTTCGAACGAAAGCCTTTTATAAACCAAGGCATTCTTGGAACGTTCTTCGAATGTCTTACAAACTGATCTCGCCTTAAATAGTTGTGCCGAAGAATTCTGTCCGACTCTAGACAAGATTTCATCAATCATGTCTCCGGGTAGGTCTCTTAAAATATTGGGTTGTCTATCCATTTTGTGTTTTTATACTGTAAAATAGACAAGAGTTAGATTTATAAAAAAAATACTTATTAATACAAGCAATTTTTACATATATCATAAAGCATAAGCACACTATATTACTTATATTACACCACACGAATACAACTATCTTATTCCGACTCGCTTGTTTCTTCTTCTTCGGTTTTGGTTCGTTTTGCCAAGTTTCTAGGGATATATGATGTTCCCCTAATACGAGCCGTCGTTATCCACATTGGTTTAGAAAAACCTGGTGGTTTAGAGGTTCCCGGGTCATTGTTACAACTTAAGGACTTCGGGGGTTGACGATACATATAAAGTTCATCGGGGTTGGAATTAGATTTCTCTATTTTTATGCCCTTTCCCTTATTATTTTCTTTTGCCTTTTTAAATTCAGTTGGGGTAATTTCTATAACATCATCGGAATTCTCGTCGGAATCCGATTCATCGGAGAATTGGTAATCCTCCCAATATTTTGCTTCCTTGGCGGAAACACCATTGACCATAATTAACCTTGGTCGGTTGGTTGAGGATTTTCTTTTACTTAACCGTTTTATTATTTCCCCCACCGGTTCTATTTCTTCATCCGGTTCCGATTCTTCTTCCGGTTCCGATTCTTCTTCCGGTTCCGACTCTTCTTCCGGTTCCTCTTCGGGAACTTGTGAATCAGTCCACGAATCATTCCAATTTACATTTGACTCTTCATTATTATTAGGTGAGTCAATGGGACTTGTTCTAGAGGTACACATCTATCACATAATATCAAACGCGTTAAGAGATTAATATATCACATAATATTCACATGTTAAAAATATATAGTTTCCAACAAAATTTGTTAAGCAATCATTTTTCAAGTAAACACGGTCGAAGTCCAGACTTACTAATGCATCCTAACAAACTAGATAAGACACACTAATGCAAAATTCTGGTTCTCTAAGACCAACGCTCTGATACCAACTGAAATGTCCCGTTCTTATTGATTAAAAACGTTCCATATTAATTGATTTCGTTGCGAGGTTTTGACCTCTATATGAGACGTTTTTCAAAGACTGCATTCATTTTAAAACAAACCCTAACCTTTATTTCATCAATAAAGGTTTAAAAAGCTTTACGTAGATTATCAACTAATGATAATCTAAAATATCCTGTTTACACACGACTATTACATAATGGTTTACAATACAAATATGTTACAACAAAATAAGTTTCTTGAATGCAGTTTTTACACAATATCATACAAGCATGGACTCCAAATCTCATCCTTATTTAAGTATGCGACAGCGGAAGCTCTTAATAATCACCTGAGAATAAACATGCTTAAAACGTCAACAAAAATGTTGGTGAGTTATAGGTTTAACCTATATATATCAAATCATAATAATAGACCACAAGATTTCATATTTCAATACACATCCCATACATAGAGATAAAAGTCATTCATATGGTGAACACCTGGTAACCGACATTAACAAGATGCATATATAAGAATATCCCCATCATTCCGGGACACCCTTCGGATATGATATAAATTTCAAAGTACTAAAGCATCCGGTACTTTGGATGGGGTTTGTTAGGCCCAATAGATCTATCTTTAGGATTCGCGTCAATTAGGGTGTTTGTTCCCTAATTCTTAGATTACCAGACTTAATAAAAAGGGGCATATTCGATTTTGATAATTCAACCATAGAATGTAGTTTCACGTACTTGTGTCTATTTTGTAAATCATTTATAAAACCTGCATGTATTCTCATCCCAAAAATATTAGATTTTAAAAGTGGGACTATAACTCACTTTCACAGATTTTTACTTCGTCGAGAAGTAAGACTTGGCCACTGTTGATTCACGAACCTATAACAATATATACATATATATTAAAGTATGTTCAAAATATATTTACAACACTTTTAATATATTTTGATGTTTTAAGTTTATTAAGTCAGCTGTCCTCGTTAGTAACCTACAACTAGTTGTCCACAGTTAGATGTACAGAAATAAATCGATAAATATTATCTTGAATCAATCCACGAACCAGTGTATACGTATCTCAGTATTGATCACAACTCAAACTATATATATTTTGGAATCAACCTCAACCCTGTATAGCTAACTCCAACATTCACATATAGAGTGTCTATGGTTGTTCCAAAATATATATAGATGTGTCGACATGATAGGTCGAAACATTGTATACGTGTCTATGGTATCTCAAGATTACATAATATACAATACAAGTTGATTAAGTTATGGTTGGAATAGATTTGTTACCAATTTTCACGTAGCTAAAATGAGAAAAATTATCCAATCTTGTTTTACCCATAACTTCTTCATTTTAAATCCGTTTTGAGTGAATCAATTTGCTATGGTTTCATATTGAACTATATTTTATGAATATAAACAGAAAAAGTATAGGTTTATAGTCAGAAAAATAAGTTACAAGTCGTTTTTGTAAAGGTAGTCATTTCAGTCGAAAGAACGACGTCTAGATGACCATTTTAGAAAACATACTTCCACTTTGAGTTTAACCATAATTTTTGGATATAGTTTCATGTTCATAATAAAAATCATTTTCTCAGAATAACAACTTTTAAATCAAAGTTTATCATAGTTTTTAATTAACTAACCCAAAACAGCCCGCGGTGTTACTACGACGGCGTAAATCCGGTTTTACGGTGTTTTTCATGTTTCCAGGTTTTAAATCATTAAGTTAGCATATCATATAGATATAGAACATGTGCTTAGTTAATTTTAAAAGTCAAGTTAGAAGGATTAACTTTTGTTTGCGAACAAGTTTAGAATTAACTAAACTATGTTCTAGTGATTACGAGTTTAAACCTTCGAATAAGATAGTTTTATATATATGAATCGAATGATGTTATGAACATCATTACTACCTCAAGTTTAGTAGGTAAACCTACTGGAAGTGACAAGAAATGATCTAGCTTCAAAGGATCTTGGATGGCTTGAAAGTTCTTGAAGTAGGATCATGACACAAAAACAAGTTCAAGTAAGATTTTTACTCGAATTAAGATAGTTTATAGTTATAGAAATTGAATCAAAGTTTGAATATGAATATTACCTTGAATAAGAAAGATAACCTACTGTATATAACAAAGGTTTCTTGATCTTAGATGATTACTTGGAATGGATTAGAAAGCTTGGAAGTAAATTAGTAAACTTGAAGGGATTTTTGAAGTGTTCTTGAAGTGTTCTTCCTATGATGATTATAGCTTGATTCTTGAAGTGATTTTTGATGAAGATGATGATTAACTACTGGAAAAATATGTTCATAATAGTGTGTGTGTGTTGAGAGAGAATTAGAAAGAGAATTGGAAGTGAAATGGAGTGAATGATGAGTGGTAATTGGTGAGTGGTGAGTGGGGTTAAAAGGAGTTCTAGTTAGTTGACTAGCTCATGGTAGAAGTTAAAATTGATTAGTCATACATGACATAATCAAGAGTGGAATCCCATGCTAGTTCCTATTGGTATATACCCATAGTAAGTACGTTTTGAAGCTGTGTATAATACGGGTAAGAATACGACTAGAATTCTTGATGAAAGAAAAGAATGGGAAAGTAACTGTAACCATTTTCGTTAAGTATGAGTGTTTTGATATATGTCTTGAAGTCTTCCAAAAGTATTTTAATACATCTAAATACACTACATGTATATACATTTTAACTGAGTCGTTAAGTCATCGTTAGTCGTTACATGTAAGTGTTGTTTTGAAACCTTTAAGTTAACGATCTCAATTAATGTTGTTAACCCATTGTTTATTATATCTAATGAGATGTTAAATTATTATATTATCATGATATTATGATATATTAATATATCTTAATACGATATATATACATTTAAATGTCGTTACAACGATAATCGTTACATATATGTCTCGTTTCGAAATCCTTAAGTTAGTAGTCTTGTTTATATGTATATAACTCATTGTTAATATACTTATGGAGATACTTACTTATCATAATCTCATGTTAACCATATGTATATCCATATATATATATATATCGTCATGTCGTTTTTACAAGTTTTAACGTTCGTGAATCGCCGGTCAACTTGGGTGGTCAATTGTCTATATGAAACATATTTCAATTAATCAAGTCTTAACAAGTTTGATTGCTTAACATGTTGGAAACATTTAATCATGTAAATATCAATCTCAATTAATATATATAAACATGGAAAAGTTCGGGTCACTACACCCAACGCATCCCAGTAACACTCGTTGCAGATGGAAACATCTTGTGTATCCAAACTTTGTTTCGATTTGGACAGGCGAGGTCTACTTTTATTTTTATTAATTGTCTTCTGTACAGAACCCTTCAATTTACCCTTTGATTTATTATTCTTGTTACATTTATCCTCAGTATCAATAGACCCACCACTAGAAACCTCAGCTACATATTGGGCTTGAGTGTCATTCACATTATTACATTTGTTCTCAGTTAAAACATCTGTTGGGCCAGAATTAATATTGGGTTGTATAGGACTTTTCTCAGGCCCAATATTATGGTTAACATCCGGCTCAATTATCTTGGGTCCCACCCAGTCCTTTGGAACGTTAGTAGCATGGATAGGAGAATTTGAATGATTAAATTCGCCATCATTCATCCCACTAGCTTTTTGAGAATTGCTTTTTTCCACATCATTAACTTGTGTTTCCCCAACAACCTCCTCGATTCCCTCAAATAAACAATTGGACTCTTGATCTTCTTCCATCACCGGACCTTTGGGACGGTTACCGGCGTTAGTTAAATTCGGTTTGCAGCCTGGAATTCGAACGGATTCTGGATATTCACTCGCATCTGAGTCTTCGTCCTCATGTGAACTGAAAGAATCACCATCATCATCTTCATCCGTAGGCCCGATGAAATCCTCACCACTAGGAATGTCATAAGAGTTTATAGCATCTGTACTATACTCATTAGGGCTGTGATCATCTTGACTGGAATCATCAATAGACTCCTTTCCCTCTTCCACTACATTAACAAAATAGGAAATCTTTTTATGCTGTAATCTCACATAGTCATTGACATGATCAGACCTAATCAACTTAACATAAGCCCTGCCATAATCTAAATGATTAGCCTTAACAAGATCGCAATTATGTAACTCATAGACCACACCCCACCACTCGGCAATGGACATGAATGTTTTTTCATTCCAGCAATGAGGTGGAACTCCCCGGATTCTAAGCCAAACCATACGACCTTCAGGCCATAGTGAGGGATCCCACTTACTTATTTTATGGACCCATCTTCTGAGGGGATGGTTTTCACGATTAATCACGTCTGAAGAGTGTTCTTCGTTATTGAAAATCAGCAGAACACTTAGCCCACCAAGAGGTTTGACAAGAAGATTGCCAAGCCCTTCATCTGCACATATTGTTTCAAGTTTTTTGAGAACTATTGAGTTAATAGCATCACCCACAACCGCATACTTGAGTGTTTCATTATTGCAATCATCATCTGCAACCGTAACAGTAAACGTCTTATCATCTTCATCAGTAGGTCGAGAAGCACCCCGACCCTTCTTTGTGTTCAGCTTGTAGCACATATCCTTCTTTTTTTGATTCAAACCATTACGTAAGTAATCACAATTCATCCCTAAAAACTCATCGTTCTTCTTTTCCTCCCTCGACTTAAACCCTAAAACCTCATCAAATCTTCTATCATCCCTGAAACTATTATTGAAAACCCTAGCCCCAGCATTGTTTTTGCTATTGTTAACAGACTTAGCCCCTGCCTTGCTTTCTACACCAGCTGCAATTGGTTTACGATTTGTTGCCCTAAAGACTTTAATAGGTTTCTCCCTAAACTTCACATTTCCTAATCGTCTTAACATGAATTCTGGATCCCTAACCTCAGCAAACCGGACAAATGCATATCTTTCACCACCCTTTAAACAGTTTCCAGCAATGTATACGTCCCTTACCGAGTCGTACGGCTTGAAAGTTTTCCAAAGATCTACAACTTTGTAGTCACTTGGAAAATTGAAGAACATGTACGATGTCAGATCGCTTCTGCTTGACCACTTGGACCGGTGTTGATAGTTGCCGCCGTTGTATCCACCCTGAGCTCTAGCCGACCCTGCCCTCTCTCTCTCTCTATTTTCTCTCTCACACATATTGAAAAAAAATGATAACAAATTGCGTCGCCTTTGTCGTTTCTTCTGTATTAACCTTTAAATAATATGATATTAAGAAAAGGGGGGCATGTTTCGTACTAAACACAAGTTGTTGACAAAATACAATCATCTGTAAATCTGAAAGGGATGGTTGGAAAACGAGTTACCGGGAACATGATTAGAAAGTAGGGTTATAGAACACATGAAGGACAAGAAACAATAGGATCCAGCTTGGCATCACAAATGTTCTGGTACAATGCATGTTCTCAAACTTGTTATGCAGTATCATTGCTTTATTATTATTATTATTATTATTATTATTATTATTATTATTATTATTATTATTATTATTATTATTATTATTATATATATATATATATATATATATATATATATATATATATATATATATATTATATATAATATGTGCATGTATAATTATATTTCATTCTTTAGTACTTACAATAGGCAGAATTGCAAAAATTTTTATTTGAGTGTATGCAAGTTTCCGACGATATTTATTGAAGATGAACTTGTGATTGATTATGGTGTTGCAAAATGAACTTGTGACTGTTAAGACGATCATGCTAAACTATTTCTACGAGATCTTCTTTGCAAATGCTTTATATATTTTGTTAAAAGGATCAAATAATTAGGGAATTAAATATTTGATATTAGGTATTTGTTATTATATTTCTATGAAGTGTTTATCACTCAGGACTTAGAATGAGAACGTATATAATACTTGGTATGTATTTATACTCAATGGCATGTGTTGGCTTACCAGTACAAATTCGGCGCATCGGATGATAAATAATGAGATCCAAAGATCCAACAACTCCCAACAACAAGCCAAACTAGAAAAAAGTAATCAAACTCAATTCTATAGTATTCAACAAGAACCTTGAGCCTACAACAGAAAAAGATGTTATTCAATTCCACATACAGAAAAGAAATGTTACAAAATAAGTGCATCTTCGGCTAACTAGGTACCTGTTACTCAGAAAAGGTGATAAAGTCCCGTAAATAAAAACGTGATAGTAGAAACACTTGCAAAGACATATCCAACAACCCAAGTAAACATCGTAGCCAGATGCTTGGATAATGACAGAACTACAATAGCTGTGATTATTTGACTCAAGCTTATAAATAATTTTATCCATATCCAATAACCGGAACCATGTTGAACAACAGAATTACTGACATTATTTGAAGGAATGTCTTCATTCTGTTGTGAGTTCAATAGGTTCATAGGTATATCTTGGGTTATATCAGTCGAACGCCCATCCCGATCCATTACTAGTAAGCAATGTTTATGTAAATTGATATAGTTTAGATGAAACCTTTTTTTAAATAAACTGAGAGGTAGTGATAGAAAGAGAGATATGAAAAGTAGAAGAAATAGAATATTAACGCTTTATATATTTTGTTAAAAGAATCAAATAGATATAGATTCAAATATTTGTTGTTAGTTATTTGTTATTTATATTTCTATAAAGTGTTAATCATTCATGACTTGGAATGAGAACATATATAATACTTGGTATGTATTTATATTTAATGACATGTATTGACTTACTAGTACAAATTCGGCACATCGAATGATAAAGTATGAGATCCAATGATCCAACAACTCTCAACAACAAGCCAAACTAGAAAAAAGTAATCAAACTCAATTCTATAGTATTCAACAAGCACCTTGAGCCTGCAACAGAAAAAGATGTTATTCAATTCCACATACAGAAAAGAAATGTTACAAAATAAGTGCATCTTTAACAAACTATGTACATGTTACTCAGCAAAGGTGATAAAAGTCCTGTAAATAAAAACATGATAGTAGCAACACTTGCAAAGACATATTTAACAACCAAAGTAAATAGCATAGCATGATGCTTGGATAAGGACAAAACTACAATGGCTGTGATTATTTGACTCAAGCTTATAAATAATTTTATCCATATCCAATAACTGGAACCATGTTGAACAACAGAATCACTAACATTATTTGAAGGAATGTCTCCATTCTGTTGTGAGTTCAACACGTTCATAGGTATATCTTGAGTTACATCAGTCGCATGCGCATCCCGATCCATTAATACTAAGTAATGTTTATGTAAATTGATATAGTTTCGATGAAACTTTTTTTTAAAGAAACTGAGGGGTAGTGATAGAAAGAGAGATAGGAAAGGTAGAAGAAATAGAATATTAACGCTTTATATATTTTGTTGAAAGAATCAAATAAATATGGATTCAAATATTTGTTGTTAGTTATTTGTTATTTATATTTCTATGAAGTGATAATCATTCAGGACTTGGAATGAGAACATATATAATACTTGTTATGTATTTAAAATCATTGGGATATTTTGGCTTACCAGTTCAAATTCGGCGCATCAGACGTTAAAGGATGAGATCCAAAGATCCAACAACTCCCAACAACAAGTCAAACTAGAAAAAACTAATCAAACCCAATTCTAAAGTATTCAACAATCACTTTGAGCATGAGTTTATGGACTTGGTGTAGCTGGATGGTGTGATTGAGTTGCTGGATTTTCCCTCTTGCTTGTTTCCGGTGGTGGTGGATTTGCTGGATTTTCTTTCTTGTTTTGAGGTGGAGTGGACTTCTTTGACTTGCTTCCTTTTGCTACAATGTTTTGTAACTAAGATTAAAAGAGGTATACAATACAAATATGTACAGAAGCTGTATAAAAATAAAGCAGTTAACAAAATTTAGAACGTATGTTAGTTGTCTGAGTGCAAGTGAGTTTCTGAGTTGCCGCCTCTGCTCCTGAAAGTGTGTGTCATGTTTAAGCTAGTATGCTATTATTTTTTGTGTACTTTGGGTATCACATGTTTGAGCTTGTATGTTGTTATTTTGCTCTTGTAATGTGTACTAATATTGTGAATATAGTGAACGTACTTTGCTTTTCGAAAAAAATATATAAACAAAGCAGTTAACTAAATTTACACATATACAACCGACCCATCATATATATATCGCAAGAACCGTGCAACTAGTGTTAACCCAATATTTGAGCATTAAAACAACAAACAAATATACGAAGTATTTATTAGTATTGTATAAATGTTAATACAAATACGAATACTACCAACATAATAATAATAAAAGGAAAACAAAGGAAAGGAAAGGAAATAATAGGAAGATAAAAGAAAAACAAAAGGAAGTGAATAGAAATAACAAAAGGAAAACAAAGGAAATGTTTTTGTTTGATATAGTTTACACATAAAGTAAGCCGATTAAAAAGAAAGACTATGTTATTTTCACATAACATACAATATTTATTGTAATTATTAATAAATAAGTCGAGTCTTTCATAACTTAAAATTCTAGAACCGCCTTTAAATAAGACTACTAAGACCGGAGCCAACGTTCTGTCTTTTTAGTCCGTCTTTTTTTAATCATAAAAGAAGCCATTGGTATTGCTCCGTCAGATTTCGTCTTTTTCAAGCAAAAATGTGATTTCGTCTCTTAGTAGAAGTTTTAATAATTTTTTTTTATAGATATAAGAATGCAAGGTAATTGATTGGCCAAGATAATTTTAATTGGTGTCTTTCTGTTTGTTTTTTAAATATAACAATGCCCAATTCTATGTTTACTTGTATCATTAACTAGTTACCAGACGGACCGCGCGTTGCTGCGGTTTCGTTACGTATGTTTTTGCACTTGTAGTGTGAGGTGCATTGTGAGTTTATTTGATGGTTGTTATTCTGTAGCTATTCGTTGTTTACACCTAAGTTTACTTCATTACATACTTCAACATACTTAAAGAATGGTATTGCTGGGTTGCCTTCTTGTTTTTCAAGCTTGTTTGGAGTCTCTGGTGTTGGCATTTCTGTCCTTGGTATGTTTATCCCCCAGTCTGCAGTCACTGCACATAATACATCTTAGTATAGTAGTGATGTTAAACTAAAATTTCTGGATATGATGACACGTACGTGCAAATAAAAACTAAGGTGATGCAAGGTGAGAGACTACGAATTTCTTAATGATAAAAAGAGGTCCCACCTAAGCATACATATGCAGTTGTTTCAAAGAGAATATATATATATATATATATATATATATATATATATATATATATATATATATATATATATATATATATATATATATATATATATATGTGTGTGTGTGTGTGTGTGTGAGAAGCAATGAAAATACAAAAGTAAAGGAGCGTAGTTTGTTCCTACAATACATATAACACACACTCATTATAAGCTCAGCACATAAGATGGAATAACAAATGTAGAAGCACACATACCATTTTGCTTTCAAGTTCCTGTAGAAATTTCCTTAGTACATTACCATATCCAGCAAATATATATATATTAGAAACACGTGGCTATTTTCACAATTAGGCCCAGAAATAACAAACCAAAATCTACATTTTTTGTTAGGTATGTCTAAAATTCATATCAAAAAATAAATCAATACATTTTTATTGGTCACAATTATTACTGCCTTTTTTCAAAAATACTTTTTTTATGATTGACAAAAGTAGAAAGAACAACATTTAGTTATAAAGAATGTAACTATTTCTTAACCTGCTATGTACACAAAAGAGGGCAGTCTATTATCTTAAATGTTGGCCAAGTATGCAAAATGGAGGTAAAAGTAATTACAATTGGTATTCTATGAAGAGCTTAAACACACATGATAATTCTTGTGCCGAATTCAACATACAATACATAAATATGTCAACATCTAAAGCCAACTTCAAAAAAAAATTAATAAATATAAAAAAATGTTAAACTATACCTCATTTTGTAGCCAATCTGTTGAACAAAACCATGATCCCACTAAATTAGTTACTTCCCACTAAAAAGGATAGGATGTCCCTTTTTTGATCAATAACACATTCCTTTATTAAGTAGTCTTTAATAACAAAAATTCGGAAAAAGTTTAATGATATCTAATTAAGTAATGTAATAAGAAAATGTTATAAAACAAGAAAGTTCTTAGGAAAAATTATTCTTGCACACTAACATGGCTTGCTAACCTACTCAGCTAAAACCTTCATACTTAAATCCAAGCTGCCTTCACGATTCAAAACATTGATCCCATATGCCTAATTTAATTCCACTATTTGAAAACCTCTCTAATGAAAAATAATTGAAATGCAATCGAAATATAAATATACCACATATGAAAAGATAAATTACTTTCATATTAAAAATTCGACTGATAGGAACATCTAATCCTATTTAGGACACCCCAACTTATTCATACAATTAAACTAAGAATGTTAACGGATGAATTAAATAAATGTTGATCGTTCTCTGCTCAGTAGGAGAAGCATTTGCAAGCGTAGAAGCTAAAGCACCAATAGGAATTGGTTGTGAGATTCCACCTTTATGTTTTTATTTATAAAACTAATACCACCAGTGTTAAAAAAACTCATACTTAATAATTCATTAACCTAATCATATGACTAAAGCATTAACTTAAACTTAATTGTGCCTACCTTCAGAAAATATAATATTACTACAGTATTGGGATGTTTTGAATAAAACTATACATGAACTAGCTAGCCTACACTAAAATTACATTTTTGAGACATCCAACATATTTGTGTAGTATCCTTATAGCTATATTTCATAATTGATCCATTTCAAATTTAAGATAGCCCAATTGGGCCGATATTGACACCCCTTTAAAAGAATAAGATTGATTACTTGGAATTCGTCAAAGATGCGATATTGAATGTAATCATCAAATTCCTTCATTGTGTCCCATAGTCTATCATCGGCCCTAACTAATACAATTGACAAAAAGAGAATACACTTCTAATATCGATTGTTCGTTTTGTACATAAATAAATAAATAAAAAGTGTTGTTGGTGGGGGAGGCGCGCCGTGGCCCAAAAGACACGCGCCGCGCCTCGGGCGTGGCAAAATGTCTTGATCTTTTAAATTGAACGAGGGGCAAATTGGACATTTCACACATGAGCGTTTTTGGGGTTAATATCTCAAATTTAGATAAGGTCAAACCTTATTTTGTCTTCTCCATCTCATTCAATAGAGAGAGAAATCCTTTAGAGTGAGAAAGTGAAAATTGTGTGAAAGTGAAGCTAGTTACTCGCAAAGCAAGGCCGGATCTTGGTGTTCTTGCCTTCTAGCTACCTTATGGTGTTGTGGTAAGTTTCAAATCCGAATTTCTAGTAACTAATTATGCTATTTGGGTTTTGAAGACTTAAATGGGTTGTAAACCCCATTTCCTTTGGCAATTAGGGTTACAGTTGAGATTGGGGGTTGTTAGACTAAGGAACTAGTTAGTTGAGTTAATGTGAAATTTAACTAAATTATGGTTGGTTGGGAGGAAAATCACTAGTTACACTTGTGTACTAGTTGATGGTGGTGGTTTGGGTTCAATGAAGAACGAAAATAGAATGTTAAACTTGAAATGAGTCAAGAATGGAATTTGAACCTAAATTGTTAGGTTGAGTGACTTGTAGTCAAATGTTGTGTATTTGAGTGATTTAGAGTCAAAATCACTAGCCTTAGCGATTATTGGTGACGTGAGCCTTCGGGTGGCGTTAAAAGTGCAAATGGAGTTCATTTGCACTAAGTGTCTAATTGGACGGGTCAAAAATCCCATTTAGATGTATTTTTGAAATTAGTGTTAATGTAATAGGTGATATTCATTGACGGTTGAGAAGCTTGCTTATTTACGGTTCACGCTTTGAGTTAAAGTGAGTGGAATACTTATACGTATATGTATATGGTTTATTTACTTGCGTTGGTTGTGGTTTAGTGAGTGTCCGTTTTTCGGAGCTCACTAGAGTGATTATCGTGTGTTCGTGTCACTCAAATCGTGTGTACGTGCCACATGGGTTAAATGGCGGGTATTGTGTGTTCGTGTCACCATGGATATTAAACGGAGGGTATCGTGTGTCCGTGTCGCCGTGGATGTCAAATGGCGGGTATCGTGTGTTCGTGTCGCCTTTGATGTTTTGGTGGTTATCGTGTGTCCGTGCCACCAAGGGGTTAGTGGGTATCGTGTGTCCGTGTCACTAACGATCGTTGTGAACAACCGATGGTTCCCTCGAAAGGACCAATCCCTGTTACTTATGTTTAACCATCATTAATGATGTTGGTATGTTTAGCTTTAATATCTTAATATTATTATACTAAGGAGGTTGTTGTTAGTAGTGGGAATTTATGACACTAGCTTGATGTACGTTCGTATGCGTTGTGTGTATTATATGGTGTTCGTGGATGCGAGTAAGTAAAGCATATATGTATATGTGTAATTATTCTACTCACAAAGCTTTAGCTTACTCTTTCGTTGTTTACTTTTTAGTTATTGAAGACGGATGCTGAAAGGGTAAGATGGCGGAATAGGCGAAACTTTCGTTAAAGCTTTTGGAAGTTAGATTTTGAAGTTGACCTAGCTTTTGGGTAGTTTAGTCCCAAACTCCATGCTCGGGTGTCGTTTTTGTAAATGGTAAATGGGCTGTAATGGTTCCTGATGTCGGAACGTATAAATTTTCGTTTTAAAACCCTTATCTTTTGATTCTAGGGTTTATGTATTTTGATGAATTAAATATGGTGTAATTGGTTATTAAATGCATTAGGGTTTGGATTGGGTAATAAATGTGGTAAAGCCATATTTAATGAAGTGGGCATGCTGAACCAGGTAGGGACGTGAAAGGACCCGTTCATATACATTATAAATGATTCACAATAGTTGATTACATCGCGAGGTATTTGACCTCTATATGATACGTTTTACAAATATTGCATTCGTTTTTAAAAGACAAACTTTCTTTACATCTAAAATTGACGGCATGCATACTATTTCATATTACATCCAACTATAATTGACTTAATATTAATCTTGATGAACTCAACGACTCGAATGCAACGTCTTTCAAAGTATGTCATGAATGACTCCAAGTAATATCCTTAAAATGAGCTAATGCACAGCGGAAGATTTCTTTAATACCTGAGAATAAACATGCTTTAAAGTGTCAACCAAAAGGTTGGTGAGTTCATTAGTTTATCATAATCAACCATTTCCGTAATAGTAATAGACCACAAGATTTCATATACATAAACGTTTTAATAAAAATATTCTAAGTGGTTGAGCACTTGGTAACCATACTTAACATTTAATCAACGTCGCATATTCCCTTTATTATGAAATCTCACTACACTGTACCAAGTGTAGTCACTGAAACGAAGTACTGTGCAACCGTTGAATACTGGTCGTCCAGTCCGGTTGGGGTTGTCAGGCCCGATAGATCTATCAACAGGATTCACGTTTACAATACCGCATGTAAATGGTAGTTACCAAGCTATTAGGGAAAAATATGCAAAGTGGTACAACTAAACGTAGAATATGTTTTTAGTACTTGTGTCCATTTCGTAAAACAGTTATAAAACAGTGCATGTATTCTCAGCCCAAAAATATATATAAAAAGGGAGTAATGAAACTCACAATACTGTATTTCGTAGCAATTATGTATATGACGGCACTGAACAAGTGCAGGGTTTGTCTCGGATTCACGAACCTATATTAAGTATATATATTTATATGTTGGTCAATATCTGTCTAACAATTTAGGTCAAGTCGTAGTATATCACAATCCTAATGCTCGAGACCGACATGCAAAAGTCAACAAAAGTCAACTTGACCCAAAATGACTTCCAAAATCTATACATGTTTATTATATAACTTATATATAGTCATTTTATATGTTTATTATATAACTTATATATAGTCATTTTATATATTTAAATATATTTATCAGATCTTATTATACTAAATAATACAAGTCATTTATTAATAAATAAAAATTTATATTTAAATTCATATATGATAAAAAAATATACTTTTATATATCTCAAGTAATAAAATTTATAAAATTCACTTAATATCATAAAAATATAGTGGTATTTATTATTAATGTAATTATATTACGTGTGGTAAAAATATCTTTGTACGCATATTTATTTGATAAAATAATATTGATAATAATAATAATGATAAAAATAATAAAATGATAGTTTCAATAAAAATATTAATTTTTAGTAATAAAGATAATTTTGGTAATAACATCAACTGATAACAATTATAATAATCGTTTTAATAATAATATTAAAATTAATAATAATTCAGTTGACCATATCTTTTAATCCGTTCATCGAACCCACACGATTTCTAAATGAAAAGTTATTAATTTTTCTTTATCTTTTCAACGACATGCATATCATATACCTTATCTCAGTAGCATATGTATCAAATTCGTGATTTATCATAAACTATTTAACGATGAAACTAAGCATACAAACATGCATAATCATATATACTCGAGCACTAGTCAGGGATACACTATTAATATATAAAAGATAAGATATGAATGCTTACGTATCAATATTGTGATTCAATATTGCAGGAAAGTACGTAGACACAATGAAAATGATAAACGTTATGTTGACCTCACGAGCAATACCCTCGAACAATACCCATAACCTCCATAGCTATAACCCATAATTTCCTTAGCTCTATCCCGTTTGAAAACTTATTTTGAAATCGTCTGAATATAACTCCGTCGTAGTATTTTATGTATACTAATAATATCTTGAAATAATACTAAGTAAATATATATATGTAATTCGATTGAGAGAGTTTAGAGAAATATGTTTTCAAGTTTCTATGAAATAATGAAACCTATTGAATTCCATTTATAATAGATTTTTGAATTATTAAAGTGAATTATTAAAGTATGAATTATTAAAGTGAATTATTAAAGTATGAATTACTAAAGTGAATTATTAAAGTATGAATTATTAAAGTGAATTATTAAAGTATGAATTATTAAAGTGAATTATTAAAGTGAATTATTAAAGTTAAAATAAAGTAAAAGTAAAGTAAAAGTAAAGTAAAGGTAAAGTTAAAGTTAAAGTATAGTAAAAGTATAAAACTATGTACATATAATACGCGTATAAATATATTTAATATTAATTTAAATCGTTATATCATAAAACATTTTAGAAAAGTAAAATTATATATATTCATAATAAGTTTCAAGTTTTTAAATTACAGTCTGTTGGTGAAGCATGGGATAAAGTCCAAAGGTTTAATAAACGTATGAAATAATCTTAATGAAAAATGTCGAGTTACTTAACTTGTCGATATCCAACATCTAAGTTATTTACACTCCACATTCTTACTTACTTTACCATTTTTCGAATATTGTCAAAAAGAATAGATTTCTTAAATCACAGTGGACCTCATAACATTGGCCCGTAATCATATCATAATGTATCTGATAATTCAATCATTTGATATTATCTCTTAATTATGTCGATAAATATATCGAAACAATTACGTTCATGTAAAGTATCATATATCTAATACTTTGTTAATGTTTTCAGTTAATATTATATATTATATATACATATCTATATACACATAATTGTTCGTGAATCGTCGAACACGGTCAAAGGGTAATTGATTACATGAATGTAGTTCCAAAGTTTTTGAGATTCAACATTAAAAATTCTGCTTATCGTGTCGGAAACATATAAAGGTTAGGTTTAAATTTGGTCGGAAATTTCCGAGTCGTCACAGTACCTACCCGTTAAAGAAATTTCGTCCCGAAATTTGATCGAGGTCGTCATGGCTAACCATAAAAATGTTTTTATGACGGATATGTGTTGATAGATAGGATTTTATTACCATAGAGTAATATGGATAAAATGATCCGATTACTTGAAGCGTATGAGTGAAGCTATCACAAAATAGTGGAATGAGGAAAATAAGTTTCGTCATAACTTTTGATGTAGTCATGGTTGAATTCCGGAATTCAAGGGATTAAAAAAAAAAATCTTGGAAATCTATAAGATCTGTTTCTTCGAGATTTAAGAAAATTAGGATCTCTTTAAGTAAATGCGATGATCTGTCCCGATTACTACGTCTGATATTTCCCTTATATATTTACCTTTTCCATTCTATTAGTTTTTACCACTTCTATACTCAATTCCAATTTCAAAAGATTGCGAAAATGCTTAATCCAGTTCTAATCCTTGTCCTTATCCTTAGTATCGCAACAATCATTCTCCTTTTCCAACTTCCACCGGAGGAATCTGTTTTCTTCTACTTCGCCCTTGGGGTTATAGTGTTTTTAATTCTCCCGTGTCTTTATGTTGCGATAAACATTGATATACACGGTTTGTAATTTATGTGTTGTTATTGGACTTTATATTCTCCCTTACATTTCGTAGTTTCATACTTTTGTTGTCTCTTCCCGACTTTAAGTCAAGCGAATAATGGTCCAGAATTAGTAGGTATGAAGTTTTGGATGAACATAGTTAATGTTCTAAGAAGGAAATCGTAATGGTATGATCTTGATTTGGCAAATTACCAGAATATCCGGAAAGATAGAACTATCAAGAAGATATGTTCTTAATATGTTTGGAGATTTGGTAGAATGTAAGAGTCGTGTAAATGGCACATGATGATGGTATGTTCTGTGAATCATCACGTTCCATTAGAAACTCAGCATGAATTACTGTAATATAATCACGTTGATCAAGTGTCATTATATTATACTAACTCTTGCTTCAGTTCCCAACACTACTTCAAAACATTCATATTTAAATTTTTTTCAGAATTTAGAAACCAACACAGTTTCTTTTATGTTGCAGATATTATGGAGAGATAAATGATCTCAGATAAGAATAGTTGTGAAAATATCTCCAGAAATATGGAGAATATGTATAATGAGAGATACAAAGATATCTTATAATATTTAAGATAAGATGATGATGAAGAATAAGGTCTGCAAAGGTTTAGAGTCAGGAGCAAGGTATTCGTTAATGACTTCGTCAGAAACAGAATCATCAAGATTCTTTAAATACAGACTTTGGTCCTTGTATTTGTCCTTGGTCTCCTTCACGGTCTGCTCAATCCATTGTTTAGTTCCAACTCTTCTCTTTTTTTGGGCTTTACCAACACATTATTCTTTGTCATCAAACTTTTGACTGTTAAAGTCGTTTACAGTTTCTGCTGCTTCATTAGCATTTCGAGAACTAATTCACAGTTTGAGATGTTTTTCAGAAACTTCACATTCGAAGTGTGTAAGTTTAGGAGATAGACGTTATATGTATATATAACTATTGAAGTAGAAACACTGCGAGATTTCAAAATACTGATTGCTGATTTTCAGTAATTGGTATGGCAATTCTTGTTGCAAAATGCGGATGAGTAAGAGATGGAGTTTCAATGAATAAGTATAGTGACTTTTCGGAGAGGTTTAAGTCGAAGGTTAATGAAGTTGTTGATAAGTTTACTGCTAATGTGGTGAGATATGAAAGGTTCCCCAGTAATGATGGCGAAAGGGCAGCGTATCTATCGAAGTTATAATAAAATTAGTTTTACTGAAAAGTCGAAGTTGACTTGTTGGAGCTGTGACAAAACTGGCTACTTTGAAAAGAATCGTAAGGTTGTTTTTGCTAATAAATGCTAAAGAATTCAACGCGGGTACGTGTTAAACTATGACTTTGGGTTCGAGAGTTTTTTGGGTACAAGACTTCGGGTAATGTGTGATTGGATCACCATCTCGATTGTTCCTTATTTGAAGTGTCTTTCGAAATTTCAAAGCGTTTTAAATGAAGCTTGTCATTGTCAATAACCAAAGGATAAATTCGTCATAAATCTCGATTGATTCTCGTATCCATTTGAGTGTTACAATTAAAAGTGATGTTCTATCACAGTTTTGAAGTCAAAGTATAGCTTTGAAAAAAATGTAAGGATCTAAGAGTGATGGTTTTGCTTATATCTCGAGTTGCATTCTGAGATTTCAAAAATCAGAATAGGTGATTGAATTTGAATGAGTATGGTTGTTTTGATTTCTTATAAAAGAAGGTATACTGTTGTGAAAATAGGGAGTATAGTTGATGATTTACTGAATTAGAATCGAAGAATGTAATATATTAATTGTGCATTTATATATCTCTCGGGTATTACCTACCCGTTAAAAAAAATGTCACAAATAATATTTTGAACAAGAATTTTTCATTACAGTCTTTATGAAAATATATGTATGTATATTTTCTTCAGATGTAATACAGATTTAATGAGTTAATATCATATTAAGCTCATTTGATTTTCGGCTTGGATTAGTAAAGAATAATCTCTAAAACATTAGAGTTTACATAATCTTCGCGGAGTATTTCGCTAATGTAATCAATACTTCAATATTTATTCTTATAGATATTTCCTTAGTGAATTATGTTGATGCTCATAGAACTCTTGCTAACTTCACAAGATACGAATGTTGTTTTCCAGTAAGTTTCGAGTACATTGAAGATGAAAGTGTAAAATCAAACATGTTATTGAATGATACACTTGGTTTATTATGAAACCGAATTCATTTAATTGAATCAAAGATTGTAGTTACGATGGTTAGGTTGTTAACGAAGGATGTACATCATAGCATATTAGTAATATGAATTTAACTGAGTAGTATCTACCCTTTTTCAATTCATATTCAATAGCTTAGTACGAAAGATTTTTATAGTTTCAGCATTCATATATATAAAATATATATATAATTTCTTCAGAAGAATGAGTTAATGCTTCATAACTCGTTGATACAAAATACTCGTTGTTGATCAATGATGACGTCCACGGCGATTCTTGAACTGACAGAACTTGTGATGTTATAGGTGCTGCTAGTGCTGATGATGCTGACAGTACTGACGGTGATGGTGGTGCTGACGATATTGTTGATGCTGATGATACTGCCGGTAACTGCTGTGATGCTGCTGAAGCTTGTGGTATTGAGGCTTGCGATGTGGATGTTACTGGCGGTATTGGTTATGCTGCTGGTGCTGCTGATGGTGTTTGTAATCCTTGCACCATGTGTTCCAAAGCCACTTCTCGGGCGCGAAGTTCGTTAATTTCTGCTAGTACATCGAGATGATTGGCGGTTAGAATGAGCCGATGAATAAGATTTGCAATATGGGATAGTATATAATCATGACGAGATACTCTAGCAATGAGTGAGAAAATGGTGTCTCGAACAGGTTCGCCGGTAAGTGCTTTGGGTTTATCGCCAAGAGGGCAATGTGGTGGATGGAAGGGATCACCTTCTTCTTGTCTCCAATGGTTGAGTTGACTACGAACCCATCCTCAATTCATCCAAAATAGATGATGGGAAATTGGCTGATCCATTCCGGTGATGCTACTTTCGGAGCTCAGGTAGATATCCATATCGGAATAGCTGTCGGAATCTGAGGAATTCGAACTGGTTGAGGGATCCATCTCGTAGGATCAGGGAAAGAATTTTTGGTATGAAATAGATTGTAGAATTTAGATTTGGTATTCTTCAATTACATAATTTGCATATGTATATATAATACCAAAATTCCTTAAATTATGGAGAATCTTTGAAAAGATGTCAGTCAAAGTTCACAGTAATAGATGTGCTAAGATAAGAATCCGTCTATACACTATTATGCAATAAATGCAGGAAAACGCGTCTAGACTTAAGATGATAAGCAGGTAATTTCCTAAGGATGATAAGTAGATGATTTTCGACTAGAATTGATAAGAAAACTTTTTGACATGCAGACACGGTCGAAGTCCAGACTCACTAATGCATCTTAACAACTATCAGTTAGACACACTAATGCAAGACCTGGTTCGCTAAGACCACCGCTCTGATACCAACTAAAAGGACCCGTTCATATACATTATAAACGATTCACAATAGTTGATTACATCGCGAGGTATTTGACCTCTATATGATACGTTTTACAAACATTACATTCGTTTTTAAAAGACAAACTTTCTTTACATCTAAAATTGACGGCATGTATACTATTTCATATTACATCCAACTATAATTGACTTAATATTAATCTTGATGAACTCAACGACTCGAATGCAACGTCTTTCGAAGCATGTCATGAATGACTCCAAGTAATATCCTTAAAATAAGCTAATGCACAGCGGAAGATTTCTTTAATACCTGAGAATAAACATGCTTTAAAGTGTCAACCAAAAGGTTGGTGAGTTCATTAGTTTATCATAATTAACCATTTCCTAATAGTAATAGACCACAAGATTTCATATACATAAACGTTTTAATAAAAATATTCTAAGTGGTTGAGCACTTGGTAACCATACTTAACATTTAATCAACGTCGCATATTCCCTTTATTATGAAATCTCACTACACTGTACCAAGTGTAGTCACTGAAACGAAGTACTGTGCAACCGTTGAATACTGGTCGTCCAGTCCGGTTGGGGTTGTCAGGCCCGATAGATCTATCAACAGGATTCGCGTTTACAATACCGCATGTAAATGGTAGTTACCAAGCTATTAGGGAAAAATATGCAAAGTGGTATAACTCAACGTAGAATATGTTTTTAGTACTTGTGTCCATTTCGTAAAACAGTTATAAAACAGTGCATGTATTCTCATCCCAAAAATATATATAAAAAGGGAGTAATGAAACTCACAATACTGTATTTCGTAGCAATTATGTATATGACGGCACTGAACAAGTGCAGGGTTTGTCTCGGATTCACGAACCTATATTAAGTATATATATTTATATGTTGGTCAATATCTGTCTAACAATTTAGGTCAAGTCGTAGTATATCACAATCCTAATGCTCGAGACCGACATGCAAAAGTCAACAAAAGTCAACTTGACCCAAAATGACTTCCAAAATCTATACATGTTTATTATATAACTTATATATAGTCGTTTTATATGTTTATTATATAACTTATATATAGTCGTTTTATATATTTAAATATATTTATCAGATCTTATTATACTAAATAATACAAGTCATTTATTAATAAATAAAAATTTATATTTAAATTCATATATGATAAAAAATATACTTTTATATATCTCAAGTAATAAAATTTATAAAATTCACTTAATATCATAAAAATATAGTGGTATGTATTATTAATGTAATTATATTACGTGTGGTAAAAATATCTTTGTACGCATATTTATTTGATAAAATAATATTGATAATAATAATAATGATAAAAATAATAAAATGATAGTTTCAATAAAAATATTAATTTTTAGTAATAAAGATAATTTTAGTAATAACATCAACTGATAACAATTATAATAATCGTTTTAATAATAATATTAAAATTAATAATAATTCAGTTGACCATATCTTTTAATCCGTTCATCGAACCCACACGATTTCTAAATGAAAAGTTATTAATTTTTCTTTAGCTTTTCAATGACATGCATATCATATACCTTATCTCAGTAGCATATGTATCAAATTTGTGATTTATCATAAACTATTTAACGACGAAACTAAGCATACAAACATGCATAATCATATATACTCGAGCACTAGTCAGGGATACACTATTAATATATAAAAGATAAGATATGAATGCTCACGTATCAATATTGTGATTCAATATTGCAGGAAAGTACGTAGACGCAACGAAAATGATAAACGTTAGGTTGACCTCACGAGCAATACCCTCGAACAATACCCATAACCTCCATAGCTATAACCCATAATTTCCTTAGCTCTATCCCGTTTGAAAACATATTTTGAAATCGTCTGAATATAACTCCGTCGTAGTATTTTATGTATACTAATAATATCTTGAAATAATACTAAGTAAATATATATATGTAATTCGATTGAGAGAGTTTAGAGAAATATATTTTCAAGTTTCTATGAAATAATGAAACCTATTGAATTCTATTTATAATAGATTTTTGAATTATTAAAGTGAATTATTAAAGTATGAATTATTAAAGTGAATTATTAAAGTATGAATTACTAAAGTGAATTATTAAAGTATGAATTATTAAAGTAAATTATTAAATTATGAATTATTAAAGTATGAATTATTAAAGTGAATTATTAAAGTATGAATTATTAAAGTGAATTATTAAAGTGAATTATTAAAGTTAAAGTAAAGTAAAAGTAAAGTAAAGGTAAAGTTAAAGTATAGTAAAAGTATAAAACTATGTACGTATAATATGCGTATAAATATATTTAATATTAATTTAAATCGTTATATCATAAAACATTTTAGAAAAATAAAATTATATATATTCATAATAAGTTTCAAGTTTTTAAATTACAGTCTGTTGGTGAAGCATGGGATAAAGTCCAAAGGTTTAATAAACGTATGAAATCATCTTAATGAAAAATGTCGAGTTACTTAACTTGTCGATATTCAACATCTAAGTTATTTACACTCCATGTTCTTACTTACTTTACCATTTTCCGAATATTTTCAAAAAGAATAGATTTCTTAAATCACAGTGGACCTCATAACATTGGCCCGTAATCATATCATAATGTATCTGATAATTCAATTATTTGATATTATCTCTTAATTCTGTCGATAAATATATCGAAACATATACGTTCATGTAAAGTATCATATATCTAATACTTTGTCAATGTTTTCAGTTAATATTATATATACATATCTATATGCACATAATTGTTCGTGTATCGTCGAACACGGTCAAAGGGTAATTGATTACATGAATGTAGTTCCAAACTTTTTGAGATTCAACATTACAAATTCTGCTTATCGTGTCGAAAACATATAAAGGTTAGGTTTAAATTTGATCGGAAATTTCCGGGTCGTCACAGGACGCGCCGCGGTGTATTGGTCACGCGCCGCGGTCCTTTGTGTAAATCGTGGACAGTCATTTTACAAGATTGGGGAGTCTGGAATCAGATAAGAGGCGCGCCACGCCCATAACTGTCGCGCCGCTTCTTGAAAAAAAGAAAAATTTGTGTCGTGTTTTAAATAACGAAGTTGAGTCGTTACAGCTTTAGACATAAATATTCATTTACTTCATAAGAGTTGGAGGTGACTTTTCGCTTAACTATTTGTTGAACATGGGTTAAAAAGAAACATAAGAAGTTCAACTTACATGCTTTAACCATGACAATGGATGGAGATAGACAAATTTTTGCTCAAATTTATCGATAATTTCTCCATGATCTTATTGGTTGTGTCTTTGCCAATTCGAACACCTTCGAGCAAGTACAATCAACATAAAAGCAATTTAAAAAGTTGCAAAATTACATAACAACCATTTTCAAAAGCAACTATATATTTAAGCAATTAGCAAGGACATGATATTGGGAATGAGCATTATAAATAAGTAACACACTTGTATAAGATTTACCTCATACCAAGTTAACTTACGACATTCAAAACCTCAAGTTTAAAGAAATACTTTCGGTCTATTTTTATTTATGTCGCGAAACATAGGTTCAGACGAACGTATCATTATCATATACAGATCACGGCTTCATCTAGTAAATGAAAGAAACCATAACATAAACCATACCACGCGGCACTATTTTTTCAAGAATTTCATCGAACACCTTTCATGCACTTGAATAATCACCATTTTTGCCACTTGCATGCATGCATTGTATAGCCACCCATAGTAAAATAACCACTAACCAAGATGACTAATGGAATTCACATGACAACCTTGAGCACATTTTTTAGACTAAACTTGGTGAAACACCCACCTATTTAGCTAGAAAACTTCAACAACTTTGAATAAGTAGGTAACAACAAATAAGAGAACTTAAAAATATGATGTCAAAAATAGATTAAATGAAACTCATACTGCTATCTGTTGAACCAATGGTGAATTGTAATTGCGATCTTACCTACTGATTTCTTCCACAAAAGTGTTTTTTTTGTTGTTTATCGTCCTTTATCATCCCACCCTGGGCGTTCACCTACACATATCCAATTATTGAGCATGTAAACTTATATGATCACAGTCTGAAGGTATTTGAGAAATTGCCTCCGAGAAAGATGATTTCGTTTTCTTGCACTAAGTTACACAGTGAAGGTTAGTACGAATGAAAGAAGGCATTTGGAGAAGAATCAACACAACTGAATAAACTTCATAATCAACAAAAATGTACTTACCAATTGAGGGAGTAAAAGAATTTGCTGAAGACACCTCTAGCGAAACCCTAATCAATTGTTGCTCTGAATTAGAGAGCAGAACCAAAATCCAAAATCACCACAGAAACATCCCGTAAGAAACCCTAATTTTTGTTGGGTGAAAGTAAAGGAAGGAGTTTTTTTTTTAAGTAGGCGAAACCCTAGTTATAGGAATGGTGTTTTAGTTTTTTTTTTCTAAAGGAGTTCTTTATCTGGATGTGGCTGGGGAGTGGATGAGAGGCCATGGAGGGGATGACTCGCCAGACATACACCCTAATTTTTTTAGTCGGTGATGAAAGAGTACGTCCTTTAAAGGGTAGACAAAAATGTCGTTTTGGAATTTTTGTTGAAGCAAACGACCAAAATCTGGTTCCCTTTTAGTATATAAGGGAAATTTTATTTATTAATTATTATAAATTCTTAAATTTTGATTTTATCTAATATTTTGATTTTATTCGATCTACTATCTTACTGCTAATAAAAAAATTATAGGTATAAATGAATGATATAATTACATTACGTTTTTTTTAACGGCTAAAATATATTAATAACAAAGATCTATTCTGGCAAGAAACTAGAATAGACCCGCCAACCAAATTACAACGGCTTAAGGCGCCAAACGTTCTAGTTTACATTCTGTTTGCCTCTACTTCTGTACCAATTAAAAGAAAAAAGACAAATGGAATCAAACAATATACATCGCTTCATCTGATGTTGATGAAAAAGCTAGATGTTCCTGAATCTCCATATATGCCAAACCGTAGAAGCTACTATGACGAACAATCTTATCTTTGTGTCTTCTGATTCACGCCAATCTTCGAACCATGCTATCCAATCATTCCACTCTGAAAACCGTGGTAATAACATATCAATCCATCTCCTTACCTTGCTCCACAAATTTGTCTCCACTTCACATTCGAACATAACGTGGTGAATTGACTCGACACCATGGCCGCATGAGACACACTCAATCTAATCTATTTCCATCCACGACGAGATAAGTTGAGACGCGATAGGAGCCTATCTAGAGCCAACCTCCATATAAAAATATTAATTTTCCTAGGAAGTTGTTTGATCCAAAAAGTATAGATGTTGGAAGATGGTAAAACTTGCTCATTGATATATTCTCTAGTCTTGCTAACTGAGAAACCATTACCTTTGTACATAGACCAAAGCTATGTATCAACTCCATCACTTAGAACGGTATTGCCAATCAATAAACATAAGTCATTTAGAGATGTTTCATTTCTTGACCCAATACTATTACCAGACCACCTCCAACACCACGTACCATTTACTAATCGATCAGCAATAGTACAATTACCATCAATATCCAAACGATAAAGCCTCCCAAACCTGACTTTCAAGGTACCATTTCCCAACCAATTATCGGTCCAAAAATGAGTAGAAGACCCGTTAGCCACCTTCATGTGTAGAGAGTCACCTGGAATTAAATTAGAAGATTTTTCCTTATTTAAAGCATCTACAATTGGAGCCCAAATACCATACCCACTCGACCCATTCAAACTAGAATCTACACCACCACTTGAGCCATGTATACATTTAACCACCCTAACCCGAAACGCATTTGGTGTAGATGCAAAATGCCAAATCCATCTAAAAAGAAGGCTAAGATTGAATGATCTTAAACTCCCAATGTCGAGACCTCCATGTTCGCGAGAAGCTAGAGCTAAATCCCAACGAACCCAATGTAGCTTCTTAACATCGCATGTGGAACCCCAAAAAAATTGCGCTCTTAATTTCTCCAAATCGTTAATCACAAGTTCAGGACATTTAAATAATGACAAGTAATAAATGCCTAAACTTTCCTGAACCGATTTCACTAATGTGTGATGACCACCAATAGATAGTAAGTTCGCTTTCCAACCCGATAATTTTTCGTTAAGCGATCTCTAAGATAATTCCAAGACGCGATTCTTTTCATGTTGGCACCCATAGGAAGTCCTAAATATGTGAAAGGAAACGTACCTTTTGAACACCCGAGATCACATACATAATCATCCACCTCCGAATCCGGAATACCTAAACCAAACAAGTGTGACTTTGCTACGTTGATTTTTAATCCCGAGAAACTGTAAAAATCATTTTAACACCTGAAGAGAATTCAAAAGACTATCTCTGTTCCACTCAGATAAAATTATCGCATCATTAGCATAAAATAAGTGCGAGATTTAGACATCTGAGTTAGTAATACCTGCACCTGTAATATCACCCGAATCCACTCTCTCTTTCAAACACAAATGCAACCCCTCCATAATCAAAAGAAATAAATATGGACTTAAGGGATCCCCTTGTCGAAGACCCCGATTTAAACTCCCCTGTAGGCCTGCCATTAACAAGAACAGAGTACGGGCCGAGTATAGGCACATATTAATCCATTCGCGCCACTTAGAACCGAAACCTTGTAGTGACCCGAACTTTTCCATGATTATATATTAATTGAAAACTATATTTGCATGATTAAATGTTTCCAACATGTTAAGCAATCAAACTTATTAAGACTTGATTATTTGAAATGAGTTTCATATAGACAATTGACCACCCAAGTTGACCGACGATTCACGAACGTTAAAACTTGTAAAAATGACATGACAATATATATATGGAAATACATATAGTTAACATGAGATTATGATAAGTAAGTATCTCCATATGTATATTAATAATGAGTTATATACATAAAAATGAGACTATTGAATTAAGAAACTCGAAACGATATATATAACGATTATCGTTATTACAACGTCTTACTAAATACATATGTATCATATTAAGATATTGTTACACTATATTTAACATGATAAAATGATAATTATATATATCATTAAGTATGTTAACAATGAACTACATATGTACAACAAGACTACTAACTTAAGAATTTTGAATCGAGGCATATATGTAACGATTATCGTTGTAACGACATTTTAATGTATATATATATCATATTAAGATATATTCATACATCATAATATCATGATAATGTAATAATTTAACATCTCTTTAGATATAATAAACAATGGGTTAACAACATTAAATGAGATCGTTAACTTAAAGGTTTCAAAACAACACTTACATGTAACGACTAACGATGACTTAACGACTCAGTTAAAATGTATATACATGTAGTGTATTTAGATGTATTAGTACACTTTTGAAAGAATTCAAGACACATATCAAAGTACTTCTACTTAACAAAAATGCTTACAATTGCATTCTCATTCATTTTCATCAACAATTCTACTCGTATGCAACTGTATTCGTACTCGTACAATACCCAGCTCCTAGACGTATATACTATTGGTATATATACATAATAATTCAGCTCTTAGCAGCCCTAGATAGTCAACAAACATGTGGAACCAACAATTAGACAACTAGCATGACTTATTGTTGAGTCCCCAAAATAATTAAGGATTTAATTATGACAAAACAATATTTATTTGCACTAAAGTGTTATGTGCAGCCAGCACACGTTTGTTTATGTATAGTCAGCTAATATAGCTGTGTCGAGTGTTTAGTATGCTGCCTAGTCTATCAGCACAAGGTAGATATGTATTCTTCGAATCAGCACAGGATGTGCACCCAGCAAATCAAGAATATCAAGTGACTCAGCATATGAAGGACCAGTAAGTCTGGATATTAGCATACAACACAAGACAGCCATGCTCCATTACAAGCATGGTAGTTTCCCAGAGTGGTCTACATCAACGCACTATTCAACAGAAGTCGAAGACAAAGTTGAACAGAAAAGGACAGGAGTCGGCGGCTGACAAGTGACCTTACAAGACCACGTGGGAATGCAGAAGTGGAACGCATGTGCAGACATGTGTTATACTTTAATCATACCTAGGGAACACAACATTCCATTTGTTTAAATCAAATGGTAGTGCCAAACCGAATGGGTGTGTTCCAGCAAATAGCTACCTAAGAGGAAAGAAGGAAAGCACACCTTCTGACACAATTGTCCCCACAAGTACAAAGCATCCAATGTACTAGTGGACAATAGATTAATTACACGGTTAATAGAACTACTATATATATTGTTGCATCCACTATTGTAAAAACTAGTGGTGTGGGTTTATCTGTTAGAGTCAAAACCGTGTAATAGCTTTAGTTTATCTCTTAGCTATAATCTAGGTAATCTGTATCAACCAACTATCATTTCCGCCAAGGATAGTTGTGATTCTTTCTGATTTAATCAATAAAGAATAACAGTTGAAAATTACCTGTGACTCTATCTTATTTACTACAGAATACTAAACGTGATTAACTGACTAGTTAATTAAGAAGAGAATTGTATTCACCCCCCCCTCTACAATACTCCTGTTGTTATTAAGGGACCAACAACTGGTATCAGAGCTTCAGTCTTGATAATTAATATCTTGGATCTGAATTCTCTTATGGCTTCGTATTCAAACTCAGCTTACCTTGAGAATGGCTCGTCTAACAGACCACCTAAGTTTGATGAAGATGAGTATGAAACCTGGAAGGCAAGGTTCATGCTCCATCTTGAGTCTGTGGATTCACTCATGCCTGGAATTGCCAAAAATGGCCCTTTTGTTCCCACTGAGACAGTTGGTAGTGCACCAGCAACAGCTGACACTCCTGCCATCCCTGGCAGAGAGGTTATTCTCACTCCCTCTAGATGGGATGATGAGGATAAACGTCGAGTTGGTCTTGACCCTAAAATCAGAACCTTGTTAGCCATAACTTTGCCTAACCCACTGTTCAAACTGATCAAGGGAAAAGAAAATGCTAAGCTTATGCTTGACTACCTAGATGTCACCTATGAGGGTATGGGAGAAGTTAGGCAGAACAGGATGATTGCTCTTAAAAGAGAATATGAAATGTTCTTTGCCTATAAGAATGAAACCCTTAAGCAAACCTTCATTAGGTTTAACTCTTTGATAGCAGACCTGACCACTTTAAATGTAACCTACACTGAATTTGAACAAGTGAACAAATTCATTGATGCACTGCCATCTAAATGGAAACCTGTTACTGACCCATTAAGAACCACACAGACCCTAAAGAACTTTAACCTGTCTTCTCTCTACAGTTCCCTTTGGAATCATGAGAAGGCAGAAGCCAAGTTTGAACTTAACATGAAGGAAAACTTTAGGTCTGCCCCCACCACTTCAAAATCATCTAAAAATGATGATGCTGCTCTTATTGCTGCTGCTAAATGGAAGAAAGCTCAAAAAGCTTTACTGGTTCAAAAGTTACTGGCAGAACAAGAGTCAGCTGATAGTGTTGAGGAAAGTGGTACTGGGTCTGAAGAAAGCAGTACAGATGAAAGTGATGTAGAAGGGTTTGCTGAAGGTATGGCTCTGCTGGCTAGGCAGTTCAAAAGGTTCAATCGTAGTAGAACCAGCAAGTCATACAAATGGAGCAAAAAGCCAAATGCCAGGTACAACAGCAAGTCAGTCAAGGGTCCTAAATCTGAGTGCTTTAATTGTGGGAAGGTTGGACATTTTGCTGCTGAATGCATGTCCAAGAAACCTTCCACGTCACATGCTAACACTTTCTCAAAAGCTGATAAGTACAAAAACAAGTACAAAGCTATGAAAGCTCAGATGAAGGAAAGTGCAAAGACTGACAAGAAGGGTAAACAGCCAGAAAAGGTTCTAGTTGCTGAACATCATGACTGGGATGAAGCCAGCACGTCCTCATCTTCTGATAGTGATACTGATGATGATGGTGCTGGTTATGCTACTGGTAAAAAGCTGTGTTTGATGGCCAAAGAGGTCGAGGAGTCTGATGAGGATGATGGTAGTAGTACGTTTTTGGCTGATATGAGGGAAGCTGATCAAAACAGAGACTCTCCTCAATGGAAAACTGAAATGATGTATAAGGTTGATAATTTTCGAACTTATACTGATGATGAAAAAGCTGAAATGTTTGACTACCTAAGAATTGATTTATGCAGGAGCTGCAAACGTGAAGAGAGTTTGAAATCTAATAACAAATCTTTAAATGAAAAACTCAAAGGCAAAAATGATGAAATTAAGATCTTAAAAGATACAATTTCCAAACTTGAAAAACAAAACTTTGCTTTAGAAACTCTTCACGTTGAGGCAGCAGAAGTCAAGACCCAGCTGGACAATCTCAAAAGAGTTGTTGCTTCATGGTGCACATCTGCTCAACGCACAGCTAAATGTGTTAATGAGCAGGTGCCTGCCCAAGTTCAAGCCTTCTTTGCTGGTGACTATGCTGCTGCTGCTGCTATTGCAGAAGTTACTTTCATGGACCCGACTCTTGAAACTGATCCTGAAGCTGTCTTGCCAAATACTTTTGCCAAGATAGTTGAAGGTAAAAAGGTTGTGACAAACAAATTTGTTAGACCTACTGTGTCCCCACCACCTGCCATGAAAGAAATTTTGGAGGATGAAGTTAGAGCAAGAGAAGCCAGTAACTCAATTGATGAGACTACTGACCCCTCAAGCATCCACTACATGACTCCGAAAGAAAGACGTATTAAAAGGGAAATCACTGAAAACAATTTGAGAAAAGTTAAACCAACTGATTCCCCTTCGTGTTCGAGTTCTACCAGTGCTAAGCCAGCTGATGACCAATCTACTGGTCACCCAGTAGCTGCAGACAAGCCAGTGAAACGAAATACTGGCAAATCTAAGGCAGCAGTTAAGATACCTACTGGTTCATCAGCATCAGAAGACAAGCCAGCAACTTCCCACGCTAACTTGTCAAATGATAAAGAAAAGACAGTTCGCCATGGTCATGGTACTGGTTCCAAAAGGAAAGCTGCCCATAAGGGAAAAGCAAAAATTGACTCGACTGATGAGCTGTCTATCACTGAGATAATGACAGCCAAGCTTGACCAGCTAATTGAGGCAGTAATTAAAAGTCGACCCGATCCTACTGCCCTTATTAGATCTGTGAATGACCAGCCACAAAAGCCAAAAGTGAGAAAATGCTACAAATGTGGCAGCAAAGCTCACCTGGCTAACCAGTGTACTCAAACCCAAACCCCATCTGCTGCTTCTTCTAGCAAGCCAGTAGAAAAGAAGAAGTCATCAAAGGTGACTCCTTCAGAACCCATCCTTGGATGGGTTCCCAAAAAGAACTAATCTCTAAGTTATTGTGCAGGGCATTCAAAACAAGCAAATCTGGTATCTCGACAGTGGTTGTTCGAGACATATGACCGGAAGTAAGTCCCTGCTGATGGACTATCAGGAAAAGGATGGTCCAGTTGTTTCGTATGGAGATAATTCGTTGGGTTACACAAAGGGTTTTGGTACTTTGACAAATGGGAATGTCACGTTCTCAAATGTTGCATATGTAGTTGGGCTTAAACATAACTTACTCAGCATAAGCCAACTGACAAGCAAGAATAAGATAGTCCAATTCAGAAAGAAAATTGGTACTATTTTTGATAAGACAGGGAAGCCACTGCTGACTGCAAAACGTCATGAAAACATGTATCAAATTGACATGAACACAGCAGTCACAACAACTGATACTTGTTTCTATTCGAAGGCAGCAGACAACCTGAAGTGGTTATGGCACAAGAGACTCTCACATCTCAACTTCAAAGATATTCACAAATTATCCAGTAGAAGTTTGGTGTCTGGGCTACCCACAATGTCTTATGTGAAGGACAGATTGTGTCCTGGTTGTGAAAAGGGAAAACATCACCATGCCTCGTTCAAATCAAAGCAAATCTCATCTGTTGAGAAACCATTTCACTTACTTCATATGGATCTATTTGGTCCAGTGAATGTGGCCAGCTGTAGTGGGAAGAAGTATACACTGGTTATTGTTGATGAATACTCGAGATACACTTGGGTGTTCTTTCTAAGGCAAAAGAGTGAAGCTGCTGATGAAATCATCAATTTTATCAAAAGAATGGAGCTTTTGAATGGGCAACTGGTGAAGCAACTAAGAAGTGATCATGGTACAGAATTCAGAAATGCTACATTAGAAGAATTTTGTGCTGACAAAGGTCTTTCCCAAAATTTCTCTGCTGTGAGAACACCTCAGCAAAATGGTGTTGCAGAAAGAAGAAACAGAACTCTCATTGAAGCAGCAAGATCTATGTTGGCTGAGTCTGGGTTGAAGAATTCCTACTGGGCAGAAGCTGTGAATACTGCCTGTTTTACCCAGAATAGATCTCTTATTGTGAAAAGACATCAGAAAACTGCTTATGAAGTTCTCAAAGGTAGAAGACCCTCAATTTCATTTCTTCATGTATTTGGCACTCCCTGTTACATTCTAAATAATAGGGATCAGCTGGGCAAATTCGATGCTAAAGCTGATGAAGGTATATTCCTTGGATATTCCAACATGTCAAAGGCATATAGGGTCTACAACAAAAGAAGAGGTTGTTTTGAAGAATCCATTAATGTTACATTCGATGAAACTGCCTCTGCTTCATCTACTGATCGTGAAGATGAAGTGTTACTGTTTGAAGAGCCTACTCAGCAAGCTCTTGATGATGAAGAGCCAGCAGCACAACCCTCACCAATCCATGCTGCTGGGTTCTCTGATGATGAAATGGAACATTCTGTTCCATCTGTGTCTAAACCAAGTGGACCTACTGGCTCTACTGAAGTGCTGCAACTTGAGCCTAGGTCTGCTGGTTCTGAGAGATCACAAGCTGGTACTGTTTCTACTGATATTGATCAGCAACCTTCTGTTGCTGCTCACTCATCTGAACCAGCTGATGATCAAGATGCTGTGTGTTCTACAACCAGCTCACCTGTTCATAACACCAAATGGACAAGGGAGCATCCGATTGAGCAGATTATTGGTAATCTTGCGAGTGGTGTTAAAACACGGAGGCATGCTACCAGTAACTTTTGTATGCATGTTAATTTTGTGTCTACCATTGAGCCCACGTGTCCTGAGGAAGCACTTCAAGATCCTAGCTGGGTTGGTTCAATGCAAGAAGAAATTACTCAGTTTGATAGGAACAAAGTGTGGACATTGGTACCTGAACCTGAGGATAAGACAAAGAAGATCATTGGTACTAAGTGGGTGTTTAAAAACAAGATGGATGAAGATGGTGTCGTTATCAGAAACAAAGCAAGATTGGTTGCTCAAGGGTTTAGACAGGAAGAAGGATTGGATTATGGGGAAACTTATGCACCAGTGGCTAGGATGGAAGCTATCAGATTGTTCTTAGCATATGCTGCTAGGATGAACTTTAGAGTATTTCAGATGGATGTTAAATCTGCATTTCTGAATGGGAAGCTGCAAGAAGAAGTTTATGTCAAACAGCCTCCTGGTTTTGTAAGCAGTAAATATCCAGACCATGTCTACAAGCTAGACAAAGCTCTTTATGGCCTTAAACAGGCTCCAAGAGCATGGTATGAGACACTTCATGTGTATCTCACTGGTATAGGTTTTAAAGTTGGAACAATTGATACCACTCTATTCTCAAAAGAGATAGATGGTGATCTCTTGTTGGTACAGATATATGTGGATGATATTATTTATGGTTCTAAAAATGAAAAACATTGTCAAGATTTTTCAAAACGTATGTCAAAGGCATATGAAATGAGTTTACAAAGAGATCTGCAATACTTTTTAGGATTGCAGATCAAACAACTTGATGATGGAATATTCATAAGTCAAGATAAATATATCAAAGATATGTTAAAGAAATTTGGTCTGACCTGTTTAAAAGACATAGGGACTCCAATGGCAGCATCCATTAAAATAGATGCTGATCCAAATGGTGAACCAGTCAATATCACTGAATATAGAGGTATGATTGGATCCCTACTTTATCTCACAGCCAGCATACCAGATATTATGTTCGCCACATGTCTCTGTGCCAGATATCAAGCTGATCCTAAAGAGTCACACTTGCTGGCTGTAAAAAGAATATTCAGATACCTAAAAGGTACTGCTAAACGTGGTCTTTGGTATCCCAAAGACCAGGATTTTGAACTAATTGGGTATTCAGATGCTGACTTTGCAGGGTGTAAAATAGACAGGAAAAGTACTACTGGTGGGTGCCAGTTACTGGGTAGTAGGCTAGTCAGCTGGACAAGCAAAAAGCAAAATACTGTGTCCACATCCACTGCTGAAGCAGAATATGTCTCTGCTGGTAGTTGTACTGCTCAAGTACTGTGGATGCAAAGCCAGCTAAAGGACTATGGTGTTCATGTTACAAAAACTCCAATCTACTGTGACAACACCAGTGCAATTGCTATCACCAACAATCCTGTGATGCACTCAAGGACTAAGCACATCGATGTTCGGTATCATTTCATAAGGGATCATGTTCAAAAGGGGGATGTTGAGTTACATTTTATTTCTACAGACCAGCAATTAGCAGACCTATTTACAAAGCCATTAGATGAGAAACGTTTTAACTATCTCATCTCTGAGCTGGGTATGCTTGAGCTTTACAACGTGCTGGTGTGCTGGCTCTACAACGTGTAGGGCAAACCAGTAAGTCACATTTATTTACTTACTGCCTACATGTCAAACAACCGGCACAGCAAGGTCTTTTATATTTTGGTTACTTAAATGTTTTAAATGAAATAATAAATAGCTCTCCAAATTTAATGATTCCTTAAAACTGGAAACTCATTTACTTCCAATGATTTAAATTAAATTCATGACATATTAAATGTAACAAAAGTATTTTGTATTTAATACAAAAAATTATTTTTGAGATTTTAAATCAATTTGTTTGAAATGAAATCTGATGCATTTAATGCAGTATGGGAGTAATGAGTGTTTAAGCCGTATAAATGTCATGTCAACCGTCTGTCTCCCTTTGAAAACGTGCCAGTCGTCACATCTGCCCACGCGCCTGCAGATGACAGTCATTTTCTCTCTCCTGCACTTTTTCACCCACTCACAACGGATAAAAGTGTGTTTCATCTTACAAAATAACCTTCGGTTATTCATTTTTCAAAATACACACACTTTTACTCTCAAAATCTTTTCAATCTTCAAATCTTCATCCTACACTCATCAATGGCAGAACAACAACAGCAATCACCACGTGCTGCAAGCCAGCAAGAGGAACAACAGCAACAACAACCTCAATCAATCGAACCACAACAGCAACCACAACCTGCCCCACAACCGGCACCGGCACCGGAGGAACCGGTGGTTCAAGAACACGTCGTTCAAGGACCACTGTTCAATCTCCACCCCAACCTGATTAGGGCTCCCAATGCACCTGATCACTCCCTGATTCGCCTATCTAGAGGCAATGCTGCACATGCCCTCTCTATTCCCAAAACGAAGGTTAACAAAGGGTATGAGGCCCTCATCGAATACATCCGTCAATCACCTCTGGCAAGAGCCATCACCGGTGTACCTTCCCGATTCTATGCTGCCTGTTTGGCACGATTTTGGTATACTGCCACTGTTGCCACCACTCCTGGCAACGTTCCATGTATTCGTGGCATGGTGACTGAAACCCTAAATTGCTCTGTCACCGTCGAAGCTATTAGACGTGCTCTTCAATTGCCCGGTGGACCATTTGTTGCTTCACCTACTAGTGATGAATTAAGAAGGGAGGTGTTGGAGACCATTGGGTTTGCTGGACCAGTGGCACATACACCGTTGAGAAAGCATATGCCACCTCTGTGGTACTACTTCTTTGGGTTGATGACTCAGTGCATGAGTCAAAAGTCAGGTAGCTTTGACCAATGCTCAGATTTTGAGCTCAAGCTTGGTCATGGGTTGTTGTTCAACAGGAACATCGATTACGCCCTTGAAATTTATTTGAGGCTAAGGGAAATGGTGACTGCTAGAGTAAGAACCAACTTGATTCCATTTCCACGATTCTTAAGCCTGGTATTTGAAAGTGAACTGGGTGAAGCTTATCAGCAAATTGCTGATCAATCATTTGAGGTCCCAGTAAAACAAGGGGGTATGCCAAAGGATGTACCTGCTGCTCCATATGCTGAGTTGACACCAGCAATGAACGAGTATCTTGCTGCTCGTCGTGGAGCCACCCAATCGACTGCCTCTGGTTCTGCACCAGCTGAGGGGGAGGGTCCTCAGCGAAAGCCAGCAACGCGAAGGAAGCAGCCAGCTACCTCAACTAGTACAGCCACCGTCTCATATACTGGTAAAGCAGTAGTTGTATTAGAATCTAGTGCTCTCTAATCATAAAGAACAGCCCTAGTCTTATATACTGACTACCCATTTCTAGTGTTGGAATCCGTTGCTCATCTATTTCTTGGTAACAGGCAAACCTAAGCGTGCTAAAGCTGGCTCCAAGCGAACCACAGGGGAGATTGCACCAGTCTCAGCTGCTGCTCCTGCAAAGGATGTAGCTATGGAACCTGGTGCGTTTCTAGACCAAACAGCAGAACAATCTAACTTAATTGAAATATTTTTAACTGCTGACTTGAAAAATGTTGAGGGAGTTAACGGTATAACCCTGGCTCCCAAGCTGACTGGTTTTAAAACTTGTGTCAAGAAGAGTAGCAACCCATACTCGTCTAACCAGGCACTTCCACATTTTTCTGAAATGAACTTATTGCAATACTCTCTGCTGACAGTACAACCAGCAGAGAACATAACTGACCCCCAAAGCAGGCTTGAGCTGGGTCTTCATCGTGTTGAACCAGCTCAGGTGACTGCACAGCCAGTATGTTACTCGGATACTGTTAAGAGTCGCACTCCTACATCATTACCAGCCAGATCTCTTACACTATCTGGGTCAACATGTGTTGCCAATGAGTCAGCAGAGTCACCGCTGTACTTACAGACACCTTCTTCTGTCTCATTCGAAGGGCTGACCAAATCACAAGTCTGTCCCCAGAGACCAAAAACAGATGCAATTGTTGAGTCAAATTTATTTGGTTCTACAGTTGCTAACATAACTTGTTCTATTGTTTCAGTTCTTAGCAGGGTAGATGAACAGGCAGAGGGGGAGCAAAATAAAGATGTTGTTATTCCTACTGGTGATATTGCTGCCTCTGCTACTGGTGTTGGTGCCACTGATTCTGTTACTGGTGGTGCTGATGCTAGTACTGTTGATTCTGCTGCTGCTGGTGTGGAAGATGTTATCATGGAAGAACCTCCTGTTCTTGAGAAGGTTATTGACAATATTGTCAAGGATGTTCTTCTTGATGAACCTGTCACCCAACCAAGAATGGACCCTGCATTAATGTCTGATGAGCCTGCTGATTCTTCTGATTCTTCTTCTATGGAACGTCAAGTTCTTACAGAATCGGCAGTTCGTCATCCTACTGGTCCGATTTTGGTTGCTACTGAGCCAACCGCTGAGGTTGCTGATGTTAAGGATGCTGGTACCTCTGCTGACACAACGATTGATTCGACTAAGGCTTCTGTTACTGAGGAAACAAAGCCATATGTTGTGCAGGTACCAGATCCAGATGAAGTTGTTCCTAACTTCATTTTCAAGGGAGCTTCGATTTCTCCCAAGATTGCTATGCTGGTCGATCAGCTGACCCTTGATCCCGAATCTGCGATAGTCTCAGCCAGCAGATTACCTCGTGAAGAGATGGTTGAGCTATTATCTCAGCTTGATCGACCAGCTAGAGAAGAAATTTATGAGAGGATAGCCCTGCTGGAGCAAATCAATGAACAGCCTTACTATCATGTTTTTGGTATGGCTCCAGCTGCTTCGCCATTTCCTGGTACATGGAGGCCTCTCAAGTTTGTCATCGATCCTGCTACTGGTAAGTGTGTTATGCAAAATGTCCCTGATTCGCCAGTACCTTCTTCTTCCTCAGCTTCTTCCTCCTCATCTTCTTCTGATGAGGATGCTGATGAAGGTACTGGTAAGGGCGAACCAGTCACTCATGATAACGTGACTGGTTCCAAAGACAAACCAGTGGATCTTACTGATGACAATGCTGATAGTAATGCTGACAAGGATATCAGTGGTTCTAAGCCTTCGGGCGAAGGTAAAAACGATGGTGATCATGATGATGAGTCAGCTCCTGACCTTCCATCTCCACCACCCCACGGTGATACTCCTCTGTTAGCTTGTGCTGACCAACCTTCAACCTCTGCATACTTAAAGTTCAATGCAGATGAGGTTGCTGATATTTCCACCTTTGCTGTCTATAAGACACTGCAAGGGATCACACCAAATTTGGAGGAAACTATTCGCAGAGCTATTGTTGATAGTGTCTCTGCTGCTGTCAGATCTGCTGGAGAGGCTGTTACAACTCCTATTGATCTTAAACTCCAGCAGCTGTGTGCTTTTGCTGATGTGGCAGTCGAAGCTATCACAAAGCACCATGAAGATGAAGAGGAGCTTCAAAGGCGAATCATCTCTCACAATGAATACTGTGAAAATATCACCCGACTCCAAGCTGATTTGGATGCTGCTAACCGCAGAAATACTTTCTTAAATGAGGAGAACAGGGTGTTACACGAGAGATTGGAATCGCAGGAAGCTCAAATGGCTAACATGATTCCTGCTGCTGCCTATGTTCAGATGGTTGAAAACATGCAACGAATGGCTGCTTTGCAAGGTGATGTTCGGGCCATCGTTGAACAAATGGCTATGGGTGTAGCAAGGAATGAAGTTAGATCCTCCAATCTTCTGCTACGACAATTTGGTGTGGATCCTGGTGCCCATCTTACTCCAGAGGTTGCTGAGTGGAACAATTTTGCCTTCTCTGCTCCTCAGTCAGACAGTGATCTTGATGCTACTGTCTCCCCTTCTATTACTGTCCGTGCTGATGACAAAAAGGGGGAGAAAAAGTCTCAAAAGAAATCTAAAAAGAGAAAACAGTCTGAGGGGGAGCATGAACATGAAAAGGCTCCTAAACAACCCAGGAGAGATGGAGATGGTGATGGTGATGGTCAAGACACTGGCCCTAAGCCCAGCAACGCTCATACTGAAGCTGGTGGTGCACAGGCAACTGGTGGTACTCAACCCAGTGTGTCTGCCACACCAGTGGATGATATTGGTTCTGGCAGTAAGCCCAGTGATGTTTCTGATATGGCTGTAGCTGAAGCTTTTGTGCTGTCTCAATCTATTGAACGTAAAATGAAGAGGAAGTTAGAGAGACATCAAAAGCGACAGCAGGAACTAGATGATGCCTTCAATGCCAAGTTCGAGGCCTTTGCTGATCTTAAACGTCGTAAGATTATGCACAGAAGATGGCTGAGTCCAAAAGCATTGGAAGTCGATGATGACCTGACTGCCTTTGATAAACACAGAAAAGAGGCAAGAAAAAGAAATGCCAAGTTCATGGTCAAATTCGACAAACAGAGGGCAAAGCTGTATGCACAGAGAGCAGAAAGAATCAGGAACATGACTCCTGCTGAGATGAAGGATTACCTTGATTCTACTGGGTCAACAGGTGGAGTTAGAGCTGATATTTTCATGAAATGGGTTGATGCTATGTTAGAACCCAGCTCTACTCCTCAACCAGCATCTGCTGCTCAGCCAGCTACACAACAAAAACAGCCAGCAGAAACAATCATCCTTAGTGATGATGATGTTATTAGACAGGGGGAGCATCTTGCTATTGTTCCTTACCTGCCTCCTATTCAACCAGTACCAACACAAGAACCATCAGCTGAACCCATGCCTATTGACAAATACAGGGTGAAATCTGCTCCTAGGGACAATCAGCCCCTGAGGAAAGGACCCCTATTCGAGGCAGCTGATGAAGGTACTGATGTGGTTGAGCCAGCTGATACTAATCAGTCAGCTGGCATTGAAGACACAGCAAGGAGTGCTGTGATAGAAGACCCAGCCAGAAGTGTGCTGCTGGGTAGTACAAGTGTTGAAGACCCAGCAAAGTCGGTTGAGCTGGGTGCTAAACAAGTAGGTGATGAAACGGTTGATCCTATTCACTTCACAGTCTGGGGAAGAGACGGCCAAACATTTGTTCTATCTCCTCTTCCTCCCCAGATTCAAGTTTACTTTGACAGAACACAGGATAACCGGGTCAATCAGCATCCAGTTAGTTCATCTGGCAGCTATGAATCATCTATGTATCCTCCATCTTCCCCAAGGGTTCATGACAAACATATCACTTGGGAAGATGACTCAGTAACCCATGGTGAGCCAAACATCAGAAAAATGAATCCAGATGAAAGAGATGCCTACAGACTTCAGATCACTGTTCCAGAGTTGCTTGAACAAAGACAAATTGAACTTAATGAAAGAATTCGTCAAGTCAGGCTGCTGCATCACCCTCTTGATCAGCCACACTATATTGCTGCACTAAACTTTGGCGTTGACATTAGGGTGTACTTGAATAACAGTGGTCTCAGGCTCTCCACTACTGATGAAAGAATTCATTTTGAAGATGCTCTCCAGATGGGTATGGATATAAGGGAGTATTGTGCTGCCCTTAGTACTGAAGAGGGTAGAAAGATGGTTGAAGCAGTAAGATCCCTGAACATTTCATATGATGATTATCTGATGGGTTTAGCTGCTGAAAGGGAAGCCAGAGAAGCTGCTGATGCTGAACTTGCTGAACGTTCAAGGCTTCAGGATATTGAAGACAGATTGGCTGCTGACAGAAAGCAACAGGCTGAGTCCCTCAAACTAGCCAGAGCCATTGTCAAAGAACAGGATAAGGTTTTTGATAAGATAGAAACTGCTAAGGAAGTACCTACCACTGCTCCTGTAGTACCTGATCACAATATTGAGTTTCCTGATACTTACTATAAGAGCAGGTATGGTAATGTGATGAATAGAAGATCTAATCCCTGCAGAATTATCAAGGTAAACAGGGGGACAAAAAGGGCTTTTAATGTTGTCAGGGAGAACAATGTTCAAGAAAGGATTAGTTTTGATGACTTGAGAACTCTTGGATTCAGTGAATGGATAGAAATCTTGGAGTATTTCATTGGTAAAGGTGAGAGTGCTATCAAGAGTGCTCTTAAGACTGAACTCCAACAGCTGTTCAAGAAGGCAACTAAGTTTGGGAATGCACCAGTAGTTGATGTTGATGAATTTCTTGCTCAAAAGCCTAAAAGGAAGCAACCTACTGGTGAAGGACCAACTGGGAGTAGCCGAATTGTTCTACCTCCTTCCATCCCTGTTTTTGACCCTGCTGAATTACCTCTCCTGTTCCCTGAAGCCTGGAAGATTAAACAAGAGGAGCTATCTGATGAAGAAAGGGATAAAGATAGATAGTCTCCTATGTGCTTAACTTGTATCTTTGTAATTTACTTTTTATTTTTGAATTATCTTGTAATTATTGTATATATCTGTTGTAATGTAAGTAAAGTGAGTTTATCTTCAAAATCATATCAAATTATAAGATATAGATAACTCATCAAAAGATCCCAAAACAAACTTAAAGGGACGAATTTACTGTCTACTCTCTCTAGGTCCCTATGTGCTGGCTTTAGTGTTTTCTCTTCAAGTCATAGGTTTTGTCATCATCAAATAGGGGGAGATTGTTGAGTCCCCAAAATAATTAAGGATTTAATTATGACAAAACAATATTTATTTGCACTAAAGTGTTATGTGCAGCCAGCACACGTTTGTTTATGTATAGTCAGCTAATATAGCTGTGTCGAGTGTTTAGTATGCTGCCTAGTCTATCAGCACAAGGTAGATATGTATTCTTCGAATCAGCACAGGATGTGCACCCAGCAAATCAAGAATATCAAGTGACTCAGCATATGAAGGACCAGTAAGTCTGGATATTAGCATACAACACAAGACAGCCATGCTCCATTACAAGCATGGTAGTTTCCCAGAGTGGTCTACATCAACGCACTATTCAACAGAAGTCGAAGACAAAGTTGAACAGAAAAGGACAGGAGTCGGCGGCTGACAAGTGACCTTACAAGACCACGTGGGAATGCAGAAGTGGAACGCATGTGCAGACATGTGTTATACTTTAATCATACCTAGGGAACACAACATTCCATTTGTTTAAATCAAATGGTAGTGCCAAACCGAATGGGTGTGTTCCAGCAAATAGCTACCTAAGAGGAAAGAAGGAAAGCACACCTTCTGACACAATTGTCCCCACAAGTACAAAGCATCCAATGTACTAGTGGACAATAGATTAATTACACGGTTAATAGAACTACTATATATATTGTTGCATCCACTATTGTAAAAACTAGTGGTGTGGGTTTATCTGTTAGAGTCAAAACCGTGTAATAGCTTTAGTTTATCTCTTAGCTATAATCTAGGTAATCTGTATCAACCAACTATCATTTCCGCCAAGGATAGTTGTGATTCTTTCTGATTTAATCAATAAAGAATAACAGTTGAAAATTACCTGTGACTCTATCTTATTTACTACAGAATACTAAACGTGATTAACTGACTAGTTAATTAAGAAGAGAATTGTATTCACCCCCCCCTCTACAATACTCCTGTTGTTATTAAGGGACCAACACTTATGAGCAAGGAAACAAAAACAAGAACTCCTTTTAACCCCACTCACCTTCACCACTCACCACCTACTCCATTTCACTTCCAATTTTCTTCCCAATTCTCTCTCAAAACACACACACTCTTCCATGAACGTCTAAGTTACTATTTTTCCAGCAAAAATCATCAAATACAAGCTTTAGTTATTATCTATAATCATCATAAAAATAATTACTCAAGAACACATCAAGAACACATCCAAGTTTACAAGTTTACTTCCAAGTTTCCTAATCCATTCCAAGCAATCATCTAAGATCAAGAAACCTTTGTTATTTACAGTAGGTTATCTTTCTAAATCAAGGTAATATTCATATTCAAGCTTTGATTCAATTTCTATAACTATAACTATCTTAATTCGAGTAATAATCTTACTTGAACTTGTTTTTGTGTCATGATTCTATTTCAAGAACTTCCAAGCCATCAAAGATCCTTTGAAGCTCAAGTTATTTTTTCATCATTTTCAGTAGGTTTACCTACTAAACTTATGGTAGTAATGATGTTCATTACATCATTCGATTCATATATGTATAACTATCTTATTCGAAGATTTGAACATTAAATCACTAGAACATAGTTTAGTTAATTCTAAACTTGTTCGAAAACAAAAGTTAATCCTTCTAAATTGAATTTTAAAATCAACTAAACACATGTTCCATATCTATATGATATGCTAACTTAATGATCTAAAACCTAAAAACACGAAAAACACCGTAAACCGGATATACGCCGTCGTAGTAACACCGCGGGCTGTTTTGGGTTAGTTAATTAAAAACTATGATAAACTTTGATTTAAAGTTGTTCTTCTAGAAAAATAATTTTTCTCATGAACATGAAACTATATCCAAAAATCATGGTTAAACTCAAAGTGGAAGTATGTTTTCCATAATGGTCATCTAGACGTCGTTCTTTCGACTGAAATAACTACCTTTACAAAAATGACTTGTAATCTGTATTTCCGACTATAAACTTATACTTTTTCTGTTTAGATTCATAAACTTAAGTTCAATATGAAACCATAGCAACTTGAATCACTCAAAACGGATTTAAAACGAAGAAGTTATGGGTAAAACAAGATTGGATATTATGCATGTGAAAATTGGTAACAAATCTATATTAGTCATATCCTAGCTAACTCATATTGTATTATACATGTATTCTAGTATATTATGTAATCTTGGGATACCATAGAAACGAATACAATGTTTTGACATATCATATCGACCCATCTATATATATATTTCGGAACAACCATAGACACTCTATATGCAGTAATGTTGGAGTTAGCTATACAGGGTTGAGGTTGATTCCAAAATATTATATATACTTTGAGTTGTGATCTAGCCTGAGGCTTGTATACACGAGGTCGTGGATTGATTCGATATAATATATATTGCTTTATTTTCTGTACATCTAACTGTGGACAACTAGTTGTAGGTTACTAACGAGGACAGCTGACTTAATAAACTTAAAACAGCAAAACGTATTAAAAATGTTGTAAATATATTTTGAACATACTTTGTTATATTTGTTATAGGTTCGTGAATCGACCAGTGGCCAAGTCTTACTTCCCGAAGAAGTAAAAATCTGTGAAAGTGAGTTATAGTCCCACTTTTAAAATCTAATATTTTGGGATGAGAATACATGCAGTTTTATAAATGTTTTACAAAATAGACACAAGTAAATGAAACTACATTCTATGGCTGGATTATTAAACCGAATATGACCCTTTTTAGTTTGATAATCTAAGAATTAGGGAACAGACACCCTAATTGACGCGAATTCTAAAGATAGATCTATTAGGCCCAACGAGCCCCATCCAAAGTACCAGATGCTTTAGTACTTTGAATTCATCATGTCCGAAGGGAGTCCCGGAATGATAGGGGATATTCTATATGTATCTTGTTAAGGTCGGTTACCAGGTGTTCACCATATGAATGATTTTTATCTCTATGTATGGGATGTATATTGAAATATGAAATCTTGTGGTCTATTATTACAATTTGATAAATATATAGGTTAAACCTATAACTCACCAACATTTTTATCGACGTTTAAAGCATGTTTATTCTCAGGAGATTATTAAGAGCTTCCGCTGTTGCATGCTAATATATGGACAAGATTCAGTGTCAGCATGCTTGTATAATATTTTTTAAAACTGCATTCGAGATTTATTTTGTTGTAACATATTAATATTATAAACCAATATGTATTGGTAGTGTGTAAGTGTGATATTTTTAGATTATCATTTCTGGATAATCTAGGTGCTGTCTTTTTAACCTTGTTGATAAAATAAGGGTTATGGTTTGTTTTAAAAACGAATGCAGTCTTGGAAAAACGTCTCATATAGAGGTCAAAACCTCGAAACGAAATCAATTAATATGGAATATTTATAATCGATATAAACGGGACATTTTAGTTGGTATCCGAGCGTTGGTTTTAGAGAACCATAAATTTGCATTAGTGTGTCTTATCGAGTTTATTAGGATACATTAGTGAGTCTGGACTTCGACCGTGTTTTCTTTAAAAACGATTGCTTAACACTTTTGTTGGAAATTATATATTATTAACATGTAATTATTATGTGATATATTAACCACTTAATGTGTTTGATATTATGTGATAGATGTATACCACTAGTACAAATCCGATCGACTCACCTAATCATAATAATGAAGAGTCGAATATATTTTGGGAAGATTCACAAATTCTCGAAGAAGAACCCGAAGAGGAGGATCCGAAAGAGGAGGAACCGGAAGAAGAGGAACCGGAAGAGGAGGAACCGGAAGAGGAAGAACCTGAAGAAGAAGAGGTTCCGGAGGAAGAAATATTGATACCTACAGTAAATCGATTAAATAAAAGAAATTCCTCAACCAACGGACCAAAGTCAAAAATGGTCAATGGTGTTTCCGCCAAGGAAGCAAAATATTGGGAATATTACCAATTTTCCGATGAATCGGATCCCGATGAGGATTCCGATGATGTTATCGAAATTACCTCGACCCAATTTAATAAAGAAAAAGAAAATAATAAGGGAAAAGGTATAAAAATAGAGAAACCTGATTCCAACCCCGATGAACTTTATATGTATCGGCAACGTCCGTATTTCCTAAAATGTAACAATAACCCGGGAACCTCTAAACCACCAGGTTTTTCTAAACCATTGTGGAAAACGACGGCTCGTATTAGAGGAACACCATATATCCCTAGAAAATTAGGAAAACGAACCAAGTCCGAAGAAGATGAAACCAGTGATTCGAATTAGAGGGTTGTAATCATGTTGTGTATTATATGTATTGTAGTGTGCTTGTACTTTTATGTTCTATGTAAAAATTGCTTGTATTGTTTGTTAATTATCTTTTACGAATCTAATCCTTGTCTATTTTACAGTATAAAAACAAAATGGACGTTAAGGGTAGACAACCGAATATTTTAGAAGACCTACCAGAGGATATGATTGAGGAAATCTTGTCTAGAGTCGGTCAGAATTCATCAGCACATTTAGTTATAGCGAAATTAACTTGTCAAACATTTGAAAGACTTTCCAGAAATGCCTTAGTTTATAAAGGCTTTCCTTCGATAGGTGGGTATATCACATTGGGGAGACCGTAAGTTACGCCGTGTTTTCTTTAAAGTGTTAAATGCAGGGAACCTAAATGCAATTTTATGCTACGGGTTAAGAACCTATTTTGACTCAACATATCCCAACATAGGATTTTGTGAGTTAGAAAGAGCTTCTAACATGCAACATAAAGAAGCATGTTATGCTTACGGGTTAGTGATGTTCGCTTCTCACCAAAGTTAGAAAAAGAACATCGGATTACAACTATTAAATGAAACATTCCCACAAGTGACGGAGTCAGTAGTTGGGGTAAGAAACAAGGTTTTTAGATTGCTACGAGACTGTTGGGCATTACGAAATCCTCGTCCTTTTGACGACATTACAACATGCTGCCTAGCCAATGGTCATAACGGTTACTTTCCACAAGACCAAGGATGGGAAGTTGTTTTAGTAAAACCAGAATGCATGACTTGTTTCTGGACTTTTGAATTACGTGTCTTTATTGCCTTTGCTGAACTACTTGCGTATTAATTAGAATTACCTTTGTAGCTGCTGAAATGTCCCGTTCTTATTGATTAAAAACGTTCCATATTAATTGATTTCGTTGCGAGGTTTTGACCTCTATATGAGACGTTTTTCAAAGACTGCAATCATTTTAAAACAAACCATAACCTTTATTTCATCAATAAAGGTTTAAAAAGCTTTACGTAGATTATCAAATAATGATAATCTAAAATATCCTGTTTACACACGACCATTACATAATGGTTTACAATACAAATATGTTACAACAAAATAAGTTTCTTGAATGCAGTTTTTACACAATATCATACAAGCATGGACTCCAAATCTCGTCCTTATTTAAGTATGCGACAGCGGAAGCTCTTAATAATCACCTGAGAATAAACATGCTTAAAACGTCAACAAAAATGTTGGTGAGTTATAGGTTTAACCTATAGATATCAAATCATAATAATAGACCACAAGATTTTATATTTCAATACACATCCCATACATAGAGATAAAAATCATTCATATGGTGAACACCTGGTAACCGACAATAACAAGATGCATATATAAGAATATCCCCATCATTCCGGGACACCCTTCGGATATGATATAAATTTCGAAGTACTAAAGCATCCGGTACTTTGGATGGGGTTTGTTAGGCCCAATAGATCTATCTTTAGGATTCGCGTCAATTAGGGTGTCTGTTCCCTAATTCTTAGGTTACCAGACTTAATAAAAAGGGGCATATTCGATTTCGATAATTCAACCATAGAATGTAGTTTCACGTACTTGTGTCTATTTTGTAAATCATTTATAAAACCTGCATGTATTCTCATCCCAAAATATTAGATTTTAAAAGTGGGACTATAACTCACTTTCACAGATTTTTACTTCGTCGGGAAGTAAGACTTGGCCACTGGTTGATTCACGAACCTATAACAATATATACATATATATCAAAGTATGTTCAAAATATATTTACAACACTTTTAATATATTTTGATGTTTTAAGTTTATTAAGTCAGCTGTCCTCGTTAGTAACCTACAACTAGTTGTCCACAGTTAGATGTACAGAAATAAATCGATAAATATTATGTTGAATCAATCCACGACCCAGTGTATACATATCTCAGTATTGATCACAACTCAAACTATATATATTTTGGAATCAACCTCAACCCTGTATAGCTAACTCCAACATTCACATATAGAGTGTCTATGGTTGTTCCGAAATATATATAGATGTGTCGACATGATAGGTCGAAACATTGTATACGTGTCTATGGTATCTCAAGATTACATAATATACAATACAAGTTGATTAAGTTACGGTTGGAATAGATTTGTTACCAATTTTCACGTAGCTAAAATGAGAAAAATTATCCAATCTTGTTTTACCCATAACTTCTTCATTTTAAATCCGTTTTGAGTGAATCAAATTGCTATGGTTTCATATTCAACTCTATTTTATGAATCCAAACAGAAAAAGTATAGGTTTATAGTCATAAAAATAAGTTACAAGTCATTTTTGTAAAGGTAGTCATTTCAGTCGAAAGAACGACGTCTAGATGACCATTTTAGAAAACATACTTCCACTTTGAGTTTAACCATAATTTTTGGATATAGTTTCATATTCATAATAAAAATCATTTTCTCAGAATAACAACTTTTAAATCAAAGTTTATCATAGTTTTTAATTAACTAACCCAAAACAGCCCGCGGTGTTACTACGACGGCGTAAATCCGGTTTTACGGTGTTTTTTGTGTTTCCAGGTTTTAAATCATTAAGTTAGCATATCATATAGATATAGAACATGTGTTTAGTTGATTTTAAAAGTCAAGTTAGAAGGATTAACTTTTGTTTGCGAACAAGTTTAGAATTAACTAAACTATGTTCTAGTGATTACGAGTTTAAACCTTCGAATAAGATAGTTTTATATATATGAATCGAATGATGTTATGAACATCATTACTACCTCAAGTTTAGTAGGTAAACCTACTGGAAGTTACAATAAATGATCTAGCTTCAAAGGATCTTGGATGGCTTGAAAGTTCTTGAAGTAGGATCATGACACAAAAACAAGTTCAAGTAAGATTTTTACTCGAATTAAGATAGTTTTTAGTTATAGAAATTGAATTAAAGTTTGAATATGAATATTACCTTGAATAAGAAAGATAACCTACTGTATATAACAAAGGTTTCTTGATCTTAGATGATTACTTGGAATGGATTAGAAAGCTTGGAAGTAAATTAGTAAACTTGAAGGGATTTTTGAAGTGTTCTTGAAGTGTTCTTCCTATGATGATTATAGCTTGATTCTTGAAGTGATTTTTAATGAAGATGATGATTAAATACTGGAAAAATACGTTCATAATAGTGTGTGTGTGTTGAGAGAGAATTAGAAAGAGAATTGGAAGTGAAATGGAGTGAATGATGAGTGGTAATTGGTGAGTGGTGAGTGGGGTTAAAAGGAGTTCTAGTTAGTTGACTAGCTCATGGTAGAAGTTAAAATTGATTAGTCATACATGACATAATCAAGAGTGGAATCCCATGCTAGTTCCTATTAGTATATACCCATAGTAAGTACGTTTTGAAGCTGTGTATAATACGGGTAAAAATACGACTAGAATTCTTGATGAAAGAAAAGAATGGGAAAGTAACTGTAACCATTTTCGTTAAGTATGAGTGTTTTGATATATGTTTTTAAGTCTTCCAAAAGTATTTTAATACATCTAAATACACTACATGTATATACATTTTAACTGAGTCGTTAAGTCATCGTTAGTCGTTACATGTAAGTGTTGTTTTGAAACCTTTAAGTTAACGATCTCAATTAATGTTGTTAACCCATTGTTTATTATATCTAATGAGATGTTAAATTATTATATTATCATGATATTATGATATATTAATATAATATATCTTAATATGATATATATACATTTAACTGCCGTTACAACGATAATCGTTACATATATGTCTCGTTTCGAAATCCTTAAGTTAGTAGTCTTGTTTATATGTATATAACTCATTGTTAATATACTTATGGAGATACTTACTTATCATAATCTCATGTTAACCATATGTATATCCATATATATATCGTCATGTCGTTTTTACAAGTTTTAACGTTCGTGAATCGCCGGCCAACTTGGGTGGTCAATTATCTATATGAAACATATTTCAATTAATCAAGTCTTAACAAGTTTGATTGCTTAACATGTTGGAAACATTTAATCATGTAAATATAAATCTCAATTAATATATATAAACATGGAAAAGTTCGGGTCACTACAGTACCTACCCGTTAAATAAATTTCGTCCCGAAATTTTAAGCTGTTGAAGGTGTTGACGAATCTTCTGGAAATAGATGCGGGTATTTCTTCTTCATCTGATCTTCACGCTCCCAGGTGAACTCGGGTCCTCTATGAGCATTCCATCGAACCTTAACAATTGGTATCTTGTTTTGCTTAAGTCTTTTAACCTCACGATCCATTATTTCGACGGGTTCTTCGATGAATTGGAGTTTTTCGTTGATTTGGATTTCATCTAACGGAATAGTGAGATCTTCTTTAGCAAAACATTTCTTCAAATTCGAGACGTGGAAAGTGTTATGTACAGCTGCGAGTTGTTGAGGTAATTCAAGTCGGTAACCTACTGGTCCGACACGATCAATAATCTTGAATGGTCCAATATACCTTGGATTTAATTTCCCTCGTTTACCAAATCGAACAACGCCTTTCCAAGGTGCAACTTTAAGCATGACCATCTCTCCAATTTCAAATTCTATATCTTTTCTTTTAATGTCAGCGTAGCTCTTTTGTCGACTTTGGGCGGTTTTCAACCGTTGTTGAATTTGGATGATCTTCTCGGTAGTTTCTTGTATAATCTCCGGACCCGTAATCTGTCTATCCCCCACTTCACTCCAACAAATCGGAGACCTTCACTTTCTACCATAAAGTGCTTCAAACGGCGCCATCTCAATGCTTGAATGGTAGCTGTTGTTGTAGGAAAATTCTGCTAACGGTAGATGTCGATCCCAACTGTTTCCGAAATCAATAACACATGCTCGTAGCATGTCTTCAAGCGTTTGTATCATCCTTTCGCTCTGCCCATCAGTTTGTGGATGATAGGCAGTACTCATGTCTAGACGAGTTCCTAATGCTTGCTGTAATGTCTGCCAGAATCTTGAAATAAATCTGCCATCCCTATCAGAGATAATAGAGATTGGTATTCCATGTCTGGAGATGACTTCCTTCAAATACAGTCGTGCTAACTTCTCCATCTTGTCATCTTCTCTTATTGGCAGGAAGTGTGCTGATTTGGTGAGACGATCAACTATTACCCAAATAGTATCAAAACCACTTGCAGTCCTTGGCAATTTAGTGATGAAATCCATGGTAATGTTTTCCCATTTCCATTCCGGGATTTCGGGTTGTTGAAGTAGACCTGATGGTTTCTGATGCTCAGCTTTGACCTTAGAATACGTCAAACATTCTCCTACGTATTTAGCAACATCGGCTTTCATACCCGGCCACCAAAAGTGTTTCTTGAGATCCTTGTACATATTCCCCGTTCCAGGATGTATTGAGTATCTGGTTTTATGAGCTTCTCTAAGTACCATTTCTCTCATATCTCCAAATTTTGGTACCCAAATCCTTTCAGCCCTATACCGGGTTCCGTCTTCCCGAATGTTAAGATGCTTCTCCGATCCTTTGGGTATTTCATCCTTTAAATTTCCCTCTTTTAAAACTCCTTGTTGCGCCTCCTTTATTTGAGTAGTAAGGTTATTATGAATCATTATATTCATAGATTTTACTCGAATGGGTTCTCTGTCCTTCCTGCTCAAGGCATCGGCTACCACATTTTCCTTCCCCGGGTGGTAACGAATCTCAAAGTCGTAATCATTCAATAATTCAATCCACCTACGCTGCCTCATATTTAGTTGTTTCTGATTAAATATGTGTTGAAGACTTTTGTGGTCGGTATATATAATACTTTTGACCCCATATAAGTAGTGCCTCCAAGTCTTTAATGCAAAAACAACCGCGCCTAATTCCAAATCATGCGTCGTATAATTTTGTTCATGAATCTTCAATTGTCTAGACGCATAAGCAATCACCTTCGTTCGTTGCATTAATACACAACCGAGACCTTGCTTTGATGCGTCACAATAAATCACAAAATCATCATTCCCTTCAGGCAATGACAATATAGGTGCCGTAGTTAGCTTTTTCTTCAATAACTGAAACGCTTTCTCTTGTTCATCATTCCATTCAAATTTCTTCCCTTTATGCGTTAATGCAGTCAAGGGTTTTGCTATTCTGGAAAAGTCTTGGATGAACCTTCTGTAGTAACCAGCTAGTCCTAAAAACTGGCGTATGTGTTTCGGAGTTTTCGGGGTCTCCCATTTTTCAACAGTTTCTATCTTTGCCGGATCCACCTTAATACCTTCTTTGTTCACTATGTGACCGAGGAATTGAACTTCTTCCAACCAAAATACACACTTTGAAAACTTAGCGTACAATTCTTCCTTCCTCAATACTTCTAACACCTTTCTCAAATGTTCACCATGTTCTTGGTCATTCTTTGAGTAAATAAGTATGTCATCAATGAAAACAATGACAAACTTGTCAAGGTATGGTCCACACACTCGGTTCATAAGGTCCATGAACATAGCTGGTGCATTAGTTAAACCAAACGGCATGACCATAAACTCGTAATGACCGTAACGTGTTCTGAAAGCAGTCTTTGGAATATCATCTTCTTTCACCCTCATTTGATGATACCCGGAACGTAAGTCAATCTTTGAATAAACAGACGTGCCTTGTAGTTGATCAAATAAGTCGTCAATTCTTGGTAGTGGGTAGCGGTTCTTGATGGTAAGTTTGTTCAACTCTCGGTAGTCGATACACAACCTGAATGTACCATCTTTCTTCTTGACAAACAAAACAGGAGCTCCCCACGGTGATGTGCTTGGTCGAATGAAACCATGCTCTAAAAGTTCTTGTAATTGGCTTTGCAATTCTTTCATCTCGCTGGGTGCGAGTCTGTAAGGAGCACGAGCTATTGGTGCAGCTCCTGGTACAAGATCTATTTGAAATTCAACGGATCGATGTGGGGGTAATCCCGGTAATTCTTTCGGAAATACATCGGGAAATTCTTTTGCAATGGGAACATCATTGATGCTCTTTTCTTTAGTTTGTACTTTCTCGACGTGTGCTAGAACAGCATAGCAACCTTTTCTTATTAGTTTTTGTGCCTTCAAATTACTAATAAGATGTAGCTTCGTGTTGCCCTTTTCTCCGTACACCATTAAGGGTTTTCCTTTTTCTCGTATAATGCGAATTGCATTTTTGTAACAAAGGATCTCTGCTTTCACTTCTTTCAACCAGTTCATACCGATTATCACATCAAAACTCCCTAACTCTACTGGTATCAAATCAATCTTAAATGTTTCGCTAACCAGTATAATTTCTCGATTCCGACATATATTATCTGCTGAAATTAATTTACCATTTGCTAATTCGAGTAAAAATTTACTATCCAAAGGCGTCAATGGACAACTTAATTTAGCACAAAAATCTCTACTCATATAGCTTCTATCCGCACCCGAATCAAATAAAACGTAAGCAGATTTATTGTCAATAAGAAACGTACCCGTAACAAGCTCCGGGTCTTCCTGTGCCTCTGCCGCATTAATATTGAAAACTCTTCCGCGGCCTTGTCCATTCGTGTTCTCCTGGTTCGGGCAATTTCTAATAATGTGGCCCGGTTTTCCACATTTATAACAAACTACATTGGCATAACTTGCTCCGACACTACTTGCTCCGCCATTACTCGTTCCGACACCATTTGTTCCTTTCGTTCTATTAACCCCTGGTCCGTAGGCCTCACACTTCGCCGTGCTATGACCATTTCTTTTACACTTGTTGCAAAATTTGGTGCTGAACCCCGAGTGATACTTTTCACACCTTTGGCATAGCTGCTTCTGATTGTTGTTGTTGTTGCGGTTATTATTGTTGTTCGGATGATTGTTGTAGTTGCTGTTGTTGTTGTTGTTGTTGTTGTTGTTGTTGTTGTTGGGCCGTTTGTTGTAGTTGCGATTGATGTTGCGATTATTGGGATAATTGTTGCGATTATTGTTGTAATTGCTGTTGTTGTTGTATTGGTGATTCTTATCACCGTTTTCCTCCCACTTTCTTTTGACTTGCTTCACATTGGCCTCTTCAGCAGTCTGTTCTTTAATTCTTTCTTCAATCTGGTTCACTAGTTTGTGAGCCATTCTACATGCCTGTTGTATGGAGGCGGGCTCGTGTGAACTTATATCTTCTTGGATTCTTTCCGGTAATCCTTTCACAAACGCGTCGATCTTCTCTTCCTCATCTTCGAATGCTCCCGGACACAATAGGCACAATTCTGTGAATCGTCTTTCATACGTGGTAATATCAAATCCTTGGGTTCGTAACCCTCTAAGTTCTGTCTTGAGCTTATTGACCTCGGTTCTGGGACGGTACTTCTCGTTCATCAAGTGCTTGAATGCTGACCACGGTAGTGCGTACGCATCATCGTGTCCCACTTGCTCTAGATAGGTATTCCACCATGTTAACGCAGAACCTGTGAAGGTATGCGTAGCGTACTTCACTTTGTCCTCTTCAGTACACTTACTTATGGCAAACACCGATTCGACCTTCTCGGTCCACCGTTTCAATCCGATCGGTCCTTCGGTTCCATCAAATTCCAAAGGTTTGCAGGCAGTGAATTCTTTGTAGGTGCATCCTACACGATTTCCTGTACTGCCAGATCCAAGGTTATTGTTGGTATGTAGCGCAGCCTGTACTGCGGCTATGTTTGAAGCTAGAAAAGTACGGAATTCCTCTTCATTCATATTCACGGTGTGTCGAGTAGTCGGTGCCATTTCCTTCAAAATAGTCAAATGGAACAAGTTAATCATACAGAATATTAAGAGTAGTTGATAGTATTTCGTAGCATAATATGAACTCATTTATAAAAGCTTTTTCTTCATATTAGCGTTTTATAAGTTTAAATTCGGGTAGTACCTACCCGTTAAGTTCATACTTAGTAGCTAATATACAATTCAACTACTACAATTCTATATGAAAAACTGATTATAATAATATTTCGCGTTCAAACTTTTATACAATATTTTACAAACTTACAATACCGCTTATTTTACATAAAGCATGAAATATAGCACACAATAACTTTGATACAAGATAGTTGTGAAGATAATTCTAGCTAGTACACAAGTCGTTCAGCAAAGGCAATAAAGACACGTAATTCATACGTCCAGAAACAAGTCATGCATTCTGGTTTTACTAGGACTACTTCCCATCCTTGGTCTTGTGGAACATAACCGTTATGGCCGTTGATAAGACAACGTGTTGTAACGTCGTCAAAGGGACGAGGGTTACGTAATGTCCAACAGTCCCGTAACAATCTAAAAACCTCATTTCTTACCCCAATTACCGACTCCGTCACTTGTGGAAACGTTTTGTTTAATAGTTGTAGCCCGATGTTCTTGTTCTCACTTTGGTGAGAAGCGAACATTACTAATCCGTAAGCATAACATGCTTCTTTATGTTGCATGTTAGCCGCTTTTTCTAAATCACGAAGTCCAATATTCGGATATATTGAGTCAAAATAATTTCTTAACGCATTGCGTAAAATAGCATTTGGGTTCCCCGCAATATATGCGTCAAAGTAAACACATCGTAACTTATGGATTTCCCAATGTGATATCCCCCATCTTTCGAACGAAAGCCTTTTATAAACCAAGGTATTCTTGGAACGTTCTTCGAATGTCTTACAAGCTGATCTCGCCTTAAATAGTTGTGCCGAAGAATTCTGACCGACTCTAGACAAGATTTCATCAATCATGTCTCCGGGTAGGTCTCTTAAAATATTGGGTTGTCTATCCATTTTGTGTTTTTATACTGTAAAATAGACAAGAGTTAGATTCATAAAAAAAAAATACTTATTAATACAAGCAATTTTTACATATATCATAAAGCATAAGCACACTATATTACTTATATTACACCACACGAATACAACTATCTTATTCCGACTCGCTTGTTTCTTCTTCTTCGGTTTTGGTTCGTTTTGCCAAGTTTCTAGGGATATATGATGTTCCCCTAATACGAGCCGTAATTTTCCACATTGGTTTAGAAAAACCTGGTGGTTTAGAGGTTCCCGGGTTATTGTTACAACTTAAGGACTTCGGGGGTTGACGATACATATAAAGTTCATCGGGGTTGGAATTAGATTTCTCTATTTTTATGCCCTTTCCCTTATTATTTTCTTTTGCCTTTTTAAATTCAGTTGGGGTAATTTCTATAACATCATCGGAATTCTCGTCGGAATCCGATTCATCGGAGAATTGGTAATCCTCCCAATATTTTGCTTCCTTGGCGGAAACACCATTGACCATAATTAACCTTGGTCGGTTGGTTGAGGATTTTCTTTTACTTAACCGTTTTTTTATTTCCCCCACCGGTTCTATTTCTTCATCCGGTTCCTCCTCTTCCGGTTCTGATTCTTCTTCCGGTTCCGACTCTTCTTCCGGTTCCTCTTCGGGAACTTGTGAATCAGTCCACGAATCATTCCAATTTACATTTGACTCTTCATTATTATTAGGTGAGTCAATGGGACTTGTTCTAGAGGTAGACATCTATCACATAATATCAAACGCGTTAAGAGATTAATATATCACATAATATTCACATGTTAAAAATATATAGTTTCCAACAAAATTTGTTAAGCAATCATTTTTCAAGTAAACACGGTCGAAGTCCAGAATCACTAATGCATCCTAACAAACTCGATAAGACACACTAATGCAAAATTCTGGTTCTCTAAGACCAACGCTCTGATACCAACTGAAATGTCCCGTTCTTATTGATTAAAAACGTTCCATATTAATTGATTTCGTTGCGAGGTTTTGACCTCTATATGAGACGTTTTTCAAAGACTGCAATCATTTTAAAATAAACCATAACCTTTATTTCATCAATAAAGGTTTAAAAAGCTTTACGTAGATTATCAAATAATGATAATCTAAAATATCCTGTTTACACACGACCATTACATAATGGTTTACAATACAAATATGTTACAACAAAATAAGTTTCTTGAATGCAGTTTTTACACAATATCATACAAGCATGGACTCCAAATCTCGTCCTTATTTAAGTATGCGACAGCGGAAGCTCTTAATAATCACCTGAGAATAAACATGCTTAAAACGTCAACAAAAATGTTGGTGAGTTATAGGTTTAACCTATAGATATCAAATCATAATAATAGACCACAAGATTTTATATTTCAATACACATCCCATACATAGAGATAAAAATCATTCATATGGTGAACACCTGGTAACCGACAATAACAAGATGCATATATAAGAATATCCCCATCATTCCGGGACACCCTTCGGATATGATATAAATTTTGAAGTACTAAAGCATCCGGTACTTTGGATGGGGTTTGTTAGGCCCAATAGATCTATCTTTAGGATTCACGTCAATTAGGGTGTCTGTTCCCTAATTCTTAGATTACCAGACTTAATAAAAAGGGGCATATTCGATTTCGATAATTCAACCATAGAATGTAGTTTCACGTACTTGTGTCTATTTTGTAAATCATTTATAAAACCTGCATGTATTCTCATCCCAAAATATTAGATTTTAAAAGTGGGACTATAACTCACTTTCACAGATTTTTACTTCGTCGGGAAGTAAGACTTGACCACTGGTTGATTCACGAACCTATAACAATATATACATATATATCAAAGTATGTTCAAAATATATTTACAACACTTTTAATATATTTTGATGTTTTAAGTTTATTAAGTCAGCTGTCCTCGTTAGTAACCTACAACTAGTTGTCCACAGTTAGATGTACAGAAATAAATCGATAAATATTATCTTGAATCAATTCACGACCCAGTGTATACATATCTCAGTATTGATCACAACTCAAACTATATATATTTTGGAATCAACCTCAACCCTGTATAGCTAACTCCAACATTCACATATAGAGTGTCTATGGTTGTTCCGAAATATATATAGATGTGTCGACATGATAGGTCGAAACATTGTATACGTGTCTATGGTATCTCAAGATTACATAATATACAATACAAGTTGATTAAGTTACGGTTGGAATAGATTTGTTACCAATTTTCACGTAGCTAAAATGAGAAAAATTATCCAATCTTGTTTTACCCATAACTTCTTCATTTTAAATCCGTTTTGAGTGAATCAAATTGCTATGGTTTCATATTCAACTCTATTTTATGAATCTAAACAGAAAAAGTATAGGTTTATAGTCATAAAAATAAGTTACAAGTCATTTTTGTAAAGGTAGTCATTTCAGTCGAAAGAACGACGTCTAGATGACCATTTTAGAAAACATACTTCCACTTTGAGTTTAACCATAATTTTTGGATATAGTTTCATATTCATAATAAAAATTATTTTCTCAGAATAACAACTTTTAAATCAAAGTTTATCATAGTTTTTAATTAACTAACCCAAAACAGCCCGCGGTGTTACTACGACGGCGTAAATCCGGTTTTACGGTGTTTTTCGTGTTTCCAGGTTTTAAATCATTAAGTTAGCATATCATATAGATATAGAACATGTGTTTAGTTGATTTTAAAAGTCAAGTTAGAAGGATTAACTTTTGTTTGCGAACAAGTTTAGAATTAACTAAACTATGTTCTAGTGATTACGAGTTTAAACCTTCGAATAAGATAGTTTTATATATATGAATCGAATGATGTTATGAACATTATTACTACCTCAAGTTTAGTAGGTAAACCTACTGGAAGTGACAATAAATGATCTAGCTTCAAAGGATCTTGGATGGCTTGAAAGTTCTTGAAATAGGATCATGACACAAAAACAAGTTCAAGTAAGATTTTTACTCGAATTAAGATAGTTTATAGTTATAGAAATTGAATCAAAGTTTGAATATGAATATTACCTTGAATAAGAAAGATAACCTACTGTATATAACAAAGGTTTCTTGATCTTAGATGATTACTTGGAATGGATTAGAAAGCTTGGAAGTAAATTAGTAAACTTGAAGGGATTTTTGAAGTGTTCTTGAAGTGTTCTTCCTATGATGATTATAGCTTGATTCTTGAAGTGATTTTTAATGAAGATGATGATTAACTACTGGAAAAATACGTTCATAATAGTGTGTGTGTGTGTTGAGAGAGAATTAGAAAGAGAATTGGAAGTGAAATGGAGTGAATGATGAGTGGTAATTGGTGAGTGGTGAGTGGGGTTAAAAGGAGTTCTAGTTAGTTGACTAGCTCATGGTAGAAGTTAAAATTGATTAGTCATACATGACATAATCAAGAGTGGAATCCCATGCTAGTTCCTATTGGTATATACCCATAGTAAGTACGTTTTGAAGCTGTGTATAATACGGGTAAAAATACGACTAGAATTCTTGATGAAAGAAAAGAATGGGAAAGTAACTGTAACCATTTTCGTTAAGTATGAGTGTTTTGATATATGTTTTGAAGTCTTCCAAAAGTATTTTAATACATCTAAATACACTACATGTATATACATTTTAACTGAGTCGTTAAGTCATCGTTAGTCGTTACATGTAAGTGTTGTTTTGAAACCTTTAAGTTAACGATCTCAATTAATGTTGTTAACCCATTGTTTATTATATCTAATGAGATGTTAAATTATTATATTATCATGATATTATGATATATTAATATAATATATCTTAATATGATATATATACATTTAACTGCCGTTACAACGATAATCGTTACATATATGTCTCGTTTCGAAATCCTTAAGTTAGTACTCTTGTTTATATGTATATAACTCATTGTTAATATACTTGTGGAGATACTTACTTATCATAATCTCATGTTAACCATATGTATATCCATATATATATCGTCATGTCATTTTTACAAGTTTTAACGTTCGTGAATCGCCGGCCAACTTGGGTGGTCAATTATCTATATGAAACATATTTCAATTAATCAAGTCTTAACAAGTTTGATTGCTTAACATGTTGGAAACATTTAATCATGTAAATATAAATCTCAATTAATATATATAAACATGGAAAAGTTCGGGTCACTACAGCTGCTGTGTAGCAAAGTTGTTATGTGTTATATTTCATCCTATATGTATTATAAGTGGTATTTTATGTTTGTAAATTATTGTATAAATGTTCGAACACGAAATATTATTGTAATAAGTTTTTCATATAGAAGCGTAGTAGTTGAGTTGTATAGTAGCTAGTAAGTATGAACTTAACGGGTAGGTACTACCAGAATTAAAACTATAAAATGCTAATATGAAGAAAAAGCTTTTATAAATAAGTTCATATAATGCTACGAAATACTATTGACTACTCTTAAATTCTATATGATTAACTCAATTCTTTTGGCTATTTTTGAAGGAAATGGCACCGACGACTCGTCAGAACTTGAACATGAGTGAGGAAGATTTCCGTGTTTTCCTTGCTGTGAACATAGCTGCAGTACAGGCTGCGATGCAAAATAACAATAACTCTAGATCTAGCAGTGGAACTAATTCCACAAGAAATCGTGTAAGATGCTCCTACAAAGAATTCACTGCCTGCAAACCTTTGGAATTTGATGGAACCGAAGGACCAATTGGATTGAAACGGTGGACCGAGAAGGTCGAATCGGTGTTTTCCATAAGTAAGTGTACTGAAGTGGACAAAGGTAAGTACGCTACGCATACCTTCACAGGTACTGTGTTAACATGGTGGAACACCTATCTTAAACAGGTAGGACAAAATGCTGCTTACGCACTACCATGGTCGGCATTCAAGCAATTGATGAACGAGCACTACCGTCCTAGAAATGAAGTCAATAAGCTCAAGGTAGAACTTAGAGAGTTACGAACACAAGGATTCAACATTACCACATATGAACGACGATTCACAGAGTTGTGCCTATTGTGTCTGGGAGCATTTAAAGATGAAGAAGAGAAGATCGATGCGTTTGTAAAAGGGTTACCAGTAAGGATTCAAGAAGATGTGAGTTCACACGAGCCCGCTTCCATACAGAAGGCAAGTCGAATGGCTCATAAACTCATAAATCAGATTGAGGGGAGAATTAAAGAACAGGTGACCGAAGAAGCCAACACGAAACAACTCAAGAGGAAGTGGGAGGAAAACGGTGACAAGAGTCACCAGTACAACAACAATAACAATTACAACCACAACCGCAACAACAATCGCAACAATAACCGCAATCCTAACAATAACTACAACAAATGTCCCAACAACAACAACAACTACAAAAACCGTTTCAACAACAATAACAATCCCAACAACAACCTCAATAACAATAAACAACAGAAACAACCATGCTTCAGGTGTGCAGAGTACCATCCGAATGCGTTTTGCACAACAGTTTGCACCAAGTGTAAGAGAAGTGGTCATGGCGCGGCAAAATGTAAGGTTTACGGACCAAAGAACAACAAAAATAAAGAAACAAATAAGGTCGGAACAAATAATGCCGACGTAGTTTGTTATAAATGTGGAAAACCGGGCCACATTATTAGAAATTGCCTAAACCAAGGGAATACTAATGGGCAAGGCCGCGGAAGAGTTTTTAATATTAATGTGGCAGAAGCGCAGGAAGACCCGGAGCTTGTTACGGGTACGTTTCTTATTGACAATACATCTGCTTATGTTTTATTTGATTCGGGTGCGGATAGAAGCTATATGAGTAGAGATTTTTGTGCTAAATTAAGTTGTCCACTGACGCCTTTGGATAATAAATTTTTAATCGAATTAGCAAACGGTAAATTAATTACAGCAGATAATATATGTCGGAATCGAGAAATTAAGCTGGTTAGTGAAACATTTAAGATTGATTTGATACCAGTAGAGTTAGGAAGTTTTGATGTGATAATTGGCATGGACTGGTTGAAAAAGGTGAGAGCAGAGATCGTATGTTACAAAAATGCAATTTACATTGTACGGGAAAAAGGAAAACCCTTAATGGTGTACAGAGAAAAGAGCAACGCGAAGCTAAATCTTATTAGTAATTTGAAGGCGCAAAAGCTAATAAGAAAAGGTTGCTATGCTGTTTTAGCACACGTCAAGAAAGTACAAACTGAAGAAAATAACATCAATGATGTTCCCGTCGCAAAAGAATTTCCCGATGTATTTCCAAAAGAATTACCGGGACTATCTCCACACCGATCCGTTCAATTTCAAATAGATCTTGTACCAGGAGCTGCACCAATAGCTCGTGCTCCATACAGACTCGCACCCAGCGAAATGAAGGAACTCCAAAGCCAATTACAAGAACTTTTAGAGCGTGGTTTCATTCGACCAAACACATCACCATGGGGAGCTCCTGTTTTGTTTGTCAAGAAGAATGATGGTACATTTATGTTATGTATCGACTACCGAGAGTTGAACAAACTTACCATCAAGAACCGCTACCCACTACCGAGAATCGACGACTTATTTGATCAACTACAAGGCTCATCGGTTTATTCGAAGATTGATTTACGTTCTGGGTATCATCAAATGCGGGTGAAGGAGGATGATATTCCAAAGACTGCTTTTAGGACGCGTTACGGTCATTACGAGTTTATGGTTATGCCGTTTGGGTTGACTAACGCACCAGCTGTGTTCATGGACCTCATGAACCGAGTGTGTGGACCATACCTTGACAAGTTTGTCATTGTTTTCATCGATGACATACTTATTTACTCAAAGAATGACCAGGAGCATGAAGAACATTTGAGAAAAGTGCTAGAGTTGTTAAGGAGAGAAAAACTGTACGCTAAGTTCTCAAAGTGTGCATTTTGGTTGGAAGAAGTTCAATTCCTCGGTCATATAGTGAACAAAGAAGGTATTCAGGTGGATCCAGCAAAGATTGAAACTGTTGAAAAGTGGAAAACCCCGAAAACTCCAAAGCATATACGTCAATTTTTAGGATTAGCTGGTTACTACAGAAGGTTCATCCAAGATTTTTCCAGAATAGCAAAACCCTTGACTGCATTAACGCATAAAGGGAGGAAATTTGAATGGAAGGATGAACAAGAGAAAGCTTTTCAATTGTTAAAGAAAAAGTTAACTACGACACCTATATTTATCATTACCTGAAGGGAATGATGATTTTGTGGTATATTGTAATGCCTCAAAGCAAGGTCTCGGTTGTGTATTAATGCAACGAACGAAGGTAATTGCTTATGCTTCTAGACAATAGAAGATTCAAGAGCAGAATTATACGACGCATGATTTGGAATTAGGCGCGGTTATTTTTGCATTAAAGACTTGGAGGCACTACTTATATGGGGTCAAAAGTATTATATATACCGACCATAAAAGTCTTCAACACATATATAATCAGAAACAACTGAACATGAGGCAGCGCATGTGGATTGAATTGTTGAATGATTACGACTTTGAGATTTGTTACCACCTGGGGAAGGCAAATGTGGTAGCCGATGCCTTGAGCAGAAAGAACAGAGAACCCATTCGAGTAAAAGCTATGAATATAATGATTCACAATAACCTTACTACTCAAATAAAGGAGGCGCAACAAGGAGTTTTAAAAGAAGGAAATTTAAAGGATGAAATACCCAAAAGATCGGAGAAGCATCTTAATATTTGGGAAGACGGAACCCGGTATAGGACTGAAAGAATTTGGGTACCAAAATTTGGAGATATGAGAGAAATGGTACTTAGAGAAGCTCATAAAACCAGATACTCAATACATCCTGGAACGGGGAAGATGTATAAGGATCTCAAGAAACATTTTTGGTGGCTGGGTATGAAAGCCGATGTTGCTAAATACGTAGGAGAATGTTTGATGTGTTCTAAGGTCAAAGCTAAGCATCAGAAACCATCAGGTCTACTTCAACAACCTGAAATCCCGGAATGGAAATGGGAAAACATTACCATGGATTTCATCACTAAATTGCCAAGGACTGCAAGTGGTTTTGATACTATTTGGGTAATAGTTGATCGTCTCACCAAATCAGCACACTTCCTGCCAATAAGAGAAAATGACAAGATGGAGAAGTTAGCACGACTGTATTTGAAGGAAGTCATCTCCAGACATGGAATACCAATCTCTATTATCTCTGATAGGGATGACAGATTTATTTCAAGATTCTGGCAGACATTACAGCAGACATTAGGAACTCGTCTAGACATGAGTACTGCTTATCATCCACAAACTGATGGGCATAGCGAAAGGACGATACAAACGCTTGAAGACATGCTACGAGCATGTGTTATTTATTTCGGAAATAGTTGGGATCGACACCTTCCGTTAGCAGAATTTTCCTACAACAACAGTTACCATTTAAGTATTGAGATGTCGTCATTTGAAGCACTTTATGGTAGAAAGTGCAGGTCTTCGATTTATTGGAGTGAAGTGGGGGATAGACAGATTACAGTCCCGAAGATAATACAAGAAACTACCGAGAAGATCATCCAAATTCAACAACAGTTGAAAACCGCCCAAAGTCGACAAAAGAGCTACGCTGACATTAAAAGAAAAGATATAGAATTTGAAATTGGAGAGATGGTCATGCTTAAAGTTGCACCTTGGAAAGGCTTTGTTCGATTTGGTAAACGAGGGAAATTAAATCCAAGGTATATTGGACCATTCAAGATTATTGATCGTGTCGGACCAGTAGCTTACCGACTTGAGTTACCTCAACAACTCGCGGCTGTACATAACACTTTCCACGTCTCTAATTTGAAGAAATGTTTTTCTAAAGAAGATCTCGCTATTTCGTTAGACGAAATCCAAATTAATGAAAAACTTCAATTCATCGAAGAACCCGTCGAAATAATGGATCGTGAGGTTAAAAGACTTAAGCAAAACAAGATACCAGTTATTAAGGTTTGATGGAATGCTCGTAGAGGACCTGAGTTCACCTGGGAATGAGAAGATCAGATGAAGAAGAAATACCCGCACCTATTTCCAGAAGATGCGTCAACACCTTCAACAGCTTAAAATTTCGGGACGAAATTTATTTAACGGGTAGGTACTGTCGTGACCCGAACTTTTCCATGATTATATATTAATTGAGAACTATATTTGCATTATTAAATGTTTCCAACATGTTAAGCAATCAAACTTATTAAGACTTTATTATTTGAAATGAGTTTCGTGTAGACAATTGACCACCCAAGTTGACCGGCGATTCATGAACGTTAAAACTTGTAAAAATGACATGACAATATATATATGGATATACATATAGTTAAAATGAGATTATAATAAGTAAGTATCTCCATATGTATATTAACAATGAGTTATATACATAAAAATGAGACTATTGAATTAAGAAACTCGAAACTATATATATAACGATTATCGTTATTACAACGTCTTACTAAATACATATGTATCATATTAAGATATTGTTACACTATATTTTGTGAAGACCCGTCCTAATCCATCCGGACGAAGTCCATATCGATTACAAATGATTCACAACAGTTGATTATATCGCGAGGTAATTGACCTCTATATGATAAATTTTACAAACATTGCATTCGTTTTTAAAAGACAAACTTTCGTTACATCGACAGTTGACAGGCATGTAAAGCATTTCATAATTTATCCAAATATAATTGACTTAATAATAATCTTGATGAACTCAACGACTCGAATGCAACATCTTTTGAAATATGTCATGAATGACTCCAAGTAATATCTCTAATATGAGCAAATGCACAGCGGAAGATTTCTTTCGTACCTGAGAATAAACATGCTTTAAAGTGTCAACCAAAAGGTTGGTGAGTTCATTAGTTTATCATAAAGAATCATTTCATAATTTTAATAGACCACAAGATTTCATACTTCCATTTCTCATAATCATACGTCCCATGCATAGAAACAAAAATATCATTCATATGGATTGAACACCTGGTAACAGACATTCACAATATGCATATAAGAATATCCCCATCATTCCGGGATCCTCCTTCGGACATGATATAAATTTCGAAGTACTAAAGCATCCGGTACTTTGGATGGGGCTTGTTGGGCCCGATAGATCTATCTTTAGAGTTCGCGTCAATTAGGGTTTCTGTTCCCTAATTCTTAGATTACCAGACTTAATAAAAAGGGGCATATTCAATTTCGATCATTCAACCATATAATGTAGTTTTGATTACTTGTGTCTATTTCGTAAAACATTTATAAAAATTGCGCATGTATTCTCAGTCCAAAAATATAAAGAGTAAAAGGGATTCAAATGAAACTCACCATACTGTATTTTGTAGTAAAAATACATATTACGATATTGGACAAATGCAGGGTTGGCCTCGGATTCACGAACCTATATCAATTATATATATTAAAACAAATAATCGTAATCGAATAAATATATTTATTATTTTTAATGATATACTTGTTAAATTATTTGTTATATAGATATGGATATATTTAATTTATATATTTATTTAACTAGTGTTTATCTTTCATTATAACATATTTATAATAATAATAATTTAGATTAGGGTTTATATATGATAAAATATATATGTACTTATTAATTTGATGTACTTTATATATAGCTTAATTACTATCTTGTTAATAAGAAAATCATAGTGATATGTGGTATTAATATTCTTATAATGTATTTTATATAAAAATATCTATTGGTAGTAATACTAATAATAATAATTATGAATTTAACAATTTTACTACTAATGATAATAATGATAATAATAGTAATAATAATAATAATAAAGATAATAAAAATAATACTTAAAAATAATAATGATTAAGTTTTATGATTTAACTTATAGCATCCATATATATCCTTATATATAACGTAAACATTTTCATGAGCGCAACAAGTTCATATCTAATCTTATCAATATCATATGTAATTACATTATATACCTTATCGTATCCTAATTACCCATAAACCTATCTCTTCTTATATTATTCATAATCTCTAATTATAATACATAGTCATAAGCATGTTTACTTTCATAATAATAGTTCTAAATCTATATTTTCTTTTACATCAAATTAGTTAATAATCATAATAACAATAATAATAATAATAATAATAATAATAATAATAATAATAATAATAATAATAATAATAATAATAATACAATTAGTACTTAGTGATATTAATTAGTATTAACAAAAATGATATTAGTATTAATCCCATATTTATATTAATTTAATTGACAACAATTAATAATAATATTAACAATCACAATAACATTAATAATAATAATAATAATTGTAATTATAATTATGATAAAGGTAATAATCATTTGTAACTACTACTTTTATTAATACTAATACTAGTAATTATAATATAAATAATAATAACAATATTTGATAACAACAACAACAATAATAATAATAATAATAATAATATTAGTAATAATAATAATAACAAAAATAATAAAAGTATACTACCTTTAAAAACAAGCTCCAAAAAATAAACACCCCCGCCCGGGCTCGAACCCGAGACCTCCCGTTCCCCATCATCCATCTTAACCATCCTTCTGTGTATTCTTTTCTGGTATAATACCCCGTAATATATCTTATATCTATATCTATCCGTTTCAATTTCTCTTCTTCTTCTCCACTTGGAATCAAATCGACCGGAAGTTTATATTTCTTAAAACAAATTCAAACACAACAAAGTAACAATAATAACTAAATATCTATTGTTTATAAAAAAAAAATTGAAAAAAAACAGAACCTGTCTGTTCGTCGTGAGTGCAAAAAAAAAAAAAAAATTGATACAAGGATTGAAAACGTCTTGACTAAAATTTATAATACGAAATACATTTCGAATCATCCGTATAAACTACTGGATTCTTCAATTTAATTTTATCTATAACAAAAATCTTGAATTTGGATTATGAACAAAAGTTTGACTTATGAAAACCCAAACTTTGACCTTTAAATTCTTAATCAATAAAACGAATTGGGACTTAAGATTTTACAGAAAGCTTTTAAAAGAGGTTCCTAACAACTCTGCAATTCTAGATTTTTAAATTTCGTTCTAAATCGTGATTTGGTTTAAAAGTGGAACGTACAGAGTTGTCGAGCTTTTATTCAAAATTTCAATTTGATTTTTGATGTTTTTAATTCAAATTGCATAAGCAGAGGGTTATATAAAGATTGTGGATATCATTACAGCTAAACTAGTACAAATATCATTTGTTTTGTAGCCCAACTTGATCGACAAAAAATAAAGCAGGAACAGAATCAAAAAATGAAATAAATATAAAAGATATATTTGATAAAGATGGATAACAGCTTGGTTTTGGATATATCTGATTGATTTCAATTATTTTCATAAAGTTGCAGATAGAAGACAAAAGTGATCAAATGTGCATCAGATTTGGATTCCCATAACTAATAATACGTATATATCTATATATTTATCTCTAACTCTTATTTATTAATATTTAACTAATTTAATTATATTAATAATACTCATATAATAATAAATCTATTAATAATAATTATCCTAAATATAACAATTTTAAGAAAAATAGCATTAATCGTTATAACAATGTTCATAATGATATTATTACTAGTAATATTAATAAGTTGTATTATTTTTATAATAATACTAATAATTATATTAGTATAAGATAATAATAATAATTCTCGATAATTTAAATGATAATTTTAATAGTTTTAATGATGTTAAAATTAGTATTAATAATACTGAAATATAATAAGTTACATGTTTCTGTGGTAGTATTAATATTACTTATTCTTATCAACTTTCATATTTTAAAGTTATTGTTGGTACGTCATATATTATATATGCAAATATAAATATCTTAATAATGTTATATATATATATATATATATAATTATTATATGTCTATTTACTATATTCTTTCATATTATAAATTTATACACATAATGTTTATATTTATATATGTATATATACAACTTACATTTAATAATCATAATTATATATAATTATTATATATGTTTATATCTAAATCTTTTTAAATAATAACTTTATTATATTATATATTACTTTACATATTTAAGTCTACATATTATTAATTATACATATATATATTTATATTTATATATTTACATTTTTAATTACACAACTGTTCGCGAATCGTCGGGGAGGGTCAAAGGGAAATTTGAATATATGAACATAGTTTCCAAAATTTTCGAGACTCAACATTATAGACTTTGCTTATCGTGTCAGAAACATATAAAGATTAAGTTTAAATTTGGTTGGAAATTCCCGGGTCATCACAGTACCTACCCGTTAAAGAAATTTCGTCCCGAAATTTGAGTGTGGTGGTCATGGCTAACAATAAAAATGTTTTCATGACGAATATGAGTTGATAACTAGAGTTTTATTATCATTGAGTAATGTGGATAAAACAATTCGATTATTCGAAGAGTACGAGTGAAGCTATCACAAAATAGTGAAATGAAAGGATAAAGATTTGTCTTAGCTTTTGACAGAGTCGGGGTTGATTTTGGAATATAAGGTATGTCTTAACTTCTGACATTGTCTTGATTGAATTCCGGAATTCAAGGAATTCAAAAGAAAATCTTGGAAATCTATAAGATCTGATTCTTCGATGAGTAAGACATTAAGATCTCTATAATTGAATACGATGATCTGTATCGATTGCTTTGTCTGGTATCTTCACTATAAATGAACTTCTTCCGTTCCCTTATTTTCATCATTTCTATACTTTCATTCTTAATTCTTACTTTTAAAAGGTTGAGAAAATGCTTCATCCAGTTCTACTCCTTGATATTTTCTTAATTATCATTTCTATCATTCTTCTTTTAATCTTCCACCAGAAGAATCTGGTTACTTCTACTATTACCTTGGGGTGATACTATTCTTAATTCTACCGTGTCTTTATATTGCTATTCGTATTAATATCCATGGTTTGTGACCTCCATGTTGTTATTGGGCTTTATATTTTCTCTTATATCTTGGAGCTCTTTGCCTTTTGATTATCCTCTCGACCTCTAGTAGAGCTAGTAATGGTCCAGAATTCGTAGGTATGGAGTTTCTAATTATCATAATATACGAGGTAGAAAGAAAAGGTAGTAGCACAATTTGTTTTGTCAAATTACCTGAATCACTGAGAATAGAACTATCAAGAATATATTTTCTAGATATGTTCAGAAGTTAATCAGAATGAAAGAGTTATGTAACATGTCACATGATGACGTTATAATCTGTGAATCATCATGTTCCATTTAGAAACTCAGCATGACTTACTGTAATATAATCACGTTGATCAGGTGTCATTATATTATATTAATTCATGCATCAATTTCTTTACATTTCTCCAGAATTCATTCATAAATTAAATTTAGATTTTACAGAAGTTTCCAATATAATGAAACACAGGAAGCACGAAGAGGTATATAATTTCGGACGAGAATATTTATGAAAATATCCTCAGAAATATCGAAGATATTGATGATGATATTTTGGAATTTCTAAGTTCGATGGTTGATGGAGAAAGATTTTCAGCAAGATTTTAACATGACTTCGGAGCAAGATATTCTCTAAAGATTTCAACGGATCTGGATTTATCTGGGTTCTATGAATTTAGGGTATGTTACTTGTATTTCTCCTTGGTTTCCTTTATGGTTATCTCAATCCGTTTTCCAGTTCCAACGTTTCTGAGCTTTTCCAACATACTATTCTTTATCATCAAATTTCCGACGACTAAGATCGTTTACGATTGCCTACAGTTTCTGCTGCTTCATTCAGCTTTTTCACATACAGAGTATCGATTCGTAAACTGGGTACCTTTTCAAAATTTTTGAATTGAAGGTCATAATTCTAGGAGATAATTATTATATATATAATTGTTGATGTAGATATGCTGTGAGTTTTCAAAGTACTGATTGCCGATTCCTCTACATTTACTGCTACCATATCTGAATCATTGGTTATCGTTCTGAGATGATTTCAAGATAATTGTGTTTTTTTTTAGATGATTAAACGCTGACGGTAATATGGTGGAAATTAACAGGTTCTCCGATAATAATAAAAGAGTACACATATAAATTAAGGTTATAATAAGGTTGTTTTGAACGAAAAGTCAAAGTTGATTTACTGAAGCTGTGACAAAATCTGCTACCTTGAAAAGGGATCGCAAAGTTATTTTTGCTAATAAATGTCAAAGGATTTGACGCGACTACGTGTTAAACTTTTACTCAGTTACCGAGAGTTTCTCAGGTGCATAACTATATGCACAAATCTTTCCTTCCGTAGATGAAGTGCGGTTGATTCATCCTATCGATTGAGGTGTTTTCAAGAATCATGAAAGGTTTGAACGCGGATTGTAATTGTCAAGATACAAATGAGGTTTAAGACGAAATCAAGTGGCAAACTTGAAGAATTGTTTAGTTTCATATGTTATAATCAATATTTTAATTCATTTTAATTGTCCAATGTTATTAGTCCACAGTTGACAGTCCAATAATTCATATATAATTTAATATATAATATTCGAATTAATTAATACGTATCGTGACCCGTGTACATGTCTCAGACTCGATCACAACTCAAAGTATATATATTACTTGAGAATCAACCTCAACCCTGTATAGAGAACTCGATCATTACTGCATATAGAGTGTCTATGGTGATTCCAAATAATATATATAGATGCGTCGATATGATATGTCAAAACCTTGTATACGTGTCCCGATATTTAAAGTGCGTAAAATAAATAACAGAAATTAAATAACGATAAATAAAGTTGCGAGAATGTAAATTGCGATAATTAAATTGCGATAAATAAACTACTATATATATAAAATGTAATAAGTTAGCTAGGAACAGTTAGCTAAGATCTTGTTAGCGTGTTTTCTTAACAAAATTTCATATTGTTAATTAGTCTGTTTCTAATCCATTTTTATTGTGTTCATTATTTCTTCATTATGCCACTTGTTGGATTCTGATAGGTCAAAATCCAAATATGTAATTGGATGAATATGGTTATTCTGTGGTGAATGGATTTGTATATCGGTGGATGTAAGTAGGATAGTATATGACTGTTGAAACAGGTTCGAAGAACGTACAATGTAACTTATTAATGTGAAATTTAAATAGTCCTCGGGTATTACCTACCCGTTAAAATATTTTCACCATTAACAGTTTGTACAAGAGAATTTTAAATTACAAATCTTATGAAAACATATATACATATATATTTTCTTCAGATGTATTCATGGATTTAATGAGTTAATATGATATTAAACTCATTTGCTTTTTGGTTGGAACTATAATAAATAATCTCTAAAACTTTAGAGATTACATATTCGACATGTCGAACGAAGATCATACTCAAAGTACAGATGATGATATTGAAGCATGGATTATTGATGGTACTGGTGCTGTTACTGATGGTACTGTTGGTGATGTTGCTGAAGCTGGTACATTTTGCACCATATTTTCCAAGGCTACAACTCGGGTGCGAAGCTCGTGGACTTCTTCCATTATTTCGGGTTGATTATCGGTGCGAATTAATAAGATTTAGAATTTTAGATAGAACACAATCGTGGTGAGATATTCGGGAATGAGGGTGAAAATGGTGTTTCGGACTGGTTCGTCGGTAAGTGCTTCAGGTTCATTGCCAAGAGGTAAATTCGGTTGGTGGGTGGAAAGGATCGCCTTCCTCTCGTCTCCATCGGTTAAGTCGACTACGAACCCATCAGATGAATTGGGGATGGTTGATTGGTTGATTCATTCTAGTGACGTTGCCTCCGGAGCTTAGGTGAACATTCATGTCGGAATAGCTGTCGGAATAACTATCGAAATCTGAGGGACTCGAACTGGTTGAGGGATTCATCTCGTACGATCAGATGAAGAATTTTCGATAAGAAACAGATTATAGGATGTAGATTAGTACCCTGCAATACATAATTTACATATGCATATATAATACTAAAATCCCATAAGTTACGGAGGAATCTACAGAAACTGTCAGGCAAAGGTAACAACAACAGATACGCTAAGATATGAATTTATCTATACACTGTCTATGCAATAGAGGCAGTAAGACGTGTCTAGACTTTAAGGATGATAAGCAAATAATTTTCGACACTAACGATAAGCAAAACTTTTGTCATGCAGACACGGTCGAAGTCCAGACTCACTAATGCATCCTAACGACTATCAGTTAGATACACTAATGCAAGACCTGGTTCACTAAGACCACTGCTCTGATACCAACTGTGAAGACCCGTCCTAATCCATCCGGACGAAGTCCATATCGATTACAAACGATTCACAACAGTTGATTACATCGCGAGGTAATTGACCTCTATATGATAAATTTTACAAACATTGCATTCGTTTTTAAAAGACAAACTTTCGTTACATCGACAGTTGACAGGCATGTAAAGCATTTCATAATATATCCAAATATAATTGACTTAATAATAATCTTGATGAACTCAACGACTCGAATGCAACATCTTTTGAAATATGTCATGAATGACTCCAAGTAATATCTCTAATATGAGCAAATGCACAGCGGAAGATTTCTTTCGTACCTGAGAATAAACATGCTTTAAAGTGTCAACCAAAAGGTTGGTGAGTTCATTAGTTTATCATAAAGAATCATTTCATAATTTTAATAGACCACAAGATTTCATACTTCCATTTCTCATAATCATACGTCCCATGCATAGAAACAAAAATATCATTCATATGGATTGAACACCTGGTAACCGACATTCACAATATGCATATAAGAATATCCCCATCATTCCGGGATCCTCCTTCGGACATGATATAAATTTCGAAGTACTAAAGCATCCGGTACTTTGGATGGGGCTTGTTGGGCCCGATAGATCTATCTTTAGAGTTCGCGTCAATTAGGGTTTCTGTTCCCTAATTCTTAGATTACCAGACTTAATAAAAAGGGGCATATTCGATTTCGATCATTCAACCATATAATGTAGTTTTGATTACTTGTGTCTATTTCGTAAAACATTTATAAAAATTGCGCATGTATTCTCAGTCCAAAAATATAAAGAGTAAAAGGGATTCAAATGAAACTCACCATACTGTATTTTGTAGTAAAAATACATATTACGATATTGGACAAATGCAGGGTTGGCCTCGGATTCACGAACCTATATCAATTATATATATTAAAACACATAATCGTAATCGAATAAATATATTTATTATTTTTAATGATATACTTGTTAAATTATTTGTTATATAGATATGGATATATTTAATTTATATATTTATTTAACTAGTGTTTATCTTTCATTATAACATATTTATAATAATAATAATTTAGATTAGGGTTTATATATGATAAAATATATATGTACTTATTAATTTGATGTACTTTATATATAGCTTAATTACTATCATGTTAATAAGAAAATCATAGTGATATGTGGTATTAATATTCTTATAATGTATTTTATATAAAAATATCTATTGGTAGTAATACTAATAATAATAATTATGAATTTAACAATTTTACTACTAATGATAATAATGATAATAATAGTAATAATAATAATAATAAAGATAATAAAAATAATACTTAAAAATAATAATGATTAAGTTTTATGATTTAACTTATAGCATCCATATATATCCTTATATATAACGTAAACGTTTTCATGAGCGCAACAAGTTTATATCTAATCTTATCAATATCATATGTAATTACATTATGTACCTTATCGTATCCTAATTACCCATAAACCTATCTCTTCTTATATTATTCATAATCTCTAATTATAATACATAGTCATAACCATGTTTACTTTCATAATAATAGTTCTAAATCTATATTTTCTTTTACATCAAATTAGTTAATAATCATAATAACAATAATAATAATAATAATAATAATAATAATAATAATACAATTAGTACTTAGTGATATTAATTAGTATTAACAAAAATGATATTAGTATTAATCCCATATTTATATTAATTTAATTGACAACAATTAATAATAATATTAACAATCACAATAACATTAATAATAATAATAATAATTGTAATTATAATTATGATAAAGGTAATAATCATTTGTAACTACTACTTTTATTAATACTAATACTAGTAATTATAATATAAATAATAATAACAATATTTGATAACAACAACAATAATAATAATAATAATAATAATAATATTAGTAATAATAATAATAACAAAAATAATAAAAGTATACTACCTTTAAAAACAAGCTCCAAAAAATAAACACCCCCGCCCGGGCTCGAACCCGAGACCTCCCGTTCCCCATCATCCATCTTAACCATCCTTCTGTGTATTCTTTTCTGGTATAATACCCCGTAATATATCTTATATCTATATCTATCCGTTTCAATTTCTCTTCTTCTTCTCCACTTGGAATCAAATCGACCGGAAGTTTATATTTCTTAAAACAAATTCAAACACAACAAAGTAACAATAATAACTAAATATCTATTGTTTATAAAAAAAAAATTGAAAAAAAAACAGAACCTGTCTGTTCGTCGCGAGTGCAAAAAAAAAAATTGATACAAGGATTGAAAACGTTTTGACTAAAATTTATAATACGAAATACATTTCGAATCATCCGTATAAACTACTGGATTCTTCAATTTAATTTTATCTATAACAAAAATCTTGAATTTGGATTATGAACAAAAGTTTGACTTATGAAAACCCAAACTTTGACCTTTAAATTCTTAATCAATAAAACGAATTGGGACTTAAGATTTTACAGAAAGGTTTTAAAAGAGGTTCCTAACAACTCTGCAATTCTAGATTTTTAAATTTCGTTCTAAATCGTGATTTGGTTTAAAAGTGGAACGTACAGAGTTGTCGAGCTTTTATTCAAAATTTCAATTTGATTTTTGATGTTTTTAATTCAAATTGCATAAGCAGAGGGTTATATAAAGATTGTGGATATCATTACAGCTAAACTAGTACAAATATCATTTGTTTTGTAGCCCAACTTGATCGACAAAAAATAAAGCAGGAACAGAATCAAAAAATGAAATAAATATAAAAGATATATTTGATAAAGATGGATAACAGCTTGGTTTTGGATATATCTGATTGATTTCAATTATTTTCATAAAGTTGCAGATAGAAGACAAAAGTGATCAAATGTGCATCGGATTTGGATTCCCATAACTAATAATACGTATATATCTATATATTTATCTCTAACTCTTATTTATTAATATTTAACTAATTTAATTATATTAATACTACTCATATAATAATAAATCTATTAATAATAATTATCCTAAATATAAAAATTTTAAGAAAAATAGCATTAATCGTTATAACAATGTTCATAATGATATTATTACTAGTAATATTAATAAGTTGTATTATTTTTATAATAATACTAATAATTATATTAGTATAAGATAATAATAATTCTCGATAATTTAAATGATAATTTAATAGTTTTAATGATGTTAAAATTAGTATTAATAATACTGAAATATAATAAGTTACATGTTTCTGTGGTAGTATTAATATTACTTATTCTTATCAACTTTCATATTTTAAAGTTATTGTTGGTACGTCATATATTATATATGAAAATATAAATATCTTAATAATGTTTTATATATATATAATTATTATATGTCTATTTACTATATTCTTTCATATTATAAATTTCTACACATAATGTTTATATTTATATATGTATATATACAACTTACATTTAATAATCATAATTATATATAATTATTATATATGTTTATATCTAAATCTTTTTAAATAATAACTTTATTATATTATATATTACTTTACATATTTAAGTCTACATATTATTAATTATACATATATATATTTATATTTATATATTTATATTTTTAATTACACAACTGTTCGCGAATCGTCGGGGAGGGTCAAAGGGAAATTTGAATATATGAACATAGTTTCCAAAATTTTCGAGACTCAACATTATAGACTTTGCTTATCGTGTCAGAAACATATAAAGATTAAGTTTAAATTTGGTTGGAAATTCCCGGGTCATCACATATTTAACATGATAAAATGATAATTATATATATATCATTAAGTATGTTAACAATGAACTACATATGTACAACAAGACTACTAACTTAAGAATTTTGAATCGAGGCATATATGTAACGATTATCATTGTAACGACATTTTAATGTATATATATATATCATATTAAGATATATTCATACATCATAATATCATGATAATGTAATAATTTAACATCTCTTTTGATATAATAAACAATGGGTTAACAACATTAAATGAGATCGTTAACTTAAAGGTTTCAAAACAACACTTACATGTAACGACTAACGATGACTTAACGACTCAGTTAAAATGTATATACATGTAGTGTATTTAGATGTATTAGTACACTCTTGAAAGAATTCAAGACACATATCAAAGTACTTCTACTTAACAAAAATGCTTACAATTGCATTCTCATTCATTTTCATCAACAATTCTACTCGTATGCAACCGTATTCGTACTCGTACAATACCCAGCTCCTAGACGTATATACTATTGGTATATACACATAATAATTCAGCTCCTAGCAGACCTAGATAGTCAAAAAACATGTGGAACCAACAATTATACAACTAGCATGACTTATGAGCAAGGAAACAAAAACAAGAACTCCTTTTAATCCCACTCACCTTCACCACTCACCACCTACTCCATTTCACTTCCAATTTTCTTCCCAATTCTCTCTCAAAACACACACACTCTTCCATGAACGTCTAAGTTACTATTTTTTCAGCAAAAATCATCAAATACAAGATTTAGTTATTACCTATAATCATCATAAAAACAATTACTCAAGAACACATCAAGAACACTTCCAAGTTTACAAGTTTACTTCCAAGTTTCTTAATCCATTCCAAGCAATCATCTAAGATCAAGAAACCTTTGTTATTTACAGTAGGTTATCTTTCTAAATCAAGTTAATATTCATATTCAAGCTTTGATTCAATTTCTATAACTATAACTATCTTAATTCGAGTAATAATCTTACTTGAACTTGTTTTTGTGTCATGATTCTATTTCAAGAACTTCCAGGCCATCAAAGATCCTTTGAAACTCAAGTTATTTTTTCATCATTTCCAATAGGTTTACCTACTAAACTTGAGGTAGTAATGATGTTCATAACATCATTCGATTCATATATGTATAACTATCTTAGTCGAAGATTTGAACATGAAATCACCAAAACATAGTTTAGTTAATTCTAAACTTGTTCGCAAACAAAAGTTAATCCTTCTAACTTGACTTTTAAAATAAACTAAACACATGTTCTATATCTATGTGATATGCTAACTTAATAATTTAAAACATGAAAACACAAAAAACACCGTAAAATCGGATATACGCCGTCGTAGTAACACCGCGGGCTGTTTTGGGTTTGTTAATTAAAAACTATGATAAACTTTGATTTAAAAGTTGTTCTTCTGGAAAAATGATTTTTCTTATGAACATGAAACTATATCCAAAATTCATGGTTAAACTCAAAGTGGAAGTATGTTTTCCAAAATGATCATCTAAACGTCGTTCTTTCGACTGAAATGACTACCTTTACAAAAATGACTTGTAATCTGTATTTCTGACTATAAACTTATACTTTTTCTGTTTAGATTCATAAACTTAAGTTCAATATGAAACCATAACAACTTGAATCACTCAAAACGGATTAAAACGAAGAAGTTATGGGTAAAACAAGATTGGATATTTTTGCTTGTTGTAGCTACGTGAAAATTGGTAATAAATCTCATATCCTAGCTAACTCATATTGTATTATACATGTATTCTAATATATTATGTAATTTTGGGATACCATAGACACGAATACAATGTTTTGACATATCATATCGACCCATCTATATATATATTTCGGAACAACCATAGACACTCTATATGCAGTAATGTTGGAGTTAGCTATACAGGGTTGAGGTTGATTCCAAAATATTATATATACTTTGAGTTGTGATCTAGCCTAAGGCTTGTATACACGAGGTCGTGGATTGATCCGAGATAATATATATTGCTTTATTTTCTGTACATCTAACTGTGGACAACTAGTTGTAGGTTACTAACGGGGACAGCTGACTTAATAAACTTAAAATAGCAAAACGTATTAAAAATGTTGTAAATATATTTTGAACATACTTTATTATATATGTACATATTTGTTATAGGTTCGTGAATCGACCAGTGGCCAAGTGTTACTTCCCGACGAAGTAAAAATCTATGAAAGTGAGTTATAGACCCACTTTTAAAATCTAAAATTTTGGGATGAGAATACATGCAGTTTTATAAATGTTTTACAATATAGACACAAGTAAATGAAACTACATTCTATGGCTGGATTATTAAACCGAATATGCCCCTTTTTAGTCTGGTAATCTAAGAATTAGGGAACAGACACCCTAATTGACGCGAATCCTAAAGATAGATCTATTGGACCCAACGAGCCCCATCTAAAGTACTGGATGCTTTAGTACTTCGAATTCATCATGTCCGAAGGGAGTCCCGGAATGATAGGGGATATTCTATATGCATCTTGTTAAGGTCGGTTACCAGGTGTTCACCATATGAATGATTTTTATCTCTATGTTTGGGATGTATATTGAAATATGAAATCTTGTGGCCTATTATTACAATTTGATAAATATATAGGTTAAACCTATAACTCACCAACATTTTTGTTGACGTTTAAAGCATGTTTATTCTCAGGAGATTATTAAGAGCTTTCGATGTTGCATGCTAATATATGGACAAGATTTGGTGTCAGCATGCTTGTATAATATTGTTTAAAACTGCATTCGAGATTTATTTTGTTGTAACATATTAATATTATAAACCAGTATGTATTGGTAGTGTGTAAGTGTGATATTTTTAGATTATCATTTCTGGATAATCTATGTGGTGTCTTTTTAACCTTGTCGATAAAATAAGGGTTATGATATTTTTAAAAACGAATGCAGTCTTTGAAAAACGTCTCATATAGAGGTCAAAACCTCGCAACGAAATTAATTAATATGGAACGTTTATAATCGATATGAACGGGACATTTCAAACCTAACGTCACCATCATATGATCCAAAAAATCCCAGCTAACCGAATCATAGGCCTTTTCAAAGTCGATTTTGAAAATCATCAATTTCTTTTTTTTTCTTTTTATACCAGTTCATCAACTCGCCAATAATCAACGGCCCATCAAGAATTTGTCTACCTTTAATGAAAGCAGACTGCTCTTTGCTAATAATTTTATCAATTACTAAAGCTAAACGGTTAGCTAAAATTTTAGTAATGATTTTATATTGAACACCAATTAACGAAATAGGTCTATAATCTTTAATGCACGAAGGATTAGGAACCTTGGGAATTAAAGTAATGAAAGCATTAGCCGCACCTTGGGGTAATTGAGACTCTCCAAAAGCCTTTTGTATCGACTGGACCAAATTACCTTTTCTGACCTCCCAATATTTCTTGATAAAAAAGAAGGTAAACCCATCCGGACCCGGTGATTTATCATTCCCGCAACTCCATACCGCCATGCGAACATCATTTTCTGTAACCACCCCTTCGAGAGATAAGTTATCCTCTTCAGATAAACGAGTTTTTGGTCGAAAATGAGGAAAATCACTCTCAAGATATACTCGAGCAAACTTAGACCTGTCGTATTCATTAAATGCATTTTTAACAATAAGAGGATCCGTGATCCAAACCCTGTTCAACGATAAACCTATGATAGTTTGAACGTCTTTGTATTAGCAACCCATGAAAAAATTTGGTGTTCTCATCGCCTTCCACGTCCCATTTAACTTTCGCCTTTTGAACAATATCCATTTTCTCAATATCGTGTAGAACAGACAATTCATTCATGAGGTCAACTCTTTCAGCCAACTCACTATCTGTTGCAATAAGTTCGTCGACCTTAGCATCTAAAGCATGTAATCTAGCTGCCACCACTTTTAATCTATCTTGTGAGTTGTTTCTTTTATTCAACACCCAAGGTTTAATAACATTTTTCAATACTTTAAACTTGTCGTGAAATACTAGTTGATCCTTATAATGTTGAGAGTCAACTGTTTCTTTAATCAACTCATTAAAACTCACAAAATTAGACCATGAATGAAAAAAATTTAATGGGTATGGTCCATAATCGAAACGAGTATCGTGAAGGAGAATAGGCCAATGATCCGAATGGCCACGTGGTAAAGAAATAGATTTTAATAAAATAATGAGTGATTATGTATTTATGTTTTGATTTTATTAATATTTATAATAATTATACAATGTTTTTAGTTTTATTTTATTTCAAAAAAATTAGATTTGAATAAAATAATGAGTGAGTTAAGTTTTATTGAAGAAGTATGTTATGGTTGGTAATATTTTGTCTTTCTCAATCTTTTAAGGAAGAATTGATCTGTCACTAATGTGACAATCGGTCTTGCTAAATAAACTTGTCATGGTTGGAGTGGTCTAAGAAGTATAAGAAACTAAATGAGTGTTTGTTACATAACTTTAAGTATAAGTAAGATGTCTTACTTTATCATTAATACAAATGTGAATCAGAAGCTCCAAATATTTCAATATTATATCAAGTTTCAAGCATTTTTTTTCATTTAAGTGTAGATGTGCTGAGTTCAAATTTGTGGTATGAGTTTGCAATATTAATAAACGGTTGTGGAGTATGGGATAATATATGATTTCTATCATCTATGCTTAATGAGACACATTTGTGATGATAGAACTCATTCTAGGCTTATACATAAACTACAACATTAACAAAAAGGAAAATGATATTACTCTTTTCTAAATTGCTAGAGTAGTAGTCATTAGAAGTTTACATAATTAGTCATAAAATTCAAAATGAAAAAAGTAAATTTCTTAAAGAAAATGCCCAGGAATCTCAAACACCCGTTTGTTTAAAACTAACAATTAAAGTCTAATGTTCGACTATAGTTATGCATTTAATGACTTATATTGTTTCCTATGGATATAATATTAAGTTTACATTGATAATTTATGATGCTTTAACACGTTGGTGTAAGAACTAGATTATCACTAAAAGTAATCATTGACAAAAATTGTTAGATAAACACATAAGCATTTGTTGAGTTGTTAAAATGTTTAAAACACACTTAGACATATTAGGACAGATGACTCTTAATCTTCGAGGTTAGAAAAATTTTAACGAATGATTCATGCTCTTAATTTCTAAATTAGGATCAGGTTTGCATCAAACGAACTCCTAGAACAAACGAGTGAAATGAAAAGTTTCACTAACCTTTTATACGTCATAGAGTTACATAATCTTATTCCACATAAATGTTTATTCAAACTCTTTGTCTTGAGTCTTAAACTTACACACAATAAGATTAATGTAAGTATGATGAGTATTCTCAAAGTCTTACTTAACTCATGAATCAAAGTGACTCTAAGATATCACTCTTAAATCAACCTAAAGAATGCACTTAAAATTTTGGTATGATAAGTGCTAAGGTATTAGACACATCTATGGAAATTAGTGCTAGATTATCACTCAGAGGTATAGGTGTGACTCTAAAGGTAGGTACGTCTCTTGGATGCTCTTTAGAAATCAAAACCTACAAGGTTTAAATAGACATCCTCGCAGGCTAAAGGAATAATCAAACATAACACACGAAAAGTCCAGCACAATGTGATTAACAATTAAGAATATCCTTGAACTAGAAACTATAACTAAACCATTTCAATTATCTAGTTTAACAAAAGCTAATCAAATTGAAAAGAAAAGAGAAATTTTTGAAACTAATCATAATAAAAGAACCTCAACAATGTAAGATATTATTTTATGTGTAATCTTAACATAAGAATAACTAGATCTCAAGCTCTTAATAAAAATTCAAGTTGTGCCTTCATTTATACACTTGAGTCCAACAAGGTTAAACACGTTTCACTTGATGAAAATTGGACAATAACCAAACAATAAGAATTATATTGATTCTTGAGATATAATGTACATGATTTAGTGAACACACAAAATAAGAATCAAATAATTTCTTATAGAAGATGATAATCTAGGATTTAATCTACATTGAGAAAAGAAATTATGAAATAATATTCGCTCTAGTTGTTAGATTATAACCCACAAGGATTTTTATTGATTATGTGTGTATCATAAGAATGAATGTCAAGACACACACACACACACACACACATACACACATACACACACACACACACACACACACACACATATATATATATATACATATATATATCGCATCTTGAAAGTTTTGATAGACTTAGGGCATTCTTACTTTGGTCATGCACGAGAAATGGTAAAAAGTTTACAATACATTATTTTCTAAGAAGTATTAGAATGAAATCTTAATTATGCAAATAGATGTTAATGACTTGGTCATTGATCCAATTAACCATTTTCTTTGTGAAAAGTTCTTTGAACTCATGGATGATAAGTTTGAAATATACTTGATAGATAAACTTGAATGCTTTATTGTATGTTTTACACTCTAGGCTTAACTCTAGGCTTCTGCTCTTTATACACTACATGTAAACTGCATAATCTTTGTTTTATCTCTCATATGTGACATATATGCTTTCATTGATTGTGTGTGCAACATCTACTTGTTATATTTGTATGTGAAAATCTACATGCCATACTTATATGATTATCATGCTTGACAACTTGAGTTATCTCTTTGGAACCTATGTTACTTGAAATCACCTTGAAAAAATGTTACCGTACACACCTAAGGATTATTAACTTGCTAATTGGATTTTATTTGTGATGACATTGTGCTTAATATTTGCTACATCTAACTTGCCATATATTTTTCATCATGCTTATGTGCTTACATGCTTATGATTTATTAACATGTTGAAAAATTATGCTTGGATGTTTTTATGCTCATGATTTAATAGAACACTCCAAATTGTTAACTATGATGCATGGACAATGTTAACTGGTTAACATTATTCATAGTCAAGTTAACATACGTTGACATGATGATAATTGTCTTAGATCATAATTGTTGAGTGCCTGATAAGTAATTTGATATTAGCTTGCTTTCCATGAGTTCTGTGATTGCTTCTACGTTATATCATTTAAGTGCACTCTGGGGCTATATTTGAAAACATAAATAAATAAGTAGTAATTAAACATATATCTTATTTTGATATTAATTTGCGAGTTAAATGCCTACATGTTCTAGTTATTTGGGTTATGTATATGCTCACCAATATTCACGATATGGAACATGCATTTATTTGATTATCATGATTACTTGCATGTTATGCACGATTGTTACTTGTATTATGAATTCTAATTAAATTTTTATGCATGATTGCTTGTTTTGATTTGATATATGCTTCCTATAATGAAAATTATTCTTTAGCTCTATGTATGCATATATTTCTAACAATGCATGTGAGACTTCAAACGGACTGTTATGCTCATCACCCATGAAAAGGAAAGTCCCAATATTTCACACTTTCGAGTCGTTAAAAGGATCTTTTGAAAATCTAAAGGGATCTATGCATCATGGATATCATGTGCCTTAGAGATTCGGATGATAATGGATCGCTACTGTTTAGAAGAGAGGTGTATGTGCATTAATTGGTTTATGCATAACCTCTTGACTCTCAAAGAAACAAACACATGTAGCTCTTTCTCTAATACCAAAGTCGAGTATGTAGCGATTGGAATATCATGTGCTCAACGCTTATAGAAGAAACAAACTGATAATGCTAAAAACGAACATATATTTCAAAGCATTATTCCTCAAGAAAGACAAGCTTTTAGTTACAATTGTCCTATTTACAAGTGATATTCGTTTAAATAATAAAAGGTGAAGACAAAAGACAGATTCGACGAATTGAAGACGCAAACGACCAAAAATCTCAAAAGTACAAAATACAATCAAAGAGGTTCCAATTATTGATAAGAAACGTCTCAAAATTTCAAGAGTACAAGATTCAAAACGCAAAGTACAAGATATTAAATTGTACACAAGGACGTTCGAAAATCCGGAACCGGGACCAGAGTCAACTCTCAATGCTCGACGCAATGGACTAAAAATTACGAGTTAACTATGCACATAAATATAATATAATATTTAAATAATTCTTATAATTATTTATATATTATATTTATATAAAAATCCGTCGGCAAGAAAGATTCCAAATCAGTGTGAGCTGGAAATACGAACTCCGCGACTTGCGGAGTTTGAAGAAGAAATGGACCGCGAGTCGCGGTGCTTCCCTGGACTAAAATCCCTATAAAAGCCAACGCAGTTCGATTGTTTTTATCATCATATAATCTATCTCTTTCTCTCTATCTCGTAAACATATATATATATATATATATATATATATATATATATATATATATATATATATATATATATATATATATATATATATATATGTATATTATAATTTTAATTTTAATTTTAATTTTAATTCTAATAATAAGGGTATGTTAGCGAATGTTGTAAGGGTGTAAGTCGAAATTCTGTCCGTGTAACGCTACGCTATTTTTAATCATTGTAAGTTATGTTCAACCTTTTTAATTTAATGTCTCGTAGCTAAGTTATTATTATGCTTATTTAATCCGAAGTAATCATGATGTTGGGCTAAAAATATTAAAATTGGGTAATTGGGCTTTGTACCATAATTGGGATTTGGATAAAAGAACGACACTTGTGGAAATTAGACTATGGGCTATTAATGGGTTTTTTATTAACTAAACAATACCTTATTAATTTAATATACAAACTTATAATTTGAAGTATTTATATATAACCACATACGCTTGACTGGGTACGGTGGGCGGAATATCTATAAATACCAATAATTATTCATTTTACCGGACACGGAACTGGATTAATAGTTAATAGACTTGTTGAAATAGAGGTGAATTACATTCAAGGGTAATTGGTGTAATTGTAAACAAAGTAGTAAAACCTTGGTTTACAAGCAGTCGATAATCTGGTGTATTCATTAAACAAAGTATTAAAACCTTGTTACAATTCGGATCCCCAATTAGTTGGAATATTTGACTTCGGGAATAAGAATAATTTGACAAAGGCTTTCGCTCTTTATATTTATGACTGATGGACTATTATGGACAAATCCGTATGGACATATTAAATAATCCAGGACAAAGAACAATTAACCCATGGGCATAAAAATAAAATCAACACGTCAAACATCATGATTACGGAAGTTTAAATAAGCATAATTCTTCTATTTCATATTTAATTTCCTTTATTTTATATTTAATTGCACTTCTAATTATCGCACTTTTATTTATTGTTATTGTATTTAATTGCACTTTTAATTATCGTACTTTTTAATTATCGCAATTTTATTTATCGCAATTTCTTTATCGTTATTTACTTTACGCTTTAAATTAAGTCTTGTATTTATTTTTAATATTTTACATTAGGTTTTAACTGCGACTAAAGTTTTAAAATCGACAAACCGGTCATTAAACGGTAAAAAACCCCCCTTTTATAATAATAATATTACTTATTTATATATTTGTATTTTTATAATTTAAAACTAATATAGCGTTAAGCTTTGTTTAAAGATTTTTCCCTGTAGAACGAACCGGACTTACTAAAAACTACACTACTGTACGATTAGGTACACTGCCTATAAGTGTTGTAGCAAGGTTTAAGTATATCCATTCTATAAATAAATAAATATCTTGTGTAAAAATTGTATCGTATTTAATAGTATTTCCTTGTAAAATTTAATAGTATTTTATACCCCTTAGCTTTGACATCAAGTATTTTTGGCGCCGCTGCCGAGGAACTTAAAATCTAGCTTAAACGCCGGAAGCGCAACGCTAATATATAAAAAAAAAGATTTTTATTTTTAGTTTACTTTTATAAAAAATACACTTTTGTAAAAATACGTTTTAATTATTCGAAAAATATAAAAAGAAAAACAAAAATATAAATATTTTTAAGAATTTGTTAAATATTTAAGTTTTATAAAGTTTCTTTATTTTTATTTTATAAAAATATAAGTTTTATTTAAATATTTTGTTTTTATTTAAAACAATAAAAAAAAAACCGAAAAAAAATAAATAAATATATATAAATCTATTTTTTTAGATTGTTATTTTTATAAAATTATAAAGTATTTCTATTTTTATTTTGGTTTTTAAAACATAAGTTTTATTTAGTTTTTTATAAATATTTTATTTAAATATTTAAACAGAAAATATAAAAAAAAACTGAAACGAACAATTTTTGGCCTGCACCTAATCTGAAATTTCGAACCCCGCGACTTGCGGAGTTTTTTAGCTAGGAGTACCACGACTCGCGGAGTTCTCTCTGACACGGGTACACAGAAACCCTAACAGCATCATTACGTAATTATTATTATTATTAATAATTAAAAACCCTAATTAGGTTTTAATTTTTAATTAATTAAGTTTATATTATTTATTTAATTTGTATATTTAGTTTAATTAATTTAAATAAATTATAAAATTAACACTCTTATAAAATAAATAATATAAAAATAATATTTTTATAAAAATTGTAATTTTTGCAACTTTTAGTATATTTTTATAATTTGTTCCTTTTTATTCATTTTAGCATAATTTTTGTATTTTTCGCTCATAATTAGTTTTAAATATATTTTTTGCCATAGTTATTTTTATTTCTAGATTGTTAGGCTTTGCCGTAAAATCCCTTAAGTGCTTTTTCTTTAGACTAAGATTAAAGTGCTTTAGAATTTTGCGACGCCTTTTTAAGTTTTAATGCCTTTTTAAGATATTGCCATTTGGGATATAGTTTTACTTGTAAGCTTTAATATTTTTAGACGCAACCTTTAATTTTTAGTTTTTAGTTCCTTTTTAAGTTTCAACGCGCTACTTTCTTATTTTTATTTTTCGACGCCCTTTTACCTATGTATCAATTATCACTTCAATTAGTAATCTCAATTTGAAATTTTAATTTTAAGTTAGTGATAGTAATAAGGTTGGGTTAGTCGAGTGTTTTTAAGTTTTATAAGTCTCTTTTTTTCTTATTTCTTATTTTTCGACGCCTTTTATTTTTCAACCCTTTTCTTTTTCGACGCGCTCTTTTTCTTTCTTATTTCTCGCTATTCTAGTTTTTAGGACTTAGATTTTTATTCTACTTCTTATCTACATTTCTTAAAATTATGAAAATTTATTTTAAGTGGTTAAATTGATAGACATCAAAATTTTCTGGTTCGTAGTAATAGTTGGATTTGTACGTGGACCGGGTTATTGGAGCCAAACAGTACTCAATTATATTGAGACCAAACGAATCCTGCCCCTCTGCTGCATCTTTTGGCTATTCGAAACGTGGGCAAAATCAGAAAAGTCTATTAATTGGATAACTTATATAATTTTTCTTTCTTTTTAAAAACTAATAGGATATTCAGTGAATGCACCGAGCAAGATGTTCACCACCTTTTGTACGTTCACCACCTGTAACTCGATCAAGACATCTAGCTAATATTATCGCCGTTGATTTTTCTTTAGAATCGTCATCCAGTCGACCAAGTACTCCAGTTCAAATTTCCTGTAGCGACCCGATCAAATCGTCATTGACGGCGCCGTCTACTTAGGTCCCGTTACGTGGTCATAAGTCTTTAAAACAACGTTTGACCAAAAGATATGTCGCCTTCATTTCAAAATAAAGATTGTTCCCAAAGTTTACAAGAATTGTTCAACCAATAGTTAAGTTACAACGTTATAATACGAATGAAATCTAGGCGACACGGTTTAAAGTAAAGTCAAAAGACGCTCCATGTATGCATATATACTCGACATCCAATGCAAGTATCAAAATAATGAGCGGAAGCATGTATCATGTATCGTTCAAGGACCTGAGAAAAACATAGAAATCTGTCAACGAAAACGTTGGTGAAATCATAGGTTTAAGTAAGTAAGTACAAGTGAACCACAAGATTTGCATCAATGAAATAATAGTAATACATTCCAAAAGTTTGTTTCACGAGCACCCAATTATCAATGCTTAACATTTCCTTCCATTGAACCCCATCACTTAGTGCTAGAACATACACTGTTTCTCGAAAATATATTTCATTCGTAAACGGTAGCGAACCGTTTGAATGAGGGTTTGTCAAACCCATATGGATCCATACAACATAAGTTCTCGCTTACACCCGGCAAGTGTAACTAATGATAATCGAATTGAGGATTTTGTTCTAAACTCGTATGTAGAATGTTTGTTTTCCTGTACTTGTGTTCACTTAGTAAAAGAAATGTTTATGTTTTCTCATCCCAAATGTAAGTTCAAAAAGAGTAAAAGTGGGACTATGATCTCACCTTGAATGCACGAGTAGTAAAGTACTTCGACAAGTAAACGTGTGCAAAGAACAATGCTAGTCTTGACCTAAACAATAGGTTTGTATCAATAACGGTAAACACGATAGGTCAAAGATGTTCAATTAGTCCTATGGCTCGTTAAGACTCGATCCTAATAACATGTGAATCAAATTGTCATGTTTCATGCAAGGTACAAGTATAAAAACATGTTAGAACGATTGCACAATTATTTGGTTAAGTTTGATTAAAAGTCAACTTGGTCGGGTCAAAGTCAACAGAAAAGTCAACGGGGTCGGGTTGGGTATCCGACAATTTTTCTAAGTTATATAATCATATATGAGCATGTTGGCCAAATTTCATGTTAATCGGAGGTCCGTAGCATAGCAAACATTTTTATGTCAAATGACCAAGGTAACAGCCAGTTTTAGCACAATGGGACGGCGTCCCAAATTGCTAGACGGCGTCCCGTTTTTAAGGTTGGGACGGCGTCCCGATAAGCTAGACGGCGTCCCGTTTTTAAGTTTGGGACGGCGTCCTGAGTTTCTGGACGGCGTCCTGGTTGGTTTCCAGGCCCTGTTTGCTGCAACTCTAAATGCACGAACCAACAATCAAACCAACCCAAATTACAAACCGCAAACAATTAGAACATGTATTTTATATCACCGGAAAGGTAATTTGACGAGGAAAACACCTATACACATTTCATCAAGCAATTCAACACTTACACACCCCAAAACCTTATTTAAACGTCCATAATCAAAGTTCAAGTTCCAAATATGCATTTCATGATTCGGGCAACCGAATTACATGAACAATATGCCGTTTCGAAGGTAATTAAGCATACAACACAACCTAACACTTACAACTAACATTCCATGTCATTCAAATCATTAAAAGTCCATTTTAAGTTCGTGAAACCTTAACCTAAATTCACCAAATTTCATAATCAAGTTTAGGAGGTTTCATTAATCGAACTATACATCATAATGAAGCTAATGATACTAGTAACACTTTTAAAACATGCACATTAACAATCTAATAACATTTGATCATCCAAAATCAAGGGTTTAGCAAGTAATTTTCATAATGAACTAGTTACACCAAAAACAACAAATCGAGCATACAAATTACTTACACGACATCACAATGAGCCATAGACACTAATTAACATACTTTTAAGTCAAGAACACAAATTTAAAGAAAACTAGTGTTTTAGAAATGTTACCCAAACGAGATGAAGTTGGTACCAAAACGAAGAGGATGAAGAGAGGATCACGAATATGTAATTTATTTGGTTGCTAGCTCCCTAATCCGGATTTAGATGATGAATGAATGAGAAAGGAAATTGGGTGTGTTCTTGCTAGAGAGAAAGAGAGAGAGATAGGGAGATGGTAATGAATGGGTGAAAGGGGTTTGACCCTTTGACCTAGTCAAGGGTTTGATCCCTTGTCAAGTTTAGTCCCTCAACTTTCGTTCGGGTGCGGGAATTACCTAAACGAGATAATTTAAAACGCGCATCAACGGGAGATGTTATAAACATATAACGGACTTTATATTAGTATAACGGAAAAGTAAATGGAAAAAGGCGGGATGTTACATTACCTACTCCTTAAAAGAAATTTCGTCCCGAAATTTAGGTAGGCGTAGTAGTCGTTGTTTCTTCCTCGAGATCTTGCGTTTCCGAATTCACGAATAGATGAGGATACTTCCTTTGCATTTGATCTTGTCTTTCCTAAGTAAACTCGGGTCCTCTTTTGGCATTCCAACGAACCTTGACAATCGGGATTCGGCTTTGTTTCAATGTCTTGACGGAGGTGTCCACAATTTCAACCGGTTCCTCCACAAAATGAAGTTTGTCATCAATAGTAAGTTCTTCGAGAGGGATGACGATATCGGGTTCGGCAAGACACTTTTTCAAGTTAGATACATGGAAGGTAGGATGAACGGAACTCAGTTGGGGCGGAAGGTCTAAACGATAAGCAACGGTTCCAATACGCTCCAAGATTTCGAAAGGACCAATATACCGCGGATTTAGCTTCCCGCGTTTACCAAAACGGATTACACCCTTCCAAGGTGCGACTTTTAACATTACTCGGTCACCGACTTGAAATTCAAGATCGTTGCGTCGTTTGTCGGTATAGCTCTTTTGACGACTTCGGGCCGTCCTAAGCCTATCTCGGATTTGAACGATTTTCTCGGTGGTTTCGTGAATGAGTTCGGGTCCGGTGATTTGCACGTCGCCTACCTCGGCCCAACAAAGAGGTGAACGACATTTGCGGCCATATAGCGCTTCAAAGGGTGCGGCTTTAATACTCGCGTGATAACTATTGTTGTAAGAGAACTCGGCGAGGGGTAAGTGCTTGTCCCAAGCTTTTCCGAAATCAACCACGCAAGCTCGTAACATGTCCTCTAAGGTTTGAATTGTACGTTCGCTTTGTCCATCGGTTTGAGGATGATATGCGGTGCTCATGTCTAAACGTGTTCCCAACGCTTCTTGCAATGTACGCCAAAATCTAGAAACGAAACGGCCATCTCGGTCGGAGATAATCGATAAAGGTACACCGTGTCGGGCTACGATCTCCTTAATGTAAAGTTGTGCAAGTTTCTCCATTTTGTCCGTTTCTTTCATGGCCAGGAAGTGTGCGGATTTGGTGAGACGGTCAACAATAACCCAAATGGTATCATAACCGCCCGTCGTTTTTGGTAGTTTGGTGATAAAATCCATCGTTATCCTTTCCCACTTCCATTGCGGGATCTCGGGTTGTCGAAGTAGTCCGGACGGTCTTTGGTGTTCGGCTTTGACTTTGGAACATGTCAAACACTTGGAAACATAAGTAGCTACGTCCCTTTTGATGTTCGGCCACCAATATAGCTGTTTAAGGTCGTGGTACATCTTATTGGCACCGGGGTGAATCGAGTATCGTGACTTATGGGCTTCATCTAAAATAAGGCTTCGTAGATCCCCATAACTAGGCACCCAAATTCTTCCGGCGAAATATCGGAGTCCGGTTTCTTTAACTTCGAATCGAGAGGTGAGAACGTTCAAGTGTTCGAGAGAGATGTTTTCATCCTTGAGAGCCTCATCTTGGGCTACCCGAATATGGCTATTAAGGTTGGTGTGAATGGTGATGTTTAAGGCTCGGACACGAAGAGGCACCGCTCTTTCTTTTCGACTTAAGGCATCGGCTACTACGTTTGCCTTCCCGGGATGGTAACGAAGCTCGCAATCGTAATCATTCAAAGTTTCAATCCACCTTCGTTGTCTCATGTTTAGTTGCTTTTGATCGAAAATGTGTTGGAGACTTTTGTGGTCGGTAAAGATAGTACTCTTGGTTCCATAAAGATAGTGTCTCCACATTTTAAGTGCAAAGACGACGGCTCCGAGTTCGAGATCATGTGTCGTATAGTTTCGTTCATGAATTTTGAGTTGTCGAGAAGCATAAGCAATGACTTTCGTTCGTTGCATCAATACACACCCAAAACCATGTTTCGAGGCGTCGCAATATACAACAAAGTCATCATTGCCTTCGGGAAGTGACAAGATAGGAGCGGTGGTTAGCTTCGTTTTCAAGATTTGGAATGCGGATTCATGTTCGGTCGCCCAAATGAATTTCTTTCCCTTGTGAGTCAATGCGGTTAGAGGACGTGCAACCAAAGAGAAATTTTCGATGAATCTACGATAGTACCCGGCGAGACCCAAAAATTGACGAATGTGAGTAGGAGTAGTAGGAGTCTCCCATTTGCTAATGGCTTCGATTTTCGTTGGATTGACTTTAATACCTTGGTCACTTACAACATGACCAAGAAATTGAACTTCCTTTAACCAAAATTCACACTTGGAGAATTTGGCATAGAGTTGTTCTTGTCTTAAAAGTTCAAGCACAAGTCGGAGATGTTGTTCGTGCTCTTCTTCATTTTTAGAATAGATCAATATGTCATCGATGAACAAAATAACGAATTTATCGAGATACGGTTTGCACACGCGGTTCATAAGATCCATGAACACCGCCGGTGCATTAGTGAGACCAAATGGCATGACAAGGAATTCATAACTACCGTAACGAGTCCGGAAAGCGGTTTTGGAGACATCTTCCCCCTTAACCCTTAATTGATGATAACCCGAGCGGAGATCGATTTTCGAATATACACAAGACCCTTGTAGTTGATCAAAGAGGTCATCGATGCGAGGAAGAGGATATCGGTTCTTAACCGTCAATTTATTTAATTCACGATAATCAATGCACATTCGTAGGGATCCGTCTTTCTTTTTAACAAACAAAATCGGAGCGCCCCAAGGTGAATGGCTAGGTTGTATAAAACCACGATCAAGTAGTTCTTGGATTTGACTTTGCAATTCTTGCATTTCAGATGGAGCGAGTCTATATGGTGCACGTGCTACGGGTGCGGCTCCCGGAATAAGATCGATTTGGAATTCAACCGGTCGATGAGGCGGAAGACCCGACAATTCATCGGGAAATACATCGGAATAGTCACTAACAATTGGCACATCATCGACATGCTTATCATAGGACTCGACTTTCTTAACGTGGGCAAGGATCGCAAAACAACCCTTACGGAGCAGTTTTCTAACTTTAAGACACGAAACGAGGTTGTGTCTGGTGCAACTCTTATCGCCATAAACAATCAAAGGTTCACCATTCTCGATAGAAATTCGGATTGCGTTAAGATCACAAAGAATGTGAGATTTCGTTTTGACTAACCAATTCATACCGATTATTACATCAAAGCTTCCTAGTTCCATGGGTATCAAGTCAATTTCAAATTCCTTACCCAAAATGTTTAACGTACACCCCCGGTAATATGTGTTGGCACTTAATAGTTTCCCGTTAGCCACTTCAATGGTATAAGTGGTATCTAATGGAAGAGGTGGAGTGCTAAAAGAATGAGTCAAAGTCTTGGATACAAAGCATTTATCGGCACCCGAATCGAATAAGCAAGAGACATAAGAATTGTTGAGAAGAAACGTACCCGTGACTAGTTCAGTGTCATCCCGGGCTTCCTCGGTGTTGATGTTGAAAGCTCGGCCGTGCGTATTGGTGTTATCTTTCCTTTTCGGGCATGCATTTCTATAATGACCCGTTTGACCACATTCGTAACAAGTGCCCGTCTTTGGTGCATTGGGCCACTTTCGAGCAACGGAAGTGGCACTTTTACAATCGTTGGCCTTATGACCAACTCCTTGGCACCGGTGGCAGATTAACTTGCCACATTCACCAAAGTGATGTTTGTTGCATTTGTTGCAAAGAGGTAGGTTCCCGGCATAACCCCTCTTGCCGTCGGAGGTGTAAGGCTTTTTAGCAAAGTTGTTGTTGCTTGATTGGGAGGGTTCCCACTTTCTTTTGTTGCCGCCCGATTTATCCTCGGCCTTAGGTGCCGGAACTACGATTTCGTCAACCGTTTCAATTAGTTGGCGAGCCATGTTCATAGCGGCTTGATGAGTAGTGGGTTTGGATGACATCACCCCTTGTTTGATGCTTTTTGGAAGACCGAGCATGTAGAGCTCAATCCTTTGAGATTCGGGGTTAACAAGATTAGGACACATCAAGGATAGTTCGGCGAAGCGTTGATTATAAGCTTTAAGATCGTTTCCGACCGCTTTCAAAGCTCTTAGTTCTTCCTCAAGCTTTCGGGTTTCTTCGCGCGGAAAATATTCAACAATCATCTTTTCCTTTAGATCGGCCCAAGAGAGGGCATGAGCTTCATCGGTACCCACCGATTGAACATAGGTATTCCACCATGTTAGAGCAATTCCAGAGAAAGTGTGAGTGGAGTATTTGACCTTGTCTTGATCCCGGCAACCGCTTATGCTAAAGACGGCCTCGGTTTGTTCAAACCAACGAGTAAGCACAACCGGTCCCCCGGTTCCATCATAAGTGTGGGGTTTGCACCCCATGAAAGCTTTGTAGGAGCACCCTTCGCTAGAGTTACCGGCTCCTTGGTTGTTGTTGTTGTTGTTGTGGTTGTTATTATTATTGTTGTTGGATGAGTGACCGGCCATGGCCGCATCTACGGCGGTGGCTATCATCCGTTCGAGAGCTTGTTCGGGAGTTTCATTGCGGCGTACACGACGAGGAGCCATTGTTCCTTCAAGACACAAGAATATCATTGATTAGTATTCTCAATAATACTAACCGTGATATAGAATAAAGATAAAGAGAAGTTTTTCCTCGACTCGCCTTAAATTCTTTATGTCATAATGTCGGAACGTTCATATGAGTCACCGTAATATAATCCCGGAAATTATATTACCCTGATTCATATGTGCATTCGACATCATTTCATATAGTCAAGGTGGCGCGTCAATCAAATTAAACAACGTGAGATTAAGATGAACTAAGAGTAGATATGAGTAGAAGCGTTCGAGTATAAATGCACAAGTAGTCAAGTAATTCCTACTTCAAGTCTATATGCCGGTTGTAGTCTAGACTCACCAATGTACCCTATGACTCGGGGTTGACACTAATGAACTCTAAATCCCTACAACCAACGCTCTGATACCATCTGTAGCGACCCGATCAAATCGTCATTGACGGCGCCGTCTACTTAGGTCCCGTTACGTGGTCATAAGTCTTTAAAACAACGTTTGACCAAAAGATATGTCGCCTTCATTTCAAAATAAAGATTGTTCCCAAAGTTTACAAGAATTGTTCAACCAATAGTTAAGTTACAACGTTATAATACGAATGAAATCTAGGCGACACGGTTTAAAGTAAAGTCAAAAGACGCTCCATGTATGCATATATACTCGACATCCAATGCAAGTATCAAAATAATGAGCGGAAGCATGTATCATGTATCGTTCAAGGACCTGAGAAAAACATAGAAATCTGTCAACGAAAACGTTGGTGAAATCATAGGTTTAAGTAAGTAAGTACAAGTGAACCACAAGATTTGCATCAATGAAATAATAGTAATACATTCCAAAAGTTTGTTTCACGAGCACCCAATTATCAATGCTTAACATTTCCTTCCATTGAACCCCATCACTTAGTGCTAGAACATACACTGTTTCTCGAAAATATATTTCATTCGTAAACGGTAGCGAACCGTTTGAATGAGGGTTTGTCAAACCCATATGGATCCATACAACATAAGTTCTCGCTTACACCCGGCAAGTGTAACTAATGATAATCGAATTGAGGATTTTGTTCTAAACTCGTATGTAGAATGTTTGTTTTCCTGTACTTGTGTTCACTTAGTAAAAGAAATGTTTATGTTTTCTCATCCCAAATGTAAGTTCAAAAAGAGTAAAAGTGGGACTATGATCTCACCTTGAATGCACGAGTAGTAAAGTACTTCGACAAGTAAACGTGTGCAAAGAACAATGCTAGTCTTGACCTAAACAATAGGTTTGTATCAATAACGGTAAACACGATAGGTCAAAGATGTTCAATTAGTCCTATGGCTCGTTAAGACTCGATCCTAATAACATGTGAATCAAATTGTCATGTTTCATGCAAGGTACAAGTATAAAAACATGTTAGAACGATTGCACAATTATTTGGTTAAGTTTGATTAAAAGTCAACTTGGTCGGGTCAAAGTCAACAGAAAAGTCAACGGGGTCGGGTTGGGTATCCGACAATTTTTCTAAGTTATATAATCATATATGAGCATGTTGGCCAAATTTCATGTTAATCGGAGGTCCGTAGCATAGCAAACATTTTTATGTCAAATGACCAAGGTAACAGCCAGTTTTAGCACAATGGGACGGCGTCCCAAATTGCTAGACGGCGTCCCGTTTTTAAGGTTGGGACGACATCCCGATAAGCTAGACGGTGTCCCGTTTTTAAGTTTGGGACGGCGTCCTGAGTTTCTGGACGGCGTCCTGGTTGGTTTCCAGGCCCTGTTTGCTGCAACTCTAAATGCACGAACCAACAATCAAACCAACCCAAATTACAAACCGCAAACAATTAGAACATGTATTTTATATCACCGGAAAGGTAATTTGACGAGGAAAACACCTATACACATTTCATCAAGCAATTCAACACTTACACACCCCAAAACCTTATTTAAACGTCCATAATCAAAGTTCAAGTTCCAAATATGCATTTCATGATTCGGGCAACCGAATTACATGAACAATATGCCGTTTCGAAGGTAATTAAGCATACAACACAACCTAACACTTACAACTAACATTCCATGTCATTCAAATCATTAAAAGTCCATTTTAAGTTCGTGAAACCTTAACCTAAATTCACCAAATTTCATAATCAAGTTTAGGAGGTTTCATTAATCGAACTATACATCATAATGAAGCTAATGATACTAGTAACACTTTTAAAACATGCACATTAACAATCTAATAACATTTGATCATCCAAAATCAAGGGTTTAGCAAGTAATTTTCATAATGAACTAGTTACACCAAAAACAACAAATCGAGCATACAAATTACTTACACGACATCACAATGAGCCATAGACACTAATTAACATACTTTTAAGTCAAGAACACAAATTTAAAGAAAACTAGTGTTTTAGAAATGTTACCCAAACGAGATGAAGTTGGTACCAAAACGAAGAGGATGAAGAGAGGATCACGAATATGTAATTTATTTGGTTGCTAGCTCCCTAATCCGGATTTAGATGATGAATGAATGAGAAAGGAAATTGGGTGTGTTCTTGCTAGAGAGAAAGAGAGAGAGATAGGGAGATGGTAATGAATGGGTGAAAGGGGTTTGACCCTTTGACCTAGTCAAGGGTTTGATCCCTTGTCAAGTTTAGTCCCTCAACTTTCGTTCGGGTGCGGGAATTACCTAAACGAGATAATTTAAAACGCGCATCAACGGGAGATGTTATAAACATATAACGGACTTTATATTAGTATAACGGAAAAGTAAATGGAAAAAGGCGGGATGTTACATTTCCGATAATCCATTTTTTGAACCCGACCTCACAATTGAGAATCCGGAGAATATTCAGGGACGATTCATAGATCCTGAACCATTAATTTTTCCTCCGGAACCACCAATCATTCAAACAGATATTGTTGAGGAACGAACCATTAAATCAGAATCCTCTAGTGATTCAGATTAAACAAATTCAATTATGGAAAATCTGGAACCTTTAAGTATGGAAGACCGAATGAGAGCTAAACGCACTGGCCAAGGTTACGCAATTACTTATCCTGACATTAATGCGCCAGATTATGAAATCAAAGTTCTACACATGGTGACTAATCAATGCCAATTTAGTGGTGCGCCGAAGGAAGATCCAAATAAACATCTTCGTACCTTTAATAGGATCTGCACACTATTTAAAATAAGAGAAGTTGAGGATGAACAGATATATCTCATGTTATTTCCCTGGACTTTAAAGGGAGAAGCCAAAGATTGGTTGGAATCGTTACCTGAAGGGGCGATTGATACATGGGACGTTTTAGTTGAAAAATTTCTTACACAATTCTTTCCGGCATCAAAAGCCAAAAGACTTCAAGGAGAAATTGTTACGTTCACACAGAAGCCAAACGAAACTCTATATGAGGCGTGGACAAGATTTGGAAAGTTATTAAGAGGATGTCCGCAACATGGTTTAGACACCTGTCAAATAGTACAAATATTCTACCAAAGATGCGACATCACTACAAGGAAAGACATCGATATAGCAGCTGGTGGTTCTATTATGAAGAAAATCGAAACTGATGCTTACAAAATTATTGATAACACTGCTTCCCACTCACATGAGTGGCACCAAGAAAAAGATATCGTTAGATCATCTAAAGCAGCTAGAGCCGATTCTAGCCATGACTTAAACTCCATTTCTGCAAAGATAGATGCTGTCGAGAGACGAATGGAAAAGATGACTAAAGATATCCACTCAATACGAATTAGTTGTGAGCAGTGTGGAGGACCACATTTGACAAAAGATTGTCTCAGTATTGAGCTAACAATGGAACAAAGAGAGAATGTTTCATATCTAAAACAAAGGCCTGGAAATAATTATCAGAATAATTATCAACCGCCAAGACCAATTTACAATCAAAACCAGAACTATAACCGAAATATTCCATACAACAACTAACAAGGTCCTAGCAATCAACAAGTATCCAATAATACTTACAACCAGCAAAGACCTAATTCTCAAAACAAACCACCACAAACCGATGATAAAAAGCCAAATTTAGAAGATATGATGACGAAGCTAGTTGAAACTCAAACGCAGTTTTTCACATCTCAGAAACAAACTAATGAACAAAATGCTCAAGCATTTAGAAATCAACAAGCTTCTATTCAAAATATGGAACAAGAAGTAAGTAACCTAGCAAGGTTAATAGGTGAAAGAAAACCGGGAAGTTTACCTAGTGATACAAATGCTAACCCCCGGAATGAAACAGCTAAAGCCATTACCACAAGAAGTGGTACAACACTTAAACCACCTGAAATACCTGAAACTTCTGATGAAGCTATTCCTACTCCACAAGAACCACAACCTGAACAAGATAAGGAAACATAACCGGTAGTTGAAAAGGTTAATGAAGATAACACAGTTAAGGATAAACCTTATGTTAAACCATACCAACCACCACTTCCTTACCCAAGTAAATTGAAAAAAGAGAAACTTGAAGCTGAGCAATCCAAATTCTTAGATATGTTTAAACAGATAAATGTAAATCTTCCTTTCATTGATGTGATTTCAGGAATGCCTAGATATGCTAAATTCTTGAAAGATCTAATCACAAATAGAAAGAAAATGGAAGAACTCTCGGCTGTTACTATGAATGCTAATTGTTCTGCAGTACTGTTGAATAAGATACCAAAAAAATTATCTGATCCAGGAAGTTTCACAATTCCATGTTTTCTGGGTAGTCTTAGTTCAATAGAAGCATTGGAAGACTTAGGTGCTAGTATAAATTTAATGCCGTATTCACTATACGCTAAACTAGACCTTGGAGAATTGAAACCAACAAGAATAAGCATACAACTAGCTGATAGATCAATAAAATATCCTAGAGGGATAATGGAGAACATGCTAGTTAAAGTTGGTACTTTAGTATTTCCAGTAGATTTTGTTGTTCTGGACATGGAAGAAGATTCTAAAGTTCCTCTCATATTAGGAAGACCATTCTTAAACACGGCTAAAGCAATGATAGACGTGTTTGGTAAAAAATTGACCCTAAGTATAGAGGACGAGAGTGTTACCTTTTCATTTGATAGAGCAATGCAACAACTGCAATCTGCAGATGATACATGCTATTATATTCAAACTATAGATTCACATGCAGAATTGTTAGAAGAATTTCCAGAATTACAAGGAACGGGAGAATGTTCTTTAGGAGAAGGAACTGAACCAATTGATGAAGCTGAAATGTTAGCTACACTAATAGCTAATGGATATGAACCAACAACAGAAGAAATTCAAATGCTAAAAGAAAAAGACAGATATCGATATAAATCATCGATAGAAGAACCTCCGACATTAGAGTTAAAGCCACTTCCAAACCATTTGGAATACGCTTATTTACATGGTGAATCTGAATTACCTGTAATAATATCGTCTTATCTTACTAAAAATGAGAAATCTCAACTCATTTCTGTGTTGAAAGCTCATAAACCAGCCATTGCATGGAAGATTCATGATATTAAAGGAATAAGTCCTTCGTATTGCACACATAAAATCCTTATGGAAGAAGGTCATAAAACGTATGTGCAACGCCAACGAAGACTAAATCCTAATATGCAAGATGTAGTTAAGAAAGAAATTATTAAACTGCTAGATGCAGGTTTAATTTATCCAATTTCTGATAGTCCATGGGTAAGCCCAGTTCAATGCGTGCCTAAGAAGGGTGGCATGACTGTCATTACAAATGAGAAAAATGAGTTTATTCCTAATAGGACTGTAACAGGATGGCGTGTATGTATTGATTATAGAAAATTAAATGACGCCACCAGAAAAGATCACTTTCCCTTACCTTTTATTGATCAAATGTTGGAAAGATTAGCCGGAAATAGTTACTATTGTTTTCTTGATGGTTTTTCCGGATATTTCAAATTCCAATAGCACCGGAAGACCAAGAGAAAACCACATTCACATGCCCTTATGGTACTTTTGCTTACAAACGCATGCCATTTGGACTTTGCAACGCCCCTGCAACCTTTCAAAGGTGCATGATGGCGATTTTTCACGACATGATAGAAGAATGCATGGAAGTTTTCATGGATGACTTTTCAGTCTTCGGTGATACATTTGAATCATGTCTAGTTAATCTTGAATGAATGCTTATTAGATGCGAACAATCAAATCTAGTACTTAATTGGGAGAAATGCCATTTCATGGTTAAAGAAGGCATCGTTCTTGGACATAAAATTTTAAAAGAAGGAATTGAAGTGGATAGAGCTAAAGTAGATGTAATTGCTAAACTTCCACATCCCACCAATGTTAGAGGAGTTAGGAGTTTTCTAGGGTATGCCGGTTTTTACCGACGTTTCATAAAAGATTTTTCTAAAAATGCCACTCCTATGAATAAACTCCTAGAAAAGGATGCTCCATTCATCTTTTCAGATTAATGTATCAAATCTTTTAATATTCTTAAAGAGAAACTCACTAATGCGCCGATCATGATAACACCAAATTGGAATCTACCGTTTGAACTAATGTGCGATGCAAGTGATTTTGCAATGGGAGCCGTTTTAGAACAAATGATTGAAAAACGATTTCAACCTATATATTATGCTAGTAAGACATTACAAGGAGCACAAACAAATTACACAACTACTGAAAAAGAACTCCTTGCTATTGTCTTTGCTTTTGACAAATTTCATTCATATCTCGTTCTAGCAAAAACGGTGGTCTATACCGACCATTCTGCTCTTAGATACCTATTTTCGAAACAAGATGCTAAACCAAGATTAATCCGTTGGATCTTACTCTTACAAGAGTTAGATATTGAAATCCGAGATAAAAGAGGAGCAGAAAATCTCGCCGCTGATCATCTTTCTCGTCTTGAAAATCCCGAATTAGAAGTTCTAAATGAATCGGCCATACAAGACAACTTTCCTGATGAATATCTATTGAAGATAGATTATAATGAAATTTCATGGTTTGCAGACTATGCAAACTACTTAGTTTGTGGATTCCTTGAAAAAGGATTGTCGTACCAAAAACGAAAGAAATTCTTCAGTGATATAAAACACTATTTCTGAGAAGATCCACATTTGTTTAAAAGTTGTCCAGATGGAATAATACGCCGATGTGTATTCGGAGATGAAGCTAGTAAAATCTTAAACCATTGTCACACAGGACCAACAGGAGGGCATTATGGGCCTCAACTAACAGCAAGAAAAGTTTACGATGCTGGATTCTATTGGCCTACAATTTACAAAGATGCACACTTTCTTTACAAATCCTGTGATGCTTGTCAAAGGGCTGGAAAAATAAGTCAACGTGATGAAATGCCACAAAATGTCATTCAAGTATGTGAAGTATTTGACATTTGGGGTATTGACTTTATGGGTCCATTTCCAAAATTGAAAGGACCCGTTCATATACATTATAAACGATTCACAATAGTTGATTACATTGCGAGGTATTTGACCTCTATATGATACATTTTACAAACATTGCATTCGTTTTTAAAAGACAATCTTTCTTTACATCAAAAATTGACAGGCATGCATACCATTTCATAATATCCACTATCCAACTATAAATTGATTTAATAATAATCTTTGATGAACTCAATGACTCGAATGCAACGTTCTTTGAAATATGCTATGAAAGACTCCAAGTAATATCTTTAAAATGAGCAAATGCACAGCGGAAGATTTCTTTAACACCTGAGAATAAACATGCTTTAAAGTGTCAACCAAAAGGTTGGTGAGTTCATTAATTTATCATAATCATTTATTTCCATCATTTTAATAGACCACAAGAATTTCATTTCCAGTTCTCATAAATATACGTCCCATGCATAGAGACAAAAAAATAATCATTCATATGGTGAACACCTAGTAATCGACATTAACTAGATACATATAAGAATATCCCCTATCATTCCGGGATCCTCCTTCGGACATGATATAATTTCGAAGTACTAAAGCATCCGATACTTTGGATGGGGTTTGTTAGGCCCAATAGATCTATCTTTAGGATTCGCGTCAATTAGGGTGTCTGTTCCCTAACTCTTAGATTACCAGACTTTAATAAAAAGGGGCATATTCGATTTCGATCATTCAACCATATAATGTAGTTTCAATTACTTGTGTCTATTTCGTAAAACAGTTATAAAAACAGCGCATGTATTCTCAGTCCCAAAAATATATATTGCAAAAGCATTTAAAAAGGGATTAATGAAACTCACCATACTGTATTTCGTAGTAAAAATACAAATAACGTCATTGAACAAGTGCAAGGTTGGCCTCGGATTCACGAACCTAAATTAATTATATATTTTTATGTGTTGGTCAATATTTGTCTAACAAATTAGGTCAAGTCATAGTGTACCACAATCCTAATGCTCGAGACTAATATGCAAAAGTCAACAAAAGTAAATTTGACTCAAAATAATTTCCAAAAATCTATACATGATTAATATATAGTTTAAATATCGTCGTTTTATATTTTTAAATATTTTTAAAAGATTTATTAGAGTAAATAATAGAATTTATTTATTAATAAATAAAATTTTATATTATATTTATATAATAAAATATACTTTTATATATATTAAGTAATAAAATTTATAGGGTTCATTTAATATTATAAAGATAATATGATAGGTATTATTAAAGTAAGTTATTACACGTAGTAAAATATGTTTGTATCAAATATTTATTTGATAAAATAATATCTATAATGATAGTAAGTAAAAGTTGCATTATTTTGTAATAATAATTATTATTATAAAAATATCAATATTTATAATTACTAAGATGACATTATGATAAAACGATAATTCTAATTATGATAACTTTAATATTTATGATAATTTTTAATATTATCTTTAAAATAATAATTCTATTTAAAATAATAATAATAATAATAATGATATTTTATAGTAACAATGACATTTCTATTAAAATGATAATTTTTGTTAAAATGATAGTTTTAATACTAACGATAATTTTAATAATAATAGTAATGATAAAAATAATAAGAACGATAATTTTATCTAAATCAATATCTTATAATATTTTAATTTCATCATGATACTCTTACCCATTATTTCCTAATCGTTTCGTTTAATAGCTTTTAATCGTCTTTTATATCATGTTCGTAATAATGATAATAATAATAGTAATCAAAATAATTAGGTGTTACAAATATTTGTTTTAATTACACTAATATTAATAATGATAGTTACTATAACATTATTAACGATAATACTAATAATTATCTTAATGATAATATAGTAATAATAATAATAACAATAACCATTTTTAAATAATGATATATATATTAATAATGATAATAATAATAATAATAATACCAATAATAATAATAATAATAATAATTGGATAATAAAAATAATACTAATTATAACTTTAACGATAATAACGATAGTAATAATAAAAAAATTAACAATTTTTAATGATAAATCCTTTTATTGATAAAGATAATAATAATAATAATAAGATAAAACTAGAACGATGATAATAACGACGATAATAATAATCATTTTTAATAATAATACAAAAATTCGATGGACTATAACTTCAAATCCGTTCATCGAAATCATTCGATATCTAAATGAAAAGTTCTTAATTTTTCGCTAGCTTTCCAACGACATGCATATCTTATACCTTATATCAGTTGCATATATAACTAATTCAGGATTCAACATAACCTAACTAAAGGCAATATCAAAAGTACAAACATGCATAATCCTATATACTCGAGCACTAGTCAGGGATACACTATTAGTATGTAAAAGTTAAAGTATGAGTACTCACATATCAATATTGAGATTCAATATTGCAGGAAAGGTACGTAGACGCAACGGAGATGATAAACACTATAATGATCTCACGAGCATACCCATGAACCATACCCAATCACCTCCATAGTTATAACCCATAATTTCCTTAATCCAATCCCACTCGAAAAACAATTTCGAAATCACTCGGACAGCACTCTGACGTAATATTTTATGTATACTAATAATATCTTGAAATAATACGGAGTAAATATATATATGTAAATAGATTGGGAGAGTTTAGAAAAAAATATTTTCAAGTTTCTTATGAAATAATGAAACCTATTGAATTCTATTTATAATAGATTTTTGAAATATTAAAGTGAATTATTAAAGTATGAATTATTAAAGTGAATTATTAAAGTATGAATTATTAAAGTGAATTATTAAAGTATGAATTATTAAAGTGAATTATTAAAGTATGAATTATTAAAGAGAATTATTAAAGTATGAATTATTAAAGTGAATTATTAAAGTATGAATTATTAAAGTGAATTATTAAAGTTAAAGTAAAGTAAAAATAAAGTAAAGGTAAAGTTTAAGTATAGTAAAAGTATAAAACTATGTACGTATAATACGCGTATAGATATATATAATATTAATTTAAATCGTTATATATATTTAATAAAATAAAATATAAATATCGTTATCTTTATCATACTGGTTAAGTAATGAGTTGTCAAAAGTGGTTCTAGATATTTATAAAAGTTATATACGTTTTAATAATAAAGTTCTTTTTAAACTGAAAACGTTTTTGTACGTTTGAAACTAAATCAAATAAATATAATAATTTTGTTTTCCAAAACCAAATATATTTTTAAGAATCATTTTGTTTTAAGGTTAAAATAATGGAAATCGTTATATCATAAAATGTTTTAGAAAAGTAGAATCATATATATTCATAATAGGTTTCAAGTTTTTAAATTACAGTTTGTTGGTGAAGCATGGGATAAAGTTCAAAGGTTAAATAAACGTATGAAATCATCTTAATGAAAAATGTCGAGTTACATAACTTGTCGATATCTAACATCTAAGTTATTTACACTTCACGTTCTTACTTATAAATCACTTTACCATTTTCCGAATGTTGTCAAAAAGAATAGATTTCTTAAATCACAGTGGACCTCATAACATAGACCCGTAATCATATCATAATGTATCTGATAAATCAATCATTTGATATTATCTTCTAATTCCATCGATAAACATATTGAAACAAATACGTTCATGTAAAGTATTATACGTTTAATACTTTATTAATATTCTCAAGTTATAATATATATATATATACATATATATACATATTTATTTATATATAACGGTTTGTGAATCGTCAGAATTTGGTCGAGGTTATAATGAATGTATGAACACAATTTAAAATTCTTGAGATTTAACTTAACAAACTTTGCTTATCGTGTCGGAATAATATAAAGATAAAGTTTAAATTTGGTTGGAAATTTCCGGGTTGTCACAAAAATCTCATAATAATCTCTACATTCTCGTAGCCATTGATTATGTATCTAAATGGGTGGAAGCACAAGCTCTCCCAACTAACGATGCACGAGTTGTAGTCAACCTTTTAAAACGTCTTTTTGCAAGGTTTGGAACACCGAAAGCTTTTATAAGTGATCTGGGTACTCATTTCTGTAATAATCAACTTGAGAAAGTTCTCAAAAGATATGGAGTAACTCATAAAATCTCCACCGCTTATCATCCACAAACGAGTGGACAAGTTGAAAATACCAACCGAGCTTTAAAACGTATTCTAGAGAAAACCGTAGGATTAAATCCGAATGAATGGTCCATTAAATTGGAGGATGCACTCTGGGCTTTTAGAACAGCCTACAAAACTCCAATTGGAACCACACCTTTTAAACTCGTTTATGGAAAAGCATGTCATCTTCCAGTAGAAATTGAACACAAAGCATTTTGGGCTTTGAAGACATGTAATCTTGATTTACATGAAGCTGGACGTCTACGGTTAAGTCAACTAAACTAATTAGAAGAATTAAGACATGAAGCATACGAAAATTCATTAATCTATAAAGAAAGATATAAAGAAATGGCATGATAAAAGAATCAGAAGTTCAAATGAATTTAAAGAAGGAGACAGAGTTCTTCTTTTCAATTCACAATTCAAGCTATTTCCTGGAAAATTGAAATCAAGATGGTCTGGACCATTCATAGTCAAAAGAGTTTTCCCATACGGAACAGTAGAATTAATAAATTCAAATGGGATTGAATTTAAAGTTAATGGTCACAGAGTTAAACATTACATACATGGTCCGATGGAAGTTGACAAGGAAGTTAATCACAATTTCGATACCATAGCTAACTAAGTGTGGGGAGAATCAAGTCTTTAAAGGATATGTATTTCTGTTAGAGTTAGATTTTCTGTTTTCGTGTAGTTCTCGAAAATGGAACCCGAATGGTCTTTCCCTAGCAGACCCTAAAGAACTAGTCTTCTCCCCCCATTCTGAATTTTTATTATTTTTAGGTTTTTACGAAATGAAGACTTCCTGTGAACTAAACCATGGTCTAATGCTACACGCTTTGATCACTAAACGTAATAATGACACACTTCCGAGTGAACTAGCATCAGTAATCAGAGAAAGATTGGACGGAGTAAGAAAAGAATCCAGATGCGAAGATAATAAGTTACAATTTGGTAAAGGAAAATCAAAATCCGCAGCGAAAAGAAGAGCACGACACCTTGAAAAATGTCACAAATGCGGAAAATGGTCACATGGAGGTAAATGTTCAAATAATCAAACTTATTCAAACACCGAATTTGTTACTTTTTGCAGAGACGTACCGTTCATATGTTTAGAAGAAAAAACACTGAATGCTCGAGGTTACGCCTATGTAGCCATGGAAAACCAATTAAACCGAATATCTTATGAGTGGGATAGATCGTATCACTAAGAATACTATCTCACAGGTAAGTCTGTACAGTTTTTATTTTTTATTTTTATTTTTAACCTTTTGATAATAACGCTAATTTGTTCGCTATAAAGTATTAAATTGGTATTCGATGAAATTAGGTTTGGCGACCGAAATAATTGATATCATACAAAAATTTATTACATCACTGCGAAATTTAACGTTTATTCTTGAGGTATAAATATCTTTAATCAATCAACCCAAAATATTTCAAAAATTCGTCATGAGTTAAATTAGGTCATGGAACCGAAATTACTTTACCGAAAAGAGGGGCGCATATTTTTGATAATATTTGATTGATTAAAGTGGGATAAAAGCCAAAAAGATTTTTAATTTTATTTTTACCATGTTTTTAAAATTAATATATAAATCTTAAATTAATATTGTAAACTTTTTAAATTAATATATTTAAAATTGTAAATATTTGAAAAATTAATATTTTTAATATAAGTTTGTATGTATAAAAACAAAAATATAATATAAGTTTGGTGTGAATTTATAATATGAATTTTTAATTAAGTTTGGTGTGAATTTTTAATTTTGTGCATTTTAAATCTAAGTTTGGTGTGAATTTAAAAACAGAAATTTACTTTATTTCGCTAAGTTAAAAATATGATTTTTAAAATTCGTCGTAAGTTGAAGACTAGGTCGTCGAACCGAAATTGCTTTACCCGAGGGAGGGACGAGAACTTTTATTATCATTATTTTTAATCTTATTGAATTAAAGTATGCCAAAAACATTAAAAAACCCAAAAATCTTAGCTTTTAAAACAATCGCTACAAAAGGACAAATTTTAAAATTTTGTCGAAGGACGGACTAGGACATCGTTCCGAAACGACCTCGTCCTAAAACAAAGGAAAACAAAATTTTAAATTTATTTTATATTTGTTTTATAAGTTAAGGCTTATTTAAAAAAAAAAAAAATTCGCCGCGACTCGCGGAGTTTGAAGTGAAAAACCACCGCGACTCGCGGAGCTTGCGAAATCCAGAAAAAAATAAAACGAGCTGAACAGACAGCTCCTTCCCCATTTCCACAAAATACTGCGAAATACACACACAAACACATCTCAAATTCGCAATTTTTCACCATTTTTCATCAAATTTTTTACTAAAATCATGTTGAGAAGGGTGCTATCAAGGAATTACTCAAGAAAAACGGTAAATTTCTACACCTAAACACCATTTAATCCGAAAATTAGTGTTCTTGAGCAATTTTATACCCAATTCAATTTTGATGCTTTTTAGTGTAATTATGCTTAAATTGTTTATGTATTATGCTTGTATAACCTAGATTGATGCTATTTAACATGATTAGAAGCCTTAAACTTCAAATTTTGAGTAATCTAGGGTTTGTGTTCTTGAGCAAATTTGGGGCTTTTTGATATAAACAGGTTATGGCCGATTTTTGTCATGAATTATTGTTAAATTAAGTAGTGTAACATGTTTAGGTAGTTAAATGATCCAAACTTTGAGCCTAAACATGATTGTTGAGAATTAAAGTGGACTTTTTCAAGTCTAAAATTCATGAACTTGATTTTTGAGAGATAATGCCATATGAAACTTGTTTAATTGCTAGTAATGATTATTTTGACATGTTATTTGAGTTGAATGCTTATGAACTTGGCGAACATTTTCGTATATGCTTATTTGAAAAGGTGTAGATTTGATAAAAATATGAAAATAAGCATAAGTTTGATATAAATTGAACATGTCATTGTAATTATTTTGATTGATGATTTTGCTGACACTAATGCATATTTGGATGCACAAAAATTGTGTTTGATGTGTTTTGCAGACTGAAAGGGGTGAATCTTCATCCCAAGCTCGCAATGCTCCTCCTGAGAATGCAGAACAACAGGATGTTGATAGCTATTATAAACAAGATATACCTCATCCAGTTATGACATTTTTAGATATGCTCTTAGAAGATTTGCACCCGAACTTGAGATTTGACAGACGTTGGATAGATTATCCAAAATACCAAAGGGGCTTGCATACTCTTCATTCTAAAGCTGCTGAAGTACCAGGGTAATAGAATGGGCACCGTTAGAAGCTGTAGAATTAGCCGAGCCAATTAGGGAATTACTTGCACGGAGGTATGGTAATTCTACTTTTAACGATTGGGTACGTTTATTCAACATGCGTAGACCTGTATATAAAGTATGGTGTGAAGAATTATTGTGTAGTATAGAATTAAATGATCGGGTAGCTAGTTTAACCGATCGATCTTTTATTAGATTTTTGTTAGGAGGTTCGATGCGCCACATGTCTTTACTAGACATGGCTCAGGCCTTACGTATATATACGCCTGAGGAGTTAGCATCTGCCGATTGTCGAGGGTTGATATTGAACGGTAGGAAAATTGATGAAAATTTTGATACGCATGGTGTATGGAGTCAAATGACTAGCCATCACCGATTTAAAGGGGGAAATTACTCTTATTTGGATATAGATAGAGCTGAATTAAGAGTAATCCATAAGTTTTTAGCCAACTCGATTACACAACGAGGTAAGAATAAGGAAAAGGTAAATGAACAGGATTTGTTTTACCACATGTGTATTCGAGACCCACAAAGCGCTGTAAGTATACCTTATTGTGTGGGTTATTATTTATCAGCTATGGTTAGAGGGATGAGACCGCACAGTATAATAGGAGGTGGTATATTTATTACTTTGATTGCTGAATATCTCAATGTGGATATAAGTCGGGGGGGATTATTAATCGAAGAACCAGAACCGCACGATACAATTGGTTTAAATGTATATCATGGTGCAAAGGTTTTGAAAAGGCGAAATAACACCGCAGTAAGATATAATGGAAGACATCCACAGGTTGAGAGAAATCAATAGCCAGGTAATGTGGGAGGGGGAAATGAAATGACAGAAATGCAAAGGTTTATAGCTTCACAAGAGTATGAAAATGCTAGACATCGAGCATTTGAAGATTGGCAAGTTCATCAAAACCAAATCATAGCTCATTGCCAACATGTAGGTAGAAACTATATTCCTACTCCATCGCTCATATTTCTTCCCTGGTCTTTAGAGATGCAACCACCGTATCCTACTTATAACCCTGCTGAAGCATTTTATAACACATACGGTTATGCATGGAACCCCTACTGGTATCAGTATCATCCCTAGTCTACTTAGTTTTATTTATTTTATTATTTGTAATGTTGATACATTTAATACTTATGTTAATATTGTAATAGTTTTTATAATTTTCTAACTTTTATTATTAGATTTTAATAATTTTTGAATGTGGGGTAATATACCAAACTTAAAAAAATATGTATATATGTTTGCAGTTTATCTTATGTACACAACAGGGTAAAACAACGCATTTTCAAAGACTGGCATTAAGTTCAGCAAAAGAAACTAATTTTGACGACAAGATGAAAAATAAATGTGATGTAACAACAAGACGGAATGAACAAATGATATGCACCATTTATCATTCAGCAAACAAACGCCAATATGTTTGGAAACTTTGGTAAAATTTAATCATTTTTCTACGCTAATCACCCTCAATAATTTAAATTGTTACTGATTTCTTGCAAATGAGGGCATTGCAAGATCTTAAGTGTGGGAAGAGGTTAAATTCTTTCGGAATTTTAAAATTTTTTACTTTATACACTTGGTTACCATTAGAAATACTAGTAAAGCAGTAGTTGTATTAGAATCTAGTGCTCTCTAATAATAAAGAACAGCCCTAGTCTTATATACTGACTACCCAATTCTAGTAAAATTTTTCAAAATTTTCAATTAAATGAACTCAAAATCATGTTTATACATATTTATGAACGATAAAACTAGGTGTTAACACCGAAATTATTGTTACCTCAGAAAGGACATAAATTGAGAAACAAACCAAAATGTTAGAATTCATTTAAGAATGGAATAGAGGAAAATAAAAAGGAAAAGAAAAGAAAATAAAGGCCAAGTGTGGGAAATTTTTACCAAGTTATTCAAAATATATATCACATATTTCTGTAACAAATAATTGAAAATACTTTTGTTTTGAACGATAATTAACTATTTTACCCGATTTACTGTAAGAAAGATGGATCTACACGATGAATCAATTCCATCATTAAAAGAAAGTAAAGTCTTTCGAAAAAGAAACGCGCTTCTTGATTTAGGTCATGAAGTTGTCGTCCAGACCAACTGTAGGTTGACGGAAAACCTAGAAAAGTCATCACTAAAATCAGCAGGAAATCCACGGACCTCAGCATCAAACAGGGTCACCAAGTGGTCAGACTTATCCTAACCATGAGAGGATCTGTCTTGTAAAATGGGGAGGACACCGTGCAAATTAGCTGGATAAGACTAATGAATCAGATCCCCAGAAAGGATAATCTCCTTAAAGATAAAAAATCAGCTTTTAAGACTGATATTACTCAATCCTTGAGATTGACCTTAAAGATTGAGAATTCAAACTCATGGAATTCAATGATATCTAAACTCGAGCTTGAACGAGAAAATATTTTGATCAAAAATTACAAACCGATTTGTTTTCTGAAAACCTATTTTCAATGCGTTCATTACCATTGAACGTAAAATCCTAGGAATTCACCTGGAATTCATTAGGTCACCTGAACCAAATCGGGTGTCAATCGTAAGAACGGTGGTTGCATAGCATGGTCAAAGACAGGACCTTGTGCCAGACCGAAAAATCATAAGGGTGAGCTTTACTATTGCTCCTACCAAGGATAGTAATTGCGTCCGACACGTTATAGACCATAATTAAAAGAATGTCAGGGGACATTGCCTTAACAGTTGCTTGTTCAACGCTTTCCTTTACAACCGGACGGTAGTTTACCGAAAGGTAATATACGAAGCAAGTATACTGGACGTGTTGCTTTCCTAATACAAGGTTAGCAAGTGGGTGACACAAAACCATAAGTTTTGAGCCAAAATTTTCAAATCTAAAACCCACCAAACCCACAAAAAGAATTTGCAAACACCGGTAAAGGGTTATTCCGGAAAACTTATCTAGGGTAAAAGCTAGATTTAATTTTCAAAAGATCAAATGTTTTCATAAAGATCCAATTTCTTAATGGATCTAAATTTTTATAGTCATGTGAGACTGTAAACCACATCGTTACTACCATTGTTTATACCGCCATATAGAAATCATTGATGTACAAAGTGTGAAGAATAAAGAAGTGATTCTAGTATTTCAAGACTATATTGCTTCAGGACAAGCAACGCTCAAGTGTGGGAATAATTGATAATGCTAAAAACGAACATATATTTCAAAGCATTATTCCTCAAGAAAGACAAGCTTTTAGTTACAATTGTCCTATTTACAAGTGATATTCGTTTAAATAATAAAAGGTGAAGACAAAAGACAGATTCGATGAATTGAAGACGCAAACGACCAAAAAGCTCAAAAGTACAAAATACGATCAAAGAGGTTCCAATTATTGATAAGAAACGTCTCAAAATTTCAAGAGTACAAGATTCAAAACGCAAAGTACAAGATACTAAATTGTACGCAAGGACGTTCGAAAATCCGGAACCGGGACCAGAGTCAACTCTCAACGCTCGACGTAATGGACTAAAAATTACGAGTCAACTATGCACATAAATATAATATAATATTTAAATAATTCTTATAATTATTTATATATTATATTTATATAAAAATCTGTCGGCAAGAAAGGTTCCAAATCAGTGTGAGCTGGAAATACGAACTCCGCGACTTGCAGAGTTTGAAGAAGAAATGGACCGCGGGTCGCGGAGCTTCCCTGGACTAAAATCCCTATAAAAGCCAACACAGTTCGATCGTTTTTATCATCATATAATCTATCTCTTTCTCTCTATCTCGTAAACATATAAATATATATATATTATAATTTTAATTTTAATTTTAATTTTAATTCTAATAATAAGGGTATGTTAGCGAATGTTGTAAGGGTGTAAGTTTAAATTCTGTCCGTATAACGCTACGCTATTTTTAATCATTGTAAGTTATGTTCAACCTTTTTAATTTAATGTCTCGGAGCTAAGTTATTATTATGCTTATTTAATCCGAAGTAATCATGATGTTGGGCTAAAAATATTAAAATTGGGTAATTAGGCTTTGTACCATAATTGGGGTTTGGATAAAAGAACGACACTTGTGGAAATTAGACTATGGGCTATTAATGGGTTTTATATTCGTAATGACCCGGACTTTTTCTATCAATTTATACTTATAAGATTAATATTTACATAAATTAAACCTTACCAACATGATAAGCAATCTAAATTGTTGAGATTTATGTTTTTGAAAAGAGTTTTACACAACGTTTGACCGTCCAATTTGACCGATGATATCACGAACTATATAACATACGATAATTATACGTTTATGTATATATATGTATTTATATATATTTAACATGATCTAAGGATGTTTAACATCTCATTGGGTACTAATAACAATGAGTTATAAGTATATTTTGAAACTACTAACTTAAGTTTTCAAAACGATAACTATACGTAACGTTCTTCGACATAAATACTTATAACCTATAATACTTATACATGCATCGTATAGATATGTATTTTATCACTTTTAAAGGGCTTACATACATAAAACAATATAAGTATATTTACAAAAGATAGCTATATTTGAATCCTCGTTCCGTTTTCTCAAAGATTTCTACACGTATATCTAGGGTATATGTACCCGTATCATACGCAGCTTCTAGATGTATTTACTATTGGTATATACCAATAAAAATCTGCTCCTTAGCAGCCTTAAATGATTAAGAAACATGTGGAACCAACCATTTGTCAAGTAGCATGAATTATTTAGCAAGAAAACAAAGTTAGGTATCTTTTTTTTCCTTTATAACCTAAAAACGTTTTTATGCATGCACACCATTTCTTCACCCCATTTTCTCATACTTACACTTCCATTTCTCTCTCAAAATACTCTTAACTTCATACTTGATCATCTCCAAGCATTTTCCCCATCATTTAGCTTCAAAAACAACCCTTAATCATCATAAGAAAAACCATACAAGAACACTTCAAGAATCCTTTCAAGAACACAAGTTTACTTCCAATCTTTCATCCACTTCCATCACCCTTTTGGTTCTAGGTTCTTACTCCCCTTTTACAGCAACCTTGTCCAAGGAACTTGAGGTAGAATCTATGTTCATAACCTTATTCGATTCATATATATATAGCTATCTTATTTTGTGGTATAAAAGTTTAACAACAAGAACATAGTTTGAAAGTTTTCAAACTTGTTTGCAAACTAAATAGATCCTTCTAACTTAACTTTTAAAATACTTCAAGACCTGTAATATAACTTAAATATATGCTAATTTAACAAGGTATAACTTGGTTTTTCAAAGAACACCTTAAAATTGAATCTACGGTGTCGGAGTGTAACCGGGGGCTGTTTTGGGTTGGATAATTAAAAACTATTTTGAACTTTGAATTGGAGGCTTATTTTCTGGAAAATTGATATTTACTATGAATATGTTAACACATTAAAATTTCATGATTTAACTCAAAGTATAAGTATTTTTAGAAAAATAATCATTTAAGGTTGTTTACATGATGGAAAATGATCAACTCTATAAGTTTCACTAAAGTTTGACCTATGACCTGTGATTTCGAATACAAACTAAGGTATTTACAGTTCATAGTCTTAAAGAGGGACTCGATCCAAGGAAGTGGCAAGTTGAATCAACGAAAACAGAGTTGTAACGAAGAAACTATGACCAAAACGAGATCGGATATCTAAGACTAGTTTAGCTACGAAAATAATTGGAGAAAATTAAATAAATCACATCTTTTTAAAATAACATGATATTTTATATATATGTACTCATAATTTAATTTTATATGGTTCAGGATCACCCGTAAACAATACGAGAAGATTAATCATAAGATCCCATGATTGTACGCAACATGTCATTTGACAACACCGGTACTTTATGTACGCAACACGTCATTTGACAACACCGGTACCATGGGTCAAGATTAATCTCGACCAATACATATACGATGGGGTTTTATTTATTTTGTTGGGGGTTTTATTTATTTCATTGCGGGTATATTAAACATCTAAAAATGAACCATTAAAATTGAATTACTAACAACGAACTGCTAACTACGGACTAAGGAATTATTAAAAGTATTAAAAGTATAACAAGTATATATATGTGACGTTTGTTTAAAAAGAAAAGGTATTGATATATTATATATGGATAGGTTCGTGATATCAATCGGAGACCAAGTCGAAATTACATATCTTCAAGACAAAAGTGAGTATATAGTCCCACTTTTAAACTCTAAATATTTCGGGATGAGAATACATGTATTTTATGTTTTACGTTATGGACACAAGTAACTGAAAATATATTCTACGTTGAGTTGTACCACTGGCATACTTCCCTGTAGCTTGGTAACTAATATTTACAGCGGTATTGTAAACGCGAATCCTGTTGATAGATCTATCGGGCCTGACAACCCCAACCGGACTGGACGACCAGTATTCAACGGTTGCACAGTACTTCGTTTTGTGACTACACTTGGTACGGTGTAGTAAGATTTCATATTAAAGGGAATATGCGACGTGATTAAATGTTAAGTATGGTTACCAAGTGCTCAACCACTTAGAATATTTTTATGAAAATGTTTATATATGAAATCTTGTGGTCTATATATATATATATTGCTGCCGGCACTAAACCTATATCTCACCAACTTTATGTTGACGTTTTAAACATGTTTATTCTCAGGTGATAATTAGAAGCTTCCGCTGCATTATGTTGAATTTGAGCAAGATCTTGCGTACGCATATATGTGTCAAAAACAAAACTGCATATCCAAGAACTTGTGTTGTAAAATATGCTAGAAATCGGGCTGTTATCATCATTTGTAAAGTTTGTAAGTCGAAGATTATCGCTAAACGATAATCATCTTTATTTCGTCCAAAGCTTGTATCAAAAATAAGAATCATGGTTTGTAATGTATAATATATGCAGTTTTTCTTTTAAAAATATCGCATATAGAGGTCAATACCTCGCAATGAAATCATACGTTATCTAACACGTTCTTACGGTTAAGGACGGGTTATGACATGTGGTATCAGAGCGGTGTTCTTAGCGAACCAGGTTTGCATTAGTGTGTCTAACCGATAAGTCGTTAGGATACATTAGTAAGTCTGGACTTTGACCGGGTCTGATTTAAAAACCATTGCTTATCATTGTTGGTTAAAATTTATATGTAAATATTATGTAGTACTAATGGGTTAGTTGTTGTGTGATAGATGTCGGGCTCAAAACTTGTCATCACGTTCAGCGACTCCGAACCAGAATCTTCAGATGGTGTTCCAGTCATTAACCTATCCGATGACGAAAATAATATCTTTGGGGAAGACTCACAAATTCCGGATGAACCGACTATAGAGAACCCGGAAAGTGAACCCGAGGAGGAAAGTGAACCCGAGGAGGAAAGTGAACCCGAGGAGGAAAGTGAACCCGAGGAGGAAAGTGAACCCGAGGAGGAAAGTGAACCCGAGGAAGAAATACAGGAAATTACAAAAGAAGAGTTCGAACTAGGAAAGAAACGAAAGGCTAATGAATTAGAAAATTCAAATCCTGAGTTTAATAAGGATGATGTGGCACCAACTCCACTAGACACTACCACCCCTATTCCCGCTATTCCTATTCGTTCTATCCCGGCATCCAGTTCTTCAGTCCCGCAGCCAAAATATAGGCAGACAGCCAGGATAAGCGTTAAGCGATTCTTTGAACCTAAACGTCCTAGAAAATAGACCAAATGATGCGTTGCCGTATTAAACCATGGGATAATATAATGTTTTGCATAATATTATTAGTGTGGTTTGCTTAATGTTCGATGTAAGATAAGCATATGTAAAATAGTGAAGTGTGAAATGCAATAATTTTCCATGGTTAAGTATTATTTAGATGGTAGTAATTAATTCTGTACTAAGCTATTAAGTATGGACATTAACGGGTAGGTACTACCCTAGATATAATTATAAAACGCTAATAAGAAGAAAAGGCTTTTATAATAATACCTGGTTCATATTATTAATAAGCTATAATGTACTGTAAATATACACTACATCTATAATATTCCATGTGAATAATTATTTTCTTTTCATTCTTATAGAAGAATATGGCGCGATTGAACCGAATGACGGAACAAGAAATCCAGGAACTCATCAATCAGCGAGTGAACGACAGAATGTTATGGGTCGAGGCTGCAAGAGGTGCTGCAGTTAACCCAAATCCTCGTGTGGGGTGCACTTACAAAACTTTTCAAGCTTGCAAGCCCTCATCATTCAGTGGAACAGAAGGACCGATCGGTTTAACCCGGTGGATAGAAAAGATGGAGACTGTGTTTAAAATAAGTGGTTGTGTTGAAAAGGACATGACCAAGTATGCATCGTGCACTTTACAAGATAGTGCACTCACGTGGTGGAAAAATTATGTGAAGGCTGTAGGAGGAGATGTAGCTTATGATACTCCTTGGGAAGAATTCAAAACAATGTTAATCAATGAATATTGTCCAAGGAATGAGGTTAGGAAGTTGAAAGATGAGTTACGAAGTCTGAAGGTTATTGGTACTGAAATCACCAACTACAATCAGCGATTCATGGAATTAGTTTTGCTATGTCCTGAATTGGTCCCAACCGAAGAACGGAAGATTGAAATGTACAAAGATGGTTTGCCCAAAAAGGTCAAGGCAAATGTTACAGCATCGAAACCTAAGACAATTCATAAAGCTATAACCATGGCAAACGAGCTAATGGATCAGGTCATCATGGATAAGAAAGTATCCAATACTGATGTGAAGGTATCAGGTAACAAAAGAAAGTGGAATGGAAATTATGATCGAGGTAACCAACAACAATCTTTTAAGAAACAAGAAAACACGCAAGGTGCGGGTAGTGGTTTAAGCTTTGGTTATAAAGGACAAAATCCTTTATGCAACCGATGCCACAAACATCACTCTGGTTACTGTAATGTGGTATGCAACAAATGTAATCGAAAGGGTCATCTTGCTGAAGATTGTAGGGCTCTCGTTACAAATGGTACCAAGACTCCTGCCACCAATGCAAATAGAAATGCTTTGGCTACCATTACTTGTTTTGGGTGTGGAAAACAAGGTCACTATAAGAGCCAGTGCCCGAATCCAGAGAAGAATATCGGACCTGCACGTGGGAGAGCATTTGTTATTAATGCTAGGGAGGCATGTGAAGACCCGGAGCTTGTTACGGGTACGTTTACCATTAATAACTTATCCGCATCTATTATATTTGATACTGGTGCTGATAGAAGTTACGTGTGTAGAGACTTTCACGCTAAATTGAATTGTTCATCATTACCTCTAGATGCTAAGTACATGATTGAGTTAGCTAATGGTAAACTAATTAAAGCCGATAAAATTTGCCGTGATTGTAAAATAAATTTAGCCGGAGAAACATTTAAAATTGATTTAATACCCGTAGAATTAGGAAGTTTTGATGTAATAGTCGGCATGGACTGGATGTCCAAAGTAGGAGCTGAAGTTGTGTGTGCCAAGAAGGCAATTCGCATTCCTTGTAAGGATAGAATGCCGGTGATGATTTATGGAGAGAAGGGTAACTCAAAGCTAAAACTCATTAGTTATTTGAAAGCTCAAAAGTGCTTGAAGAAAGGGTGCTATGCTATCTTAGCACATGTTAATAAAGTCGAAAAGAAAGAAAAAGAGAAGTGCATCAACGACGTGCCTGTGGCAAGAGATTTTCCTGAAGTTTTTCCGGAAGAGTTGCCGGGACTACCTCCATTTAGATCTGTAGAATTTCAAATAGATTTAGTACCAGGAGCTGCACCAGTTGCCCGTGCTCCATATAGACTTGCACCGTCCGAGTTAAAAGAACTTCAGAGTCAGTTAAAAGAATTACTGGATCGTGGATTCATACGACCAAGTACTTCACCGTGGGGAGCTCCAATTTTATTCGTCAAGAAGAAAGATGGATCTTTCCGAATGTGTATAGATTATCGTGAATTAAATAAGTTAACTATCAAAAATCGGTATCCACTACCGAGAATTGACGACTTATTTGATCAACTCCAAGGATCATGTGTTTATTCGAAAATTGACCTAAGATCAGGCTATCATCAATTACGCGTCAAAGAAGAAGATATACCGAAAACTGCTTTTCGGACACGTTACGGTCATTACGAATTTTTGGTCATGCCGTTTGGATTGACGAATGCGCCAGCTGTATTCATGGACCTCATGAATCGAGTTTGTAGTCCATATTTAGATAAGTTTGTTATTGTTTTCATTGATGACATTCTTATCTATTCCAAGAGTGAGCAAGAGCATGAGCAGCATTTAAGTTTAATATTAGAGTTGTTGAGAAAAGAACAGCTATACGATAAATTTTCTAAGTGTGCTTTCTGGTTGAAAGAAGTGCAATTTCTTGGCCACGTTGTTAGTAGCAAAGGAATTCAGGTTGATCCAGCAAAAATTGAAGCCATTGAAAAATGGGAGACTCCTAAGACACCAATGCAGATACGCCAATTTTTGGGTTTAGCCGGTTATTATAGAAGGTTTATTCAAGATTTTTCCAGAATAGCTAAGCCGTTAACAGCGTTAACGCAAAAAGGGAAGAAATATGAATGGACTTCTGAGCAGGAGAGTGCATTTCAATTACTGAAAAAGAAGTTGACTACGGCGCCTATTTTATCGTTACCAGAAGGGAACGATGATTTCGAAATATATTGTGACGCTTCGCGACAAGGTTTTGGTTGCGTTCTTATGCAACGGAAGAAAGTTATTGCATACGCATCCCGACAATTAAAGATTCACGAGCGGAATTATACGACGCATGATCTAGAATTGGGAGCAGTTGTGTTTGCATTGAAGATATGGAGACACTACTTGTATGGGGTTAAATGCACTGTGTTTACTGATCATAAAAGCCTTCAACATATTTTCGATCAAAAACAGCTGAACATGAGGCAACGTAGGTGGGTTGAGTTAATAAATGACTATGATTGTGAAATTCGTTATCATCCCGGGAAAGCGAACGTGGTGGCCGACGCTCTAAGCAGAAAGGAACGAGAACCAATTCGAGTACGAGCGATGAACATAAAAATTCACATGAATCTCAACTCACAAATCAAAGAAGTTCAACGAGAAGCACTTACTAAAGAAAATATAGGAAATGAAATAATGAAGAAGTATGAGAAGCAACTCGTTATGCGGGAAGATGGAATTCGATATTTTGCAAATCGTATTTGGGTACCGAAGTTGGGTGGATTAAGGAAGTTGATATTGAACGAGGCACATAAGACAAGATATTCGATACATCCTGGAGTTGGAAAGATGTACCAAGATCTTAAGACGCATTATTGGTGGCCTAATTTGAAGACAGACGTTGCAACATATGTTGGGGAATGTTTAACTTGTTCCAAAGTCAAAGCAGAACACCAGAAGCCGTCAGGGTTACTTCAACAACCAGAAATTCCAGAATGGAAATGGGACGGTATTACCATGGATTTCATCACGAAGTTACCAAAGACTGCCTGGGGATACGACACCATTTGGGTGATTGTTGATCGTCTCACCAAGTCTGCACATTTCTTGCCTATAAAGGAAACGGATAGAATAGAGAAACTATTACGATTGTATATAAAGGAAATTGTTTCAAGGCATGGAATACCTATTTCCATTATATCTGATCGTGATAGTAGATTTACCTCAAAGTTCTGGCAATCACTACAGGAGGCCCTAGGAACTCGTTTGGATATGAGCACCGCATATCATCCGCAAACCGACGGGCAGAGTGAAAGAACAATTCAGATTCTTGAAGACATGCTCAGGGCATGTGTGATCGATTTTGGAAACGGATGGGATAAGTATTTACCGTTAGCAGAATTCTCGTATAATAATAGTTATCATGCGAGCATTAAAGCTGCGCCATTTGAAGCACTGTATGGGAGGAAGTGTAGATCTCCTATCTGTTGGAATGAAGTAGGAGATCGACAATTAACTGGTCCCGAGATCATACATGAAACTACTGAAAAGATAGTACAAATTAAGGAGAGATTGAAAACAGCCCGTAGTCGCCAAAAGAGCTACGCTGATGTTCGAAGGAAACCATTAGAGTTTCAGATCGGTAACATGGTTATGTTAAAGGTATCACCATGGAAAGGTGTAATACGTTTTGGCAAAAGGGGTAAACTGAACCCAAGGTACGTAGGCCCGTTCAAGATCATCGAACGCATTGGACCGGTAGCTTATCGACTCGAGTTACCGCAACAACTCGCCGGAGTACATAATACTTTTCACGTCTCAAACCTTAAGAAGTGTCTTGCAAAGGAAGACCTCACCATTCCTCTTGAAGAAATCCATGTCGACGAGAAACTACAATTCATCGAAGAACCAATCGAGATCATGGATCGTGAAGTTAAACGGCTCAAGCAGAGCAACATACCGATCGTTAAAGTTCGTTGGAATGCACGAAGAGGTCCCGAGTTTACTTGGGAGCGAGAGGATCAAATGAATCAAAAATACCCGCATTTGTTTCCCGATGACGCAAAATAGGTACGATTTTAAAATTTCGGGACGAAATTTATTTAACGGGTAGGTACTGTAATGACCCGGACTTTTTTGATCAATTTATACTTATAAGATTAATATTTACATAAATTAAACCTTACCAACATGATAAGCAATCTAAATTGTTGAGATTTATGTTTTTGAAAAGAGTTTTACACAACGTTTGACCGTCCAATTTGACCGATGATATCACGAACTATATAACATACGATAATTATACGTTTATGTATATATATATGTATTTATATATATTTAACATGATCTAAGGATGTTTAACATCTCATTGGGTACTAATAATAATGAGTTATAAGTATATTTTGAAACTACTAACTTAAGTTTTCAAAACGATAACTATACGTAACGTTCTTCGACATAAATACTTATAACCTATAATACTTATACATGCATCGTATAGATATGTATTTTATCACTTTTAAAGGGCTTACATACATAAAACAATATAAGTATATTTACAAAAGATAGCTATATTTGAATCCTCGTTCCGTTTTCTCAAAGATTTCTACACGTATATCTAGGGTATATGTACCCGTATCATACGCAGCTTCTAGATGTATTTACTATTGGTATATACCAATAAAAATCTGCTCCTTAGCAGCCTTAAATGATTAAGAAACATGTGGAACCAACCATTTGTCAAGTAGCATGAATTATTTAGCAAGAAAACAAAGTTAGGTATCTTTTTTTTTCCTTTATAACCTAAAAACGTTTTTATGCATGCACACCATTTCTTCACCCCATTTTCTCATACTTACACTTCCATTTCTCTCTCAAAATACTCTTAACTTCATACTTGATCATCTCCAAGCATTTTCCCCATCATTTAGCTTCAAAAACAACCCTTAATCATCATAAGAAAAACCATACAAGAACACTTCAAGAATCCTTTCAAGAACACAAGTTTACTTCCAATCTTTCATCCACTTCCATCACCCTTTTGGTTCTAGGTTCTTACTCCTCTTTTACAGCAACCTTGTCCAAGGAACTTGAGGTAGAATCTATGTTCATAACCTTATTCGATTCATATATATATAGCTATCTTATTTTGTGGTATAAAAGTTTAACAACAAGAACATAGTTTGAAAGTTTTCAAACTTGTTTGCAAACTAAATAGATCCTTCTAACTTAACTTTTAAAATACTTCAAGACCTGTAATATAACTTAAATATATGCTAATTTAACAAGGTATAACTTGGTTTTTCAAAGAACACCTTAAAATTGAATCTACGGTGTCGGAGTGTAACCGGGGGCTGTTTTGGGTTGGATAATTAAAAACTATTTTGAACTTTGAATTGGAGGCTTATTTTCTGGAAAATTGATATTTACTATGAATATGTTAACACATAAAAATTTCATGATTTAACTCAAAGTATAAGTATTTTTAGAAAAATAATCATTTAAGGTTGTTTACATGATGGAAAATGATCAACTCCATAAGTTTCACTAAAGTTTGACCTATGACCTGTGATTTCGAATACAAACTAAGGTATTTACAGTTCATAGTCTTAAAGAGGGACTCGATCCAAGGAAGTGGCAAGTTGAATCAACGAAAACGGAGTTGTAACGAAGAAACTATGACGAAAACGAGATCGGATATCTAAGACTAGTTTAGCTACGAAAATAATTGGAGAAAATTAAATAAATCACATCTTTTTAAAATAACATGATATTTTATATATATGTACTCATAATTTAATTTTATATGGTTCAGGATCACCCGTAAACAATACGAGAAGATTAATCATAAGATCCCATGATTGTACGCAACATGTCATTTGACAACACCGGTACTTTATGTACGCAACACGTCATTTGACAACACCGGTACCATGGGTCAAGATTAATCTCGACCAATACATATACGATGGGGTTTTATTTATTTCGTTGGGGGTTTTATTTATTTCATTGCGGGTATATTAAACATCTAAAAATGAACCATTAAAATTGAATTACTAACAACGAACTGCTAACTACGGACTAAGGAATTATTAAAAGTATTAAAAGTATAACAAGTATATATATGTGACGTTTGTTTAAAAAGAAAAGGTATTGATATATTATATATGGATATGTTCGTGATATCAATCGGAGACCAAGTCGAAATTACATATCTTCAAGACAAAAGTAAGTATATAGTCCCACTTTTAAACTCTAAATATTTCGGGATGAGAATACATGTATTTTATGTTTTACGTTATGGACACAAGTAACTGAAAATATATTCTACGTTGAGTTGTACCACTGGCATACTTCCCTGTAGCTTGGTAACTAATATTTACAGCGGTATTGTAAACGCGAATCCTGTTGATAGATCTATCGGGCCTGACAACCCCAACCGGACTGGACGACCAGTATTCAACGGTTGCACAGTACTTCGTTTTGTGACTACACTTGGTACGGTGTAGTAAGATTTCATATTAAAGGGAATATGCGACGTGATTAAATGTTAAGTATGGTTACCAAGTGCTCAACCACTTAGAATATTTTTATGAAAATGTTTATATATGAAATCTTGTGGTCTATATATATATATATTGCTGCCGGCACTAAACCTATATCTCACCAACTTTATGTTGACGTTTTAAACATGTTTATTCTCAGGTGATAATTAGAAGCTTCCGCTGCATTATGTTGAATTTGAGCAAGATCTTGCGTACGCATATATGTGTCAAAAACAAAACTGCATATCCAAGAACTTGTGTTGTAAAATATGCTAGAAATCGGGCTGTTATCATCATTTGTAAAGTTTGTAAGTCGAAGATTATCGCTAAACGATAATCATCTTTATTTCGTCCAAAGCTTGTATCAAAAATAAGAATCATGGTTTGTAATGTATAATATATGCAGTTTTTCTTTTAAAAATATCGCATATAGAGGTCAATACCTCGCAATGAAATCATACATTATCTAACACGTTCTTACGGTTAAGGACGGGTTATGACAATATTAATTAAACAATACCTTGTTAATTTAATATATAAACTTATAATTTGACGTATTTATATATAACCACATACGCTTGACTAGGTACGGTGGGCGTGATATCTATAAATACCAATAATTATTCATTTTACCGGACACGGAACTGGATTAATAGTTAATAGACTTGTTGAAATATGGGTGAATTACATTCAATGGTAATTGGTGTAATTGTTAACAAAGTAGTAAAACCTTGGTTTACACGCAGTCGATAACCTGGTGTATTCATTAAACAAAGTATTAAAACCTTGTTACAATTCGAATCCCCAATTAGTTGGAATATTTGACTTCGGGAATAAGAATAATTTGACGAAGGCTTTCGCTCTTTATATTTATGACTGATGGACTATTATGGACAAATCCGTATGGACATATTAAATAATCCAGGACAAAGAACAATTAACCCATGGGCATAAAACTAAAATCAACACGTCAAACATCATGATTACGGAAGTTTAAATAAGCATAATTCTTTTATTTCATATTTAATTTCCTTTATTTTATATTAAATTGCACTTCTAATTATCGCACTTTTATTTATTGTTATTGTATTTAATTACACTTTTAATTATCGTACTTTTTAATTATCGCAATTTTATTTTATCGCACTTTTATTTATCGCAATTTCTTTATCGTTATTTACTTTACGCTTTAAATTAAGTCTTGTATTTATTTTTAATATTTTACATTAGGTTTTAACTGTGACTAAAGTTTTAAAATCGACAAACCGGTCATTAAACGTTAAAAAAACCTCCTTTATAATAATAATATTACTTATATATATTTGTATTTTTATAAAATAAAACTAATATAGCGTTAAGCTTTGATTAAAAGATTCCCTGTGGATGAACCGGACTTACTAAAAACTACACTACTGTACGATTAGGTACACTGCCTATAAGTGTTGTAGCAAGGTTTAAGTATATCCATTCTATAAATAAATATCTTGTGTAAAATTGTATCATATTTAATAGTATTTCGTTGTAAAAATAAAGCTATTTTAAATACACCTCGCATAACATCACAAACTTTCCTCGAATACGGCACCATTTCTTCCGAAACTCATACATGCGTGCATTCTCGTGCTAAAATTCGACTAGTCAACCTAATAAGTGATTATTTGAACACCAATTTAGCTTTGATCTTTACGTGATAAGTAAAATATTAACATGCTCTATATGTTTAGGTTATACATAAGTTCATCACTAAGTATACAAAGAGATATGCTCTTAGTTGAATAACCCGAAACTTAGTGTATGATTTTTCAATGATAACTTATCATATGGATAACGTTTTGACTTATCATATATGTCCTATTGATCACTATTACTTGATATGCTTCAGCTAGTATGCTCATAATGTTGAATAGATGTGCCTCATGCACGTTTTCTCTCTAGTCTTTCTCACTCTAAAAATTGTAAGTTTTAAATTTTATTCTTCTTCTTTTCTTCTTATAGATCACGAAATCATCATCATCATCAAAAGATCAAGCTTTTTAGCTTTTTGATCTTGTTATATCTTGTAGATTCAAACTTTGATTTGAATCCTTCAAGAACATGAAAGATTCAAGATTTTTAGCTTTGAATCTTCATTACTTTGTTGGATCTAAGTTTTCTAGCTTATGATCTCTCTATTTTATTAAAAAGATCAAAACTTGTGTTTATGATCTTCATGAAACTTGAAGACCTAGCCTTTTGCTTTAAGGATCTTCAAGAACATTAAAGATCCAAGCTTTCTAGCTTAGGGTTTCATTATTTTATTTAGATCTAAGCTTTGTAAGTTTATGATCTCATTACTTTTACTAGATCTTAGCTTTCTAGCTTATGGTCTCATTAATCTTGTAAAGATCCAAGCTTTCTAGCTTAGGGTTTCTTAATACTTGAAGATCTAAGTTATTATTCTAGATCTCACTTACTTGGAACCCTTTTATGATTTTTATGGTAATAAAAATCAAGTCTTCATCATCTCATATGATGAAGATGCATAAACTTGTGTCAAAAGGACAAAGGTTGAAGCTTTATTGGGTTTATGCAATAAAGAGACAACCTTGATGTTCAAAACTTGTAGAATGTTAGCTTTTACTCTTAGTTGTGTATTGATGGTTGAAACTTGGTCAAAGTGATGCTAAAACATCAAAAAGTTGTACACTTGAGGCTTACACTCATCAAGGATGAGAACCGTGATGAGCATCAAGCACCAAGAAACCCACCAGAGCACTTGTTTGCTGTTTTTGGGGTCTGATCAGACACTCAGGACTTCTGGAAAACTTATTTTCAGATAGTTCGTTTCGAGTAGATGATTTTTCATTTAAGACTCACCTAAATCCGATATACGGTTTAGGATTTATAGCCTTCCGAAAATCACTACGCCTTTGTAACGACGTGCTGAAAATTCTGACCTACTCGCGCTTAAACTGTCACCACGGTCAAACGACATCGAGTTAGGATCTGAAAATTGGAAAGCGGTTAGAGGACTCACATACGGATCCTTGGTAACTGACCACGCATCTTTTCGTTTTGTATAGAGGTCGTAGCAGCTGTCCGAATTCAGCCTTTTGTTTCGATCTCTATTCTTGTTGAAAACTTACTTTAGCTTTTACGAATGATGATGATGATGATGATGATACTTAAGACTTAATTTATTCACTTTTAAACTTTTGGGGACGATTCACTGACATATTAACCATTGACTTTGGTTGAGGACCTTTTGGATCGACCAACTTACTTGTTTGGACCGACTTACTACTTGCTTACATTGTCGTATCGATTTTACCGCACATTCACTACGAGTTATAGCTTCCCTTTTTTACTTTAACTATTTTTGGGACTGAGAATACATGCGCTTTTTATGTTTTACATACTAGACACTAGTACTTAAACTTTATATATGTGTGGGTGATATAACGGCACAAAGATTCCCCTTAGCATGGTAATGTTTAATCATTGGTTTTTGAACTGGTGAACGCGAATATTAGATATAGATCCATAGGGTTTGATATCCCCACTCGGGCTATTCGCGCTAGCATTCAACGTGTGTTTAATACTTCGAGAACATACGTGTAGTGACCCGAACTTTTCCATGTTTATATATATTAATTGAGATTGATATTTACATGATTAAATGTTTCCAACATGTTAAGCAATCAAACTTGTTAAGACTTGATTAATTGAAATAGGGTTCATATAGACAATTGACCACCCAAGTTGACCGGTGATTCACGAACGTTAAAACTTTTAAAAACTATACGATGACATATATATGGTTATATATATAGTTAACATGATTTTATTATAAGTATGTATCTCATTAGGTATTTTAACAATGAGTTATATACATAAAAATGAGACTATTAATTTAAGAAACTCGAAAACGATATATATAACGATTATCGTTATAACAACGTCTTACTAGGTACATATGAATCATATTAAGATATTGATACACTTGGTTAATTATGTTAAATGATAAGTAAATATATTATTAAGTGTATTAACAATGAAATACATATGTAAAAATAAGACTACTAACTTAATGATTTCGAAACGAGACATATATGTAACGATTATCGTTGTAACGACATTTAACTGTATATATATCATACTAAGATATATTATATATCATAATATCATGATAATATAACAATTTAACATCTCATTTGTTATAATAAACAATGGGTTAACAACATTCAACAAGATCGTTAACCTAAAGGTTTCAAAACAACATTTACATGTAACGACTAACGATGACTTAACGACTCAGTTAAAATGTATATACATGTAGTGTTTTAATATGTATTTATACACTTTTGAAAGACTTCAATACACTTATCAAAATACTTCTACTTAACAAAAATGCTTACAATTACATCCTCGTTCAGTTTCATCAACAATTCTACTCGTATGCACCCGTATTCGTACTCGTACAATACACAGCTTTTAGATGTATGTACTATTAGTATATACACTCCAATGATCAGCTCTTAGCAGCCCATGTGAGTCACCTAACACATGTGGGAACCATCATTTGGCAACTAGCATGAAATATCTCATAAAATTACAAAAATATGAGTAATCATTCATGACTTATTTACATGAAAACAAAATTACATATCCTTTATATCTAATCCATACACCAACGACCAAAAACACCTACAAACACTTTCATTCTTCAATTTTCTTCATCTAATTGATCTCTCTCAAGTTCTATCTTCAAGTTCTAAGTGTTCTTCATATATTCTACAAGTTCTAGTTACATAAAATCAAGAACACTTTCAAGTTTGCTAGCTCACTTCCAATCTTGTAAGGTGATCATCCAACCTCAAGAAATCTTTGTTTCTTACAGTAGGTTATCATTATAATACAAGGTAATAATCATATTCAAACTTTGGTTCAATTTCTATAACTATAACAATCTTATTTCAAGTGATGATCTTACTTGAACTTGTTTTCGTGTCATGATTCTGCTTCAAGAACTTCGAGCCATCCAAGGATCCGTTGAAGCTAGATCCATTTTTCTCTTTTCCAGTAGGTTTATCCAAGGAACTTAAGGTAGTAATGATGTTCATAACATCATTCGATTCATACATATAAAGCTATCTTATTCGAAGGTTTAAACTTGTAATCACTAGAACATAGTTTAGTTAATTCTAAACTTGTTCGCAAACAAAAGTTAATCCTTCTAACTTGACTTTTAAAATCAACTAAACACATGTTCTATATCTATATGATATGCTAACTTAATGATTTAAAACCTGGAAACACGAAAAACACCGTAAAACCAGATTTACGCCGTCGTAGTAACACCGCGGGCTGTTTTGGGTTAGTTAATTAAAAACTATGAAAAACTTTGATTTAAAAGTTGTTATTCTGGAAAAATGATTTTTATTATGAACATGAAACTATATCCAAAAATTATGGTTAAACTCAAAGTGGAAGTATGTTTTCTAAAATGGTCATCTAGACGTCGTTCTTTCGACTGAAATGACTACCTTTACAAAAATGACTTGTAACTTATTTTTCCGACTAAAAACCTATACTTTTTCTATTTAGATTCATAAAATATAGTTCAATATGAAACCATAGCAATTTAATTCACTCAAAACGGATTTAAAATGAAGAAGTTATGGGTAAAACAAGATTGGATAATTTTTCTCATTTTAGCTACGTGAAAATTGGTAACAAATCTATTCCAACCATAACTTAATCAACTTGTATTGTATATTATGTACTCTTGAGATACCATAGACACGTATACAATGTTTCGACCTATCATGTCGACACATCTATATATATTTCGGAACAACCATAGACACTCTATATGTGAATGTTGGAGTTAGCTATACAGGGTTGAGGTTGATTCCAAAATATATATAGTTTGAGTTGTGATCAATACTGAGATACGTATACACTGGGTCGTGGATTGATTCAAGATAATATTTATCGATTTATTTCTGTACATCTAACTGTGGACAACTAGTTGTAGGTTACTAACGAGGACAGCTGACTTAATAAACTTAAAACATCAAAATATATTAAAAGTGTTGTAAATATATTTTGAACATACTTTGATATATATGTATATATTGTTATAGGTTCGTGAATCAACAGTGGCCAAGTCTTACTTCCCGACGAAGTAAAAATCTGTGAATGTGAGTTATAGTCCCACTTTTAAAATCTAATATTTTTGGGATGAGAATACATGCAGGTTTTATAAATGATTTACAAAATAGACACAAGTACGTGAAACTACATTCTATGGTTAAATTATCGAAATCGAATATGCCCCTTTTTATTAAGTCTGGTAATCTAAGAATTAGGGAACAGACACCCTAATTGACGCGAATCCTAAAGATAGATCTATCGGGCCCAACAAGCCCCATCCAAAGTACCGGATACTTTAGTACTTCGAAATTTATATCATATCCGAAGGGTGTCCCGGAATGATGGGGATATTCTTATATATGCATCTTGTTAATGTCGGTTACCAGGTGTTCATCATATGAATGATTTTTATCTCTATGTATGGGATGTGTATTGAAATATGAAATCTTGTGGTCTATTATTATGATTTGATATATATAGGTTAAACCTATAACTCACCAATATTTTTGTTGACGTTTTAAGCATGTTTATTCTCAGGTGATTATTAAGAGCTTCCGCTGTCGCATACTTAAATAAGGACGAGATTTGGAGTCCATGCTTGTATGATATTGTGTAAAAACTGCATTCAAGAAACTTATTTTGTTGTAACATATTTGTATTGTAAACCATTATGTAATGGTCGTGTGTAAACAGGATATTTTAGATTATCATTATTTGATAATCTACGTAAAGCTTTTTAAACCTTTATTGATGAAATAAAGGTTATGGTTTGTTTTAAAAATGAATGCAGTCTTTGAAAAACGTCTCATATAGAGGTCAAAACCTCGCAACGAAATCAATTAATATGGAACGTTTTTAATCAATAAGAACGGGACATTTCAGTTGGTATCTGAGCGTTGGTCTTAGAGAACCAAAAAATTTGCATTAGTGTCTCTTATCGAGTTTGTTAGGATGCATTAGTGAGTCTGGACTTCGACCGTGTTTTCTTTAAAAATGATTGCTTAACATTTTTGTTGGAAACTATATATTATTAACATGTATATATTATGTGATATATTAATCTCTTAACATGTTTGATATTGTGTGATAGATGTCTACCTCTAGCACAAATCCCATTGACTCACCTAATAATAACGAAGAGTCGAATATATATTGGACTGATTCACAAGTTCCCGAAGAAGAACCGGAAGAAGAATCAGAACCGGAAGAAGAATCAGAACCAGAAGAGGAGGAACCGGAGGAGGAAATAGAACCGGTGGGGGAAATAATAAAACGGTTAAGTAAAAGAAAATCCTCAACCAACCGACCAAGGTTAATTATGGTCAATGGTGTTTCCGCCAAGGAAGCAAAATATTGGGAGGATTACCAATTCTCCGATGAATCGGATTCCGACGAGAATTCCGATGATGTTATAGAAATTACCCCAACTGAATTTAAAAAGGCAAAAGAAAATAATAAGGGAAAGGGCATAAAAATAGAGAAATCTAATTCCAACCCCGATGAACTTTATATGTATCGTCAACCCCCGATGTCCTTAAGTTGTAACAATGACCCGAGAACCTCTAAACCACCAGGTTTTTCTAAACCAATGTGGAAAACGACGGCTCGTATTAGGGGAACATCATATATCCCTAGAAACTTGGCAAAACGAACCAAAACTGAAGAAGAAGAAACAAGCGAGTCGGAATAAGATAGTTGTATTCGTGTGGTGTAATATATGTAATATAGTGTGCTTATGCTTTATGATATATGTAAAAATTGCTTGTATTAATATGTATTTTTTTTTATGAATCTAACTCTTGTCTATTTTACAGTATAAAAACACAAAATGGATAGACAACCCAATATTTTAAGAGACCTACCCAGAGACATGATTGATGAAATCTTGTCTAGAGTCGGTCAGAATTCTTCGGCACAACTATTTAAGGCGAGATCAGTTTGTAAGACATTCGAAGAACGTTCCAAGAATGCCTTGGTTTATAAAAGGCTTTCATTCGAAAGATGGGGGATATCACATTGGGAAATCCATAAGTTACGATGTGTTTACTTTGACGCATATATTGCGGGGAACCCAAATGCTATTTTACGCAATGGGTTAAGAAATTATTTTGACTCAATATATCCGAATATTGGACTTCGTGATTTAGAAAAAGCGGCTAACATGCAACATAAAGAAGCATGTTATGCTTACGGATTAGTAATGTTCGCTTCTCACCAAAGTGAGAACAAGAACATCGGGCTACAACTATTAAACAAAACGTTCCCACAAGTGACGGAATCGGTAATTGGGGTAAGAAATGAGGTTTTTAGATTGTTACGGGGCTGTTGGACATTACGTAACCCTCGTCCCTTTGACGACGTTACAACACGCTGTCTTATCAACGGCCATAACGGTTATGTTCCACAAGACCAAGGATGGGAAGTAATCCTAGTAAAACCAGAATGCATAACTTGTTTCTGGACGTATGAATTACGTGTCTTTATTGCCTTTGCTGAACGACTTGTGTACTAGCTAGAATTATCTTCACAACCATCTTGTATCAAATTTATTGTGTGCTATATTTCATGCTATATGTAAAATAAGCGGTATTGTAAGTTTGTAAAATATTGTATAAAAGTTTGAACGCGAAATATTATTATAATCAGTTTTTCATATAGAATTGTAGTAGTTGAATTGTATATTAGCTACTAAGTATGAACTTAACGGGTAGGTACTACCCGAATTTAAACTTATAAAACTCTAATATGAAGAAAAAGCTTTTATAAATGAGTTCATATTATGCTACGAAATACTATTAACTACTCTTAATATTCTGTATGATTAACTTGTTCCATTTGACTATTTTGAAGGAAATGGCACCGACTACTCGACACACCTTGAATATGAATGAAGAGGAATTCCGTACTTTTCTAGCTTCAAACATAGCCGCAGTACAGGCTGCGCTACATACCAACAATAACCTTGGATCTAGCAGTACAGGAAATCGTGTAGGATGCACCTACAAAGAATTCACTGCCTGCAAACCTTTGGAATTTGATGGAACTGAAGGACCGATCGGATTGAAACGGTGGACCGAGAAGGTTGAATCGGTGTTTGCCATAAGTAAGTGTACTGAAGAGGACAAAGTGAAGTACGCTACGCATACCTTCACAGGTTCTGCATTAACATGGTGGAATACCTATCTAGAGCAAGTGGGATAAGATGATGCGTACGCACTACCGTGGTCAGCATTCAAGCACTTGATGAACGAGAAGTACCGTCCCAGAACCAAGGTCAATAAGCTCAAGACAGAACTTAGAGGGTTACGAACCCAAGGATTTGATATTACCACGTACGAAAGACGATTCACAGAATTGTGCCTATTGTGTCCGGGAGCGTTCGAAGATGAGGAAGAGAAGATCGACGCGTTTGTGAAAGGATTACCGGAAAGAATCCAAGAAGATATAAGTTCACACGAGCCCACCTCCATACAACAGGCATGTAGAATGGCTCACAAACTAGTGAACCAGATTGAGGAAAGAATTAAAGAACAGACGGCTGAAGAGGCCAATGTGAAGAAAGTCAAAAGAAAGTGGGAGGAAAACGGTGATAAGAATCACCAATACAACAACAACAGCAATTACAACAATAATCGCAACAATTATCCCAACAATCGCAACATCAATCGCAACTACAACAAACGGCCCAACAACAACAACAACAACAACAACAACAACAACAACAACAGCAACTACAACAATCATCCCAACAACAATAATAACCGCAACAACAACAACAACAATCAGAAGCAGCTATGCCAAAGGTGTGAAAAGTATCACTTGGGGTTCTGCACCAAATTTTGCAACAAGTGTAAAAGAAATGGTCATAGCGCGGTGAAGTGTGAGGTCTACGGACCAGGGGTTAATAGAACGAAAGGAACAAATGGTGTCGGAACGAGTAATGGCGGAGCAAGTAGTGTCGGAGCAAGTTATGCCAATGTAGTTTGTTATAAATGTGGAAAACCGGGCCACATTATTAGAAATTGCTCGAACCAGGAGAACACGAATGGACAAGGCCGCGGAAGAGTTTTCAATATTAATGCGGCAGAGGCACAGGAAGACCCGGAACTTGTTACGCGTACGTTTCTTACTGACAATAAATCTGCTTACGTTTTATTCGATTCGGGTGCGGATAGAAGCTATATGAGTAGAGATTTTTGTGCTAAATTAAGTTGTCCATTGACGCCGTTGGATAGTAAATTTTTACTCGAATTAGCAAACGGTAAATTAATTTCAGCAGATAATATATGCCGGAATCGAGAAATTAAACTGGGTAGCGAAATATTTAAGATTGATTTGATACCAGTAGATTTAGGGAGTTTTGATGTAATAGTTGGCATGGACTGGCTGAAGAAGGTGAAAGCAGAGATCGTATGTTATAAAAATGCAATTCGCATTATACGAGAAGAAGGAGAACCCTTAATGGTGTACGGAGAAAAGGGCAACATGAAGCTACATCTTATTAGTAATTTGAAGACACAAAAACTAATAAGAAAAGGTTGCTATGCTGTTCTAGCACACGTCGAGAAAGTACAAACTGAAGAAAAGAGCATCAATGATGTTCCCGTCGCAAAAGAATTTCCCGATGTATTTCCGAAAGAATTACCGGGACTACCTCCACATCAATCTGTTGAATTTCAAATAGATCTTGTACTAGGAGCTGCACCAATAGCTCGTGCTCCTTACAGACTCGCACCCAGCGAGATGAAAGAACTGCAAAGCCAATTACAAGAACTTTTAGAGCGTGGTTTCATTCGACCAAGTACATCACCGTGGGGAGCTCCTGTTTTGTTTGTTAAGAAGAAAGATGGTACATTCAGGTTGTGTATCGACTACCGAGAGTTGAACAAACTTACCATCAAGAACCGCTACCCACTACCGAGAATCGACGACTTATTTGATCAACTACAAGGCTCGTCTGTTTATTCAAAGATTGACTTACGTTCTGGGTATCATCAAATGCGGGTGAAAGAAGATGATATTCCAAAGCCTGCTTTCAGAACACGTTACGGTCATTACGAGTTTATGGTCATGCCGTTTGGTTTAACTAATGCACCAGCTGTGTTCATGGACCTTATGAACCGAGTGTGTGGACCATACCTTGACAAGTTTGTCATTGTTTTCATTGATGACATACTTATTTACTCAAAGAATGACCAAGAACACGGTGAACATTTGAGAAAGGTGTTAGAAGTATTGAGGAAGGAAGAATTGTACGCTAAGTTTTCAAAGTGTGCATTTTGGTTGGAAGAAGTTCAATTCCTCGGTCACATAGTGAACAAAGAAGGTATTAAGGTGGATCCGGCAAAGATAGAAACTGTTGAAAAGTGAGAAACCCCGAAAACTCCGAAACACATACGCCAGTTTTTAGGACTAGCTGGTTACTACAGAAGGTTCATCCAAGACTTTTCCAGAATAGCAAAACCCTTGACTGCATTAACGTATAAAGGGAAGAAATTTGAATGGAATGATAAACAAGAGAAAGCGTTTCAGTTATTGAAGAAAAAGCTAACTACGGCACCTATATTGTCATTGCCTGAAGGGAATGATGATTTTGTGATTTATTGTGACGCATCAAAGCAAGGTCTCAGTTGTGTATTAATGCAACGAACGAAGGTGATTGCTTATGTGTCTAGACAATTGAAGATTCACGAACAAAATTATACGACACATGATTTGGAATTAGGCGCGGTTGTTTTTGCATTAAAGACTTGGAGGCATTACTTATATGGGGTCAAAAGTATTATATATACCGACCACAAAAGTCTTCAACACATATTTAATCAGAAACAACTGAATATGAGGCAGCGTAGGTGGATTGAATTATTGAATGATTACGACTTTGAGATTCATTACCACCCGGGGAAGGCAAATGTGGTAGCCGATGCCTTGAGCAGGAAGGACAGAGAACCCATTCGAGTAAAATCTATGAATATAATGATTCATAATAACCTTACTACTCAAATAAAGGAGGCACAACAAGGAGTTTTAAAAGAGGGAAATTTAAAGGATGAAATACCCAAAGGATCGGAGAAGCATCTTAATATTCGGGAAGACGGAACCCGGTATAGGGCTGAAAGGATTTGGGTACCAAAATTTGGAGATATGAGAGAAATGGTACTTAGAGAAGCTCATAAAACCAGATACTCAATACATCCTGGAACGGGGAAGATGTACAAGGATCTCAAGAAACATTTTTGGTGGCCGGGTATGAAAGCCGATGTTGCTAAATACGTAGGAGAATGTTTGACGTGTTCTAAGGTCAAAGCTGAGCATCAGAAACTATCAGGTCTACTTCAACAACCCGAAATCCCGGAATGGAAATGGGAAAACATTACCATGGATTTCATCACTAAATTGCCAAGGACTGCAAGTGGTTTTGATACTATTTGGGTAATAGTTGACCGTCTCACCAAATCAGCACATTTCCTGCCAATAAGAGAAGATGACAAGATGGAGAAGTTAGCACGACTGTATTTGAAGAAAGTCGTCTCCAGACATGGAATACCAATCTCTATTATCTCTGATAGGGATGGCAGATTTATTTAAAGATTCTGGCAGACATTACAGCAAGCATTAGGAACTCGTCTAGATATGAGTACTGCCTATCATCTACAAACTGATGGGCAGAGCGAAAGGATGATACAAACGCTTGAAGACATGCTACGAGCATGTGTTATTGATTTCGGAAACAGTTGGGATCGACATCTACCGTTAGCAGAATTTTCCTACAACAACAGCTACCATTCAAACATTGAGATGGTGCCGTTTGAAGCACTTTATGGTAGAAAGTGCAGGTCTCCGATTTGTTGGAGTGAAGTGGGGGATAGACAGATTACGGGTCCGGAGATTATATAAGAAACTACCGATAAGATCATCCAAATTCAACAACGGTTGAAAACCGCCCAAAGTCGACAAAAGAGCTACGCTGACATTAAAAGAAAAGATATAGAATTTGAAATTGGAGAGATGGTCATGCTTAAAGTTGCACCTTGGAAAGGAGTTGTTCGATTTGGTAAACGAGGGAAATTAAATCCAAGGTACATTGGACCATTCAAGATTATTGATCGTGTCGGACCAGTAGCTTACCGACTTGAGTTACCTCAACAACTCACGGCTGTACATAACACTTTCCACGTCTCGAATTTGAAGAAATGTTTTGCTAAAGAAGATCTCACTATTCCGTTAGATGAAATCCAAATCAACGAAAAACTTCAATTCATCGAAGAACCCGTCGAAATAATGGATCGTGAGGTTAAAAGACTTAAGCAAAACAAGATACCAATTGTTAAGGTTCGATGGAATGCTCGTAGAGGACCCGAGTTCACCTGGGAGCGTGAAGATCAGATGAAGAAGAAATACCCGCATCTATTTCCAGAAGATTCGTCAACACCTTCAACAGCCTAAAATTTCGGGACGAAATTTATTTAACGGGTAGGTACTATAGTGACCCGAACTTTTCCATGTTTATATATATTAATTGAGATTGATATTTACATGATTAAATGTTTCCAACATGTTAAGCAATCAAACTTGTTAAGACTTGATTAATTGAAATAGGGTTCATATAGACAATTGACCACCCAAGTTGACCGGTGATTCACGAACGTTAAAACTTGTAAAAACTATACGATGACATATATATGGTTATATATATAGTTAACATGATTTTATTATAAGTATGTATCTCATTAGTTATTTTAACAATGAGTTATATACATAAAAATGAGACTATTAATTTAAGAAACTCGAAAACGATATATATAACGATTATCGTTATAACAACGTCTTACTAGGTACATATGAATCATATTAAGATATTGATACACTTGGTTAATTATGTTAAATGATAAGTAAATATATTATTAAGTGTATTAACAATGAAATACATATGTAAAAATAAGACTACTAACTTTATGATTTCGAAACGAGACATATATGTAACGATTATCGTTGTAACGACATTTAACTGTATATATATCATACTAAGATATATTATATATCATAATATCATGATAATATAACAATTTAACATCTCATTTGTTATAATAAACAATTGGTTAACAACATTCAACAAGATCGTTAACCTAAAGGTTTCAAAACAACATTTACATGTAACGACTAACGATGACTTAACGACTCAGTTAAAATGTATATACATGTAGTGTTTTAATATGTATTTATACACTTTTGAAAGACTTCAATACACTTATCAAAATACTTCTACTTAACAAAAATGCTTACAATTACATCCTCGTTCAGTTTCATCAACAATTCTACTCGTATGCACCCGTATTCGTACTCGTACAATACACAGCTTTTAGATGCATGTACTATTGGTATATACACTCCAATGATCAGCTATTAGCAGCCCATGTGAGTCACCTAACACATGTGGGAACCATCATTTGGCAACTAGCATGAAATATCTCATAAAATTACAAAAATATGAGTAATCATTCATGACTTATTTACATGAAAACAAAATTACATATCCTTTATATCTAATCCATACACCAACGACCAAAAACACCTACAAACACTTTCATTCTTCAATTTTATTCATCTAATTGATCTCTCTCAAGTTCTATCTTCAAGTTCTAAGTGTTCTTCATATATTCTACAGGTTCTAGTTACATAAAATCAAGAATACTTTCAAGTTTGCTAGCTCACTTCCAATCTTGTAAGGTGATCATCCAACCTCAAGAAATCTTTGTTTCTTACAGTAGGTTATCATTCTAATAAAAGGTAATAATCATATTCAAACTTTGGTTCAATTTCTATAACTATAACAATCTTATTTCAAGTGATGATCTTACTTGAACTTGTTTTCGTGTCATGATTCTGCTTCAAGAACTTCTAGCCATCCAAGGATCCGTTGAAGCTAGATCCATTTTTCTCTTTTCCAGTAGGTTTATCCAAGGAACTTAAGGTAGTAATGATGTTCATAACATCATTCGATTCATACATATAAAGCTATCTTATTCGAAGGTTTAAACTTGTAATCACTAGAACATAGTTTAGTTAATTCTAAACTTGTTCGCAAACAAAAGTTAATCCTTCTAACTTGACTTTTAAAATAAACTAAACACATGTTCTATATCTATATGATATGCTAACTTAATGATTTAAAACCTGGAAACACGAAAAACACCGTAAAACCGGATTTACGCCGTCGTAGTAACACCACGGGCTGTTTTGGGTTAGTTAATTAAAAACTATGATAAACTTTGATTTAAAAGTTGTTATTCTGGGAAAATGATTTTTATTATGAACATGAAACTATATCCAAAAATTATGGTTAAACTCAAAGTGGAAGTATGTTTTCTAAAATGGTCATCTAGACGTCGTTCTTTCGACTGAAATGACTACCTTTACAAAAATGACTTGTAACTTATTTTTCCGACTAAAAACCTATACTTTTTCTATTTAGATTCATAAAATATAGTTTAATATGAAACCATAGCAATTTGATTCACTCAAAACGGATTTAAAATGAAGAAGTTATGGGTAAAACAAGATTGGATAATTTTTCTCATTTTAGCTACGTGAAAATTGGTAACAAATCTATTCCAACCATAACTTAATCAACTTGTATTGTTTATTATGTACTCTTGAGATACCATAGACACGTATACAATGTTTCGACCTATCATGTCGACACATCTATATATATTTCGGAACAACCATAGACACTCTATATGTGAATGTTGGAGTTAGCTATACAGGGTTGAGGTTGATTCCAAAATATATATAGTTTGAGTTGTGATCAATACTGAGATACGTATACACTGGGTCGTGGATTGATTCAAGATAATATTTATCGATTTATTTCTGTACATCTAACTGTGGACAACTAGTTATAGGTTACTAACGAGGACAGCTGACTTAATAAACTTAAAACATCAAAATATATTAAAAGTGTTGTAAATATATTTTGAACATACTTTGATATATATGTATATATTGGTATAGGTTCGTGAATCAACCAGTGGCCAAGTCTTACTTCCCGACGAAGTAAAAATCTGTGAAAGTGAGTTATAGTCCCACTTTTAAAATCTAATATTTTTGGGATGAGAATACATGCAGGTTTTATAAATGATTTACAAAATAGACACAAGTACGTGAAACTACATTCTATGGTTGAATTATCGAAATCGAATATGCCCCTTTTTATTAAGTCTGGTAATCTAAGAATTAGGGAACAGACACCCTAATTGACGCGAATCCTAAAGACAGATCTATCGGGCCCAACAAGCCCCATCCAAAGTACCGGATGCTTTAGTACTTCAAAATTTATATCATATCCGAAGGGTGTCCCGGAATGATGGAGATATTCTTATATATGCATCTTGTTAATGTCGGTTACCAGGTGTTCATCATATGAATGATTTTTATCTCTATGTATGGGATGTGTATTGAAATATGAAATCTTGTGGTCTATTATTATGATTTGAAATATATAGGTTAAACCTATAACTCACCAACATTTTTGTTGACGTTTTAAGCATGTTTATTCTCAGGTGATTATTAAGAGCTTCCACTGTCACACACTTAAATAAGGACGAGATTTGGAGTCCATGCTTGTATGATATTGTGTAAAAAACTGCATTCAAGAAACTTATTTTGTTGTAATATATTTGAATTGTAAACCATTATGTAATGGTCGTGTGTAAACAGGATATTTTAGATTATCATTATTTGATAATCTACGTAAAGCTTTTTAAACCTTTATTGATGAAATAAAGGTTATGGTTTGTTTTAAAAATGAATGCAGTCTTTGAAAAACGTCTCATATAGAGGTCAAAACCTCGCAACGAAATCAATTAATATGCAATGTTTTTAATCAATAAGAACGGGACATTTTAATACGCACTCGCCAAGTGTACTTTTAGGGGGTGATATTTATTTTACGTTAAGTTAGTTACCGGGTGCCCACAGTTAAGCATATACTTTATCATACTGTTTTGAAACGCTGGTTGAAGCACTGAAATCTCGTGGTCTACATTACATTACTAATTACAAACAAACTATAGCTCACCAACATTCGTGTTGACTTTTTAAGCATGTATTTCTCAGGTGCTTAGACGTTGTTACTTTCGCTGTTAGACTTGCTGTTATAGTCTTGGTGCTATAGACTTGCTGTTACAGACTCGATGTGTTAGACTTTCACCTGCATTACTTAGAGATGCCTCAATCATGGAACTTTTATTTTGCATTCGGAACTTATGTTATTTTGAATAATGGCTTTGTAACGACCTTTGTGTCACGTTATCTTTTGTAAAACGTTATCCTTTCATGAATGCAAAACTTATTTTAAAACTGCATGTAGTATTATACCGTGTAATGGACCTGTCGTTGACGATTCGTACATGATGGTTTTGTACGGGGTGTCACATTTGGTATCAGAGCATTGGTTGTAGGGAATTAGATTGCATTAGTGAGTCTTGACCGAGTCGAGTAGGATTCGCTAATAGGACTAATCTACAACTTGCTTGTTTATTTGTTTTGGCAAAACTGCTGCATGCTACTGTTAGATCTTACTGCATGTTACTACTTATTACTACTGCATACTACTGCTTACTTTTACTGCTATGTGAACTTGCTGTATGCTTTTGCTTATGCTCGCTACTGCATGCAACTATCTGCTTTTTGCATGATACTTCTGTTTGATACTATTATTATTGCCATGCTATATACTGCTGTAGACGATCTAGGCTATTGTAGTTACTATACCTGATTACGTTCTTGCTACATGTCTGCTATTCGCTGTACCGACTTGGAGAATTTATCTTCCTAATTCAGATGTTTCTCTGAAATAACCCATTTCCCACTCGTCTAAACCTAAGGACTAGTATTGTAATCCACCTGTTACTACCATTCCAACGCTTCAGAGATCGAAACATTACTTCACGCAATCCCAAAAGAGTACCCCTGGGATTACACGCCCAATAAAGTTGTTCCTCGGAGGAGGAGATATGTGTTAACTTGTCGGAGTAACCGCACCTCGCCCCACCCCCGAGCTCACCCTAATTAGCCACGTACAATGTAGTGACCCGAACTAATCCATATTTATATATATTAATTGAGATTGATATTTACATGATTAAATGTTTCCAACATGTTAAGCAATCAAACTTGTTAAGACTTGATTAATTGAAATATGTTTCATATAGACAATTGACCAACCAAGTTGACCGGCGATTCACGAACGTTAAAACTTGTAAAAACGACATGACGATATATATATATGGATATACATATGGTTAACATGAGATTATGATAAGTAAGTATCTCCATAAGTATATTAACAATGAGTTATATACATATAAACAAGACTACTAACTTAAGGATTTCGAAACGAGACATATATGTAAGGATTATCGTTGTAACGACATTTAAATGTATATATATCATATTAATATATATTAATATATCATAATATCATGATAATATAATAATTTAACATCTCATTAGATATAATAAACAATGGGTTAACAACATTAATTGAGATCGTTAACTTAAAGGTTTCAAAACAACACTTACATGTAACGACTAACGATGACTTAACGACTCAGTTAAAATGTATATACATGTAGTGTATTTAGATGTATTAAAATACTTTTGGAAGACTTCAAGACATATATCAAAAAACTCATACTTAACGAAAATGGTTACAGTTACTTTCCCATTCTTTTCTTTCATCAAGAATTCTAGTCGTATTCTTACCCGTATTATACACAGCTTCAAAACGTACTTACTATGGGTATATACTAATAGGAACTAGCATGGGATTCCACTCTTGATTATGTCATGTATGACTAATCAATTTTAACTTCTACCATGAGCTAGTCAACTAACTAGAACTCCTTTTAACCCCACTCACCACTCACCAATTACCACTCATCATTCACTCCATTTCACTTCCAATTCTCTTTCTAATTCTCTCTCAACACACACACACACTATTATGAACGTATTTTTCCAGTAGTTAATCATCATCTTCATCAAAAATCACTTCAAGAATCAAGCTATAATCATCATAGGAAGAACACTTCAAGAACACTTCAAAAATCCCTTCAAGTTTACTAGTTTACTTCCAAGCTTTCTAATCCATTCCAAGTAATCATATAAGATCAAGAAACCTTTGTTATATACAGTATGTTATCTTTCTTATTCAAGATAATATTCATATTCAAACTTTGATTCAATTTCTATAACTATAAACTATCTTAATTCGAGTAAAAATCTTACTTGATCTTGTTTTTTTTGTGTCATGATCCTACTTCAAGAACTTTCAAGTCATCCAAGATCCTTTGAAGCTAGATCATTTCTTGTCACTTCCAGTAGGTTTACCTACTAAACTTGAGGTAGTAATGATGTTCATAACATCATTCGATTCATATATATAAAACTATCTTATTCGAAGGTTTAAACTCGTAATAACTAGAACATAGTTTAGTTAATTCTAAACTTGTTCGCAAACAAAAGTTAATCCTTATAACTTGACTTTTAAAATTAACTAAACACATGTTCTATATCTATATGATATGCTAACTTAATGATTTAAAACCTGGAAACACGAAAAACACCGTAAAACCGGATTTACGCCGTCGTAGTAACACCGCGGGCTGTTTTGGGTTAGTTAATTAAAAACTATGATAAACTTTGATTTAAAAGTTGTTATTCTGAGAAAATGATTTTTATTATGAACATGAAACTATATCCAAAAATTATGGTTAAACTCAAAGTGGAAGTATGTTTTCTAAAATGGTCATCTAGACGTCGTTCTTTCGACTGAAATGACTACCTTTACAAAAACGACTTGTAACTTATTTTTCCGACAATAAACCTATACTTTTTCTATTTAGATTCATAAAATAGAGTTCAATATGAAACGATAGCAATTTGATTCACTCAAAACGGATTTAAAATGAAGAAGTTATGGGTAAAACAAGATTGGTTAATTTTTCTCATTTTAGCTACGTGAAAATTGGTAACAAATCTATTCCAACCATAACTTAATCAACTTGTATTGTATATTATGTAATCTTGAGATACCATAGACACGTATACAATGTTTCGACCTATCATGTCGACACATCTATATATATTTCGGAACAACCATAGACACTCTATATGTGAATGTTGGAGTTAGCTATACAGGGTTGAGGTTGATTCCAAAATATATATAGTTTGAGTTGTGATCAATACTGAGATACGTATACACTGGGTCGTGGATTGATTCAAGATAAAATTTATCGATGTATTTCTGTATATCTAACTGTGGACAACTAGTTGTAGGTTACTAACGAGGACAGCTGACTTAATAAACTTAAAACATCAAAATATATTAAAAGTGTTGTAAATATATTTTGAACATACTTTAATATATATGTATATATTGTTATAGGTTCGTGAATCAACAGTGGCCAAGTCTTACTTCCCGACGAAGTAAAAATCTGTGAATGTGAGTTATAGTCCCACTTTTAAAATCTAATATTTTTGGGATGAGAATACATGCAGGTTTTATAAATGATTTACAAAATAGACACAAGTATGTGAAACTACATTCTATGGTTGAATTATCGAAATCGAATATGCCCCTTTTTATTAAGTCTGGTAATCTAAGAATTAGGGAACAGACACCCTAATTGACGCGAATCCTAAAGATAGATCTATTGGGCCTAACAAACCCCATCCAAAGTACCGGATGCTTTAGTACTTCGAAATTTATATCATATCCGAAGGGTGTCCCGGAATGATGGGGATATTCTTATATATGCATCTTGTTAATGTCGGTTACCAGGTGTTCACCATATGAATGATTTTTATCTCTATGTATGGGATGTGTATTGAAATATGAAATCTTGTGGTCTATTGTTACGATTTGATATATATAGGTTAAACCTATAACTCACCAACATTTTTATTGACGTTTAAAGCATGTTTATTCTCAGGTGAATATTAAGAGCTTCTGCTGTTGCATACTAAAATAAGGACAAGATTTGGAGTCCATGTTTGTATGATATTGTGTAAAAACTGCATTCAAGAAACTGATTTCGATGTAACATATTTGTATTGTAAACCATTATGTAATGGTCGTGTGTAAACAGGATATTTTAGATTATCATTATTTGATAATCTACGTAAAGCTTTTTAAACCTTCATTTATAAAATAAAGGTTATGGTTTGTTTTAAAAATGAATGCAGTCTTTGAAAAATGTCTCATATAGAGGTCAAAATCTCGCAACGAAATCAATTAATATGGAACGTGTTTAATCAATAAGAACGGGACATTTCAGTTGGTATCCGAGCGTTGGTCTTAGAGAACCAGAATTTTGCATTAGTGTGTCTTATCGAGTTTGTTAGGATGCATTAGTGAGTCTGGACTTCGACCGTGTTTACTTGAAAAATGATTGCTTAACAAATTTTGTTGGAAACTATATATTTTTAACATGTGAATATTATGTGATATATTAATCTCTTAACGCGTTTGATATTATGTGATAGATGTCTACCTCTAGAACAAGTCCCATTGACTCACCTAATAATAATGAAGAGTCAAATATAAATTGGAATGATTCGTGGACTGATTCACAAGTTCTCGAAGAGGAACCGGAAGAAGAGTCGGAACCGGAAGAAGAATCGGAACCGGAAGAAGAATCGGAACCGGATGAAGAAATAGAACCGGTGGGGAAAATAATAAAACGGTTAAGTAAAAGAAAATCCTCAACCAACCGACCAAGGTTAATTATGGTCAATGGTGTTTCCGCCAAGGAAGCAAAATATTGGGTGGATTACCAATTCTCCGATGAATCGGATTCCGACGAGAATTCCGATGATGTTATAGAAATTACCCCAACTGAGTTTAAAAAGGCAAAAGAAAATAATAAGGGAAAGGGCATAAAAATAGAGAAATCTAATTCCAACCCCGATGAACTTTATATGTATCGTCAACCCCCGAAGTCCTTAAGTTGTAACAATGACCCGGGAACCTCTAAACCACCAGGTTTTTCTAAACCAATGTGGAAAACGACGGCTCGTATTAGGGGAACATCATATATCCCTAGAAACTTGGCAAAACGAACCAAAACCGAAGAAGAAGAAACAAGCGAGTCGGAATAAGATAGTTGTATTCGTGTGGTGTAATATATGTAATATAGTGTGCTTATGCTTTATGATATATGTAAAAATTGCTTGTATTAATAAGTATTTTTTTTTTATGAATCTAACTCTTGTCTATTTTACAGTATAAAAACACAAAATGGATAGACAACCCAATATTTTAAAAGACCTACCCGGAGACATGATTGATGAAATCTTGTCTAGAGTCGGTCAGAATTCTTCGGCATAACTATTTAAGGCGAGATCAGTTTGTAAGACATTCGAAGAACGTTCCAAGAATGCCTTGGTTTATAAAAGGCTTTCGTTCGAAAGATGGGGGATATCACATTGGGAAATCCATAAGTTACGATGTGTTTACTTTGACGCATATATTGCGGGGAACCCAAATGCTATTTTACGCAATGGGTTAAGAAATTATTTTGACTCAATATATCCGAATATTGGACTTCGTGATTTAGAAAAAGCGGCTAACATGCAACATAAAGAAGCATGTTATGCTTACGGATTAGTAATGTTCGCTTCTCACCAAAGTGAGAACAAGAACATCGGCTTACAACTATTAAACAAAACGTTCCCACAAGTGACGGAGTCGGTAATTGGGGTAAGAAATGAGGTTTTTAGATTGTTACGGGACTGTTGGACATTACGTAACCCTCGTCCCTTTGACAATGTTACAACACGCTGTCTTATCAATGACCATAACGGTTATGTTCCACAAGACCAAGGATGGGAAGTAATCCTAGTAAAACCAGAATGCATGACTTGTTTCTGGACGTATGAATTACGTGTCTTTATTGCCTTTGCTGAACGACTTGTGTACTAGCTAGAATTATCTTCACAACCATCTTGTATCCAATTTATTGTGTGCTATATTTCATGCTATATGTAAAATAAGCGGTATTGTAAGTTTGTAAAATATTGTGTAAAAGTTTGAACGCGAAATATTATTATAATCAGTTTTTCATATAGAATTGTAGTAGTTGAATTGTATATTAGCTACTAAGTATGAACTTAACGGGTAGGTACTACCCGAATTTAAACTTATAAAACGCTAATATGAAGAAAAAGCTTTTATAAATGAGTTCATATTATGCTACGAAATACTATTAACTACTCTTAATATTCTGTATGATTAACTTGTTCCATTTGACTATTTTGAAGAAAATGGCACCGACTACTCGACACACCGTGAATATGAATGAAGAGGAATTCCGTACGTTTCTAGCTTTAAACATAGCCGCAGTACAGGCTGCGCTACATACCAACAATAACCTTGGATCTAGCAGTACAGGAAATCGTGTAGGATGCACCTACAAAGAATTTACTGCCTGCAAACCTTTGGAATTTGATGGAACCGAAGGACCGATCGAATTGAAACGGTGGACCGAGAAGGTCGAATCGGTGTTTGCCATAAGTAAGTGTACTGAAGAGGACAAAGTGAAGTACGCTACGCATACCTTCACAGGTTCTGCGTTAACATGGTGGAATACCTATCTAGAGCAAGTGGGACAAGACGATGCGTACGCACTACCGTGGTCAGCATTCAAGCACTTGATGAACGAGAAGTACCGTCCCAGAACTGAGGTCAATAAGCTCAAGACAGAACTTAGAGGGTTACGAACCCAAGGATTTGATATTACCACGTACGAAAGACGATTCACAGAATTGTGCCTATTATGTCCAGGAGCATTCGAAGATGAGGAAGAGAAGATCGACGCATTTGTGAAAGGATTACCGGAAAGAATCCAAGAAGATATAAGTTCACACGAGCCCGCCTCCATACAACAGGCATGTAGAATGGCTCACAAACTAGTGAACCAGATTGAAGAAAGAATTAAAGAACAGACTGCTGAAGAGGCCAATGTGAAGCAAGTCAAAAGAAAGTGGGAGGAAAACGGTGAAAAGAATCACCAATACAACAACAACAGCAATTACAACAATAATCGCAACAATTATCCCAACAATCTCAACATCAATCGCAACTACAATAAACGGCCCAACAACAACAACAACAACAACAACAACAACAACAACAACAGCAACTACAACAATCATCCCAACAACAATAATAACTGCAACAAAAACAACAATCAGAAGCAGCTATGCCAAAGGTGTGAAAAGTATCACTCGGGGTTCTGAACCAAATTTTGCAACAAGTGTAAAAGAAATGGTCATAGCGCGGCGAAGTGTGAGGTCTACGGACCAGGGGTTAATAGAACGAAAGGAACAAATGGTGTCGGAACGAGTAATGGCGGAGGAAGTAGTGTCGGAGCAAGTTATGCCAATGTAGTTTGTTATAAATGTGGAAAACCGGGCCACATTATTAGAAATTGCCTGAACCAGGAGAACACGAATGGACAAGGCCGCGGAAGAGTTTTCAATATTAATGCGGCAGAGGCACATGAAGACCCGGAGCTTGTTACGGGTACGTTTCTTATTGACAATAAATCTGCTTACGTTTTATTTGATTCGGGTGCGGATAGAAGCTATATGAGTAGAGATTTTTGTGCTAAATTAAGTTGTCCATTGACGCCTTTGGATATTAAATTTTTACTCGAATTAGCAAATGCTAAATTAATTTCAGCAGATAATATATGTCGGAATCGAGAAATTAAACTGGTTAGCGAAACATTTAAGATTGACTTGATACCAGTAGATTTAGGGAGTTTTGATGTGATAATCGGTATGGACTGGTTGAAAGAAGTGAAAGCAGAGATCGTTTGTTACAAAAATGCAATTCGCATTATACGAGAAAAAAGAAAACCCTTAATGGTGTACGGAGAAAAGGGCAACACGAAGCTACATCTTGTTAGTAATTTGAAGGCACAAAAACTAATAAGAAAAGGTTGCTATGCTGTTCTAGCACACGTCGAAAAAGTATAAACTGGAGAAAAGAGCATCAATGATGTTCCCATTGCAAAAGAATTTCCCGATGTATTTCCGAAAGAATTACCGGGATTACCCCCACATCGATCCGTTGAATTTCAAATAGATCTTGTACCAGGAGCTGCACCAATAGCTCGTGCTCCTTACAGACTCGCACCCAGCGAGATGAAAGAACTGCAAAGCCAATTACAAGAACTTTTAGAGCGTGGTTTCATTCGACCAAGCACATCACCGTGGGGAGCTCCTGTTTTGTTTGTCAAGAAGAAAGATGGTACATTCAGGTTGTGTATCGACTACCGAGAGTTGAACAAACTTACCATCAAGAACTGCTACCCACTACTGAGAATCGACGACTTATTTGATCAACTACAAGGCTCGTCTGTTTATTCAAAGATTGACTTACGTTCCGGGTATCATCAAATGCGGGTGAAAGAAGATGATATTCCAAAGACTGCTTTCAGAACACGTTACGGTCATTACGAGTTTATGGTCATGCCATTTGGTTTAACTAATGCACCAGCTGTGTTCATGGACCTTATGAACCGAGTGTGTGGACCATACCTTGACAAGTTTGTCATTGTTTTCATTGATGACATACTTATTTACTCAAAGAATGACCAAGAACACGGTGAACATTTGAGAAAGGTGTTAGAAGTATTGAGGAAGGAAGAATTGTACGCTAAATTTTCAAAGTGTGCATTTTGGTTGGAAGAAGTTCAATTCCTCGGTCACATAGTGAACAAAAAAGGTATTAAGGTGGATCCGGCAAAGATAGAAACTGTTGAAAAGTGGGAAACCCCGAAAACTCCGAAACACATACGCCAGTTTTTAGGACTAGCTGGTTACTACAGAAGGTTCATCCAAGACTTTTCCAGAATAGCAAAACCCTTGACTGCATTAACGCATAAAGGGAAGAAATTTGAATGGAATGATGAACAAGAGAAAGCGTTTCAGTTATTGAAGAAAAAGCTAACTACGGCACCTATATTGTCATTGCCTGAAGGGAATGATGATTTTGTGATTTATTGTGATGCATCAAAGCAAGGTCTCGGTTGTGTATTAATGCAACGAACAAAGGTGATTGCTTATGCGTCTAGACAATTGAAGATTCACGAACAAAATTATACGACGCATGATTTGGAATTAGGCGCGGTTGTTTTTGCATTAAAGACTTGGAGGCACTACTTATATGGGGTCAAAAGTATTATATATACCGACCATAAAAGTCTTCAACACATATTTAATCAGAAACAACTGAATATGAGGCAGCGTAGGTGGATTGAATTATTGAATGATTACGACTTTGAGATTCGTTACCACCCGGGGAAGGCAAATGTGGTAGCCGATGCCTTGAGCAGGAAGGACAGAGAACCCATTCAAGTAAAATCTATGAATATAATGATTCATAATAACATTACTACTCAAATAAAGGAGGCACAACAAGGAGTTTTAAAAGAGGGAAATTTAAAGGATGAAATACCCGAAGGATCGGAGAAGCATCTTAATATTCGGGAAAACGGAACCCGGTATAGGGCTGAAAGGATTTGGGTACCAAAATTTGGAGATATGAGAGAAATGGTACTTAGAGAAGCTCATAAAACCAGATACTCAATACATCCTGGAACGGGGAAGATTTACAAGGATCTCAAGAAACATTTTTGGTGGCCGGGTATGAAAGCCGATGTTGCTAAATACGTAGGAGAATGTTTGACGTGTTCTAAGGTCAAAGCTGAGCATCTGAAACCATCAGGTCTACTTCAACAACCCGAAATCCCAGAATGGAAATGGGAAAACATTACCATGGATTTCATCACTAAATTGCCAAGGACTGCAAGTGGTTTTGATACTATTTGGGTAATAGTTGATCGTCTCACCAAATCAGCACACTTCCTGCCAATAAGAGAAGATGACAAGATGGAGAAGTTAGCACGACTGTATTTGAAGGAAGTCGTCTCCAGACATGGAATACCAATCTCTATTATCTCTGATAGGGATGGCAGATTTATTTCAAGATTCTGGCAGACATTACAGCAAGCATTAGGAACTCGTCTAGACATGAGTACTGCCTATCATCCACAAACTGATGGGCAGAGCGAAAGGACGATACAAACGCTTGAAGACATGCTACGAGCATGTGTTATTGATTTTGGAAACAGTTGGGATCGACATCTACCGTTAGCAGAATTTTTCTACAACAACAGCTACCATTCAAGCATTGAGATGGCGCCGTTTGAAGCACTTTATGGTAGAAAGTGCAGGTCTCCGATTTGTTGGAGTGAAGTGGGGGATAGACAGATTACGGGTCCGGAGATTATACAAGAAACTACCGAGAAGATCATCCAAATTCAAAAACGGTTGAAAACCGCCCAAAGTCGACAAAAGAGCTACGCTGACATTAAAAGAAAAGATATAGAATTTGAAATTGGAGAGATGGTCATGCTTAAAGTTGCACCTTGGAAAGGCGTTGTTCGATTTGGTAAACGAGGGAAATTAAATCCAAGGTATATTGGACCATTCAAGATTATTGATCGTGTCGGACCAGTAGCTTACCGACTTGAGTTACCTCAACAACTCGTGGCTGTACATAACACTTTCCACGTCTCGAATTTCAAGAAATGTTTTGCTAAAGAAGATCTCACTATTCCGTTAGATGAAATTCAAATCAACGAAAAACTCCAATTCATCGAAGAACCCGTCGAAATAATGGATCGTGAGGTTAAAAGACTTAAGCAAAACAAGATACCAATTGTTAAGGTTCGATGGAATACTCGTAGAGGACCCGAGTTCACCTGGGAGCGTGAAGATCAGATGAAGAAGAAATACCCGCATCTATTTCCAGAAGATTCGTCAACACCTTCAACAGCTTAAAATTTCGGGACGAAATTTATTTAACGGGTAGGTACTGTAGTGACCCGAACTTTTCCATGTTTATATATATTAATTGAGATTGATATTTACATGATTAAATGTTTCCAACATGTTAAGCAATCAAACTTGTTAAGACTTGATTAATTGAAATATGTTTCATATAGACAATTGACCAACCAAGTTGACCGGCGATTCACGAACGTTAAAACTTGTAAAAACGACATGACGATATATATATGGATATACATATGGTTAACATGAGATTATGATAAGTAAGTATCTCCATAAGTATATTAACAATGAGTTATATACATATAAACAAGACTATTAACTTAAGGATTTCGAAACGAGACATATATGTAACGATTATCGTTGTAACGACATTTAAATGTATATATATCATATTAAGATATATTAATATATCATAATATCATGATAATATAATAATTTAACATCTCATTAGATATAATAAACAATGGGTTAACAAAATTAATTGAGATCGTTAACTTAAAGGTTTCAAAACAACACTTACATGTAACGACTAACGATGACTTAACGACTCAGTTAAAATGTATATACATGTAGTGTATTTAGATGTATTAAAATACTTTTGGAAGACTTCAAGACATATATCAAAACACTCATACTTAACGAAAATGGTTACAGTTACTTTCCCATTCTTTTCTTTCATCAAGAATTCTAGTCGTATTCTCGTATTATACACAGCTTCAAAACGTACTTACTATGGGTATATACCAATAGGAACTAGCATGGGATTCCACTCTTGATTATGTCATGTATGACTAATCAATTTTAACTTCTACCATGAGCTAGTCAACTAACTAGAACTCCTTTTAACCCCACTCACCACTCACCAATTACCACTCATCATTCACTCCATTTCACTTCCAATTCTCTTTCTAATTCTCTCTCAACACACACACACTATTATGAATGTATTTTTCCAGTAGTTAATCATCATCTTCATCAAAAATCACTTCAAGAATCAAGCTATAATCATCATAGGAAGAACACTTCAAGAACACTTCAAAAATCCCTTCAAGTTTACTAATTTACTTCCAATCTTTCTAATCCATTTCAAGTAATCATCTAAGATCAAGAAACCTTTGTTATATACAGTTGGTTATCTTTCTTATTCAAGGTAATATTCATATTCAAACTTTGATTCAATTTCTATAACTATAAACTATCTTAATTCGAGTAAAAATCTTACTTGATCTTGTTTTTTTTTGTGTCATGATCCTACTTCAAGAACTTTCAAGCCATCCAAGATCCTTTGAAGCTAGATCATTTCTTGTAACTTCCAGTAGGTTTACCTACTAAACTTGAGGTAGTAATGATGTTCATAACATCATTCGATTCATATATATAAAACTATCTTATTCGAAGGTTTAAACTCGTAATCACTAGAACATAGTTTAGTTAATTCTAAACTTATTCGCAAACAAAAGTTAATCCTTCTAACTTGACTTTTAAAATTAACTAAACACATGTTCTATATCTATATGATATGCTAACTTAATGATTTAAAACCTGGAAACACGTAAAACACCGTAAAACCGGATTTACGCCGTCGTAGTAACACCGCGGGCTGTTTTGGGTTAGTTAATTAAAAACTATGATAAACTTTGATTTAAAAGTTGTTATTCTGAGAAAATGATTTTTATTATGAACATGAAACTATATCCAAAAATTATGGTTAAACTCAAAGTGGAAGTATGTTTTCTAAAATGGTCATCTAGACGTCGTTCTTTCGACTGAAATGACTACCTTTACAAAAATGAATTGTAACTTATTTTTCCGACTATAAACCTATACTTTTTCTGTTTAGATTCATAAAATAGAGTTCAATATGAAACGATAGCAATTTGATTCACTCAAAACGGATTTAAAATGAAGAAGTTATGGGTAAAACAAGATTGGATAATTTTTCTCATTTTAGCTACGTGAAAATTGGTAACAAATCTATTCCAACCATAACTTAATCAACTTGTATTGTATATTATGTAATCTTGAGATACCATAGACACGTATACAATGTTTCGACCTATCATGTCGACACATCTATATATATTTCGAAACAACCATAGACACTCTATATGTGAATGTTGGAGTTAGCTATACAGGGTTGAGGTTGATTCCAAAATATATATAGTTTGAGTTGTGATCAATACTGAGATACGTATACACTGGGTCGTGGATTGATTCAAGATAATATTTATCGATGTATTTCTGTACATCTAACTGTGGACAACTAGTTGTAGGTTACTAACGAGGACAGCTGACTTAATAAACTTAAAACATCAAAATATATTAAAAGTGTTGTAAATATATTTTGAACATACTTTAATATATATGTATATATTGTTATAGGTTCGTGAATCAACAGTGGCCAAGTCTTACTTCCCGACGAAGTAAAAATCTGTGAATGTGAGTTATAGTCCCACTTTTAAAATCTAATATTTTTGGGATGAGAATACATGCAGGTTTTATAAATGATATACAAAATAGACACAAGTACGTGAAACTACATTCTATGGTTGAATTATCGAAATCGAATATGCCCCTTTTTATTAAGTCTGGTAATCTAAGAATTAGGGAACAGACACCCTAATTGACGCGAATCCTAAAGATAGATCTATTGGGCCTAACAAACCCCATCCAAAGTACCGGATGCTTTAGTACTTTGAAATTTATATCATATTCGAAGGGTGTCCCGGAATGATGGGGATATTCTTATATATGCATCTTGTTAATGTCGGTTACCAGGTGTTCACCATATGAATGATTTTTATCTCTATGTATGGGATGTGTATTGAAATATGAAATCTTGTGGTTTATTGTTACGATTTGATATATATAGGTTAAACCTATAACTCACCAACATTTTTGTTGACGTTTAAAGCATGTTTATTCTCAGGTGAATATTAAGAGCTTCCGCTGTTGCATACTAAAATAAGGACAAGATTTGGAGTCCATGTTTGTATGATATTGTGTAAAAACTGCATTCAAGAAACTGATTTCGATGTAACATATTTGTATTGAAAACCATTATGTAATGGTCGTGTGTAAACAGGATATTTTAGATTATCATTATTTGATAATCTACGTAAAGCTTTTTAAACCTTCATTTATAAAATAAAGGTTATGGTTTGTTTTAAAAATGAATGCAGTCTTTGAAAAATGTCTCATATAGAGGTCAAAACCTCGCAACGAAATCAATTAATATGGAACGTTTTTAATCAATAAGAACGGGACATTTCATACAACATATGAACATTAGAAGGTTGTTCAGTCTCCACAAGTTAACCCGTATCCCGTACGCTTTCATGACCATCACTTATCTCTTTCATCCTTCACCACTACTCGACGATCTAACGACACTTC